>NW_026623180.1:0-1200000 GCF_028827545.1 Penicillium diatomitis | reverse complement strand
AACGAGATAGAGACTCAGCTGTTACTAGGGCCGCCCTGGACGGCCAAATGATGGGGACTTACGGGCGAATAGGGCTCGACGCTTTTCCCTCTGCGGCAATGTTCAAAGTCTCCATGTCGGCTTCTGTCATCCACACAACCAACCAGATGCAGGGCAGACTGTCGACTACACTTTATTTACGACATCATGTTCTCAACTTGAACGATGACGCACCGCAATCTTTGACTACTACCGTTCAATGGTGTGACCTACTTACTGCCCAGAAGAGCTCCGCGGTTATCCGATTCATGGTACGCCTGAGCAAGATTACGTACAACCTGTCTTTGCAAGTTATTCTGACGGGGGTTATGTCCCAACAGACACTGTCCGCCAGTCAAAATCAATTTGCTCCCGACTGTTACATGCTCTTGGCCAGGCATTGATACGAACGCCATTTCCGAGACTTGAAGTAGGATTTTTCTGGCGGTGTTCAACCTCATATTTCACCGGGAACCAGTTATAGGCTCCTACGTGATTTTTCGTGCCTCTGGATGATTGCGTAGATTCGTTGTCCGATTAATACAGAAGGCACAGCGCCATGGAAAGAAATGCCTTATATCGTTTAGCACCTTGAGCCACTGTCTTCGTCTGTAGGGTATCTTCACTGTATAAAGTTTTATCAACACAGACGCATAGAAGGCCGCTACGGTCGGTAACTCGAATTATTACCAGTTGATCCTGGGGTGTAAGATACATCATTCCAAGCAAAATAGAGTCAATAACTTCTGCCATCTTTTTGAGGCAGAGCATGGCATCACCGCAATCTCGCTTCCCCAATACAAAAGTCCCGTCGTAAAGAGCGGATAAAAACATCTCACAAGAAGTCAACAGAGTCCTGATTTGCATTGCATAATTAATATCACTCATCGACAGCTTGCCTAAATGTCTGCGGATGAGATCATTCTGCTTCTCATAGGCATCGATTATTTGAGCGTGACAATCATCGGCAAGACGTTCTCCTCTTACGAGGGTCGCAGATGCCCGACACAGTAATCTTAAGGCCCCGTCAATTGTTGACCGGATTTCGTGTGTGATAGATGGAATTGATAATTGAAGAGCCGATACTTGCTCTTCTACAGTGCGCTGGTCGCGAATATGGCGTGTCTCACACGCAAATCAGTCTTTTTGCTGATTGCCGCGTAATACGAGCCATCCCAATACGTCGTCGCATAAGGGGTCATCTTGGAAATGTCGATTCCAGAGAAACAAGACAATTTTCGCGATGGCAAGGCCACTAAAGAAATTTGCGTTCCCAAACAATTGTCTCAACGACCCGTTTAGGGCACTGAATGCTCTACTCTGTTTACCGCGGCTTTCAGACAGGGCGTCGTCTGCGAACCTAATAAATTTCAAATCGGTTGGGCCATTATGTGGTTTCTCCAACGCTCGTGAGATGAGAGTGGCAGCTTACCATGGTTCGTCTTTGGGAATGTCCTTGTCCCTTCTTTCACCTTTTTTGTGGCACAGCTTTCTTATTTCTTCCGCTATTTCCGGAAGAGCAAACTGGGACGTCAGTTCCGAAAATGCAGCGACAAAGTGGTACATCAAGAAGGTCCTATATTCGGGTCTGCAGTCGGCTTTATTCACAGCGCATAATGGATGAAAAAATTGCAACACGACTGTGGTATGGCCTTTGATAAAAGAGATTTCCTTGCGCCCTAGTCGGTAATCTTCGCCTGGTAGCTCGATTTGCTTCAGCCATTCGTCGCAATATGCGTCTCGGTGGCATCTTAATATGACTTTTGGTTACTTCGCCCTAAGGATTTGTGCGAGGACTTTGTGACATTGTTCATCTTGCTCCGTTGCATATTGATGAGGTTGAAAAGAGAATGCGTCCAGTACGGTGACAGTATGTATGCTTCGGGCACCTTTGGTAGCGACGCGAATGAGTTCGTCGACTGCCCACAGTGTCTTGCAATTTCCGACAAAGTCTTCGAAAGTGTCGTCGAATTTGTGGTTCGTTCTGTGGAGTGTACGTTCCAAGAGAAGCACTATGTCCGAAAAGCCGGCCGACAAGTTCTGCGCTTGAGTAATTTCGTCCTCGGGCCGAAGTAGAGCTTTGCCGAATTCCTCGAGGATCTCAATGGTTTCGAGATCTCCGCGGGTAGGGAGGCAGACGGGCGGGGCACGAACCAGCTCTTTCATCGACAGAGGAACAGGGATATCTAAGCACGTTTGAATATCGTGAGAGTACTTTTTTTTTTTCAAGAGGTTGTGTGTCAACATCTGCTCTTTAGGGGGGGGGGGGGGGGGGGGGGATGTATGGAGTCATCCAAGTGAGTTATGGTGTTGTCAATCTGGTGATCATGATATCACGTGCGCTTACAGGTAGCGAGCGAGAGGGCGGATCTTATTACGATCCAGACTGGTGCAATTGATGGGAGATGTTTGTATGATGGTTCTGCGGCTGCCATTCACTCACCCCCATACCATAGCTGAGGTAGAATCTCTCCTCAGTAGCAATCTCACATCATACAGCTGCCCCTATCGTAGCTGTCCATCATCAGGAAGTAAGCGTCCGCGAGTACAGACGCGGTGTGTATGAGGAGAGAAACTTTCTGATATGGGTTTATAGGACCCTCGGTGGTGAATCGGCAGAATCATCCAAACTCCTTTGAGTTTTATGGAGACGTGGATGCCCTTGGAACGACGTTGAAAGTGACTCTTCACTCACCGTGGGAGAAGATCCTGTCTATTCACTTGATCTGTGGATTCTCGAGGAATCTCAGCATCGTCGATTGATCAAATGCAGTAACCGACTACCCTCCACATGACTCTCAACTTCTCGACTCTTCACAGGGCTCAAACCCAGATCGCACATGTCCTTGATTCAAATAATAGTGATTCGACTCCACTACTGCAAGGAAATACGAAATACTGAAATCCCCAATCGGAGTAGGATCCGCCAAGATGCCCTCTTTTCCAGGGAATCCAGGCCCCGTCTGCCGTCCATCGAAGACGCGGAACCCTTCCATTTTTCCGTCACGTGGTCTTGCCCCCGGAGCCACCGACTGGCTCAGCCGTCCGATCGGCCATGCAAGAAATTTTAGGGTTCCAGGCTAAAAGTTCAACACGAGGCGAATTTCACTGGACTACACTTTACAGGACTACTGCAAACCACTGCCGGTGTGCGCCCTGTAGGGTGTCTCTCGTGGCAATTCGTGGTTCCTGATTCTCCTCCCTCTCTCATCTTTCTCGTTGACTCAGTGCAATATATCCTTCATGTCCCCAGGGAGTTTTTGGGGCGGGAGAGACAACGCACTTACACGCTCGGTCTGACTGCGGGATCACGGCATCCAGTTTAGACTTCTGCATCCGTCTTCGCCATTGCATTGATCTGCCCGAAGCCGGGCTCACTCTTTCCGACACCGCCACAGCGTCCCCCCCTCCCCTCCGTCTCTCGAGCGGAGTTTCTCTTTCAATAGGGCTTGCTGCGTTGCGCCTGATCCTGCATTCTGCGGTCGGATTCACAAGATTCCTTCGTTTTCTTCTCTTCCGTTTCACTGCCTGGCCTCGGTCAGATAACCCCCTATACAAGCCTTTCTTTTTCGGGTGGTGTACAATGTTCGAGGATTTCTCCTTCTCAACACCCTCGTCACGGCCGGGCCGTCTCTCGGTGGATGTGGACGATCGGCTTATGGTCGATTGTGACAGCAGTTTGGTCTCGCCATTGTCTTCACGATGTCCGTCTCCTCAGTCCCACCGATTTCGCAACCTATCTCACTCCCGACCATCCTACTATCGTTCGCAGCAGCAGCAGCAGCAGCAACAACAACAACAACAACAACAACAACAACTCCATAACCACCACCAACACCAACATCAACAGCCTCCGACCTCCGTCCCTTTCCCTTACGAATCCAAACGCCTCTCCATATCCACCTTGACACAAAAACTTCATGAACATACTCTGCACACGTCGGGGGCTGGTGACCTTGCAGATCGCGGCCAGCGGCCGCTGGACGGGCCGAGACTTCCGGGCCGATATGCCGGTTATGTTCTGACGCCGCCGGACACGGATCACGACAGCGACGGACGCGGTGAAACGTCTCCGTCGCTTTGCTCCAACCCGAGTCCAACGTCAATTCCACCGGAATTCCTCACTCTCGACCGGGTGGAAACACCTCATTCCATCCCGGAACTCCCTGATCATCTCGACGTTCGTCTGCAACGGCAACAGATCTCTCAATTGCAATGCAACGAGGGGGACATTGATGCCGTGCGTCGCACAGTCGTGGAAGAGCCCTTCTCATACCATCCGGACTTGTCTTCGGATGACTGTCATCCCAGTTCCTTACCGCCACGATCCTCCCCGCGGCGCAGAGCTTTGACATTGCAGCGTAGCCGGTTTGGACCAGCTGATACGCCCACGACCGAGGCCCGAGGTGGACGACGTCGAAGCAACTCTTGCGCAATACAGTCTCATCGTATTGAAAAGAATCACCATCCCTGCCACCCTTGGCGGGATATGTCGAAACGAGGCGACCATCATGGTCTTCGCAGGATGAGCATGGTGAGCGCGGCCTTGGCATCTGTTGTTGAGCGGCCTTGATGGATATATATTGTGGATCTGTTTGGTATAAGCCTGTGGCCTACTTTGGTTATTTTTTCATTCTTCACTTTCCTGTATATAGTATTTTGGATTTGATACCCGATTTTTACCTCTTTTCTGTTCAATTACCCCTGGTCTTACAATGGCGGTGTGTGTCTGCTTATCACAGAATATCCCGGGGGCGGCAAAGTCATTCTTGAATTTGCCTGCACGCATACAAGAGTATGTGAGCGGCCGCATAATGTAAATAGACTATATTTCAGTTAGTCATCGATTGTTCATGGATCCATCTTACTCTTAAATTTGTTAGTCCAACTTTTCCCGCCTGTCAGCCTGTAGCCGGCGGCTGCGCGGCAAATCCGACTCGACATCCTGCGCTCCGATGTTGGACGCCTAATTTGAACGACCTAACGACCGCTGCAATGATCATGTCGAGGTCATCAAGATAACCCATCATTGATGCTCCTAAGTGCCTCAGGGTAAACCATCAAGAACCCCGATCGCCAGATCCTAGTAGACTTTTCTTCTCACAAAGCATACCCATACACACACACACACACACACACACACACACACCCCCTCCTCAGCTTCCCCGTCTTCCTACCCTGCCGACACCATGACATCCAATTCCAAACTACCGGATCCCCATGCAGCCTTGTCGCGACTGCAAAGACCCAGATTCCAAGTCACACCCTATATCTTCGGCATTCAAGCCGTTCCTCTTCTCGGCAGCGGACTCTTTTCATTGATTTTTCCGGCTGCGATGGCCAATTTTCCGAATTCGCCGATGCAGGGGTTGAGTATGGGGACTATTCAGGCGTTGAGGTACGTTCATTAAAGAGCTCGTTTTTTCGCTACCCTTCGATCTTTGCTTTTCTCGCTCTTTGTTTCGCGCTTTACACACATCTCGTTCTGGACCCTTGGTGCCATATCTACCTCCTAGACCCTCCAACCATAACCGAGATCCGAGAGACAAGAGAGGCATTTGATAAATTCATATCCTGCCTTCAACATACGGATATGCCGTCTGGATCTACGTTGGTACCTTATATCTACCTGGCACCCTCAAGCCCCCAAATCACCGACCTTTGTCTCCTCTGCTTCTGCTCCAGCTCCAGCTCCAGCTCCCATCCTTATTCCATCATGAAATAAAAAAAAAGCCCCAGCACACACCAACTTCAACACTCCCCTCCCCCCAGGCCAGAAACCAGGCAGTTTTCCGTTTGACTATACCTATAAGCTGAGTCGCTGACCAACTCGCTCGGAGTCCCACCCGGGGGCCTTCAAACGAACAAATAGTCTGACCACCCTGTCCCTGGGCACATTCTACACTATCGCCTCATACCAGAATAATACGGCGATGGTCATGGCTGCTGTGCCGGGTCGATTGCTCGCCATGCTGGTGTTTTATCGGGCGGGGGGTCGTGGGCGGACGTTGCGCCGTTTGAAGGGGCGATGGGGCTTATGACGGCGGGGGGGTTGTGGTGGGATTGGTGGTGTGGATTGCGCCGGGGAGATGGGGAGGGTGAGGATAAGGGTAAGGATGATTGAGAGTTGGTTCAGATGGTTCGATATTGGGGAGAGGATGAGGGTTGATCCCGTTTGGGATGAGGATGGGTATGTGATACGTTGAGAATGTGGTGGGTTCAGCGGTTCCAAGGTTGAACTTCGAGTTGGCGATAGTATTTCAATGTCGTATTGAATTATTGTTTCGCAATCTGGATTGTGTTTAAAGGGTCTTCACTGTTCAGTACAAGAGACCTTAGGTGTGTTACTCCGGAATGCTCTGATCCTCGGTCTACAAAGTATATCAGGTGGAAGCAATGTGAGTCGAGTGGATTGAACGACCTACGTGTCGTGTGGTCTTGAAGGAAAACCGTGAAACTGAACTGTAGGTAGTATGTACTGTACAACCCAAGGATACATGTATCGGACCCCGAGTCCCAGACCGGGGCAATGGGAGATGAAACGGAGAAGAGGGATGGAACGAAACAATACAGGTAGGAATAAAAAGGGTTGTAGACGAGAAGAAGTAAAGAATAAAAATGATAAGAAAGTGATCAAGAACAGAAGGGGATGAGAAAGAAAGAGATAAAAGGAAAGGGGAACACGAGAATAGAAAGAGTCCAGTATGAACACATTCCCGGGTGAAAAGATCAAGAGAACCCGGGAACGCATTTTCTTGAATAGAACAGACCGAAATGAGATCAGGAATCAATAAATGTCGTCGTTCCCACAAATCTCAGATATTCAGCACGCATGGACGTCAAAGGTCGTTTTCTGTCTTGTTCTTTCATTTCTGCCGCCAATGCAAACATCAGGACCGCCAACTGAGCAGCTTTTTAAATTTCTTGCGCCGGGAAAAGGATCCCTTTCGACCTTCCTTATGTGTATGCCTTTCACCCGATCCGGATCCAGACCCAGGACCACCCAGACTAATTGAACTACCGAATCTGCGCTGCAGATCGTCCAGAGCTCGATTCGAGTGGCCTCGGAGTCCCATGTTCTCCGCATTGGCCGCGGCCAGCACAGACTGGACATGAGGATCGAAAAACATCGGATCATATGGATTGTAGTGTGGACCCGAAGACGGCGTGGAAGGTAACAATGATGACATGGTATTGGCGTAGTATGTGTCGTATGGAGAGGGGGGTTCCGAGTATGATGGTCCTGAGCTGCCACCATGGAATGTTTGAGGAAAAGAAGGAGGGGGAGGCGGAGGAGGACCCAAATCCAGCAGGACTCCTCGATCCCCTTCATCTACCTGAGACCAATCTCCATTGGCATAAACAGGTGAGCCCGGCTCACCAATGTCGCTGTCGCCAGAGTGGAAATTCGGTTGAGACGGAGAATGAGAGACCGGCGTCTGAAGGTCTGAAGGGTGTAGGATCTCTGATGCAAGGTCCGAGTCCCGCTCGTCCATTCGCCCTGCTAGAATAGCGAGTGGCTGCATCTGTGAGAGAGAGGTGTCGATCAGACCGAACTCCAGCTTTCGCTGTGGAGACGCCGAGAGAGAATCGAGTCGATGTGCGCGTGCTGAAGACCAGTAGTGGTGTTGTTTTTGAAGAGACGAGGCATCGGACAGCGAATCGAGTCGATCATGCACGCCAGGTGATGATTCGGATATGCCGGTGAGGGATTTTTTGGGTGTAGAGCAGCTCAATGATGGCGATATTGTGTAGAGAGATGGAGAAGAGAAATAAGAAGGGAGAGAGGCATCGGTGAATTGGGAGATAGACATGCTGTCGCAGCTGGTGTCCACCGAGTAAGGATGGCGAAACGCCGGGGGCTCGGTCTGAGGGTCAAAGGAAAGGATTGAACAATCGTCGACATCCTCAATGAAGGAAACAATCCGCGTCACATCTAGTGATTTGCGAGGATTCAAGATTTCAAACGAGGCGCCCCCGTGCGAGACGGTGGCGACAGCCTGCGATGTCGCCAGCATTGAAGGTTCGAGGTTGGTGGAAGATGGTAACGACTGTGATGGAACGTGGCCGGGAGACTGAGACTGAGACCGAGGGTGAGTGTGAGTCGAGGTCTGAGTTTGGTTTGAGGCCTGAGCTTGAGTTTGAGGCCGCACTGGGATCTGCCCGTTCCGGTGAAGCTTCTCACGGAAGGTGTTCTTGAATAATAGACAATACTGATTAGTGAGGTGACCCCCAGATATGAAAATTAAAAACAAGGTTCAGTAGTCGATAGACGATGGAGAACGACAGAATCAATTGTTTAAGAGTGGGTTGGAAAGAGAGAAACACAAAAAAGAAACAGGAAACAAGAACAAAGGGGTCAACCTTACCAGTCGCTTGCGATTTGGTCTCGGACGTGTCAATCTGGCCGAAACGAGGTCGACTCGTGGAGTCTGCGAGGGCGAAATGAGCACTGCACAGGGAGAATTGGGATGGTCAGTGGGTTGTCTTGCTTTCATTTTATTGTTCCATTGTTTATGCAATTGTTTTTTTATTCCTTTATCTTTCACTCATTTGCCCAAGTGGAGAGACAGGGCAACAAGACTTACCTGCAGAGGCTTGAGAAACTTCGTAGTCAAAATCACTTTGATAGGAGATGATGCTGTGAGAATAAGATGGAGATAAGGGCGGAGGACTAGACGCCCGCGACGAGGTGGAAATGGCACTGAAGGACAGAGAGCGACGATGGGGTTGGGGAAGCAGATGCAGGTTGGAGGTGGCGTTTTTGCGTTTGAGCGTCTTGTCCACGCGAAGATCAACGGGGTCGTTCACACACTCTGCGGACTGCGACAGGAACTTGCGATAGTCGTGAAGCGACAACATGCCTGTGATGCCCGTCTTGGTCGACCGAGGAAGTGACACGGCATCTGCACGAGTGGGCTCGTCAAGCGACGTGCAGGAGCAGGGGCAGGGTGCATGAACGCCATGAAATTCTCGACAATTGGAACACATTAAACTGTCCAGCAGTTCGGCGCTGTACCAATTGGCGAAGGGATCATGGACCATGTCTGCGATTTTGATCCCGATGCACTTTGAGCGCGATGTTGGTCTCCCTGACTCCCACGACGTTTTTCGTTTCTCGTTTTCCTTCTTCACCTCACTCCCTATACTTTACTTCTTTTTGGAGATTTCGAGCTTCTGAGAAGAGATCTGGATCTTGATCTTGATCCTCTCTGATCTGCGTTTCAGATCGGCCAAGGCTACCCGCAATGGTCGCCCACCCGCGTTGCGTATAGAGATTGTTGACCTGTCACTTTTGCATTGAGTGGATCCAAGTGATCAGTCCAACGCCAGAGGCGCGAGCGCAGTTCTGTACATCACCAGTTTAGTATTCGATTTTCAAATTGGAATCGTGCAAACTGCTCCAAAAGAAAGGGGAGGAAGGAAGACGATGCAAGGGACAATGTAAAGAAAAAAAAACAGGAAACCAGGACAACGTACTCGGTGAGCTCAGGGTTCAATGCAAGGCACGGCCGCTTTGCACGAACGCTTCAACCAATTTGAAACGCAACAGCGATTAGATCAACAATGGACCAATGGACCAAGGAAGAGATGTGCAACACAATCTACGATCCGTCTCGCCCCAATCTGGAGTAACAAAGCACAGAAAAATTAAACACAATCAAAAGAAGGCGGAGAAACACCAGGAACAAGAGGCGGCTCAACAAAGTCTTTTAGTACCTCCTTGGCTGCGATGCCGAGTGTGAGAAACCGCCGGCCGGCAGAACCAGACTTGTAAAATCACGAAGAACCGATGAATGAAGGACAATCCACCATGAACGAGAGTCAGGTCGCAGTGGTTAGTGAATGGGGAGACTGGTATCTGGCCGAGACCTGTGCCTGAGTCTGGTCTGGTCTGGTTCAGCCTCGGGTTTGGCCAAATTCGCAGCCTTTTCTCTTTTTTTCCCTGCTCTCTCCTCTCGCCTTCACGCATACATCCTTTTCACCTACTCGAATTTTTTTTCTCTCTCGGAACCACCCACATTGCCCCCGCGGAACGGAAGACATGCAAAGGATGTTCTGGAACCGGAGGCCTTGGAGGTGCCAGGAACACTGGGTCGTTGAGGGCGACCCCGTGGTTCAGCCAGTCGTGCTGGAGTCCAGGGCACGACTTTGACTGGGTCGCATGGTGGTTATAACGCCGTGGCGGAGAGACTCGACGACGTCACTCGGACCCATCTGGGGGGAAAAAGAAGAAAGAGAGAAGAAGAATGTTCAACGATCAGTCGCCAGATGGAAAGCCCGGAGGGAAAAGCGAAAAGTCCAAGAAAATAAAAAAAAGTCGGTCTGACGGTTCAAGAGTGAAAGTACGACTTGTGCTTCCTATTGGGCTACTCTCAACGTGAGTGTACCATATTGACTGGGGGTTTCTGGATGTGGTACTGCTGTACAAGTCGAGGAATGGAATGTTGTTGTGCATGACATTCACGAAAAGGTCATCCGTCCGACTTGACGTGGTAGTGGTCACCAGTCACCATCTGCTGAGCCTCCGATCGACACAAGTGACCAGCATCCAAGCTGCTACAGCACTGGACTAGTACTATTACTCTTGAAGAGCCCCGGAATGTGAAACCGACCCTGTGAAATCATCAATGGGTTTGCATCACAACTGCAGCGAAAAAAAAAATGACATGCAGATAGATGGGGGAGAGGAGGATCCGCTCCACCAGAGTGGCTCCCGATCGCCCGTCGAGAGGTGGAGATGGGGAGAGTCATTCGCCATGATGCGATCAATCGGAATGCAGAGAAGCTCTCGAGACAAAAGAGGTATTTCCCACATTGTGGTTGACGAGTTGATGGGTTGAGGATGCGTCGGATCGAATCAGTTTTGGCTTGTTCAACCTCATCCACCTTTTTCAGGCAAAGGCTTCACTCTTCACACCCTCCGTCGCACTCGCACGGTCCAATCAGTGGCGCAAAGCGCACTTTCGACCGACTGACCCACACCACCTGGGCCCTGCAGAGATGCTCCGGTTGACCACTCGGCGTGCAGAACACCACTTGGCTGGTCAGAGACAAGCAAGAAGAGAAGAACACAGCGAAGAAGATGTGTGGCGGACCCAAGAAGAAGGAAACCCAACCTAGAGCTGCATAGCACAGTCGTGGTAGCCCTACATGTTGGGCAGAAATGTTTCTTCTTCTACTTCTTCTTTTCATCATCTCAAGACAAGATCAGTCCAGAACGCAGGAACCGGAGCCTCATTTCTTCCATGTCCCATACAACTTTTGGAGGCCAACCCGTTGGTTGGTTCTGGTCTAATCCGAGCAAGACCGACAGGTGGCAACGTTCACTGCCGTCGCTTCCTTCCCATCTTCCTCATATGATGGTTCTCGTGCAGGGACCGACCCAAGGAACGGTCAAACCGGCGCGCCGATAATTCCAGGCATCAATCAGTCCAGAGTCCAGACTCCAGAGGGGAGAGTGGAGAGAGGCCTCGCACGCAATTCTCGGAAGAGGTCGATCAGGCCAGAACTGTGAGATGGGGAACAGGCTCCAGACTGAGGTACGCAGAGCCGACGCTGTGTGGTTGTGTAACTGGGTCCTCCTCTGGATTGGACCTGGCTTTCGGTGAATAATGATCGTGCAGACTGCGGACAAGAGGGAATCCCTCAAGAGGCGGTGGATGATGCGTAGAACGTGACCTGGTCTCGTCAGATCACATGAATTGTTTGTATGCCATGACTCGACTACTGGAAGTAACTTCTTCTCCTCATTCATGATTTCCAGAGACGTACCCACCACCGTGTGCTTTTGAACTGAAATGGATATTCACTAAACACCCACTAATCATCAATCATTGCAATTCATTGTGAGAAGATACTGGATAAGCACACGTGCACACGGTTCGTGGGTTGCGAATCCCGATTGGCACCTGGCATCGAGACTCGGTGGAAGCTGGCTGTGCAGATAACAGATGTATATCTGTCGAAACTTCTGATTAAGAGGGCATTGGGGATTCTTCTACACACAGCTATTACCTAGAATGCTGGCACTTGATTACGATGAAGCCAAGGTACTTGAGTACTTAATTCTACCTTCCAAAGAGAAAACTTCTATAAAACGGACTTGGCCAGGTACCTACCTAATGCTTTCCAGAACCTGAGTGATCTACTATTAAACACTTATCTGACCATGTAACTATATATTCCAGATAGGCCGTACTCAGGTATAGCCACAACTGCTTAAACTCAGCAACCAGCTTCCAAAGCACCATCGTATCAATTCATCCCACGTGAAGAGCGGCATACGGACTCATCTTACAATCCACCAGACTGCGTCGACTCCCAAGTCACCAACTGCCACAGCAACTCCTCCACATCACCACATCAAACCGAAAATCTCGCAAGAGGTCGGGTCAGATCTGCCGACCACCACGGCATTCCAAGTCTCTTGCTTTGACTTTCCCTGTTTCCCCGGTCCAACAACCCTCAGTTCCACCTCTCGGTCATGCCGAAAGCATGAAGACTTGGTCCTCGCACACTACGGTAGGTACCCGGGTCCCGGGGGCGGGGGGCTAGAGGGGTCTTTTTTTTTTGCTCTTATTGCGCGGGAGTTCGGTCCAGACTACTATTGGGCTTTGGAAATAGGTACAGCACAAGTGTGAAAAGTAAATATTGACGACTGGGCAACTCATTGACTGCAAAGAAAAGTCTCATCCGTAGAAGACGAATCATGTCTCCGAAGACCAGCCGAGACCCCGAGAGTCCTATCAACTTGCCTGGCCTGCCCTGACAAGGCAGAAATCGTCGAAAGACCCGCCTCTATCCTATCCTCTTGTCTACACCTTACCATAGGATTTGGTGGAAGACGAGAGACCTACATGACTACCCGGCCGGATGAGCGCATTGTAGAAACGTACGGGCTCCAGAAAGTCCAGTTATTGGCCTTGTACGATCTCAGACGGTCTGTGGTCTATCGAGTAAAATCTTTTCCGGTAATGGATAGGTGGAGGACTTCTTTGATCTCTAGAGCTTCACCTAGACAGGGACTTTGATAGCGATAGATACCTCCCTAGGTAAACGATAGAACGGTCAGTCATAGTAAACGGGTCCTTCTGTTTTCTACATACCTACCTGCAGATGGTAAAGACACATCGGACGCGAACATCGACCGCGATCCCCACGGGACAACATAATCTGTCGTCCTATTAAGTACCTACCTGCTACCAGTACCGAATGCGTAACTATTGCTGACGATAATAATATGTTCTCTGGATTACATTTGCAGTCATTATCCGTTCTGGCCGGACATGGAGGCCGTGTGGTATCATAAGATGGCAACGCAGAAGACAAGAACAAAACAACTTGAGAATATCAAAGCAAATGAGCCAGTCTAACATATGCATCTTCTTCGAGACCCGAAAGGAAAAAAGCCAAAAATGAACAAAGAAAAAAAACATCGCAAATCATCAAAATGAAAAAGATCCCCTAATCTCAATTTCAGAACAAATGTCTGGTGATGAGATTCGGCCCGGCAAGGGGGTTGACTCCTGCTTCTGAATGACATATGTCTCATCCCTTCTCCGAGCTCAATTAAGGGGAGCGACCTTCAGTCTAGTGACGTTTGTATTTCTGCCAGTTGTGATTAGTATTTGGTGACCCAAGGACTGATCAGGAACAAAAGACCATCACTCACATCTTCCATTTTGCGCCGATTGCTTGGATCAAGACTATTGCCGGCACCCAAAAGTGTCTGCCCAACAGCCTTGGAAACGCCAATCGCGGGCCGAAGGATGAGTGTCGGCGCCCGCCTCAAAACAGCCTTGGCTGCGTCCTTAGCATTACCACTCTCCACAACCTCGCCTGGTACGGCGACAACAGCATCCCGCGCTAAAAGAAGATCGCGCTCCAAACCTCGGAAAGCACCCCGTAAACCCTGAACTACCCCGAGGGGTTGTTCAGCGTAAGGGGAGATCTTGTTGCTCTCTTCCTCATCATCATCGTGATCATCCTCCGATGTGAAAGCTGGGCTCTGAGGAGACGCCAATAGATCTTCGGCACCTTGTAGGACGGTCTGCGTGCCAATGGCGAGCTTCGCACCCAGTTTGACCAACTCGCTCGAAGTAGTCTTGGCAAAGGCCGCGGCACCCTTTTGAATGCTTCGCACGATTCGACCGTCTTTCTTGTATTCACGCATCGGCACAACAAACAACTGGCGAACACCCCCACCGACATTGACTAGAGATCGAATAGGCGCAAGGCCAGCAAGCACCCCTGGTAGCTGATTAGCCTTGACGTCCGGTGTCCAGATGTCATTGAGGGTAATCCCAAGGCGATCAAATCCAGAGACTCCGTAAATAATAACGTGTCTGAGCACCATATCCGATCCGTCCAGTACGAAAAAGTTCATAAACTCAGTCGTGCGACCCGATCGCAGGCCAGCGTAATCCACCCGCTTGGGCTTGAAGTCGAGCTTAACTTGTATCGCATTGACCTCGACACGCTGCAGAAAGGGCGCTTCTCCAGGAGTGGGCAAGGCTTCTACGGATTCATCCCGGAATTCAAAGAATCGGCTCATAAAATCAAGAGCATCTTGATCCACATGCAGTCGCAGCGGTAGTACAGAAGCCTGGCTTGTTAGTACATGACCCCAGAAATCAGGCAAAGGGAAGAAATTGTTGGGTGCAAAATGATTTCTTACCTTCAGAATAAGTTCCGATGCCGCTAGTTCCGCAATCGGTTTCACTGTCAGGATCTCCAGATGAACCATACTCGTCCCACTCTCTCGCTCGCCAGCCTCATGAAGATAGGTCGCGAACTTCTTCCAAGTAGAAGTAGGTACATGATCAAAGACTTCCAGGTCCTTGATGCGCACGTCTAGGGAGCTTTGAGTTTCGCCCGAATCAGGGGGAAAGACGACGAGATCCGCACAGATCCCTGATAATTCAAACGTCATTTTGTGATGCTTGCTGCGATGCAAGCGAAGCTTCTTCTTTTTCTCGCGAACATGCGCAGAGCGACCCTGTCGAGATGTAACCCCTGTCACAGTGGTGGACGTGGCATAGCTTCCTGTTTCACTTGAAAGATCGTTGATGTCGCGATTGATCTCACCATGCAGCTCTCGGGGATCTTTGTTGGCAGGTATTCCAATGTAAATTGAATTGAACAGGAAGTCGCCAATAACAGATTCTTCTTCCTCTTCAGCGGTCGAAGATATCCGAGACGTGCGAGCCCGTCGCTCCGTAGCTTTCAATTCTACTTGATCGACCGCTTTAGAGATAGTTTCTCTAGTCTTTTGCCAATCAAAGCCATCGAATAAGTTCCAAATCACATGCACATCTCGCACTCGAACGCGTAATGGACTCATGTGGAGTTTCTGGTCATCGGTAAGACCATAAGTATTTTTTGCAGTGTCCCAGCGATGGGCAGTCCCTCCAACCGCAGAACTTCGGGCGAAATGATTCTCTTGAAAGTCGAGCTCAGTCAAACTAGACGAAACATGATAGTCGGCTTCAAAGTCATCCACAAGCTCACCACTGGCACTCATTGTGCGTTCCTCCGGGCTAATAACGTCAGGGAATTTTTGGTCTTTGGGATAAAATTCGCTGACATATTCAAGCTCCTCGCTCGTATTAGGGGTCTCCTCGGGACTGCCTTCAGGTAGGACAGCCATGTCAGTGCCAGTATCGAAAGCATTGCCGGTAAAAGAAGCAAGCATTTCTTGTAGAGGAGTGACCTCGGTACGATATTTGACCGCGACATTTGGAGGTGCAGGAGGCTGAAGACCATTTAGAATATTGATGAGCGTCTGTGTCGAGTCCGCACAGGTCTCCAAAATGAGAAGGCGATTGCCCAACTCGATATCGAGAGACTTGTAACCGTCCTCGGCAGGTCGCGTAATCTTGACGGCTGCAGTCGCGGTCGATAGCGAGGAGACGGGAACATAACCACGAGATATGTATTCCCCAACTTGATGACTCTGAGTGACTGCCGAAGTACGCTGTCGAAGATTGTCAACATTTCCCTCGTTCTTTATGTTGTCAATGATAAGTATAGACGCTTTCCTGATGTCAAGGTTGGCCTTGGCCTCTGTCGACTGATCCTCGTGCATCGTGCCACTGAATCTCGAATTCGTAAGAACGACCAGAGCTTTTGCAGGTGAATTGCGCGGATTTAGACCAAGAACGCAATCCTGAAAGACTACAGCTAATCTCTTAGGTTTCTCAGACGCAGGTGAAACCCCCCTTTCGGGGGATGGGCAGGGAGACGACCCCGAAAAGCGACCCGAGTGCTGCGCAAGATTGGCTATCGAGTTTGCCATTTCGCTCGCAAGTTCTTCACCAGTTGCACATTCCCCGAGTCCCATAAATGCCATGATCGAAGGAACGGTGTACTCGATCCTCAGACCGTGGAACTTGATCTTAAATGTGGGGTCCATCTCGTCCGGAATGAATCGGGCCATGAGAATAGGCGCTTGTGTGGCGGTGGAAACTTGCTCATTGACAGCAAACAGAGATCTTCCGATTATTTCTTCTTCGCGGTTTCGAGTGACAGTCAAGGTTTCAATTTGTGTGGCGATCAAGGAAGGCATGCTGATCCAGGCAACCTCAGCGTTGACAAGACGGCAATCCATGTCCCCGACATCTCCCCCTAAGTAGACCTGCGTACTAAGATCCCTGACCAACGTCAATGTCAAGATACCTGGGCGGTCATCCTCTGGCAGATACTTTGTGACGCTGGATAATCGAGCTAGCTCCGAGCCAAGCTCTTCCAAAGGTCGCAGGGCAGGTAAGCTGGAAATGACAGTCTTCATCTCTGATACTGTCACTCGGAGAACTGATCCTTGCCTTCGTTGCCGAAGTAGTGTATCTACCATTATGTCATCGTCATCGTCATATCTGTCCTTAGACGGCGTGATGAGGGTCAAAAGGCGATCCAGATCGACTTCTTTCGGTGAGAATAAAAATTCTACTCGGATGTTGGACAATGTCATTTTGGCTGGTGCGTCCAGAGTTTCGTCAAGCGGGTGCGGTCCACTGAGCCTTGCCTTGTCAACCTGGATGCCAACACCTTCAGACCGACTGACAATTTTGACGGCGGTAGTGCTGAGATTGATAGAGTGCGTTTCGCCAATGACATCGACTATTATACCGCCCAATCGAGCATTTGCTTTCCAAGGAATCGAAGCGATTCCCTCTTCGTGGGTAAGCGGAGGAGGGCTCTCAAAGTGAACAGCCCGAGGGCGTTTGTGGGACACTTTGGGCATTCCCTTCAAGGTTGATGTAGATGAGATTGAGCTTCCAAGCTCGAGAATAGAGCTCAGACCACCCATCCAACCGAGAACTTCTTCTATGTGGCGAACGTTCAGATTGATGTGCATAGGAAGAGTCAACACGTCGACCTTTACCGAGTCAGCGGATCTGGTAAGTGACACGTGAACATCCACTTGCTTCGATCCTGCCAAGTCCCTTGTAGACTCTCGAATCCTCAGCTCTTCGTTGAAAGAGATGACGTGATCCAACGCAGTCCCGAACACAAGAGTAGATATGTCAAGCTGCTGGGCTGTGCGCTTCTCGGTCGCGGCCAGCTTCAATGCCAGTCCTGTTGCCTTGACCCGCAATATCACTCCTTCCAGAGAGGGGTCTGTGAAGGATGGTAGTGTTGGAGACGCACGTGGGTATACATGTGCCGCTTCCGGTACGTGGTCAACGAAGCGGATTGATAAGTCGTGCACATCTATCTGCAGATCTGTTTGCACGGAAGCCTTTGGTGACGAGCTGCCTCGCTTGTGTTGACTATCATCACGGCCATCAAATGATGCGCTCAGCTGCTGACCTGCTTTGACCAAAAGCCAGCCGGTGGCAATGTCGAATTGAACAGACAGTGCGAATATTTCTACCGCAATCGCTATAGAGTCGGTGGGCCCACGATGACTTTCTGTAGTTGACAGAAGTGGATCAGTTGACTGACTTGATGAGCCAACTGCTGCAAAAGCCCTGGAGGCGAACATACTGTCCCCGTGGTTGGACTCCCGCATAAAAGATGCAGGGTTCTTGGTGTCCCTGTCGGTGCCGCCTGCACTTATATTGGGTGAAGAGGCGTTCTGCTCTCCATCAGAGCTCAAAGGTAGCCAAATGAGAATCTTATCGATGCTGAATATTGGTTTTCTCTGCTCACTGAACGTGCTGCTAGTGGGTAATGACGGAGTAGGTGTGGAGGTTCTGTCTGCAGGTTGGGAGAGGGGAGAAATTTGCACGCGGTTGAAGTATTCCTCTATTGACGGGTGTATTGATGCTTCATCTACCTTCGGCGTTGATTCATTGGACGAGCTCTGGTCGGCAATGGGGACATGTCCACCTTGACCAGATTGCGAAGAGCTACCTGTACCGGGACGACGATGAACTGAATCCCAGGCTCCCGGCATTCTCGGTGCGAAGCTGCCACCTTGACTCAAAGCGCTCATGTACAAACTCTGAGCCTCATCGTGAGAAAAGTACTGTGATTCCATGAGGCCAGCTCCATTCGTTTCTTGCTCTGGTGACAAACTTCCACTTTCTGATCGAGGACTATTGGGTGAGTTGGCCGCTTGGGCTGACTCTCGTTGCGATAGAGATAAGCCACTATCTCCTCGAACTGCCCTCGCATCATCGAAGTACGGCAGTATAGCGGAACCTGCTTGACTTTGCCTGTGTGGATTTTGTCTCTCGGAGGTTGATGTCCCCAAGTCCCTTTCAACAGTATATGGATCCTTAGCCTCCGTGTCTTCAGAATCAAATTGCTCTGTAGGAAGCAGATGCTTGGGTTGGTCAAATTCGTCTTCCATCTGGCGCCTTCGCGGGCGAAGTGGAGCAGGGGGCTCTTCATCGAAATCATCAAATTGCGTGTCGATGACAGACTCCAAATAGTGGGGATTGTCCAGAAACGACCTTTCGCTTGAAAATTCACGGGAGTCCTCGAGTGCGTTGTGGTGTCGGTATTCATCTTCAGAAGCCGCATCCGAGAACCGACCATCGTGAGAAGGCGACCCATTCGATGAGGTAGGAGAGGTTGGTCTCGACACAATCTCGTCATCCATGGACTGCCTCCTCACGGCGTAGTCCTCCAGGTTGAGAGGTTCCTCCAAGGGCTGTTGCTCCACAGTCTCGTCATTTGAAGTATCACCGCAAGTACTGCTGTCATCACAATCTGGGCGGTAGGACGGATCAAAAATTGTCGACCTTGTCATTGCAAGGTCCAAATCAGATTCTGCGGATTGAAAGGGCAGGGGTGAAAAATTATGCTGGGGACTTTGGCTCTCTTTTGACCGCATTGTTGTTGTCGGTGATGTTGGGACGGTGAAACGAGCATAATTTCCAAACACGCTCGAGTTGGAGACGAGGCCGAATTCTATAGTCGTACAAGACACCAGCCGTTTCCCCACGCGCACGGGTATAGGCTCGTCTCGACTAGAGGTAGATTCAGATGCACCATGCACATCGATCTCGCCCACAGTCAACAGCCCGGCCACAAGGTCTGGCTTGTCCTCGGGATACCTTTTGGATGGGCCCTCTTGCTTCAGCTCCATGTCCAGACGCAATGTCACATCTCTGATCTTCAGCTGAAACCGATCAGCCACGCCTCGAAGAAATCCAGCAATGAAGCTGGGTAGAGAGAGCGTCTCATTTCCTAAGCCAAGCTCTTCATCCTCATCGTCTGCGAAAGAAGTGCTTTCATGCACAGTATGTGACTTGGATGACAAAGCCGCCTGCAGCTCTTGCTTTTCCTCCGATGGCTCAGCCTCCAGAAACGACTGTGCCAGGTCGGTCGCATCTGGTAATATTTGAACATCCTCGGGTCTCCGAGACACAGGAGACAGAGGACTTGGGGAGAGGCCCTCCTTCGAGACTACCTCGTCCGGTAGAACCTGAATATGTACGTTTATCCCGCAGGCTTCGCAGGCTATCCCGCTGCTGTATATATCGGCCGGAACGGTGATCCGAAGGAGGCGAACGCGTGCACTGAGCAACTTGAAATTCGAAGGAAGGTTGAGAAGAGAGGTCAATTTCTAGATGACTGTACTCAGTAACGTGTTTCCCATCTTTGAGGCCCCTGATTAAATGCATACGCATCGACCCCGCACAAAACACGCTCATACTGACCTCTAGCTTCAGCCCGATATCCCTAAGCTCCACCGTACTACGCTGTCCCCAGCGGATGCCGAGGTTATCGGGGTCCAATGCATCTGTATCGACGATTCCCAGGCGCGACAGGGCATATTTCAGCAAGCGCTTCTGGAAGAACGAAGGCAAGAAGTACGACATGTTTACAGTGCCGCCACAGGGCCTGGTTCAACAGACACAAGGGTTCATCGAAGTCTGGCCATCTTTTGACGTGAGTAGCCAAAGATTTTCACACCACACCGAAGCGGCGAAGACAAAAGAGTATGGACGACCGATAGAGTGTGGTGGAGGGGGTGGTAAATGACGTGCGGAGTAGGAATCTCGATGGGCACCTGATAAAGCCGATAAGTGATCTACCGGTTAGGCAGTCAGGCGGACCCTCTTCCCCTTGGGACCAGATCCAAAAGCGACAGATTCTCCACTTTCGGGGGTAGCACCCTTCCACAACTGACAGCATGACTCGGATACATTTGCTGTTCTGCTCTTTGCTTCAAGCTACGGATGACAAGTTTTCGGGATTCAACATTGACAGACTTGTATTTTATGAAATTTCTCGAGCCATGTGCCCGAAGCCCATAGCTATTGGGCTCTCAGAGATGCCGGGAGGCTCTGGAAGTATGGTTATGCAATGTCCGTGCCCATGTTCTTGGCAAGCCGATTTCAATTACTCTTCCTCGTCAAACTCCGCAAACTCCAACACGATCCACTCGCAGAACTTCTCGAACTCAGCATGCCATTCTTGCAGGCGCACGGCTTTCAGTCCGCTTCCAAGAATCCCTTCTTCAACGTCTTGTTTCCATCTCGCAGTCGGTTGGTCCTCGAAACAGCTCCATCGGAGGGAATTCTGAACCATCATGGCCAGTCCAGCCAGATCAACGTTCTCTAATCCCTGAAGAGCCTGCCAGAAGTCATGAGTCAGACCATTTCGCCCGTGACCGAGAATGGCGGGATCATCGTTACACAATGAGACGGCGACGCCCCGGGATAACAATGCCGGCAATGGGTGGGCCTTGATGGAGCTGGCTAGCCGAAGAATCTCGTTGGAGATGGGACAACACTCGATCATGATTTTCTTCTCCTTGACCAAGTCGATGAGCAGCGGGTGTTTGAAGAGGGAAAACCCGTGACCAATTCGTCGGGTACCCAGTAAGATCGCATCGAATAGGTTGTTGTCCGTTTCGTCGCCATCTCCAAGGCACTCCCCGGCGTGGAAAAAGAAAGGGATGTCGAGGCCTTCCTCTGCGCAACGTTTGCGGAACCAGAACAGAATCGGTACCAGGCTCTTGAGAGGTCTACCCAAGTCCTCCTGGCCGACCAAATCAAAGCCACAAATGAGGTCGGGGAATGCATGTTTGGTATCAATGCACTGCTTCATTGACTCGACAATGTCCTTGTTGCCAAAACGACGGAGCGTGGTCCAGATAATGCGAGCGCCATAGAATGACTTTCCCTGTTCAGTCTTCTTAAAGGCTTCGAGTTCTTCCTCAACGACTTGAGCCCAATGATCATAGCCATCGTCGGTCTCGTCGCTCCCTTGCCTCCTCCATTGAAAGACAAAGGCAATGCGGAATTCCACGTATCGAATCCCGTCCGCGGCCAGTTGGCCGAGCATGCGGCGGAAACATGCCCGGAAAATTGGCTCGTACATGAGGATCGAGTTAATGACCGGGAATGTAGTGGTGAAGATCGCCCAGATAGCATCGACACCGTGATGGTGGAAGTAGGAATGTTCGGGCATGATCATACAGCGACTACGCAGCCAGTCGCGAAACCCAGTCTCGCCATCAGGATGTGATGCAGCTGCCGAGTGGATTGGAATCAACGAGGACGGTTTGTACTTCTCCGTCCAGATACTAGCTTTCTTTTCGCTGTCGGCTGTCGGCTGTGACGAGTACTGGAAGAAGACAGGCCCGTGCTCCCTGTCGTTGGCGGATGCCAAGGCCTGGGGTGCCAAAATATGCATGCCCGGCGTTGAGAAGGCTTGGTCGATGAGAAAGTCAATGTCGAACATGGCGTCCATATGAGCGTGTAGAAGTGAGCCCTTGGGCATTCTCTCAACAATCTTCCACAGGTTGGTCTTTTCCATACGACCTTTGGCATAGTGAAACATGACACCCGGGTACAGGATCTCGTCGGATTGGTGAGCTGCATCCTCATCTAATCCGTTCGTCCAGATCTCGTTATGTTCGCGAGCTCGAATCTGGGAGACGATCTTGCAAGCTCGAGCAGCGATGGGAGATAAAGACTTCCGGAACAGTGCATCTGATAAATGTCAGAACGGTGATTCGAGACAGGTACACACGACCACACCAGAATCTGGCGGCTGAAAAATGAGGAGCAATTCTAGATGCTCTCTTACCGTGGCGCCGTTTGCGCTCCTCAGCGATCAGCGCGTCACGACCTTTCAAATATTGCTGGATGAAGGGATCTTCGAACTGAGGAATACCCGCCTCAAGCTCCCATGCACTGTCGCCGGCTTCCATATTTCGCTTTTTGATTGTTCAGCCTGCCTGGATCTTTGACACCGGAACAATCCTGGTCAGCCGCGAAGATCGGTCAAGCTTCCTTGGGAGAACGACCAATGAACCTGTCCTCGGCGTGGCAGACACCCCGCATTGCACAGTGTAGCCTGACGGATCAGGCGCAAACCAGCCCCCGGGGACCATCGAGGAAGTCATGTGGGCTCTCTCCCCATAAGCTAGGAGTTCGCTCCAGCACCACTGAACCTGCCGGAGTCGACGAGCTGTTGTTTACGTTCAATAACGAGCAGAATACTACTGATTGTGAATCAAGAGAGCACCAAATATCGGGCCCGATACAGGTCAAACTGTCCCTTTGAAAATCGTTGATAGCTCCCACATAACCGCTTGCTAAGGCCGCAAGTTCAGTCAAGAATTGAAGACTCAAGACGCTAGTCAATTGATAGATAAGGTAGTGATACTAGTAGATAGTAGATACTAGATTAGTAGATAGAACTAGATACTGATCGAGCGCTACATAAAGCCGCGCTTCTGCCGAACGTCATCCACGTTTATCACATATACAGATTACAGACTACAGACAGGCGATGAACTTTGATCAATAACAGCCCAGGAGGGGAAACACGATATCTCAGCTCCTGTGGATTACGTGATGCCTCATTCCATAGGCTTGTAGGTAATTGCTCTCGGCTCCTTCGAGTTTCGACATATGAAAGAAAAACGTGACCCGAACAAAAAAAAACAATCAGACCTACGGTAGTGAATCACTGAATAGCGAATACTACTCCTGAGTCCTGACTTACTGGGTGGTCTCATTCAACCGTCGCGACTGGCCCTGATAAGCTTCACGTCTCGTGACCTCCCGAGAAGCGCGGGCTGACCGCCACCGGACGAGATGATCCCAATCACAGAGTTCAGACTAGTGGCCCCCCATACAGCCAATCGCTCGAATTGCCTACTGTTCACGTAACGCCAAGATCTGCCGGGCCGGGGTGGCGGTGACTGTCCCTATCGGTTGGTGGACGCTCGATCCCTATCGGGTCGAGGGTGCAAGTCGCGTTGGATGCCAAGGATTCGGGTCTGTCGAGTGTTGACCAGGATTGGGCAAAACAGGGTTGTCTCACAACGCCTATCTGCGGAAATTGTAGGATCGTACAGGTGCAACTGTACAGTTGGACTCGGTAGGGACTTTATTCGGTAAGTGAAATCGTCAATGATAGAGTTCCCCCCGTTGAATTGTGTTTTCCCGTCGATCAAGGAGCTCGGGGTCTAGACTGCATGTGTCTGCTCACTCTGGTGTAAGGACCAAGGACTAAAGTAGAAGGGGGAGGGGGATAGTCACATGAATTCGACCACGGGTAGAGTTGGTTACCAACTTTGCGCCAAATCCTCGAGGTACCGAGCGGCTAAGACGATAAGAAACACGAATGGAGTCCTATATCACAGGGGTTACAGATACAAGGTAGCGAGCGGGCAGGGCTCATGGCAACGAGAAGGAGCGGAGCGTGGTCTCTTGCCTCCAGAACAAGTTTCCATATCCCAAGCTTGAGCATAACAAGATAGGAATGATCAACAGCCGGAGGCACGTCGGGATCACGGGCATATTCGCACCGTGCGACACGATTCCCACTCATTGAGAATTGAGGCAAAGTCGAGGCCTGAGACCCCTCCAGTGTGAACTCCGCAATGTGTGATGATGACAGCTCTCCACGACACACCCGAGCGTGGAGGTCACCAACCGGGAAACTGGCAGCGGCACGAGAACTATGAGTATGGAGTAGCGTCGTATTGGGGCTGTCCAACGGGCTGCATGTCCCACCAGACTTTATTTCCCCAGACTTCGGCCGGTGCAAGTGGCTCGATCAGGTCACTCCGTGCTTATGATCGGACTGGAGAAAGTACTATAGTCTACACAGTTGAGTACTCAGTACACCCGCCGCGAATTCTACAGTAGTATGAAGGTAAACTTGCAAAGTGTTCTGGATGTACCTGAATCACAGTCCCAAGAGAGAAGTTTCGCATCCCAACCTTAAATCGGGCGGGCTGCTCGTCCCGACCAGGGGACTCCAGCACGCGACCATGGTGCTCGACCTTTGCCGACCTAGCAAAAGACCTATCCACAATCGGTACGTGCAAGACTTTGTCCCGACTCCCGACTCCTTTGCAGTTTGCACACTTGGTGTCTTGGTCTCCACCTCATGACAAGGTTCAGCTTTTCTCCCAACCACCAGTCAGGAGTGTCGTGAAGGAGGAGAACAGCACCGACTGTCGAAATCTGCACGCCAGCCAGTAATTTGATCCCGCACAGTGGCAAGATAGGGTCTCCAGCGGCTGGCAAAGGTACTCAGCCGCCTCGATCCCGGCCAGGATTCGTCGAACCGTCATGATACTGCCCGAGTAGAGCACATGCTTACTCGCGCTGCGATCCTTGTACAGTGTACACTGATGTAATGTACTATCATAGTATCATTTCCCCCAACAGGGTTACACGTGCGAGCCACCCGGTTCAGCCCCAAAACTCTCGTTTAAACATTCGAGGGGTCGTCCGACGGCGAGTCCGTCGATTCCGATAGTCGACTCTGTAACGTACCTGTTGTCCTGCAGATGGGGAAAATCCCTAGAATTTGGAAAGAAGATTTTTGCATGGCACGCGACGGAGAGGTACCGTTGAATGGAACGCCCACAATAAAGTGGATTCCAAGCCATTTCTTCGCCTCTCTTGGGTAATGGCCCGAAGCCTTGGCGACCTTCATTGGGTCAGATCCTCTCTAGAGACTTTTTTTTCCTATGCGGCCTCCACTCACCAAGTACCCGCTCCTGTGCACTTGTCGCGCCTGTGAGGTTATCTCGCGACACACACGTTAGGGTGTTTTCCCCGCACAAACCAAAGCAGTGAAGAAGAGGTAGATGGGGGAAAAAAAGAAAAGAAAAACGAAGCGGATCGGAAAAAATTTGGGGGAAAAAAAGAGGGCTCTCGCGTATCGTAGGCCACTGATAAACTCCGGCCTCGCCGCCGCTCACTATCTCACATGTTCAACATGAAAAAAGCACTAAGCTAGCGCTCTCGAGCCTTCGAAGCCACTTGGCTCTGATAACAGAAAGGAACCTTTTCGGAAAAATCCTGCATCGTTGCTTCACGAACATCAAATCAGCGGCCATTGGCTCCTACTGATCTTCCGGCACCGTTGCTTTATTACCTCCACAGTGCCCCCAGTCGCAGCTTCCCCCGGGTCGTTCACAACCTCTCACCTTCTGTGCTCTCTCATCTCTGCCGTACAAGCTCGTACGTACTGTACTCGACGTCACTGCTCCCTCAATCCTGCAGTACTGCAGTGTTGAAAGCCGAGAGGTGTATCGCAGAAGAGGAGGGCTGTTCTGTCTCACGTGCTGAGTGCAGTGCAGATCATTCCCAAGAGGATCGTGACGCAAGTATTGCCACAGGGCAGCGACAAGGAAGATAAAAAAAGCTTCTTTGCCAAAGTGAGACGCTGGTGATCGACCAAAATGACCGAGGCCAACCGAGGAGCGGTAAATGCGACGGAGCAGCAGGATGTCGTGCATCAAGATCCGGCGTTGCAACCCGAACATCAACATCAGCACGCACACCACCATCACACGGCCTTCGCCGAGGCCGGCCGAGAGAACGAGGTGGTCTACTCGAAAGATGCAAACTTTGAGAAGTCCATCGTGCCAGAACCATCGCCCCTCGACCATGGCAGTCGAAGTCTAAACAGCTCGGCAGAGAAGGACGCCGAGGCTGGAGAGACCAGCCCGGCCCCCCGTCCTTTCTACAAGCGCGTGCTGAAGCAATGGAGACATGCGATGCATGCTGCAATTTGGATTCTCTTCACCGGGTGAGTGAGCCAGAACTGAACCTGTGCACGATCAATTGGCCCTAGCTTGTGGAGGTAGCGGCACAATCTTCTCTCTCAGAACTGATGCTCTTTGTTTCAGCTGGTGGATTACCGGTCTCGTCAAGCATCGTGACCTGGGCTGGCTGATCCCGTTCCTGTTGTATCTGGCCATCACCCTGCGCTTGATCTTCTTCTACATTCCCATCAGCATCTTCACACGGCCTGTGTACTGGCTCTGGAATAGAACGGCCACGCCAGTGGTCGCGTTCATCCCGGAGAAGTTCCGCACCCTGGCCGGAGCTACCGTGACCCTTGCCGTCATTCTGATCGGTTCCTTTGTCTCGCCCGAGTCCGAGGGTAACACCCGCGCCAATCGTGCCGTGAGCCTGTTCGGTCTCTTGGTCTTCCTGTTCGTGTTGTGGGCGACGTCGCGCAATCGCAAGAAGATCATCTGGCACACCGTCATTGTCGGAATGTTGGTGCAGTTTATCATTGCACTCTTCGTGCTCCGCACCAAGGCCGGATACGACATCTTCAACTTCATTTCCCTGCTGGCGCGCGAGCTGCTGGGCTTTGCCACAAGTGGTGTCAAGTTCCTCACCGCCGACAACTTTGTTGAAATGCAACAGCCCATCAAGCCAGGAGTGTGGTTCCTGATCAGTGTGATCCCTGCCATCATCTTCTTCGTCTCGATTGTGCAGCTGCTCTACTACTCCAGTGTCCTGCAGTGGTTTATCTCCAAGTTTGCCGTCTTCTTCTTCTGGTGCATGCGCGTGTCCGGTGCCGAGGCCGTCGTCGCTGCCGCCTCGCCTTTCATCGGACAGGGCGAGTCGGCTATGCTGATCCGCCCATTCATTGCCCATCTTACCATGGCCGAACTGCACCAGGTCATGTGCTCCGGCTTCGCTACCATCGCCGGTAGTGTGCTGATTGCGTACATCACCATGGGTGTCAACCCTCAGGCCCTGGTATCCTCCTGTGTGATGAGTATCCCCGCCTCGCTCGCATGCTCCAAGTTGCGATGGCCCGAGGAGGAGGAGAGTCTCACGGCTGGTCGTGTCGTGGTGCCGGACAATGACGAGCACCGCGCCACCAATGCTCTGCACGCCTTTGCCAACGGCGCTTGGCTCGGTCTCAAGATCGCTGCCATGATTGGCTCGACCCTGCTCTGTATCATTTCTCTCATCGCCCTGGTCAACGGTCTGCTCACATGGTGGGGTCACTTCCTCGGAATCAACGATCCTGAGCTGACCCTCGAGCTTATTCTGGGCTACCTCTGCTACCCCATCGCCTTCTTGCTGGGTGTTTCCCGCGACGGCGATCTTCTCAAGGTCGGCCAACTGATTGGACTCAAGCTGGTCTCGGTAAGTCATCAATTATTCAAAACCCCCCTCCCAAGAATTTGCGCAACCCTCTTAGACAAGATATTAACATGGCCCGCATGCAGAACGAGTTCGTTGCCTACAACGCCCTCCAAAACACCGCCGAGTATGCCGATCTATCTGATCGCTCCCGTCTGATCGCCACCTACGCGCTCTGCGGTTTCGCCAACATCGGCTCTCTGGGTAACCAGATCGGTGTCCTATCTCAAATCTCGCCCGGCCGCAGTGGCGATGTCTCCCGTGTTGCCGTCAGTGCCATGCTGACGGGTGCCATCAGTACCTTTACCAGTGCCACTATTGCCGGTCTGCTCATCACGAATGAGAAGCAGTACTTCTCTACCTCATAAGCGGAAGTATCTGATTTGGGGGTGGGGAGCGGGGGAGGGGGTCCATCTGCCTTGCACGGCTCGCAAATGGTGTGAATGCAAAACGTTTTGGTTGTTGCTCTTCCTAATTTAATCTATTCAATTCCACACTCCGCTCGGTCGGATTCGATGATGCCGCTTTTCCATGTTATTTCCAAGGTAGAATTGCGAAAAAGGACATATCGGGTGCTGTCGAGTGATGACAGCGGCAGTGGTCACTGGATTAGGTTAGTCGCTGCCTCGTCGAGGTCATTCGCTAGCCACGAACACCAGGCATATCGGCTGGAGGTGGAGGCCCATGGAGATGTCTCCTGGGAAAGTATTCCGCTACCACAGTATGTCCATTCAGCGGTGCTCAGGATCTCTTCCGTACATAGAAACGTTTCCCTGGGCACATGTCACTCGCTCGCCCAGCCATTTTGCAAAACGACACATAGTAAGAATAGAGCTTTTTACCCTGAAGAGCCAAAAATTAAAGCAGCAAAAGACCTTAGGAGCTAAAACCTAACCTATCAGTAAAACAAACACCTAGCCTGCTCGAACTGTGAAGCGGCTATTATGCACGTGCGAGACCCACTCCCAACCCGATGCCAAAAAAAAAAGACAAAACATAAGCAAAGTACAGGAGTACACCCAGTCAGCCAGACGTCATATCCCCTGGCTTGATGTCGTGGCCGACCGACGCCATGTCCTTGACCACGAATGATGCAAGCAAGAATACGAAAAGAGAGGATCCCGATTTTTATTCCTCGTCGTCGAGATCGCGGTGTCGGCTCAGCACGTGCTTTTTGAACTCGGCTTGATCGGAGTCCCAGAGCTCGGCAGCCTGGGCATTGAGCGGACTCGCGCTTTTTCAATCATATTGTCAGCCATGGACACATCACAACTCGACCTCGATCATTGACCGTGACTCATGTCCGCAAGTAACTCACTTGTTGGGCTCTCCCAGGAGACTCTGCAAGCTCACAAGGACGGTCTGAACGTTGTACACGGCACTCCACTTGTCCTTGAGGATATCCAGGCAGATCCGGCCAGAAAAGTCCACGTTGGGGTGGTAGATCGGTGTCTTGAAAAGAACGGTTGGTGGGGAGTATGGGTAATTGTTGGGGAAGTCAAAGGTGAGCTTCAGCGTCAAGCCTTCGTAGGGCGTCTCAGTTGGGCCGGTGATCGTGGCCGTCCAGGCGAGCAAGTTGCCATCGGCGTTGGGAAATGCAGAGATTCCGGGCGAAGGCGACATCATCAGTTGCATGAGCTCGGCTTGTAAACTAGACAGCAAGAATGGCGATTTAGCTTTGGAATAGCTCCCCCAGGAGGTTGTTCTTGTACGACGGGTCTACTAACCGCTTGGTCACGCTTTGTGTCTCATTGCGCTGTCCCGCGCCACTCAGCTTAGTAGTCTCGAGGCTCTCCGGCGCGGAGTTCTGTGTGTCCTCCATCGTGTAGTCCATAATGTCAGGTGGCAGGTCAGGAATTTTGAGCCGGAAGTGTAAGAGGGCGTCGTTGCGAGCCGACTGAGCACGGTCCGTTGCTTTCTGGAATGGATGACAAGTCTGAGTACTCAAATGACCCCCACTAGAAATGAGAAGAGCGCAGGTGAAGCGAGGCAGGAAAGCTAGTATGGTCGAGGAGGAGATAGCCTTGGCAAAGGTGTGGATGATTCCAGTAATCAAAATGATAGGAAAGAGAGAGTAAGAAGAGACTGTTTAGGAGTCAAATAGAGGCGAGTAATCTCTTAGGTCGTTGTTCTTTGGTCGGAGTGGGCGGCTCGGTCAAGTTTGGTTGGGTTTGTTTATTTGACTGTCCCCGGCAACGAGAGGTCCCCGCTTGTTCAAAAGACGGTCCGGACCAACAGACGAATTGCTCGTGTTTGAGCGCTTGAATTTGAGCACCGTTCGTGGACTATCGATGCCTTTCCGCTATCAATGAACATTCACCTAGAGAGAGAATTACATATACCGGGATATGAAATTGAATGAAGGCAAAAGGCTGATAGTAAAAAGCTTGAAACTCGAGAAAGGGTGAGCCTACACAAAGTAAGAGATTTGATGATCCATTCGTTTAGTAAAAGTCACTTTTCAGCCGAGGTACTAAGAGGTGCATATTTATCAAAGTCGAAGTGCTACCTCCATCAAATATGGAGTCGTTGTACGGAGTAAATTGTCTGACTTTGTTCATCAGAGTCCTGTCGGTTCTAGCTCCAAATCATGCTAGACCGTCATTGCCTCATCCTCGTGACAGAATGACACTATGGCCAGTGGACACTACGACTGGATTTATCCTACCTGTATAGTCGACTCACGTTGAACATCTTTCATAGTTCATATCTTTGCTTCGACTTGGTGAGGAAGCGAGGATCCCACTAGGACATCTACAGACAATTGCTTGATCTTCGACGATTCTTCGGCCTTGATCGTCAGGCCTGCAACTGCAGACATGATCCCGACAGAACACTAAACGACAGAGCGCTAAACCTAAAGCGGGTAAAGTGGCCCCGCGTCGCGTCTTGAAAGCTCAAATGCTTTAGTCACCGAGTCAGGAATCACGCGTTCAGGCGCTCAATAATAATACGCGTATACTACTAGCCAGTCCCAGCCCTTGCGCCGTCAAACACTCTCTGCCTCACATTACACATTCCATGTCGTGCCCGTCGCCAGTCACTCCTTTGGAATCACATCATGGGACTGGATCCATTCCTTAAGCCTCTCAAGATAATTTGACTTCTGTGAGATCTCTTTCTTTCCAATCTTCAGACCAAAAAGCCCGGCAGAGATGCAGCACTCCCAATTGGCCCCGCTGCCTAGTAATGTGCCTTTTCGCATCGTCTCTGAAACCATCGGCCAAGGAGCATATGCTTGGTGGGTCTCCCCTTTTCATGGAATCTAGACCAACATCTTTTTTTGTTGAAGACTCCTTCTGACCGAGCCTCGCTTTGGTCGTTCTCAGTATCAAAAAGGCTGCTCCGCTTGATGCCGACAACCCCGTCTTTGCTGTCAAGTACATTCACAAGGATTACGCTGCCCGTCATGGCAAGATCAGTGCCCGCCAGTTAGCACTAGAAGTGACAGTCCACCGACATGTCACCGGTCATAACAATATTATTGATTTCTATCAAACCGGCGAGGATGACACCTGGCGATGGATTGCAATGGAGTTGGCTGAAGGGGGTGACTTGTTCGACAAAATCGAGGCAGACGAGGGTGTCGGAGAAGACATTGCGCATGTGTACTTTTCCCAGCTCATCAGTGCTGTCAGCTTCATGCACTCCAAAGGCGTTGGCCACCGAGACATCAAACCTGAAAACATACTGTTGACGAGTGATGGCAATCTGAAAATTGCTGACTTTGGGCTCGCAACGCTGTTCGAGTACAAAGGGACCAAGAAGTTGTCAACGACCTTTTGTGGTAGTCCTCCCTATATTGCGCCTGAGGTGATTGCGTGCAGTACTCGGGGTCAGACAAAGGGATCAGGATATCATCCCGATCTGGTCGACATATGGTCATGTGGCATTGTCCTCTTCGTCCTCTTGGCGGGTAATACGCCTTGGGATAGCCCTACAGATGATAGTTACGAGTTTCACGAGTACATCACTACCAATGCACGACCGTCTGACGAGTTATGGCAGAAGCTTCCTGCCGCCACGCTATCTCTCCTGCGAGGCATGTTGACAGTCGATCCGAGGGGCCGCTTCTCACTGGAAGATGTGCGACGGCATCCCTGGTACACCCGATCCAACAGATACCTGTCACCAGACGGCACAAAGCTGAAAGATCCTGTCAATCTCGCCACGTCCATGTTTGAATCATTGCATATCGACTTTAGTCAGGATCCCTTTCCTCAGAAACGGCCTGGTGCGAGCCGAAGTGATCCAATGGATCTTGAGTTGAATGTGCATGGCCCAGGTTCTTTCGGAGGCATGTCCTCAACGCAGCCAGAACTGGTTGCGAACGTCATGGTGATGGATTGGCATGTACCGCATGTGGCTGGGCGATCTGGTGCAACTCAACCAATAACCAAACCATTTTCATCTCAAGATATGGAGCTCTCGGCTCATTTGGAGGACGAGCCTTCAATGTCCCAATTCTCCCAAAAGCCGACCGTGCCTCTGAGTCGCACTCAAAATGCAAAGCGCTTCCAAGATATCATTCCGCCCCGCTCACTGACTCGCTTCTATTCCGCTTGGGAGTTGAAGTTGCTGGTGCCCTTGGTCTGCGAGGCGTTTCATCGGCTGGGGGTACCCGTTCCCTCCGTGCCTGGAGTTACCTCAAGTGACGTTTCCGCTACCATTCGCGTTGTGACTAAAGATGGTCGCGGATGCCCTCTCCATGGCAAAGTCGTCATTGAGTGTGTCTCGGAAGGCCTTTTCGAATTGGAATTCTTGAAGATCAAGGGCGATCCATTGGAGTGGCGTCGATTCTTCAAGAAGGTGGCCATCCTCTGCAAGGACGCAGTCTTTAAACCGGACGAATAAAATGGTGGATCTCACTTTGAGTACTCTCTTTGACCGAGAAAAAAACGTTCACCTCAATTCTTCGCCGATAGCTTGTGTATGCGGGGGTTGACTCTCATATACACCCTGTGCGCCTAAGTCATATCTGTGTATGACTCCCTCTTGAGATCGTAAATGATAACGTACGTATTATCCATAGATAAGAATACTCGAAGCATCTAGGCCGAAGCTAGACAAATGTCTCAGTTGACGTGACTTAAGTCACCCTTTGCGAAAATGATCGACTCCTGGGCTTTGTTGAGCCTTGAATTGTGAAGGTATTTTTCCACTCTGCATCCAGCACTCACTGTATTAAGCTTTGCGTCATTGTCCATTTCGAGTGTTCCAGAACCTTGTGCGCTCGCTACTTCGAACGAGCCAAAAATTGAACACTCTCCCGCCCACGGTGACAGTCGAACATACTAGTACTCTTGATAGTGTACCTGTCGTGACCACGTGACGATAGCACGCGCAGATCGCAAGCGCAGTGAAGCAACTGAAATCCGAAGTAAGTGGCGATTGAATGTTTCTGTGCTCAATTCATTTCCACATGATAGACATTGATCGGCCCTCAATGCAGCAAATTCCTCAGCCTTACTCATGGATTCGTTGCCGGTAGAGATTTTGACCAAGATTATCGACCGTAAGGCCAGCCACCAAGTCTTCCTCACTCCGTTTTGTCCCCCGCACCAGTGGATCTGATTTGCCCTCAAATTGAGGATGATGCATCCCCCAACTAGAATATGACTGACTCCGACACTCAGTCTTAACAACGCATGAGAAGGTAAAAATACAGCTTGTTTGCAAGAAGCTTTTTCGATTGGCGCGAGACAACAATTCATGGAAACTGCACTGTTATGAGCAGTCATGGGCGGCTCGACAAGCACTTCGTTCTCAGCATGATCGAAATGCAGAGAGTCTGTTATTGAATCCCACCGCGACCTTGAGAAGTCTTGGTCAACATTCGTTACGAGATCTGATACAGCCGCCGGAGCCTTCATCGGAGCATCTCAACCCACATGGGACTCGGATCTCATCGCCAGGCGATTTGGCCCGAGCAGCCAGCCACTGGGACTCTTCAATGGAAGGAGAACAAGTGGACTGGTACTCAGAGTATGTTGCCCGCCATGGACCTATGTCCTTCTCCTGGATTCAGCAGGCTCTCAAGCCTGGAGGGGAGAGTTGGAGAAAAGATGCACACGAAATCAAGGGTATGGGGTTGCTGAAAGACTGGAGCTCGGCAAAAGAGGACAGAATAGTAGCCCCTTTGGATGATGGCACAGTCTGCATCTGGGACATTGGCCATTCTCGTCCCGCCGGTCCTCGGTCCGTCAGAGGTAGGATCCTCGGGAGAAGTGAGCCTGGGATTCTCATGAAAAGTCTTCGTCCTGCCAGAGATGGTACATCCAGCCAGTCGTCTCTTTCTTTCCTGGATCTAGGGGAAGGCGTCTCCATCGACTCATTCCAGCGGAGAGCCTACTTGGCTGTGGGCAATATTTTGAACGAGATCGATTTGGAGACGCTAAAGGTCGTATCGCAACAACGATATCCATGGTCAATCTTTGCTCTATCCCAGGAGACGGATTATTCCGTTCCACTTACACTCGCAACAACGCTCAGTTTGCAAATATACGACGGCCGGCTTTCTGCCACTGATGAAGCGGAAGCAATCAGTCTGCGGTGTGATAAGAACCCTTCATCTATGATGACCGGCTCAAGTCTTTTCGCTCGCCCAGAGTCACGCTTGTTTCAACTTCAGATGAACGGGCATTCACCATCCCGCATTCGCAGCCCAGACTCACTAGCCGGAGAGGACTATGCGCCACTGTTTCAGCCTGGACCTCTTTCTGTACTTCACCCTTCGGCTCCTCATGTCAACTCCATTATCTTAGCTGGAAGGTTTCCGAGCATTCTTTGCTACGACCGTCGGTTCTTTCCGCGCTTACACAGCACAGTCCATTCTGGGGGCCGACTGTGTAGCTTAGCTTCGGTCCCAGGGCCGAGAGTCTCCGATCTTTCTCGCACGATACGCCCTTCTTCTCATAACGTCATTGCTTGCGGCGAGTATAACGGACGAGGCTCGCTAGAGACCTACAGCCTGCAGGGAAGGTCACAAGAAGCGAGCACCGATGTCGAATCACAACTCAGACCACTGCACAAAAATCGGCAAAGTGCGGCTCGTTCAAAGCTGCTCTCGGTGGCGTCTCATGGAAACCGCATCGTCTATTCTGACTCCGAAGGCAACATCAAATGGGTCGAGCGTAATGGCCGCTCAGAAGTCCGCTCATGGAACATCAATACCTCTCAGCCTCAGATTCCTTTCTTGCGATCGGATGTATCGACCAGGCTGCAACCCTCAGGTGCGGATGAAGAAGGAGAAGGGGGCCATGATGGTAGTTTGTGGCGAGATCCGTTACAGGACAGCAGCGGCGAAGTGGCCCGTAAGATTCTTCCGACGGGTGAAAATTTGAGCGGTGACGAGTTGCTCGTATGGACCGGCGAACGCATTGGTCGGTTACGCTTCTCGATACCGGACAATGTCGAATGCGTCCTGGAAGAAGATGAGGAGGAAGGCAGTTTCATGGGGACTGAGGTTGAAAGGGGGACTCGGGAGGCTGCACGGCAGAAGCACCGCGATGAGCTTGAGAAGTCGCAACGATACGAAGACATGATGCGGCGAGCGTTGGCACGACAAGCCGACGAAGTCAGATGGATGGGCACTGATACCCTTGGTTGATTTTCCTGTGTAATCATTCGTCGTTCCGGTCGTTTTGTTCTAAATGGCCCCCGCCGATACAAACAGCAACATTCGCCATTGCTCTGCTTTCATCCCCGTTGATAAGCTTGGTTTGGCAGCCTTTTCTCCGACTCAAAGACATTCAGCTGTCGCGCAAGCGGAAAAGGTCACCGAGGTCTCCTAGAGGCCATTCTCTGCGATAACTGAAATAGCTCTGCCTGCCACAATAGTTGTCGTCCAAGCATACCTACGCCCATTCATGGATAGCAGCTGCACTTTCATAGACTCGCGGATTTTCTCAACCAGAGGCCTATATTTATGATCAACCCTTCCTCCAAACTGTGGACTGCATCGTGTTTTCCACATTGAATAATTGATAGGCTTGGTTCTCCTTTTGAGTTGACCTTCTATATGATTTGGTAGTCGGTAGCCCCGCTTGAGCAAAATGGTCGAGGGTCACTTCTCTCCAGTTGACTTGACCTCCGCTTCAATGATACCCCTTGATCGACCATTTGACATTCAGAACTTCAAATTAACTAGACCGTCAAGTCTCAGAAGACCGTTCCGGTTTTGTCGAGTTGGCTCCATCCCCGAACACCATGCCATCATAATCATGTCAACCAAAGCCCCAATTGCGCAACAAACGTGATCGGGCAGGGTATAATGTTCGATTAGGATCTTTGAAAACTCCATTATCATTGTGAGGTCGTATTCTTCACGATCTCCATCTCTACAAAAGTCGTCGGATCAATTGTGCAGTATGCGCTAAGAGTGGTACACACGAGCATCTAGAAGAAATGTCAGGACACGCAAGCTCTTGTGAAAATGAAGGAAACAAATCAGATTTGAGGCCTCTGACTGGCAGAATCTTGAGAAAGTTTCGCTCAATTATTTGGTTATCATCGGGCAGATCTTGGATGTCGGAGATGACACAACAACAAGGAACAAACTCACATTGTGTCCATTAATTCAATCGATACTTCCTCCGCCATTTGTCTCCAAAAGTCATCGCCCGCATATAAATTCGGTTCACGTTCGCTGACAGGGCCGTTGCCAGCCAGGACGCGATACGTCCCAGCAAGAAGCCTATGATTCATTCCTCGAGTTTACCAAAAGAAAACAACGCTAGGAAAACGAGAAGAATTGGAGATTCAGAGATACCTACAAATAGATAAGCTGTTTGTCAGCTTTCTTAATATTGGCCAGCTGCGCGTATGTCACCCCGGTGGATGCCTTCGCCAAGGTTGGAAAAACGCCCAAGTCACCCGCTATTTTGACTGCCATAAGCACCGCGGGCGATTGAGACATCAATTTGCGAATCGACAACGAGGTCTTTGTCGTCTTTTAGTGACGTACTGATCTGAAAAGCGTATTGATTGTATCTGCGGGCTTCTTGAGAGTGGTGTTGAGTCCAATGACCGCGTTTAGTGCCTCCAGCCGAGCTTGTTCGGTCTGGGATGATTGAAAGCCATTGACAAACACAGCGTCCAAGTTGCTGATATTCTTGACGGCTGCAGATCGTTCGTCAGTCGTGTTGGAAGGCAAGGACCTATTATTTTAATAAATCATGCGTCGATGGAAAAAGAAGTTAGCAACCCTTATCTCCAGCTGTATGGGGAAGCTCGTATTTGAGCATTGCAGTGTTCCAAGGTACTGCTTCTTCGCTACTTCACAGACCCTTATGAAGAACCGCTGGGTCTAAAATCATGATACTCAGTGCGCCTTTGCCTCGTCCGTGAAGCTGAGAGCCGGTCATGTACCTCGGGTAGCTTAGGAGCAGAAGATAGAGGATGCTAATGACATCACTGGCAGCATAGAGATCTGTGTGAGGATTGCACATCAGTCAGGCTTGGGGCAGTGAAAGTCAGAAGTTCTCAGCCTCTCCGGTTTGAAGCGGTGCTGTAGCATATCTGGCAAATAAATGCGCAACCATTCCAGGCTAGGCAGGAACGTGCCAAACCAACGGTCTCCGGCACAGATCAACTCATCAGGTGGGTAAACAATGTCGGAAGCCACGAGAATATTTTCGATCATGCTAGATATAGTCTCAACCTTCATGGCGCTCAGAGTCTCTAGGCAAATATCTTGATAATCTCTTCAGTTCGGGATTGCCTACCACCACACGAGACGATGGTCATCCTGCAAAACACCTGTGAGTTCTTCAGATGAGAAGCCTCGCGCGTTACAACAGGATGGTGATTCTGCCTGTCAATAGCTTTGATCAAAGCCCTCGTGTAATCACCGCAGGAGGACTCTTGACTGTGCTAGGCACCGACTTAAGTAGAGCCTCTCACTCGCATTCAAACCTACCTTCTTCACATTCACTCATTCCCCCACATTCACATTTCTCTCACTTTGGGCTGCTCTCAACCTCAACTCAGCTCCCCCTTCTATCAGACCCAATCTGAAATTCAACACACTTCCACAGACCAGGCAAAAAGATCATACAGATCCTTCTTGGTCTGCAAGATGATTTTGAGTGGTATGTCTTGCGAGCCTTCATCTGGAGCAAAACACGGATTCCTTTTGACTGTCATCACACTGACTGTCCATAGCTCTCTTCGTTAAAATCTCCACCGATGAAGCGGTCGAATTTCATTATAGAAGGAGAAAGTTATAATACGTATCACTCGATATTGTGAAAGCGGCTGACGAAGAAAACAGATGTCAGGTCATCTTCACACGGGCGGTTTTGAGGGGAAGTCTGTCTAGACGTGTTCCGAATGAATATGGGCACCTTTTATGGAAACCCTGACCAGGGGCTCTAAATCGGCCTGAATCTCAGCATGGGCAAGCGACGCGTGGAGCTGCGATTGAATAATCTCGATCGTGACTTGACATCGGCGCCTGTGTTTTTCACGTGGCAGAGAACGGGCCAGGCGAGTTCGTTGCATATCGGAAGACCCGCCTCATCCTGACCTTGCCTTGGATTCGATGCGAACCTTGGGTGCTAACCTGCGCATATCACGATGAGCTTGATTACTTAGGCAACGAGGCAAATGACACTTCAGCTGGAATTTTTCAACATAACATAACAACATGATAGCAGTAGAGTTCTGTCTCCTACATTCACAATTTTCTACAATTTTCGTCCTTCAATTCGAACGATCTGCGGAAATTATTACTTGACTAGTACCAAGACGACCCAGCTGACTAAGTACTATCTTTAAAAGTCACCCAATTTCATTGCTGCTCGAGTCATTAGGGGTCGATTGTCAGTATGGCCTACAAGCCCTTTGAGCCCTCTTCAATTGCCGGCAGTGGTTCGGGCTGGACACTCTTAGCTCGTCTTTCGTGCTTCGGTGCTACATTGAGGTACGATGTATCTATTGTTTATTCCTCGGACTTGAGGTATTCCTGCGATAAATTGACGTTTCAAATACGCGATTTGCATTTTCTCATCTCACGAAGGCCCAGTGAACGGTCATCTTAGTATACCCACACCGGCCTGTCATCGCAGCCGTAAGAAAACGGGCTATCGTGTCGGGTCGCGGACGGACTCCACTTGAAGATTGCCTCGTGCCGATTCACCGCCCGGCTCCTCCGCGGGGTCCGGCATCACAGGCATTTCTAATGTCCTGTCAGCGATTACCGAACAAAAGCAGAAGCGAGAAGTCTAGGGACAACACAACGGTCAATTTGCACTCGAATTTCTGCGGCACTGACACTCTCATCCGTTTGAATTTCGTGCATACTGTCTGCCTTCGATATCATTCCCAACATCTCCCGCTATATACCTGAGCGACTATCGCTATCTTGTGAGGGGCAACTTAACTACCACCAGCTTCCTCTCGATGATCCCCTCCAAAACTTATTCAATGCCGTCTACAACAGAAATTGCGCAGCAATTTGACTCAATTGAGGATACTATTGCCGCTTTCAGTGAGTCGAGAAGCAGCCCACGGGCCAGCAACAATGTCCTGTCTCTAATTGCATGTCATGTGCGACCCTCCACTCAATACTGACCTGCCATGACTCACCACAGAGAATGGCGAATTCATTATTGTTCTCGATTCGCAAGATCGAGAGAACGAAGGAGATCTGATCATTGCGGCTGAGTCTATCACTGCCGCGCAGATGGCCTTCCTCGTGCGATATACAAGGTAAGCGCCTCATCCCCACCCCCTGAACTATCAACTGCAGCCCTCGGTTCCCGTCGGACACCACTGTACACGGCCGCTTCCGGAAGAACATTGCCTTCACACAGCCATTCCACTGACAAGTCTTCTTTCGCCCCAGTGGTTTGATTTGCGCGCCTATCCCTCCAGATCTCGCAACTCGCCTCGCCTTGCCCCAAATGGTTGCCGAGAACGCCGATCCCAAGGGCACCGCCTACACTCTCACGATCGATGCCAGCGATGACTCTGTGACAACGGGTATTTCAGCCGAGGATCGTGCGCTGACCTGTCGAACTCTTGCATCCCCCGACGCCCAGGTCGACTCCTTCCGTCGACCCGGTCACATCATCCCATTGCAAGCCCGTGCAGGCGGCGTACGTGAGCGCACAGGTCATACCGAGGCTGCGGTGGAGTTCTGCCGCCTTGCGGGTAAGGCGCCCGTCGGTGTAATCGCCGAGCTTGTCGAGGCAGGTGAGATCGTCGAAGGTGTCCCCGAGATTCGCGGCAACAACGGCATGATGAGGCGCGATGGGTGCCTCCAGTTCGGTAAGAAATGGGGCATCAAGACGTGTACCATCGAGGATTTGGTGGAATATCTGGACCGGACCGAGGGCGTGAAGAATGGATACCAATAGCGATGCGCCGCCGCATGAGCTACGGACGCATGAGCTACGGATTGACTCGACAGGGGCACCCTTCGGTGTACTGTTTGAATCCCGGATCACTAGTCTTCTATCCCCACTTTTCCCCCGTATCTTTGTACAGTATTGCAGATGTGACCGGACAGTTCTAGATCAATTGACGAGATACCCTAGAGTTTGTGGTTTACACCATTCCATGGCATGGATCTGGGCAATGGACATAACCCATCAGTAATGTTTCATGTCGCCCGTGTCATCCTACCTAGCTGCTGCTATTGCATGTAGATGTAACGAGCCTCGCAAAAATGTAAGAATTGCTGATTGCGAGATAAATGTGAAAACGAATGGAATGGGTTAATTTTGGGTATCTATTTTCCATAAAATACAGTCGATAGCCATCTTTCTTTCTGACGATGCCGGGTTGTGGAGATCGTGAGGAACAGCTTCGGGGATATCGCAGAAAAATCAATCAGTCAAGGGAACGCCAGCGCGATGCAAAGAACTGAACCTCAACCCGAGGCCAGAATGAGATCCAGTAAAACTGGAAAGGAGGAAATATGAGCAGAACTCATCGCTTGAGGTGCGAGTAATCCCGCAGGATACCCTGCATGTGAGTGTTGGTTGTCTTGCCACTGCGTCGAGGTTTCTTGGTCTTCCTTTGCTCCACCTTGATGCGAGGCTTCATCACCTTGTTTTTGTTAGTCGGGAGGATGCCCGCTTTGTCCAGGGCCTCCTTGACAGCTTGAGGATCGGGAATCTTGATCTTCTCCCAAATCTGTTTGAACTCAGGATCGAAGTGCTCAATCAAAGATGGGTCATTGGCCCAGACCATCTTCGCGTGATCGTCCTTCTTGTTTCTGGTCACAAGCAGCTTCCCTTCTTTCTCCAGCTGATTGATCGTCTCTTCGACATTCAACCAGCCCTCGCGGAGTTCACGCACACTCATTCCTGCAGCAGTCTTCTGAGCCTGGAGCTTTTGTAGCAGCTGCTCGGCGTTTCGTACATTGTGTGGAGGTCGAAAGCTGAACGTGCCCTCCCCGCCAGCGCCGGCAGGATCGAAGTCGACCTTCTCATGACGCTGTAAAATACTGCGAAGTGCGTGAACATACGCGGGATCATTTGCACGATGCTGGAGTGATAGATAGGACACAATATCGGCAAACTTCAGCGGGACGGCCTTCGTCTTCATGTGCTCGATCGCGAAAAGGACCTGAGTCATGATATCTTTTCCCGTTCCCGTATTTGCTGGCTGCGAGTAGACAATGTCGGCGTCATGGCGTTTCTTCTTTAAATCGCCGATGGCTGAAGGCGTAGGCGTAGAAGATGGTCCGAGGGAACTGCTGCCGGAAACTGGAGGGTTGTTGCCCGCCACTCGCCGCTGCTGAGGCAAGCGGTTTGCCGACTCGACCACGCTTGCATTGAAGCTCTTGAGCTGTTGCTGCAGGTAGGACATGGTTTCAAGAGTTGCGAATCGCGAGTCACGCACTGTCCGAATACAAAAGAAGTTGTTGTGAAAGGAAGGGGGAGCTGCTGCGATATGGTGACAAGATACTGCGCCAGATAGCAGCCGGGCGTGAGTCACTTGGAGTTCCTGCACTCGAAGACCATAAGAGAGCTAGAACTCCATGCAAACCCAGAAGGAGGAGGAGGAAAGGATAAAGAGACAAAAGTTTAAGGGAATGGAAGAGGTTGTTGATCCTGCCTGAGGTCCAGCGCGCTGTCGCATCGGACAAGCCAAATCTGAAATGAATGATCCTCGAGCCTCCAATCACGTGAAGCCCCACTGCAAGCCGCCTTTGACGGGAGCAACCCGGAGCGCGCAAGAGCTCCGTCCTGCGTTCTCCAGCCTCATTCTCCATTTCAATTGCCCTTTTTTCCATACCGTCATCGTCGCAGGGTACTGCCAATCCGAGCACCTATCTTACTTTCGAGAGCGCGATGCCATATATTGCCTCTGAAAGTGTTGCGTGTACTCGAGGCTGAGCTGTGATTGCTACGCGCTTCAACACTCAGTCACTTCACCTCAACCTTTTCCTGTTCCGTCACAGCTCTTTCATTGGAGCAGAATTGAGCGCTCGCCTCGTCTCGCCATCACCGGGCTCCAAGCAGCCATGGCGGATACAGCGATCGCGCTGCCGTACTTGTCGACTCAGTATGCGATCCCGGAAGCAACACTGTCTGCGTTGACTCAAGCTCCAACTACGGATTTGGTCAATGAGCTCCTACAATCTATTACCAGGAAAGCACACGACTTCGACGAACTGAAGTCGGAAAAACTTCGGCTGGAGGTTGAGCTTGAAAATGCTGTACGCAGTAATGAGTCGAAAGTGAAGGTGCTGAAGTCAACGGTCGAAAAGGGTCACGCAGAGGTGGAAGAGTTGAGAAAGAAATTACACGTGTCTGGTAAGATGGCAAACAAAGTGTCCAATATCTTGTTTCGTCAGCTTTAATTTAACATATCTCAGAAACACAATGCTCGGCGCTGGAGTCCGAGATCTCCTCCCTGAAATCCTCGAGCACGTCGAACGCAAGCGAATTTACATCTCTCAAAACACGCATCTCGACACTTGAGTCTGAGAAGCGGGAAAGCCTGGCATTGCTTGAGTCGAAATCAACCGCTCACGACAAGCTGGCCGAAGAGCTTTCGAGCCAACACAAGAAAATCATCGAACTTCGCCGGGAACTCTCTACAAGCGAGCAGAACCTACAAAATGCCAATTCGGCTGCCGCCAGCTCACGCTTCCGCGAACAAAGCCTCCAGCAAGAACTTGAACTCGTCAAGAAGAACAGCGAATGGTTCGAGACGGAGCTGAAAACGAAGGCAGCCGAGCATACTAAGTTCCGGAAAGAAAAAAGTGCCCGTATCGCCGAACTTCAGCGTGCAAATGAGGATGCAGCCACCACGATCGATGCCCTGCGACGCAGTGAAAACTCTCTTAAAGCTCGATTCGATGAGACCGAGCAGCGCTATGAAGAAAGCCTCGTAACTATTGGCCAGCTGAAGGAAGCAGCTATCCAGGCTGAGGAAACCTTCCGCATTGAGCTTGAAACTGCGACTCGTCTCGCAAAGCTTCAAGAATCCTCAGCCACATCTGCGAAACAACGCGCCCAGGAATGCCAAGTCGCCCTGGAAAATGCCAAAAATGAAGCCGCCGAAGAGATCGCACGTCTGCGAGTCGAAATGGAAACGGAACACGCCGACAAGGAAGCTGCTGAAAGAAGAGTCTCAGAACTCGAGGCAACAGTTGCCCAGCTTGAGGTACAAGGATCAGTCAACCGATCGACAAGTCCTGCCCGATCTTTCAATGGAGCACTACCCTCGACTCCTGGTCGACCAGGAACGCCTGGTAGCACTTTCTCGCCCAGAATGTCTCGTACTAAGGGTACTTTGACCTTTACTCAAATGTACACGGAGTACGACAAGATGCGCACGCAACTTTCCGCAGAGCAGAGGACAAACAATGAGCTCAGATCTACGCTCGACGAAATGGTGCAGGAGCTCGAATCGACCAAGCCCGAGATCGACGACCTTCGAAGTGACCACAAGCGCCTCGAGGATGCCGTAATGGATCTTTCAGGTCTACTGGAGACCTCGGCAAAGGAACGTGATGACGCAATCAAGGAGGCTAGAAAATGGCAGGGTAAGGTTGAGGGCCTCACGCGCGAAGGTGACATTCTTCGTCAACAACTTCGTGATCTCAGCGCCGAAGTCAAGGTCCTCGTGATGGAAGTGGCTATTGTGAAGCATGGTGAAGATTACGACCGGGAGGAGCTCGAGAAGATTGCTCGAAAGGAGATCGAAGAATCTGCGGCTGAGCTCAATCCCACTGGATTATTCATCAGTCGGAATCTTGTTACGTTCAAAGACTTGCATGAACTACAGGAACAAAATTTGACTTTGCGACGAATGCTACGTGAACTCGGTGACAAAATGGAAGGTGAAGAAGCTCGTGCTCGCGATGCTGTCCATCAGCAAGAGGTCGAGGAATTGAAGGAACTGCGCATTCGTGTGCAAACATATCGTGATGAGATTGCCAACTTGGTCGCACAATCGAAAACCTACGTGAAGGAGCGAGATACTTTCCGAAGCCTACTGACTCATCGTCGGCAGACGGTGGGAGGCGACGGAGTTTTCTCTCAGTCGGTCCCCCCTGGTGCAGTGCCTGCGGGTGCCCTAAGCAGCCAGATGCAAGACGGCACCGATTATGGCGATCTTCTGCGTAAATTGCAAGCCCACTACGACACATTCCGCGAGGAGACGCTTGCGGACCATTCTTCTCTCCGACAACAGGTCAATGAGCTTTCACGCAAGAATAGCGAGTTGATGAGCGAGATCAGTCGGTCCAACAGCCAGCTTGCCGCTGCCTCACAGCGTGCTGAGCTTCTCCAGAATAACTTCGACATGCTCAAGAACGAGAATAGCGGGTTGCAAGGTCGCTATTCGACGCTTCTCGAGAATTCAAGCAAGCACGAACTCAAAGTACAACAAGCTGCTGAAGATCTCGTTGAGGCGAAGGGTTTGGTCGAAAGTCTTCAGCGCGAAAATTCCAACCTGAAAGCTGAAAAAGATCTTTGGAAGAATATCGAGAAGCGGCTGATTGATGACATTGAAAGCCTTCGCAACGAGCGTGCCCGTCTCGATTCCTTAAACGCCAATCTTCAAACATTACTCAACGAACGGGAACACACTGAGTCCGAAACCCGCCGTCGTCTGCAAAATAGCGTGGAGTCTCTCGAATCTGAGCTACAGTCCGCAAAACGAAAGCTCAATGACGAGACCGAGAACGCCAAACAAGCAGCCCTCCGCCGAGATTACGAACAGGAGCAAAGCCAGAAAAGGATCAACGACCTGGTCAGCAGTCTCGGAAGCGTTCGTGAAGAACTGGTTGCAACAAAGACCACCAGAGACCACCTGCAAGCTCGAGTCGATGAGCTTTCTGTTGAGCTCAAGAGCGCGGAAGAAAAACTTCAAGTCATCCAGGCGCGCCCTGCTGTCTCAGCCGCTCAAACCGAGCGTGAGGTAAACGCGGACGACGCTGAGATTGGTACTGGTCTCACTCGTGAACAGGAATTGCTTGTAGAGATTTCTGAGCTAAAGCGAGATCTTGATCTGGCCAAGGGCGAGTTGACGCATGCAAAGGAGCAAGCTGAAGAATACCGTGCCATTAGCCAATCAACCGAGGAGCGAATGGAAGCTGAGGCAGATACGCATGCCCAGTATCGCGAGGAGACTGATGCCTTAATCCAGGAGAAAGACAAGAAGATTCAAGATTTGGAGACGAGAATCGAAGAGATATCTGCTGAGCTTTCAGCCACGAGTACAGAACTCTCTAAACTGCGAGACGAACAAGGCGACATCACACGTCATATGGAGGAACAGAAGTCTCGATTGGAATCTGAGATCACTCGACTCAAGGATGACAACGATAGGCACATTGCTGCCGCTCAGTGTCACCAGGATGATCTGAGAGCCCAGGCTGAGATTTCTCAAAATATGCAGAAGAGCTACGAGACTGAGCTCATCAAGCATGCTGAGGCCGCCAAAACTGTCCAGGCTGTGCGGGCGGAAGCTAATCAATTGAAGCTTGATATGGCCGAATTGCGAATCCAGGCTGAGACTCACAAGAGAGACCTCGTCCAGAAAGAAGAGAGCTGGGCAGAGCAAAAGGCTCGATATGAAGGAGAGCTTGCTGAGCTGCAGAGGCGTCGGGAAGAAGTCAGTCATCAAAATTCCGTCCTCCACGGCCAGCTTGAGAGCATCACCGGGCAGATCGCCACTCTTCAGCGCGAGCGTGCCGGCGCCTCTGAGATGACAGAGCAGGAAGGTGAGCAGGCGGCTCCCGACTTGGAAGGTCTTCAAGAAGTTATCAAATATCTTCGACGTGAGAAAGAGATTGTTGAAGTGCAGTACCACCTGTCGACTCAAGAAGGCAAACGCCTTCGTCAACAACTTGATTACACTCAATCTCAGCTTGACGAGACCCGCCTCAAACTCGAGCAACAACGTCGTGCTGCCGCTGACAGCGACCATAATGCGCTGAATCACAACAAGCTCATGGAAACTTTGAATGAATTGAACCTGTTCCGCGAAAGCAGTGTCACCTTGCGCAATCAGGTCAAGGAAACCGAAGCTGCTCTGGCCGAGAAGAGCGCCCGTGTTGATGAGCTCACACAGGAAATTCAGCCCCTGGAGACCAGGATCCGTGAACTCGAGGGGACCATCGAAGCAAAGGACGGGGAACTCCAGCTGCTGCAGGCTGATCGCGACCATTACCAGAAGCGAGTACAAAATATCCTGCAAAAGTACGATCGTGTCGACCCTCAGGAAATGGAAGCGCTCAATGAGAAGTTGTCAACCTTGGAGAAAGAGCGCGACGAGGCTATTGCTGCCCGGAATGCACTTCAAACCGAAGTCGAAGAGAAGCTGCAGGCCGCGGCGCAAGCCGCGGAAACCCGCACAACCGAGCTTCGCACGAAACTCACCGATCAATTTAAAGCCCGTTCTCGAGATCTCTCTCATAAGATCTTGGCTCACAAGCAAGAAAAGGAAACATTGCAAGCCGAGCTCGATGCTACCAAAGCTGAGTTAGAGACCACCAAGTCCAAGGTCTCCGCGGCTGAAGCAATGGCGGCATCAGCGGCAACCGCTAGTTCCGCAGTCCAGTCAGCGCCAGAGGAAGGAGTTCCTGTCAATTCTACCCCAGCCTCACAATTCCCTACCGCGACTAACACTGTCGTTTCTACGGAAGACGGGCAGAAGATCAAGGAGCTGGAGACCAAGATCCAGAACTTGGAAGCTGCTCTTGCCGAGAAGGACTCACTCATTGCCGCCAAGGATGCTGAGCTCGAGTCACGACTCAAGGAACGTGCCGACAAGCTCAAAGACATCTTTAACACCAAGCTTGCTGAAATCAAGGCTAGCCATCGCCAAGAAATTGAGAAGCTCTCATCGGGCGAACGTGCTAATCCGGCGACCCCTGCTGTGGACACGGCGCAACCGGCGGCGACAACTCAATCAACAGCTCTTCCTGGCCAAGTTGGACTTAACGACGAGCAAGCTCGTGAGCTCCTGGAGAAGAACGAAACGCTTCGCAATATCTTCAGGAATAACCTACGTACGAAGATCGCACAGGCAGAGGAAAGACTCAAAGGAGAAGCCCAAAAAGCTTCCCAGATGCACGAAGAGGCAATTGCAGCCCTAAAAAGGGCACAAGATGAAGAGACTGCCGAAAAAGTCAAGGCTGCTGTGCAGCTCTCTGACAAGAAGACGGCCGCCCGGATCAGCATGCTGGAGACTCGCATGAAGACATCTCTTGCCAAAGTCGAAGTGGTGTCCAAAGCCGCCGAACAAACCCCCCAGAAGCCTGTCATTGAAGTCTGGGAGGTGGCCAAGACAGCGCGGCCGCCAGCGCCTGCCCCGAAGCCTCAACCTGCAGTGCCTGCGGTGTCTGCAGTACCTGCTGCCGCTGGTTCCCAGGTCAGCCCTGCAGTACCGACACAGGTCACCACTGGGCCTAGTCCAACTCCCGTTCTCCAGCAACAGCCTGCTCTCCAGCAACAGCCTGCTCCACAACAACAGCCTGCTCCACAACAACAGCCTGCTCCACAACAACAGCCTGCTCCACAACAACAGCCTGCTGTCCCGCCTGTCGTTCCTACGGCGGTGAACACCACGAATCAAGCGGCGCCGTCGCAGCAGGCTCCTCCGACACTTAATCCCTTCGGACAGGCGCAGCCTGGTACACCACAAGCTCAGCAGTCGCAACCATCATCATTGCCATCTAAGCCTCCGGGGACGGCGCCGGGCATGCTCCGGGCCTTGCAGTCCGGCCTCCCTGTTGCACGCGGCGGCCGAGGCGGCGGCCGTGGTGGTGGCCAGCAGAATCCACTCGGTCATGCACAATCGCAACAGGGCGAGCAGCAACAAGCTCAAGCTCAAGCGCAGACTCAGAGCCAACGAGGTTCAGGTGTCGTCCGTGGGCGAGGTGGAAGAGGTGGTCAAGGTCGCGGAGGCGCGCAGAACGGCCAGGCCGCCACCCAGGGACAATCTAGCCCTGCTGGCAATCGAGGTAGTCTGAATGTGCAGGCCCGGCAGTTCATTCCTCAAGGAAACAAGCGGACACGTGAGGACGGAGTAGATGTTCCTGCCGAAGGTGCTAATGCCGGCAAACGCATGAGAGGCGGTGGTGGCGGCCAAGGTCGTGGCGGTGGATCATCTTGAAAAGGCCGATTTTGCCTGTTTTGCCTTCTACTTTTGCGATCAAATGTACTTTTTATTTGTCTGCCAAGACACATGCCCGGCGCTTCACGTATCTCGTTCTATCCGTGGCTTCTGATATTACTTTCTTTCCTGGCTGTCACTGTTTCAGTCACGCTGCGAGTTCAGATGTTAGCTTATTCATGTTTCTTTACCATTTGTATCTAGAGAACGACCTGTTTTCGCCTTGCCTCAATTTTTTTTAAATGACATGACAAATTTATCTCCGTGCCCATGACACCACCCGCAAACCATAGACGATGTATGTAACATCACCACCGGCCAGCCGTCGTAAAGATACGCGATGGTTCATCGCCTTAGCTTCTAGATCAAGACACATTTTCCTGTCGACAAACTCGGTTACAAACAAAGGGTATCACTTGAAGTACAAAAGCATCGAACGTCAACCGCGGGTGCTTAAAAAAGAAGAAAAACCACCAGACAACAAACACCCTTTCTCACTTCCTCTTCGAAGCTCCAGCGGGCACAATCATCCTCGCCAACACCTCCCTCTCCTTTTGAAGCACCATCAACCTCGCATCCTCAATGATTTTCCCCTCCGGCGCCGGCGCCGGAACCGGACTCTGCGTAACGTGTGCGGCGACGACCACCGCGGGCGCAGGATCCCTCGCGGTGCGCGCACGCTTGCGCCGCTGTCCTACCTCCGAGCCCCAGACCACTGTCCATTCAGGCACGATACCGTGTACGGGGACCTGACAGCCGGAGCAAATCTTGGAGTGCGCGCCAACGTCGGCGTGGCGGTTGATTGTCACGAGTGACTCAATTGTGGCTGCGGAGTGGATATTGGCGCCTGGGAGGATGGTGGAATGCGGGCCAATGGTGACGAAGTAGGAGATGCGAGTCGTTGGAGTGGTTGTTGAGTTCGAGTCGTGCCCCCTTGACAGGGAAGAAGACGGCGCAAGATCCATCGATGAGGATGTAGGAGATGGTCTTGTTGACGAGGAAGGTGAGGGTCTTGACGAGGTGGAAGAGGAGGAGGAAGTCCCCGGCGCGGCGCCGATGACTGCTTTTTCACTGATGATACATCCGTCGCCGATGGATATCGGGCCCTCGAAAGAGTAGAATTTGGCGCGAGGGTGAACGATGGTGCCTGCGCCGATTGTCACAGGGTATGTGCCTTGAAAGACAGCGGTGTCTGCTATGGTCGCCGAGGGATCAACTTTGAGGGGAGCTTTGGGAGGCCCAGTCGAGGTATGTGATGAAGATGACCGGTGCTGTAGTGAAGGCGGTTTGAGGGTGGACATTGTGTGGTGCGCACTTGACGAAAGATAGTGAAAGGCCACGCTCAAGACGCTCAGGGTGAGCAATAAAAAGGGAAGCCGGAGGTTGTTGTTTAAGTTGGGTGGGTCGCCAACGATGGAGCTTCGGAGCTCTTCGAGAAGCTTGAACCGAGCCGGCGGGGCGCGTTCGGCTGAGGTTCAGCTCTTGATGACAAAACCGCGTGATAGATGTGGAAGCATCGTCTAATTCTGTTTTTATAAGTTCCTCCAAAAGAAAAGGGATCACCTGGTTTAGCCATCCGAGTTGGCCTGACATATTGTTTGGATAGGTGGGGAAACTTCAAAATCTCAAACCGCCTTAGAGCCCACTATCTTGTCGCCCACTACCTTATGTTCCAGGAACGAAACAGCGTCTCAAGACAAGGGCAACATCAGGCCAATTGGTGGACTTGGCCATTCATCACTTCCAAATTCAGTGGTGCATTGGTCTAGCCTATGTTTACCTAACCTTCATAGGTGTGACCCAAACCCTTGCGAGGCGAAGTCTAGCATGCAAGATGTATCCAGGCACCCGTCGGCTTTGGGGAGCTATTGTACGTCTGCTGCGTGGCCTTCACTCGAACATATTACTGATGGTTTACAGCGATTCATACATACACACTGGCTGTCGAAATAGTGTAATAGCCTGCCAGTGCACAACAATGAGGCCATTAGGAGAAATTGAGACCCGTGGCCGCCGCTCAAGGCCAGACTGGAATGAAAGTTAAGTGACTATACCGGTGGAATTCTTGGGAGTATATATACTCCCTAGATTGAACATGAATTGTGGGATGGCGAAGCCCTAACTGACTATGTCAACCAATGGCCAATCGTCCACAAATGTATGCACAACCCATCAACAGGAGGCGTATATCTGCGTTGGAAGTGCTTCCTCTCGCTCTGACTCTCTTCACAGGGGTTATGCCACCGAGCCGCTGTCCTCTTGTGCAGATGAATCGAAGAGAAGTGCGTCAGGGTTGCTTCGGCTGGCAATTCATGCAGGGATCCTTTTCGTCATCTCCCAGGGCCTGCAGTATCCGACCATAGTTGCCGGTCGCCCGTGTCAGAGCTAGATGATCGCACAAGATCGCAGAACAGTTGACGAACCAAAATCTGGATATGCGGTCCAATCCCAGCGTGCTCACGCATCGTCAGCCCCGATCTTCGACTTCTTCCCATTGCGCTTTCTCCATGCCAAAATCCCCTTGTCAACCTCATCCCGCGTCATACCATCTCGGACCAGATAGAAGGTGACCCCGAGTTCTGTCTCAACATTCCTATTTCGGGCCTCGTCGTCGAAGAAGAGCATCTCTTCGTATGCGATTCCGCTGGCCTGATGGATCTTCGCAAAGTGTTGCGTCTTGTTGGCTGGAAAGATTTGTATATATTCAAAATAGTCCAGCGCACGAATAGATTTGGCGCTGTTGGCGGCGACATCGTCGGAAAAGGTAGGGATTATATGGAGGGCTTTAAGCATGTCGCGGGCCAGATCGGGGGTATGGGTGCGAGAGGCCAAGGCCACGGGGATTGATCGGTTCTTGCAAGCATGGATAATGGACGAAACAGCGGGATAAAAGGCGAAGGACTCTCCCCATCTATCAACAAACACATTACCCTGTTAACCATGTTTGCCCGAGCTCTGTCTCCAAAGCTAAACGTACCGATCGACCACACGAGAGTTGTTGTCACGTGCCTTGACGGGCGCGCTGACATGGGTATCTACCCAGAAGGGCCAAAGAGTGTAATCCAAGTCAAAGACGATCAACTTGGGCAATGGTAGGCCGTCTGTGAATGTCGCAGGAGCCACATCGGCATTGTCCATCGTCTGGGCGGTTTGGCGCTTGGTGCGTACCATGACGGGCGGGCGGTTCAAGTGATCGATTGCGAAACTGGGAGAGGACCGTGTCTACAGCTGTAAAAGTGTGAAATGACCTCACACAAGATTTATACCAGCACAGAGCTGTGAATGCCGTGGCAGAATGACAAGAGTATCAACAACTCGCGAATTTTCGTAGGGCAGAATGGTCGAATCAAACGACGAAAAGTTGGGGCGACGTCATTCCCTCCCACGCGGTAGCGGCACGTGGATCGACTAACGAACGATCAAAGAGACGGACTCCACAATCAGAAGGGGTTCGGCAGAAGACTAAGCTAATTGCGGAGCCGCCTTCGGTTAAACTTCTAGAAGGGTACTTCCACCACGGATACAGTTCTACACTGATAACTACGATGCATCGAAATATGCTAATCAGGACTCCCATCTCAGTATAAGAGGTGCCGTGAGTGTTCGCCTCAACATTCTTCATTTTACAATCCGCTTTTCGTAGGGGTAATAGCGTGGAAAGCGTCTATCATCCGATAAGATACCCGCTCCGCGAAGAATGGACTTTGTTACCCTAAGTATAATCGCTTGGGCCTTCCCGTAGATTGCGCAAACGACATTTGATTCTGTCAGCATCCTTGCCAGTGGGATCGTACAGATAGTGGCGTTTTTCTTTGAGATCAAGAAGTCGCAATGGCTCATATGCAAATGGAACCAGCCAAACCATACGTTTTCTCCGCTGGCTTGCAGATGGGGCGTGGAATAGATACCGATCCGCCGCCATCAACCAGACTACCACCATCAGGCATTCGATAGCAGTAAACTTAACCCAGGAAAATCATAGCGCTGCTCTGATTCCCTCCTTCTGTAGATCTGGTTGAAATATGGTGGAGGCATGCATGAGTTAGGACGAGAGAAAGACTGCCAAGGAACTACTGAAGGAACCGCGTAGAAAAATTAAGCCGCTTCGACCGTGATTCGGATGATTGCTCGAGTCACAGGAAGCCGTGTATCTAAGCTGTTCTTCCAACGTAGGAAGAGTAGGAGTCTGTCCTTGCGCAGGATCTGCGGGGGACCCCAAAGCTTCAACGGAGAAACGGGGTAGCAATCGCATTCAAGTATCTAACGCGGAATATAGACGAGTCTTTCGAACAATCATTCTTGTCGAGTGGTCAGCAAGCTGGTAACATTAATCGTACACTCTATTCCTATGCGTCGAGGCCTACTAACCTAGTCATACAAATCATTAAGTCCTTCAAAAAGTGTCAAGACCAGGTACCAGGAATCAAGAAACCGTGAAACCAACCCGTGCGACAGCGGAAAACGGACGATGGGTGGTGATCCACCAAGTGAGAGTCGAGTCAAGGCCAGGTGAGTGGAAACAAGCCAGCCGGAAGTGAGGCGAGACGCAGTACGCAATTACGCATTACGCAATACGCAGAACGCAGACCCGCTTTTTATCGGCGTCATGACTGTGAGGTGGTGTGTCGGACTGTCGGTCCATCTGAGCCAGGAATACAACCGCAACACAACAATCACCGGGTGGGGTTGAGCATCTTTCACCCACTCAAGTCCATTGCCGTATCCGTCAACTCATCCTCGGAGCTCTCCAAGAAGGTGGCAGTTTCCTCTCTTTCACAAGGAGACAAAAGATATTCCGAGATAATCTCCTGCATCTCGGTAATCTCAGTCTCCTCCTCCTCGCGAGTCGCAGCTCGGGGAGGAGAGGAACCGGCCCTTTCTGGACAGGAAGCCGGCTCGCTCGGAAGCAAGGTCATTCGTCCCTGCTCGGAAGAGAAACGATTTGTCGCTCGCTGTGAGGAAGCGAGAGGAACGGAAGGCACACTGGTCATCTGGCCCCCGGCCGAGGCGTACCTCGCGGCAGTTTCAACTGCGCGCTGTGCCACAGAGGCGTCGAGTGTCGATTCCTCGGGCAGCTGAGCCGATGCTGCTTGAGAAGAATCATTCTGTGAGTCCTCTTGTCCTGGGTTGGTCTTGCCGGCGATCTTGGACTCCTTTCGCGGCCTAGACCTCTTGGATCTCCACCATTGCTTGGCCCCTTCCTTGCAGCATCTATGGGTGCATCTAGTGACGTTAGCTAAGTGTTATTTGCACAGATCATCAAGGTGCCCTCACCTTCCCGTATCACGACAGGAGTGAAAGCAAGTCCACTTCCCATTCGCCTTGAGAGTCCGCCCAGTACTCTTTACATCGACTGACTCGTTATCTGGAGTCTTTTCAGTCATCGAATTTTGAGCGGCGGCAGTTGGTGCCACGTTCTGGTATGGACCCGAGGCCCCCTTCCGACAGCAGTCATGATTGCACCTGGAACGGTCAGCCAATCGGCCTATCGGTATTAAGAAAATACCCTTACCTGTTCTTATCTCTGCAAGGATGCAAGCAAGACCACTTTCCATTTGCGTAGAGGACCCGTCCACGATCCTGTGTTGTGACGGAATCAGCATCCGCAGTCTGGCCAGCAGGTTTTTGTTGGCGTGAACGCGCCCTCTTAAGGTAGGATTCCCTTGCCCCCTCGCGACAACAGGTGTGTCCGCAACTATAAATATTAGTCAGTGATTCTAACCGTATGATGAAGATGCTCTTACTCCGAGTTTGCACGACAGACATGAACACAGGACAATCTTCCATTCGGAAGAAGGGTCCGCGCAACCTGAGGGTTGTGCTCGATGACCACGGATTTGCCGTCTGCAGTCTGTTGAGCGGCCGAATCTGGTGCGGCCCGGGCCGAGGGATCCGCCTGTTGTTCGCTTGTTGCCGCTGGCTGCTCGAGAGGCGCCGCTGGCTGTTCGAGAGGCGCCGCTTGCTCTTCGAGTGACGCCACCTGCTGTCCAATTGGAGTCGCCTCCTGCACAGACGATGCAGCCTGCAAGTGGGGTGAGGGCATACGGTGTTGGATTGATGCCGCTGGTGACGTTCTCTGTGTGCCTGTCGCGGGCGATAAGTCGAATGTCACCGCCCTATTCGATCGTGGCAGTCTATTGCCATGAGTGCTTGAGTTCCAGCGCGCTGGCTCAGAGAATGGGTTCGAGAACGGTTCGGCAATTGGGACAACAGGTGGGTAATCGACTCCTTGAACAGCACCGTTGGAAAGTACAGCCCACTGGAATCCACTCATCGAGGATGTTCGGCTGGCTTGGGAGCCTAGTGCATCTTCAGGATAAGGACCCCAGAATATGCTAGCCAAGGAAGGTACTGGACTACCGGAGCGCAGGGGAGGAGTAGGAGAATCACCAGTCGAGCCCTCGATGCTGGAGCTTTCCGTATTCTGGTATGCGAAGCCAGGATCCTCGACACGGGAAGCCTCTGTATTGAGAGCCGTGAAAGGACTACCGACCCAGGCCGCACGCAGGGGAGCATCACAACTGAGACTCCCATGAATGAAAGCCTCTGTGTTGGAAGTCTGCGTGTTGGAAGCCATGAGATTCGGGGCCTCGGGGCCTGGAGTCATGAGATGAGATGCGCCGGAGTTGGAGGTGACGAAGCTGTCTTCTAAGCTGGGATCAATAACATCTACGTCTTCATCTTCAGAAAGAACAAACTCTGCCGGAACTTCGGGCTCGATCCTCGCCTGCTGAGATGTTCCAGCTGCAGGGTGTTAGCAAGCTATACGGCCAGCTCGTGAGTACACAAGACTCACCAATATCGTCACACATGACGTGAGACGTAATGTGTTGATCTTGACTTGTGAGTTTTGCTGTTAAGACGAATTTGATGATGTTTTGAAATTTGGTTGCACTAAAGGTTGGGTGTTGTTATTGTGAGAACAGGAAGTGTGCAGAAGTTTGGAAAACAACAACACGCGTGGAGGGGGCGCCGACCTGATGCGACGAAAGTCGACTAAGCGGCCATCTGATATTTCTGTCAAACAACAAACGAACACTGGCTTACGGTGAAAATACGCAGGTACTGTATTATTTTCATTCATAAAGGCCACTTCAACCTTGAACCGAACATTAACTTCTTGCCGGTTCATGGTCTATATTTTGCAAGTGAGACGATCAGCATCAATCGGTGCGAAGATGAAAGGTAAGTCTCTTACCGTCTCCAGAACTTTCAGCGTAACTCTCAGCTTTGGAAAGTCCTTCAGCCGTGACAATACTTTCACTCCAAATGGGGGTTCTTGCTCAGAATCATATCGATACGAGGCGCTTCCGTAACTTCAAGCTCTTGGATATCTTTTATACCTGCCGCCGCCAACTTTCGAACAGCCACGACCCCAATTTGCTCGATTTGCTTCATCTGAAGCGGAGAATGGTCCCAAACCTTGGCTCCCAAGCTTCTCGCGAGCTCGAGTGCATTTCGTACCGTGACTGAGTCATTTTTCGCAATTGAGCAATCAATAAGACAGCGAATGAGGCGGCCCATGTGAGCAAAAACTTCGCTTTTTTCCTGCTGAAAGGTGAACTTGTGCCTTTGAAGTTGCCCACTAGCTGGAAATTCAACTGCACCAAGTTCAGACTGAAGTAATAGAGAGACTTTGTGCCATGCTAATATAACATTACCCTCAATTGGAAACCGGATGGCGGAATCCTTGTTGATCTCCCGGTAAAGTGCCTTTTCAGTGATCTTGAGTCGAAATTCCCGGAACTCTTCAGCTTGACAGAGGACATTTAACTGATTATATTAGCTTGCATCGTGCCTCCAGGTATATCAACACCACTCACTATATCGTGAATGTCACTTTTCGTCTTCAAAGACACAATCTTCTTCATTGTCTCGAAGCGGACATAGTATCGAGCCATCGCATCCCCGTACGCAGTTGTGCACGTCTTCTTTGTGTCCACAAGTCCGCTCTGTCGCAAGAGCTCGAGATCTTTTTCACAAATCTGTTTCAGCAAGGCCTCTTTGTCGTCTTGGCTATTGCCGTTTTGGAGCTTATAATGCCCTGGGTTTCGACGAAGTCGCACGAAAAGGAAGGTACTTGAGAGCCATTTGATCGCCGTCAGGATGTCTGACACAATTCCAAGGCCAATCTCCGCGTTCAAATGCTCAATCAGATTGAGATGCAAGCAACTCTCAAGACTTTCGGATCCAGAGATCAGGCGTTCATAGTGAGCAACTCGGTCTTTGCGTGTAAGAATAACGGCTGTCGCCGTGTCATCAAATTGTGGTCGCCCAGCACGACCCAACATTTGCATCATCTCGAGGTCTGAATACTGCTTCCATCCGCCATCCTGCCAGCACACTGTGTTTTTGATGATCACCAGCTGGCAGGGTAGGTTTACGCCAACGGCGAGTGTGGAAGTGCAGCATATCACATTCACTTGACCATCCAGGAAACCCTTCTCCACTGCAAGTCTATCAGCAGCACTGAGGCCAGCATGATGAAATGCAACCCCTGCGGCCGTGGTGGCTAATTAATGTCAGCCAAAGTTTTTGGTTATAGTATGCGGCTAGTCTCACCTTTGAGATCATCGTTGCTGATTGAGAGTCGTTTGCCTGGACCTTTCCAAAGGCGGGCCGGTGGGTTGGTCGAATTCCACACCTTGACAAGCTCTTTAGCCGTTGTGACAGCTGAGTTACGGGTGCAGCAGAAGACCATGATAGGTTTCTGGCACGAATGCTTGCCGAGCACTTCAGGAAGTCTGCACACTGACAATTAGTGATTCACCTCTGAACACTTCCCTCAAGTGGTGAACGAACTTGGACCCGCAGATCTTGTCAAGCACAAAGTCATTACCCGTCGAGTGGTATCCGTATACGAACTTCTGTAATTTCACGGGCCGAAAATCTTCTCCGAAGTGTTCACGATGCGCAGGGATATGTTGATTTGCTGCGTCTTTGCCCAGCCACGTCGCAATGTCTTCGGAATTGGGAACAGTTGCGCTTAACGCGACAAATCGTACATTGGATCCGATATTTTTCATGCGCGAGACAACTGCTTCTAGTGTAGCTCCCCGGGTTTCTTTGAGGATGTGAACCTCGTCGATGAGAAACAATTTGACCAGTTGCATCAATCGCATATGATCTTTCCATTTGCGTGTGATGCTGTCCCACTTCTCAGGTGTGGTGATGATGATGTGGCTGCTTTGAACGCTGCGTAACTGCGTGTGATCAGTATCACCAGTCAATTCTGCGCACTTGAGACCGAGTCTTGCGAATTTGTTACTCCAGTCTCGGAACCTCTCAGAGCAGAGAGATTTGGTTGGTGCCTGATAGACCACCTTGAATCGCTCGTCTGTGAGACTATTCAGAAGTCTGCATATCGCCAGCTCCATGACCACTGTCTTTCCGCTTCCGGTGGGAGCTGCAAGAACCACGTTGTCTTCTGTGTTATACGTAGAATGGAAACTTTTGGATTGAATGGCATTGAACACAGGAAAGGGAAAAAGTGGTCGATACCTTTCCGGAAGGTCGGCTACGGCCACGAGAAGAATTCCTCGTACGGATAACGGGAGTTGTCCAAATGGTGTGATGTCTACTCTTGTATGACGTTGGATAGGAGATATGGGATACGAGCGGCCTGATGACTGATGATTCGAGGCACCGAAATCATCTGAATACCTGTGAGTAGCTTCCGCATGGGCTTTTTTTTTGCAGTTGTTCTGCCAATGGCGACTTATATGAGTCTGACGGGCCGTCGCCAATGGCGTCAAGGAAGGACCACAAACTAAGCTGGAGTTGCCACGTTCACGTTCGCCAAGGAACGGCATGCGAGAAACATCAAAATTGGGGTCGGAATCTCGACTTTCACCCGCAGAGCGTTGAACATTCTCTATCGGTGCAAGTCGCGCTCGATTCGTATGCTCAAAGAAGCGAGATATTCGAGGCGGCGAGGCCTGTCGTCTCGACGGGAGTGACGATGATGCATCCCCACTAGAAACGTTTAGATGATTGCTTGGAATGGGAAACCAGCAGGAACTGCTGTTCTTTTGTTGAGCTAACAACTCAAGGTCTGCAGCCAAGTCAGTAACTCATCGTATCCGATCGCCGGTGGGGACGCACCGAATGAATCCAATGGCGTCTCAGCCCGTTCATCATGATCTCTTTCACGATGAGATTGCGGACTGATAGTAGTACACGAGGCACCCTGTCTTGTAGTACACGAGGCACCCTGTCTTACGTTGTTCTGGTCTCCAGGAAGATGAGAACCGTCAATGAGTTTCTGATCAATGAAACCCGCTCTACTCGATTGATGGGAACCCGCTGTCGAGGCATTGACTCGACGCCGTTTAGGCGAAGGGGAGAACTTATTGCAATGGTCGAGATCGCGACGCCTCATGACCACTGAACTGATCAATGGTCGTGGGAAGGTGATTGTGTTTGACTAATTTGAGATGTGTGATTTCGTGGAGCGGGGGGTGAAATGTGATGATAGTTAGGGTTGGACGGCAGCACGTGGATGGCCAAGTCCTGTGCCCCTTTGTACGGAAAGACGAACCGTCTATTCATCAATTCAACATGTGATCCAAACTTCCATTCCTTCGCTCCTATTCTTACACAATCGAGAGTCCCATAAACATACGTTCTCGCTCCACAAGACATGCGCGCCCATGAATTTGATGCCGAAGATGGGCACCCAAGCAGGTGTATACCAGTGATCCACTCAAGCATCAAAAGCGGGCAATTGGCTCGTGTCTATACTCATTTGATAATCATTTCTCCATAAGCACGTAAGAAAAGGTACAATATCAACCACGCTCCCTTGTAGAAGTTAGGACCTTTGCAAAGAACTTCACTTCTTATCGAAATAACCAGCTCCACTGGTATTTCGACTGGCACTGACTCGCACGTGACCCGGGCCGGGCGATGTAGGGCGCGACGACGAGACTCCGTCGGACAAGAACGGACTGGTGGGGAGCTTGATGGAGATCTCATCTGGAGGTCCCCCGGCGGGTGATTCATCCCCGTTCCCGGCGTCCTTCTCATAACTGTCAACTCGGATTGGCGGTGGACGCATTCCACCGACCTTGGTCGATGAATGGTTGAAAATCGGGTTGCCATAGTAGTGCGTCGCAACCAGAACGGCGGCAGCACCTACGAAAAACTAGATAATCATGTAATCAGCATCTTTCTGTCTTCCAATAGAATGCATATATGAACTTACGCTAGCCGTCAGCTCGAATTCGAAGAGCCAGATGCTCCCAACTATACTGAGAACGATGCTTGTGGTAGTGGTCAAGCTGTGGGGATCACGATAAACCTGGCCAATAGCAAATGTAGAAAGGATACCTCCCAACGCCTGGATCAAGATGGTGGCCCAGACTATCAGATTGTAACCTTGGAAGAAGCCATCATTGGCGATTCGCTCGCCATCTTGGAAGAGGATGCCGACGAAGAGCGCGGGGAAAACGGAATAGAGAGACAATTGGACATTTCGCACCCAGAGCGAGATGTGAGAAGGACTGTCCTTGAGGACTTTCTCAAAATAGACGTCTGCGACACCAGACGTGAGTGCAGCGCCAATGACCGCAAGCATGCCTACTGCATGGCTCATTCGAGGGTTGGCCGTCAAAATGTCTTCCTCGATACCTTCGTAGGTCGCAGAGCGCTTGTGAACCTTGGCGACATTGTCTACCCCCCTGGCTGCCTTCCATTCTTCTAAAGATCGAGGGAAATGCAGATGGGCGTTGTCATTGCCGGTCGACTGCTGCTCGACACTGGCGTTGGGAAAATGAACCAATGCAACACCGACTAATAGCAGTAATAACAGACCCCAGTTACGGGGAGAGATGCTTCTGCGAAGTGCCACCAAGCCGAGAACGGCCACAGTGACGAACTGCAGTTGAAACGTGACGGTGAAGGTCGCCGCACTCATATTCGAAAGCGCAACGTATTGAAGAGAGTTGGACATGACGCCGAGACAAGCTGGAATAGCCAACTTCCAGCTGTCACCCGAAAGCACGGCGTTTGACAGAGAGAAAAAGAGGGATGTAGCAGGCATCGAAGGGGGTGCGTTCTTTGAAACATCGTAGAGGGCCATCGTTAGGGTAATGGCGAGTTTGACGACTTCACTCATGAAGACAGCAGTCGAGGTCAGGCATCGTTTTCCACCCGCGGGCGGCATGATCCGAGAGTAGTGCGACAGCTGCATTCAAGGTGAACCGGTACGTTAGTTTGAAGTGTCATTCAAAGGGTCACACGGGGAAAGAAGATTTACCAGCACAAAAGCCACGGATTGCGCAGCCAGCTAGACGAAGGGGAAAATTGTCAGCAAGCCATCTTCCGCCAGCTTCTTCGATTCGTCATTTTCCGTACCAGAAACCATGGCACCGTTTTCGTTGAATCTCTCAACCACGAGGATTGACGTTGTGAGCGGTCCCCCATTGTGCGCAGGGTGGTTAAATCGTCTTCGCCTTCTGGGCGGGTGTTCAGACTTGTTGTCTGCAGGACAAGGTCGAGGTATCAAAAAGCAGATGAATAGAGGTTCGTGTGCGCACAATCACTTGCGACGGATTGCAGGCGCTAACGAAGTGTCGGGGCCGGGGGAGAACTGTCGAGATTAAACCCTGAGGAACTGAGGATCCCTCGTCTGAGCCCAGCGTTCAGGTTCCGAATGACGATCACAGCGGAGCTCCGTGCGATGGTGGCTGGGATTGGCCACCTGACGAAGAGGACAGATTTAAACTCGACGGTCGTCTGTGTATCCGCAACGTCGACTTGTATCGGAGGTACGAATGAGTAGACAAGAAGAGACTATTGTACGGTCAGAAGGTCGAAAGAAGGGTGTGGACGGAGAAGTCGTGGATCTGGGGTAGTAGTAGTGACCTAGGAATGGTCGAGGCTTCCAGTCGCGCCGAATCGGCGGTGTGGATCACGGGGGAGACGCGATCGAATCCATATTCAGTCACGGGCCCAGATTTCGAGTTCATCCAGATGCCAGTGTATGGGCCAAGACCTACGGCGCAACCCTAGACAACAGACAACATGCCAACTTTGGGCATCCAGAGCATTACTCCCCTGAGGATCAAAGCAAATTACGGGTGACCCATGTCTAGCCCAAGGTCACGACAAGTGGGCTTCTGCTGCACGGGAACCAATTAGTGTGCCCAAAGCGCTCGTCTTGACCTGGCTGGCGGACGGAAAAGCTGCGTAGTTGCGCTGCAGGGAGGAAAGGCTACTGCTGTCGTACTAACTCCTTAGGTTCACCCCTTGTACAATTGCCACAGTCAGCTTGCACTACAAGCCTGTCAGGTACGGCAACGATACTCGTTCCCTGTGTTCTGGGCGGGCGTCCCTTCGAGGGCCCCGTGTAAGGCAGTCAGTCTAGGGCTCCACAATAATAAGGCTGCCCAAGAAAATTGATCGGATGACGTCAAGCGAGAAGTGGATGTTCCGATGTCCGGCACCCATCCTGATCTCATCATTTGTCAACTCGATGTGTCTCATGATTCCAAAGTCTCCATGGCACAAGGCTGGACCGTTCTGACTCAGGAGGGGACACAGAAGGAATCAAGCAAGGTCGGAGCTTGTTGACGACCATGGAACAGCGTCCCAAAATGCCCGAAGCTTGGCAATAGTGTGTGCGACTACTCTCATTTGGACTTTTCGGCCAGACTGGGCAGTGGGCAAATCTCGCCACACGCGAGCGCCTGTGTCTACCTGGGTTCTGGTTGTCATGGATGACTCGTCGCGTATGATCACTGACATTTGGTGGCTTGACGTGAGTCACGTGACTGTCAGCTTTGCCCGACTTCACCAACGGGACCGTCCATCCATTCATGGACGAATGGAGGATGACGCACTGAGATGACTAATGATTTACCTGTAACTAGGAAGTGGAATCTGACCGAGATCCCCTTCAGTCTAGAGGTATACTACTCGACGTACTCGTGCCTCGTTTCAGCAGGCCTGCCCCGCTTGTTCGGCGGTCTCGTCTGTCATGGAGTTCTTGTTGAACAAGACTGAACAAGATAGGTATTTAATGTACAGGAGATGTGAGCTTGAACGGAGATCAATATACTGTAGGGATTCGAAGGCCCACATGGCATTGATCGGAGAGTTTTCCTTCGAGCAGCGGTTCTCGGATCTTCGGAAGGATGGATGCATCAAATGCTTCGCTATCGATGAATCAATAGACCTGATCAACGCGGTTAGACAGGAAAGTGACCGAGATATCGCTGAATCAAGTAATTTGGTGTCGAGGGTACGTAAGACAACGGGGAAGGCAGACGACAGTTCTCTGCACATCAGAGTACCATCACATATGTACAAGAAAGAAAATGGGAAAAATGAAGGTGTATACAATGAAAAGGACGACGTTCAAGATGCGGAGAACGCTCAAACAGTGTATCATGCAACAGGACTGGGAAATCTACGAATGAGGTAGACAAATAGTTCACGGCAGTGGGAAAAAAGAATATGCAGAAACATGATGCAAGGAAATTTGGAGAGAGTTGTAGTGGAGCCACGCTGCAAAAGTACGTTCTAATGGGCAGAGCCAATATTCACCCGGCCTTGATCCCATGCACTGTCGAAGGCCCAGATAGGAAGGCCCTGTTTGCGCTGCAGCTCGCCATCATCGTTAAGCATGATTGCTTCGCTGCTATCTGTTCGGCGACGAGAGTGCAGCTTCAGGTCCTCTGGAATGGCCGGGGGGGGACCCCGAGGGGGTGGCTTTGCGGACGGCAATGGTGAGAATCGATGGCTAGGGAGAGTGGGCGTGAGAGGGGAGACAGCACTGGCAGGGGGCGAAGGGAGGCTCTCACTGTAGCCTGCGCTCCGTCCAGGCCAGGCGAACCGGGTGTCATTCGTCTGTTCGTTATCAGACCCCAAGCTTTGCGAGGCTCCTCCGTCACTGTCTGTGTGGACGACACCTTGATCAGTCCGACTCTGTACGGAAGACAGAGTAGCGCTCAGGCGCAAGAACGACGTGTCAACGTCGCAGAATGAGCCTTGTGATGGCCCCGACGCAAGCGAGTTACCGTCCGACTCCGCCGTGCCACTGTTGAGGTTCAAGATGCTTGGTGTGATCTTGCCTTTTCGCTGCCGCATTGCCTCAAGCAGATCTTGCTCTTGACGCGTCACCGCAATGACACGGCTTCGCCGATTCAACTCCCTCAATTCTTGGGGAGTACGTGAAGGCTGTTGCGGGAATTGGCTCAAAATATCGGGCTCGGCAATAATGGGAATATCACTTGAGCGCGCGGAGTTGGGAATTCGACGAGCGCCAACTGACAAGTGGCCAGTAGACTCAACCGAGGCATATTTCTGAGTAGACTGTTGGCGGCTTTCGGAGTAGGAGCCATGACTACTATTTGACGGTGCCCGATCAGGCCGTTTCAAAGCTGGGGCATGTAATGTTCGCGCGTTGCTAGCCTCCTGTTCCGAATCGTGATATGGGGCCGCGCGGTCTCGATGGGTGACCTTGGTATCTCTGGTTTGCTCGAGTCTCGACCTCTCATCGACACACTCTTCGTCTTCGTCCTCGGATGATGAAAGGCAAAGTACGCTTGAGTTTTGCAGATCTTTGTTTCTCAGTGTACTCTTGCTGCTTTGGCGACTCACTGAGCTCTTTCCGCCCCGCGACTTGCTAGACTCTGTGGTTGACGCGCGGTGGCGGGGGTGCTCTTCGGCTGTGGAGCGGCCACCAGAAAAAGTTCTCCAGGCCGAGAAGTCGGGGGAGCTTGCTCTCTTCGAAGCACAAATTCACCTTCAGTGGTCCGCGGAGAATCCTGTCGTAGATGATCTCGACTACCCGTATAGACACTGGAACGGCTGAACAACGAGCGGCGGCCTGCATATCTGTCCAGGGCGATATCGATCTCACTAGTCCCTACGATCCGCTCTAAAGACTGATCATACCACTCACTGTCCTTCGACTCGGGAATTGAATGCAGATCAGAGAGATCATTGTTTGACTTGCTCCCAAGACGGTAGATGCCGAGCGACCGCGGTGGCACAGACTCACCCGGTGTCTTCGGAGAAAGAAAGCCTGATCCTCGCTCTAAACGCGCGGGAGGACGGTCCGACGCCACACTGGACGCCGGTGATGGCGATTGTGTCATGCGATGGGGAGACAACAGGGGCGGGGCGGGATTCCGAGGCTTTGGAAAGAGCAGCGACAAATCCAGACGCGAAGGACGCAGCTTACGCTTTGCTTCCTTTTCTGTGCCCTGATCTTTACCAGCTTTGCTGCGCGGTTGTTGCTTGTAAGTAACCTTGGGATCGAATCCAAGCTCGTGACGGATGTGAGGCTGCAAGCTTGATGGTTTGGTACTGGTTGGCGAGGCGACAGATGAGGACTTATTTTGTTCTTTTGAGCTGAAATAGGAAAATAAAGTCGAGGAGGATCCGGATTGATGAACCTTCTTGGACGTCCTGGTCTTCGAGGGCGCTGACTCTTGAGCGTGATAATTGTAGCCGAGCAAGGGAGACGAAGCTCGCACTCGAAGATTGGGAGGAGGGGCAATGGCATCTCGTGACGATGGAAATGCCGCAAAGGCCGAGCTCTGATTTTGTTGTCTCGAGCTATTGTCCGGAGTTCGTACACTATGTCGACGGGTCTTCTGCGGCTTGTCGCATTCCCTCTGCGGCGCTGGGAGAGGCAGATTGGTGCCCAGGATCCGCTGCGCTTTTGAAGCTCTTCGCTCGTTATAGATCTTGTCCTCGCGATTCTCCATGGTGTGATCTCGGCTGGGTACTCGACGGGGATCATGTACCGGGGAAGGATTGTGATGTGCCTGCGAAACACAAGAGCAGCGGATTTCTTGGGCCAAGGATCATGCGCTGGGCAATGCAAGCGGAGGGTCCTCACGACTGAGGCGCACTTTCGACGAGCCTTCCGTTAAATTTCACGTCATAAGAATCACTCCACATGAGAAACTCGTGCTTCTTCTATTCACTTGATGCCACCCGGGTTTGGAGACTAGCCCCGCAATTCGGATCGCGAATTTCACGAGAACTCCAGGGCAATGTCGGACACGTGCAGGTTCGATCAATCACACAGAGACAGAATATGGTGTCTTCAAATGATACCAATGGCAAAAGACAGGAGAAGGGGGCTGACGAGGAAGGTGAGTGGAAATGGCGGAGGGAAGATCATAAGTGGCCGATGGTCCAAGATGTCCCGTAGTTACGTACAGTGATTGACAGTATTTCCTCCGGAGTACAAGCGGAGGTCAATCAGTCTTCCCGCCCTCGTCCTCCACCCTCCGTCCGCCTTCACTCGAGTCGTCGAAATTTTGCCGAGCCACAACGTTCCTGTCGCCAACTAGCTCGCGTCAGCTCCATGGATCTGCCATTGTCACGCCTGCTCCAATCTGCATTGAGCTCGTCTACGATCAAACTAGTCCGAGCGAACAGCAGCGATCGTCAAAAATCGGGGGTGCATCCTGCATAGTGCATCCAACGTCTAATAGGGGCGACCCACTCTGGGCAGCCGCTCTCCTGCAGGCTGCATCGGCTGCTTCAGAGATTTGAACCTCCCCTGAAAGCTGATTGGAATATCCTCCCCTTCTCGGGCTTTTAGGAAAAGCCCGGCGCAGCCTTCAGGATGCGACCAATCTGTAATTGTGGTCCAGCAATGAAGTGTGGAGCGCAGATGTCGTGGCGGGGCGGTCTATGCTGACATGGTCTCAAAGTCTGCTAGCGTGAAGTCAACCAGTTCGTTGGGTTTCTCTGACAGTGCTACTGTGTTCCATGAGGAGCAAGGTCGCTTCGGCTTGGACAGGCATTGGCGCTTCGAAACCACGACTTCATGGCAATGCCGAGAGCCTGTAGATCTTTCGAGATGTTGCAACAGGCCATGGAGCATGAACAGGCTGATCTTGTGTAAGATCACCGGGGATATACCGCTGGCACTGACCCAAAGAAGCAGGTATCGGCAGGCACCCGCCCTCGCATCATGAACGCTTGTGCCCAGAATCTGATCTTTAGATGAGATTGGTGGTTCGAGCTTTCTTTTAATTTGATTCTTGGCTTTCCACGACCCATGGACCTCGAAGTACGGAACGTCGTTCAGGAATAGCACACAAATGTGCAGTGGTAATAATAGCACGTTCGAGCAATAATTCAAGCTGATCGAGTCCTTGCTTTTCAGGAGTTCATCAAAGAGCAACTTTACCGCCCCGTCCCTCGAGAGGCACAGAGCAATCAAGTGAGACAGGAGCTCCATTTATGTCCGCCTCAGGTTCAGATAATCTGTGGAGCTCTCCGTGAGGAAGATGGCAGAATCATGATCCGAGGACATTTGCCAATTCAGTATGCTACTGCGCTCAGTTTCACTGCTCACGCTCACAGTGCTCACTGCTCAGTGCGAACTACCTACTCACCATCTGGTGTTGTCTGGACGGGTTCTGAGGCCTTGAATACTCGACCCAGCAGTGATAGGCCACTTGATAGTAAGTACAAGTCTGCACTTTCTTTTCGACATGCCTTCATTAGCATAAACTGCCTGAAAATAAGTTTGGAACTTTCGCGCCTCGTCATGCTGTCTCTAGCACCGAGGTTCATTGGGCCCTCGAATACTATAGGTATCGCCGTGCTTCTATGAACGGCATACGTAGACTCTCAGCGACTTCGAAGATGTACCACTGCCGAGGCATCGTCCGTCTCTCTCCACGAGGCCGGTACATAAGATTCAAATGCACGACATACATTTCGCGTGGTTCATTGGATCTGCTGCCTTCTTGCTCGGAGGCGATCCGTCTCCTGTTTTGACAGAGCTGTTAAGTGGCGCTGCACTCTATATTGAAGGACCAGACGGGCGAGGATCGGCGCCCGAGCCTCTACACCAGAATCCAAAATTGGCCATGGTGCAATCTTTCTCTATAAGAGATGGAGACCAAGTAGCTTCAATTTATCAATCACGTGCTCCCGGAACGCTTTTCCAGAGTGGTAGCTTGTCTCACCATGTTTTCCGCTTACTCCTGTAAATAGTTGATTTTCCACCCCCATACCTAGTCCCAACCCCTTTGGCAAATTTAGTGCGTAACAATAAGCTTAAAAAGATACATAGCCCCTTTTGAGTACAACACACTCCAATCATACACAGCTCCAGGCTTGACAAGGGTACCACACTGGCAAGGACTGTGAAGTTGTGAACAAATTTCGCTTGGTCACGTTCGCCCTTTAGGTTGCAATTGAGCACCTTGGCTGGCGACTCTACCTCATAAGCATGGGAGATCTTCGACTCTTTCACTCATCCAGATTACTTTGAGCTTAACTGGGTCGAGTCCATTCTGACTGCCTTCTCGGGGATTGAAACTCAAAGATGAACCGCGTGCGGAAAGGGGTAACCAATTACTACTAGTAGACTGACTCGCAGCTGGGTTTCCCTAGCAACGCCTCCTCTGACTGCGCTTATCGCCTGATGATCTACCGTACCTCTGATAGATCAAGGATGATCGTCACAATATGACACTCATGGGGCAAAGCGCACGGTGCTTGATTAGTACTCGCCTGGTTCCATTTCTTTGTGGAATCGATGAGCCTACAAGCTTTCTCAGGATCATCACGATCGCCATCGTCGTGAAAATGCTTCAATTGGGCCGGCATGAGGCTTATCCAACATTTACGAGAGAATTGATCTGCGTCGCACATGCTGGGGCCGCCTACTAAGAAGCTTTTGATAACCTACCAAACAATTACCTATTCAATCCATTACTACAGCTGTGTTACTACAGCTGTGTTACTACAGCTGTGTAGCAGCAAGATGGACGTGGGCACTCTACACGAGGCAGTAGTCTCTTGATCACAAGAAGCAAACGTCAGGGAGAAGCTTAGTAGTACATTTAATCAGACTTAGCATCGCAAGAAGACAAACGCTAATGGATCAGTGTGCCAAATTTATCTTCCAATCGTTATCTCTTATGGAGTAAGAATGGCTTGCAATTTTATGGTCGATGGTAGCCATGGCCCACACTTTGAGACTAGAGGACTTCATAGCCCACATGATTTTCAGCCATACTTGTGGGATCCAAGGATAAGGTAGAAGCAGATAATTCTATGAGAGAGCTCGCGCCGACCACATCTCACAGACCACATCCCAATGAAGGGGATGGTGTTGCGTACCATGTAGGGATTCTCTTTCTCTTGCCGCCATCATCTGGCTCCAGATCATTTGGTTGGCTTTTGGCACTTCGAATTGGAACCACTCTCTTCGTTGGCATCATGCTCGAGTAAGACTCCTGACTAGTCAACTGTCAAGTTTCTGTTTCTGACTTCATAAAGCGGGTGACATTGAGTCCAGCTCTGTTGAGAATCAGTTCCAAATGTTTATTTGTTCAAAGAAAGGGAGTGTCCTCACGTATAAAATCCGGTATCGACGAATCCACAGTCCAGAGTCTCTCGTCTCCATGCGGTAGAATCCAAGTTACCAATGGGGTTGTCAGGCCAGTCGGAAAGTCCGCATTGTAGGTGTTGCTTGGAGACTGGGCCATCGACGAAGTAGTGAAGCACAAGCTTACGGCTGTCTTTGCCCGTTGTCAAGCTAAACCCCCTCAAGATTTCGTCCATTGACGACTGTGATAAGCCAGCTTACATACCTGGTGGGCTACTCAGCCGATCTGCCAGAACCGTCAACTTGCGAAGCAGACCGAAAATCTCTCTTCTGAATTGTGTCAGCTTGTCGATAGTCCTCTTGGGCTCGTCAAATTCAACTGGCTTCTCGCTATCGTTTTGCGTAGAATCCTGTCGAGACGCCGAGGCTTTGCTCCTTGAGCCAATAGAGATACAGTATTTCTCGAGAATTGTCAGACTATGGCTTGAGCTTTCACAAAGCCAGAGCTGAATGCCAGCAAGCTGACGCTTGGTCAATATTACTAAGATCTCATCGTCCTTCGAGCATCGTCAGCTACCTGGACACACTTTCGGATCCCTTGGACTCACAAGCAAGTCTAGTAAGTCATCGGTTCGCTCATCTTTGAATCTCTCCATAACCATAACCCGGCCGGCTTGTAATTCAAAGATGTTGGCCTTGTCCAAATCGACTCGACCGTGTGCGCCGTGAATAAAATGCTCTTCGTAGCAGATCCCATCTTCGTAAGAGTAAGTACGCAAGTCTCGAGCTCCAAAGGATGCTAACGGTAGAAGTTCTCTGTAAAATCGGTCAGCTAAAGCTTTCCCAGGTTCGCCGTAGGAAATAGACGGTACAACCGAAGGTAGGAGATAGAGGCAACCTGCGTTGCGAGTCAGCGCCGATACTTTGAAGATCATGGTGCACCTGAAGCTCCCACGTACCATCGAATGAATGACGATTTTCATCAGTTCGATGCTATTTCTCTGCAATGCAGTTCTTAGCCTTGCACCCAATCTTCACCGCGGGGGAATGTTCACGTACCAATTCTGGGTAATTGAAAACATCTGTGGGAATCACCTTCCAGAATCTTGTGGATAATGGGGCATACTCTTGAAAGTAATGAAGAGCTCGCTCCTGGTACTGGTTTAGACGCTGACGCTTGCTTGCAGGCTCATCCTCTGCATTCATCAATCGGGCGCGCTTGCTGGTGACTGACGGGCCTTGACGAGAATGCAAAGACAGAATCTGTTTTGCTGATGGATTTTTGATTTTGAGTTTGACGAGTTTCGAGACATGAGGCTCATGCGATTTTGCCGATGGCGGACGAGGTAAGTTGAGCATCAAGCGGGATGTCATTTTTGTGGCTGGCTCTGGTGGTTCGAACTCGCAAATCATAATTGCAGACTCGAGAGAGTCTCAAGTCCAATTGTGAAATGGCTGAACCATGAAGGGGACTGGAGACATGGTGTACTAGGTAAGGCAGAGGTAGCGCCGACGTGACTCCATGTCACCTGGCTTCATTGAATGGAAGCCACGTGCCAGCTCTCAAGAGAATGAAGCTCTACTCGACCGCTGGTCAGCACTGGGGCTGACTAGTAGGTGCAAACGATTCCAACTGACTAAATTACCCGCACTACAGCTCATGTATACGACCCTCTCAGCCGCTTACAACAATCTGTGATATCAGGTTGCATAAAGGGCTTGGAATCCCAGCATTAAATGTCCTCGGGATCGAAGAGATACAAAGCAATCCATCAGTAGGCGGTACCAAGTAGTTACCGGTCGACATCACTCTTTACATCTTGAGAATTTGGGACGAAAGGCATTTCCATCCAAGGCATGATGAGAATTCGTCCTCGGCCGCGTATCTGATCAAGGTGCACAATATCAACATCAGCTATATCAGTCAAGGATCTCGTTGAGTACTCCTTAATCAATCAGAAAGCTTGCTTGTCCGTGCTACTACCCGCGTCTCCCAATATTGAGAAGTACTATAAGACAGAAGGGAAAAGTGGGTACGCGATCCATATCAATCGGAAAATTACCCATCAGATTTACTGCTAGGTAATAAGTAATGATAATCCATGAGGTGGACCACCATTGAGACAGTTGCTACTGCTGCTCTCATTCCCTCGTGCGTGAGAAAGAAGTACAGCCGCGCAGGTTATCTCGACCAGGTGGTACGCGGAGATTACGTGGATCTCCATTCGAGAACCTATTAATCATTGTGTGTCAATTTTGATTGTGAAAGGCAAGTCGCTCCATGAAGTAATCGAAATTACCACGAGATCAGCAATGAATAACATGCTCTCCATCGTGGCAGCGGACGTCGATAAACAGGGTACCTGCAGGTGACGTAGAAGTATGTCAGTTGGGTAGTAGAACATTCCTGGGCTCAACCGGGCCAACCTCTTCCACCAAGAAGGAAGTGGAGACTGGGGATCCCGGAGTGGAGACATGATGAAGGGCCTGCGAGATGAAGAACATGCACCAAGAACAAGTTGTCATGAATCTGCCAGGGATACTGGCAATCTCAAGTAGCACATTGCTGGAAGATGTGGTCTCCATACCCCCTTCCAGGAAACTGGTCCTCAATGAACGCATCCGTCATGTGGAGATCTGCGCTATGATCAACATCAACATGTTGCTTCATGGGTCCGCGAAATGCATAGAATTGTATTCTGTCTGCTTGCTAACGAGAGAATTTGCTACATCTCGGAACTTCGATCGAGGCAGCATACCCCATCGAAGTTTTCGGACCTTGTCCAGACATAAAGAAGAGACTAGCCGAAGTCTTACCGGGTGTGTGAGAGGTCATATTTCGGACTGAAGTAGAAGTCGCGTGAGGCTATCACTTCACAGGGTCGTGTTGATTAGTTGTCGGAAGACCTTCATAGTATCAAAAACCGAAGAGTCTATACAAAATCTCAAGTCAGTACATTGGCTATATCATGAACAAACGAACGTAATCTCAAGCGATGAATCTCCGCTGAGACATCTAGCTAGTTTCCGGCCCAGCTGTGTTGCATTAGATAGGGACGAGCGTTCAGTCCCCAGACTTGCCTGGGCCCATTCCTTGACAGGGCTCAAAAATACATGATTCAAAGTCAGATTTCACTCTGAGTCTTGCACGACTCGGAAGGGGCATACAGTCTCCATGCGCGCAGTTTGGATGTACTATGTACCATTGTACAGCTAGTGATATGCAAGTCAAGGACATAAGTTGGAGTGAGGAGACCCCCAAAAGTCCACACTAGACAAGCCTGCCGACGGATGGTGTGTCCCACAAGCACGTGACTTAATAGTGGCAAGCGTCTGGACCGGCCGTTGCGGCTTGAGGTCTCTCCACTTCACCCGAACAGCTTGTTCAGGAAACAGGTTTGGGTTTCTGAACAAGATAAGATGTACCGTACCAGAAGGGGTCATTCTCAGCAGGCTAAATCTACCCCACTGCCTGGATCACACTATGTCTGTGACCAAAGAAGTTCCGTGACTGACACACGGCTATGAGTGCCATACTGTCTTTGGAAGACCCTGTGACCTCGCCTCTTCGGGATCATCGTTTCATCATCAAAGCAGTCTGGCCTCGAGGCAATAGTGCCTGAACAAAGATACAACAGAAGCAAAGAACGAAGCATTGAAGGGTAGTGGGACCAGCGGGGATCTTGGCAGCTTTGTGTCCAGCGAGCAGTATAAGACTATAATCATACGGGTCCATATGAGATATCGAGGCACTTAGTCATGACGACGGAATGGACGGAATGGACAGAATGGACAGGTCGACCATGTCTGTGAAGTGTACTAGTAGGCAAATCCGTGATACTATACTAGCATGGCAGTAGATGCTTCACTGCATCACCTTATCCCAGTCACAGTTGGGAAGTGTCCACCAGTCCAGCTTTGTTCGTAGGTAGGAACTCAGTGGTGGAGTCGAGAGGCATTCAGAGGATGGCGGTGCTGTAAACACTCAACAGGAAGTCGTGAAGAGAACAGCCAAGAAACTGGAGGCTCCTTTCAACAAGCATAATGCCAGACTTGATGCCAGCTGTCAACCGGAGTTGAAAGAGCGATGAGCCTCCTCGAAGAACGGACGATGGCACGCTGAATGACGTCCAGGCTGAGACGCCTCCAGTGGACTGCGACGCCAACCACCCAACCCGGCTAACCAAAATTGGGAGTCGGGGGTTGCGGGTCGTGGGTCGTGGGTCGTGGGTCGGACCTAACATCTGCGTAAGGCGAGAAACTAGTGCTCAGAAACCACTACAGTGGACGAAGGTAATTGTTGTTCTCCGCCTTCCTTCCCCCCCCTCTCTCTCTCAAACTCAGCCTGGCCCTGGTCAGCCGCCACTCGATCTTCCCCTTCCCGAATTTCTTCCTTGCTTCCCTCTCCTCACTCTCCCCCCCCCCCCCAGAATACCTCCCCGTCTCCCGGTTCAGTCATGCTTTAATCATCTCCTTCTTCTTCACGAATGCTGGAGACAGTTCCCGACTCTCCCCATTTTCAACAGCGTGGCTTACTGACACTGCAACAAAAGTCACATCCTCACTGAACACTATTTCAAGTGGCATTCAGTCGTCTTTAGCCTTTGACGGACATCTTCAACTGCCTATCCGCTCCGCCTACAGTTTCGTCTTCTAACGGAGTCACTGTGCCACAGACTCTTCTCCACCTACCTGCTTTCCTCGCCATCTCTGGTTCATTCACAAAGTCTCACGCGAGCCTGCTGGGAGGCAACGTCCATGTTAGGCGCAAACGGCAACCTCGCCTAGTTCGCTTTTGAGATCCCTCGGAATGGGCGAACAACGCCACGATGACGCTGAGCAACAACTCAGTGCAAACGACTCTCTTGGGCAGTTCTCTTTTGCACCAGCAACTCGGACAACCGTTGTGACGACGACGACCACGACAACTACATCCTTCCCACCGCTCCTGATCAAACCTCCACGTGCAACAAAAGACCTAGATCCTAGACTTTATCCTCTCGCTTCTCTGCCTACCCCAGCAAACCTCAAAAACGTGCGATTCAAGATTGGAAACCAGTCCATCATCTTTAAAGAACCGAATGATACCTTGGCAGCTCTCACTGAAGTAGGTTTTCCCGTAGGCATCACGTGTGTCACGGGGCAGAACTCACGATCCTTCCAGTTGAACGAGAAGAATGACGCGCTTCAGGCCTCCAACGGCTCGATTCGCTCCGTTAATTCCTTCGCTACCGAGGACGACAATGTTACCCGACGCTTAGCGCCACCGCGACCTGTGCGGCAAGTCAATCAACCTAGTCCTCAGCATTCCCAGCAACAGCGACCCGTCTCGCCTATCTCGATATCCGAGCCTCGTCCAATTATTGTGCCTCGGACACGGCGGGTACCCTCTGAGCCGGTCATCCGACGCAATCGTCCTGCGTCTTCCTCGACCCACCTTTCCGCTGGACTGGCTACTCCCGGACTTGAAAACAATGTGAGTGGTCTCGGCGAGAGCCAGGCCCAGGGCCTAGGGCAGCGAGCTCTAAGTGCGGCCCTTCCACGCAGAGAGACACTGCTCCGGTCGCCTCTCTCTACTGAACTCGAGCACGCTAAGCCGAACGATCACAACCTGGGCCAACAACTCCCTCTGCACACTGAATCGCAGAGAAGCGGGCTGATCCAAAGCGCTGCTGCCACGTCACACCCGGCCTCGTTCGATCAGAACACGTCGTTTGAATCCAGCGAGAATGCTTCCCAGCGAAGACCAGAATTGACAACGCAGCTGTCAGCAATTGAGAATGCCATGGCACAGGACATGTGCCTGCCCAGTCCTAGCTTGTCCCCGGTAGCCGCCATGAATGCTTTGCACGGCGAAGCGTCATTTGACTGCGAGGAGCCAGACGTTGATACTGATTCCAGTGCTGACAATGGGGGTCCGCGATACACGAAGGCTCTTCGTCGATTAGATGCTGACCCGTCTCGAGGTCGGAGTCTGGCCGCCTCCCAGACGGCATCCGCGCCCTCATTGATGGACATGCCTCAGGTCCTCCAGTTTTTCGATTCGGTGCCAGACGAGCTCAAAAGTTACATGATGTATCAATTTCTACGACGTTGTCCCAAGCCAACCCTGCATTTCGTTGCGGAGGTTGTGAACCCAACTTTGAAGTGCGACTTTTTGACTCTGCTACCTCTCGAACTCAGTTTGAATATCGTCAAATATTTTGATGTGCAAACCATGTGTCGCGCATCGCAGGTTTCCAAAAAATGGCGTCACATTGTCAGCTCAGATGAGAAGACTTGGAAGGAACTTCTTGACCGAGACGGTTACGCGTTGTCCGAAGGCGAGCTGGAGCGAGCCATTCGCGAAGGCTGGGGCTGGCAATGCAGCATCTCGAATAATTTCGAGCGTGATCTCAGCAAGGCAATCGTTCCCGTTTCCTGGCCTGCCAAGGAAGGATCTCCAATTGCCTCGTCCTCCCAAGCCCTCGAGCCCATCTACGAGCCTTCCTCCACTCCGATCAGACGAGCGAAGCGCAAGGCAAACACCCGCACTCCGAGTAGAAAGCTGGCAAAGCGTAAGATCTCGTCTAGCGGTAATGACCACGATGAGCCGGATTGGAAGAGGAGAGATTGCGGCATCCGAAGCACCATATGCTGCCGCCAGTGCTGCTGCTGCCGCTGTTTCCTATCCGGACGTGGGCATGCCCTCGCTCCGTGGGTTGTATCTCTACAAAGCGCTCTATCGTCGCCACCACGCCATTCGCCAAGGGTGGATGAACCCGGATGTGAAGCCGCAGCATCTCGCTTTTCGAGCCCACGATCGTCACGTCGTCACGTGCCTGCAATTTGATACCGATAAGATCCTGACTGGCAGCGATGACACAAACATCAACGTCTACGATACCAAAACTGGCGCTTTGAAAGCGACCTTGGAGGGTCACGAGGGCGGTGTGTGGGCACTCGAATATCATGGAAACACCCTGGTATCTGGCTCAACAGATCGGTCGGTCCGTGTATGGGACATTGAGCGTGCCCGATGCACTCAAGTATTCAATGGTCATACCTCAACAGTGCGCTGCCTACAGATCATCCTTCCGACGGAAATTGGGAAAGATGCACACGGTCGCATGGAGATAATGCCCAAGGTTCCTTTGATTATCACTGGTTCTCGCGATTCGAATCTCCGTGTCTGGAAGCTCCCCATGCCCGGCGATCGGGAATACTTCCCAAGTGGTGCCTTGGCGGAAGATACTGATTGTCCCTACTTTGTACGCACTCTGTCCGGCCACAGTCACTCTGTCCGTGCGATCGCAGCACACGGTGACACCCTCGTCAGTGGCAGTTACGACTGTACAGTCCGGGTTTGGAAAATCTCAACTGGCCAAGTCCTTCACACCTTACAAGGTCATTCCCTAAAGGTCTACAGTGTTGTTCTTGATCACAAACGAAACCGCTGCATCAGTGGTGCAATGGATCACTTGGTCAAAGTCTGGTCGTTGGATGACGGCTCACTGCTGTACAACCTTGAAGGTCACAACTCTCTGGTCGGACTGCTTTCCCTACAGAACGACTTTCTCGTGTCTGCCGCCGCCGATTCCACTCTTCGAATTTGGGATCCTGAGCATGGTCACTGCAGGAGCAAGCTGAGTGCTCACACTGGGGCAATTACCTGCTTCCAGCATGACGGCTACAAGGTCATCTCCGGATCAGACCGGACGCTGAAGATGTGGGACGTGAGCACTGGTGCGTGTGTGCGTGATCTTTTGACCGACTTGAGCGGTGTCTGGCAAGTGAAATTTAATGATCGACGCTGCGTTGCTGCGGTGCAGCGTGATAACTTGACCTATATCGAAGTAAGATATGCCCGTTCCCATCAACTCGTATCTCAAGCTAATCGGCTTCTCAGGTCCTTGATTTCGGTGCTGCCCGAGATGGCGTTCCCGATACCAAGCTCGGCAAGCGAATTGTCGTCAACCGTCGTGGAAGGGAGATCGCCGCCGGCAATGTCGACTCGGGCTCGGACTCGGACTAGGAGCTTTGAGCAGACGGCTTGGCCTGGCCTTCTCCTACAGTGTCCACTGTCTTACAAGGATAGCGGATTCCAGTTCCACCATCCTCCAGATTTTTTTTGTTCTTCTTTCCCTTCTGTTCCTCTCATGATCCCCAGCGAGTCCTATTCTCCTCCACACTTTCATCCTTATGCGCTATACCCTACTGCCCCGGTCCTCTACTGCTCCCCATCTTCCGAATTTTATTTGCATAGCGTGGTCGGCGTTTGCGGCTTTTCTGCATTACGAAGGGAGAGCGGCGTTTGGTCGTCTCCGTCCTGATTCTCCACGGGCCGCCAATGGTACCTGCCTTCTGGTGTACATTCAATCTGCGTGGCCAGCCCTGATCGTGCTTGATGGTCGGCTGTTTCTCTTAGCAAGCGATTCATCTATTGAGTCTGGCTCATTCTCTCCCTCACTATTCCAGCCACTCTTCTCCATCTTTCTTCATCCTATTGGTCGTGCGATTGCCATTCCGTTAATGTTTTGATTGCAGGGGTTGCTTGCATATTAGGGACTCCATCATTGACTTCTGGCCTACGGAGTCGCTGAAGCTGAGCACATCATATCTACTTTTGATTTTTGCATTTCTTATCTTTGGCCGCAGGTTTTGACTTGGCAGTCATAGATACAAATTGAATACCGCTATTTATTTTCTCAGATATTCAGTAAGCGCCGTGAGCAGTGATCACGTCTTTGGTGTAATGGATATTTTCATGTATACGCTGATCGATTTGGCATGAGTGCGTAATGCCTATCTATCCCTACTAAGAGTCGTCGAAATGGGAGAAGATTAACGAAATGACCAATCCACTCGATCTGAGGGTCAAGGTTGGCATGTGAGAGCATGGGGACAATTCTCAACTGAAGAAAAATTCTAGATAGCCTTGGAGTGGAGCGTGGGTGCTTGGATTGACTGCATGCCAGTATCTGCTTGTTGTTGCATTCATTTTTCGTATGAAACGTCACTCCGACACTTCATTGTTGATGATCCGACCTGGTAGGCATCGCACCCTCCAAGCTCCCATCAATGCCAGCTGCTGACAAAATAGCCCAACGGACGGCGTCAACGCCGAGGACTCGGCCCGGCCCAACTGGTGTGTCTGCACTACACGTCAAAATCTCTCCCAATGCACCTGGTCCGTCTGACTCGCTCGGATCTGGCTGCACCTGTGTTTGTAACTTCCGAAGGGCATCCTGAAGTCGCTGGATACCTACTGTAGAGGCGCCCGTCTTCATTTGCTTTTTGCCCTTTGCAAGAATTTTGTCCACCTTAGAAAGGACAATTTGATGTGGGATCGCGTATCGCCTGAAAAGACCTAGTATGTCTGCGTCATTTTGCTTGATACCATGCTCGCTGTCAATAAGTATAAAAGCTCGACGGAGTCTGCGTTAATGGCAGATCAGTAAAGCTGGTCGAAACTGGAAAGCGCGCAATTTACTTTCGCAAAATTTTGCAGGAAGACTCACTGTTTTCGGCCCTGAAGATATTTCATGATTTCCATGCCCCATTCCGCGCGACTTGCCTTGCCATATCCTGGCATGTCCAGCAAGACCACTTTGTGTTCACCTCCTTTGGTACCGCCAATTCCAAAGGCGTTCATCTCACGTGTGCGGCCAGGTTTTGAAGATGTCCAGCATATTTCCTGACCCATGATCGCATTCAACAGAGAGCTTTTGCCGACATTGGAGCGGCCGAGGAATGCAACTTCGGGCTCGGTGGAGGAAAGCGGCGTGGTACGGAACTTGCTGGCAGACCATAGCTTCGTCGGCGAATGTCGCGATGGTATAAAAATCTTGTTTGCAAATGCGAGTTGAGAGGGGGTAGGAGGTTTTGTGTCCCAGTAGTAGCAAAGGTCAGATGGTGTGAGTTCTTCGAGGGCGCGCTTGTTGGGATTCGATGAAGGTGAAGGTGGTGAGGGTGAGGATGAAGGTGACGGATCTAGTGGCTGGTCATGTTTATGAGTGACCGCTATGGCCTGCTCAATCGCCGAGTGCCGAGGGACAGATCTGAGAGCTCTCAGGGGTTGAGCAGCTCGTATCCTCATCTTCTCTGTTCGTGGTTAACTGTAAATACATTTGGATCATTGCAGTTCGCGGCAAGTCGATCGCCATCTCCAGAAAATTGTCCGCACGGGCCGCCCGGGCTCAGGCCGAGGCCGCTCTTATCGGCATGGCTGACTGATAAGAAATATCACCGGCCGCTGGCTTGAGCTTCGATGCGGAGTACGTTCTCAAGTTGCAGTCCCGCACAGAGACCACAGTTCTGTCGCCAGGTTGCCGCACCCGGGTCTCACTCTCAAGATGATCAATGCAGTTCTGGTGTTCAACAATAATGGACAGCCTCGTCTGACCAAGTTCTACACCACCCTCGTAAGTTCTCCATTCCGTGGAGACTCACTGACTTGCTTTCCCCCCGCGCAGTCGACTAACGATCTTCTCACAGGATACGCAAACACAACAGTCCCTCATTGCGCAAATATACCATCTGGTCGCCCAGCGTCCCTCAAGTGCCTGCAACTTCCTTCCTCTTCCGCCCCTCCTTTCCCAAGGTGCTGCCAGCACCACCGGGCCTTCCGATGCACCGACACAAATTACATACCGAACGTACGCTACACTCTCATTTATCATGATCTCTACCTCGACAGAGTCGCCACTTGCCTTGATAGATCTCATCCAAGTATTTGTGGAGGCTTTGGATCGCATGTTTGAGAATGTGTGCGAGCTTGATCTCATCTTTGGCTATGAGACGATGCATGCCGTGCTTAGTGAAATGATTGTGGGTGGGGTGGTTGTGGAGACAAATCTGGAGAGGATCGTTGCTGGTGTACGAAGTCAGGAGGGTACTACAGGAAAAAAGAAGGCTATTCAGGCTGCAAGCTCGGGTCTAGGACGCGGAGGCTTGCCTGGCTTGGGAGCTTGGCGATGATAGAAGGGTATACCCTATTCCATGCATAAAAGGCGTTGTACCATATCCGAATGTGCTATGTTTTTTTGCGCCGTTGGCAATTAGATACTTCCTATGAGTTGGACTCTTGATACTGAGCTTATTCTGGACGGTGTCAGGGGCAGTGTTTGAGTGTTGTTTAACACATCAGTCTTGCTTGTTTCCCAAGTATTACCAATGCCTTCTTCGCATTTCGAACTGACTTGCATCAAATATATAGAGAAGCTGGTAATTAGGCCATTACTTCAATCATTTGGAGAAGCACATGCCATATAGCATTGAATAGAACAAGAAGCATATCCAACAAACGGAGTAGAACAGAGTGGGGTCGATGGATTATCATGCTTCTTTCAACACGCCCTGAGGCTGAGGGTCTCGATCCATGATCGTATCACGTGATAATAGAATCACATCCCGATGCGACCCACAGCCCTACCCTGAGCCCTAGTCACGTGGACACGCTAGCGCGACCCACGAGAAATTCAAAAGATTGTCTTCGGTCCAGCAATTTTTTCGATCTTCTCCTCATCGTCAACCGTCACCCAGCGCACCGATCTTCAGTCGACAAAATGGTAAGCACTTGAACATTTTTGTTCAGGCTTCGCCCATTACAGCGATGCCATAGAACAATTGTATTTTGTTTCTCATCATGCTTCCGGGTTTTCATTAAACCGAAGCACAAAATTCCGTCGATTGTCCCAAGAGCTCGAAAGAGTAAATGAGACAATCTTGACGATGATCTGGCTGGAGTTGTTCGTGTAAAAGGCACCTGTAACAAGGTGTCTTTTGCGCGGCTCTCCTTAGAGTTCAAAGAAGATGCAGCCCGTCAAGGACTAGATCGCTGATCTTCTTTTTCTCAATGATAGCCTCCCAAGTCCGGAAAGAAGACCGCCGCCATGCCCTACCCCCAGGGCAAGGCTGGCTCCTCCAAGAAGGCCGCCAAGGTTAGTACTTCTTTCCACTGGGAGCGAACGGCTCGAAGGGAGCGATGACTGATACTAATCAACTTGACGCAGAACCCTCTCATTGAGAAGCGTTCCCGTAACTTCGGCATTGGCCAGGACATCCAGCCCAAGCGCAACCTGTCTCGCTTTGTGAAGTGGCCCGAATATGTTCGCCTCCAGCGCCAGAAGAAGATTCTGAACATGCGTCTGAAGGTTCCCCCTTCAATCGCCCAGTTCCAGAACACCCTGGACCGCAACACCGCTGCCCAGACCTTCAAGCTCCTCGCCAAGTACCGCCCTGAGACCAAGGCTGAGAAGAAGGAGCGTCTCGTCCAGGAGGCTACCGCTGTCTCCGAGGGCAAGAAGAAGGAGGATGTTTCCAAGAAGCCCTACCACGTCAAGTACGGTCTCAACCACGTTGTTGGCCTCGTTGAGAACAAGAAGGCTTCCCTCGTCCTGATTGCTCACGACGTTGACCCCATTGAGTTGGTTGTCTTCCTTCCCGCTCTCTGCCGCAAGATGGGTGTCCCATACGCCATCGTCAAGGGCAAGGCCCGTCTCGGTACCGTTGTGCACAAGAAGGTATGTTCAATCTACAACTCTCATCTCAGTCACCTCAGCATATGACTAACAACGCAACACCAGACCTCCGCTGTGCTCGCTCTGACCGAGGTCCGTGCCGAGGACAAGGCTGAGTTCTCCAAGCTCCTCTCCGCCATCAAGGAGGGTTACACCGACAAGTACGAGGATGCCCGCCGTCACTGGGGTGGTGGTATCATGGGTGCCAAGGCCAACGCCCGCCAGGAGAAGAAGCGCAAGGCTATTGAGTCCGCCATCAAGGTCTAAGTTCATCCTTTCTGGGATGACTTGGGTTTGTCTTGACGTGATCGGTTCCTATCAAAGCGCTTTTCTAAAAAGTCTTTGCTGGGTGACGAAGGTGTTGCGAACAACCTGGACAGCCAAAAGTTTTCTTTCTAGCTAGACATGGGTGGAGATGGGAAGTCTCTTGACTCTTTCCTGCGACACACTTTTTTACCCTCCCAAAAAAGAAAACAACGAATAATTCCCACGACTTCCATTCGGCGCCAGGCTTTTGATGTACCACACCCCTTATGCTTTGCCTCTTTTGCCCTCTTCTTGCAGATACCCATGAATGCATTTCTCAACTTGTTCAAATCATGCCTCTTTGTCGTGGATTCGCCACGTCCATGGCTGATTGTAGTCCTTGTTTAGAAAAGCATTCATGCAATCTGCTCGGCCTCTTATCATCTCCCCTTGTGTAGCACTGTAATTTCTGTGGTAGGCCAAACGGCGCAGTAAGTCCTTGAGTGTGGTGAAGTCGAGGAAAAAAAAAGAAACCATCCGATTACGTGCAGACTTGTTGACTTTGGTATGGATGTCTCGAGTCAAGTGCCTTCATGACCAGGATCCATGCGGTACATCATGCATCCAGTAATGCGGTGTCCATCCCAGTGGTTATTGGGATTTTTCTTGAACCCACTTTGCCTTTGTTAGTGTCTGCATAACCATACCTTAAATTTTCTTCTAGACTTCTACATCATCTGAATATCCCTGTACATGGGCATTACATGCCCAGGTGGGAACCATGCAACTCAAAATATCCCGTCCGATTTAGCACTGACCACCAGATATACCTGCGCATTTTTAGCAAAACGTGCCAATGAACGTCCTCTCAACATCTACTAATAAGTACCCGATGACGATGAGGACGTGAAGGGCATGTGGCGCCAATCTTCCAACCTTAATGTTATTCACCAATGGCCCAGAATGCGATTGTATAGCGTCACGTCAAAGAATCATATCCGAAGGCTGTGCTGCTCATTACCCCCAGGCCTCGACGGGCCAAGGTTTGGTGCAGCTGACACTATGACAAATTCGTTATCTACATTGTCAGTTCTCCGAGACACTAGACGGAAACCTAAGGGCGTGGCTAGAAAATATATTCGAGTCTCCTCTTCAGAGTGGTCCAACCTACGGAAGATACTTTTACAAAAGCATGAGCGGCTTCCATTGTCAGGGCAAGTCCTGCCCATCGTTATCCATTCCACTATTTCCTCCAGGCTTCGGCCTCAGGGCTGGCAAAGAGAGTTTCTTGTCCAGTATATTTGCCGTGAGTCGTGACCCCTCAGGATTAGTAGGCACGGGTGCGGGAAATGTGTCTCGCCCTGCCCAACTCAATGGGTGAACAAATTTCGTATTACTGCACGACAAAAAAGCTGCCCACCTGCAGTCCAATAGGCAGATTGAGCCCTGATGATATCTATGGTACAGAGACACACTCAATGAAATCAAAACGGAAGAGCCCGAATATGCCTAATGCGAGGCTGGGGTGAATGACTGGGAAGAAGACTCCACAATCCTGAATAGGAAATCAAGAGAATAACAAGCACAACAAAAATCAGACCAGCCCAGTCCATCACGCCTCGTAGATTCGGATATTGTTCGGCCAGAGAACCAAAATGCAACGAAAAAAGAAAACAAACGGAGGCGCTTCTGTGGGGGCATGTTGCGCACAGAAGAAAGCAACAGGAGTGTGAAAGAAAAAGTGTTGAAAATTGCATCTTAAATGGATGCAAGAGTAAGAGGAAGCAAAGAGAAGTGCAAATACTTGAATCAAAATGGCGAGGCGTTGGTCATGAATGCGGTCATCCAGTATTGTCATTAACGGTGTGCAGGGGGTCGTGATAGTCCTTGCCGAGCCTGCCATCAAAAAGTCATGAGTTGGGTTTTCGCTTAGCACAGTTGTGTTTCCGTCACGTACCTTCATTTGCTCAATTCTCGCCTTTAGCTGGCTGGTCACTTCCGCAGCACGCTTCCAGTTTTCGGCAGGCTCTGCGGAGCGCGGCGCCACCTCGTCATCAGTGGCATGCGCTGAGCTTCGAGATGACCGCGTTGGGCTGCCGAGACCAGACAGCCCATATGTAGGGCTGAGCTTCCGGCGCCCAAGGCCAAAGCCAGCGCTCTCCCGAGCCCCAAGACCACCTGGTGACTCGATTCCAGTGTTTTCCTTCTCCTCACTTGGTGTGGCGGATACGTAGCTTCGCGGGCGACTGTTTTCGAATCTGGACTGAAGATGCAGACCCGAGCGAGCGGCGTGGCCATTGCTGACAGATTCTTGATACATCGATGTAGAGTCGGGAATACTGAGACTGCCCCCATCGGAACCGGCATTGGGCGGACTCATTGCCGATGCTCGAAGAGCTCGTGCGAGCTCGCGCTTCAGTCTCTCAATCTCGCGTTGCTGCTTCTGAACATTCTGCTCAGCGGCTTCAGCATCACTACGGGCCCGAACCAGTTGCGTTTCTTTGGCTTTGATGCTCAAGACATCTCTGGTGTGATCTTCGATCAACTGTGCGTTTTGATTTTGGAGCTCGGTGATCTGAGAGTTGTACTTGGATCGCTCATTCTTCAAGTCGTCGATCGTGCGCAAGAAATTCTCTTTCTCCGCTCGAAGTGCCTCCAGTTCGGCACGGTCCGCCGCGGACATGGCGTTTACAGCTGGGGGTGCAGGAGCCGGAACGGGCTCAGCTGGCGCAGCAGGTTTGGCGATGGGACGGCCAGCGAGGCCACGTCCGAGACCAAACTTCGGAGCCGCAGGAGGCGGCGGTGCTGCATCTTCCGTTGGTGGAGTCGCAACTCGTCTCTGTGGCGAAGCAAGACCTCCAGGACCGCCCAGCTTGCGCTGGAGTTTCATACCTGCACTAGTAGGGGGGCAAGACCAGGTTTTCCAAGTTTCGAGGGAACTCCCCGAGGCACCACCTTGGCTGGAGGCTCTTCCGCTGGGGCAGGGGCCGCGGCCGCTGGAGCCGGTCTCTTGGTCCCCAATGCAGGTTTCTTACCCGGGGCAGCTTTGCGGCCAGCTGGAGCAGCAGGCTTGGGAGGAGCGACAATCGGCTTAGGTCGATCCTTGGCCTTCACCTCTGCCGTCTCGAAGTACTCTTTGATCTTCGTCTTTCGAATGTCATCCAAGCCCTCTAGGTAAGGATTCATAGCTCTTTCACCCAGAATCTTCATCAGCGTGCCGAGGATCTCTGCACCACCAGATCGAAGTGCCTCTGTGGACTCAGTCATTGCTTTGGTGCCAGCATCGGCAATTGCCTTGATGTCCGGCTTCGAGGGCACAACGCGGGTCGTGCGAAGACAACGAATCAAAAACTTCAGCGTTTCCTGCTTGACTTGGGGGTTCTTGTGCTTCAGGAATTCGAAAATCTCCTCCAAACATTCAGAGAGGTCTGTTGAGGTGAACACGGCATCTAGCGCCTGACCTAATGCGTCTGCTACAGACTGCTTCTTTTCCTTCAGACGCTCCAGCATCGGTGCCATAATAATGGGCCGATACTTCTGAAACCCCTCGCGCAGGCCTTTGGCCAGAAGATCAACGCAATTTGCCGCGACCGTGACCACGGCGATGTTGGCATCCTTCATGCATTTAGCCAGAGCCCTCACAATTTCGTCAAAGGGTCCATCTTTGATGCGGGGAACGTTGACCGCGGTGTACAAGGCATCCAGAGCTTCTTTGCGGTCTTTCCACTTGGAGGATGCGAGCTGTTCGTGAAGATCCTTGGGAATCTTGGGCATCACGTCGACGGGCTCGGCCAAATCAAAGACGTCCACCTCTTCCGCTCCCTCCTCTGCATATTCTTCGCCGGCCTGATCATCCCCGCCCTCACCAGCTGTGGGGTTTGCGCTCGCAGCGGCCATGGCATCTTGCTGGGCCCGGGTGAACCGCTCTTGCTTAGGTTGGGCCTCTTGTTTGACGTTCTCGAAGAGCTTTTCCAGGTCCTGCTGCTGCACTGGCTTGAGCTCAGACCAGAAAAGAGGCTTGATAGCTTCGCGTAGCCATCGGTACAACTCCACAGTCAGATTCTGTGCCTCGGCTCGGACGTTTTTGTCAGCGTGACCGAATACTTTGGGTAGCGCTTTCAATGTAGGCTTGGGATCTACAATTTTGCAGCCAAAGTTGTGGTATAACGTGGTCAAAGCGGCGAGCGCCCCGGCAATCGTCTTCGGCACCTTGTGTGATACAACGGGAAGGAGATCCTCAAGGACACCATCGGCACTGTCTAGCTCAACGCATAGCAGAAGAGCTTCCTGCGCACTGGCCTTGCCTGCTGGCCTGGCACAAGGTAGACCCTTTTCTGCAATTGGTCCAACAGTGGAGGCACGGGTCCTATGTAAACATCAGTACAATGAACAGAGGCGTCTTCAGGGGAGATAGGCTGCAGTACCTTGTACAGGCCTGCACTCCACCAAACTTCAAAAAGGCACAATAAGCGCCTAAACCTTCCACCTGAGCGGCGACGTTGGAATCTGCGACTGCACCCTTCCATAGCCCAGGGTCTTGTAGGAACGGTATGAAAACGGGATCGGACTCGTCGGGGGATTTTTCGAATTGTGCCTTCGCATCTTCGTATCCTTCTTTTCGCACTTTCCAGTTCTTTCAGAGCTGCTAGTCAGTGGCACCATCAAAAGGATCAGAGGCGCAAAGTACTCGTCGAATTCATGCGCGGGAACGAAGTCACACCTTGTGAGCGAACCGGTCTGGAAGCGGCAGAGAGGAGAAGTCCTCCACTGCATCAGCCATGTTGAGCGATTAATTAATCGGAGGGGTGGAGTGTAAATGTTCGGAGGTTTGAACACTGTCTTGAATATGTCTTCTGATTAGTTCTGATCATCGTAGTCGATAATGCGCGGGAGATTCCTCATAAACAAAGGGGAGGCAGGCCTATTCAAAGGCAGTGCGACGTGGTGATGGTACCTGAGACTTCCTCGGTGCCCAAAGCAACGGGGGTTTGCCGGATGAGGTCAGTCTGCGACCAGAGAAATTGATCGCCAACAATGAGGAGCACAAGGTGGCATGCAAACCACCTGAAATCACATGAAACGTGGGCTGCTGATGTACAGAAAGAGAAAGAGCGACTCCCTTCGAAGCTGTGTGTTGTATTGTGCCTGCGAGCGTCTTCTAAAGAGGGATGGTTTAAATGACGGCGGACTGGCGATCAGAAAGTAAACAAGCGGGCTTGGCGGTGTCGAGGGTTGTTTTTGTTGTGACCCCGCGATCACCGGCCTTTGCGATCCTCAGACCTGACGGCTTTCCTTGTCGCAAATTCTGAAATCACTGAGCTCACTGTTGCTAAGAGATCTTCCAATATCAAAATTTTGACAGCACCAAGTGGTGTTCCACAATTACAAGCGACCAGGAGACTCGACAGTACCAGTCCTCCCCGGTATATGCGGAGACGCAGTGAAGATCTGATCGAGACGCACACAATCCCGCCGGCACCATGAGCCAGCTCCTCACGGCGCGACAGGCGGAGGAGCTGTAAGTGTTGAATCAAGGCTTTGATTTCCCACCCACAAATACTGACACCTGGATTGTATCGCAGGCACAAGGCAATGATTGCCTATTTGACCGCCGCGAACCTGCCTCAGACTTGCGCTGCACTACGAGAGGAACTCGGGGACTCGGTCTCTGTGGAAGACTCTACACTCAAGAAGTATGAAGGCTTGCTGGAAAAGAAATGGACCAGCGTGGTGAGGCTACAGAAGAAGGTGAGGGGCAGTCCTGTTCGGCCTAGCGCATGCAGCATTGCGCAAGGGCGCAAAGAAAGAGGGAAAATGGAAACTGACGTGATATCCCGGTAGATCATGGATCTTGAAACCCGATGTGCTAGCCTCCAGACTGAACTGGACACCGCCACACCTACGTCCCTTTCCCGAAGAAACCAAGATCCGGTATCATGGTTACCTCGAGACCCTGCGCGCCATGACCTCGAGTCGCATCGGGAAGCTGTGAACTGTGTGGCTTTTCACCCAATCTTCTCCTCACTCGCGTCAGGATCAGAAGACAGTACGATCAAAATCTGGGATTGGGAGCTGGGCGAGCTGGAGAGGACCATCAAAGGTCACACGAGAGCTGTGCTTGATGTTGACTATGGTGGGCCTCGTGGTGGAACGCTACTCGCTTCCTGCTCGTCTGACTTGACGATTAAGTTGTTTGACCCAGCGGATGAGTACAAGAACATTCGTACTTTACCTGGCCACGATCACAGTGTTTCAGCAGTCCGATTCATTCCATCCGGAGCCGCAGGGTCGCCTATGTCGGGCAATCTGTTGGTTTCTGCGTCTCGGGATATGACTCTTCGCATATGGGACGTGACGACGGGGTATTGCGTAAAGACGCTACATGGTCATTCAGGCTGGGTGCGAGATGTTGCGCCCTCGCCGGATGGACGGTTTTTGTTCTCTGCAGGAGAGGATCAAGTCCCGCGATTATGGGATATCTCATCCGGAGAGCCGAAAGCCACCTTCCTCGGCCACGAGCATGTGGTGACGTGTGTCGCTTTTGCTCCCACGACAAGTTACCAGCATCTTGCACCGTTGGCTGGGCTCAAGAAGCCACCGCCATCATCATCGTCTGCAGAATTCGTTGCCACTGGCTCCCGTGATAAGACCATTCGCTTGTGGGATGCTCGGGGCAATCTGGTGAAAACATTAGTGGGCCATGACAACTGGGTGCGAGGATTGGTATTCCACCCTGGGGGCAAATTCCTTCTCTCGGTGGCAGATGACAAGACTCTCCGATGCTGGGATCTCACACAAGAATGCAAGTGTGTTCGCACCATCAAAGCTCATGATCACTTCGTGAGCTCAATTCGATGGGCGCCATCACTGATCAAGGAAAGCCACGCCAATGGTACTGCGGGGGCAAATGGAGAAGGCCAATCCAGTACAGCCAAGGATGATCCCAATGCGGCCCATAAGATGTCGATTCGCTGTGTTCTTGCGACAGGGAGCGTTGATAAGAAAGTACGGGTCTTTGCATCATGATCGCGATATAAGCGCCATCAGCTTTGGTGCTCATAGTAGACACCCGAGAACACATACCATCCCCCTTGATGGGGCTGCACCTTCAGACGCTCATTGCGAGTCTTGGGATTTAGAAGGGTCGCCGTTTGTCATTTTTGGGTAAAGGAGTTGATTTTCTCTTCCGTGATACCAGTGACTTTCCTTTTCCGTTTGCCATTCTCGTTGACATTGAATGCAGGTCAGTGTTGGCTGGCCATGAAAAGCAGCAGACAGAGGGTGGATTCATTTTAGCCGTGCCAGATATATCAGGCTATTCTGCTTTTCTTTGATGGTCATGGAGCGTTTTCTGAATATAGTACATACTTCCCTCACGGTTCTAATGCCGCCTTATGAGATTCATGCTATTCCCACTTCAATGGAAGTCACATATTACCACGAGACCGTGTCCAATAGCAAGCGGCAGAGAGATCCTGCCTGTGAAGGGGGAAAAAATAATTCATGGTAGTTTAGTCAAACAGATATAGTACAAATTTGTCCCAGAGTACATTTCCCGCACAAGCTAAGGACAATATGGACAAAGAGGCACGAAATGAAATTCGCAGTAAAACACACTGCTATGCTCAAAAGACGAAAGCCCATCAAAGAAGGCACCGAGCCTCTCATTAAGAAATCCCTCTCGCTCAAGCTTGAACTTCACCAATTCGCTCTTGCACCAGCTTCTTCACCTTACCGATGCGCTCCTGGCCCTCGAAAATGCGATGGATCAACTCAGCTGCAGACAATGATTCTCCATCCTGAATGTATCCATGTGCCCGGGCAATGGTCTCCAGGTTGATCTCTTCTCCCAGCCGCCGCGACTCGCGACGGACGTATTTGGCAGCCCAGCGCCTCGCCCGTTCCTGCTCTCGCTCCTCTTTAGTCATCACAGCGGGTCGGTCCTCGATTGGCACGGCGAAGGGGGTAATGATTCGCTCCACGACGTGATGCACACGATGGCTCTTGGGTGCGCCAGAAGAGAATTCAATGACATCGCCCTTGCGAAGAGAGTTTTGAGGATCTGAGACCAGGATCTTGACATCCTTGCGGTAGTATTTGCGAACGTGCTTGTCCCATTCATTTGAGCGATAGACAACTGTCACAGTGCGGTCCATGCGACCGACGGAGACCACGGTACCGCTTTTGGTTTTGGAGGCATAGTTGCGAAGGAGAGTGGGCGGCTCGAGGTCGGTTAAGCTGAGTGGTGTTGATGTGGAGGGAGCAGGTGAGGATGAAGAGGCCACAGTGGGTTCTTGTGTAGCTTCAGTGGGTGTGTATGAGTTGTAGCGCACACTCTGGCGAAGAGCAGTGGTAGCACGAATGATGCTGGAGCGGGCGAGACTCCCGGTTGTTGCAATTGATTGCATTGGCCCCATAGCCCGCACGAGATAGCCTGTCGCCATGGTGGATTCAGCAGGCCTCTGAGAAGTAGCACTTGTTGTTCTATGTAGATTGAGTTGAGTGTCAACAAGGGGAGTGAAGGTCGTAGGATGTGATGTTGGACAAGCTGGGTTGTCGAATTCCCGAATAATGCTGATGCCGCGGAGTCGCGGCTGCGGAGTTTCCTTGAGAATTTCTCGGAGGGTGTTTGCAATGTTTGCTTTGCGGACACGGGGCTCCGGCAAAGCCCTCAGCTCAGTCAAGACATCAGCCTAACGCTGTCAGGTGAATATCAGGACAGGGACACCTTGCTTCATCTATACCGATTACTCGGATGGGGGTTGTCAGGATCCAAGTTTTCATCCGGCTTGATGGTCAATTTCATTGTTGGACACCACGGTGAGAGCTTTAGAACGCTTAGATTCTGGATTTCTGTCTGGCATGAAGAAAACGATGTGGGCCATCTGCGATTTAAAACAAGGTCAGGCATCTTTGATGAGTTCTTTCAATCACAAAGTCAAAGATCGTGTTCTGTGCTGAATGCAAGCAAGGTATGGCATCTTCCATTCCTTAATGTACAGCAGGGTGACGGTTCGTAGTCAGTCCAGTTTAATATCAGATGATTCTTCATCTCATTGTGACCTACGACGAAAAGCATTTGACGAGACGGAAATGAGAATGTGACCATGGCCTTAGATTATTTTGAGTCAAAGATAGGTAAGGCATAGATGGGGGAGATAGTATAGATGAGCTCGGGCATTACTGAGTAACGAGATTCTCATGAGACGAAGAATTAATCAGACACACATGCCAGCCACAGATGCAGCACATATTCATGGTACTATTTTGCAACATATAAGTAGATCTGATTCTCTAGCAGAATTGGCGAGATATCTTGTTAGGGGTAACTGTTAACAAGCTAGGAAGAGAAAGCTGGAGAGCAAGGACCCTTGACCTTCCATTAAACGAGTCCGGAAATCTCTTCACAATCGCTGAAAGAAGCCCAGGAAGGGAGCTTCCAGGGGTTGAGCTCCCGGATGCAAAGACCATGGAGGGGGAACTGCCAAAACGACTTCTTTAGCCAATTTAGAACTTCAGAGTTGATATAATGGAAAACAAAAGTGGGAAAACAGTGGCAAGGTTAGTGTCTCACCCAACAAGTATCAGCCTCGAACGCGTGTTGTGATATGAGTAATTGTGAATGTGAATTGTCACATACCCATCACGAGATCTGTTTCATCTCCAGGAAGCGTCGTCTGAATCGAAGGAGCTCGACTTTTACCTGGCTTGTCATAATATGCAATCGACCTGTTCTAAGACTGCCAGTTAGTTATTGGATTGATCTGTTTAGCCAGACTACTCCAATGTTGTCTCGGTCTACATACAGCTTGCTGTAGAATGCTCGCCCCATTCTGTCTGATCAAATACCATACCAGGGGATTCAAGGCTATTTAGTTAGCTTCTGATGTATGAGCTCCTGCCCCTCTATGGAGTCACGGACCGTCTTGATATCTACACTTACTCGAATTGAACTTGATGGATCGACTCGACTAGAGTTGGGGCACGGCTCAAAATTTGTATGTCGACCTTGTTTTCACGATCGTGTCTTGGATTGTTTTTGTCGATGAATACTGGGGTGGAAGAAGGTCAGGCTTTCATATCTTGAATTCTTGACAGAGACTGCCTGATAACCCTTACACATAGATAAGAAAGAGATGGAAAAACCTCGGCGGACAGATACTTTGCCCATGTAGGTAGGCCCGAGAACATAGGATGGATCACCTCATGTTTGACGAGAACAAACGGTTGGAAGGTACAAACTACGAAGTCTGCTTGATCAATGAAATCGATATCACCGGGGTTACCCATTTCCATCTGCCAGTGATGCGGTGATCGAAAAGCGAGCCCAGAGCAGCACAGCTCCAGTTGGCTTGATGTCAAGGTGCAATCTAGAATAGCAGATGATATTGTCAATAGCTAGAAGATTATGGTCACTACCTGGTATGCTCTCCTATCCCACAGACTTTCCTTAGAGAGACGGCCAGAGTGTGGTATGTTCAGAATTGTGGTCAATCACATGTTATCGTGGCGGTAATAAAAAATTGTCTTAGCCTGCCTGATAGTGCTGAGACATCGTGATGTCACCTTAATAGTCTCCATTTGACTAAGTGTCAGAATGGTATGCATGTAGCAGCGACAGAGCTCTCAGGTACAGAACATTTGATGTCGGTAGGTGTTTTGGTGTGATTTGGATTGGATTGGAATACCTCAGGTTGCCAGGCTGTCAGAGTTCTGCATTGGCGTAGGTATTTATCCTATCCGCCCGACGCAGTGGAGCTGGAGCTGAAGCTGAAGCTGGAGGTCAGCCCTATCGAATTGCTCGAGTCATGACATACCACGCCTTTATCCAATTAAATCCTAAAAGTTCAATACCTCCATCACCTCTTTCCGCCTAACCCGTCTTCAAATCCATGCGGCCGATCCCTCACACCGAAACCGCAGATCATCTTTCCCGCTGCCTACCTCCTACCCACCGTACTAAATTAGGGCCCGAATTGTCGGACACTCGACTGTGAACGGTACCACTACCGAGTGACCGACTAGTAATTACCGACTCTACGGAATTCCCGACCAAGTGGTACACCAGACTATCACTTGCTGATCATACTCTTTTCTGCATGAAGACTGCGTGGTTTTTCTTTTTCGGTTGTTTTCTGGTGCCCCGATGCCATGTCATGCCGGTAGGTTCTTGTGTCATAGCCCGCTTGCTTGGTATCTGCGCAGTTCATGCATAGTAGTGGATCGCTGGATCCATTGGGACGTGTGATTTCGGGGGGATTACATCAGTGAGGTCACTGACGGGAGGTGACTGACCCCTTTGGATATGGGTGATTTGCATGCGATTCGGTTGTCCGTTATCGGAAGAAGAAAGAATGTCCTGGTGCTGGAGGTTTTGTTTACTTGCTCTGTGGACGGTCTGGAACTGGGACACCGAGACCAGTGAGGAGTGAGTAATCAATGGCGATACTGGAAAGGGCGAGACGTTGATGACAGTGTTGGGAAAGCTTACTCATGACCCTGGTCCGCATGGCTTGTCTTGAAGGTTAGATTACCATTGTGTACGGACGATTTGGATATTCAATATGGAGGCGGAAATTCGATTCTGAATAACTTGGTGCAGGGCAAGGTCGATGGAGGGTCAATTTGGTTTTTATCATGACATTATTTGATTTGTGCAATATTTGCTAATAGATCCCAAACTTGCCTCCGACCTGAAACCGTGCTGTGTTCCATATATGCAATCATGACCGCATTCCCTGATTAGAAAAGAAGAAGAAAAAGTAGAAAGAAAAACATTGTGGATGAGAATGATGAGATGATGATGATGATGATGATGTAAAAGAGAGGATGGAGGTGAATATAAAAAGGAAACATTTGAGAAATGAATGGATGAGAATAATACACTGAAGGGCCGAAACAACCTTGGAAGGTCAGGGCGATTACCTGTGACTCTGATGTTCGCCAGAAATCACGGTAATCTCGACCTGTTTCGTAATACCCGGATATCCCTCGGGGGACTCTGATCGACCACCGACGGTAGTACTGGTATGGGTGGTAGATGGATCCAAGATGCGCTCAACGCTGCAATTCTCCAGATTGTGGGATTTGGTGAATCGTCGAGCCATCTTGGAGTGGTGCGTCTCATTTTGACCGGTGCGGTGACCGCTGAATGGACCGCTGAGTTCGTAGGATCGGGTCACGCTGGAGAATTTGCGCACCGAGGAGATGATCAAGGGACGGATGCAGGGAATCGACGATGTGATGATGATGATGCTGTTCTCGACATATCCCCATCGGATCAATTCGGTGGCGCCGTCGACGCCAATGTCGGTGACACTGGGGAGGGTGTCGAGTTTGGTGGTCTTGATGATCGAGGCAATCATTGCACTGCAAGATGTTGAAGAAGAGATGGTTAGTTCTGCAGTGCCCATCGCATCAAATTGTGGGTGGGGGGAAACGGGAAGACGTACACAAAACCAATACTCAACAAGAGGATCAGGCCAACCTTGATGCGCAGCTTGAGATTCAAATTCCAAAACACCACAGCCGGGAAAACAGCCAGGAAGAAATCCGTCGCCGAATTGAATGCTACCAAATCGCGTGTGTCAGTCATGGCATGTTCTTTCCGAGACAATTTTCCCATCCCCATTCGAAGAAAGAATAGGCATCTTCAGCAAACTTACTGTTGGAGTAGTAGGCGAAGTTGATCACCGCTTTCACATCACCACACGTCGTATGAATAGCGGCCTCCAAACTCCACAACGCCCTCGCATCCTTGCAGATACTTAATGGCAGCACGGCCGAAGCGATGTTGCCCGCGGCCTGGATGACACACAGAACCCACAGCGCGATCCGGTAGCCCTTGTTCGTCCCCAGCACCGCAAGAAGATAGATGATAAAGGCCGTTCGGGCGGTGGTGGTGCTGATGGTGACCAGTGGAATCTGAATCGCAATATACTTCAAGACCGCTTCCCGGTCCGCGGCTTCCAAGTGGGAGAGGTTGATACCGAATCCATGTCTGACGGAGAGGCTTAAGAAGGCGGTGGACACGATGATGAGAATCTGCGAGGACCAGGTCAGAACAGTCCGTGTGCGCTTTCCAGGTCGACAGGCAGGGTCGATATCGATTTCCATACCTGCGCAAAGATCATCAAGATATCATCGGCGGCAAAGCGCTTGATCTTGATCTTCGCAAAGATCCTGAGAGCGACGATCACAGCCGAAATGATCACTGCAGCCCAGATGCCTTTCTCCAGGGATTCGCCTTTGCCGTTCTGCATGGTGACCGTGCTGAGATCGCGGTGGGGACGGGAAAATGTGACGAAGACGAAAAAGGATCCCACGGGGCTTAATACTAGATCCAGACACAGTAGATCGGAATCGGAACGAAGAAATAGGACCCCCTCGACAACTAGACCTGCAACATAACCCTGGCTTTGCAACTTCGTGTCTCGTCGGACGTTCCGCGCTAGAGAGGAAGATGACCCGGGGGGGGGGGGGGGGGGGCAGATCGTGGACTTGATAAAGTAGAAGAAGCCGAAGGACCGATTTGGCTGACCAAAGAGAGTCGAACAGAGTGCCGACCTGGAGCAGCACGGCCAAGCAACTGCTGAGCGAAGATTAGGAAGGCGATGGAGAACCTACTGAAGTATACTTTTTGGATTGGAGCATCAGTGGAATTTTTTTTACACAATAATTCGGTCATTCAAACTTTCCACGCCGTAGCTAGTGCCGAACCTACAGTAACACGTTCGGTAGGCTAAGTGTAGCTGGAGAAAGGGTTTGTGCCTGGATCTGAACCATTGGCATTGGAGACGAGGAAAGTTAAGAACGCCATCCAAATCGATTTGACGCCCATGGACATGGAGATGGGTGTTTCTCCGACTTTCGGTTTCGCCGCGAAGAAGGTTTCTATGGTCGGAACCTTCCTTTCGCCCCCGTTCCCCTTCTTCCACATCTTCCTATCCACTGGTTCGAGGGGATCATTCCATGAGGAGATTTGCACTGCTTGAGACATCTCGACATAAGCGAAGCGCAAGGTGGCAAATCGTGGTCATCTGGGTCCTGCATATATCGCTAAAGTCTTGCGTTCTCATTTTTGAAGTCGTCGACACTGCAGTACGGCAAATGACAGCTGCGAGATGGTCGAAACGGGTATGCCGGCTTGTGGGCTGCAATAGGATAGGCATATGGTGCAGTGCCAATGACTAGCCCGGCTGCTGTGTCCTCGATTCGATCCATGGTCCGGCTTGGCTGATACTATCTCGCACTGGCTGATGACGGACCCTCTCTTTTTTTTTTTTTCGCATTTGCGGATGAATCTTTCCTGACTTATTCGATGGTTGTGATGTACCCCCTGTTTCCACTTGGACATTCTCGGGGCCAGCGTCAAGTACGTATAAAGTAGTAGTTAACTAACTTGACTATGTCCATCGTAGTGTACAGAATATAGTGAGGTACCGGTTGGAATGTGAAAGCCAGCACGCGAGTCAAAGTACCAGAACAGATGAACAATCCCGAGCGAGGCGTTTATAGTTTCTTGCCTTGTCTTAGCCGGAATGGAACGGGCAAAGTCTAAATTATACGAAAGACATGGACGGAGAAATGAATCCATTTGGCTTTCTTTTCTTTTTTTTTTTTTTCCACCATTCTTTTCCGTCATCATTGTTTTTTGTGTTGTTTTGTGAATTTTCATTTTCATGTTCATTTTTCTCTTTTTTCTGGAATTGCACTTGCAGCCGGGTTCATTTCCCCCTATCTGGTCGAAGTCCAGGCCGGCAACACGCTCTGATGCGGAAAGTAATACGGATGAGTGGACGGAGACTCTGTAATCTCGACTCTGGACTCTGGAGAGCGAGTTGGTGGCCGGCGCTCTGGCACCTGCCATCTGAGGCCTTTTGGAGGGTCCCAAGTTCACCATTTTCAATGCCCAGTGGGAAGATTACTCCGCCGGGTTGAGAATGACAGGCCAAAAGATGGGTCGACGTTGCGTTGTCGCGCGCTGATTCCAAGGGTCGAGAGGGGACAAGCTCCATCGGTCTTGTCCACCCGAAGGGGCGGACAAGCAGTGGCTGAATGCTGAATGCCTCTTTGGAGTGTGGACTACTGTACCACTAGTTGCCAGTCCCGTAGTGACTACCCAGTGTACCCACTGCCCACTGCCCACTGCCCACCGCCCAGTACCCCACTGCCATCTCTCTGGATCGCTTGCGAGCAGACCCAGTCGAACTTTTCTCCCGATTTGGAGATTCGCGGCCGGGGTTCCGCCGGCCAGAATCGGGTCTCGGGTCACGGGTCATTCGAACCCATAGATATGAGCGATGCCAATGTCACGGCAAGTGAGACATCGAATGACCCGGGCGTCTGCGGCTGTCTTGGGACTCTGGACGGTCTTGCACTAAAGGGAGAGCGCTCTCCCCTCGTGTAAAATAGACGCCGAGCCTCGATCATTAGCTTATCCTTGCCCCCGGTCTTGGCAGGCAAAGACCGACTGAAAATTGCGACCGAATGGACCAAACTTTGTCGTCGATCAATCGCATTGACTGGCGGAGTCGCCTCGAGTCGGATGAGTCCAGTCAGTCCAGTCGGTTCAGTCAGTTCAGTCAGTCCAGTCAGTCCAGTCAGTCCCGGCAAGTCCCACTTTTGCTTGTGTCGCTGTCAACCGAACTCCATGAAAATGATTGTCCGCATTGTCCAAGAGCCCGAGAGGCGCCCCCGCTCTTCTTGACTGCATGTAGCCATGTGTATAGTTAACAGTACAATTTATCCTTCGAGGCTCTCCAAAGAGACTTCAATGATCAGTGGCGGGAAAGACTTCCCGCAACCACTCATTCTGGGACTGCTTCCTTCATGTGATGAAAGGATACCTCTCACCCAATTTCTAGAGGGCCAGATTCTCCACCGATAAGGACGCTCGACAACACCCACACTCCAGTTGGTGGCGTGTTTTCAGGGAGTGCTCAGTAGTCAGGACTCAGGACACCGTACACTTACAGTAGTACTGAGAGGGAATACTAACTCCCAAGCTAGTGCGTGAGTAGTGAGTACTGAGTACACTCAACACTGGTACAGGAGTGCTAGTGTCACTGTCCAGTGTGTCCAGTGTATCCACTCACAACTTGCGACCAGGGGAGGGGCTGCCAAATGATGATAGAGTTTGGGGAGAATGTCGGGACCGGATTCCAACTGGCGAGGCGTGTGTCAGGGACCACTTGATGGAGATTGCTGGGGCGATGAGCCAGAGAGGCTGCTCCTCGTTTCTGGAAAGGTGGCCGAAATCTCCGTCCTGCTGGCTCCTGGGCAGATAGCAGGGATACTCTCGATCGTACTCGGCCGTTCCAGTTGATGATAGGCCCGTTCTGCAGATTCATCAGCTCATGCAGGAAATTGTGCAACTGCATGGGCGTTTCGCAGTCATGCTAATGCGAATCCGGCATGGCGTCTGGAGAGTCTGCCGTCTGCAGTAGCCGTTCGGGGCTAGCTGGTCCGATGGTCAGCCACCTCTAGACCGAGTCGGGTTTGGATCAGAGAACGCAATCTACACTATGCAGATTGCAGAATGCCAGAATCACTCAAGTTGCTATCACTTGGACAAGGACTAGGACTCACATGGCCGTGATCTCCGCCCGCATCAGATATAGTATATAACATGCTACGTCTTGTCCAGCAGTACCAGCTAGTCAGCTCGCTAAGCAGAGAACTGGAGTGATCCGTCGGCTGATGGCTGATGGCGGAGGGCTGATGGCTGACGGGGCTGCTCGGGATCTGCTGCTGTGGTTTGGAACCTTCCTAGTACGGGTACCTGGTGAGTCCACCGCAGCTTCGTCCCATGGCTACAGACAAAACTGTGGCAACCCCCAGCTCCACGGATGGGGGGGGGGGGGGGGGGAAGTTAATTTAGCTCCTTCGGACCCGGAACGGTAATGGAAGAAAAGAATAGCGAGGTGGACAGTAGTCTAAGGACACCCGAAAAGAAGGCTCAGTCACAGGGGCCATTCAGCACTGGACTCGGGCTGATTTCTCCGGGAGAAGATATCTGTGTCCGGTGTGTCTGCCAGTCTGGTCACCACGTACGTACTCTTTACGCGAAAGACAGGCTTGACTGAGTGAGGAGTGAGTGACTGAGTGTACGAGCATAAAGTCACGCCCATCTAGACTTACGGACAGGAGACGTCATGAGGAGATGGACCATGCACGGCCACCTTCAGAGGCCCAATTTCCAGACTCCCGGACGGCTGTGTGCGCACGGAGACTCCGAGCTTCAAGCATCGACGGACTCAAGTCCAAGACAGGAAGAATCATTAATGGACTGTACATTCTAGACTGTCTTTCACCACGGGGTAGTCGTGACTAGGACTACGGTACCGCTATATTTTGTAGTTGGACTAACTAAGAACTACTATATTGTGAATGTGAGTCCTCGCTTCTCGTATCATCACCCAGCAAAGGTGACCAAAGCATTGATCCGGCGGGACTGACAAGATTGCCATCAATACTATGGGCCAGAATGACCGACTCAAATCCCGACTCACCCGGCCGTGGTCATTCTGAATACTGTCATTGTGCGAATCGCCATTACCCGAAGAGGCTTGTTTTGGCGAGTATCCTTAGACTGTCCACCTCGCTAGAACCAGAGCGGGAAGGTCGAACTCTCGTTTTCACGTGATTGTTCTGTTATTTTGGTTTTGATCTCGTATGAATCAAGAGACGCGACCCTTTGGAGCCACTCCTTACCGCCTACCGATTTCCCGACCACAAACACCAAAAACTCATTCAGAAGTTCTCTTTACCACAACACTTTTATCAAAAACGATATATATTGTATACTTCCTGAAGACTTTGAAGGATTATGAAAAGTGAAAGTCTAAGAAATCTTTTTGTAGGGTCGGTGATTGATTTATAGAGAACGGGTAGATGCTAGATCGCGGACTTGGAGAATTTGAGTTGTTGAATCGGAAAGCAAAGGCAGACACGGCCGTATTTCATTTTGGAAGTCAAACACTTGCAAAACGATGAACGAAATAGATCCCAAAAAATTGATCTTACTATTTCGATCTTAGCGAAGTGGACAGTCTAAGGACACCCTATTTTGGCCAGGTACTTTTGTACTGTAGGTTTGGATCTGAATGCAATGCCGCCACGTTCCACGAACAACGATAAAACTCAATTCCATCCTTGAAGCAAGCAATATAAACCTTGTACCTTGCAATGATAGTCAATGAGGCAGACCTTCTACCTCCTGTTTACTGTATGAAACAATGTACCCGTGCGATTATCCTGCACCGTCTAGCGCGTTTAAGATGGTAGGGATGCAATCCGGTCATCAGATGGCCTGCCTGCTCCAAGTAAATAGCATATCGTACAGTTCTACACCCTTTGGCGCTCTACCACATTCAACATTGTCGATTGTACAACCACCAGTCACTTGCCTTGCACTAGACTGCACGTGGCGATACGATCGAATTGCAGTACCTGGCAACCTGCAGGTGCCGAACTAGCTCGATCGAAAGCCGGAAAGGTTTCCCAAAATGGCAAGTTCGAGGGGGAAATCGAGACACTGCAAGGCCGTCTCCGCTGGGGGCCGTGCGTCTGGATAATCAAATTAGGCAAATGAATTAGAGGGGGCTACCGGGCTAGTCTCGTGTTGACTTGCTTGACAAATCGTGGAAGATGAAAGATGCAAAGTAATTAGCGTTGGAGGAAGAGGGGGTTTTTCTCTCTCTTCCCCTATCAATGCACCAAGGGCATGCCGGATGGGGTCGAATAGACGTTGATGAGGCAAGACTCGTCTATTTCCGACTCGAGTAATACAGTGTCAATCTTAGAAAAACGGCCTTGGCTTCCATCGGGACATACAAAAATTCTACGGTGTCTGTGATGATCGGATCGACAAGAGATGCCAGGCAACGATCAGAGCAGATTGATCTGCCTGTTCTACAGGCCATGCGAGCCAGTCAGAATCTCCAGCTCAACCATGGCCAATGGGGAGAGCGGAGAGAGGGGAGCTTGGCCACTCGGTTATCGCTCCACGCACTCTTCGTCGGGCCGGCATGACCGATCGGAATCGCCTCCATGTGAGATGTACTGTAGAGTGTAGATCGATCGACGGAGGTCCCTCGTGGAGGTTGATGACCGGAGATAGTGCACAGCGGGACATGATCACTCGGATGAGATGAGGTTGCTAAACATACCAATTCCTCAGACCCAGTCGGATCAGATTTCCCCGGTGGGTGTCTGGTAGGCTGGTAGGCTGGTACTACTGGTGGGACTTGGTTACCTAAGGTCAAGATCGTGTCTCGTGGACATGGTCAAAGCGAGCACTACCCAGCACCCAGTATGTACTATGTACTTAGCAGGGCCAGCACTGCCTGTGGTCTGTACTCTCGGACTCTGCAGTCTGTAGTCTGTACTGCCACATACTGCCACATACTGCCACACGCTATGTTACGGGTACAGCGGCAAGTGTCGTGGTACCTGCACGTCCAGGGTGGGTACCTACTACCTAGTACCACTACCTACTGCATCAAGGTCTAGGGACCTCTCTGGGAGTGGCCCACCTATGGACTGACATGTACCGCAGGTACCACCACCCGCATTGAGCGTCCCGCAAACCCCAGCTTGAACTCGGTACCGGATTTTCCATCCCGATGCCGGTTCCAACCTGCCATCGGCCACGACTTACCTCCGGGAAATGCTTTTGACCTCTCTCTCTCTCCACGACGCAAAATTCAGACCTTCGTGGATCCCGTGGTGAGGTATCCATCTGGTGAACTATCTCTCCCCTGACTCATGTACACCATTCGACTCTTCTGCCGTCTGCTGTAAGCGAAGCTGGAGACCAACGGCCGGCGCTGGAATAGTCATTAGTCACGACGCACGACTCACGACTCACGAGAAGATAGTACTAGCAACTGCCTCGTTGGGGAAACAAGATCTTCCACGTGGCAATCCTACCACATGGCATGCTGATTCTAAGTTAAACTCTGCTGTTGATGAAGCTTAAGTGTTTTTTTTTTTTTGATATCAAACTTGTGTCACATGGAAAGGGCTGCAACCGATTGATAGTTGATATCGCATCCCTTGATACCTAGTCCACGCTTTCCAACACAAGGAACCAAGATTAGTACATATCTCCATGATACTGTCAGCGGTACGATACTCCAAGTACGCTCAGGGGAGTACAGTAGAGTAGACTAGTAGCAGAGTACTACATTCATGGCCCAATTTTGGCACTCAACTGCCAAGAACAAGAGTAGTTCACAACTTCACATGGGCCCCCAAGACCGTCGGGCAGTGGACCGTCTACCGGCATCCATCCTTCTTCCTCTTGTCTCTCAACCGATCGAGTCAACTCAAAGTGCTCACCACCACCAAATAGGTCAACTATATTGGATTATCTGATTTCCTTCCACCGACCGAACGACCACGGCTTCTCCCGTTGAGCCATCGATCCACCCAAATGGACTCGCCACGCGCCTTTGGAGGATGCCATGTTGCCCACCCGGGAACGATCTGGTCTTGAGTGGTTGGATCCGATGAGCCACAGTCCACTCAGACGCCTCAATGATCCTCTGGTCTCCAGTTTATTGAATTTGGCCCTGGCCCGTCCAGATGCCACTGCCATCAATTTGGTGACCTCCGTCCGTACTATTGTCGACACTACCGACGCTTGCGGGAATACCTCCGACTCCCTTGAGAGAGAAAAAAAAAAGACTCTCAAATTCGAGATACGCCTTCGACATGTCAACCGAGGCTCTCCACGACCTTTTCCACTGGATGGACATTCCATAAAACCCTCGACATCTGCGCCTTCAACTCAGTTCTACGTGATCGACATCTTCTCCTTCCCGCTCTCATCTCTTGGAAAGTCTGCTCTGGGACGGCTCTTTTGGTGGTCTACCTTGGTCTTTTCTCCATCACCTCGTCCTCCTCACCCTCGCCGTTCCACCACCCCTCCTCCTCACCGACATCTCCTCCACACATCATGAAGGCTTCAATTGTTGCCTTTGCGGCTCTGTTCGCTGCGGCCGCTGCGGCTCCCCCTCGCGGTCGTGATACCACTTCCTGTCGCTGCATGCCCGGCGATAAGTGCTGGCCTGCACCTCCCGCCTGGTCCAACCTCAACAACACTCTCGGTGGTCGTCTCATTGCTACCGTGCCCATCGGTAGCCCTTGCCACGATCCCACCTACGATGCCGCTGCTTGCCAGGCTCTGCAGGGCAACTGGACGCACCCTCAGCCCCAGTATGTATTTCCCTCTTCTAATATCGGATCATGGCCGGGAGACCCCAAAATGGGTCCTCCACAACAAGATGATGCCAAATCTAGCCCACAAACTACAGACTGCTGACACTAATCTAATAGCCTGAGCTCCCCCACATCGATCATGCAGATCTTCTTCACCAACCAGACTTGCTCTCCATTCTCCGCCGAGAGCACTCCCTGCACTCTGGGTAACTTCCCCAGCTATGCTGTGAATGCTTCTTCCGCCAGTGATATCCAGGCGGCGGTCAACTTTGCCCGTAGCAACAACATTCGCTTTGTCATCAAGAACACCGGTCACGAGTAAGTCCTTTTCAACCCTAATTGAGCATGACCCCTCGACCTGTGGTTTTTCTGTGTAACCAAAGAGAAACGACGAAGAGGAGATCCAAACAGAATTGGGGACAATTTTCTAATTTTTTTTATTTTTTTTTTTAGCTACCTTGGCCGTTCCACCGGTGCTGGTGCGCTTTCCGTCTGGACTCACAACCTCAACAATGTTGAGTATCAGGACTACTCCGACGCTTACTACACCGGCCCTGCCTTCAAGGTCGGTGCCGGCACCATGGGTTTCCAGGTAATGGAGGCTGCTCACGCCAAGGGTCTGCTCGTCGTTGGCGGTGAATGCCCTACTGTCGGTATTGCCGGTGGCTACACGCAGGGAGGTGGTCACTCCGCCATGAGTACCGCGTTCGGTCTCAGTGCCGATAACACTCTGCAGTTCGAGGTTGTCACTGCCGATGGCAAGCTGATCACTGCTTCTGCCTGCCAGAACAGTGATCTGTACTGGGCTCTGAGCGGTGGTGGTGCTGGTAATTACGGTGTCGTCGTCTCCATGACCATCAAGGCTCACCAGGATGCCATTGTCGGTGGTGCCAGTCTGCAGTTCACTCGTAGCGGTATCTCCGCCGACCTCTTCTACGAGGCCGTTGCTCAATTCCACCAGCTTCTCCCGGCCATGATTGATACCGGTGCTACCGTCATCTACGATATGACCAACACCTTCTTCGTCATCAACCCCGTCACCGGTTACAACATGACCTCCGCCCAGGTCACCGCTCTTCTGACCCCCTTCACCAACGCTCTCACCAACATGGGTATTCAGTACAAGTTGGGTGTGACTCAGTTCGACAACTACTACGAGCACTACCAGAACTACATGGGTCCCCTTCCCTGGGGTAACCTCGACGTCGCCACCTACCAGTATGGCGGTCGTCTCATCCCCCGCGACACCCTTGAGAACAACTACAACGGCCTGGCCGCTGCTCTCCGCAACATCACCGAGTCCGGTGTCATTGCCGTCGGTGTTGGCATGAACGTTACTGCCCAGGGTGGTCGCAACGCGATCTTCCCCGCTCTCCGCAACGCCGCCATCACCATGCAGATCGGTACCCCTTGGAACGAGACCGCTCCTCGCTCCCAGATGGTCGCCGAGCAGATGAAGATCACCGACCAATACGTTCCCCAGCTCGAGGCCGTCACTCCCGGTAGCGGTTGCTACCAGAACGAGGCCAACTTCCGCCAGCCCAACTGGCAGGAGACCTTCTTCGGTGTCAACTACAACCCCCTGTTGAAGGTGAAGAACACTTATGATCCCAAATCATTCTTCTATGCCCTCAAGGCTGTTGGCAGTGATGTTTGGACTGTGTCTGAGTCTGGCCGTATGTGCCGTGCTTAAAAAAAGACGAAAAACGACAAACGAAATAAAAAAAACACAAAGGGAAGAAACAAACCCGATCTCCGCCGATTGATTTCCCCCTCGTCTTTTTCTCTTCTCACTTTTTTCCCCCCCCATTTCGAGTCGCATCTAGATGCATCATTTCATGACTTCCATTTGCATAGCGGGATGCTGCTCGAAGCTATGATATAGATTTTTCTTGCCCTCTCCCTGTTTTTTTTTTCTCTCTGTCATGTCAACATATCTCGATCCCCCAAATCAGTACATATGATGAAATAGACCTATTAATATCAACGATCCTTCCATGAACAACCCCCGACTAAGTCAATCCTTCAAAATGACCTCTCTACATCTCACACCTCATCGCTCGTTTCCTCCCCCCTCAAAAACCACTAACAAAAAAAAAAAAAAAAAAACAAGAACATGAGATACATCCTCCACAAACCCAAACACCCCAAATGGACATCCCCCGTCCTCTTCTCCATCAAGAACCACGACGCTCACAAGAAAACACCCGACGAACCATATTCTCTCCCTCCAGCTTCAAATTGACTCGGATCATCCAGTGAGAACTTGAAGACCGGCCCCAATAAGGTCCTTTGAAGTTCGCTCTACCCGTGCCAAGCTTACGGTATGCTTGCAAGTTGCAACGAACCAATGGATCGTGGAATGATGGAACACTCTATTAATCTACTTTATGTCGAGTCGGCTCTTTTTTTTGGTTTTTTTTTCTTTTTTTTTTGGTTTCGGGAGTTCGTTTTGGGTTGGGAGGAGGGTTTGAAAAAAAAGGGAGAAGAACAAAGCCTGAAAAAAAAACACTTTCTTAGAGAGATTGGCTAGGTAGGTAGGTAGGTAGGTAGGTCAAGAGAAAGACAATCTCCAGTGTCACGAAGAAGAGTGATCGCGACACTTGGTCAAGACGGGAATTAATCACCAAGACGAGGATTCCACGAGATGGCCATTTCCAGCCATGCTTTTAAAATCCAGTTATCAGGACAAGCCTACACGGGTCCAAGGTAGATACAGACATAGATAGGTACACCGTTGGGACCGTACTTGGTCGACTCACTTCCAGATACCTGGGTGTGGTTCCAAGGTCCGAAGATGGCAAGATGCACTATGCAAGTAGTGACACTTGAAGATTGATTGAGCAAGGAAATGTATCAGTCTATTTCGATATGTCATTGTAGGCAAGGTAGGAAGGGGCGTTCTCAGGGTAACGTCAAAGTGAGAAAAAAAAAAGGATGCCAGAGACGAGGGTACTAGAGAAGAACGGAAGAAAAAGACAGAGAGTTCTCAGCTCTCGCACATTATTTCCCCAAAGAACAAAAAACGAGAAGATGATCGAGGACACAAAAAAGAGCTCAAGGCTCAAGGCGAGCAGATAATTTTCCACAAATCTTCAGAATGAGCAAATGAAAAACGTTATCCAATCATTAATTAACCAGAAAGAAAAACATAAAAAAAAATGAATAGAAACAAAATAAAAAAAAGGAATACCATTTCGCCACGTCCATGTCATGTCATGAGAGCTTCTAAATCAAAAGGAAAATATGTCGGGTAGAGAAGAACCAAAAACTAAGCAGTCTGTTCCGAGGTGACGCTGCCGTTGGTCGAATTAGATGCATCCACGGCAAGTTTCTGGGCTTGGAATTTGTCGGTAGATTGGTTGGAAATCCGAGTCAATTCGGTCACGAAGGATTGTCCCCAGAATGCGCTATATACGAGTTAGCACCCCCGAAGAAAAAAAAAAGGGTCGGTCATACATTGTCACCTTTTCGGTGACATGCGGATGATCATACCTGGTGTATTTGGAAACGTATTTGTCGAGCTTGGCAAAGTTCAGCGCCCGCTGCTCGTCGCTCATGGTGACCGCCTCCTGATAGGCACCCGCCAGCTCTTCCGTGTTCCAAGGGTTCACAATGATACTGCCGTTCAAGCTTTGCGCGGCACCCGCAAACTCAGAAAGCACCAGGCTGCCATGACGCTTTCGCTGAGTCGCAATGTACTCGTATGCGACCAGGTTCATGCCGTCCCGGGTGGAGGAGACAATGCAGGCGTCGGAGACGGCGTACAGGGCAATCAACTCGTCAAAGTTGACCGACTTGTGCAGGAAGTGAATAGGCATAAACTCGACCGTGCCGAATTTGCCGTTAATGCGACCCACTAACTCATTGACGACGGCGCGCAGGTTCTGGTACTCTTCGACATCCTGACGACTGGGCACGGCGACTTGCACCAGGACGACCTTGCCGACCCACTCGGGATGATCACTGAGGAAGACCTCAAGGGCGTGCAGCTTCTGGGGCACACCTTTGATGTAGTCGAGTCGGTCCACCCCGACCATGAGCTTGACGCCCTTGAATTTTTCTTCCAACATGGCAATACGTTTTTGCACCTTTTCCTTCTTGAGACCCTCGGCGAACTTCTCGGGATCGATTCCGATCGGGAAAGCGCCACAGGTGATGATCTTGCCCTGGAACTCAATTCCGTTGGGAGTAGTTGCCAGTCCACTAGAACAGGAAGAGAATGAAGTCGAGATCAGACCTTGATTCTAGAGGGGAAAAGGGGGGTGACTTGCACGGGTGATCAAGAACTCACAGTAGTCGGGAGCAACTGCTCAGGAAGTGGCGGGTGTAGTCGTACGTGTGGAAACCGATCAGGTCGCAGTGCAACACGCCCAGGAGCAGTTCATTGCGCACGGGGAGGATTCGGTAGATTTCACTGCTGGGGAATGGGGTGTGGAGGAAGAAACCGATCTTGATGTTCTTCTTGGAATCACCAATCTCTTCGCGCAGCATCTGCGGTAGGAGCATGAGATGATAGTCGTGCACCCAGATCAAATCGCCGTCCCGGACTTCTTTGGCGATGGCCTTGGCGAAGAGTCGGTTGGCTTCCTTGTATGCCTCCCAGGCGGACTCGTCAAAGGTGATCTCACCGGGGTGGTAATGGAAGAGGGGCCACAGAATGGAATCTAGGTGCAGCGAGCGTAGACACCGTCATTGTTAGTCCAAGTTCTCATGATTATCATCATCATCGTCATCATCATTACAATTCAACTCTGCCACGGAGTGGAGCGCGCGCGATCTCGCCGACACCTCGGAGGGGCATGAACTCACTTGAAAATCCGTTGTAGTGGCGGTCCGCCAGCTCATCGTCAATAAAGACGGGCACGGCACCATACTCGTCCTTCAGACGCTTGGTGACCGTGGGGATCTCGGCCTCGGGCACCTCCAGACCAGGCCAACCATACCATTGAAAGGTGGTGGATTTGGACAGACCGCTCAATCCACTGACCAAGCCACCGGAGGACATGGAGAAATCATATTTGCCATCTTCTGAGCGCTTGATGGTGATGGGGAGACGGTTCGAGACGAGCAGCAAACGTGCGTCATTTGGCTTGGGATCCTCGGCGGACGACATGGCGGAGAGATGGGGGGTGGGGGGGGACAGAGAGAGAGAGAGAGAGAGAGAGAGAGTGAGAGTGATGGATGAGTATTGCGCGCGCGAGAGTGGGGAAAGAGAGGGGCTGTCCGTCAAGTCGAGCGGAAATTCCTTGCGCCGGTCGCAGGGGCAGCGGCGAAGAAGAGGAGGAGAAGGTATTGCCAGGTGGGAGCGTACGGTCACGTCCAGAGGTGACTGCGTGGAGGGAATTGGTGTGGAAGAGGGAGAGAGAGAGAGGGAGAGAGAGAGAGAAAGAGGGAGGTGTGTCGAGTGTTTTGGAAGACACTAGAAAATTGGAGGTGTGATGGTTTTTTCTTGAAGCTGGAAACGGTCAACTGCAGATCTCAAATTAGCACGAAGCTAGTTTTCGGGTGCCCCGCCTCAGCCAAGTAATCGTCGGCAGTAACATCATCATCATCATCATCATCATCATTCATCATCACCGACACCAAACAGCACCCGACGCCATGGCTTGTCCATTGATCGCACTCTATGGAGGAATACACTTACCGTTGAAATGCTGCCTGCTCACCTGGTCGGCGGTTGAAGTTTTAATCTGCGACCAAACACACCCAAGAGTGTCGGCTTCAACGGTTCACAAGCAGAGAGGGTCTAGACCGTCGCGGCAGAGAAGGCAGATCAATGGAAACAGAGCACAGCGGAGCACAGCGGAGCACAGCGGAGCACAAGCCGTAGCCGATGAGTTGTTGGTCAGAATCTTGGGGGGTTCACGATGTCAAGAAGCTCGCAATTCGAGTGGGGGTGGATAAAGAAGAAGAGGAGGAGGAGGAGGAGGAGGAGGAAGAAGAAGAAGAGAGACAGAGAGAGAGAGAGAGAGAGAAAGGAAAGAGGGACGAAGAGACTATCTCGGGGTTGGGTCTTTGGGGAGGTGAGGTCAGGGTTGACTCAATGGAACCATGCGATACTCGGGATGAGATTGTGATGATGCTAGTGATAATAGTGATGATTATGCGTCTGATTATATATGACGATCGATTAATGAGGAATTCCCATTACGGATACTAGACCTGAACCTGGACGGGGACCTGAGTTTTTCGCTGGTCTCCGGCCGTTTGGAACCGGTCGAAACAACTTGGAACGTGGATTGTCCACCACGGATGGTGGAGCGGAGACCCTTGTTTTTTTCTATCCTATGCTTTGGGTGAAGGCAGAGGCTCTTCCCGGCTGCCCATCATCAGAGGGGATGGAGATGAGAGGACCCGAACAAAGAAGAACCAGACGCGTAGAGAGACGGGGAGAAAAGTCAGTGTAGATGAGGGGCAGAGGTTGAGGAGTGGAAGAGGGGAAAAAAGCCAACAAGGAGAGAGAGAGAGAGAGAGAGAGAGAGAGAGAGAGAGAGAGAGAGAGAGGAAAAAAGAGCGTCTCAGCCAAGGCGTTCAGCCACACGTGAACAGGTGGCCAGGTGGACGGATGAATAACCTTCTCCTCCTTGTTTCCCTCCGCGCTATTCGGTCCTCATCTTTTCTATCGTTGACGCCGGGGTACCTGACCGGGGGGAAGTTGGGCACTCGGTGGACCAAACTTTCTGAAATTCAACTGAGCAGGCTCAGGCTCCGCCTCTCCTGCGAGAGGAGTCTAGTCAGGGTACTATCATACGAAGTCCCAAGAGTACACGAGAGTCTGGACCGGGAGTCACCAGGACAGTAGGAGGACTCACTGAAGATGGAGATCAATAGCCATCCCAACGCACATCCACATGTCCCGCAGGCACCCTTGCGAAGACGGGGTTTGGCCGAAAGAGGAAATCCAACGCCTCGGCCTCGCCCGGACCCGGGCACGTTGTGCACGTTGTTCCACGAAGCATCTCGAGTCGTCGAGTCGAGTCGCTGGGCACCGTCGATCCGTCAAGGTGACGGCAAGTACCTATACCTACTTACCTAGACTGAGACTCGGATGATCGAGATGAGTTAGTTACTACTAGTTAACAGTTACTACTAGTAGATATACGAGATACGAGAGTAGAACGACCTGGACACTACTAGACTCAGACGGAAGACGAGCACGGAGGTCTGGAGGTACCACCGTATCGCACATGAACTTCTCCAGTGCTCTCCGAGAAAGATCACCATCGAGCATCACCAGAAAGATCACCATCGAGCATCACCGGAAAGATCACCATCGAGCATCACCAGAAAGATCACCATCGAGCATCACCGGAAAGATCACCATCGAGCATCACCAGAAAGATCACCATCGAGCATCACCGGAAAGATCACCGTCGAGCATCACCGGAAAGATCACCATCGAGCATCACCGGAAAGATCACCGTCGAGCATCACCGGAAAGATCACCATCGAGCATCACCGGAAAGATCACCGTCGAGCATCACCGGCATTTGACCCGTCAGGCCTCAGTCAATCGACCTTGCCCATCATAAGAAGTAGTAGTAGTAGTAGTAGTAGTAGTAGTAGTAGTAGTAGTAGTAGTAGTAGTAGTAGTAGTAGTAGTAGTAGTAGTAGTAGTAGTACTACTACTACTATTTTAGTGAGTATTCAGTAGTACTAACTTTGTACTTTTATACTACGAGTTTCATCCGGCCTTGACCGGCATGTATCGATACCGTCTATATTACTCAATAAGTGAATACTTAATACTCCATGCCATGGCTATCCAAGATCACTCCCGACCCAATCTATCATCAGCTGTGCCATGGACGTCTCCCATCCACGACAAGAGTGTCAACTGTCAACTGTCAACTGTCAACTGTCACCTTGTTCACTGGCTCGTCGGTCTAGATCCAAGGTGCAATCTGCATCCTTCCATGCGATTCTCATATACTCGGCCCCTGGACCGGGACCGGGACCGGGGGACGGGGAGCTCCTCGTCTCCGGGCAGGCTGGCGCCAGTCCCGGGCGGTTATTCGCTGGCCTGTCAAGCCGTTTGGGCACATTCAACCGGATTCAGGATGAGGACGGTCGACTTGGTTGTCATGTTCGACATGGACCGGAGAAGGAGGGTAAGTCAAAGTATTACTGGGTCGAGGAGAGTGATCAACACTGACATCAGAATCACAGACTGCGGTACGAAGCCACCGGGACGAGTGGTGTTTCTGGAACTACTGGATCAGGTACTGGTGGACTGGGGTTATAGGTAAGGTAGTCCGTGAACCACTCTAGTCAAGAGTCACTCCTCAACTCACTAGTGTATAGTTATACACACAGTGTCAACTCACCGAGAAAGTCACACTCTACCAAAAGCTGGGGACCAACGCATCAGGCCATCAATGACAACTCGACAATCAGCACCAGAACATTGATCATAATAAACTCAACGATGAATTCTGCCGAGCCCGACAATTCAAGGACGACCGACTCGGAACCGAGTGTGGCTCAAGCAGACCCTGATTGGTGTGTGTCTCGTTCCAGCCTGTCGGTCAGGATGCCGCGTGGAACAGAGCGATCAGCCAAGAACCACGTACACTGTCCATGTCTGCATGGTATGCCCCACGGAGGAGGACAAGAAACCCTTGGAGAGTACAGTAGTAAAGACTCAACAGAGTCAAGAGCAAGACTAGCCACTTTACTTACGTTGCCCATGGTCATACCCTACATGACTACATGGAGATTATGCACCAGATTCCAAGTCAGCAGACTCACCATCCCATCAGGCATGACAAAACTCAAAAAACCGGGATAAATAGACCCGAACTGGGCGTGACGGGTCTTGGCGAAAGGGCTTTTTCTTTCGCCGTTTTTCTCGGATTACTTGGTTGGACTGGACTGGACTGGACTATATACCTTACCTGGATACCTGGACAACTGGGCGATCTTCCTGGTCGGACAGCATGCATATGAGCCGCAGAGGGCAACAGAGTAGTAGTCGAGGGGAACAATCACAATAATCACAACTGAGAAGAAGAAGAGGGAACAAGAATGACCGCCTCCTGACGTCGACTTGAGTTCATCAGAACCCGACGGGAAGGATGGGTCGTTTCGGGAGAGGTGGAGCAAAGGCATTCAAGCACCCGCAGCCAGGGAGTCATGGCTCAGCACTCAGCATTCATCACTCAGCACTCCAGCCCGGAGGAGCTACCACCAACCATACATGGCGCTTGACTTGTCGAGGACCCGTCAAGGAGACATCAAATGAAGGCGGGGGGTAGGAACGGTCTACTCCTCGACTCGGTCGTCGAGACGTCCTCTGTACCCGTTTGAAAAGGATGCGCCTGGATCAGAAGCCATCCAGTAGACAGCATGAACCCCTAAAATATGTATCGACTCGTGGAGAATTGACTGCAGCCTGTCACTCATGCCTTGAATACCTTGCCGGACTGCAGACCTACAATGATCTCCATCGGTGAATTGATTGTCCGAGTGTTATCATGCGTGGAATGCATATCCGAGACCTTGCATACCTATTGGATGTGACCTACGGTACTCTCGAACGTCCGAAAGCTGTGAGCTACTATGAGTATGGAGTTATACTATAGCGGAGGTGAGTAGTGCTAGCCTACTAGGAGCCTCAGAGCTTAACCTTCATGTTTAGAAAAGTACTCCTATAGCGTACTGCCCTAAGGAATGTAGGTAATTCTAGCAAGGCCGATCGTCCAGTCCAGTCCAGTAGGTAGGTGATCAAAGCAGAGTACCTCTAAACCAGACCTATCTATGAGCACACCCAAGGCCCCATCTGAGGTCACCACCCGGTCACGCAGTTACAATCACAATCTCTTCAGCGCATTGGCTCAGATAATCAGGTGAAGAAGCATGTTACTTACTTCGAGCATCTGCATTCATACGTCGGCTGCTACCTATGCACAGGGCTGGACACGTCGAGATCTCACCTCACCTCGCCGTTGAGGTATAACTCCACTGCACGAACAGTATGTAGTATGTACTATGGACCTCGGGCAAAGTGCGTCCGCGTTCAGCTGCGGCTATATCACAGGGTACTTTTCTCCCCCACCAGCCTCCATGCCCCCGATTCATCCTGCACCGTCTTCCCTTCTTCCTGCAACTTCTCCAACACCAAAGAGATCCCATGCGATGCCGGGAGATGCAAAGTCTCCGGCACTCCCACGTAGATCGTCTGCACCAGCTGCAGTGGGGTCCACGCACGACGAGACTCGGGCTCGGTGTCGGTGCTCCTCCTCCCCGAGGGCACCTCGAGTTGACCGTAGCGCAGCACGCGAATCACTTCATCTTCGCGCTGTTGTCGATGCTGAATATACTCTTGGATGCGTGCCGGCGCGTTCTCGACAACCGCGCCGTGGCCGGGGTATCCGCGGCCGCGAACGCGTTCGCGCATGCGATGCAGACTCGCCAGATAGGTGCGGAGATTTTCAAACACGGCGGTGCCGTGGCCGAGGACATCTACCGAGAGTTGAGCCAAGACGTTTTCACTTCTTCTCGATGGGTCATCCAAGTATGTAGAAGAGCCGGACCCGTGACAAAAAAGATGGATGAAAAAGAGACAAAAACAGGCCGGGGGAGAGGCGATGGTTCACTCACTATCACCGGTAAACATGGCGTCCTCTTCCTCGAGCACAAACGCCATATGATCCTCCGTGTGGCCCGGCGTGAACAAGGCTTTCAGAGTGGCCCCCTCGACGCCAAATACCTGACCGTCCACGATGGTCGCGTAATCCTGCTCCAGGTCCGTGGGGCATTTGAATACCTGAACTTGGGGACAGAGCCGTTGCAGATCAGCCACGCCCCCGACATGGTCCCCGTGCCAGTGAGTCAAGAGAGCCTGGTGTACTGTGGCGTTTTCGTCGGTCAGCACAGTCTGGAGGTTCTTGGCCCATGCTTCTTCGCCTTGGCCGGTGTCGATGAGGATGCGCTGGTACCCTCGGCCAACGAGGTATGTGTTTGTGCCTGTGATGGTGGTTGGTATCAGACGGACAATCTGTCATTCATTCCGTGGACAAACTGCAAAATACAGAGATGAGGTAGGTACCTTGTAAAGTAAACTATAAGACCAAAGAGCTAGAAAGAGCAGGAGACAAAAGGGCGCCGAAGCACCCTCTTGCCCACTCTCATCCCGACTCAACAGTCAGTCACTCTCATCACTCATCAGCCTGTACACAGGCACAATCCATATCATGCGCCGGATTTCGCGCAGTCTCTATACGCACCTTGCCCGGATTGGCACCCAGGATTCGAATCACCGAAGCGCTCAGTCGTTCAACCTCCGGAAGAGCCACCAGCTGCGTCGCCATTGCGGATGAACACGTGCTTCAAGGCTTGTACCCCAGCGTGATCTTCCCTACGCCAGACACAATCAGACGGCTAGATGAGCTCAGCCCTTCTCCCTTGAACCATACAATGAGCTTTGAGAAGAGAGGCAAAAAGAACCCGGTCAGTTCCAAAGTCAAGATTGAATCGATCAAGCCGAGAGCAGCGCTCTACTATCTCGAACCCCCGAAGTGAGCCAGACACTGTGAAGATCAATGTCAAGACCACCGACGGAGTCTCAATCGTACATACGTAGATCTGTGCACGCTTCGCCGCGGCGTTCACCCTCTTTTTAAAGATGCAAGCCTCACCCGCGGGGTAGAAAGGACCGGGCCTCGGTAGATTAGCTCAGCCTCCATGATCCGGTACCTTACCTCTCAACTGAACCAGGTACGAGACCTTGTGGTGCACCAAACCCAATACCTCACGAGTGTTGGGGCGAGAGCCAGTGTGAGCCTTCAACCTCCATGAAGTGAGAAATAAGCTGACCCAAGTAAGAAATATGTGCCGCTCGATGTCTGGGCAGGATCAGGATTACGCCAGATTTGGACCTACCGATCCGCAAACTCGTCCAGGCGGATTCTGGGCCCAGCTGTGTTGCGCTATACTACTAGCAGGATGGGAAAATTCTGGATAAAACACGAAAGAAAAAATTCAACTGTATGCATGCTATCCTGGAAGACATACGGAAACATCGTGGTGAGAGAAATCAGATAAGATTATATCCAATGAGCCCACCCAAACAGGAATCGGGAATCCAACGCAAGGCCTGAGGCCGGGAAAAAGAAAAAGACAATAGGTCATGATAAAGTGTTTTTCTTCCAAGAAAGCACAACTCCTTCGTACCGGGCTCAAGAAAAAAAAAGTGAGTAAGAGACTAGCATGCATACACACACACACGAGAGACAGCGTAGTAAGGGGGATAGAAGCAGTCTGTTGGTGGGTTTTCCGATAGCCAGCTATGTTCGCTCTCTTATTCGGAAGACGCTAAGCACATCAAGAGAATGTATTGTACATTCAATTCGAAACCACGAGAAGGGAGGGTGAGGTGGCTCCGATTACTCGCGAGATCAAAAGGGGGAGATCATGTAGGAGAGAGTGTGTGAGAAGGAGGGAGAAATGAGGTATTAGAGTGAATCCCCATTTAGTTGCCAGCCTTGCGGGCCATGGTGTTCAGGGCGGAACCGTCGTGGAACCACTCGATCTGAGACTCGTTGAAGGTGTGGCTGAGGGAGACGTCGAAGGCGGCGCTGCCGTCGGCGGGGTGGACACGGAGGGTCATGGGCTTGCCAACGGCGAGCTCAGTGCACATCAGGTCAACCTTGTCATCGGGGCGGATCTTCTCGTAGTCGGCGGGGTCGGTGAAGGTGAGGGGAAGCATACCCTGCTTCTTCAGGTTGGTCTCGTGGATACGAGCGAAGGAGCGGGTGATGATGGCGAGACCACCGAGGTGACGGGGCTCCAGAGCAGCGTGCTCACGGGAAGAACCCTCGCCGTAGTTCCAGTCACCAATGACGACCCACTGGACACCGCGAGCCTTGTAGTCACGGGCAGTGGCGGGGACGGCGTCGTACTTGCCAGTGAAGGCGTTCTTGACCTTGTTGGCCTCACCGTTCTCCTCGTTGATGGCACCGATCAACATGTTGTTGGAGATGTTGTCCAAGTGACCACGGTACTTCAACCAGGGGCCAGCCATGGAGATGTGGTCAGTGGTGGTCTTGCCCTGGCACTTGATCAGGATGGGGATGTTCTCGGCGTTCTTGCCGTCCCACTTGGAGAAACCAGCAAGGACCTGGAGACGGTCACTGGTGGGGGAGACAGCAACGTTGACGGAGCTGCGGTCGGCGGGGGGAGCCTGGTAGGTGTTCTGGCCGGGGTCGTAGCCACGCTCGGGCAGACCGTCACCAGTGGGGGGCTTGAGCATGAACTCCTTGCCGTTGGCATCCTTCAGCTTATCGACGAGAGGGTTGAAGTTGAGGGTACCGGCAACGGTCATGGCAACAACGATGTCGGGGGAGGCGACAAAGGCGTGGGTGGCAGGGTTAGCGTCGTTACGGCCAGTGAAGTTACGGTTGTAGGAAGAAATGATGGAGTTTGCCTCGCCCTTCTTGACGTCCTTGCGGTCCCACTGACCAATGCAGGGACCACAGGCGTTAGCAAGGATGACACCGCCGTACTCCTCCATGGTGGCCATCTGACCGTCACGCTCAATGGTGGCGCGAATCTGCTCGGAACCGGGGGTGATGGTGAACAGAGACTTGGACTTGAGGCCGTGGTCGAGAGCATCGCGCGCGATGGAAGCGGCACGGGACATATCCTCGTAGGAGGAGTTGGTGCAAGAACCGATCAGACCAACCTTGAGCTCCTCAGGCCACTTGTTGGCCTTGACAGCCTCCTTGAACTGGGAGATGGGGGTAGCAAGATCGGGGGTGAAGGGACCGTTGATGTGAGGCTCGAGCTCCGACAGGTTGATCTCGATGAGCTGGTCGTATTCGGCACCCTCATCCTCACGGAGCTGGGCAGCGTAGTCACGGGAGAAGTCACCGATGTTCTGACGCTTGGTGGCCTTCAGGTAATCGTACATGCGGTCATTGAAGGGGAAGATGGAGGTGGTGGCACCAATCTCAGCACCCATGTTACAGATGGTACCCATACCAGTGCAGGACAGGGAGTTGACACCGGGTCCGTGGTACTCAATGATGGCACCAGTACCACCCTTGACGGTGAGGAGACCAGCCACCTTCAGGATGATATCCTTGGGGGTGGTCCAGCCAGACATCTGACCAGTCAGACGGACACCGATGACCTTGGGGGCCTTGAGCTCCCAGGGGAGACCAGCCATGACATCGACAGCATCAGCACCACCGACACCGATGGCAGCCATACCGAGACCACCGGCGTTGGGAGTGTGAGAGTCAGTACCGATCATCAGACCACCGGGGAAAGCGTAGTTCTCCAAAACGATCTGGTGAATGATACCGGAACCGGGCTTCCAGAAACCGATGTTGTACTTGGCGGTGGCGGAGGCAAGGAAGTCGTAAACCTCCTTGTTGATCTCGTTGGCACGAGCCAAATCCTTCTCACCACCAACCTGGGCTTCAATCAAGTGGTCACAGTGGACGGTGGTAGGGGTCTGAACAGAGGGCATGCCAGCGGACATGAACTGGAGGATAGCCATCTGGGCAGTAGCGTCCTGGCAAGCAACACGGTCGGGGCGCAGCTTCAGGTAGGAAGTACCGCGCTCAATCTCCTGACCGTGGGGGTCGTCAAGGTGAGAGTACAGGACCTTCTCGGCGTAGGTGAGAGGGCGCTGCAGGCGACCACGAACGATGTCGAGGTTCTCGGACATCTTCTTGTAGTTGATGTAGTTGCCCTTCTCGTGGATGGTCATCTCGACCTTCTTGTCCAGAGCATCGTTGTTGACGGTAGCAAAGGCCCGAGTTCCGCTGAGCTGGATTGGGAAAAAATTGCTCATGTTAGTACCTGGGGGGGAAAGTCATCATGCATCTTGTCGTCATGCCACGTTTTGCTCCCCGAATGAGGGTGGGAACGCATTTTCGCGGTGACGACCGAGGAGAATCGACTGCTTACAAGGCGGAACTTAGGGGCCTGTGAATGGATCAGTTAGCGATGCTGTTGACTCGATCACATATGTATCTGTCTCAAGGGGGTTTTCTCGGGGCTTGCAAGTGAGCGATGTCCGTGTGGTGAACATCGTCCCATCGCAAGTCGAGGAAGCCTGGGTTGCGAACTTACCAGCGCACCGGCACGCGCAAGGCGAGTAGAAATCATGATGGAAAGCTTTCTCTAAAACGAGACAGCACAACGCATCCAAATGTAAGCAACCACCTTCACCTGTGGAAGCAAGAAAGAGAGGAGAATGGGGAGAGGAAAAGAAGGAAGAGAAAAAAGGGAAGCTTGGTGGTTTTGAGTGGGCGACAGAATTCGACTGGGACCGAAGAGCCGTAACCGCTGTTACCATGGCGATACGTGTCATACGGTAACAATACTCGGTGTTCCGCCGTTTGCTAGCCACAGCAGGGAAGACTGGAGAGGCTGGGGGAAGTGGAGCAACTGTCGAGCTGAATTTGAGTCTCTGGCAGACTAAAGTACATTATAACGATTGTACCAGTCTGTCCGGTTGACACATAGTCACGACTCACCACTGAATAGTGTAGTCGGGTGGTTCTGATGTGCTCTCGAGAAAGTCAATTGTCTCTATAATTCCACTACTTATATCGGGGCTCTCGAATAGGCCTACACCTCTCATGAGAAGCTAAGCACAGTAACACTGAAGTCAAGCCCAGCCACACCCATCATCCGCGGCAAAGCTGGCAGCTGTCAACAAAATGGACTCTGGATTATGGATTCTGGACAGTTGAGCATGGCATCTTGGAAAGAAAGTTGAAAGACCAGATTGATATCGGCCATGGCAATACACGGCATGTGATGGGGCCTGGACGCTGGCGTCCTCTTGGCCGTCCAATCACTGAATTGACAATTACACGCGTGGGACACACCAACCCCAGAAAGGCAAGATCCGGTGCCAGGGCCAAAGAGCAACGGACTGCGGACTGAAGGACGGGTCGTCGGATACTGTAAAATCGTGGGCGAAAAAATAGGTAAATGACACCGTGGACGGAGAGGAATGTGCAGTTGTACATTCAACATTGTACTACTGAATCACGGATATTCTTGTATGAGAGGTATCGAACTCGGCCTGTCCTCCGTAAGGCTGCTCCTTGGTTCCCCAGACTCTCAGTCGCCGGAAAGTCAGGATATGTACACCGAGGCTTGGATTGACGGGCGGTCTTCTGCAGCTTGAAAAGACGTGCCGGTGACCGCGAAGGTCTTAAATGGAGCCATTGGCTATTCTGGTCTACTGCAATAGCAGTCTCTATTCCGAGAGTCAACTCGAGTGCTGTCCACAGAGTTGTCCGTGTCTATCACACTTGGTCTCATCGAGAGACAATCCGGCGCAGTCCTCCTTGTTGACATCAAAGATGGCCGCAACAAGAACTGCGGAGCAGCATGCCGCGATGCAAACGTCATAAGTTACTCATTTCGAGGAGGACACTCGATACCGTCAGGAATACCAAGAATTACAGGACCACGTCCCGTAACCCGGTGACCACCCCCAGCTGAGCCGAGGCGTGCCGACTGCGTGTTCCGCTGCGGCCCAGCGGTCGACCGCCAATCAAACCCGAGGTGTTTCGAAGGTCTCTTTTCCAGTCCGTTCCCCCTCAGTGGTGCCCACGGCCCACAAACCGAAGCGGACAACGATTTCGAATCTCAAACCTCGAGCCCTTTGGCCCCAGCTGCCCCTTGTGCTCCACTTGGGCTCACAAGTTACATCCGCAATCGGCACTAACGGGTTTTTTCCTCTCCATCACTCCAACGACGACCATTTGGAGATACTAGCAGCCCGAACTTCAAGATGGGTGCTCTTCGTAGAATCAAGACGAAGCGTCGCACAAGGTATGCGCCTGCGGCTGCGTCGATGGCCTTTCCACCTCGATGATGATGAGATCGCTGACCACCTGCGCAGAGATTACGACCAGGTCCTGGCCGACCTTGATTCCCCGCGCCACTTGTCGCAATACAAGGAGACCAAGGATGTCGAGGATCTACCGGGATTAGGACAGCACTATTGCATGGAGTGCTCCAAGTGGTTCGAGAGCGACTACAACCTCAAGGCCCATATGAAGGGCAAGAATCACAAGCGCAGGTGCGTGGCGCCTTGAGTCTCATCCTCTCCCGGTCCGCGCCGGATTGCATTGCGGTCGCTAATCAGTTTATTCTTCATCGTTAGACTTCGTATTCTCAAGGAGGAACCTCACAGCCAGAGAATCGCTGAGGCTGCGGTCGGACTCGGTGCCGCGGATAATGTCCAGCGTCGGCAGGACGACAACGTGGAGATGAAAGATTGAGCTGGACTCTGAACTCTCCAAAATTTCACCACAGCTCTCGCCTGCCCAGAGGAGATGGCCCTCTAGCTACGGTCTCTTGCTATGAAGACCACTACGGCCTTATACTTGACCGTTGCTGAGCCCACAAAATCATGCGCCATGAGTTCTATTTCTCAATGCTTGCATCCCGCTCCACGACTTTTCTTTTTTTTTTTTTTTTTTTTGGCGCTGGTGGCCAACTTAGTGTCACGTGATATCTGTCGATAGATGTGCCGATGCCCGGCGATTTTCACCTGTCTCCCGGCCGATGGATCCATGGATGGAAAAAGTGCCGGCATCGGCTCGCACCACATGCGCGAAATTTATTTCCTTGCGAACCAGCGTCCGCGGTGATACCGAGTAAATACTAAAGAATGCCCAGACAGGTGTACCAGTTTGCCAGAATCAAGTCTAACCGTAACTGGATTTCGGTCTACAGCATTGTGACAATTGTGGAAATGGTGGTGGTCGCGGGTGCTATACATTGTCACATTCTAAATCCTAAGGTCCATCTTCATGATCTCACACTAGACATACGAACTATTCATCCTTCGACACGTAGATGATTGGTGACTGGCGCTGGCGCACTCGCGGCACTGAATGCCTTCATCAGCCATTCATAGGCAGCCCACTACGATTGAGTATCAGTCTCCTGATTCTGCTCGAAGTTCCATGCATGTGGGGTACCTGGAGAGGAAACGTACCTGAACAGCGTTGACAATAAAGGCTCGAATGCTGCAGATCCCGAGGCCCCGATAAAAGGCACCCACGCCCTCGGCCCGATAGACTTCACGGGCGAGCTGCATGGAATTCAACGTCGGGCGGCAGGCTCGCAACAGGACCTGACCCTCTGCGTTTGCGGAGAGAGGTGGCCTTTCTTGCATCGTCTGCGCCTGCAGACGAGTCTTGATCATGTCCAGGGGAAAGACAGACCCCCAGGTGACAATGCCCGCAATCCCACCGCACAGGAGAATCTTCACAGCGGACTGATGGGCGCTTTCGTTCTCAACTGTCATGAGTCGTTTGCATAGTTCGTAAGACCAGAAGCTGACCATAGGAAAGAGAGTGTGTGTGTCAGTCAATCGTTTGCGCATGACCGGGCGAAGTCAACGGGTGGGGGAATGGACTGGATCCTCGTACTAAAAACCGTAACCGATGGAATCTCGCGCACTGGTGATGGCGCCTCCATAGTACAGGCCTTGCAAGCCTCGAGTACGACAGATGTCTTTGGCGACAGTCCAGGATGAGACTTCCGGGCGAGAATCCAGCTGCGCTCTACACTTAATAAACTCCGTGGGAGAGGAAATGGACCAACTGGCAAGACCGCCTGCGGCGCCAGCTATCCAGATTTTGTAGAGAGGGACGCCGTCTGGATTTGTAGGATCTACTAGACTGCTATCCATTACCTTCAAGGAGCGATTATACGCAACGAACAGCAGAGCATTGAGAGCGCCATAGCCAAGAATTGGTGCGGCCGCGCCTGAAACGTGGGATCGTTAGAAACGTTGGCTTCCGTAGCAATGCGAAGCTCGAAGTTAGATATCTCGAAAATTTCAAGGCGACAACTGACCTCGCACCAGGGACCGAGCTCTCTCAACACGGCTCAGCTGTGATTGGCCGGGTACCTCTCTTGATCGGCCAGCTTGAAGTCGGACTTTGATCACATCCAGAGGATTGCCAATGATGATCCCGAGAGCGCCGCTGATGTATCCAGCCCAGAAATCAGGAGACATGGAGCTTCGATATGTGATGAATGTGCAAATGTCCAACCCCGCGAACTAGTCGGCAACCCCCAACTTGGCTGACTTACTCCATAGCGGGGGGGCCGCCATGATAACAAGGTCACGTGCACACGCGGCACTTTGGTGCTGTAGGCAGACGCGAGGCATGAACGAGGCATGAGCGCGTCGGTGGCGACTCCTCCAACAACATAATATTTTCAACTCTAGCGGACCATTCATGTTCTCACAGGGGGCGAATTGTACAGTTTCGTCTTCCTCGTCCGCTCAGCTCTCGTCATTTACTATCTGTGATGTATGAATCCTCCGATCCCTTTGCCGCGAGCCGAGAGGAAGACTGACTCACATGCGTGACAGGTATCGCCCTCGGCCAGGCGCTACTGCGGACGGCAACGTCAAGACTCCATTACAGCCAAAATCCGTGAATGTGCTGGATCGCCTCATTAAACCCTTCAAATGTCCCGGTTCCGCAACACATACGCGAGTATCCGAAAAACCGGCAAGGAAGAGAAGAAAGGTGAACTATGCAGATGCCGATGGCAGCGTGGAAGATGGTGCCGAAAAAGCGTACACAAATGACGACCGGCTGGCGCTAGCGACTCGAGAAGTGAACAAATTCCCCGTCTTCAAGCCAAAAGACTCCGATACAGCATTCAGACAGAAGTTCAGGATCCCCTTGGTCAACAAGGACACCGGTGAATACAATGCAGGACGAGCAGCTCCTACCCTGGGCATGCGACAAGGTGCCACGTTTGTGGCGAAACCACTGCACGACCCGAGTGGAGAGTTTGCAATCGTTCTATACGACCCGACTGTTGATGATGTTCCTGAAGAAGTCGAATCAAAGGCAGAAGAGTCGAAGGAGTCCGCTGAGCCCAAGTTGGACGAGCCTCTAGTACATAAAAGCCTAGCAGATATATTGGGCATTAAGAAGAAGGTTGAAGGAAGGCCAAAAGTACCTGTTGTTATTGATCCAAGACTCTCAAAGATCTTGCGACCACACCAGGTGGAAGGAGTGAAGGTAGGAGACAGTTTCACCTAAATGACTAGATGCCCGCTGACTTTCTCTACCGGGCAGTTCTTGTACCGTGCTACCACTGGACTGATTGATAAGAATGCAAATGGTTGCATCATGGCAGATGGGATGGGTCTGGGAAAGACAGTAAGTACTTGAAATGTTGTTATTGACAAGGAGCCTGTGGACTGACTATCTTAGTTACAATGCATCTCATTAATGTGGACATTACTCAAACAAGATCCAGAGGCAGGAAGGACGACAATACAGAAATGTGTAATCGCATGTCCATCGAGTCTGGTGGGTAATTGGGCCAATGAGTTGACAAAATGGCTTGGCAAAGATGCTACCACGCCTTTTGCCATTGATGGCAAGGCGTCCAAGGCTGAGCTTATTTCTCAGCTCAAGCAGTGGGCTATTGCGTCGGGGCGGAGTGTCGTCAGACCCGTGCTCATTGTATCCTACGAGACACTCCGCATGTACGTCGACGTTCTCAAGGATACTTCGATCGGTCTGCTTCTGTGTGACGAGGGACATCGCCTCAAGAATAAAGAGAGTTTGACGTGGATGGCCCTGAACAGTCTCAATGTCAGTCGCCGCGTGATTCTGTCCGGCACGCCTATTCAAAACGATCTGTCGGAGTACTTTGCTTTACTCCACTTTGCCAATCCCAATCTTCTGGGTTCGCAAAATGAGTTCAGAAAGAGATTCGAGATTCCCATTCTTCGTGGCCGAGATGCGGCAGGTACCGAAGAGGACAGAAAACTGGGTGATGAACGCTTGCGAGAGCTGTCCGCCATTGTCAACAAGTTCATCATCCGCCGCACCAACGACATTCTATCCAAGTACTTGCCTGTGAAATACGAGCATGTGGTGTTCTGCAATATGGCGCCTTTTCAATTGGACCTCTACAACCACTTTATCCAGAGTCCTGAGATTCGCAGTCTGCTTCGAGGCAAAGGCAGTCAACCTTTGAAGGCGATTGGAATCTTGAAGAAGCTCTGCAATCACCCCGACCTGCTGAATCTCTCCGAGGATCTTCCAGGCTGTGAGCACGCGTTCCCTGAAGATTATGCGCCTCCGGAAGCCCGTGGGCGTGATCGAGACGTGAAAACCTGGTATTCCGGCAAAATGATGGTGCTGGATCGGATGCTTGCCCGAATCCGACAAGATACGAATGACAAGATTGTGCTCATCAGTAACTACACCCAGACCTTGGATCTTTTCGAAAAGCTTTGTCGATCGCGTGGATATGGCAGTCTCCGATTGGATGGTACCATGAACATCAAGAAGCGAACCAAGCTCGTGGACAAGTTCAATAACCCGGATGGCGAGGAGTTTGTTTTCCTGTTGAGCAGCAAGGCCGGTGGATGCGGTCTCAACCTGATCGGTGCCAACCGGCTGGTGCTATTCGATCCCGATTGGAACCCGGCTGCAGACCAACAAGCCTTGGCTCGTGTCTGGCGTGATGGCCAGAAGAAGGATTGTTTCGTCTACCGATTCATTGCCACAGGGTCGATTGAGGAAAAGATCTTTCAGCGTCAATCTCATAAGCAGTCGCTATCTTCTTGTGTTGTTGACTCTGCCGAGGATGTGGAGCGCCACTTCTCTCTTGAGTCGCTGCGAGAGCTCTTCCAGTTCAAGCCCGAGACTCGCAGTGACACGCATGACACATTCAAGTGTAAGCGCTGTCGCGAAGACGGCACACAATTTGTCAAGGCTCCGGCAATGCTTTATGGAGACACCAGTTCCTGGAATCATTTCGTCAACAATGGGGAGAATGGCCCCTTGGCCAAGATTCAGGACCTGCTCATCCGCCAGGAGACCGGGGAACGGGATGTGTCATCGGTGTTCCAGTACATCAGTCATTAGATAGATAGACATAATAATTCCTGATGCAATGATCATAATGAAGCAGCCTTTATGAAGTCGATATTGATGTTTACGACGCGAAGTGACGCGGAAGAAACCCCACAGTTTGCTTCCTGCAGAACCCCTGCCCTTTCAAGAACTCACAACACGTGCCTCTCTCCTCAGGTGTACGATGCCGCCCTTATAGGTAAAAAGCACCTTTGTATTGACACTTCTATTTGGTGCATCCAGCCCTCATTCAGATCACTTGCGGATGCTCTCTAGTCGAGCGACTTCCCGATTCACCTTGCAGCTTCCAGTCCACTTGGTATATACGCGGCTACGGATATATCTCGAAGCTCGTAAGGTAGCGCGCACTTGGTTTGGAACCTGGGACGAGTGATGCACTGGGCAATAAGTTCCAGTCATCGAGACTGGTCAGAGCTTGCCAATATCCCCACTCGCCTTGACATGATATATACAGTAATTCTCATCCTTTCAGTCATTGAGATCAGCATACGAGCACTTGGTGGCTGCATGCGTGCCTGACGCCGCAAGAGCGATAAGGTTGGACCGCAATCCGGGCGCGCAATCAATGATTGCCGTAGTACCGATACGGAGTTCACACGAGCGCTAGTGAGCTCTAGCTCAAGTGGATTCCACACTGCTCAAAATCCAGATCAACAAACACAAATAACAAGGACCATATCAACCTCCAGTTTCAGACCTAAGTTGTCCGATCGCTTTCCAGATACCATTCTCAGGGGGTCAGCATTGGCTCCGAGACATCTGATTCAGACCAAGTCAAGACTTCCAGCCATTGCTGACTTACGTCATACGCCGCTTTGACTCCTCAGCATCTCCGCGTTGACAACGCACTCCCCCACCTCGGAGCTGTTGATTTGATCGTCACAAGGAACAACTTGAGCACAAAGCCGTTCGAACGTCACAACCTTCTTCTTATACAGCACCTCAGAGCTTGATCGGATCTGTGGTCTGCGACGAGAGGACGCTTGAGCTATACCATTCCCACAATGACCAGTGCCTAGCCGGCGTATTCAATAGTTATCTTCTCCAGATCTTGGAGCGATGGATAACTCAATACAGCGACTACTCAATGACAAGCTCTATGACAAGAGGAAGCAAGGAGCTCTAGAGTAAGAACCGAGCCATGATGATACTTTTATCGCTACACCGCCGCTAACGAACCGTATCGCCTTCAGGTTGGAGAAGATCGTCCGCGATGCCGTTATCAAAGGAGACTCGGAAAGGATTGGAAGGATAGTCGAACAGCTGTGCCACGACTATGCTTATGCTGTACATCAGCCTCACGCTCGAAATGGAGGTCTGATTGGATTGGCAGCTGCCTCGATCGCGCTAGGATCAGTGAGTCACCCTGTGGCTTCGAAACCGACAACCGTCACGAGGTGCTAAATAATGAACCTGTTAGGAAGGAGTTGCACAGTATCTGCGAGAGATTGTACCGCCGGTCCTAGCATGCTTCACCGATCAAGATGCACGAGTGCGCTATTATGCCTGCGAAAGCATGTACAACATCGCCAAGGTGGCCAAGGGTGAAGTTCTTGTCTACTTCAATGAGATTTTCGATGCTCTTTCCAAAGTACACAGACTTACCTAATATTCGCTGTATACTTTCACAGAGGCTAATCATCTGCTTCTAGCTTGCCTCGGACTCAGAACTTTCGGTAAAAAACGGTGCGGAGCTCTTGGATCGACTGGTGAAAGACATTGTGGCTGAATCGGCGGCCTCGTACGTCTCAGTGCTACAGCTGTCAGAGAAAACAGCAGCCGATTCAGAAGATGCAAACGACGATGATCTCCCGACCGCGTTCTCGCTGGCTAAATTCATCCCGCTACTGAAGGAACGAATCCACGTCATCGGCCCATATACACGAAATTTCTTGGTGTCGTGGTTGACACTTCTCGACACCATACCTGATCTTGAGCTGGTCACATTCCTGCCTGAGTTCTTGGAAGGCCTGATCAAATTTCTGGGAGGCCCTCACAAGGAAGTCAATGTTGCCACTCAAGGCCTCTTGGAGAGATTTTTGGGGGAGATCAAAAGAATCACGCGAGTGAAGAAGGGCCTTGAAAAGAGCCAAAAAAGCCAGGAGAGCCGTAGGCGTTCTGTGACGAGCGACACTGTGAGCTCCAAAACGCGGCAGTCGGTTGACAGCAATGGAGCTGATGAGGCGGAGAAAGACGACGTTGCCGTGGACGATTCCGCTGCATCAGATTCCTTATTTGATGAAGAGACGATGCAAGCCGACGGCGATTGGATTCCTGGGCAAGACGTGCAAATAGATTTCCCGAAAATTCTGGATATTCTCGTCACCTTCGTGGACACCTCATATGGTAATTGTGTTCCGCTTCCCTGATCCTCTGCTTACTGTCTGACTCACCAATAATAGAGGAGGAAATGCAACTGACAGCGCTTCGCTGGATCGATGCATTTTTCGAGATCAGTCCCGAAGACATTCTCCCATTTGTCCCTCGGTTATTGACCCAAGTACTTCCGGCAATGTCAAGTGGTGCAGATTCTGTGCGGCAAGCAGCAAATCGCCTGAACAAGTCCTTGCTCGAATACATATATTCTTTATCAGACGACGATATCGAAGAACCCGCTCTTAACCCATCAAAGATTCCTTCCTTCACCAACAGTCGCGACAGCATTGACAGGAAGATGTCAGACATCTCCGCGTTTGACCCTAGAAAGGCGGGGCAGGAGTCTTCAAGGGCTCCAACACCTCGCGACAGTATTATTTCAGCGCCGCCTCAGCCGGTAGACCTCGACTATGCAGCTGCAGTCAACTCCCTTACGCTTCAATTTTTGAACGAGCATGAAGCCACTCGGGTAGCTGCGTTAACTTGGCTGATTATGCTACACCGGAAGGCCCCGCGTAAGGTCGTCGCATTCAACGATGGGACGTTTCCCGCATTGTTGAAAACATTATCCGATCCAGCAGAAGCTGTTGTGACAAAAGATCTGCAATTGTTGTCTCAGATATCGCGGAATAGCGAGGACAGCTATTTCACATCCTTCATGGTCAACCTGTTACAATTGTTCTCGACCGATCGACATCTGCTGGAAGTTCGCGGTAATTTGATCATTCGTCAATTGTGTTTGAATCTGAGTCCAGAACGAATCTATAGGACTCTGGCCGACTGCCTGGAGAAGGAAGAGGTAAGATATGATTACTTCCAGTCAGTAGCGCGATCATGACTAACAAACTATAGGACCTCGAATTTGCTAGCATCATGGTCCAAAATCTGAACAACAACCTTATCACCGCGCCTGAACTATCTGACATGCGAAAGCGATTGAGGAACCTTGACACAAGGGTGCGATATAAATCCTAAGAAACCTGTGACTATGGACTCGGAGAACAAGAACTGACACGGAAACTTAGGATGGACAAATGTTTTTTGTCGCCCTGTTTCGGTCCTGGTGTCACAACGCCGTGTCGACGTTTTCTTTATGTCTCCTTGCGCAGGCTTATGAGCAGGCTTATAACCTCTTGCAAATCTTGTAGGATTAAGCTACTTTTGGTGTCGCAAGTCGTCTACGTTTCTGACCATCACAGTGCTGAACTTGAAATGACCGTCAATATGCTCATCCAGATTGACAAGCTGGTGCAGCTCCTTGAATCACCCGTGTTCACATGTACGGTCACTAGACAAAGTCCTCCTCGCTTATGTACATGCTAACCTCCATAGACCTCCGTCTTCAACTGCTCGAACCCGAAAAATACCCCTACCTGTACAAATGCCTCTACGGTGTCCTCATGCTCCTGCCCCAGAGCTCCGCCTTTGCCGCCCTCAAGAACCGATTAAACAGCGTCAGCAATATCGGTTTTCTCCATGGTGGTCCACGCAGGTACGCAAATGAAGTTCCCACTGTCCTTCCCAAAGGTACTCCTCAATGTCCCAGGCCACACGTACTTATGAGTCACATTAGCACATCTCAAACCACGCCGTCCTTTGACCGCTCTTCCGGAACCCGGCTCAAAAGTCGGGATGATATTCGCTGGACCGAACTCCTCGACAAATTCAAGGCTGTTCAAGAACGAGCACGACGTGCACAGGCTGCCCAACGACACTCAATGGACCCTACTGACTCATTGCAGAATCCTTCGCTCAGTGCCGCGCTATCTGCGGCAACTGCTGAACGGACACGAGACCGACCTGGCATGCCCGATACCTCTCGTGCAGGATTACTCGGTTCTATTGGCACTGGTATGGGCTCCATGACTGGAACCTCCGGTACAGTGGGAAGTATTGCTCGTGGGGTAGCCGAACCCAAGCCATCAGGCTCCTCATCGCTTCTCAGTTCTGCCCACAAACACAAGTCGAGCCTGCCTAACCTGGGCCGTCTAGGCATCGGCGGCCGTAAGTCGAAGAGGTAATGTATCGGATGGAAAGACGGGAGATGCCATCTGATAATGTAACTAGCTTTTTCATCAGTCACTGCAACAACCTAGCGAGCTTTATAAAGCATGGGTACGCCCAAGGCTCCGACTTTTATCAGCCTCCACTGTAGTTGAAAGAATCGTGTCGGCGTCGCCACGCACCACGTTCTATCAGCCTAGTAGATGCTTCTATACATGACTTGACGCTGACCGTGAACGCGCTGAGATTGTGGTTTCCAGGCACTTTCTCGTTCACACATAACGCCCCCCTCTCCCTCTCCATTAATACCGTTACTTCCTTCTCCCTATCTTGCAACCATTCAATCCTCCAAACACTTCTGTTTCCGTACTGGAAGCCCTCCCAACCTAACACCGACACTTCCGATTTGATTGACCTACAGTCATCTACTTACTTTCGCCATCTCCAAACTGCGAAATTCTATAATTTTCGAGTCTCTTACTGGATACTCACATCTAGCCTACCGTCCTCTAGGTATTTACAGATCGTTATCAACCTCAATCCACTTGGTTTATATTTCGTTTGCCCTCGATTTCACACCACTTTGAACCCACTTCACTCCAATCACATACCTATGACAGACCGGCAATCATCCAGCTCACATCATTATGGACCGCCAACTCACCAAGAGCGTCTCGACCCTGAAGATCAATCTCACCGCAGCTCAGCGTGTCCTGTCGTCTTCCGAGTTGCTTAGCCGCATTCTATTCTGGGATGCTCCAAGCCACAAAGCTGAGCTGTGGGAGTACGATTGGATATTCCCTCGAGACCGCTTCATCAAGTACGCCTTGGTCAACTCGATCTGGTTCCACGAAGCAATGCGCTTCGTGTGGTGGAACGGCCTGTCTGTGGCAAAATTGGGCGCGCTCGACAGCATGGCTCCCCTGCGGCGGGCGTTGTACTTGAAGTACGTTGTGCAAGTCAACTTTCACAACGACTCGCGAGGCCAGTTCGCCAGTGTTCAGAACCGAATATGGAGAGGGCTGAGGTTCCCTGCGCTTCGCGTGGCAACCCTCCATGTTCGTCCCGCGCAGCGATTGCTTTCCCTGCCGGAGATTCGCGCTCCGAATCTAGAAAAGCTGACGCTTAAAGTTGTGGCGGCATCAAACCTGCAAGATCCCATCGCTCTTTGCGATGAGCGGACAAGACAGAGACTCACTGCGCGTATCGCGGTAAGTGCTTCCGCGATCACACAAGGACATAAGGTTCATTGTAATCGAGTGATTGAAAATGACAATGGATTATCATCATAGAAAATGTTCCCTCACCTGCGCAAGATGACAATCATGCTGCCACGAGGCACCACATTAAAGCCCAGCGATGTCCAGCATCTCCAGGAATCGCTGCCAGGAGTCGATATCAGCATTGGCTCTGCAGAATTGGAGTATGAACATCGAGGAAACGAATTGTCCCTGGCTTGTGCGAGCGGAGTGTCTCGATAGGAACTGCTTCCACAAGCAAATCTCTCGACGGGAAAGGATACTGTTGCTTATTGTTTTGAGAGAAGGACAGGGTGCCTGACATGATAACTGATGATATCGTTGATTAATGACGTAATGTTCTATTAGCTTCCGATTTTGTACCAGCAGCCACGGCGTTTTGCTCTTTTTGGTAGGCTGCGTAGGTAGTTCTATGCAGAGCCGAAAACTGCACACGGAAAGAGAGTGTAGGTTCTTGCTTTGACATTGAGTCGTTCTGCCTCGCACAGGGAAAGTCACCAATATCAATATCTGATGCCACTGCTCTTAACGCCTAAATTTTATACATGATGCAAGGAGCTCTGCCCGAGAAAACAACAAGATTCACCTCAAGTACACAAAGAAGCTGCCATCAGATTCCTACAAGGCTCTGGAGTCCGTGCGCTCAGTCTCTTTGATCTCCACCGATCCATCCTTTCGAATCTCGGCAACGCTTTGTCGAATGCCCAGAAGCTCTTTGTTCAACGAATCGACTGTGCGTGAGATCTCGGTCTCTGTGGGGGTCGCTTTCCTGACTTCATGTTGATCTGGGCGGATACTGATTCCTCGAGGAGCATCGGCAAGCTCAGTGATCTGACGTTCAGAAAGAATGTCGTTCACTCGAGGCCCACGGGACTGCATGAGAACAGTGGCAGGTCCATCGAATTGCAGGAACAGCTGTAAGGCAAGGGTTAGTCATCGACAACCACAGCTGTGAATGCGACTGGGTAACTCACTCTATCACCCCAGAAGGTCATTCTAGACCATGTCCTGATCCTGTGGAGGATACTCATGGTTTTTTTCCAACCCTGGGAGGCCGAAACGTCACGTACAAGCTTGCTTTTTTGAAGCAGACGTGGGAGGCTTTTTAGGCCAGGGACCTGGAAGCTCAAGGTTGTAGATTTGAAGCGGTAAGGGCGAGGAGGGTCGGAGGACATTGTATAGGCGACAACATTGCTATGCAGAGAGACCAAATCAGTATCAACAAGATCGCTTCTCAAAACCATCTAGCAGAACTCACCTGGGATGCACGATGTATTGTTCGCCCTGTTTCAACTCCACGGAGTAGACCTGGCCCTGGCCTACCAATGCGATCAATCCCCGACCTGTGACCGCCGAGCTTCCCCAGTGCGCCATGCTCTGTATTGCAAAAAAATTAGTCAACCATAGCACTCCTGTGCTCAAGTTCAGAAGACGTACGAGGCTGGTGTCTATCGTTGGCTTGATGGACAAGGACCGGCCCGTCCATGCTAGCAGAGCGCGTCTCTGGGCGACCATCCAGTCTACCGAACCATTGAGGTTGACCACGGCAAATGAAGTTGTTGGGGATCGAACGGATATAAGGGCTGTCACAGGGCTGGCAGAGGAGACCTGGAAAGGTGTGAGCTAGGGCCGTGCAACCACCGATTTCTGCATATTGAGAGATTTACCTTTTGGTATAAGAAAGGCACTCCCAGAGGAGCTCTGCGAAAAGGCTCGAGCACACTCAACGTTGAAACAACCTGGTGCGCCCGTAAGAATTAATGCCCCTTCCGACTCAGAAGTGCTCTGAGATGACATACATTATCTGCCTTGCCGCTCAATCCCACCAACGTTCCACGGCGCGTGTACAGGTTCTGCGAAGCCGACAAGGACACCGAAAGCAATGAGTACGGAGCGCCAACGACGTCGAAGCGTGCATCTATGGCAAATCATTTAGCTGGCTTCCCACAAGACAAAAAATCATTTCGAGTCTCGAGTCAATTTCTCTTACCTCGCGATTCAGCGAAACTGGGTGTGCCGGCCAGAGGCAAGTGGTCGCCGTTGACGGTAGGCTCGGCCGATGGCGTCGCACGAATTTGAACAAATCTGACCTGTCGGTGGACTTTAGGCACAACTCGGGTCCAGGACAGAGTCCGGGCCCCTCGCTGAAGCGCTGGACTCATAGTGTCTGAATGGAAGATGTGGAGCGCAAAGCTTTGTCGGGCTCTACGTCAGTCGTTCCTGGAAGCTCGCAAGGGAAAGCAGGCCGGGAAATTGTGGCGCCGGCACTCGTGGCTGCGGCCAGCGGCGAAGCGGAGATACGACCTAACACCACGCCCGCATTTAATGTTCGATTGCGACATCCTCAACTTGCCTCATTAGAGAGCATTACGCACGACAACGGCGCTTGTTGGTTAAGAGCGGGTCTCACTATTTTCTCGTTACTTTTGATTTCTTCACCTGTGTCTTATCGGTTGGCTTTGTCCCTCTCTATCTGCTGCTCTATTTCCGACTCTCCGCACAAGACCGAGGCTTTCCTTCGAAGCCGGCAGCTCCCACGATCGTCCTTTGAACGGATCCGTCGCAAGAGTACGAGCGCACGCAGTCCCGCTCTGCCACCCTTCAATATGCAACTGTGACCTTGTCAATTGCTTCAGATATCACTGAGTGGTCACATCATCTTGCAATTCGCAGCCATGCTGCTGAGAGCCGCTCGCGCTCCATCTTGGCGCACTGCGCCGCGCACACATCCGAGCTTCGCCAGCCGGCCACCGTGGATGATACCAAAAAATGCCCTGCATCGAAGTATTCGGCTACAATGGTTTCATTCGAGTCGTTTCTGTCAAAACCAGTCGACTGATGGCAAGGATCCTTCCTCTGCTCGGAACAAGGCTCCAACCGCCGTCACCGGCTCCGACGTAGCTGGCGCAGCTTCCTCTGAGAAACCTGGTGGCATTACGGCTAAAACAGCCCCGAAAAAGGATTTATTGAGCGAATCAGCTATCGCGAACAAAGATCAAAGGCGGGCAGACTGGGCTATAATGCGTGAAATGGCCAAATATTTGTGGCCCAAGGTACCAAATTGGCTCCTTCAACCGGCCCATGGTATATAAGGTTGACCACATATGATAGGATGACTGGGGCACCAAGCTCCGAGTTGGCACAGCGCTCTCGCTACTTGTAGGCTCAAAGGTATGTAGACCACAAGGAGGCCCATAGATGTCTGCCCTCTGTCTTACTCTGTCTTACTCTGTCTATCTGATCGAAGTTCGCTGACAGCGCATGTAGGTTCTTAATGTTGAAGTGCCTTTCTACTTCAAGAATATTGTTGACTCGATGAATATCGATTTCGCGACGCTGGGTGGGACGGCGTACACTGTGGCGGGCTCCATGATCATTGCATGTAAGTCATGAGGCTTGAATGACTGTAACGAGCCAATGCTAAAGTTGTTGGAACAGACGGCGCAACCCGCATAGGAGCAACTGTGTTCCAAGAACTTCGTAATGCAGTCTTTGCCAGTGTTGCCCAGAAGGCGATTCGAAAAGTCGCACGGAATGTTTTCAATCACCTCTTACAACTGGATCTCAACTTCCATCTGTCACGTCAAACTGGTGGTCTCACTCGCGCCATCGATCGGGGTACCAAGGGTATTAGCTTTTTGCTCACCTCGATGGTCTTCCACGTTGTACCAACTGCTTTGGAGATTTCTCTCGTCTGCGGAATTTTGGTAAGTTGTTCCACTGCTCCGATTGCCAATGATTGGTGCTCCTGTTTTAGATGACTTTTCTTTGCTCATGCCTCTCCAGACCTACCAGTACGGTTTACAATTTGCAGCCATCACAGCTACTACCATGGTGGCCTACACAGCATTCACGATTACGACCACTGCGTGGCGCACGAAATTCCGACGACAGGCCAACGCCGCCGACAACCGCGGTGCCACCGTTGCTGTTGACTCGCTCATCAACTACGAGGCTGTCAAATATTTCAACAATGAAAAGTTCGAGGTCGCTCGATATGATAAGGCTTTGAAGCACTACGAAGATGCATCCATCAAAGTCACTACATCGTTGGCTCTTCTCAACTCTGGCCAGAACATGATCTTCTCCACTGCGCTGGCTGCCATGATGTATCTGGCTGCTGACGGGGTGGCTACCGGTACCCTCACCGTGGGCGACTTGGTCATGGTCAACCAGCTCGTCTTTCAACTCTCCGTACCGCTCAACTTCCTGGGGTCCGTGTACCGTGAACTGCGCCAGTCTCTGCTGGATATGGAGACTCTGTTTAACCTGCAGAAGGTGAACGTGAACATCAAAGAGAAGCCAAACGCTCCGCCTCTTACCCTCCGAAAGGGTGGAGAAATTCGATTTGAGAATGTGACTTTTGGCTATCACTCCGATCGTCCGATCTTGAAGAATGCGACTTTCACCATCCCCGCCGGCTCGAAGTTTGCCATTGTCGGCCCCAGTGGATGCGGTAAGTCTACCATTCTTCGCCTGCTCTTCCGCTTCTATGACACCCAATCCGGCCGAATCTTGATCGATGGCCAGGACGTGCGTGATGTGAGCCTCGACAGCCTTCGACAGGCTATTGGTGTCGTCCCGCAAGATACACCGCTCTTTAACGATACGATCGCGCACAATATTCGCTATGGTCGAATTGATGCTACTGATGAGGAGGTTCGACATGCTGCCGAGCGCGCTCGAATCAGTGAACTGATTGAGCGTTTACCGGACGGGTATGAGACGGCGGTCGGCGAGCGAGGCATGATGATTTCGGGTGGTGAGAAGCAGCGATTAGCTATCTCCCGATTGTTGCTGAAGGATCCGCAGCTGTTGTTCTTTGACGAAGCGGTAAGTGGCCCAGAGAACTTTCCCCGCATGTTCTCACCCCTTCGATCCATTCCTTCCTTCCTCTGAATCTCCCCGGTCATGCACATATGAACTGACACCCGGCTCCCATTGATCGATCTAGACCTCGGCATTGGATACATACACCGAGCAAGCCTTGCTGCAAAACATCAACAGCATCCTCAAGGACAAGCGGCGCACCAGCGTGTTTGTGGCGCACCGACTGCGGACGATCTACGACAGCGACCAGATCCTGGTACTCAAGGATGGTCAGGTGGCGGAGATGGGATCACACCGAGAACTACTGGATCTGGAAGGAGTCTATGCGGAGTTGTGGAATGGTACGTTTCGACTCTGTCATTTGCGTCTTGGAGCATGGTTGCTAATTTCCGGGAATAGCTCAGGAGTCGAATGTCGAGGATGAGGAGGGAGAAAGTAAGACGCGAGGAGAAGCGTGATGTATAGCGGAGTGCAATAGATCCTCTGTGAATAGAATGTGTCTTTATTCTGCTGTCAGCACTCAGCAGTGCTCGGGGACAGTCGCTTTCCGGGGTATTTGTGAACGTCCAGCCTTACTGTAGTAGGAGGAGGAGGAGGAGTAGTAGTTAGCTCTGAAAGTGCCTTATCGTAGATTTAGACATGAATCGTGGCGAGTCTGGTGCCACGACAGCGGACGGCCCTGCATGGGCTGGGGAACGTGGTACCTTGGGGCCCTAGTAGGCTACTAGGAGGGAAGGTAGGTACTAACTTAGTACTACTGACTCGCACAGTGCACAACTGCACACTATTGCATTGTTGCGGAGAGCTTCCCGCCTTCTCTGGGTGTTGCAAGGCTCGAGGCACTACCTACGTTAATAGAGTGATATACCACCTACTTGTTGATGTACGGCATTTAGTTATGTAGGTAGTAGGTACCTACTAACTTGCCTAGTACCACCACCTAAGTTACTCAGGTACCTAGTACCTCCCTAGGAGTAAGGTAGTACCTAGTACCCACTAGTCTAGCTGTACTACGGTACTACCTTAGGTAGTTGTGTAGTTCTGTACGCTTATCATGTTTGGATGATTCTGCCGACTCACCACCGAGGGACCCACAAACCCACACATCAGATAGCCTCTCTGCCTTCTCATTCCTTTCACACCAATCGAGTTGTGTTTCACCTTCCTCTTTTCCTTCCTGTAGATCGATATCTACCAATATATCAGGTACGGTACCTGGACAAAAGACCACCACTTGTTGTTCGGCCGTCTCGATCCGGGCCGGACGACAGGGATTGAATGTGCCATCATGTCCAATGATGTTGACGACCGTCAGCAAGACGTCCACGCGATCAAAGTGAAACATTGAACGGACGCACGGTCTCTCTCTCTCTCTCTCTCTCTCTCTCTCTCTCTCTCTCTCTCTCTCTCTCTCCCCAGTCTCCAGTCTCCACTGTCGACCGTCTTCCAGAAAGGGGTGTAACCACCCTCGTCCGGCGTGGACTCCGCGTGGCTTTTACAAGAGTTCGTTATCGGTCGAGTCCATTCCACAGGAACCGATTAAACGCGGGAAGAAGGGGGAGTCCTGGTAACATGTAGCACTCCCGGTGACTGTGTGACTGGGTGACTAATTTGGTGGATCTGGTGCCATCACTCAATAGCACATCATTTTGGAGAGAAAGAGAAAGAAAGGAAGAGAGAGAGAGAGAGAGACCGTGCGAGATAGGATTCAATATTGTCTGATATGGCGCGACAACTGGAAAATCAGACCTTTGATTCTCCCGACGGGCAGAAGTTGGATTTCTCATCGCTAGCGTTGTGTTAGCGCCAAAGTAGGTTCGTCGGATTTGATGACGGGTGCGGGATTTTAGATGATAAATGAGATTATTCCTCCCGTCGGGTCGAAACATCCACCTGCTATATAGTGCTGTGCAACTGGAGGTGTGAATTAAGATGACGACTTCTGGTTGTTACTGGTCTCAAGTGGTCAGGGAATTATGCAGAAGCATGCTGTCGGATCACTCAGATGAGATCGTGGAGAAAATGGGGAATGGAAGACACCAGTCGGGGATACTACTACCACCACTAACTAATTACTACTCACTACTATTGTACAACTTGGGTCCTTGTGAAGCCGGCCGAGTTCCCCCCCCCCCCCCCCCCCCCTGGGCTGAATTACCACAAATGGACTAGTGCCGGTTCAAGCTCGCGAGTGGGTCGAATTTCTCATTTGCGTCTGCCACGCGAGCAAACGTTCGTGCGTCGGTTCTCTTGGCAAGTCCGGCACGAGTCCTCCAGGTACTTCTGCAATAGTCCACGATTACCGTGATCTCGGGTACGCTCCCTCGTCCAGATGTCCATGTCCTCGAGATGCGGAGAGAGGAGAGAAGAAAAAAAGGAAAGATCGAACCTTTGTGGAAGACCGTCCCTCCCTGTACACGACCATGTGTACCATGTGCAGATTATTGTTCAACTTTGAACAACACATGTTCGTCCCGGAAAAAGGCCCTTCGGAATTGGACCGTGCTCTGTTGAAGGCGAATAATTGCGTATTCTTCATCCTCGATCGTCGGGGACTTGAGCACATTCCTGTCTTGCTGAGCTCGTGGCTACTAAGGTATACACTGTATAGTATATAGTATATACTCATCGCATATTCATGATTCCATACTGTACCCTTCTCCACGTCGCTTTCTACTCAGTTAAGACGTCAAACGATCGCACACTTCAGTACGGTAATTGACCGACGACTGGGAGGGTTGACCTTTGTAGTCATGAGTGTGACTGTGACTGCTGTCCAACCGGCAGGACCAGACTTCCAGAGTTCCAGAGTACAGCGTTTCCCTCTTCTCCAGTGACAATCGTCCGGTACCTGGACAGTCGCAAGGGGTACCCACCGCTCCCATCCACCGGGACCAGGCAAAAGGGACTCGTCGGTCTCGATCTCTCCACAGTCCTCTCTTCTCGTCCAATCTCGGAATTCAGACTAAATCACTGGATTTGGCCGCAAGCCACTCGCTCTTCCCCTCCAAAAAGTCACTTCCCGTCGCGTGTGCCGACGCCTCGGGTCACTTGACCCAGATCTGATTCCAATTCCCAGGACCACACCACACCTTTTCCATCATTCCGGGCAGTGTACGACACTGATTTCCACTCAGACACACTACTCCTGTACAGGCTACAGGCTACAGGCGACAGACGACAGACGACCGACTCCGAGACCGTCCACACGCTCCCTAACACACGCGCGCACAAACCCCGTCCCCTGCGTTGCTCCTGCTCCTCCTTCCTTCCTGGACCCTCTCTCCCTCTTCCTCCCACTCTTATCTTTTCCCCTGACTACCGCGGGGAATCAACCGTCAAGACACATTCCTTCACAGCCCTTGCGTCCACCGTGTCCCGGTGCAGCTCTGCCACGTTCTTGACACTGCAAGCGCCTCTCCCCTCCCGCTCAATTGTCCGGAGCGATCCCCAGTGGCCATCTCTTCTCGAGCGCACTTCGTAGTTCCAATCTCAGTCCCACTCCGCCTCGTGTTCCTTCACTTCTTCCGACGCCATTGCTAGGCCACACGCGCGCGCTTGGATCCGTGCCTCCACTCCGCGATCGCAAATCAACAACGGGGCCATCTTGTGCAACCCCCCTCTCTCCCTCCTTTCTGCACATCATCTCTTGACGCCATTACTCTTTGCTTGGGGAACAGTTGCAGCCAACTCCATTTTTACGACTCGCGGGATTGAAGAGGTTGACCAAAAGTGACGGGTGAGTCCGAATCCGGTCAATCTGACAGATTGGCCCGTGGGGAACCAGCATCGAAGCATTCCGAACCAAAAGGCTAAAGTGCCGTGCATGACAGTTCTGCTTGCGACTGTTGGATTCCCGCTGCCGGCGACCGACACCTATCAACCGTTCGGTCTGCACTAGGAAAACCAGACTCACTGCGAGGTGACTGGACATTAAATATTCACTATTCCCCGGAATCCATCCTCGGGACACAGCTATCTTCGTGATTGTCCCTCCGTCGTTCCCGCATCAACATTCACCATGGGTCTGATTGACAAATTGCAAGCAAGTATGTCGCACTCTTGAAGCATGCTCATCTCCCCTGCGTCCTAGATCACACGGGCTAACCTGGTCTTCCCCCCCCCCTCTGGTACAGAACTCGAGCTCTATCGCTTGGAGCAGCGATATGCACGTCGCAAGCATCGCACCACCTTCTCCACAGGGGCACAGTACGTCGACGGCGAGTACGTGTATCAAGCCGGGACCAAGTCCCCGACCAGCACCGGCTCCAAGTCGTCAAGCGGCAGCTGGCGCCCATCTGTTCTGCGCGGGACGCAGGACTCGCGCTGGAGAAGGTGAGACATGATGATGCGATATACATGACTGCCATTACCGATGATGCTTCTTGCAAATATATACAGTCGACCGGTCAAACTTCCACCCGGTCGACCTCGACCAAGATTTGACCTACTCAAGCGTGATTCAACCACCCATCTTTTTTTTTGTGGAAATTGACCTTCCTGGCGACTTTGTCGGTCGACTTTTCGGATTCTCAGGAATCAGAACCGGAGCGCATTGCCCGTTCCAACTTATCCCGCTCCCTGCTCGCAACGTGCATACCAAGAGCACCAGCCTTTGCTTACCTCACTTCTTTACGACCTCGACCCCTCCAGCTACTATTGCCATGTCCGTCCCATGAGAATGGTTTCCATCTTCTTCGCCCTCTTCGCCGCCTTCGCCACTGACCCTTTTTTTGTTCCCGCGCCGCCACTACTGGATTATGTGGTCGCTCATCCTCGCGGCTCTGACCGTGGTCCGAGCTGAGGATGAGCGGGGGGTTGATTAGATTCTTCTTGGGGCAATGTACCCTTGTTTGTTCCGGGGGCACACCCTCTTCATCGGCCTTGACCCATGAGAGGAGCTGCTCGACGTTGTCCTTTCCGTTCTGCACGACTCCATCGGTCGTATCGGGGATTGCCCGTATCTTTCTTCGTTTTCCCATTCACTTCTATCTGCATTGTGCCATGAGCATGGCGCCTTCTGTCTGTTTCGCTTCCCTTCTTGTGACTATATATTCTTCACCTTGCATTGGAATCCATAGCAGAATCGTTTGATGATCTTGATCAATTGTTGACGGTCCCATACTATGATAGGCTAGTGAGATCGATCATCTCTCTGGTGGTCCCCGTCTTGATGCCGAACCATTCGACATGATAGCGTTCCATCAAGTCGAAGCTTCGCGCGGGGGGAGGCTCAAGACACCTGTTTTGACTCCAGCCGAGATGCATGAGTTCCCTTGGTGCCGTAGTCGATCTGGCTTAGACTGGCAATCACCGAAAACATAGATCAAGATTGGACCATCTGCCGAGAGAGCTTTCCCCATGCGTTCTCAATCGTTTCTTTCGTTGGCGAGTTGCGGGTCGGGTACTCAATCATGCTCCTCTGTTGATCTTTGAAACGGGCTGATGAAGCAACGGTCCATTCCAACTGACGATCAATTCCGCCCTAAACGTAACTCCTTGGCTGGTCCTTCTTGCACTTTGGATTCTGATTTTTTTTTTTGATCGCTCGCAAACGACGCAAGTCACGGGACGGCTACTACCTCCCGCTGCATCGTGCCGTTCAGTGTTCTAGACTTCCGCTGGAGGTCCCTCCGGTCCGCATCAGACATGCCAACGCCCACCTCGACTGTCCGAGAAGTTGAAAACTGCCCGTGTGCAACTGCCCCGAACTTGAGAGAAAGAAATGTCACAATCATCCTTTTTGTTTCCCCGTTTGACAGGGTCTCTTACCTCCATCTGGCATCAAGTCATCGTCCCTTCTGGCCGCCGGGAGTCCGAGAGACCGAGACCGAACAAGAGTTCAGCCCAATTGGGACTCCGACTTGCAGGCGGGCCGGATCTAAGCGACGCGATTCCTAAAGAGGAAATTCCTGGACTCGGCCATCCGATCATCTACTGACGAAGCCATTTTATGATTTTAGTAGTACTGACTACTGAGTACTGCTACTTAGTGCTACTACTCGTTATTACTGTAGTAACTTGGCAGTACTTCCAAACGGCGATGATCGTGGTAAGACTCAGCTGGTCCTGTACGCATCACAAATGGAGTACCGAGTCAGTAACTGCAATGAGCCACCAAAGAAAAATCAGTCGACGTATTTCTTGTCCATGGATGCTTTAAATGTGGAGCCGAGCTTGACTTTCCCTCCGCGGTCCCGAAGAATATGGGGCACGTTTATAGATTATACTACGATGAGCCTACTACTACTACTATTGTAGTCAGAATGTCAGGTAGACAGTTATACGGCAAGTGGACGAATCAGTCATCGGATGCGCATAGACGCATCTGACAATCGCAGACTCTTCTTTCTCGTTCCCACTTGGGCCCCCGACCGGGAACGACCCTTGGACTCGACCAGACGGACTCAGTGACTCGTCCTCTTGAATGATGGGAGGAGTGGATTCCGTCGTCCAGTGACAGATCGTCCATCTTGTTCCAGACGCTCGTTGGCAGCGGCCACTTGGCTAGTCAGCGACAGGACTTGGGGGATTGCGTGTCGGAGTTTAGCCGTGGACGCGATGCCGAAGGCGCGAATAAGTCCGAAATGGGGATGGTGTTGGGGGGGGGGGTTTTTTTCTGCTTCTTCGTTTCTCTCTCCCTTATCAATCACCCTTTGAAGGTTTTCCGTGCATTTGATTCAGTACCCCTGCTCGTTGTCTCTTTGAGAACAGAATTTTCTGCATTTTTCTGCACCATCAATATCGGGGGCAAGTTTCGACTCATCAGTCATCTACGGTTTGCATGTGGGGGCAGCCTATCTGGAGGTTGTTCCTGATACAAATACAAGAGCCTTTTCTCATTCATTCTCGACGCCCTCTGGTAATCGCATCTATCTTTTCTGTTTCCTTTCCTCTTCTCCCGGCGATCGACGTCATAGCGAATCGTTCTGTCTTATAGACTTGCCCATTATGTAAGTTGTTCCAGCCTTCTCGGTCATCAAGTGATCTGTTCTTACAGTCTACTGGGACGTGCGGGGCCTCATGCTGACTGCTAGCTTCGCCCAGATAAGCCCATAGACAGTATAGACTGGACTACAAATAGAAACACCCATCATCAATTGGCCGCGCTGGATTAGGTCAAATACTCAACAGTCCCTCTCACTTGGGGGCCGTCTGTCTTGACGAACACACACCCACCATCGACGTGGTTCGGTTCCAAGACTATACAACGTCCGCGAAAGTGGTGACCTCTGTCGAGTTGGCAACCGGAAATACATAGATATTCAAACCCCCAAAAATGAACGACTTCCATCAAGACCCCGTGGGAGCTCCCTCGATTGCCGATTCCACCACTACACGGGCACTTTCTGAGCACTCCACGCCATCAATCGCCAACCAAACGCACCACGATATGGAAAAGGGAAAGCCGACCACTCAACCAGTCGAGTCCCAACATGTGCCTGAGAAAGATGAGAAAGCATCAGAAAAGGCCGCAGCAGGCGACCCGGCTCTCGCTGCCGCGCCAGGCCCGGGACCTCCTCCCGACGGAGGTGCAGAGGCGTGGATGTCTGTTTTGGGAGCCTTTTTTGGACTGTTTGTGAGCTTTGGATGGATCAATTGTAGGTGGCTTGTCCCATGTCTTGCTCAAGTATCATGCTCGGGAAGCTTATACAGTCTCGATCTTTACTTTGCCAGGTATTGGAATCTTCCAAACGTATTACGAGACCCACCAACTTCGTGATTTGTCCACCAGTACCGTGACATGGATTACTTCACTGGAGACATTCATCATGTTTTTTGCGGTAAGCCTGGGAATACCTTTTGGACTCTGCTCCGGGTCTAGGTGACCGTTCCCTCTCAAAGAAAACCCTCCATGTGTCTGACCTGCTCCTCCTCTCCTAGGGTCCCGTGTTTGGCACCATTTTCGACAGCTACGGCCCCCGAGCCATCCTTCTAGGGGGCACTTTTTTCCACGTCTTCGGCCTGATGATGGCCTCTCTTTCCACCGAGTACTATCAATTCATCCTCGCCCAGGGCATCTGCAGTCCCCTGGGCGCAAGCGCCGTCTTCACCGCCAGTGTCAACTCGGTCAGCACATGGTTTGCCAAACGACGCGCATTCGCCCTGGGCATCACGGCCTCGGGATCCAGTCTGGGCGGAGTCATCTTCCCCATCATGGTCTCGAATCTCATCCCCAAGGTTGGATTTCCCTGGGCGATGCGAATCTGCGCCTTCTTGATCCTGGGGATGCTGGTCATCTCCAATGTGACTCTTAGATCGCGGATCAAGCATACGAAGAAGCCGTTTGATATCATGAACTTTGTGCATCCCTTGAAGGACAAGAAGTTTATGATCACGGTGGCTGCTTGTTTCTGCTTCTTCTGGGGCATGTTCTTGCCGTTTACCTTTGTGATCACTCAGGCCCAGCGATATGGCATGTCAGAGCACTTGTCGGTATATTTGATTCCCATTCTCAATGCAGCCAGGTATGTGAATGTCATCTCACCTTTTTTTTTTTTTTTTTTTTTAAAAAAAAAAATAAGAAGAAAACAAAGAAAGAAAAACAGTAATAAAGCTAACTGTTTCCCCCTTGTTCAGTGTCTTCGGCCGCACCATCCCAGGCTACCTCGCGGACCGAGTCGGGCGATACAACATCATGATCTTCTTCAGCTATCTCTCCGCCATCCTCGTCCTGGCCCTCTGGCTCCCTTCCCGCAGCAACGTGCCCGCCATCATCTTCAGCGCCCTGTACGGCTTCAGCTCCGGGGCCTTCGTCTCCATTGTTCCGGCCCTGATCGCCCAGATCTCTGATCTGCGAGAAGTCGGCGTCCGCAACGGCACGTGCTTCGCGATCATCTCGTTCGCCGCCTTGACCGGCACCCCGATTGGCGGAGCCTTGGTCCCGGATGTTTTGACCGGGTCGTATACCAGGTTGCAGGTCTTTTGTGGGGTGGTGATGATGGTCGGGTCGAGTCTGTTTGTGGTGGCGAGGGTAGTTGTGGGCGGTTGTAACTTGAGGAAAAAGGTCTGAGAGCGGAAGTCCTAACGGGCATTGAGGAGGGTGAGTGGTTTCGGCCATGCTTTTTGTATAGAAACCGCCTGTTGAGGATATACCCATCTCTTTCTATTCACAATGTTAAACTAGTAGATATCATCATTCCACAGACCTTTCTCCACATTGACACTATGTACAAGACCAAAAGAAAGCGTCATGCTCCAATACCAATAACCTCCCGATAAGAATCAAAAGCTCTTGATCGAAGCATGTTGATCTCCAAACAATCAAAAAGAAGAAAAAAAAAGACGACAAAACGCCGAGCACCGTCGCTGAAGCAAGATGCATCACACCCCTCCCCCCAGAAAAATCACGCGCCAGCATGATCTTCACCTCTCTCTCCCTCTCGACTGCCCTCCCTCGGAGACCTCATTTCGTGATCAAGGTTAAGCAACGACCCCATTCCGCATATTCTCCACGGTCCGAATACCAACACCCTTCAGGGTACTCAGCTCAGCGAGGCTGCTCACTTGAAAAGCCGACGACTCATCGGTGGAATCTTCATTGCAGCCCATCGTCTCATCCATCTCACAGAGACAGTCGACTATAGCCTCGGCCTTTTTGGCGCCAACTCCTTTCAGTAACTTGATCTGGCTCACATCGCGCGAGTTGATGATGGACAAGAGGCGCACGGTCCGTGGAGAGACCGCTGGATCTTGGTAGTCGTCCAGCGCGCTCAAGTCCCCATCGTGGCATTCGAGGGCTTTGGACGTTGCTCGTTTTTTCGCTTGCGGGAGGGTGCTGTCCTCGTCACTCATGGCATGGTCATCGCCGTCGAGTGCATCCGTCATGTCGGTGTCGAGATCAGCTGCTTGACGCTTGCCTAATGTCACAGTTGGCTCCTTCTTCAAGCTGAGCATGCTTCCGAGTCGTCCCTCGGGAGGTGAGACCTGAGCCATCGATGGTCGAGAAATCGCCTTTCCTTGCATCCGCTCTTTCAAATTCGCGATCTTGGACACGAGTTTCTCGTTGTGTGGGAAATGCGGTAGCGCAAGTTGATACATCTTCAGGGCCGAACTGAGTTCGCCACGGGCCTGATGTTGTTTGGCCATGAGCAAGTAGGAAAGACCCTCGGCGCGAGCGTCTTCCGTCCCTTCTATCCGCTGCTCGAGCTGTTCGAGTCGACGTTGGAGGCGTTCATTCAACTCGTGCACCTGAGTGTGGCGCGATTTCTCGCTCATCGCTCGCACTGCCAGAATCTCTTCGACCTTTTTCTCGACCATTTCCTCGATCTTCGCCGCGGAGATATCGCCGTAATTGAGCTGAGAAGGGGCGTAACTAGGTCGAGGCGGCTTGATCGTGCGAATCGCATGCGGTTCCCCGGAGAGGGACGACTTCTTCAAAACTTCAGGTTTGCGAAGTTGCGTAACGGCCTTTATTTGCGTGCGGTCGGAGTAGACACTGAATAGCTTGAGAGGTTTCTCCTCCTCCTTCTTGGCAGGGTCTTTGCTCGCGGCCACGGGCATGTTCACATGAACTGAAGCAGTCAGCGGTTGCAGCGGTTTTCGCGTCGCAGCCAGTGACGGGCGCATTGCCGGCCGCACAGGTCCTTTGAAGATCGGATCGTTCTCGACTTCGCGCACCTCGATCTTTCTGGTGCGGTTGGCAACGTTGAGGGAGCTGAGCGTGTCCAGATGGTAGGATCGCACGGGGGCCAAGTTCAGGATCATGATGGTGAGACCGTTGTTCTGGCCTAAAGAAAGGATTCGAGTCATCTTCGACTCGCGGTACGGAATGCGAGCCTGTTTCTTCGTGATGGCCTCCACACATTGGGCGAGAACGAAGAGGCTTTTGTTGATGCTTGCCGACTCGACCATTCGCTCCTTGTCATTCTCCGTCCGTCGATTATCCTCCGAACCCGCGAGGTCGATCGCGGAGGCGGTACTAATGCGAGTCTTTTCTGGTGTCGTGATTGTGATTTTGACTCCAAGAATCGCGTGGGATCGGGAAGAGTGCGCATTAAGCTACAGACACGTATTGTCAGACGAAGCATGCCGGCAATGTGTACCCCACGTGCAGTAACTCACCTTTGTCGCAGACGTCGAGCGGTTAGTGTTGGCCTGATCATATAGACTCTCAAACTCCTTCAAACTCGTACAGGGCTTCTCTGTCAGCCCACAGACAACAGTCTTGCCTCCGTTGTCTCGCAACGGCAGCCCCGCCAGCGTGCGTTTCTCAGGTGGCTCGAATAGGTCAAAGACCTTGTCGTTATATATCTCGTAATAGCTCAATGACACCTGCACACTGGTCTCGCCATCGCTATCCTTCTCCATCTTCCGGCTTCGTCTGTAAATACCACTCAGGAGTCGGGGGATCACACCTCGCTCGGCGAGGCTTTTACCGCCGCGCATCGTATGCGTCTTGCCGGTTCCGGTGACGCCGTAGGCAAACAAGGTGACATCGAATCCATTGAAGAGGTGCTTGATCGTGGGAGACACTAAAGTACGCGCGCAACGGATTCAGCGATGAGTGGGTTTCGGATGAAAGGGCGCAAAAAAACGGGAGAGGCTGCTCAGCCATCGAAATTGTCCCTCGTCAGGGGAGTCAGTACTCACCCTCTGCATCGAACAGCTCCTGCTGTGTGACATCCGCATCGTACACCGCATTGAACTGAAACGAGTACTCCTCGCCTTCGTTCTTTGGGTTGGGAATCCGAACAATACTATCCCGGTCCTTCAGCGCAGCTGACTTGCGATCTTCAACTGAGGATTCGCGCGACTTGACCTCCGCCGCGCTTGTCGAGGCACCTGTGCGAAGAATGACATCGAAGTCGCGTTCAGACTTGAGAAGTGGTCGCACACGTGCAACGACCCGAACACTCATCTTGGCAATCCAACCATTCAAGTCGAGTCTTCAATCTTGTCGCCAGTCGAATGCTACCTGGACCATCCCCCCCTTATGCAATTACTACTCGCGAGTCTGGCCGAAATGCGGAAGATCGCGCGAGTCTCAAGCAATATACGAGCAATTGAAACAAACCAAAAGCAAGCAAAATCCTCTTAATGCAAGAACAATGACGCGACTCACGAGCCTAGTGAATGACGATGCAAGATTGACGGTGAGAACGTGTGGATCGTGCGTTGCGGCAGACGAGTGTGGTGGGCTGGTGTTGACCGGGCAACACCTCTTCTTCTACCAGCCACATTCCCTCGTGAGGCTCGAAGTAATTGTGTACCCTACCTACGCTGGTATGCAAAAGCGAAGTGACCATGCTGTAAACTGGTCTAATCTTGAAATAGGGTTGCTTTAGACGATCTGCTCGGGATTGAATTGATACAAATGCTTGATATTGTTTTTTGAGTTTATACCTGCTTAGAAGGAATTCTCGAAGATTATTTCATTGAAGTGAACCTCCTATGACGGCATAAACCAGAACAATTCACATCAATAAGAACCTCCTCAACGTCTAAAAGTCCACTCTTGAAGTCTCCCATATATCGATTGATCGGGAGTACATCCAGCTCCTTTCATCTTTGCTTCAACACTCGATGTATATACTTCGCCAGTTGACCAACCTCGGGGCTCCTACAGATATGGTTTTCCCTCATGTGATTGGCCCGCTGACCCTCAGCCTAAAGGCCACCTTCGCCATCACCGCCTCCTTTGCTCTCCTTCCCCCTCCGTGACTGAAGCTCATTCATCTGCTGTTGGTAAGTCCAGAGACTCTTCACAATAGATCTAGTCGCTCACTCCAAGTCGATCGCCTCCTCGCTCTCACCATATCGCCATCTTCTCGTCAATCGAGGACTCGCTGACATTCAAGCTGATTGTGGGGTTCTAGCGAAGCTCAGCATTGTTACCCGCAACCCCATCTCAATTCGCAAACACAACCTACCTTCACCTCTGTCGCCTGGCTCGACTACCCTTCTTCCCTCGGAGGAGCTTCATTGCGGAACATTGAACAACACAGTCAACATCTTCAGCAGATCTTAATGGCCGCTCCACAAGGGGGTTACCCTCCCCAGGAAGGGTATGCCCAGCCGGGCTATGGCTCTCCAGATCCCGCACTTCAACAGTCGTCGGCGGTTCCACCACAGGGTGCACCACCGCCTACCGGTGCTGGTGGTAAAAAAAAGCGAGCTTATGCTGGTGAAGCTTTTGGATTTGGTTCCGGAGCCAATGCGGCTCTCGGAGGCCAGCCTACAGCTGGGGGAGCTTACGGTGCCTACCCCCCACAGCCACCCGTTGCAGGATATCAACAGCCAACCTATGGCGCTGAACCTGTTCCCATGCAGCCAGCGGCGCAGGGATACGCTGCTCCTTCAGATCCCAATGTGGCGCAGATGACACAGCAGTTCGGCGGAATGGGCATGAGCGAGCCACACCACATGCCTCCAGCGCCGGCGGAGCCCGCGGTATACTCCCAACGCCATGTTCCGCTCAACCAGCTCTATCCGACGGACCTCATCTCCCAGCCCTTTAATGTCGCCGAGCTGGACTATCCTCCTCCTCCTATTGTCTTGCCCCCACAGGTATGAACAATCAATGTCCGATCCGCTTGGCGATGCTTGCTCGAAATGATAAACTAATCACCAAGCCTCCCTGCAGACCAGTGTCTTCGACTCTCCCCACGCCAATTGTCCGCCCAAGTATATGCGATCGACTTTGAACGCAGTCCCCACGAATAATTCCCTCCTCAAGAAATCGAAGTTGCCCTTTGCTTTGGTTATTCAGCCCTATGGCTCGCTACACGATGCCGAAGACACCGTCCCCGTCATCCCGGATCAGGTTATCTCACGGTGCAGACGCTGCCGCTCCTATATCAATCCCTTTGTGACTTTCCTTGACCATGGACACCGCTGGCGCTGCAACATGTGTAATTTGACAAATGACGTCCCCCAAGCATTTGACTGGGATGCGACACAACAGAAGCCCGCAGACCGTTCGCTTCGCGCCGACCTCAACTACAGTATGGTGGAGTTCGTCGCTCCGCAAGAGTACATGGTCCGCCCGCCACAGCCGTTGGTGTATCTGTTCTTGATTGATGTGAGCTACGCTTCTGTCACCAGTGGTCTTCTGGCTACCAGTGCTCGGTGCATTCTGGAGAGTCTCGACCGCATTCCCAACGCAGACCGTCGCACACGTCTCGGTTTCATTGCCGTCGACTCGAGCCTACACTACTTTAGCATTCCGCGCGACGGATCTCCCAGCTCCGATCCTCGCATGCTCGTGATCAGTGACCTCGAAGAGCCGTTCTTGCCCATTCCCGGCGATCTGTTGGTGACGCTAAGCGAGTGCCGCGAGAACATTGAGACATTCTTGAACAAGCTCCAGGAGATGTTCCAGAACACTCAGAGTAACAGCTGTGCCATGGGTTCGGCTCTGCGCGCCGGTTACAAGCTTATCTCTCCCGTTGGAGGCAAGATGACTGTCTTGAGCGCATCCTTGCCCAATATCGGCCATGGAGCCCTCTCCATGCGTGAGGACAAAAAGGTCCTCGGCACGAGCAAGGAGTCGGCCCTCTTGCAGACGGCCAACGCATTCTACAAGAGCTTCGCGGTGGAGTGCTCTAAGGCTCAAGTATCTGTTGATATGTTCTTGTTCTCGTCCCAATACCAAGACGTTGCGTCTTTGAGCTGCTTGCCCCGCTACACCGGTGGTCAGACTTACTTCTACCCTGGCTGGAACGCGGCTCGACCCGAAGATGCTATGAAGTTCGCTCGCGAGTTCTCCGAGTACCTTTCGTCTGAGATTGGTCTCGAGGCTGTGCTCCGTGTCCGGGCTACCACTGGCCTTCGCATGAGCACTTTCTACGGCAACTTCTTCAACCGCAGTTCCGACCTTTGCGCGTTCCCTGCATTCCCCCGTGACCAGGCATACGTCGTGGAAGTCGCCATTGACGAGACCGTCGCCAAGCCCGTCGTGTGTCTCCAAGCTGCTGTCCTTCATACTACTTGCAATGGCGAGCGTCGCATCCGAGTCATCACTGTGGCTTTGCCAACTACCACCAACTTGGCCGACATCTATGCTTCCGCTGACCAGCAAGCTATTGCCACCTTCTTCAGCCACAAGGCTGTCGAGCGTGCGCTGAGCAGTGGTCTGGAGCCGGCTCGTGAAGCCCTGCAGACCAAGATTATTGAGCTGCTTTCCACCTACCGCAAGGAACTTGCTGGTGGCAGCGTCAGTGGCAGCGGCCTGCAGTTCCCTGCTAACTTGCGTGGATTGCCCGTTCTCTTCCTTGCTCTGATCAAGAATGTAAGTTTTCAATATGTCAAGCTGGGCTAAAGCTCTCAGTGTCTTCGCTCTGTCTCTTCCGATGACGTGTTTCTAATATGGGATTCTGCACAGCTCGGTCTCCGCAAGTCTGCTCAAATCCCCACGGATATGCGATCCGCTGCTCTTTGCCTGCTGTCCACTCTTCCCCTGCCTCTTCTCATTCAATACATCTATCCCCGGATGTACTCCCTTCACGATATGCCCGACAATGCCGGTATCCCCGATGAGCAGACGGGCGAAATCGTCCTCCCGCCTACCGTGAACCTGTCCTCGGGCCGCATTGCCTCGTACGGCTTGTACCTGATCGACGACGGCCAAACCCAGTTCCTGTGGGTCGGTCGGGATGCCGTGCCCCAGCTGATCGAGGACGTGTTTGGCGTACCCGACCGAACCCAGCTGCGTGTGGGCAAGACGACCTTGCCCGTGGTGGAGAACGAGTTCAACCAGCGCGTGCGTGCGGTGATTGAGAAGAGTCGGGACCACCGCTCCAAGGGTGTCGGCAGTATGATTGTGCCTCACCTGTACGTGGTGCGCGAGGATGGCGAGCCTGGTCTGCGTCTGTGGGCGCAGACGATGCTGGTGGAGGACCGGGCTGACCAGAGTGTGAGCCTGGACCAATGGATGACAACATTGCGGGAGAAGGTATGCTGATGACCTTTCATTTCTTCTTTCTTTTGTGTGTGGTTCCTCTGTCTTTCTGTCTATACACTGCCTCTGGTCTCTCTCAAGTCTTTCCCTCTGAGCGATGACTGACTGCTTTGATCGTCCAGGTCATTCAATAAAAAAATGGTCTTTTCCTTTCTTCGTGCAGGTTTTCTTTTTTTTTTTTTGAGTGTTGTCGATGCCCTCCGTAGAGTCATGTCCACACATCCTCCCCTCTGCTAACCTGTTCCCGTCCCCGTCCCCGTCATGAATGTCTATGTGCCTCCTCTTGCGTTTTGCATGTTTACCTGTACCATTACGGATGAAGGGCTTGGATATCTGAAAATCTTATTTCCTTTCTATACTGTTCTTCCTTGAAGTGTACGGTTCATCAGTGGCGCTGCGACGACGCTAGCCCTTGTGGGCCACCGAAGTGTAGTATGATCATGGAGTATCCTTCCATTTGAGACGCGATGGTCGGTATTCAAGTGACAGTTGTCGATGCGATGTTTCAAAAGCTCGGCCTCGCCACGAATGAGTTTTCATTTCAGTGAAGATTTCAATTCTCATCATGAAAAATTCATTGGCACGATTGTCCATGTGTTGACGCTTCGATCCTCTCGTGGAATGGATTGTTGGCCGAACTCGCTAGGCCGGACTCCGGAGACTTCTGCGCGAAAGAAGACTTGCATAGGTTGATGGTTTTTGATGCCCATTTGTGCTCAAGTCTTGAAGGTCTACGGTCCCCCGCCCTCCTCTCTTTTTGGCAGTGCGGCGGTTCCAGGTTGAACTGAAACAACCACCCTCTTGTTGGGAGAAGGGTGGAGATGTTCCGGAATTCAATTCTGTCTCATCTTACACTGTGTGCTCTGAGTCTCTGAGGTGACATGTGAAACCTGCTATATGGGGGCACGGGACACAGAAAGGGCTGGTTGGGTGCAGGTGGGTTTGAGTTGGTGTATGAGAGAGACTTGGAAAACGGGCGGTGGCCCAATCATTTGGTCGGCTGAGGGAGGGAGTTATAACTTGGTGACTTCCTAGTAGCCCGTTGTCGAGGTTGGTGGGGGACGGGTTGAAGGTAAAACGATGATTTTCGTCCATTAGTCTGGCGTTGCGAGAGAGGTAGAGTAGAGCTCTCCTTCCAGTTTGGCATGGCATGTTTGAGAAAGTGCACGGGCATTACAACAATACGCAGGTAGGATTCAAATGCTACTACAGTGCCGCCGTTGGGTCGGGGCAATGGGTCTGGTTGAGTAGTGGACACTGGACAGGGAGTACTACAATTAGGTACAACGTACTAACCGGAGACCACCGGCTAGATTACTGCAGTGATTGAATAGACTTGAGGACTGATACCATGGAATACAACAGACGAGTCACTGTGATTGTGACCAGTCCCGACAGTAGCGCGAGTCAGCCCTGGAGACCGTGAACATGGGAAAGGGTATGAGAGGACAGCATTTGGCGCTGGTGGCGGGAACTTTGTTTTTTTCTTGAGGGGCTCTGCAAATGACAATGATGGGCATTGGAAGAGCATTGATCGGTGGATCAGGATCTGGGGCCCGGCGTGGATTGAGGGTCAGGCAGGACGGCTGTACAGTGTGGATTGTACCCTCATTACCAGGTTGTTGACTACAATTTACAAGGTACATATGGTGCTAGGAAGTTCCCTTAGATCCCTCTCTACAACTACGATTCTGAAGCTTGTATGGTGGAGGATCTTGGTAGAAGATCTCCAACGGTGAAGACGGACGGAAAGTAGATTGTTGATGAAGTCTGGTCCGGGTCTAGAATAAATTAGCTTCAGGAAGGGGAGTTGTATTTCACATACAGTGCTAGGTTAACTGCCTTGAATCTTATCTACGCTTTGGCTTTGGAAACATTGATATAGTTCTATGAGCCCTGGTAGGACTAGGTAGCCGTACCACTAGTAGCTACGCAAATACTAGTAGCTTGGAATACACACGGGTGGTCGTTTCCGTGACGACATATTCATGAAGCAAGTAGGTAGTGTACTCGTAGTCTCGTAATCATTATCGATATCTTGGAGTACTCATGTTGATCACCTCAACACTGGAGAATGGAGTGTTCCGGATAAACCTCAGCTTCCAGAGGAACCTTTGCCGGCTGCTCTGATTTTCTGGTTCTGTGGAGTCGACCGTCCCCAACGGAGCCAAGGTTCTTGCTAAAATAAACAATCGGTGAGCTCTATGAGCTCCATGAGCTCCATTTGGTCGGATACCAGTACAGTAGTAGTATACTACAGTAACTGGATGTATGAGTAGCACTGCCGCCTCATACCTACCGGTACTCCCAACAAGAGCTAGTGCTCGTGCTGGCCCCGACACTGGCACTGACCATATTTGGTGTGATCCCAAAGTCCTGCTTTTACCAATAAGAAGCGACAGTAACGGTCAATCAAGCATGCAGACAGACTCGACTGTCAAGCTGTTGGAGAGTGTTTGGGGCTAGTCATCGATAGGCTTAGACCTGGGTGGATATGTTTCAATGCATCCTCGTGCACATCCCCGTGCGTCAGCCGTGCGGGCATCTCTCTCTCTCTCTCTCTCACTCTCTTGACTGACTCTCGAGCTCGAACATTGGAGGGCTGTGGAAGGGCGATGATCCGTGGAATTACGGCATGGGAGAACAGCCCGAGTCCATGTCACAGCATCATATACCGTCATTGTTTGCAGAATCTTCGGTTAAGAAGAATAGACTCAGTTACTTGATTGACAAACGGAGCTGGAATCTGGCTAGAGCTCGATCAGCAATCATAGAAGCTGGTCCAGGAACATGATCTTGACAATTCAGGTACCATATTCGCATCTATCTGCCTTCCCCGTTCGGACAATGTCCCCCTCGTCGATCCATACTCTGATAATAAGTACATCACACATGGCTGTACGATCCAAGTTGATGGTCTCATCATATCTGCCCACCTTCAGCCGGCGTCCAGTGGACCAGAGTCGGTACATGACTTCCTGGCACTGGAGGTTACCATGTCCCATCACATCACCACACCACTTCCGAAGGACAGCAGAGCAGAGCAGAGCAGAGCTTTTTAGGGCTTGATCACTTGATCGCTGGATCACTTGACCCGTCCATTCTTCTTTCGACTGCCTCACGTTCCTCTGGAGATCGTCCGTGCTTTTGCACCTCTGCTCATCTCGAGTCCAGCAACTCTGACAATCGCACCGACACTCCTCTCCACCTCCAACATCCATCTTCCATCTTCCATCCTCCGTACTCCACCCACCTCCCATCGTCATCTCGTGCCTCCTGGAACGCTGCTCATCTCCTGGCGGTTTCGTCGGGCCCCACCAACAACACGCCTGTGGCTGAGTTTCGCTGAGTCTTGCTGAGTCGTGCTCCGTTCGTATGCTTGGGACCCTCCTTCGGACTTTGGAGACTCCTTTGGCTCCTTTGGCTCCTTTGGCTCCCCACTGTCTCTTCCACGTTGCCTCCTCTTCCTCCCCCCACCATTTATCAGACCTCTCTCTGATCATCGCTGGAGCGGAAAGATCGAAGCCCTACTGCCACAGTGACTAACAGACCTCCAGCAATTCATCCACCTGGTATGTGTGTGTCCCTCTCTCTTCATCCCTACGACTCTGATCCCCCTACATGTATGGTCTCGCCGTGATCTCCATTGCACCGGCATCGCTATCGCTCGCGGGGCTGGTTATATCTGGTGATCATCCCGCCCGACCACAGAGTTCCCCCGCCTCGGCTTCTACTTCCACCCCTTCCAACCTTGAATCTGTCCCCCCACTACCCAAGCAAGCTTCACCCACCACTAGCTCTCCCAAAGTGAAGTGCTCTGACGGATCTCTCTAGCTGGACCATTCTTGTCCTTGATTCTCCACGATTGCCACCTCTTCCGCCTCCCTCCTAAGACGGTCCTCTGTAGATCGTAAAGATCTCGCTCTACAACTGACCCCTCCTCCGATACCCGCTCCTCATCCTCGTCTCTTTCCATCCTTCCCCTGACTATCTCTGGTCCCAAAAGCCAGTCAACTCCACCTCATCACGTCCCTTCATTTTTTTTCGCAACACCACTCCCCAACACACACTCCTCTTCTCACCCGCTTTCCCTTTCTTTCTCCCTCTATCTCTCTCCCTCTCTCTATCTCTCTCTCTTTCCCTGCGAGTTCCGCAGACTCGCTCACAACAGTCGTGAGCCGGAAAAAAAAGGGGATCTCGAAACAAGCAATTCCGCTCAGACTTGTGGAGTACACAATAAAGGTCAGCTCATACGTCTTTTTCCTCCAACTTTCGTCGTTTTTTATTTCTCGTTCTGTCGCCGAGTGCAGGCTTTACTCTCTTTCCCAGAGAATCATATACATGGACTACTTCCGATTTGGGAAGCTGAATATGTCTGACGTCTGCGCGCTCCCTCGCTCTCCCTCTCTCTTTTCCTCCCGGGATGGATGGGAAACCTCCAGGTCACAATCTTGTGATGGAAATAGGAAAAAGCGGAATCTGGCTGGATGTTGGTCTCCTCTCTTGTTTACTATTGAACTGCAAAAGCAACATGGCCCTGGTTGATTCATCTGATGTTTGCTCATTCGCAATTGACGCCTCTGGGACCCAGCATGTTGTTTTCATCAATTCGTGTCTGGCCTAGCCTGGCCTAGCCTAACCTTGCACTGCACAATCACATCGCACAAAGACCCCATTACCCCAGTCTTGGGCATGAACATCCGTCTCTCTTCCATTCTGGTTCTGTCTGGCTTTCCAACCTGCTCTCAACATTTTCCACTTCTCCACATTTCACTGCCCCCAACTGACAAAAGCTTCCCAGTCTCTTTCAATACCGACACGATGGTCCAACAACCACCGTCCGGAGGATCACGCAAGATCTCCTTCAATGTGTCGGAGCAGTACGAGATTCAGGACGTGATCGGAGAGGGCGCATATGGTGTGGTCTGGTAAGCGCAATACTCCATCCATTTCTTTGATCGTTCTAGTCAATCTATTGGGCGGAAGAAGGTCTTTCCACATTCGGAATTGTGGTCCATCAAGAGAGAGATGACGGGAAAGCTTATGCGACGATTTGCCTCTATAGCTCCGCCATCCACAAGCCCTCCGGTCAAAAAGTGGCCATTAAAAAAATCACGCCCTTCGACCACTCCATGTTCTGCCTGCGAACCCTGCGCGAGATGAAGTTGCTTCGTTACTTCAACCACGAGAACATCATCTCCATCCTCGACATTCAACGACCCCGCAACTACGAGGGTTTCAATGAGGTCTACCTCATCCAGGAGCTGATGGAGACGGACATGCACCGCGTCATCCGCACCCAGGATCTATCCGATGACCACTGCCAATACTTTATCTACCAGACCCTCCGCGCCCTCAAGGCCATGCACTCCGCCAACGTCCTGCACCGTGACCTCAAGCCATCCAACCTGCTGCTGAATGCCAACTGCGACTTGAAGGTCTGTGACTTTGGTCTTGCTCGCTCTGCCGCATCCACCGATGACAACTCGGGCTTCATGACTGAATATGTGGCCACCCGTTGGTACCGTGCGCCGGAGATCATGTTGACCTTTAAGGAGTACACCAAGGCGATCGATGTGTGGAGTGTGGGTTGCATCTTGGCGGAGATGTTGAGTGGCAAGCCCTTGTTCCCTGGAAAGGACTGTACGTGAACCTTCAACCTCATTCAATTTGGCCCCCTCACCTTTGCAGTATATCACAGGAGACTGACGCTGACGATTCTGCTTCCAGACCACCATCAGTTGACCCTCATTCTGGATGTTCTCGGCACACCAACCATGGAAGATTACTATGGAATCAAGTCCCGCCGAGCGCGCGAGTACATCCGCTCCCTGCCCTTCAAGAAGAAGATCCCCTTCCGTGCCCTCTTCCCCAAGAGCAATGATCTGGCCCTAGATTTGTTGGAAAAGCTTCTGGCCTTCAACCCTGCCAAGCGTATCACGGTGGAAGAGGCTTTGCGCCATCCATACCTCGAGCCTTACCATGATCCTGAGGATGAGCCCACTGCGCCTCCGATTCCCGAGGCATTCTTCGACTTTGATAAGAATAAGGACACCTTGAGCAAGGAGCAATTGAAGCGTGAGTTGTCCCTGGTCCCCGTCAATGATGGTATTGTAAAGGCTGCTAACTTGGAACCTCCCGATAGTGTTGATCTACGAGGAGATTATGCGGTGAACACCTTCCATAGATTCAAAAACATCAAGCGGCTTTTGTTTTCTTCTTGTCTAGCATTTCCCCCCTTCCCATTCTATATTTCGTCTTCTTTTCCCGGCGTCCCCCTTTCTACTTTATTTCCTTCCTCCCTCTTTCTGATTTAGAGCATGCAATGAACGGATGGGAGAGCAATGATGATGATTCATACAAACAAGCTGGGAACTGGAATTGGTCCTCTGGGAGTCATAAACTCACAACTTCTTGAAACTTCTCTCTCGTCTTCCAATCTCTTCATCTCTCTCTCGCCCTCTAAGTGACTTTCAAGGATCTCCCATAACCACCCCCCGCCCCCCAAAATGGATGAGAGTTTCGACACAAATGAGACTTGTGCTTACTGCTTACTGCTTACTTCCATCCAGTTGGCTTGACTCGGACCGCGAGGCTTCGTCACGCATGTGGAGGAGCCGGGCACTCGGTCGCAGGATTCGTCACGTCGTTTCGTGGGAACCTTGGATTGTACGTACAAATTTTGCGTCCTCCGGGCAGCAGATTTTCAAAGACCCACGGAAGGGCCCTATAAGAAGGAAGGCCTATGAGGACTAGACAGGATACACAATATACGGGTGGGAAGTCGAACTTGCCCTGTCACCCCTTAATATGGTCCGTCGTCTCCATCTTCGACTGGGCGTCCGTCTCTCGCATCGCCATAAACCATCGAATTCCCTCTGCAACGCCCTCTGGACTCGGTTTCTCCGCACAAACATGCGCTTCGAAAGCAAACTTCTCCCGCAAAAAGTCCCTCGTGGTCGGTCCAATCGTCGCAACAAAGATATCCGGCCGGGCAGCCTGTTTGCCACTTTCGTGTGGATTCTCGTTTCCATCAGACGCGTTCTTCCCAAAGGGACCCATTTTCAAGACCCGCAGCATGGCCTCGCAACCCGTTGGGGAAAAGACGACGACCCAAATTGGAGCTGTTGGACCAGAGAGAGACGGAGAATCGGTAGGGCCAGTGTGTTGAGTCTTCACTCGACACTGACGCACCGCATCCGCAAAGTCCGCCTCAAAGGACTCCATTTCCCCGGTCTCATAGACCACGATCTCTTCCACGTGGATACGATCAGTCTCGGGGCGGTCCGGACCCATGAGAGTCTTGGGAATGATATCTCGACGCTGTTCACCGACCAGAAAGAGCAGGGAGGGTTTTGTCGGTGGGGATGACCCATGTTGTGGCTCTGCAGTAGAGTCCGGGTATATCGTGTTGTAGTGCTCAAGAATCAAGTATGCGAGGTTCTGTCCGTTGCCGGCGTCCTCGCCATAGATTGTGGCGCCGGGCAGGTACTTGTCGCGAAGCGCTGCCAGAGCACGAGCTGTAGCTGGTCCCACGGTATATAATGGGAATGGTTTAGTCTGGGATGGTGTGAATGGCACTATCAAACATTGTCAACCAGGTCCCACCAAATAAGTAAAGCCCATCTTCAATCTTTTTTTTATAAGCAATCCACATACATCCATTCTCCTCAATCATCAGCGCAAAGGCCTCAACAGCCCTCTGACTCGTAAATATCATACCCCCAAACCTCCTGCCCGTCGCACCCAGTTCCCCCGAAGACCCCGGTCCCTGATCCTCCCCCGCAAAAGCCCCCGACGCAAAAAGCCCCCGCACCCTCTCCAGATTCTTCCCGTGAACCCGATGCTCCAGCACAGGTACAAAGCGCGGCTGGAACTCTTCGGAAAAGTACTCGTGGTATCCGTCGTGGGGGGACGATCTCGTTTTGAGCAGGAGAATGGGAGTTGGGCCGGACATTGTTGAGCCGCGAGCGTGCTGAGGGGGGGGGGGGGGGGGGGGTGTTGGTCTGGGACTATTATGTTGGTTTGGTGGAATGCAAGGGCGTTGCAAGCGGGGGAGTGTTTGGGAGGGAAGATTGAAAATCGGATCGAGGGAGTGATTGATGCGGTTCAAACTTCAGCCGGAGGACGTGGGTAGGGTGTTCTGGTGTAGTGTGGTTTTGGTCATTGTTTTGATTGCGAATGGCGAAATTGCATGCGGGGCGGAGCTTCAAGAGTCCGTGTCCGCGGGTTTGTCGGAGGGGGAGGTCTTGAGTAGCGCGGCACGGCTCGTATTCTGGACCAGCTTGAACGCTCCAAGTTCACCGTGGTCCGAGGATCATGATTTGGCTACATTTGGTGCTTGGTGCTGGGAGCTGGGAGCTGGGAGCTGAAGACAGCGGTTTGCATTCACGCTTATGAGGAGTCTTCAGATGGCTTCCAAATGGTCAAACTGCTACACACTACAGAGTACACCTTTCCTCCAGTTCACTACCATTGCAAGGACAAAGGAAATTTCTCGTTTTGATAGTCAAATCCAGACGACCCTAGAAACTAAAATTCGCGCGTCTAGAGAGAGAGAGAGAGAGAGAGAGAGAGAGAGAGATAAAGAAACACAGCTTTATGTACACATTTCATTTCGATTCCAACCCTTCCAATTTAAAGGGCATTCCCCCCCATCTACTGGTCGTCCAGCACGTGCAGATACTTCTTCTCCTCACGACGCTCGCGCTCAGTCGCAGGGGGAAGATCGTAGTAGGAGGAGCTACGGTAACCCTGCAGGTAGTGGAAGGTCAAGTCGGCCAGATCGGCAGTCTCGTTCATGCCGAGATCCTTGAAGGTCTTGGCATCCGGGTCGATCTCCTGGTCGATGAACTCACGCTCGACCTCGTCGGCGGACATGGTGTGCCACCACAGGTACTTGTTCAAGTAGTACGCGAAGGGCTTCAGGAGAGCCTTGGGCACGTTGATGTGGGTGCGCTTCTTGATGATTTCGCGATCCACCAACTCGGCAATCTCCGCGGTGGAGTAGTTCTTTGGACCGTAAAGCTCAAAGGTCTGACCAACGGTGCTGTCATCGTGCAGCATCTTCTCAAGAGCGGCACCGACGTCGATAGCCTGTGTGGAAGAAAAAAATATATACCAACGTCTCAGTTTCTTCGTTGCATACCAGGGCTTGCCGAGATTGGAAATTTATAGACTTACGTGAACGGGCCAGTAACGCTCCTGCATGTGGTTGGCAGTGAAGAGGTTGGAGACACCCGCAAGCTTGTGCAGCAGGTTGTCCTCGAAACCGAACATGGGTGCAGGGCGCACAATGGTGGTCTCCGGGTAGATTTTGCGGACGACCTCCTCACCCCAAGCCTAGATTGCATATGACATCAGTATCCTCAGGTTTCGAGATTACCGAGACAAGTCCAGTCGCAGTGCTACCAACCTTGGTGGCAAAGTATTCAGAGGGTGAATCACGGCGCGCATTGTAGGAGGAGACGTGAATGAAGCGGTCCACATCGTACTTGGCGACAGCCTCGGCGATGCGCTCGGCGCCGTCCACGTGCACGTCGGCGTAGGTGAAGTTCCTGTTTTCACCAGTCAGTTTCCCACTCGTCCAGGTATATCCAACGTCTTCAGTCGTGTTGCATCACTCACTTGGTGGGGTATTGGCGACCAACAAGGTTGTAGACAACGTCGGAGTGACGGACACTCTCCTCGATGGACTGAGTGTTGCGGAGATCGTATTCCTAGGGTCGAGTCAGGACCGGCGCTCTCATGGGAGAAGTGTATCGTCTCAAAGAGGTCCTCCATACCATGAAAGTAACGCGACCCAGATCACCAGTGACCTTCAAGTGACGCTTGGCCATCTCCTCACGGTAGGGGACCACCACATTGCATCCCTGGGTAGCTGCGGAACATCAGTCGCCCAACTTCTCTTTCGTCCGAACCCTGACCAAAAGTACATGATCCTCAACATACCGAGCTTGTTGACAATGTAGCGACCCAGGAAACCAGTGGCACCAAACACAGTCGCAGTGTGGCCTATATAAAATCGAGTGGTGAGTACGAATCGCACGGCTGCTTGAGAATGAATTGAGGCAGGGCCGAGTGATACCTCCGAGAGACGAGCTGAAGACATGATTTCCACGTTAGTGTGAAACCATTGACCGGAGCAGAAATACCATTGACCACTCACCGACCACCTTGAACCTTCAGAATCGGACGTCCGGTGCGAGTAATGGCGACATCCTGGAGGTTGCGGCGCTGGACCTGGACCTGAACGCGCGGGGCGGGAGCAAAGACTCGCGACCCCAGAGCAGGGTTGATTGACCGGCACTTCTGCATGGTCTCAACGGGATAGCTCGCGAGACCTTGTGGAGAGGAGTTGGTTGCCGATCTGGCGATAGTGAGAAGCAGTTGCAACGGGTCTTTCACAGTGAGCCCGTCCCGCCTGCAATTCGGGAACACGGGACTCTGGCACTAGTCCCAATTCGGTGACCACTCGTGTAGTCTGTCGGACTCGGCGGTATTGGCTTCGACCTTCATCAATGATCTGGTGATATGGTGCAATTGCGCACTCAATTCTCGTCAACTGGAGGGAAATGCATGCAACTCGTACGTGGCGTCCGAGTTCAATTCTACATTGTCTGGTGGACCTACTATAACTACATGGGGTTCTACCAGGCCTGACAATTTCAACTACTGTGACTGGACGGAGGCCGCTTCTAGCATTACTGTGACAAAAGAGGCATCTGAGCTGTTGACTGTATAGTCAGTCAGTAAAATAATACCAATGTTATTGATTGACCGACACCACGAGGACGACTGAACTTGCAGCACGACATGATGTATCCAACAATGCATCCGATATGAATACCAATAAACTATAGAAGAACCGCAAAGTCCTCTTTACCCGCCAACTTCCCTTCAGGCCCTTTCCCGAAGGATCAGTCTATCGTCAGAACATGGAGGCCGTAATAGAAAGACTTTTTGAAGAGACGGGTATATCTCTGAAGTGCATTCGGTTTTCAAAAGGAGCTCGGTTGCACATGCCGAGCGAAAGCATATTCTTTTCTTGATGATAGATACCCGGAGGCTACATTACGTGTTCTTGTCTGAGCATGGGCGAAGCCATATCCACATGTATGCAGTGACCTACTAACATCGGAGCTATGGAGAAGGGCTGAAGCTAATCGGCTCATCCACATCTCTTGGCAATATCAACTCATGTACGATTGTACATTCGGTCAATCTCGACAAAGACATTCGGGACAATCTCTCATCACGTAATCTACCTCCTAAAGGGAACTGCTTTCGACTTGGACAGCAAGTCTGCTGCGATCGCCCCTTCTTCCAACCTTCCCGATTCGTCCTGGCGTCCATGCGGGAAACCGGTCACAGAACCAGAGCTCCAAACCTTACAGACGCCGACTTCACACCGCGACTCAACTTCGCTTTCCTCAATGTTGACTTGAACAGAGGATTTTTCTCACACGTATAAATCATGACAATCAGAGTAGCAGTCATAGGCGGCGGGTGAGCAAGCGACTGCCTGCATCAATTGTATCACCTTACATTCTAACAAGGCTAAACCCATAGTCCTGGCGGTCTCGTAGCTCTCAAGACACTGCTTGAAGCATCGACTGCAGACCACCCGATTGAAGCATGCTTATTCGAGTCGTGAGTTACAATGCTGATTGATGATCATGTGATTCTTTGAGCTCCTCGCCTTACGCTCGTTTACTGACAAACGATTTATCATACAGCGAGGCTGATATTGGAGGCACCTTCAACTATCGAGCCTATGAAAACGCAGAACTTGTCAGCAGCAAGCAGTTGACCACCTTTTCAGACCATCGACTGCCACTCAATAGTCCAGATCATGTGTCACTTCCAGGCTATGTGGATTATCTTCGCTCCTATGTGGCAAAATTCCGTCTCGAGGCGCACATGAGACTCAACTGCCCGGTCGTTTCTGTGGAGCGAGCACCTGACGACTCGAAATGGAAACATCGAGTCAAGTACCTTGACAGAGCAGATCCGGAGAATGAGCAAGAAAGAGACTATGAGTGCTCTCACATTGCAGTATGCACTGGGCTCCACGTCGAGCCGAACATCCCGACTATCCCAGGCATCGAACACATCAAAGGAGATGTGTTCCACTCATCTCAATATAAAGGGCGATCCCAGGTGGCAGGCCGTAACGTGCTGGTCCTTGGATGTGGCGAAACGGCAATGGGTTAGTCTGTCCTGTCCAAATATTGAAGCCCTTTGCTCATGACGTACATTTCCAGATATTGCTTACGAGTCCATCAAAGCTAATGCGCAATCGGTAACCATGTGTTTCCGTACTGGGTTCCTCTCATTCCCTAAGCAACTGAGTCGCTTCCAGGTCTTTGGAAAGACTTTCAAGGGAGGGTTGCCCATCGATGGTCTCATCACCAATCTTTTCGAAACCGCTTACGTCCATCGGGCCATTGCGCAAAGCAGGCTGCGATGGTTTGTTTCAGACTTTGTCATCAAGCGTGTGCTTTGGTTCCTCACTGGAACTCAAGCAGGCATGAATCAGCACGTCGGTGGTCTTCCCCAAGAACGTCTTGGCCGAGCATACGTCTTCCTCAACAAGAGCAACAAAGCCATGCCGTATCTCAACCGTCCATACAAGACGCAGAACCCCTTGCTAGCCTGTATTGGGAATCGGTACATTGACCCGCCAGAGGACGCAAACTCCGACCGGGTTGTTGATACATGTACTTGGCCCGAGTACATTGACGAGACTGGTCAAGTACATTTCCAAGAAAACCCTCGGCGGAAGGATTGGCAGCGGATGAAGAGCCGCGTGATCAAGCCAGACTGTGTCGTCTACTGCAGTGGGTGAGTGACCAGGAATCCGCGAGATGAGTTTCCCCGACACCTGGGACATGAACTAACTCGCTCGCTCAAGATACAAGCAAACCTTCCCTTACCTTGACAAGTCGTACCCTACAGCCGCGGATGCGCAGATTCGAAACATTGTCAGCCCGTCCCATCCGGACATTGCTTTCATTGGATTTGTTCGTCCGGGCGTCGGGGCTATTCCACCCATCGCGGAGCAACAGGCCATGTGGTGGACCGCTCTCATCACCGGTCAAATGGATCTACCGACGGATCCGCCGCATTATCACTTACTTGCGGCCAAGGGATCCCGCATCCAGTATGGGGTGGACCACAGTGCCTACATGAGCACGCTTGCTCGAGACTTCGGTGGCGCGCCGGGGCTGCGGGAGCTATACCGCGAGCACGGACTGCGCATTCTCCTTGTCTACTGTTTTGGTGCCTCGTTTGTCACATTCTATCGCCTGGTCGGTCCTTTCAGGTCTCCTGTCGCGCCTGAAATTACTCGTACGGAACTCGAAGAGACCATCCGTCGTCGTGGCATCCTTGGCAATATCTTCTTTGGCGTTATCCCGATGTTGTTCTATGGAGTGTTGAATGCGGTTGCCTTTGCTCTGGACCGAATGGGACTGATCCCGGCGGAAGACAAGATTATTTAGTTTATTGGGAGTCGCAAGCTAGATCAACTTTTTAGTGTCCATCATGAGTCATGGAAAAAGGCAGCAAGTAGAAACTCAGACGAGTTTACGGGCATCCGGGTTCTCTCTAGCGACGTAATCGCACCGCCTTGTCCATTGGTGGTGGTTGTGCCGCGGGTCATATGCACACCACGGATTGATAGTTTGCGCACACGCACTCCATACGTTAATTTCTACTGTAGATCCTTCAGGAAAGCCTTTTTGCAGAAAAAAAAGGGCATATGATAAATGAAGGACGGACAATAAGCTCAACCTCAAAAAGACAGCAAAAAGATACGACGACTATGTCGTAACAGTGGATGTCCAAAGATTGAGAAGAGGAGTTTTGTGGGCAAACCACGGCCATCTCTGGTAAAAGGCAAGAAATGGGTTCTGTATTAGCCTGTCCCACTCCTCGGGGAAGAGTCCCGTGATTGCAATATATCCATACTCTCTGGATCTGGCCTACCAACGTTCGATTCTCAAGAGTGACGATTCTTTTCTTCTCTTTCCTTCCCACCTTTTCTCCACTCGACACAACTGGAGCATTTAATCCGAGCAAGCTGACCCCGCATATGCAGAGCTACCATACCATCATAGAAGCGCCATTCACTCGAATCCGCCTACAAGGACCGCGACTAAACTAAATCACGCCCTCTCAATCAGTCAGTTCGATCCGTAAAGGCCTTTCATCTGAGATCTTCTTAAAGTCCCTCTCTGCGACAATATGTCTTCCGCCGCCTGCATCTTCTGCAAGATCATCAAGGGTAACACACATCTCGCACGCCCCGGAGCTTCTTTGCCGCGATGCCATCGAGGAAAGCCGCGAACGCTGTGACGTTGACTTGGAAGTTGTCGAGTGATCCCCGCGAGGCATACTATGAGTGCATCACTCATGACCTGGATGGCTTCTCCGTAGCTTGCTAACGCACCTTCTCCCCAATGGTCTAGGTGACATCCCCTCTTTTAAGCTCTTTGAGAGCGACAAGGTCTTTGCATTCCTTGATATTCAGCCTCTGAGCCGTGGCCATGCGGTATGTTTTCTTTTTTTTTCCCTACCCATGGTGTCCGTTCGGCGCCCTTGGCTTCGTCCTCCGTGCGGTGGCATCAGATGCTTATGGTGACGAGCTGGAACCCGAGAATACACATTGTTGTTGCATGGTTGCAGGATTGTCACCCCGCGGGAAGAAGAATTGACTGTTCCAGTGCAAATTTTGTACAATGACTCTCGTGCTGACCCATTTTCCTTATAGCTCGTGATCCCCAAGTATCACGGCGCCAAGTTGACCGATATTCCCGACAATGATCTTCTTGAGATTTTGGTATGTGATTGAAGTCGCGGCTTCTGTCGTGAGCAACAAGATAGCGAAGTGGAAGAAAAGAAAAACAAAAACGAAAAGAGGGAGAAGCGCAAGCAGAGAGAATCGACTTTCACAAAGTCGATTGAGTATTGACAGAGGGGACCCCCGTCGGGAGGCGATTAGTCTTCCAAGGTCCCCCTCTTCCTTGATCTCCTTGCACCAGAGTGACAGAATTGCACTTGAAACTATTCCACGGGGACTCAACTAATGCCAATCTTGTAATTCTACCAGCCCGTCGCCAAGAAGATCGCTCTCGCCAGCGGCGCCTCCGATTTCAATATTCTCCAGAACAACGGGCGCATTGCGCACCAGGTCGTCGATCATGTGCGTGTTTTCCTATTTCCTTCCTCGCGCCTCCCTCTTTCGGCAATTGACTGACTTTCATGGCCGCAGGTCCACTTTCACATGGTATGTTGTGAATGCGTCTTGTCTTGTCCAGTGGCTTTTGCCGATCCGCTCGTGCCTCGGAGAGATGTTTGACTTATTGACTTTTCGTTTACTTTGCAGATTCCCAAGCCAAATGAGCAAGAGGGTCTTGGTATTGAGTGGCCTGCCAAGGAGACGGAGATGGATAAATTGAAGGCGTTGTACGAGGAGATCAAGTCGAAGATGTAAGCCATGCTGCGGATATCTGGGAAGAGATAGGTTTCTGGGGGTTCACTTGTGTCCTGGGTTGTCGAAAGTCTGAGGACCGTCTGTCTCGGAGGAGATAAATTGGACGAAACGGACCTTGTTCTATCGAGAGATACTTCCGAGTCACTGGAAGCAAGTAGAATGGAATAAACAAGCATTTGTACTCTATGGGCCTTGTATTGGGATTGATGCGTGCGCGAGCACATGCTCGTTTCTTCCGGCATGCTACCGAAGAAGTATACTATACACTGGCAATCCTCCATTGCAAGATGCTTTTGTCCGTGACCAAACACTCCTCTCCAATGCAAATGGACAAAAAAAGAGTCAACATCAACAGCCGCGCCCGTTGCCTCAACCAATGTATCACATATATCTCAAGCGGAAGGGGTTTCCGCAGCAGCATTACCACGGCCGTTCTTTACACTTTCAGGGTAAAACTCAATCTTGCCATCACCTTGGACAATATCGAGTCGGTCGTACAGCGACCGAGCACGAATGTACGGATCCAGAACCCAGTATTGCTCACGCAGCTGCGCAATCAGATCATCGCGCTTCCCCTTGACGGCCGCGATAGCACTGGTATCCTTGTGGGAGCTGGCGCGCAGCCACTCCATGGTGACGTCTTGAATGTCCTTGGCGAGGACTTGACGCTCAGAGAGCAGCTTGTCGCGGGTTTCGGTGTCCTTGAGTTTGGCATTTTCGCCCTCTTGAACTTCGACGTAGTTGTACTCCCAGTTTTCGTCTCCGTCAAGTTCCTTCATGATCTGACTCGGTGCAATGAACTCTTCCAGGTCTTGACGATTCTTGGTGAAGTGAATCTTGGCGGCGACAACGGGATCGAGCCAACCCTTGATAACACTCCAGATGCCTACATGTGGGTTAGCCATCCTTCGATCATAAGAAAATCAACTCCTGGCATGAGAGGTCATACTTGAGAAAATCCACGGTGCCTTGTGGATTAGGACTGAACCGAGAGACTCGGGATAGTTGGCTTCGAAACATTTGATCATGAACTTGACAGGGGTGTAATCCTGTAGGGAAGTCATCAGCACAACTGCTGGGAGCGGCAAATCCGCCGCGCGCACAAAAAAAACCTACCATGTTCGCTAGTGTGAAGCCGGTCATGTCAAAGATAATAGTCTAAACGCCATTAGCAACCCGTGACTGAGAACCAACAAGCTACGGGTGGTGAACGTACCGCCGTCTCCACGGGTGGTGCAAGCAAAAGCCGCGCCGTCTCGATCGTATACACCGTGAACCGTTCCAACGTGTCCACCTCTTGGTCCGAGGCCTTGTGCAGCCGCGCTCGTACGACACAGATCGGCCGGCCGCGCTTATCGCAACCGTGCAGATAACTCTTGCCCATACGCATCTGCTTCAAAAAGTCCTCGCCCTTCTTCTTCTTGGCGGGATCCGCACTCGACGCCAGCTCCAGCGCTTCCGCCTCGCCGTTGGCCATAATGTCGTCGTCGACATGAACCTCCTGCAGACGCCAGCGCATGGTCGAGATCATCATGATCAGGGCCTTTTTAACGTCCCACTTGCGCGCGCGCAGGAATCGCAGCAACAGCGCATCGGGGTGATCCTGCTTCACCATGTTCCAGAAGGCTGTGCGGATCTCTTCCGGCTGCATCTCGACCAGGGCTTGTTGGAACTCCTTGGACTGCCCGTGCTTGTCGTCACCATCGTTGATGCTGATAGAGGCCAGGCTGGACGTGACGTCGGCGGATGACGAGTGGTTGCTCTTCGTGTCCTCCTCCTCCTCTGCGTTGCCCTTGCTGAAGAGCGACCAGCCACGACGCTTGCTCGAGGTGGCCTTCTTTTTGTCCTGGCCTCCATCGGTCTCGCTCTTGGGAGTGGTATCGGCGGACTTGGCATCAAGACCTTCCACGGGGACGCCAAAGACCTTGAGCGTCAAGACCCAAAATTCCTGTAGCTTGAGTTCCTGCTCGGGAGTCAGAGTCCCGACGGTACCGGGAGCCGGTTCGATAGGCATCGTGGACAGAGTATCGATTACACCGAGGAAGGAGACGTTTTGCGATTGAGAAGGTCGAAGAATCTCCGGTGAGATCGGCGCAGGGGAGTTGAAATAGTTGTTATAGATCCAGGCACCTCCGCCAACAGTGATGATGGTGAATGTAATGGACCACAGTGAAGAGGCCTGTCTTGATTCGTCTCGTGGAAGCGACCGCGTGGAGTAAGAGCGCACGCGAGGAGTCGAGTCGGGCTGGAACTGACGGGCGTATGAGCGAGCGATCCGAGCGCTCCTTTCTAGAGGCGTTGTACAGGGGAAGACACTGCGATGACAATAGTCTGAACAGGATTTGGCCGAGGGTGCAATGCGGCGCAGGACGGAGCAGGCCCGCATGTGGCGGGGGGGCAGTGAGAACGAGTTGTGTAGTTAACTCCTGGATTCCCGGATCATTCGACGCTGGCGCGCTCGAGCGTTGGGTAAATGGTGAGTACGACGATAAAGCTCCTAGACTCTATGAGAGGTGTATTGGAAAAGCGAGGATCGCGAGGGAGGAATATCAATCAGACCGATTCGAGACAACGGACGCATTCCTCAGCCACAAAGTCTCAACTGGACGCTTGAGTGGATTCGGTTTGGAATCAAGGCCGATGACGATCGGCTTCTTGTCCAGTGCGGGGAAGAAGCTTTTGTTGATCGTGTGTGCAGATGGAATTCATGGGAGCTCATAATAATTTGGAGGAATTTACCAGATGACAGTATGAGTGCTCAAGAGATCAAGTCCCCTCATTGTCGAATCCTGTAGTAGTTCGAGCCTCGGCCGGTGATCAGCGTCGAGAACTGTTTTGTTTTGGTTGTTGATGTCAACCTGCTCCAGTTCAGTCCCGCGCTCGACACTCGCAAATTTCCATTTCCACGACTCCAGTCGACATTCACAGACATTGTCATCCGATCAGGGGATCTTGGCTACTAGCGCCCAATCGACTCTCCACGACTATTGCGCAGGTCACACATAACCTCTCACGATTCCTTGCGCGGAGCTGTGCCTCGAAACACTCCAACACACCAATTACGAATCTTCCGCCTCACCCCTCCTCGCCCACAACCAAACGAGGATCATCACAACCTTCCTTCGCGCATCTCCTGCTCGGCAAGATGGAAGCAAAAGCGCATCGCTCAACAAGTCGCCCACGGGCTCCTTCACGTCCCACGACCCCTTTGCGACCGAGCTCACGTTCCTCTTTCCGCGAAGCCCATGGCTACAGTCACAACATCAGCAGCGCGGAATACAACCAGCCCGCCATCAATGCGCTGGAGCCACAATTCGCCGAATTGGCGGACTCCATGGCCGATTTGGAAGCCAATTTCATGCATCTACAATTGATGCACGAGAGCTTGACGCGCTTCAGCGAAAGCTTCGCCAGCTTCTTGTATGGAATGAACATGAACGCCTTCTGTGTGGATTTCCCAGAGGTAGGCATATATTTACATAGGAGAGGGATATGCCGGGTCGTTGGAAGCAATGTGAGGCATCCCATGTGATGTGAATGCGACGCTGACGGCTTACAAGGCTCCAATTACCGATTCATTCAAGAGGGCTAAGCAGGCCGAGGCACAGAAAGGTAGGTCGCGCAGCTCGACTAGCACCTGGGACGATGCTGATTCTTCTTTCTACAGACGCGGAGATTGAACCTACTCGCCCAGATGACGGCGAGATGACTTTCTTGTGAGTGACTGCAATGACCGACCTGTGTTCTCTTTCTTTCATCTACTCTGCCATCACCTGTGATTGGATCTTCACTAACTGCCCTGGGCGTAGAACTACGGACACATCCTTTGTCGAACATCCACCCAGCACCGTCTCCTCCAAACCTTCCAGAACTCCAGCTGCTAGCCGTGGTGTACCTCGGGGCAACACTACCCGAGGTACTGCTGCGCGTGGAACAGCAAGAGGGACCTCACGAGGGTCGACGACCGGACGCTATACCACACGAGGGTCCGATCGGAGTCGACCAAGCGCGCTGCCACGAGGTCGAGGACTGCGATGAACCAATGCGACCTGTGAAGAGCGGCGCGTTTACGTTCCGCGACATATCTGCACAATCGCACTCTCGAACAAATAGTCGAGCCTTTGAATCACATACCCGAGAAGTCAATTTCAACGCGTTCATTGAAATGGCTCATACCAACCGATATTCGTCTCGTGGTCATCGGCAGTGGAGCCGACGGGCAAGGAAAGAGGACATGACGCTGGCTGTCCACCGCTGACGATCGCCATTGGACACTGCACGGTGGGCGTGCAAACCTCGAGCAGGTCATTTTCTTGCAATTGAGCAGAAAGCGGCGACAGTGACGATTTCTGCATCAATTGCGCGCTCAGTTGTACAGCCTTTTCGGGTCATGGCATTCAGCTTGTCTCGACCCCCTCTTTCCATTGAATAGACCTTAGAAATCACACTTTCACTGCCTATCACTTGCATGGTTGCTTGTAATATGTCCCACGAGGTCATGTAAAATGTGTATTCATCCAAAGTTGAAGCCTTCTCTCGATGCACGTAAGCCCAGGAATCTCTCTGGTGGTCGTGCAGATGCGGCACGCCCGATCGCTAATCCGGCGGTAACTCGGAGGCCCTTGCGAAAACTTGAGAGTCAGTCCCCGATGGAGCCACCACGAGATCCGCTGCCGACCCCGGACCAGATCGTTGACTACGGGGGTGGATTCCAAGTCGGGTTGTTCAGATCTTCCAGTCTCCCAAAAGACGCTGCAAGCCACGGTCCTTTGCAGTAATCTCGAGGCATCTTTCTTGTGCTAAGCATTGCCCAGTCGGAGGCACGTTGCCCTCGTTCACCGTCAGCGTGGGTTGCCGCGGCCACCCTGCACCGGCACTGAGAGACCAGCCCTAGAGCAGTGCTTTCTTTGAACCCTCGCTGTCGCCCGTAGGCGACATCGCCAAGTAATCCACTGAAGGACTTGATATCGGTATGTTGATTCCAAAGAAAAGATGAATCGAATTGCGCGGAATCCTGATCATTCGTGGCCAGTGCAATGCTCAGTCAGCTTGGGACCAGTCCTGTGAGGCTCAACGGGATATCTTGAGCAAAAGTGTGGACAGCCCAGAGTTGGAAGGAACGTCGTGGTCTGGTGACTCTCCCAAGAGCGTTCCTTCCCTCATCGATTCCCTAATCGATTAGGGCACTGCCTTGTTTGACGCTCGACACGTTATTGTTTGGACCGTCGGTCCTCTCAGCCTAACGCTCACGCTTTTCTTCTTCTTCCTCTTCTTCCTCTTCTTCCTCTTCTTCCTCTTCTTCCTCTTCTTCCTCTTCTTCCTCTTCTTCTTCTCCTCTCTTCAACCACTCTGAGTCCCCATCCTTCGTCTTGCGTCCATCTTTGATAACCACACGCATCCATCTCAACGTCGTCTGCGTTGAATCTCACTTTTCGTCCTTGGCCCTTTTCAGAGACCATCTTCATATTTCTCACTTCACCTTTTCCTCATCCTCGTCTCGCCCCTCCCCCTGTCCTTTCTTCCTTCTGGCTCTCGCCCCCCTTCGAGTCACCTGTCGACATGGCCAGCCTCGACTCTGTCACTCTCCTCTCCGAGGCAGCCTTCGGTTGTGGTAAGTCATTTCTATAAGCAAGCTCATAACTCCTTTCGTAGTTCTCAAGACAAGACTAACCTGTCTCAGAGCACCTTGCAGCCATCATGCAGGACCAGTCTACGGCTGGCCTGTTCAAGGATGGCTACCGCAAGCAGTATGCGGCCTTGGCACCTTACACCAAGCCCGAGACTGCTGCGGTGCCAACCAGCGGCTTGCGGACAGTGGCTACCCTAAAGCCCAAATACCACTGCTTGAGCTGCTTCGAGGGCTGCCTCAACACGGAGCGTGAGGCTCACACCAAGAAGACCGGCCATGCGTTTTGTAAGTAATCAAGATGATTTGTCTTTGCTCCTGTGCTTGATATCTAACTTTCGGATGTTACTGCAGTCATGGAGTCTCGGAACCGGTACGTCTTTTGCGAGACTTGCGGTGACTTTGTTTATGACCACGGTCTTGAAAGACTGTGCGGCCCTGCAGGTAAATTCGAATACCAGGGTGCGTGACTACCCTTTTCTCTCTGCTCGTGGATGATTCATTCAGTAGAAGCTAACCACTCATGAGGGGAGAATAGGCCGGTGGACTGAAGACTCGGCATCTGAAGTCTACGTCAAAAACAACGCCTACAAGAACCCCTGCTCTCGCCGTGGGGCCCGAGGCGTCTGGAACATGGGCCAGACATGTTATCAGGCCGTGATTCTTCAGGCCCTCCTTCATGATCCCACCCTGAACGCCTACTTCTTGGCGGGGGTCATGACATCCACACCTGCCAGCGCAATCTGTGCATGGGTTGCGCCGCCACCGAGGTCTTCATGGAATTCAACAGCGGCGAGCGGACGGACGCAGTGTCGGCGGCAACCCTGTTGTACCATGGCTGGGATCTGTCACGCGTAAGCTCATCTTCTCATTCCTTTAGTCGGCAGAACCATCTTCCCTCAGCACGTTAGACTAACTTTTTCGGTTGAATACTACAGGAAATGGCCGGGTATCGACAGCAAGATGCCCATGAGTACTTCCAATTCCTGGTCAACGCCTTGCACGCCGCGACCCCTGGTCACTCGGAAAGCTACGACACCAAGTGCGAGTGCTTCTTCCATCGCACTTTCTACGGTGAACTTCGTAGCAGCGTCATGTGCCACAAGTGTGGTAAGACCACTCACACCTTTGACCCGATGATCGACTTGAGTCTCGACGTGCAACTTCAGAACAAGAAACGGAAGCTCGGTCGATCAAGTGCACCAGGCAGTGCCTCCTTAATCAACTGTCTGGAGAGTTTCACCGCTGTCGAGGATCTCCAGCATCAGACCGAGGCGGCCTACCACTGCGAGAAATGTGGAAACACGCCCCAGCGAGCATCAAAACGACTGCAGATCAACAAGCTCCCGGGGATTCTGTGCATGCAGTTGAAGGTATGTGATCACTCCACGTGAATTAACCTTGACAGGCAGAGGAGTCGAGGCTAACAGTGTGTTTAGCGATACGAACACAACTCATCGTCCTCCGAGAAGATGGATGGTCATGTTGATTTCCCGGTCACTCTGAACATGCTGCCATACACGGTTAAGAAGGACAAAGAGCGTGTCGATACTTCCAACTATCTGTATGACCTGTCCACCGTCGTGGTTCACAAGGGAGCTATGGATTCCGGCCACTACTACTCTTACACCCGACTTAGTGGCGACAAAGTAAGTACTCTTACTATTGTCCGTTTAAGGTTGCTTGAAACACGGGGCGCTAACCTTGCTGGGTATAGTGGGTTCTGATGGATGACAACAAAGTCACCGTTGCCAGTATCGCCGATGTTCTCAAGCAGGACGCTTATCTTCTCTTCTACAGCATTCGTGCTATTCACCCTGATAAGTGAACTCGGTCGACTTTGAAGATGTTGAGGGCGGCATGAAAGGTTTTAATACCGGCCAAAGCAAGAACTGGATCGAGACCAAGGATATGCATTAGAATGGGGAATCAGCGTCGTGCGGAACCAGCATGACTACGAAAATAATGTCTTTAGTTTTGAATGAAATGCCTCTCAGGCAAGATCTGAATGGATCGCCTTCCACAAAGTAAAGATTGTCAGCCGGGTGGCCGTTTACATCTACGGACTCAATTTGCGAACCACTTAAGAGCCACCAAGCTGGAAGCGGGGCGCAAGTTGTTGTAAAGTGAGGCGGAACATTGGCGAGGCGAGGGTCATAGATCAAAGTCTACACTCCGGAGTGCAGGAACGTTGGCTGAGAGGCAAGGAAATCCTTCATGATAGTGGGTAAACGAAAAAACAAGAGTCGGATGGGCGAAACATGACATCCGTCCTTTTGATGCGCGAACACTCTCCACACACAGCCAACCCTCTCGGTCCCAATTGACCCATTCCAGGGCCGCCAAGCAGCATATAAGCCCACCCGGTTGCGCTTCTCCATCTAGTAAACGAAACAAGCACAGCAACCAAAACAAGGAAACGATTTTGGAGTCGTCGTGCGGAAAAAAAGAAGAGGAAGAAAACGGAGTTGTTGGGCGTTAAAAAGTCTTTTGCATTTTATTTGCTCCCCCTGTCACTTCCGAACCAAATTTTTCCCATCCCAGGACACTAATCGAGTGGATTTCGCAAAGCGCCTGGGGCACGTACACGAGAGGACGCATCATAGACGAGAATGGATCGAGAAAGCCGTCAAATCATGGACATGGTTTTGAATCGCTTAGCGGTACTGTTGAAGAGAGAGAGATGTCCCTGGTTAGTATTCAAGTGCTGATAATTTGTTGACTAGGAAATCAAGCGCTCGACTGGTCTTGAGACGGTGTTTATGTCTCCGTATTGGTCGGAGTTGCAAGTGTCGATGTCGAGGCTTTGCTCAAGTGGTGTTCGGGATATGGTGCGGGCGCAGAATTAGAAGAAGGAAAAAAAAACGAACCTTGTTGAAACCAATGTCGGTGGACTTCTCACGGAAGCACTGACGGCAGATGTTCATCTGTATGGAAGAACCCAGGTTAGCCCCGTTGTTTGATAGCGCGAGTTCAGAGTGTTCGAGCAGCGCTCATGGTCGCGGAGGGGGCCAGGTTGCACATACGCCGTACTTGCGGATCAGACCGGCGCGGTGAGTGCAGACACGGCTGTAGTCGAGTTGATCCTGATTAGCCTTTCCGATCCTGGCACATCATCCCATCTCTCGAAATTCCCCATCTTTTCGAAATCCAATAGTGAATTCACTCGCTTCCCCAGCGCGCCACTTCTCCGATATTGACATCTTGTAATTTCGAGAACCGGGAGGGGGTAAAAGATGGCTTTAATGCATCTTTTCAAATTGGGGATTGAACACACCATTCGCGGGAGCCCTTGCCGTACCTGCGCAAAAAGAATTCTAGTTAGCCACGATGCTCTTCCCACGAAGTATATATATGTGAAACGATTTCGACCAGCGATTCGAGACGGCGCACGTATTCTTGACTTACTTGCGGGGCCGGGAGTACCAAACAGACTCGTGAGTCATCTTGAAGGTGTCGAAATGGGGGATTTGACGGGTTTGGTTGGTGACGGGGGACGAGGGTCGTTGGCGCTGATGAAGAAGAACGAAGGGCGGACTTTGGTATACCGGTAGGGTTGGAATTTCGTTGTGTGCTGTCCCGATTGGGAACCGGAGGGCACGGGCCAGCTCGCTTGCCCCGACACTAGTCGATTTTGGGGTGCGTTCCCGCCTGCCCTGGATCCGTGATTAGATAATGATTTGGATGCCTTGTGGTTCGGGCCACCTACTCGGCTCGCATTCAATGGCGGTGACAGGAGATTGCTTGCGCTTGTCTGCATTTCAAGTAAGAGCGGATGTGTCCTGACACCCCCCTATCAAAAGAGTCATTCACAAATTTGGTTGAACTTGACGTCTTTGATAAAGCTTCTGTCCACAGAGATGGGGGCTTCCTTATTATTTTCTTTGATTCATATTCTTGAAACGACCATAATCTGCTGTCTTGATACAAGAGCTCATGGGTTTGAACTACTACCTAGTCACGGTTTTTTTGACACCATCCTCCTTAGAGAAGAGACCTTGGTTCGAGGAGATGATGATCTAGTCATAGTACTCCATTGACGCTTCCATGCTGAAAAAGCACCGTAGTCGCGAAGCCTTGAAAATTTGTCATGCAATACTGTACTTGTAGTCTCATCAACCTTGACGTCGAGCAGTCAGCCCACCCCCAATCCAGGGTTCTCTTGTCAAGCTGACATTGCTTGACAACATCTACACAAGCATCCCCCCTCCATATTCTCAATCTGCTTCCAGTCCTAGCGCATAGGGCAAAGTGTTATAGCCAAGGAGAAAAGAACACATTGTTCGACAGGATTGGAGGAGCAATTGATTTTCCTCTCATTGGGTGTCACCTTGATCCAAATATGGCTGAGAATGTGGAAACGTTGAACGTCTGTGGCATCTATTGTACATTATAAAACGCTTATGTGTAGATCTACCTGCTACCTGTGGACGGCATCCAGTAACCTTTTAGGTAAGCCCCCGAGATTCCGTCAGACACCGACTGAGACGGGAAGTCCTGTCGCATGTCACAGAACTGCGTTCTTGCTGAGACGCGAGTCTTCGCTCGAGTATTTCTGGAGAGATCACACCTATCCGACCTGTTCATAATCGTGGAGACGCCTCTCTATCGCTGAAAGACTCTCAATCCGAAACAGTTGCCAATATCGAAAGAGTGATGCCCGTTCAGATGCATCGGGAAACTACACGTTGCAACGATAAGTAGGTACTTCCAACTGTTCCACCCACTTCCGAGTGTAGACGAGGATCAGATCAAGCTTTTCTCTTTGAAGATGGTTTGGTGGTCCATCAGAGCTCCAGCAGGTCCAGGGCCAACCTTTCCCCAGACTCCCCAGACGACATCTTTGTGGGCAATAAGATATTTCAGGCCACGCGACGAGGTCAGTCGCACTCGACGACTTGTAGACAGTTACCGTACAAATCTGCCTCGCACGGATTTTCCCCGTTATTGATCGTTATGCATCACGGGTCACTTGCGTTATTAATGACCCGTAATGAATTAGAGAGCACTGTAGTAGTATAGTGTCCCCTGTCCAGTATCACTATCTACTGTCCCTCTACTGCCCCGGAGACTCGTGGAGTAGCTCAAGTGTAGTACTTAGTGTACGTAGTGCTGGGCACATGTATACCGGGCACATGTATACCAAGTTACCAACAGACCCCACAGATGAAGCCTTGACGATGACTGGACACGGAATGCTCGTATCATATCCCAAAAAGGCGCCCTTTCGCAGGGAGCCGCCGAGTCCCCCGGCTAACGGATATTGCAGAAGCCGAGCATCCGAATTGCAGGCCCGTGCTGCCGTCGATCTGTAAAGGGCGCGATCTCGTGACGTCCCGTGCTCAGCAGTAAGGACAAAGTCGTAAGAACCAGTAAGTGACCTACTTCCAAACCTGAGTACTTTGCAGGTGGGTTTGCAATTGTTCATTATTTTCTAGGCCAGCTGCAGGATACTGAGATGCGGGGAGCACGGGGTCATCAGGACACAAGAGGCGGAGGGTCAGAGTTCAAAAGGGTACATGACTTGCAGGTCAATGCTGTATCCGAGGACGAGCATTGATTGAAAGTCGCGATGGTGGAGATTGGAGAGTGCCCAAGCCGATGATCAACCTTCTACTACACCGAAAAGCTAATCTTGCTGAGCGATGTCGCAGAGTGTGGCTGGAGGACTTGTATATCTTCTTACGTAGTACCTCAGCTATGCCTTTCACACATGTACATTCTCACATTCTCGAAAAAAGTCGATTTGCCTGGCTTCGCAGTTGTACTACAGTAGCGTGTGTTGGTATGCTGTGGAGCAGCTATAATGTCCTGGCAGACCTACTGTAAGTGAGCCACTACTTAGTACTTACTACTTAATATGGTTGTGAACTTTAAACGGGCCAAATCTCGAGCGCGCGGCGAGCATCGGTTCCTAATAGTAATTAGTCTCTTGTCGCCGACTTGACATAATTCATGCGCCGGAAAGTCAAGGACCCGACGATCTTGTCACACCGTCACTTCTGTTGCTCATGATGTGACCGAAACAAAGACTCGGACCACTCCCTGTACAACACTAACAACAGTAGTCAGTGTTACAGTACATCCATGTGAAATGCGGATGGTCGAGGTATTGCCTGTCTGAGCGTAGTACGAACTCTTACAACGTGCCTGTCACTCGAAGAATCCCAGCTCCGTAGGTACGCGATGCAGAAGACCGAGAAAAAAATGAGTACGGCAGCAAGGGCTCCGATTTTTTACTTACTATCTACTTACTATCTACCAGTATTTACTAGGTACCTTAGTGCTTGCTACTGGAGTAAGTACTAAGTACGGATTGTCCTTGCGGGACCGGCAAGTTGTCGGACTCGTCTTCGAGTCTAGCGAAATCATCTGGTCTAAGATACTCAAGACTCCCAGTGGTGTCAATCCGTTCGTCGGGAATATCGAGCTCGTTGGCTCTGGAAGGTTGGAAAAGTGGAAAGTGGAAGGCGGAAACTGACAACTTCAAGATTTGAGAACGATGATTAATCGGCAAGTCATCCATGATCAATCTCCAAATCAGACGTTCGCAGGTGTGACGGGGATTCATGCTGCACAGGACTGGTACAGCATGGCCATCTGGAGACACACATAAGCAAATGATATCCCGGACTATTGCGAGGGATGAATCATATGATGAGTCTAGTGAATGAATCATCGACGGAAGTACCCGGACAGGAACACCAAGTTATTAGCGTGGCTTCACTTGCATGAGCACATTGACAGCACAGCACTAACAGGTGACACTGATCATCACTTAGTACCTGCTGTACTTCGGTAGTCACTGCCTTAGTAGTAGACCCGTAGCTGTGCTGATACCCGTCGAGACGGAATTGCGGATCATATTGCAAGCTCGGGATTTGTCCTAGACAGTGCGCGTGTGTCCTTGAGAGGTGCGTGTGGTTTACAAATCCAGGCCGGACACAGGGTCGAGGCCCACCGAGTCAGAGCTGGGTGGGGCTTCCAGTCAAACCCTTTTTTTTTGCTCTCTCAGATGCCCGTACTGTACTTATCAAGTTTCCATTCGCAGCCCGAATGTCCCGTCCTCACCTCCCGTGTCCATGTTTTACTGGCATGTCCGGAAGACCGCGGATGATCGGGTGAGCACGTTCTTATTCACCGTATCACATGACTTGCTGTACTTGGATGATAAGACGGTCCTAAGTGTCATCCTTCGGCACCTAGGCCTGATCCTCGGGTTTGCAGGACATATTACTCAGCGGAGGTCAAGCTCAAAAGACGGGACTGTCAATGTCGAGCATGTTTCAAACAGTTCTCGTGTTCCATCAAAGCCTGCGAGTAAGGTTTTGAAGGTGGGATGAGAGAAATATGTCTCGAGTCGGGCCACTTGGCGGATGACTAGGTATCTCCATACCTAGTTTCTAACCTGACTCAGATGACTACTATAGTAATGAGTAAGGTAGTTAGTAGTTACAAATTACTAGCAAGTTGACTAGGTCCTTGTACGTACTAGTATGCAAATATGTACCATTTCCGCCAAGTGTTGGAAACCGCGGTGCCGAGAGAATAAGGAACTGCGCTAAGAGTGACGTTTGTTGAGCCTCAGGTCATAGCGCGGTTCTGGCTTGAGCATCGAATGACTCCACTATTGACGAAGACGAGAAAGATTCGATGGCCGGGGCTGGGTAAGTATCTGAATTGTCAGAACAAACCTGGCTCACTGCTGTCAGAATTCGCTGGCAATCATATATGGACGCAGATAACAATGATTCGGTACCATCAGGATTCAATATCTGCAATACCTAGTTCTTGACTCCTGACTCCTAACTGTGCTTGCTTGGCACCTGACACTGCCCAGCACAGTAGAGGCGTGGAATGATGCTCGGGATTTATTCAAAGTCTAGCGGGAGCTTTCTGACTCGGCGATGAGTAAAGTACAGTCCTTGCCCGTGAGATTGAGACATCATCCATACAGTTTTTGAGTCTACTACAATTATTCTTTTAGGTATTGCCGATCAGACACATTCGCTTGTGCACTTTGTGCAGTAATTGTGCGTTCGGGAAATCGGAAGAGACATCACGGCAATCCCGTACCGTTTAACTGATTCGAGTACTAGTACTAAGTAGTTAGTACCTACCTAGTCACTACCTGTCAGTAACTACTACTCAGTAGTAAGGTATTCACTACTCAGTAGAGGTGGCAGTACTAGCAGTAGCAGTAGTGTTGGAATAGTCCCACATGTTACAACCCTTCCCTCCTCTACCCACCGGGCGATCCAAACCCCTAAAGTGCGACTCGGAGGGAGCAAAAAGGCCGTGCGAGGCCGAGCCCACACAACAAGGATGCTCAAAGACGGAAGACGGTAGCCCTTGCGCTGCAGCTGTCACGTCTTTGTGATGGCTCATAGTGGCTCGTGCCATCGATGACTCTTAAGGTCCTCGGGCCTTGACATCTACGTGGCTTGGGAGTGAGTACTTAAAATCAAGTGAAAGTCTGCCAAGCTAGACATGAGCTACTTAGTCAGAATATAACTCTCTCGACTTATGGGTTCAGATCTGTCAAAAGATACTTTGTCTTCTAGGTCAGTTTTGGGTGACTTGACGTGAGTGAGTGACAGCGCTCCCGTTACTTCTGCTAGTAGTCACCATTTGTAGACCACTTGGAGCAATAGTCACACGAGATGCTTACTACGCACCAACCCCCTGTGACCTGCTGATGTACTGTAACTAGTAGAAACTGAGTAGGAAGTGGTACCTAAGGAGCCCTCCTACTCTCACTATGCTGATGATCAATGCTGAACCCTCGAAAGCGCTGGGGGAAAAGCCGGATGAGATCGATCAGCCGCTGGCTGCCAAGAGCGCTGCGCAACGCTGCGCGAGGCTGGCAGGCCCTTATGTTGGGCATCAACACCCGGCCATCTCCTATCACAGTGCTGCCGAACTCACACGGTACACTAAGTCCACACTCCACGGTCGTATTTTCGTTCAACGGTCCGCTTTTGGCGGTAAAAATTGATCTCTGGATACTGGTAGTATGTACCAGTAAGTACGTGGTACGTACTGTAGTCTGTACATCTGTCAGCCTTGTCAATGCACTGCAGCGATCGAAATACGTCATGCGCCTGGAGACGAGGAAAGGCGGAAAGGCGGAAAGGCTCTTGGTTGGATACCCCTAGACAAAGTACAGATTATGATGACTGTTGTGTTGTGCCTGATTTTCGGTCGAAAAATTGAGCAGCGTACTAGGCAGTAGGCACAAATTGCCAGGCCAGGCGAGATGTTCCGATACACCTTGGAAGAGGACCCCCTTCCCGAGCATCGTCCTACTGCCGAAATACAAAGTGGTGCTAATCGCTAACCGATCATCCGACAGGAATGAGGTCATTCAGGCCCAAGGCAACGGGATGGATGGGGCTATCCCTTCAGATGTGAATCGTCTAGATCCCGGCCCCTCCGAGCCGAGACTGAGAGTTCGTCCAGAGTCCAAAAACCGGTTTCGCCAAGACTCACTCCGTTGTAGCAGGCGGGCTGTCATGCCACAATCATTATTCTTGTGCAGATGACAATTCCCAGCGACTGCAGATCCTTGGGTTGCAAAAGTCGGCTCTCCGCTACCGTCTGAACCGACCACCCGCCTTTCTTTGTGCAGGAGTGAGAGTTGTACAAATCCAGGATGCAACGAGTACTCTAGAGTCCTTGACTGTCGACGCAGATGGTTCCCCGACAGTGTTGCTGGAGATCACATGGATCGGAACAACTAACGAAGATGGCCTGTGAAGATCGAGTCCTTGGCCACCGTCTCAGAAAGCTATAAAGTGGCAGAGATGACGCTCCTCGCTTAGCTTCGCGATAATCATGGATCGAACGCAGCCAAAAGAAAGCCAAGGGAGAGAGGAGTGGAAGACACGGCGGAAGACTCTGGACTCTCCTGTAGTACATAGTAGGCTTTGGATGCCTTTCTTACTCGGTCTTACCCACTCGCCCGACCACTGCATTTTCGGGCGACGGAAACTCCGCTTACGAAGTACTGCCACGCACCCCCGGCGGCGGAGACTTTTATATCCGCCATCTCCGAGGGAGCTACAGCGGCAAAAGGCTATTCGTTGATTTTATACTATGTGCGGTACAGAAACGGAATTATGAAAAAGAAACAAGAAAATGAGAAAAGGGCAAAAAGAGAAAAAGAAATAAACAAAGATGAAAGGATCGGTATTAGCTGGACATGATGCAAGACCAAAAGGGAGTAGTAGAAGCTTCCTGTTCTTGGTCATCTGTGTGAGGTACCTCCTGCGGTCCCATTGTCATCGTTCGAACAGGTTCCCGATTCCTTCCATTGAATTATTAATTGCTTCCTTTAAAAAGAAAAGAAATTCGATGTCCCTGGGGTCGGGTCACTTCTCATAAACCCAAGTTTTCCCCCCCTTTGATTTAATCCCAGGCGTTCTCGAACTACATCTACTCTCTCAGCCCTACCGATTCCCGGTTCCCTCGTGCACTGGTTGCGCTTCCCACTACAACTGATCTTGCTGCGGCGTGTCGAGACAAGTTCTGGTCCTAGTCACGCGGAGCTCCTAAGTCCTCGGTACACACGTGCGACTGACGCATCAACCATCCCCAACAGAGCTCGTTGGAACTGACCTCCATTTCCGTCTGGTTGCGAAAGCCGGCGTTTACGTCACATTTCGAAGCTCCGAGCTCTCCAGCTGAGCGATCTTACTCATCACATCTTTTTTCCCTCAATCTGGACTGAGTCCCCATAGTAGACGGACAGCCGGGCGATTTTTCGTCCTGGAGAGTGGTTTACTTCAAAATTGCCAGTTGGGTCCCGATTCACTCTAGTGGGACCGGCGCAATGAGATCTTTCATCTATCGCGCTGCGATTGCAGCCACAGTGCTTGCGCAACTAGCGATAGCGGTGCCACATGGAGATGACGAGCATATGGGTATGGATATGGATATGGATATGGATATGGGTGGTGGCAGGGCGGCGACCTCGTCGCCATCCGCAGCTCCTCCAGACGACGGTCCAATGAGTTACTTTGCGTATAGTAAACACACTGGCGCAATCATGGCGCATATTGCGCTTATGATGCTCGCCTGGTGTATCGTTCTTCCAGCAGGTAAGTAACACAGCATCGTTGCTCAGCAAATGACGACCGTTTCCATAAGTACGAGTCCAGGTGTTGACACTGTTTGCGATAGCTGTAATGCTCAGCGTGGCGCGCTCACGACTTGCCCTACCGTCGCAGCTCCTTTTTCTTCTGGTGAACGGTTTCGGCATGCTCCTGGGAATCGTCTACAACAGCCAGACTCCGGACCTCTACGAGAACAACGCGCACCACAAGATTGGATGGATCGCGACATGGGTGTTCAGCGCTCAGGCTGTCTTGGCTCTCATTTTCACTTACGCCGGACGTGGCGAGTCTTCTACAGACAAGGACGCCTACGAGCACGCGGCATTCTTGCCCGTCGCAACGGACGATCATGAACACACTTACCCGGCGCATGCCACACATGGCTATCGCTGGTCCAGAGACAGCGGCCAGGGTACGGAACCAGGTTCCCCGACCCATGACACAAGTTCCTCTTCGTCTTTCAATTCACCAGTAGAATGCGACGATGGATTCGAAAAGCCCGAGGCAGAGCTTCCTGTTCAACCAACGCCAAGGAGGGGATGGTTACACAGCACTTTTGTGGACCGCTTCTTGTCGAATCGCGTTCCAGGCCTGGTTTCCAACCGGGTGCTGCGCATCTTCAACGGACTGTACAACGTGGTAGATCGCATCATTCTGCCTTTTGGATTTGTCGCCATTGCAACCGGCGCGGTGACTTACGGTGGTATCATGCGGGATCGCGAAATCTTCAATGGTCTGGCACACTTTATCAAGGGAGGAATCTTCTTCTGGTATGGAGCCCTCACGTTGGGTCGCTATGTCGGCTGCTGGGCGGACCTAGGATGGGCCTGGAACAAGAAACCTCCAGCCTCAATCGTGGGGTGGAAGGCAAAGGTACCCACGGGAGAATTCACCGAGTCGTTTGTGATCTTCTTGTACGGAATCACCAACGTCTTCCTCGAACACTTGGGAGGCAATGGGCAATGGTCCGCAACTGATCTGGAGCACGTCTCCATCTCGGTTATGTTCTTCGGCGGCGGCCTGGTAAGATCTTCAATCCATGTTTGTGCAGCAGGGTGAGCGGACGAGAAGCGAGCAGAACCTGTGCTAACCTTGTCCCTTCTTTCGATAGGTCGGTATGCTCTTCGAGTCCTCCCGCATCCGCGAAACCATGAACAGCACTATTCTCCGAACCCCTGCACACGTTGGACGCGATGAGCGCTGGCAGACTCCCAAATCACAAGGTGTTTCTCTGAACCCTATGCCCGCCCTGATCATCTTGCTGCTGGGTATGATGATGGGCTCTCACCACCAAACAAGCATGACATCGACGATGGTTCACAAACAATGGGGTAACATGTTGATGGGCTTCTCCTTGGCCCGCGGCATGACCTACGTTCTGCTGTTCCTGCGCCCACCCACGTCGTATCTGCCTGCTCGTCCGCCCACCGAGATCGTTGCATCGTTCTGCCTGATGTCGGGCGGCTTGATCTTTATGCTGAGTACGCGCAACGTGATCGAGGCTATGGAGTATTACGATGTGGATGCCATGTTCACCTTCACTGTTGGCATGGGCTTCACCGCTTTCATCATGGCCCTGGAGATTCTCTCGATTGCACTGAAGGCATGGGCCGTGAAACGCGAGCACCGACCCCAATTGGGATTCCACTTCCCTTAGGGTTGGTTCCTTTAGGGGGCGGTATTTGCTGATGACTATCACAACGAACTCAATCTTGCTTCGTCCTGGTCTTAATTTTGACCAGTGCTTTTTGCGTCCTTCTTTTCTTTTAACTTTTCTCTCATGCGTTCCCCTTGATACCCCTTTCTCCAAACGACAGTTTGGCGATCAATGCGATATCGGCAATGGTGTGGCGTGATAGACAAGGGAATGATTACGGATATATGACTACGAGGAACGAGAGGGTGTGTCTTGCTGTGCGATTGTGGCTTGATGAGGCGATCGCATGGACTGGACGCCGGGCCTTTTGGGTTTGGGGTTGTTGAATGGGCTACGACCGTGGTTTCTTCATGAATCTTTGTTCGGCCATATGACTTAATGTGTACTAGATGTTATGCGAGATTGGAATGGCGATTTTTTTTCCCCCACAAAGCCTGAATTCTTCGGCGGTATATCATTACCGTACAAGTTATTCTATTCAGAATGTATAAGTCTTGCTTTCTGGATCATACTTGTCGACGAGGAAGCAGATTGGATGAAGTTGCTGAACAGCATCCAAGCTTTCTCCCATACTCCACGAGGAGCTACCGATTATCTGTGGCCTACGTAATCTTTGTACTCCGACCCACCCACAACCTTCAGTTAAGGGTGGGCCTCACTTCAACCGCCAAATTTCACCATCTCTAAGACCTACTACCCTCTTATACCAACCTCCATGCCTAAGGCTAAGAAACTCAGTGAAAGGCGTCTTACTAAAGCTACTTAAGCCTACCACTAAGCCTAAAAGCTAAATATTAGCGTAATTACGCGGCTATATAGTATCCCGCGCACTACTGTTACGGCCTACACACCATAGGGCAGAGGCCTACGCAGATGAGATCCCGAATCCATAGGGGATCACGGGATCATCGAGTCATATAACCTACTACGGGAATACCTACGAAAAATAGGCTAGAATCAGTCAGGACTCAGATAATATCGCTAGCTTCGCGAAGTAATCTCTCCAGATACGAGAGAGTGGCTTATACTGCCTGATTAATCTGTAACTGGTCCGTAGAATTCGTCTCTGTGAATACTCGAAGGGGCCTAAATCCTAATATGTGCCATGGTGATGGATACCTGGGTGAAAGAAGAGCGACCCGAAACTCAATCGCCCTGGTAGAACCTACGCCCATATGACAGCTATTCACGCTTACTATTTCTAGAGGGCTGTGCACAGCCATCAGCGCTAAATTCTAATGTAGTAAGGATGGGATATGTATGCTAGCCTACACAAATCCCACCCACATCCGTGACTTGGTGCTGAATTGACGCCTTAAGACACATCATTGGCGTACGGGCGGGGGCGACACGTTTCGTCTGACCTTCATAATCGCTTCCGTCTACTTGATGCGATAGAGTGGGTAGTGTTCCCTGCAGGCGGCCCGTGTATAATCATGTTACATGTAGGCTCTAATACATCAAAAAGTTGATTTTTTCACGCCACGAGCGCTTAGGTAGTCTGCACGACCCCAGTCTTTGGGCGTTCGCATCACGACGCTTTTTGAAGCAAGCGATCCTCGGTGGCTATTGGGATACACGATTCGGGCCCATGTAGAACACTAATCTATTACCTCACAATTCCTGCTGCTTGTGGGGAACCTTGGTTTACAAAAGTGGTTGTCTTATCGGGTGTCTCGCAGATTATTCAAAGAGACTAAGTAGTCCTTGGTCCTTCCCTCAGTTCCATTCCAGTTTCATCTGCTTTTCTGAGGGATTCACGCATCACATCAAACCTGGTACTGTCAACGCATCTCGCCCTTCAATGATTTGACTAACTATTTGCATAGCGAAATGTGCTGGCAGAGATGGAAAACCCCCGCCAAATTCCCTGATTGCAAGGGAAAAAGCCAGGGAAACTGTACTGAATTCGATCCTCCCAACGACCATGGTCCATATCCAGTGGTGTGTCGAGGCCCAGAAGAGAGGCGGCCGCGGCATTTGCAATCCTTGTGACTCCAACGTCGCAAGGAAGCTCGACAAAGCGCGGCCACAACTGCCCTGCACATCGCAACAACTAAGTCAGGATCTTATTTGGATTGTCACTGTGTCAGAAAAATGGTGGAGAAAGATCTGGATGCTTGACCGTGATGAAGGGACTATGATTCGGGACGAGGACAGCGAGTGGGTCATGTGATAACAAGATTGTATCTAAGCAGCAGCGCCAGCCCCTTGAAGTACAATCAACCCATTTAAACTACCTTTTGTTCCTCTAGTTATGTCCTCTCCTTTCCTCGATATTCGAGGTGATCCGATTCCCAAAGAGCAGGTTGTCGGGTGTGGAAGCTCTGCAGTCATTCTGCTTCAAAATGGCGTTGCCGTCAAAACCCCGTTAAGATATCTTTGGAGCTCAGACTCCGATGTCGAAGTGAACGTTCAGAGCGTCAGACGCGAGCAAGACGTTTATCGTCGCTTGCAAAGCCTTAAGGATGACCGCTCAAAGGGCATTGTCAGTTGTATTGGCTTTTCAGCTGAAGCCACCCAACTGGCTTATATGGCTAACGGCGACCTTCGGACTTATCTTGCAAAGTGCCGACCTTCTCATCAGCTTCAACTCGCATGGTTTCATGAGATGGCACGCACACTTTGTTATATCCACGACAGACGTGTGCTTGTTGCAGATATCGCTACTCGGAATTTCCTACTTGATACAGATCTGTCCCTCAAAATATGCGATTTCTCTGAGGCATCCCTCCTTCCATTAGATTGCAATATGGAGACTGTGGATGACAATGGATTTACCGCACAAATCGACATCGGCCTTCTTGGAACAGTTATGTACGAAGTTGTGACTGGCAGCAAGTGTGATGTCGACCTTTTCAAAGATAATTCTCCTACCGACGGCAGAGCCTATTGGCCGGAGAGGAAGTCTCTGCCCAGTACACAGGGCATCTGGCTTGGTTGGATAATTGAAGGCTGCTGGGATGGTGGATTTCGCAGCGCCCACAGTCTCCTGCGAGCGTTGGATTCTGTTAGGACCGGTGAGGTCTTGTGAGGTGAGGGAGAGTAAGAGTGAGAGGATCTGAGGTGTACTGTAGGGTACAGTTGAATTCCAGACTAATCGTTGAGGAGTCTACATCTATCTAACCTGTCCTTCGCAGGTGTTCCCGTAGTGGGTCATGTGACTCGGTGATTTCGTGATCCCCTGGGATTTCGGGATCTCATATGTGTAGACCTGTGGTGCGTAGGTCGTAACAGTCTGGGACCATATTCGAAGAAGATATACCTAGATAATTCTTATTAGGAGGACTAGGATTTATCTCTTCTATCTTAAAAATAGGATCGATATCTTCCGAAGGAGGTGGCTTTACGCCGAATCTGCGTATGTAGCGTGTTAAGAATACGGTTATTTTGCAAGCTAGTGCTTAGGCAGAGTAGGAAGTGTTGAAACCTTATTTTTTGGGCTAAACAAGGCTCATAACCTGATGGGATACAGCTACGGTAGGGGTAGCTGTATCAATATGTGAGAGGGATGAGGAGTGAGATTGCTGTGGGGGAGAGATTCTACCGAAGCTATTGACTGTGGTGAGTGGCAGAATCACATGTCATACGAATAGCTTCGAAGCTGAGGTCTGGGGGCCTGCGACGGCTGATAAGCTGTGATTGTCTTACAATATTACGTCTGATCTATGCCTAATTCGGTCTATCTGGGGCCTCTACAACTAATAAATACGCGAGATTACTCTAGCCGGATTCGGCCTATTTTTTTTGACCGCTCTTGCGAAAACTTACACCCCACCGGAAGGGGTATGAGTGAAGTTTTTGTAAGCTTTTGCATATACCGCCCACGTCCCATTTCGATGTGGATCAAGTCCGGAGCTAACCAGCCTTATCGCCGAAACATGTGCCGATTGCCGGGCTGACGCGCGAAGCCGTCGAACTTGCATTTGCATCCGCGGCCGTGACTTGAAGCTCTCATTAGTCATGTGCTCGCTTCTGAAGAAAGATCTCAAACGCCCTCGTGTCATAAAAACATACAGTACTCTCCCGGCAGGACTCAGCTGCAGCCATACTCCTGTCATACTCAGGGTCCCTACTCGGTGTGCTTCGTGAAGAAACTCAATTTCGCATCTTGCGGTGGTGAGGGGCAAGTGGAGAACTGGGTCTCTTCCTCCGCCACCATCTCCAAGCACGGAAAAATGCCCCCCCAAATCGTCATTCCCGCTGTTAAGACGGGCTCGATGCTCCATCCAAGACTCTGCGACTGCGCGTGATTGGACTGGCAACGGGGGTGAATGGAGTTGATCATGGAACGCCGCCGAATCCCGCAGGCACAGGTCTAGCAGTTGTTGCCGCAACATGGTGGAGGTTGTCGAGAATGGGGCGGCGAAACGAGGTGCGGCATATATAGACGAAATTTGGAGATTCCGCTTTTAACCTCGGCGATTCCACCTTGAGATCAGTGTTTGCTCTTTGAACGCTCCATTCCTCTGCAACTTTAGCTTTCAATCACTTTCGCGCACGTCCTTGTACTCCCATAAGTTCGCAATGGCCTCCAACGCACCCGCTGCATGCTGCGCCTCTGGCTTCAAGCACCAGGGCACTCCCGCCGGCGAGGTCAAGAACATTGACGGTGGTAAGTAACTTTGACAAGGATACGAATCGCTTTGCCCCCATGATATGTCATTTGAGAATGACCTGGGACCTTAGACTAATGACTCCCTTTTCCTCAAACTGCCAGTCGACACCTACATCACATACCCCAAGGACAACCAGACTCCCGAAAAGGCCGTTGTCTTCTTGAGTGATATCTTTGGCATCTTCCCAAACTCCCAACTACTGGCCGATGAGTATGCCAAGAGCGGCTACCTCACCGTTATTCCGGACTTGTTCCAGGGCGATGCCATCAGCACCGCGGATATGGACTCGGGCAAGGTCGACTTTGGTGCTTGGTTGCCCAAGCACCAGCCCGCCAACGTTGACCCCGTTGTTGAGGCCACGATCAAGTATGTTCGTGAGACATTGGGAGTGAAGAAGGTTGCTGCTGTGGGTTACTGCTTCGGTGCCAAGGTAAGCAAAAGATTCGATACGTGATCAATTGAATCCGGGAGAAGAGCGTCAATATCTGGAACCAAGAAACAGGCTTGGAAACTGACACAATGCGTGACACGCCCTTTTAGTACGTCACTCGCTTCTTGAAGACCAACAAGGCCGACGTGGGTTTTGTTGCCCACCCCTCGTTCGTCACTCACGAGGAGCTTGGCGCCATTCAGGGCCCCTACTCTATTGCTGCTGCTGGTATGTCGTTTTATTTCCCATATTGCTTCGGTCAATTGAAAGTGGTTGACATCTAATACATTGCCTTTCCTCTCTTTGCAGAGACCGACTCCATTTTCACCACCCAACTTCGTCACGAGTCCGAAGAGACCCTCATCAAGACTGGCCAGCCCTGGCAGATCAACCTATTCGGCGGTGTCGCTCACGGCTTTGCCGTTCGTGGTGACTTGAACGTCAAGGTTCAGAAATTCGCCAAGGAGCAGGCCTTTTACCAGGCTGTTGCTTGGTTCCGCGAGTACCTGTAAGGAAGAGATTATTCTATTTATCGCACTGGATCTCATCCACCAAGAGAGTTGATAATCCTGCCTAAAATGATTGGAACTACGGCTTGCAAAGGGCTGATTTGTTCATAGAGAGGAGTCAGCCAACTTTCAGACTTCTAGATTATGAGAAATGAATGTTTGAACCTTTCACGAATTACGCGCAAATACTGAAATTCTGTAATACCAAGGTCGAGCACGGAGATCGACCGTGAAGAAGAACACAGCGCCGGCCTAAGATGGTGCGCCAGCTGCTGTCATAGTCTCTCCAGCACCCGACATCAAACCTCGAAGATCTTGCTTTTCAAGCCAAGTCTTGAATGACTGACAAGGGATCTCCTTCTTTAACTGCGCAGGCTCGATCACATTCTCCAACCCAGCACAGTAGCCAAATTCCCCGATAAAAGCCAATCCACCCAAGACCTCTTCCGGGATCCCCGTTGCCCGGGCCATGTCCTCCATTGTCATCGAGATCAACTTTACTTCCTCTCCCGAGACCGCGGACCAGGCGTCCACGACACTCTGAAGACTCAGATACTCATCATACGCAAGCAACTTGGTGCCCGGCTGCTCATCCTCCACTAGAGCACGCACAAAGGCGCCCGTGGACGCAGCCGTATCGATAATCGGCGTCCTCGTAGCTCTCCCCGTGGGCACCACGCAGACCAACTCCCCCGTGCGAGGGTCAGGTCTCGGCGCCAGGAACGGATTGGTAGCATAGGCGCCCAGGTAGATGAAAGACGCCTTGCCCGCGAGTCCCGGTCTCGCCAGGATATACTCGACGATCGAGGCTTTGGTCTCCCAATGATGCGAGGCCGCGTACTTTCCGCCCGAAGCGGCTTTCATCGGCCCAAGGGCAGAGTAGACGAATCGCTCGAGCGTGGGAATACTCGCCGCGACGTCGGCGGCATTTCGACCATGTCGTACCTCGATGTCAAAGGCTTGCTTGACGCTCGTATCGTGGTCGAGACCGTTACTTCGAGCGTGAGCGTAGGGTCTCCAGAAATCGGTATTGAGGAAGATTGCGTGCACGCCTTCAAAGGCGCGGCGGAGGGACTCTTTATCGTCGAGGTCTGCTTTGGTGACTTCGGCGTGGAGGGCGGCGAGTTCGCCGGCTTTAGGAGATGTTGGATCGCGAGTCAGACAGCGGACGTGCCAAATTCCTAGATCCAGGAATGTTCGAGCAACTGATGAGCCTTGAATACCTGTTGCCCCGACTATGGCGATGGTTTTCTTCGAGGGGGGGCTCATGTTTGGATCTTGCGTTGCTTCAGGATACCGAGTCTCGATTAATGAGTGCGATTAAAGAGTGAGAAATTGAGTTCGTGCTTTGGATTGTAGTGATTTCATCTTGAGTCTCGAGAGATTCTCGAAGCCTTTTATATCGCTCAGGTCTGCGTGGTCTTCACATCGGAGTTAACAATCAGGTGCTTTGCTGTATAGTTGGTAAGAATGCGCTGATTGGTCCTCGGGGCGTAAGCCACGAGTAAGCCAGCACACTTTATGGAAACCTCTCATCTTGACTTTCACTTCAGAACAGTCCATGGGTTTTCCTCATAGTGGCACGCAGAAGCTGTTCGGACCAACGCGGCCTGCGGCCATACCATGAGTGTCTTTACGTATCTGCACGCGCGTCGCTTCGAAAGGTCGTCTGCGATTTCTACTCTGTACGTTGCGCAAACGGAGATAAGGTGACGTTCTGAATAGAGGTCATTCTCATCCGAACAGTCACCCCGCAATGAATACATCTACATTCTTCAACGATCTATCTGGCCCATCCGGTCCATCCGGTCCATCTCGACCTTCTTCAGCAACCAGATCTCCGGACGAGACTCTTCGCGCGAGCAAAAAGAGAGTCGTCACTGCAGCCCGGAGAGAGCAGAACAAGAAAGCCCAGCGAGCTTATCGTATGTGATCATCTGGTAGTCGCCATCTTTGGTTTTTCGAACCTTCCTGACGGGAGATTTCAGGTGAAAGGCAGAAATTACTCCGAAACTCTCCATCCACCCGTCATGGCATGAGTTCTCGAAAGATCGCTCCTCGATTATCACCAAGTCACGGCCTTGGCTACTCTCTGCACAATCACAACACCGACCATGTCTACAACTCTGACCTCAGCATGCAGCTAATTCTACCGGCCAGACATCTCGCAGACCCATTAGCAAACACCCTCCAAACCACCCGGGACGCCTTCTGGTCTGCGATTCTCCACAACGCCCAATGTCTCGGCTTCGACCTCAACAAGCTCGCTGAATGTGGCCATACCTATACATCGCCATTCTACAAATCAATTACCCCCGACGATCAGCCACGAGATCTGGTGGCTCCATGTCTGAGCACGTCTACGCCCATTTCTTTACGGCCCACCATGGCCCAAATTTTAATTCCACATCATGCCAGCCTGGATCTTATTCCCATTCCGTTGTTGAGGGAGCGCGCTATAATGCTGACATTTGCCCTTCCGGAGGTCTATAATCTCTTGGAGTTGAAGCAGGATGTTTACGGTCGTGATGGGTTGGCGTGCTTGAGATACTCGGATGAGGGAGCTTGTCAGCCTTGGGATCCGCAGAGTTGGAGAGTTAAGCCCTGGTTTAGGAGTAAATGGAGAATGGCCGTGGATGATTAGGTGGTAAATTCATACCCGACCGCTCAACGCCATAATAATAAAAGCAATGACATTGTCAAAGAAAATCGAATTCAGCTCCTCTCGAAAAGATCTCTGGCTGAATGCGTACACTGTAGACGGGTCAGGGTAGTGGTACTTCTACAGTGAACAGTCACTGCACTGCGTCCACACTCCACTCTTGTCTTGTCGGCCCGTCGGCGGAGACGTGCTGCCACGGGGGTACGTGACAAAGTCCACGTCCCCCGAACTTGTCAGTCCGCCGCCGCACGCCGAGTCGACTTTTGTCTTTCCGCGCTCCTTCAATACCCAACCTTGCGCCTAATTCTGTCCTGTCGGTGATCGGTCCATACTCATCGCGCCAATCTCTCGCAGTGCGCTCAAGTGTATCGTCGTATAATTGACTGCTTCTTGACGGTGACTCGTGGTAACTGCGAGCTGTACAACTAGATCGATTGTGTGTCCCTGGTGAGTTTATCCCTGGTGCACGACTGACCCACTGCCGTTGCACTTGAATGCTGTGATTTTTTTTATGAGATTCAGTCGCTGAATTTAATAGTGGCCAGCTAACAGTGACGTGTCTCTAGAGGCGTCTGACCAAAATACAATTATATTTCTTGAAGTCGGACTGCTCAATTTTCTGACCATATACCTCTCGCATTGCTCTAAAATACCTGCGAACTTCCACGTCTATCTGCTCCCGCCGATCCGGCTCTGCTGAATAGAACTCGTTTGTCCGATCGAGGCTATCCGACTTTCTCTTCACTGCGGTCTGGTCTTGATTGCCGGCGCGTCCTGACAAGAATTTTTGTGTTACAAAATCCAAGGCTGCGATTCAACCACCCCCAACATGACTACCCCGGCCGCGTTACCCCCGCTGCCCTTTAACCCGGGCAGGGTCCGATCATACGTCCTGCGCTTGCCGCTCTTCACGCGACTGGTCCTTCTGGTAATACTGGTGTTTTGGTTGCTGGAATTGCAGACCGTATGGAGCGTGGTAACATGGGGCGCCCTGATCCCAAATGAAATCAATATTGGCACGAGTATGTTCCTCCTGGGTACCCCCTTCGCATTTGAGCCGACTGTGGCTTCGAGAAATGGTTCTGGGCTGACGCTGGTGATAGTGTACCGACTCAACACCTACCCTCTGATTCATACTGGTTTCTTCCATGCGGCTCTCAATGTGCTGGCATTGACGCCCCTTTTGGAACGGTTCGAGGCGGAGCATGGTACTCTCACCTCAATTGCTCTCTTTGTTGGACGTACGTACTCTTCTCCAGCAACAAGCTCCTATCTCGGCAGGTTGCTCCATGTCACGGCAGAAATTTCCGAGGAAACTAACACGGCCTCCTCTTTTCAGCGCTCTCAACTTTCCCTGGAGGTTTGTACACTGTGATTGAAAGATTCCTCTTGAAGAGCAACACCCAGGTCATTGGGTCGAGGTCAGTACTGACAAATACATGCACTTCTGTTTGTGGGCTCAGATCGCTGATTTTGCCATCTGTCTCAAGTGTCTGGGTCTTCCTTCTTCTAGGCTCCGAGGCCATTCGGACATTCAAGTCTAGCCCCTATTTTAGGTATCGTACATGCGCGCCTAGAAATCGGCCAAGGGTTCGAAAGCTAACTCACTGAAACAACAGTCTGGGTCCGTATAAAATCCCTACCTGGACATCGCCGCTCTTCGCATGCGCTGTGCTCTCGATTTTGGTATCGAGCGCGAGCTTCCTTGGCCACATTTGCGCTATTCTGATCGGTTACCTGTGTAAGTCTCATGCGGCATCTGTGCTTCATGCTTGGTGTACGTTGGCTAATGACAACAACAGTTGGTCTTGGTTATCTCAAGGTCTTCGTGCCCCCCGAGAAAGTCCTCCGATGGATCGAGGGCAAATTGAACCTCCTCGGAAGACTCCCGCACTATGTCTCTGTCGACCAAAAGACCTTTGGTCGCTACGGCGTCTTGCCTTCCGTGAATGCTGCTGGTACGTCTGGTAATCAGGTACCGATGGGCTTGATGGGGTCAAACCAGCGCCTCGGCGATTGAGAGAAACTGTAACGACGTCTGTAAACGAATCGCATGTACACGCTGTGTCCGGAATCATTTGGGCCTGGCAGATTATGATTTGTTAAAAGGGCTAGAACATGGTCGAGTGCAGATTGAAACATAGCATAGCGATTAGCATCTCTAATAATATTGCACATCTGGTCTTCTCCGCTTCTCGTAATTTTTCCCCGTACCGCAGCCTGCCCCGAGCTCCGCTCTCCAAGTCCGCGGGCTGTAGCTAGCTGGCCTCCCTCCCCATCCGACCACCCATCCATTCACTCTTTCCAGCCGGTTCACCGTGGCAATTTGGGGACTGTGAGTCTCAATGATCACCCGTCAATGACGCTCAAATGTAAGAGCCCTGATGCGACTGTTGCTCACAAACCACATTTACAAGGCGCGACCGAGGCTCTCACCATCTAAACCATCTCTAACAATTGTTGGAATAGCTACGATCCGCAGTCTGCGGAATAACCCCCAATTCCTTTTCGGTCGCTTGCCTAACATCCTTTCGTTCCTCTGCATTGTTGTAGGCGTGGCTTGGCTACTTCTACTTCCCTTGGACGAATACTCCCGGCAAACCTACATTTCCGAGAATGCGCTCCTGCCGGGCCAAGTACACGCTTACTTCACCGGCAGTGAGCAGAACATCTTCCGAGGATATAAGAAAGAGCTCCAGGGGTTGATCCAGGATGGTCGCGAACAAGGACCACTCAATCCCGCGGTGGTATCAACACCGGAGTATGTGAAGAGAGAAAGGTTGAGGGTGAAAGACCTTTGTGCGCGGTCACGCTGACCGTTGATAAATTAGGATTTCAAACAAGATCTCTTCGATCTTGCGAGATGCTGGACTCAAAGTTGCGACTCAAAAGTACGAGTACAAATCGGCGGGAATCACATACCAGGGAGAGAACGTCTATGGTATAATTCACGCGCCACGAGGCGATGCGACAGAGGCAATTGTCTTGGTTGCAGCGTGGAAGACGGCCGATGACGAATTGAACTTGAATGGTGTCACGCTGGCATTGACTCTGGCCAGATATTTCAAACGTGAGTTGTCTGATGCTCGCAGGGATGGCTTTTGGGGGAGGGGGGGGGGGGGAGGAAATGACTTCATTTTCTAACCTGAACTCGTCCGAACATTTAGGCTGGTCGCTTTGGTCCAAGGACATCATTCTCGTTTTCCCTCCAGACAGCAAAACAGGTACCCAGGCCTGGATCGATGCATATCACGACTTACACCCCGCGTCTGTGCAGCCGCTTCCGTTGAAGAGTGGCGCGTTGCAAGGGGCGCTGGTCATCGAATATCCCTTTGAGCATCATTTCCGCAGCCTCCACATCGTATATGATGGAGTCAATGGCCAGCTTCCGAACCTCGATCTCTTCAATACAGCCGTGGCGATTGCGAGCGGTCAAATGGGAATGGGCGCCAATCTCCAGGAGATGTTGCAACACGACAATAGCTACCAAGACCGCCTGAAGACTATGATGCGAAGCATGACCAAACAGGGTCTTGGCTACGCAACTGGAGCACACAGTAGCTTCATGCCGTACCACATTGATGCCATTACTCTTCAACCCAAGGGTGAGGGCTGGGAGGATGAAATGGCACTCGGCCGGACAATTGAAAGTCTTTGTCGTAGCTTGAACAACCTGCTGGAGCATCTGCACCAAAGTTTCTTTTTTTATTTACTCATGCAGACCAATCGCTTCGTCAGCATCGGAACCTATCTGCCTAGTGCCATGTTGATTGCTGGCAATTTCACCATCATGGCCATTGCTCTCTGGATGCGCAGTGGCTACGATTCAGATGGGAAGAGCACGCTTGGTGCTGGCTCCTCCGAGACCGGGACGAGCAAGAGTGATGAAAAAGCGGCCTCGCTCAAAGGTCCAGAGGGTGACCAAGCTAACCTCAATGGAAATACTGTCGCCGAGCGTGTCTTGGCTCTGCCGCTAACTCTGGTCAGCGGCTTGCACCTGCTGGGACTATTGCCGCTATGGACGTTCAACACGATCTTCCATCAGGTATGCCCCTCTCGAACTCTCAAAGTCACGCCTAGGGATGAGCCCGACCATGATGAAGTCGACTAACATCCAGTCCACCCCGCTTAGTACTTTTTATTCGCCACCTATGCTTTCGTCCTCGTAGACCTACTCCTCCCACTAACCCTCGCCGCCTGGCTCTCGCACGGCCTGGGCGTTTCCAAACCCTTCATCCCCCAGCAATATCTCCTGGTCAAGTCCTTCGCCCTGCTCATTCTGGGACTCTGTCTTTCAACACTCGCAACCCTCAATTTCTCCCTATCTTTCATGATCGGACTTCTCAGTGCGCCGCTTAGTTTCGTGACTCGCGTTTCGGGCTCGGCCTCGACGCGCTATCCAGTCGCCGTGTTGGGACTGGTGTTGATGAATCTTCTTTCGCCGCCTGCCGTTCTTCTTGGTGGGAGCTGGTTTACTGGGGTGTCGATTGAGACGATTCTTACGCAGGCTGCCTTTGGCTGGGATGTCTGGGGTATGTGGACGCAGGTGGTTGTCTGGTGTGTGTGGTGGCCAGCGTGGTTGACGGGTTGTGTACTGCTTGGGTCTTCGTTGTTTTGATCACCACATAAAGATTATATAGGTCCATGGTTCATGGATCATGCATTGCACCGCATTATTGGATCTTCAGTCTCTCTTGCGATCCCACAACAAATATGAAATCCGGGATACGTACTTAGTTGCCTGCATGGCAGGCAGGGATCATCTTTGTTATGTATTATAGATGGAAAAAAGATGAGGTAGTCTGGACTGCGGAAGTAACCTTAGGTTATACATTTGTTTAGGCGGCCCAAACATCCTTACCAACACCCTCGATCCAGTGACCAAGCTGATTGACCCCCGCATCCCAGTCCTTCAATCGGTTCCGCATTCCCTCGATCTGCTTCATATCCAACACCTTGGGCTGCACCCAGTGGATATGCGCCACCTGGGCGACCTGGTCGATCGAGCCTTTCAACAATCCGAGCGAGAGCGCCTTCATCACCAAGTGCTCAATCTCATCCGGTTGCACCTTGGTCTCCGCCGCGATATCGTGGAAGGAGAGGGATCGATCATGCGGAGGGCGTCGGAAGACCATCTCCGTCAATGCGGAGAGCGAGATCTTCTGGTAAAGGAACATGCGGTGGGACTCGAGCAACTTGTTTTTGCTGATGTTGCCGGCGAGGACATCGTATGCGGTCAGGTCGCCTCGATTGAAGGCGAAGAGCAGATCGCGCAGCCAGTTGTGTGGTGTCTCGGTCAAAGAGTCGAGGATGGGGTGCAGAAGAAGCTCGCCGAAGTTGTAGATGGAGTCGGATACAAGGGCTGCGACGCTGAGGTTGTAGGCGCGGGATGCCCGTTCGGTTTCGGAGAGGTCTTTGAGATCAATGCAGGCCAGGTAGAGAAGGGCGTTTTTGTAGAAGGATGCGAATTCTTGCTTTGCCTGTTGTGTTTTTGAGAAACGGCACAAATGTTAGATCCAACCGGTATCGAGGGATTCCCAAGATTTTGAACAGTCAAATGATGGAGGACACAGCCCAACATACGTGATAGTAATCCGCATTCACTTTGTAGAATGATGCGTGTACGACCGTCTCGACCGAATCGAACGAGTCCAGCACTGTCTGGCAGGTCGCGAGATCACTCTGTGCTCCGTCGAGATCTGGAATTCGCAGCTTGACACTGGCAACATCGGCAAGTGCATAGACATAGGCGTCTTGTGATTCGGGCTTGTTGACCTTGTTGGAAAGGGCTGTAAGGAAAGCGAGCCGTTCTTCATTATCTGTCATATCCCGGCAAGAGGAACGCTGCTTTAGCATATCTCCTCTCATAGTTGGGGGGATCAAACCTCCTCAGTCCTCTCCTAACTCACCGGAACACTCTGTCGATGCCATCAACCCTAGTGATACAAACTTGAGCTGATTGATCCGGTCCGCGAAGCTCAACACAAAGGCCTTGAAGATCGCCAGTCGCTGGGGAGCACTTTCGGGCATGCGGAAGAATTCCACCATTGAATCGGTCAGCTGATGCCATAATTTCCGCTCCCAGTAGTCTTCAAACGTGAGGAAATAGGTCTGCGTCTCGGGCGTGCCTTTGGCTTGCTGCTCGGCCAGGAAATCGGGGATCTTGGAGGCGTCCATGGCGTAAAGCGAATGACCGGGCGTGTGCAGGAGCGGATTCCGTCGAGCACTGAGAGGGGTGTATCACTGCAGATTCAAAACCGATGCTTCGATCTTGCAAGGAATGGAACAAAGAAGGGCAAAGTCGTCGGCGAGAGGAGATTGGAATGAACGATATGACCGGAGCTGATGATGTCTTCCTGGCAGTTTGGAGCTCGGCGGGCGGTGAGGGTAGCTGGTTGTTCCTGGATTTCCTAGGGCCTCGAGCAATCGCATTGTGACAAGACTATCTCTTTGATGAGATCGAGATTCGATGCATAATTTGAGAACTAAGTTGTAACCCTCGGTGGTTTAATGTTCGTCTTCGGTACAATCGGACTCAGCTGTGACAGCAATGAATATTGAACGTTGGAGTCGTGTCGCTAGCCTTTACTTCGGCTGCGGACGGAGCAAATGGCCAAGCGTTATGCTAGAAATTTCATAATGTCCAGTTCAGATTTGCTTCCATAATCAGAAACCTCCCCTGATTAAACATCATGGCCGAGAAGGCGCTCATTGGAGTAGTGACTTCCACCATTCTAGCGGTCTGTTCGGAACAAGATCCCGGAAACGCAATGCCCGGTATATATTCGCTGCTGTACGTACTACCTCCTTCATACCTACCTTAGTACCTAAAAGCTACTAGTTACTAGATAGTTGCGCGTTGAAGCGGACTCACCGGAAAATGATACCTACCTGACCGGGCTTAGCAGTGTATATACGATGGTGACAAACATGGACAGTCCTCTTGAATATTGGCAGATGTATAGGCGACAGCCCCAGATACGGTACAGCGAACACCGAGGCCGCAAAGACTCGATTCGCTTGACATCAAGCCTGGAGGATCAAGAGCTGAGTCGTGTCACTCGACTCATGGCTTCTTACAAGATGTCAGCGCAGGAGGCTGATTTCCAGTTGCCCATATGCGCTATTCTCTGGCCCATTTGGTAGCGCACACGCCTTGCTAAGTGAGCGGATCCGGTCTTGACGGGAGCGAGGGTCATTCGAGGTTCGGACAAGTACAAGTATGAACTCGTTGGAGTTCAAAAAAAGGCCTGGCGTGTTTCAATGCGATTATGCACGGACGGGCCACCATGTAGATCAACATTGTAGATGGCCAGTTTTCTGGGAGACAGATAAATCAAGAACCTTGGGAGAAAAGGATGCAGTGTTGAGGATTCTCATCTCGACGCTTGCGTCTCACAAAGTAAGGTAATTGCCCAGCATAGATGTAGGAATCAAGTATGGGACGCTGGCACAGTCCGGATACTTTGGTATCGAGTCACATGTTGATGGTCTAGACCCCAGCTGGGATTGGCCGTCGATCGATCTGCCCCACCTCCAGCGTCGAAGCGGAGGGGCTGTTTGTAGACGGCCAGAATGGAAGTAATAAGTATCCGAGTATGTCTCCGAGTCAGCGCATAAATACCCTCTGTGTCAGTCGAGACCACTTTTCATTCTCTCAGCGCATTTTCTAAACGGATGTCTTGCAATATTATCTCTCCACTCAAGAGCTCCACATCTATAGGATATTGAATATCTCCAAACACTGCTCAACATGACTGATTCTTGGATCGAGGCCAATCGGGCCTACTTTGAGTAAGATACTCTTGTGGCTGATCTCGTAGTCCTTTCGGGGCATCTCGCTAATCTCAGCCCTTCCAAAGTCAAATGGCATCAACTTACCAGACAAAGTTTGCCGACTCGATGAAGATCATCGCCGAGCAGACTGCAAAGCACCGGCTGTGGATCAGTGACCGGTGGTCGGACACTGAATCCGGCAAAGGTCAGGAACTGAAGATGCTCGAATATGCCTGTGGACCGGGAGTTGTCTCCATGGTATGGTTAACGCTTACATTGCTCTCATCCATCGATTTTCATACATCAGTCAAGCGGACGAAACAACCAATGCTAATACATCTCCCATGGCGCCTCTAGACCTTGGCCCCATTCGTGACCAAGGTGATCGGCGTCGACATCGCGGATCAAATGCTGGCCGAGTTTCAACAGAATGCGAAAACCATCGGTCTCAGTGACAGGATGATTGGCTTCAAAGCTGATCTTTTGAGTGATACTGCAGCGGAGGACTTCTCCGGACCTGAGTTTCATGATTTTGACGTGGTGGCTGTGAGCATGTCCTTGCACCACTTTCAGCAGCCGGATGTTGCCCTGCAGAGGTTGGCCTCTCGTTTGAAGAAAGGGGGCTCCATGATGATTATCGATCTGGTCCCCAGCTCAGGTCAGGATCACGATCACCATCACGATCACCATCACCATCACCATCACGATCACCATCACGATCACCATCACGATCACCATCACGATCACCATCACGATCACCATCACGATCACCATCACAATGACGATCACGACCCCGATCACCATCACCATCACAATGATGATCACGGTCATGGCCATGGTCACGGTCATGGTCAGACCCAGCCTGTTACAGCCAAAGAGTTTGGTGATGCAGCTCCCACTGTCAAGACCCATGGTTTTACCAAGGAAGATATGATGAAACTGTTTGCATATGCCGGGCTGGACAAAGGATTTGACTACGAAGTGATTCCGGATCAGTTGAAATGGGAGAAGCCGGAGGGAACCCTCACTAAGACCATCTTCATCGCACGCGCTCAGCGTGGCTGATGGAATATCGTCAGAACTCAGGACGAGTACGCGGATCAATCATTGAAACCCCGAATGTCGGCATTTAGTCTCGAGCTTCACACTTTGAGTCTTTCATTTCAGTTATTCGGGTCTATACGATCGACAACGCAGTCGCAAGTAAAATGAGATGACTTCCCGTCCGATATCTGATCTTGTATATCCCGAAAGCAGGGGCGGAAAATATGCGTTTAGAAGCATGTACCGCCATTGATTTAGATCTGTAAGGAAAACTGTCGAGTACCTAGGTAGGTACCTAGCAAGATACTTAATGGATGGATTTTTCTTTCCAGTCTCCATGTCTTACCTGGTAGCCACACTGAGACTTATGACACCGGCGAGCCTGAGTGGAGGAAGCAGAAGGGAGAGATCCAGTCGGTTGTCTTGGTTCGAGTTGTTGAAACTGCCGTGAGTCCTCGATTATACCGTTGATGAACACTTTCCGCGTAGCGATATCCCATTGAGTTATTGTACCTTGGACAGAAACCTATTGACCTGATCTATCGGTTTGGTCCATACACCGCGAATAGAGGCGTGCGATTACTGATGACTTCCGTACCCAGCATAACCTTGAAGACAACGGTGACTTATATGCGATCAACGAAGATATACTCGCTGGTAGCTACTTTTACAAAAATATTGCATCTCCACTCTTCCGTGCGCAAAACAAATCTCACGCCAGATCTACGTCTACCGGAGCGAAACCATAATTGTGCGCACGAGATTATGTTCAAGTGAGGGTTTTGACTCTTTTGAGCTTGAACGTTTGAGACCCACACAGCATCCGAGGCAGCTCAATGTGATAGGCACATGACGTCACCATACCCATCGGCTACAGCTTCGTTTGCACGAGACTTGGAGGAACCGGGTCATTGTCACCGGTCTACGTACGTCTTCCTGTTCACTTCCTATTTAAACTATTTCATACCTTCTCAGTATTTCAAACGAAGCTTCCTCAAGTGTTTACTCCACGCTCATCCACCACCTTCACCACCATGTCCGAATCAATTGCCCTTATGCGTCGCCGCCGAAGCGACGAGCTCCACAAGCTCGCAGATGAGCATTTCCAACATGATCTGCAAGCCGCTGATCGCGACGCACTCAAATCCGCTGCCTCTACTGTCTCGAGGTGGACGACCATCGGATCAGCAGTCGGTCTGGGTCTTGGACTCTTTGCTGCCATCCGTCTGCGAAGCAGTCGCAAGGCTTTCTTTGACGCGATCCGAGCTCAAGAACGACCGACCAAGGTCGTGTTCGCCGACGGACGCACCGGTACGCGCTCTGCCAATTCGGTCTTTGTCCCATTGACTCTCCTGCTAACTGAGACTCACCAGAGGCTCTCCCTGATTTGACCCCCATGCTGAAGCCCACTACGTTGGGTGACGTCGCAACTTACTTCTTTGCCTCCCTCGGCGGCTTGTTCCTCGGCGGAGAACTCGGTATGGAATTGCTCGTTCCTCTCAAAGCGTCGGCCTTGACTTTGTGTTTTCCTTTGCTGACACTTGTAATGCAGGCTTTGCAGGAGGTGCAGCCAGCGGCAGCCGGACGATCACAGCTGATCCCGAGAGGAGAGAACGGGTGGAGACTGCGTTCCGCAGATTCAGAGCCGACGTTTTACGACGGGAGGCAGACTCGCTGGATAAGGGGGCCAGTGTCTCCGAGATAATGTTCTAAGGTTGCAGAGCTTGAGGTGAGACGAAGGGCAATGGCTATAATGTTGTTTCATCTGTGATGGATTCTAATTGTCGATGTTGGGGTTCGGCGTCTTTGCAGAGCGAGCTGCGGACATTGGGGGCAGTCCTCTTGGAATTTGTATACTATTTTCCACTTTTACCGTGAATGTCTACTGACACATTCAACTTCTTGTGATTCTGGAGCTTTCTGTCGGTAGTAGTTTCGAGAGTTGGCTGTGGCACATCTGTCCACGCAGCTAAGGTCAAGCAATTGCCTTGAGCAATGCGGCTAAAACCTCCTTTAAAATAGAAAAAGACGCCGTTAGATGTACGTATTCTCGCACAATCACACGAGAGCTCAAGAAAGATCTCAAAATTAACGGCTGCACCGAATGGCTCCGCTCGTCTGATAACCATCTTACTCCAACTGCGTGTTCCAGGCAGAGCACTGTCCTCTTTCCCCGCATCTTCGATCGCCGAAACGCCAAACAGCTTCAGTCGAGGCCAAGCATGATAACAAGACCACTACACCATTTCGATTGACCTACTCCAAATTCACTACCCAACCATCATACAACAATCTATCGGTTCCTCAAGAGGCGGACTTTATCCCGCTGTCCTTCCCCACTCATCCTTATCAACCCTACTCCGAGACATTTCAACTGCTCTTCATCGTCAAAGACTCGCATGAGATATAAGGAGAATTCAGATCCACGATGTTTGGAATTAGAGCATTTCATGCCAACTGGGCTAGCATATCAGTCGGAAGACGACTGTTTAAGCCAGTGACTTTCAGCTCCTCTTCCAACCTATTTTTCCATCGTTGCTTTTCCACCTCGGGTGCTTTCGCCATGTTGACCACGGAGCTCTCTGACGCGGCCATTTCAGCCCTTCGCGTCAACAAAGAGAGACTGGCGAGGGATCTTCATCACTCATGTCAATGGGGTTCGGGGATAAGATGGGGAAAGTAAGTTTTTGCGATTGTCATTTGAAATTCAACATGGAGTAAAAGACTGGATTCTCACCAATTGCGTTCAGTGACCCCACGGAAACGGGTATGCAGCGTCTGGCTCTGTCAGATGAAGACAGACAAGTTCGGGACTGGTTCGTTCAGACTATGAAGAATCTGAAATGCCAAATCACCGTCGATGAAATGGGTAATATCTTTGCCGTGAGGCCCGGTCGACGCACAGATGTACCAGCTACATTTATTGGCAGCCATCTCGATACACAGCCAACCGGAGGTCGATATGACGGTGTCCTAGGTATTTTGGCAGGCGTAGAGGCCCTGAAACGGATGGACGAGCTGGGTCTCGAAACAGAGGGAGGAGTCGGTGTCGTGAATTGGACCAAGTACTGATCCCGCACTGTTTCGGGCTGGATGCTTCGCCTTTACTGACCGATTATTCAGTGAGGAAGGCGCACGGTTTCCAATGAGTATGGTCTCGTCGGGCGTCTGGGCCGAGTGTATCCCGCTATCGAAAGCCCACGATCTCAAAGAAGTGCCCACCGTGGCATCACTCCCATCGGCCGCATCTGCTCCAGAAACGATGAAAGCGGCTTTAGAAAGAATCGGATATCTCGGCGACGTGCCCTGTTCTTACAAGTCCGTTCCAATGGCAGCACATTTCGAATTACACATCGAACAAGGTCCTCACTTGATTTCGGCCGGTCAGCGTGTCGGTGTTGTCACAGCAGTCCAGGCCTACCGTTGGTTCAGGCTTGAGATTACTGGGCGAGATACTCACACAGGTACCACCGCCTTTGAACACCGTGCCGATGCATTGTATGCCTCTGCGCAGATGATGGTCCGAGCACGCGAGGTGGCCGCGGCAAAGGGCTGTCTCGCCAGCGTGGGTATCATTGAAGCGGCACCAGGAAGTGTCAACACAGTCCCCGGACGTGTGAGCTTCAGCCTGGATATCCGAGGCCCGGAGACTGCGCTGGTGGCCGAAGTGGAAGAGGAATTGCGCAGTGCCTTTGATAAGATCGCTGCAGCTGAAGGCGCCGGAATTGGCAAACCCTGTCAAGCGAAGTGGACACTGGACTTTGACTCGCCGGCTATCAAGTTCCACGAGGATTGTATCGACTGCGTCCAGGAATCGGCCCTTGCAGTGGTTGCAGATGCGCCGGTGGCTGATACCAAAGCTTTGGTTCGGCCCATTATGAGCGGTGCTGGTCACGACAGCGTCTTTGCGTCCAAGCGAGTGCCAACGAGTATGATCTTTGTTCCATGTCGCGATGGAGTGAGCCATCACCCGGAGGAATTCTGCTCGGAGGACGATTGTGCCACAGGAGCATCCGTGATCCTTCAGGCGGTGGTGCGGTATGATCGGAGGAGGTTCAAATAAAGCTCACAATGTGATTGAGCCTCGAGGATCCCATCGCGAGAGCATTATCTAGTCGTCATCAACCACCCGTCATCAACGAGAGCAGAGAGGCACAGTACTAGCTCAGTCACCGCTTATATAAGAGAAACAAGGGGTCTCTTGCCGCGGAGATGCCTTGGAAATACGCCTACGAGAGACAATGGCATGCTTTGAATTCAGCATATGCCATGATCTCCGACAAGTAAACTACATCATACAAGAGAGTGGTATCATTTCAAGAAATTTTGATATTTTTTCATATCCCCATGTAACTCAATCGAGGAGACTTTCATAAAGATGTACCGACCGACCAGCCCCTTTCAGAGATGCAAATTGGTTTCCCAAGTGCCTACTCAGGACCAGGAAGTCGATATCATCAGGCCCCTAAGGTCGACCAAGAAGCGGACATGACACCAAGGCATAGGGCATCAGGGTGAGAGAGCATTTACTGCTGCTGGGGGGCACCACGGCCACGGCCGAAGCCACCGCGGAAAGAAGGAGCGAACTCGCCAGGGGCACCACCCTCCTTGCCACCCTCCTCACGACGGCGGTAACCACCCTCGCGACCCTCACGGGGAGCACGGGGCCGGCGCTCACGGTCCTCGCCGCCCATCATACCGCGGGGAGGAGCGTGGGAGCGCTGCTGCTTGATGTGGGTGGCAGGAACAACCTCGGCGGGGAGGTGGAGCCACTCGCGCAGGTAGTCAAGACCCTCGGGGGTGAGGGTGTAGTAGTAGTACTGCCACGAGAACTGGGTCTTGACGAAACCGCGGGAAGTCAGGGACTGCATAGCCTTGATGACCTGTGGGAGTTGTGAAGTATTAGTAACGAATTCAGGGCTTTGGATATGGTGCGCGTCCAATTTTCGACATACATAGAGGTTCTTGGTGTCAATGTCATTGTGCTTAGGAAGGTTGAAGTCCTTCTTGGCCACGAGCACACCCTCTGTATTTCAACGATCAGTCAATCTGTTTTCCCTTCTTCGATTCAATGTCGCAACAGGTTCGGCGCGCCGATAGTAGACTAGCCGAACTAGAAGAGGACAGTTGGCGACGGTGTTGGTTACATACCACGGAAGAGGTACTCGTGGATCTTCTTGCGGTCGGCCTTGGGGATGAGCCTGCGACATGTTAGTGATGTAGAACCACAATGAGACGATCTGGTATGAAAACGTACATTGTCGCGAGTTCCTGGCGCAATTCGTGGAATCGCTTTGACAACTACAGGAAATGGTGGATGATTTAAAGATTCTAGAGTGGAGCTGGCGTGATATGAAAAGTGCGATAATCCTGTTGAAAGGCTCGCTAGGGTTTCCGCCCTAATCTGTTTCCCGGTCCTCAAGCCGGAGAGTCATGTGATTAGACTCCCGTCGGGCGGCATCCATCTGCACCTGCATGGATCCATAACTTCCTGGGCAGTTAGTGACGGATTAGTCATAGGACGCAGTCTTTCACGTGACTCTATGACGGCGCCCCTCCGCTCTCAGTTGGAGGCTCGAATTGCGACTCAATTGGAATTTGATGAAGGCGGGGAAGTATTGCCAGGCGAGAGGCCAGCCCAAATCTAGCCAAGTCACGTGAAAGCTCCGGCCATCGCATCAGGCCCGCCTTATCTGTTGCACGCCACAACCTCAACTTCCTCAATCAACAGCATCACGTCCTTCGCATAACTTACTCGCCGGAGAGTCAGTCAATATGGCGCAGTCCAACATCAACATTCTTCTTTCGACGTTTCCTGGTCTCTCTCTACCCTCAACGTTATCGTTCAGCCTACCTTTTACAGCCAGCGTCGCCGACCTGACAGACAAAGTCACTTCATATCTCCCATCCTCTCTTTCCCTCGATCGACTTATCCTGACCACGACCAACAACAAGCAAATCTTCGCATCGCCAGCTTCAGTCAAGTCAGTCATCTCTGAACCTAATGGCGCAACCTCAAATATACTCCCAATTCGCCTTTCCGCACCTCTGTGCGGTGGCAAAGGTGGTTTCGGATCCCAGCTGCGTGCTGCTGGTGGTCGCATGGCAAGCAAGCGCAAGCGCAACCAAGGCGATGCAAACAGCTCCAGTCGCAATCTAGATGGCCGTCGTTTGCGCACGATCAACGAGGCCAAGGCGCTCGCGGAGTATCTTGCTGTGAAACCTGAAATGGACAAGCAAGAGAAAGAGGAGCGCCGGCGCCGCTGGCAAGCAGTCGTCGAACTGGCAGAAAAACGCCAAGACGAGATCAAGAATGGAGGTGGCAAACAAAAGATTGATGGTCAGTGGATGGACGACAAGGAGGAAATGAATGAAAAGGCCCGAGAGGCAGTTCTTCAAGCAATGAAGGACGGGGACTGGACGGACAACCTTCGAGAAACAATTTTGGGAGGGTCAAGTACCAGTGCAAGCGAGGGCAGTGACGAAGACATGTCCACTGTCTCCGAGGAAGACGAGGAAGAAGAACCGGTCAGCGGACCATCTCCCACTGATAAAGCGCCCTCCAAACCAGCCCCTCGCCGGTACATTGGATTCGACGACGACGACGAGTTTATGAGCGATTCGGATGAAGAGCAAGCAGAGGAGAATGAAGCCAAGGGTAAAGGCAAAGCTCGCGCATAAGGGAGCGATACCGGAGCTTCTGCATTCACGGTTTCTATGATGGCGTTTTTAGCGATTAGGAGTGACGCATATTGTTCTCAAAGTCTTCTTATTGGGCCAAATTTATAATGGCTATATTATCAAAGTGCTCGTTCCATATTTCCACCAATATCCGAATACGAAATGGCAGCAATTAAATCCCAATCAACAAAGTGAATGAGAAGACCAATAACATCATAGCCTAGATCTAGGCCCGGGCGCGCTTATCGATAAGAACTGCTTGACGGTCCAAAAAAAAAGGCTCCGCTCGTGTTCCGCATATTTGCGATCGCATGCAATCATGTCCCTTTGCGCAAGAGGCGCCCTGTTCCGGGCAGGAAAACTCAGAAAACTGCAACCCATCTCGAGAGCTCTGACAGCTCAGTTTGAATACTCAACATGGTCGAATAACGGTCCAAGTCGCTTTGCGACCAAGCACAACTCTCCTCTCAGCCTCCGACACGGCCAGATTCGCAAATTCTCGGCACCTCAATCTCAACAAGGGAAAGATGAACTTGGTCAAGATGAACTCATCGATGTGCTACCTATCTGTTGTCCTGGGTGTGGCGCATTCTCTCAGACAATCGAGCCTGAAGAGCCTGGCTACTACAGTGCCAACCGAAAGCAGACCAGGAAGCTCTTAGCTCGGAAGAAGGGTGCTCTCGAGCAAAGTAGCAAGGAGCAGGATGAGAAAGATGCCATCCTGAAAGATGCTGGAATTGAAGACGACTCACAGTCTTCGGCGCCGGTCCCGATTCATGGTCAGTTCACTGTCCAGAGCTTCATTGGCATCCTGAAAACCAGCAACTGACAGTCTAAAACAAGGCGGCGCTCTTCCTGACGACGTTCTCGTCCCTGAGAGTCAACCTACAACTGAACTACTAGAAGCACCATCGCGTGTGTCCCATGTCTGTGATCGCTGTCACGACCTGATACATCATAACAAGGCCGCCTCTTTGCCCAAGCCTTCTGTACACTCAATCCGGGAATTGATGGACGAGTCACCTTACAAATACAATCGCATTTACCATATCTTGGATGCCGCGGATTTCCCGATGTCCCTCATCCCACGCATCCACGCTGCCTTGGACGCTCAAGAGCAACGGTCGAAGAATCGACGAGCAACGAACGAGAAGTACAGCGGTGGCAGGAAGCTGCCCACCTTGAGTTTCGTCATTACACGCGCGGACCTGCTTGCAGCCACCAAGGAACAGGTAGACTCCAAGATGGAGTATATCCGCAATGTACTGCGGGATGCTCTGGGAAAGGCGGGTAGAGACGTCAGATTAGGCAATGTGCACATGATTAGCGCTCATCGCGGTTGGTGGACGAAACAGGTCAAAGAAGAGATCAAAGAGCATGGCGGAGGTATTTGGGTTGTTGGCAAGGCCAACGTTGGAAAAAGCAGCTTCATTGAAGTGTGTTTTCCGAAAGATTCGTCTCGCCTCGAGAATATGGCTGAGTGGATTGAACAACAGCGGGAAGAGCATGAGATTCCTAATCAGCGCCAGGCCTCTCTGCTCGATCCCGAGAGCTTGCTTCCGCCGGCGCCACGCGAGGACATGTACCCGGTGCTTCCTGTGATTTCCTCCTTGCCTGGTACCACGGTGTCTCCGATTCGAATTCCATTCGGTCGCGGAAAGGGCGAAGTCATTGATCTGCCTGGCCTTGAACGTGGAGAGCTCGAAGATTATGTTCGCGACGAGCATAAGCGTGACTTGATCATGACCAAGCGTGTCAAGCCTGAACGGTGTACAGTCAAACCAGGTCAATCCCTTCTCCTGGGAGGTGGTCTGGTGCGCATCACCGCTGTTGACCCAGACGACACCGTTCTCGCTGCATGCTTTGTCCCCATTGAGCCGCACGTCACTAAGACTGATAAGGCCATTGAGCTCCAAACAGAGCGACGCCCGTATGTCGGGAAGCAGCTTATGAAAGAAGGAACTGGCGCGACGATTGCCTCGTCAGGAAAGTTCGACTTGCGCTGGGACACGACTGCCTCTAACCTCCCGTCGCTCGTGGCCAAAGCTGTGAAAGACAAAGGCATACCTATTCCCAAACTTCCCTACCGAGTCATGTCGGCCGATATTCTCGTTGAAGGCTGCGGCTGGATCGAAGTAAGCATCCAGGTCCGAGCAAGACGCTACCCAGGGAACAAGAACGACCAGGTGAACTATCCACAGATTGAGGTCTTCACTCCCAACGGCAAGCATATTGGTATTCGACCTCCAATCCAGTGCTGGGACTTCATTGCGCAAAAGCTGAAGGCAGACAAAAGGAAAAGACCGCGACTGAGGTTCCGCTATAGCTGATCCACGATCATTCTTGCGCAGATGGATCACGTCGATCTGAAGTACCATGTATACTAGAAATCTGAGCATAGCGTCTGGCGTTCTAAACATCGTTGCATATCATACCCAAAGAAGAATTTATGTTGTATAGGTCGCGATCTCGAGCAAGTAATCACACAGGTTTGGGCTTGGGCTTCCTTCCCTCATCTCGAATGATCCGTTGAAAGAGCAGTGGCAGTCCCTAATTGTACAGCGGCCGTCTCTTATAAGACAGAACAACGCCCAATTTTCTCGACTTCTTCTTTCGGGCCCTCGTCATATCGATATCACTTTCCTGACGATGGAGTGACTTCTACTAGGTAGTCCTCGATTAAGCAGGCGTTTTACACAGAAGAACATATCCCATCGAACAGTAGAAATGTGAATTTTCGTGCTTGGGAAATAAACGACATAAGCTCACCGAGCACGTCGCTCAAAAGTGATCAATGGAGGCGTAAGAGACTATCATAGGTCTACATGTACAGCTCAATCAGTCGACGTTGGCGAACATGAATGCGGGCTGGCCGGGGACAGCGTGTTCGGCGTTCAAACCCTCGCGGGTCTCACCAGTTCCAACGACCTCACCGGTCTTGCCACCCTCATGAACCTTGATCACCTCAACCTGCTTATAACCAGAGGTTCGCTGCAGACCAGGAATCATGGCAGTCAAGTACTTGAGCTCATCGAAAGGCAGCTTGCGGCCGAAGACGAGCTCCGGGTCCTCGCGGCTACCCACGAGGCGGCGCTTCAGAGTTTGAACGAAAGGCATGGCCTTCTTCATCTCGCCCAACTTGCCAACCTTGGCATTGAGCTCCTTGTCATTGATTGAGACAGTCATGGCGTCGAAAGCCTCGCGCACGAGGTCGATGTACTTCTCTTGCCAGGCAGGGAAGTTCTCGGCATAGTAGATAGTAAGCTTCTTAGGCTTGCGGGGGTCAAAGTTTGACGCCTTGCCCTTTGACAGACGCTTAACGAACTGAGCCTCTGATGACAGAATGCTGGAAGAGGTGCTGCGGACGTAGCTTTGAGCAGCAGTGAGCTCTAGCTTGGGCTCGGGAACGGTAGGGAATCTAGCAAAGTGGATGGACTCGGACTGAAAGCAGGTTAGATTTGGAGATTGTAATGAATCTGGGAGTGGGGGCACACCAACCTTCTTCAGGACCTCCAGCCACACATGCTCAGCCCAGTGAGGAGCAATCGGGGCCAGCATCAACGCCTGCAACTCGATGTAGCGGAGGATGGTGTCACGGTGCATACCACAACCAGCAGCGGTGGCGGCCTCGCGGTAAGTGTCACGAGCGGCAGTGAAATCGTACAGACCGGACTTCAGAGCAAGCTTGAAGTTTGTGCTGAAAAAAAAAATCGTAGGTTAGCTGACGTATCCACCTTATCAAAATCTAAGACAGTACTCACTCCTGGTAGTGCTTCTGAGCCTCACGGACGAGGCTGTTCATCTCGTTGTCAAACAACTCGTCGCAGTAGGCATCAGCTGCACCAGTGCGGAGGGAGGAGTCCTTGACGACCTCCTCGATCCATTCCTTCAGGGTGAAGAGACGCAAGATGTTACTGTTGGCAACAGCCTCCTCAAAGTTGGCATCCTCAATGCCATCACCAGCATCGGCAAAGGCAATTCGGGTTGCGTCGGCACCGAACTTATCAACGGCATCCTTCAAGGTAAGGAAGTTACCAGTACTCTTACTCATTTTCTCGCCGTTGAGCAACAGATGACCATTGGCACGGACTCCACGAGGCCAATACTCGGCTGGGAACAGCGCGATGTGAATGTAAAGGAAGAAAGTAAGATGGTTCTGGATCAGATCCTTGCCTGAAACACGGACATCAAGGGGATACCAGTACTCGAATTCACGGCGCATCTTCAGCAAGGCGTCCTTGTCAATACCGGACTGGGTGATCAGGTCGTCGCTGAGCTCGCGACGGGTGAAGACGTAGTCCCAGACTTCATCCGTCATCTGGTCGGCGGTGACGTTCAGGGGACCAGTGGTCTTACCGTATCGATCACCGTGGAGAAGGTGAGCGATGGTATAGTAAGCCATGTAAACAGTGCTATCACTCAGGGACTCGACCAAGAACTGAGTGTCCCAGGGGAGCTTGGAACCTAGGCCGTAGGTGCGGGCACAGGCCCAACGGTTCAGCCATGACAAGTTCTTCTCGAAGCCGTTCTTGGTTTCAGGGGCATAGGCGTTGAGCTTGTTGACAACGTGGTCCAGGGTCTCCTTTTGCCACTGCTCATCATTCTCACCGTAGTTCAGGAACCATTGGCCGAGATAGGCCACCACACACTCGTCACCGGAGCGAGAAACAACCTTGCCCATGGGATCGGCGAAGGGGAAGGCATCCCCACTTTGGTACAGCGATTGACGGACCTTGTCCTTAGCAACGCTGACAGGCTCACCCTTGAATTCACCCACGATCAGAGTTCCCTTGTAGAAGCCCTCGGTGTAGGCAAGATCCTTGGCCTCAGCCAGCTGAGTGACATCCTTGGGCGAGTTGATTTTGAGCTGTTTGATCAAAGCAGGAGCAGTCAAGTTGCCGTAAGTTGGGGTGTCGATCAGAGGGAAAATCTCCTTATCAGCCCACTCTTTCTTAATACCATAGTAATCGGCCTTCTTAATCAAGTCCATAAGGGTGGCATAGTCGTCGGGGCTGTCGGAGGGAACTGAGGTGACGACACCGGTTCCCTTTGAAGCAGAGACACTCTCCATGGGCAGAATATAGACACCATCCTTATGGAATGAAAGAGGGGCGTTGATAAGAGTACCAACGAACGAAGAGCCAGGAGCCTCGAGAACGAGAGGAAGCTCATCCTGGGACTTGGGGAAGTAGCCGTCCTGGAAGAAGTGGCCCTGGAAAGCCATGTTCCAAGCAGCACGCTTGGTGACAATAACATATTCCTTCTCCTTCAACTTGAATAGACCGTAGTTGATCTTGGGGCCAACGAAACAGTTGGTTTGGCCGTACATGGTTTCGGGACGGAGAGTAGCAGGGACGAAGAAGACCTTGGCGTCGTCCTCGATCTTGCCCTTTACGAGTTGAGCAATCTCGGGGGCCCACTCCTTGACCTGCAGCTTCAAAGCAGTGTACTCCTGAGGGCCAATTCCTTCACCTTCTGTGCGGTCGTGGTCCATGCAAGGCTGACCATCCTTGGGAGAGTAGATAGTGTAACGGTTGCCGTACATGATTTTTCCGAGCTCGCGGAGACGATTCATCTGCCAGCGGACGAAGGCGTCATAGTAAGGGTTGGCGTCGGTTGTGACAAATTGGCGGCGCCAGTCGACACGGGCACCCATGCTGTCCAGGTCGCGAATGGCGAGAGGGGGGAAGTGGTGCAGCCAATGGTTGGCATCGGCGAACTTGTGAATATCCTCAAGGGGGACACCGATCGCCAACATGATCTGGAATTGATACTTCATCTTCACGGTCTTAGCGGCGGCCTTGCTCTTCTTTCCAGAGAACTTCTCGGCCTGAGCCTTGGCTTCGGGCTTGGACTCTTGCGTGGGCGCAGCGGGAGCGCTCGCCTCATCCTCCTCCTTGTAACCTTCGAAGTTCTGACCAAACATCTTCACTTCGTCGCGCAGCTTGTCGGCACAAGCCTTGATGGGCATACCGGTGCAGTGGAAGCCGAGGGGGAACAGCGCACGCTTGCCCTCCATACGAGCGACACCAGTCATGAACTCGACCTTACTAGCAGTGAAGCTGTGGCCGGCGTGCAAAGTACCGTTCATGTAAGGATACGCCATGGTACCGAAGAACTTGGGGTGTTTCTCACGCAGCTCAGAAGCGGTCATGGAGCCTTGAGGGACTTCTTCGAATGACGGGGCATCGGCCTCGAAGACTCTGTTCTCCTTCCATTGTGCTTGGTACTTCTTCTCGATGGCAATCAGAGTGTCACGTTTCTCGGTCTAGAGAAATGGAAAACATTATTAGCGACATTAAAAACAGATCAAGTAAAGTAAAGAATTTGGTAGTAAACGGCGTGATGGAGGGGGAGGGGTAGATGAATGATCACATTTTCGAGCTTCAAAGTGTTTTTCGTGCTGTTGCTCGGATCGAGCGCAGCAGCGGATGCAGCAGCAGCCGCCATGATTGATTTCAGACGGATTGAACCCTGGTAGCAAGATTCACAAAAACTACCTAAGGAATTACAGATCGCGGGGTTGATATAAATTCAAGTCAAATTGTGCCGGTGACTCAAAGGCGGTCGAGAGGCGGCGACGGTGAATGGTCAAGTGCCTAGGACTCGAGTTGGTCGTATAGGTATGAGTTGAGCTAGGTGTCTTGGAATTTTGCAGAAGTGATTAATATTCTGTGTAGATATATGCTTGAGTGTACTACCAAGGACTTTCGTCTTATTTAATATTTGATGTAACAAGCATATAGTCTTGTCTTTCTGACAGCTGAGGTGGTCCAAGAAGCATAACTATTTGATGTAAATAACTCACGTGACCCTGAATCGCGCCGCAACTTTCCAGTCATGGATGTCCGCCGACAAAATTCCCCGGATCAGCAATAACACGCTTTCGACTCGATAACAGACCGTCCTTTTAGCTCAGGAGTTGTTTTGTTGGTAGATCGCGATTTCAGTCAATCCCTTTACTTTCGACGCACTAGGGTCGACCCCCTGGGCGATACCCCAAGCCATTATGGTCAACTTGTTCAAGCGCATGCGCAAGCTGAAGACTGTAAGTATACAGGTCTGTCCAGTTTGACTGAATGATTGATTGGGAAACAACCAAACTATATGAAAGCTCGCTGACAAGAACATCTTCCAAATATAGAGGGTAAATTCAATCCATATTCCAAGCAAAACTTCGCTTCTTCCAAAGCTCCTCCGAATCCGGAAATCCTCCCCTTCAGCAAATTGCCCTCTCAGCGCGCCGAATCCAAACAACCATGAAAAAATGCCTCCGTGACTGACACAAACCAACAGATTCTTGATATCAGAACCGGTCTCGGTGCCGCAATCTTTCCCAATCCCACCTCTGCCACGAAAGAATTTCCCCCAGTCACTCGACTACACCTCACATATGCCCGCAAGATCTACAATGGACATCAAGGCGCCCGTCACTTCTGGCGCAATTGCCTTCCCCGCCTCAAATATCACAACCCGGCTGTTCGTATGACGGTGCAACAGACAGAAGACCAGAGCTTAACGCCTTCTTTGACGATCTACTTCGCCGAGCGATTGAGCAGCACTGCACCCGCGATCATTGGGTCCAAGAAGATCTCCGACAAGCACGCTCCTGCCCCCGAGAGCAGCGAGAAGATCGCAGTCGTGGACTTGAAAGATCTTACATACAAGGAGATTTGGAGTCGGGTACAGGCGGCGACCGGAGCCGAGGAGGTCCGTACCTCTGCAGAGGACGAAGCCGAGCGGAAGCGACTGGACGCTATCACAGCCAAGGCTGGCAAGGATCGGGAGCGCATACAGGCCATCCGCCAGGCCAAGAAGGATCAAGAGCGGATGTTGGCCGAGGCGCGTGGTGAGGTTGAGAAGATGAAGGAGCTCTAAAGCGGGCTTTGTTCTCGTACCTTTCGAAGCTATCATGGACGCGTTCTTGTGATTCTTATCGCATTCAAAATCTGTATCATATATATGTGGCGCTTTCAATTTTGACCTGTGCAACCCCTAAATTTACGGCTTCCAAGCAGTATGTCTTCCGCATTGGTATCATTCGGCCCCAACAGATCCGTTGCCCAACCTTGAAATTCTTCCGCCCTGTCGTATCTCCTCTATTCACGAAGTTCCCATCTGAATAGATCACTGCGTGGATTCAACAAACATGACTTATCTACTACCAGAAGATCTGATACTTAGTGCGCAAGACAAGGTGAGGTTGATCAAGCACAGAACAGGGATGCAGGCCAGTGTCCAAGCCAGCATTTTGATTCCATCCACATTCGCCTTAAAGCGATGGCGAATCGCTTCGGGGCTTACTGACATCCGAGCATGTACCTAGCTTAGCCTTGGGGATTACTAGTTGTCTACTTGTTGGAATGAGGCCAGAGCTGAGCTAACAGGAGGTACATACACATGCACCAGCGGTATATTTGATCGTCATGAGCGAAAGGGCAATGCACCTTTCAAGTCGCCCAATATTTCCCAATATGTTAGTCAATTCTAATGCCGGGTCGACTTCACGCATGGTCAGGGTTGTAATTAGTACCCCCGAGAACGTTGTGCCCACTGGGCGCAGACGAGGTTGGGGTACCTGATCGATGTGAAGCGCTTTCACCTTGCGAAGAGGGCCCGGCTTGAGCGCGCCCACCAGCTGCTGCCTGTAGTCGTTGATCCAACGCCTTCAAGGCCAACGCCCGTCTTCGCTCGGCCTCCTCGCGCTTGCCAGAGCCCCGCCCAGCCGCGCGTTGATTGCTGAGGAGCGTGGGGAGGCCCGCCTCGCCGCGCGCGAGAACTTGCTGGTTTCCGGAGGCGATCTCATCCTCCGAGAATGGGGTGATGATCTTCAGAGATACCAGTGAGGTATATATTTTGTCCGCCACGAATGCAATTGGGGGCTGCATCACATCGGGAAACAGACAGGCAAAGGCAAATGTCTCGCTGGCGTCGCCTTTGATACCCTGCCCATTGGTGGAAGTCCCGGTGAGATCGGGCTGTCTTTTATAGAACCGTAAGTACGTCCAGCTAGTCAAGAGACCGAACCAGGCCAGTACTGCAGCGGTGTCGGTCCCAATGATGAATCCACTCAGGGTGTTGAGAAGGAGGAATAGTGCGGGGAAATGCTTGACGCGCATTTTGATCAGTCCCTTGAAGACGGTGACGGTATGCTCGGGCACAAGTTGCTTGAAAGCGACAAGAAATGAGCCTTGAATGGCAACACCGCCACAGATCTGAGTGAGACTGATCATGCGGGACGGGCATCATGTCAGCTCACGAATTTCCAGATTTGCGATTTGCGCAAGGAGATGAGACGAAGAAGAACATACCCCCTGGTTGAAGACCCAGTCAGAGCGGCCCAGGTCAGATAGAATGGAACGATCATCACATTGGGTATCACGGCAACTGCCAAGATGAATTTGCTGAATTCACGCGAGCCCCATGCGCGCTCGAGGTACTTGCCCCCATAGAAGATGGTGGCTGCATTGAGCAAAACTGTAAAGATATTCTGCTCCACAAAAGTCGCAGTAAGAAGAGTCCAAGGATATTGGTAGAAGAGCGAGGGAACCAGGGTCAGATAGGGGATGATGGGACTCGTTTGGACACTGCCAGCAGTGGTGTCGAGTTGGCGCCATCTGGCGATGTTGTAGAGGAGCGATAGGGTTAAGAGGGCGATCAGAACGGCACGAGTGGCCGAAGGAATGTTGAGTCGCATGGACATATCGTCTCGCGGCGGAGACGAGACCGCAGGACTGATCGACCTGGAGCCTGGAGTGTTTCGCAAGGTGATGACAAAAATTCTCAGTTGTCGAGGGCCGGCGGTTGAGGTTGCCGACCGCATAGACCGCATACCTAGCGGCGGCCGCTAGCCATAATAATGACCACGATCATGTCCGTATTTGCCAGGCTACCACTTCCGCGAGCGATCGCAACTGCGAGGTACGAGGTTAAAAGCTCACCAAGCCATCTCTACCTCGGCAATAGATACAGTCCCCGTTGCTCTGTAGACTCCTACTGCAAGTTCAATGTATGCTTGTCAAATGATGGTCACGTGATCTATTGACATCGGGCAGCATTTACGCTCCAGATCACGAGATCCAGTTCCGTTTGCCAGTTCCTTTGGTCTAGTGCGCTCCAATTGAGGTACATCCGACATAGAAAGGATCAATCTGTCGATGCTCCGATGTTGGTCGTAGTAGTTCGTTCACTGGAGAGGACTATGAAGTGTCAGCTCACTTGCAACTGCTCAACGTTTTGACTGCTCTCGGTAGACCCTCACTGCGCGCTTTAAGCTGCCTAGATAGGAATTTATTTTTGACCTTTTTCTACTCCATTTCGTACGCATGAGTACGTAGGTGCTAGGTAGGAGGACTAGTAGATAGTAGGTACTAGGTACTAGGTACACATGCACCGCACCCGCATGGATACGATCGATTATATATGCCCAGGTACGTGCTGGCTTCCAAATGCGCAGTCGGTGGCTCTGAGGGACCTTGGTGTAGTGTTCAGGCCTCCTCCAGCTTCGGGCAGGGAATAGTTCTCGGGCCTTGCTATGCATGTAGGCTTCAAAGTCGAGAATAACAGATGGGTCATGTCATCTTAACGAAACGGTGATGTAGCTGTCTGACTCCCTATATAATCTCATCCGTGACGTTCGGGGAGCCGATTCGATTATTGTCCAAGAAAATGGGAGTAGCACCGAGGAACTGATTGAATGAGATCGCCCATATGTTCTCAGTGCCGGTTTCTAGTGCACTACCTTAGTGACTACTACCATGTGACTCTTGACATCTTGCTGCCTTCTCGAAGGGCCTACGGTACAGCATCGATGAGCGTAAGGAACAATGATATTCCGAACCGATGCTCGAACCGGCCGGAAAGAGGAGAGACCTCCAGAAATCAGGGCAACGGGGAAAAGCGAATTTCTCGATTAGGACTAGATGTCCCGTGCCACAAAGAAAGTTCAAGCATGGCGATTACATTTGCCGATCCACTTGAGGTGGGTCTTGGCACCCCAAAAAGGCTAGACAGTCACGGGCATCGATGCTCAGGTAAGGCTGGACTCAGAACTTATCTGAACCCAAAAATCTCCAACCCACAGAGCCGAACGGCCAGAGGGAGATGCCGCGCAGGTCCAAGCGACACATAGGAGACCTGACCTGATCTACGATTTCCGGTGAACTGCGCAGAGACAGCAGAAGACAGTCACTTATCTTGTTCGGCTGGGAGAGGTAGGTACATCTAGTCCTGAAATGGGCATCTATGGCACCTGTCTTGTTGTGAAGAGGCTCCTTTCCTTCCTCGAGATCTGGGTTCTGTAGGAAGCGCGAAGCCAGATACCAGGTAGGTGTTCGATTGTGTGTGTCTTTACCCAGACAGTAGTACTGGACTACTACTAGACTTACTAGCAACTTAGTAGTCGGGTACTACTCACTGACTCGGTGAGTCAGTACAGGACTACCGGCATAGCTCCGAGCCTTGCTGACTTGCTGTCGTTCGAGATCTGTGTGGACTGTGGACTGTGGAGGGCGCCACCGCAGAATTCCGCACATTTGGAGATTGAGTCCGAGTCCACTTTTCAGCTTCGGGAGTCGTGGCTGGTACTGCGCTTTACCTTGGGATGGGGTCTCTGCCCGTGAGATTGTCACGCCGTGGAAGGTGACGCGCAGTTTGATGTACTTTGTTTTATTGTAGCCGATGTACAGTTGTACACTACCTTGTGGCTTGTAAGGCTTGTTGTATTGTAGCAGATCTGAAGAAAGTCAGCTGGTCTCGTTTTCTGCAGCTTTCTATTAGAGAGTGAGGACTGAGAACTGAGAACCGAGACCTGTTGTTATTATCATTCGGTTCTTCTCAAGTTGGTAGTTGTAGCGGAGAGACTGCGTCAGTCTTCGACGGGAACAAACCCCAACCAAACCCTTTTGCTCTCTCGTGAGCCCATCAACTTGTTCTCCATCATCCATCCTTGAATCTTGCGACATTTGCAGAGTCTGTCTAGTGTCTCTCCATCCACGGCCGGTCTGTATTGATTGTCAAGACCTCCACCCGATTTGCTCCCCCCGGTACTTGTCTCTGGCCTTGGAACTCCCCTCTCTGTCTCTCCTCCCCCATCTACGCTTCCACCTTGCACCTGATCCTCTGGTTCGGTCTACTCGCGGCTACCAGCCACGGATCAACCTGACGACGTGACCATCCGATCATCTTCTGGACATTCTCATTTCCCATTCCCGCTTCCCTTTCTTCCACCTCTCTCTGTCTCTCTGTCTCTCTGTCCCTCTGTGCCTCGCTCTTGCCTTGACTGCCGCTTCTGCATCCTTTTCTCCCTCCCCTCCTAAGGGAGAAGCCCTCTGGTCCCTTCGATCGTCAATCATTCGCGTGTGGGAGCGTGGAAACCTTTCCTCTTACGGAACCGTGACTTTGCCCTCTTCATTTGCGCATCAGCCACCTGCCACCTGCCACCTGCCACTGGCCTGTCCACCGTTCGACGGGCTGGAACCTTCATACCTTCAACTTCCCCGTGACTTGCATCTCGTTCTCCTGCTCTTCGCCCTTTCTCTCTTCTCCGACTCACCTGCACTGCAAATCCTTCGCTGAATTCCTCTCTCGTGGGTGTTTCCACCCCTCCGACCCAATCAATCCCGCCGTCTGGGGCAATTCCATATTCCACGGGCACTTGACCCAATTCCCAGCTGCATCCGTCCAGTCCCTCCACTGTTCGGCACTCCGTACCCTCTTGTCCCTCTTGTCCCTCTCTGCCCCCCCCCAAAGTTCATCTGCATTTCTGCGCGTCTCTTAATCCACCCTCGACTTACACCACCCCCGACACCCCCGACACCCCCGATCTCTCCCTCCGAGCTGCCCCCGAATCTTCCTAGTCTGAGCCGGCACGGCGTCTCGGAAGACCTTATTCTGCCCCCCCTTCCCATTGCGGCTGCGACGCGCTAAAGAGTATTCCACCCTCGCTCTTCCACATTCTTCAAGGTTCACCATTTTTCACCGTTCGGGTTCCTGGAAGCTCCATCTGCCGTCTGCCATCTGGTCTCCGCCGCTGAGCGCCTCCACTTTTGATTTTCATCTTCCCTTGCGGAAGCCCGCCTCACCTCCCCAACCCCGACTTCTGGCATGCGTGCGGCTCTGATCTGATCGCACATGTCATCATGGCACAACCGGATCTGACGTCGCATCATGTCAACTACCTAATATGGCGGTACGTGATTTTACCCCCATTTGCGTGTGTTCCTTTGCGTTTTGCCGCCCGGCGCCTTCAAGTCCAGCGATCATGCAGCTTGCTAACCCGGCCCTCGTGCGACTTTAGATACCTTCAAGAATCAGGTTCGTAGCAAACCACCCCCACCCACTTGTTAATCTTTCTGTCCTGTCTTACTATGGGCTTGTGTCGTTGCGCTTATGATCCCCCTTCCTGCACGTTGCCGCGTCTATACCTCTGCTTCCTCTTGACATTATCCCGATCCAACTTCTAACCGCGCTGGCGCGTAGGTCATGGCGATGCTGCCGTCTCACTTCAGCGCGCATGGTACCCCAATCCCCAAACGTTGCCTTTCGCGCGTCACATTAAAACACATGCCCTGGTCTCGCTTGTCCAGAAAGGCCTACAATACCATGAACTCGAGTCCTCAATTGACAAGGTACGTCAATACCGGCAGCTGTCATCGAAGGACAAACATGGCCGACTGTCTTGCGCGCCGTCGCTGGCCCGCAGAGTAAACACCGCGATCTGTATAATATCTCCAACGTGACTGACAGTCTCCGTACAGGACGGCAATCCGACCACATTCACACCTGAAAGATACTTCTTCGGCCCGGAGCCATTTGACGTCGGCTCGTTAAAACCCAAGGATGAGCCCACTCCAGCCCCAGCCGGTTCACCGAAAGGACCAGTTCCAGAACACGTTGAGGAGGTAGCAACTGAACCAGTCTCTAATGGTGGACACGCGGCCGACCCTGCGCAAGACAGCCATGCTACGGAGACCAATGGCGATGAAGCGATGGAGGTTGACAGAGCCGAGAGCAAGCCGAGCAGCCCGCAACCCCAAGCACCTGAAGTGGATGGCGATGGTGATGTGAGCATGGGCGCGACAGAGCTGGAAGAAAAGCCCCGTGAACCGACTCTCACCACGGGCAATAGCGTCGGAGTACAGATCTCTCCTGCCAAGGCCGCCGATTTGAGTCCGGATGCCGTCCTGCTCAACGAAGAGCACGCCATCTCAGCGACATGGTGTCCAAAGGATTCGTCTTTGCTCTTGGCCACCGGAGACACCTTCTGTTCTCTGTGGAAACTCTCAGCCGCAGCCGAGCCAGCCCGCAACCGCTTCCTGGATCTCAAGGGAACGGGTGCATTCGTGTCGGCCGTCGCGTGGGACAGTGCCGGTGCTAAACTTGTGGTGGCCTCGTACCGGCAATTGAAGGGCACTGTAGCCATTTACAACACAGACGGCAAAGTCATGGACCTTTTGCCGGATATGCCTCGAGTGATCAATGGTTTGTACTGGGCACCAGATAGTCCCCAGTTGGTCATCGTGGCTTCCGACGAGCGATCGTCTGAACTGGTCTTGTGGGATGATGGTCGAAGGCCCGATGTGTACCCGCCATCGCAGACGATAGCAAACCATCTCTATGACGTGGCATGGTGTGGCAGAAACCGGGTGTTTGCTTGCGGAAAGGGATCTGTGTACGAGTGTGAAGTGAGCGACAATATCCGGCTAATCAAAAGCTATCCCTCGCCGCAGGCCGACATGCAGTGGACCTACGTTCGATCCATACAGGATGGAGATACTTTTATCGCAGTGACCGCAAGTGCGGCGTCCTCGGCCATCTGGATTCCGACGCACGACATTCTGGTCGAAGGTGCCCACCAGGCCGCCATCACTGGCATCGACATCAAGCCGCATGCTGCGCTGCCAAGGCAAGAAGGCAATCTGTCCATCTCATTCGCTTCTTTCTCCATTGATGGCACCATCGCTGTGTGGCAGGCGGATCTCGTTTCTAAAGAATACAAGTGCATCCATCGACTTCGTCTTGGCGCGTCCAGTCCCGCCATCACTGGCAGTTTCTCTCCTGATGGCTACGCGCTCGGCGCTGTCAGCAGAGATCAAGTCCTCATTTGGAATGCCGAGCGCGGTGGTGACCCGATTGCCACTTGCAAAGCCCCTCGTGTCGCCAAGGTCAAAGAGGACCCCGATCGCGCCACTAATGGACAAAATGGACACGGTCCCTCATATCCTGATCGAGCTTTGTCGTGGGACCTGGACGGGAAGAAGCTTGTGTGCGGGCTCGGAGAACAGGTACGTTCAATCCCACGGTCAAACAAGCGTGGCACAATTACTGATCATGTCGATACAGATGGCTGTCATCAATTTCCAAAGGTGACTTGAAATGATGTAGTCGATGTTGAACGACCCTCATTAGAACAACATCTCCAAGCACGCTTAGAGCTGGCTACGGCTGGTGTTGACAAATCTCCTCGGTTTCTCGGCCTGCTTCTGTCGCTAGTCGACCGCTCGCTGAGACAAACACCAGTTGAAGATGTGTACGCTGTACAACATTGAGCGGCAGTATACTGCAAAAATGTCGCTTTGTATTTATGTGACGAACTGCGCCCCCGAGTCTCTTTCAAAACCTTGCCTCCCACCCAAAATCTTCACTCGGTGATGTTTTTTGGCGCTATGATACGTCACCGCCCTTCATCGCTTCCACTCAGGTAGTAGCGGTGGTAGCAAGTTGAGTTCCTTGAACCTTTCGATCAGCAACCTTCTCCGTTCTCATCTGAACATACTATTTGCATTCAGAAAAAGTACGATGGCCTTGCATTTGTTCAGGCCTTTAATGAGCCGTGGCGTACGTCGCACAGGGAAGGTGGAGCTCCTGATTCAATTTTGATGTAATGTCTGATGCCCGTTGGCACTGATGAGTGATCTGTGATTGCACAACATGTTCGACTTTCGGAGTGAAGGATTGTCAAGCAAGAGCTTTTGTCGTAGTCGAACAAAAGCACGTGTATATAGCGTACTTGTATGCATCTCCTCGATCATGAAATCCCAGGTCTCTATTTGGATGTATGATGCTCTTCTCAGTGGCTCAATCGCGTGTCTTCCACCTCCAACGATTGACCTTGTTCATTTCGCGCGGGCACGGACTTCTCCGCTGCCCTCATGAGCTCTTCTTGCCTTTTGTCTCTCCTCATCCGTCGAGCTCGCGATCGCACTTCAAATTCGACCTCGAGATCCCTCCAACCTCGCATCCATGCAGCTATCCCGTCGAGGATCCTTTCACGGTCTATCTCCGCATCTCGATCTCCCCGATTCCCTTTGCTTTTGCGGCCCATCCAGGACCCCCGCGTACGGTGGTATTGAGCCGAGAAATCCCTCAATGCGCGGTTCCTTTCCTGCTCCTCCTTCGTACGGTTGGTCCACTCATGCAGTCCCTTGACCGTGCCCTGTAAACATTCTAGATCAATGGCATCTTCGATGATATCGGAATGTCTTATATAAGGGGGTCTGTGTTAGCCGGGGTGGATCTCACATATGGAAAGCATCGATCTTTCGTAACTTACAATTCCAGTACTTCTTCCTCTAGCTCGGTAACGTCGCGAGTCAGACCGCGGCACTTCTCTTCGAATCTCTCGCGGATGTGGCGGGCCTCGTTGCGTCGTCGCTCAACCTCCTCATTAAGCGAAGTAATCTCGCTCAATAGATGCGTCAATTGCGTCAATAAAGCGGCATGACCCAGATGGTGATGCTCGGGACCAATTGACGGCGCATCGTCATCGTTCATTTGATTGAAGTCGGTAAATCTTGCGACAGTTGGTTCCTCCGAGGTCGGTCGCGAAGGCGTCGAGGCCTCGCTCGTCAGCTCTGGCGACGCATTCGTGAAGATTGACTCCAGAGCGTCCAGGTGCGCTTGAAGGGCATCTTCGGCTTCTGGTGCAACACCACGACGATCGATGGTGTTCTCCGCTATTTGCGACAGCTGTCGTAGTCTTTCTGACCAGGATCGGTTTGCTGATGGAGAGTCGCTGAATTGCTCAATCGTTTCGGGCTCCTGATCTTCTGACACGAACGTATCGGTACGATTTGAGCCATGCCGGTCCTCATCCTGGATTGAGGACGTTCTCTGGGTAGGGACTTGTGACATGATATGTACGCGACGCAATCTGCAATCGAAATGGGCGCAAAACTACCGGATTGTATCCTTATATAGCGCAAAATCAACAACCGATATGCCTGATTGATTGGAGCCTATCGATAAGATATGCGCCGCGATCAAAGTCTCTGTGCCAAGACAGGGTTGGGACGCCAACGAAGCTCATGATGACTCTCATTGTTGCGGTCAGATTTGCAATTATCCTTGGGTTTCCTCATTCTCCGACCAAGTACCTGTCACGGACCCACTTCAGGATTGCGCTTGTCTTGACTCTTCAGCGACATGTGACCTACAGCTCATTGCGATCGTGATGAGATGGACCACGTTTTCTCGGACTTATCAGCAACGTTATGGCCGGACCGGTCGCTCGTCCATCTGGCCAGGACGGGTGCCCCACACTGTCACTTTTGGCACGAGATTGGTGTTACTCACGAGTCACGAGTATTTTTCCACCGCCAAATGATCCGTCTACCATCGAGACCTACTCCACCCAGATCTTGTCCCATTGTCTATTGAGATTCATCAGAACATCGGGAACATGGCACCTACAGTATGTGACAAAAGGCACCTTGAGGAGACGATTTCCCGCTGTGAGACGTCACTTCGGCCTCTGACTCGACCCTAAAAAGGCTAACACCTAATTGCACAAATGACTCAGATCGCCAATGTCCCGTCGCTTGAGACGGCGCGCGAGGTCATTTCCAAGTCCAGAAATTCAGCATTCCCTCCCAATCTGCTGCCCATAACAGCCTCGATTGCGGCCGATCTGTTGACGCCAACATTGGCCTACCTCAAGCTTGCAGAGAAGTATGTCAACCAAGCTCCTTTGAATCCCCGCCAAACCATCCCACCACCAGCGGCTATGCCACGATGACCAGAGGCGGGGAAACCACCACTAGGCATGAGAAATATACTGATCCCCATCGCAGCTCGCGCATGTCATTTTTGTATGAGAGCGCTGCTACTACGGAAACAATTGGACGATACAGTTTTGTTGGTGCAGGTACGTCGGGGGTCTTGTCAACGTGCCGGAACTGCGGTCGTTCCGGGGATCTTTAAAACGCAACCGTGCCGCTAACCGGGCGTCTCGTCTCTCCATAGACCCCAAAAATGTCATCAAGACAGGGCCAGGCCATGGCCCCGCCCAAGACCCTCTACCTATCCTTGAAGCCGAGCTCTGCAAGGCTCGCGTGGCGTCTGTACCTGGCCTGGCGCTCCCGCCACTGACAGGTGGAGCGATCGGCTATGTGGGTTATGATTGTGTACGATACTTTGAGCCGAAGACAGCGCGGCCGATGAAGGACGTGCTCGGCGTACCAGAGTCGCTGTTCATGTTGTTTGATACTATTGTCGCCTTTGACCATTTCTTCCAAGTGGTGAAGATCATCACCTACGTGCCGATCCCCGCGGACGATGCCGACATCGAGACCCAGTATCGCCAGGGCCAGGAAGTGATTCGGAAGACGATTCAGACGCTGCTGCAAGAGCGTACACCTCTGCCTCAGCAGGGACCCATCATCCCCAACCAGGAGTACACGTCCAACATTGGCCGGGAAGGCTATGAGGGCCACGTCCATCGATTGAAAGAGCACATCAAGAAGGGTGATATCTTCCAGACCGTGCCTTCACAACGACTCTCTCGACCCACCTCCCTTCACCCCTTCAACCTTTTCCGCCACCTCCGCACTGTCAACCCCTCCCCTTACCTCTTCTATATCGACTGCGAAGACTTCCAACTAGTGGGCGCCAGCCCCGAGCTCCTCGTCAAGGAAGAGCGCGGCCGCATCATCACTCACCCCATTGCTGGCACGGTGATGCGTGGCAAGACCACGGAGGAAGACGACGCTCTGGCGAACGAGCTTCGCAGCAGTCTCAAGGATCGAGCCGAGCACGTCATGCTGGTTGATCTGGCTCGCAACGACATCAACCGCGTTTGCGATCCCATGTCTACCCAGGTCGACCGGTTGATGGTGGTTGAGAAGTTCTCGCACGTGCAGCACCTGGTCTCACAAGTCTCTGGCACGCTGCGACCAGACAAGACTCGCTTCGACGCCTTCCGCTCTATATTCCCGGCGGGCACAGTATCTGGTGCGCCCAAGGTGCGTGCCATGCAACTGATCGCCGAGCTTGAAGGTGAGAAGCGTGGCGTCTACGCCGGCGCTGTTGGGTACTTTGGTTACAACATCGCCAGCGTGGATGGGTCAAGCGAGGTGCCCGGTGCTATGGATACCTGTATTGCCCTGCGGACGATGATGCTCAAGGACGGCGTTGCCTATCTGCAGGCGGGTGGTGGTATTGTGTTCGACTCTGACCCATACGACGAATACATCGAGACCATCAACAAGCTGGGGGCGAATGTTGCTTGCATTCGGGGCGCAGAGGAAAAGTACCTTAGCATGGAGAGCGAGTCTCGCTCTGCTTGAAGAGGAAATTTTCCCGCCCAGTCAACACAATTTATAAAAAGAGTAGGCGGGAGTTCTCGCCTCGGAATCGATCTACTCATATGTGCCTGACCATACCGCATGCTGTCGTATCATTGGTTTGAAACTTGGGAATCTGTCCTCTCTCATTTGAGAATTTTTCATGTCAAGTCCTTTTGTGAAGCTTGGTCCATGTTGCAATGCATTGTTCTTTTCCGGATAGATCCGTTTCTTTCATGATTTTGCCTCTTGGAGTTCGTCCGTATATAGTGAACAGTTCTCAAGGTCTTGTCTCTGACCTACCTCCTCTACCAGATCAGTCCCTGTAGCATTCCCGATACGCTCGATATGTCGCCCAGAGACATAACTGCTGTACGCTCCTTCGCCCCTTGCCGTCTATTGGACGAATCAGTAGCGGTCATTCTCGGGGGCGCAACACATAAATCGCTGTATAGCTAGAAGCCCGGCATCTGTGGACGGCAGGTCAGTAGTAGGCGTGGTGCAACTTCTGATCCCAAAAGTGGTCCGCACTGAGAAGAAATGCCCTTGGTGACCCAGGGTTGTTTCAGTCGAGGAGCGTTATGAGAATCCATTTTTTTTCTCATTCCGAGCGCACAGGCTGCGCACTTGCGCAGTACTTGACATGGTCAGGATGAGTGAAAAGACTGCCAGTACGAAGATGTCGTTGACAAGTCTATAGACCTCTTATCATGGAGAAGTTCTATGTCATGTCAGTCTTCCATTTGTGCTGTTCAGGGAATCAACATGACTAGTAGAGTGCACGTGTCCCTCTTGATTGGGTCGTTGTCTCAAACGGTCTCCACTACTTCCAATGCAACCTTAGCTGCTCCTGCCGAATGAGGGCCGAGGTACTACCGAAGCCACCATAGTGAATCGAGCATCTCCAGTACTGAGTCTACTGACTGACCAAGTTACAACAGTAGTGAACACTGAACAGTAACATGGAACAATGGACACTACTGGACTAACAGTGGACACTAACAGTGACCGAGTGAACTCTCTAAAAATGTACTAGCAGTAGTAAACATTAGCCAGTTGCTAACAACTGACTACCATCAAAACCACCACCACTACAGCACTAGATCCATCCCACTACCGCAGCCCCGGAGTACTACGATCGATTACCACCAAAAAACCCACTGCAACACTGCCACCACCTGCTCACAAATCACCCTCGTCTTTCACATAAGATAATGAAAGACGGGCACGTCTTTCCAACCATGTCCCGACTCAAACCATCATTACCTGAATTCTTGACGCCGCTGAAGATCGACCATGAGCGACTCCATCATCTTGCGTGTCGCCTGTGCTTGACCTATCGTACACTGGCCGCGACATCTTCAGAGCAATTCTTCCCCACGGCCACGACCCGTCTGCCTACGGGCCGGGAAAAGGGTCGGTACTTGGCTGTGTACCTCGGGTTGTATTATCTGCGAGTCGCATTTATCGAATTGTTGGGTGAAGAGCAAATAGGCAAGCATTCGCATGTTCGACGAACCTTGGAAAAGGCATGGCCTATTGAAGATCGACTGCGGCGGGATGATCCCGGCTCATTGTTCTCTTGGATTGGAGATTGTATCGCCGAGGTGATTCATGATGATCTTGCCAACTCCAAGGAAGATGCTCCATCTGAAATTGAGATGGGGATATCATTTTGTTTTCCGATAAAGTACATCTCTCTCTCTCTTTCAGCTTGCGGCCCTGAAATCGGTTGTCTGGACTACGAATTAATTCCAGGCTGAAATTGATCATGGAAAATTGCGAGATGCCGAAGAGAACGCAAACAAGAGACTGACATGCTGATATAGACAAAACTCCGTTAATGAGGCGATATTGATGCCAACCGGCAAAGGCTTCGCATTGGGTACTTCACTCAATTTGCATCAAGCCCTTTTGGATGGTTATGAATGTCACACGCGACGCTCGTCTGAAGCCGACCAGGATGAAAAGCCCGCCAAACGACAGAAGAAGTACTGCCTACCTACGCTCAAAATCTCAGTAATGACCAACGACACTATTTCCACTCTGGCATCACTGGCGTACTCGATCCGCGCGCTACCCAATACGCGCGTGGTGATGGGCCTGCTCGTCGGCGCAGGATGCAACTCTGCAGTGCCCATGAAACTCACCGACTTGCAAGATTCCAAAATTCAGCATATCCGAGAGAAAGACCCCACAGCCGTGGACTCCGTTGTCTCCACGGAATGGACGCTCAGAGGTGCGACGGGCCCTCTCACAGAGCTAAACTTGATCACCAACTGGGATACCGAGCTGGACGCCCAATCTAATCGGCCTGGCTTTCAGCCTCTGGAGTACATGGTTGGCGGACGGTACGTTGGCGAGCTGGTGAGAATTATATGTCATGACTGGTTTACCGGGGTTCAATCTGTACCGCGGTCGTCTCTACCTGAGAAACTGGTGACGAAATATGCTCTAAAAACCGACTTCCTCTCCTTGGTGGTCGCGTCCAGCTCTTCAGACGCCCAATTGGCCGAGAATTTACAACGAGATTTGCCCGCACCGACATCCAGTGACTGGGAATGGACGGCCGAGTATGCAGGTCAAATGCGTGTTGTCGCAGCCACCGTGCAAGATCGCTCTGCTGCTTTGATCGCCGCGGCGACTGTGGGATTACTTGCCTGTGTTGGGGAGATCAGCCTTCAAGAGCAGAACGAGAGGGCTTCACAGAAAGCTCGAGTGACTGCTGAAACTGAAACCGAGAAGCTTGAATCACATCCCCAATCAACTTCGGGCAATCGCGGACTGTCCAGACCTGGGTGGCTCAAGGGACCGGAGGAATTGGTTGTGGCTGTCAACGGAGGAGTCATACAGCATTATCCACACTACAAGGAGACGGTACAACGATACATTGACAGACTATTGATCAGCGCTGGCCCTCAAAGTGAAGGGAAGAGTATCTTTTTGCGAGAAGCTAGCGATGGAGGTCTCATCGGAGTGGGTGCTTTGGCTGGGGCTGTGGCGGGTGATTTCAACGGGATAATTGGATCCACATTTGAAAAAGAGACAGCAAGTATACATAAGAATGGCGAAAGAGCAGTTTCCTCTTTGACAGGCATATAGTATCGAGGCCAAAATGTCCATTGACAATCTATGCTACAATTACATGGGCAGTCGGGCATGATATGGAACCAGAAAGTCCGGATACAGTTGCAGAGGAACATGCTCAGAATTCGGTCATTTGCAGAAACAAATCTCCTTCCCGCCCTATCGTACAAGAAATATAGACCGGCAGCAAATTCCAGGGTATCGCGAAGAGATTCCGTCTGCCAAACGATCTTCTCCGTCTTTTCCAGACTTCATCCTCCGCAGAAATATCAAGATTCAAGCACACATGACAGTTGCAGCTGTTATTCTTTCCCTCGGGCACACGAATTCATTTACCTTCCAGAGATCGTGTATATTGCCAGTCATCCATTCATGACATCCTCAGCTCACGAAACATTGTGCTGTCGTCTTTATTGTGGCTCTTTTCCGCACCTCTATTCCCCAAGAGCCTGATACTGCTCAGTAGTGTAGCACTTTGGCGTCCATGCGTGAATCTTGGGGATCTCCTCCTTCAGCACCGAGTTGACCAGACGGTGACGGGCAAGCAGGTTCTTGCCGGCGAACTTATCAGAAACAATCACGGCTTGGAAGGCTTGACCACAGCCACCTGTCAAAGAAACAAGACGAACAGCACTCATCAGCCAGATTTTTCCAAAGAGAATCAACAAGCGCCAGTCACTTACCAGACAGATCCTCAATCTTCACCGTTTTCGCCTCGAGCTCAACCTCCAGCTTCTTCTGGAGCAGTTCCGCCGTCACACCGGAGGTATCAGCCATTGCAGCGCCGACAGCGGAGAACGAACGAGCCGAAATAGAGAAAAACGGAGCCTGTCGCGAGATCTGGGCAGCGTTTGGAACGGTAAGGTAATGGTAGCCTCGGCTCAGCTTGGTGATGGTGGAGGTGCGGAAAAACATGAACGCTGAGATGTAGAAACTGGCTGTAGTCCGGTGAGTGGTCCAGACTGTAGATGGGTAGTGTTTCAATGCGAGTTACAGTAGTACAGCCTGTGTTTGACAATGGCGTGAAATCGAAGTTGCGATTTGATGTCCGCCGCGGAGCGGAGGGGCCGATCTCAGGTGATCCACCCATATTACGACAACCTGACTTGTAGTCCGCCCGGCCCGCGTCTGGGGGGAGATTACTAATTAATGTGGCTGATGACCTGGTTCGACCTTGGAGAGATGGAGAGTGGCTGGTGAGTGTATTTCGTGGCGTTCCGCAGACGGAGAAGCTATGCCATCATTAAGACAATTGTTATCGAGTGCTGTGTAGCGTCACTCTTATCAAAGATCTTAATATCGCACTCGATACAGGAAGAGGACAAATACACTCATTGACTCTACCTTGACCTTCTGCAAAACTCTATGAATCATCTGCGGACAATTGTCACTCGATACTCGACAATGGCGTCTTCTTCTGCTTCTACGACTTCATGCTCGCCCTTTACCCAGGCCGTGGTGGGCGCTATGCGAAAGCTGTACGTGTGACGTTTGAAGATTGCAGAGACTAATGGGTCCTCTTCACAATGGAAAGATCTTAGTTTTTTCATTGACTGACGGTCAGAACCTGATCTAGCTACCCTGAAGAGCTGGCAGACAAGAGCTTCGACAATACAGGCTGTAAGTGATCCAATGAGGTTGCGATGATCATTCCTCACAACTCAGTTATCAACGCCCTCCTCCCCTACTCTGCTATCGATATTTGAACAAGATCCAGGGAAATTGTGTCACAAGCTAATCAAGTATGACAGTACTTCTTGAAGCTCCCTTTGAGCCCACGCGCCGACAAAAAAACTCGGTCCTGCTGGCCATCGACTTGACTACCGCTGTGGCAGATGAAGCCATCAAGCGACAGGACTCTGCTATTGTCGCCTATCGTACGTACGACCCCAGTTCGCATTCACTTTATCGCCATATGTACTCTATGCAATGGCTAAGACCCTATTCCAGATCCCATCATCTTCCGTGGCCTCAAGTCCATCACTCTGGCCGACACTCAACAGCGCTCACTCCTCCGGCTGGCCCAACATGGAATCAGCGTCTATTCTCCCCACACAGCCGTCGACACCGTCCCCAACGGCATGGCCGACTGGCTGTGTGACGTGGTGACGTGCAACTTCTCCCGGTGCTCCTCCTCGCCAATTGATGGACTCAAGCCCAGTATCCAAACCTGCTCCTCCAGCTTCTACTCTGCACCAACCTACCCGCAACCTCACGCCGTGCCATCCACTACCAACACCGAGAGCGACATTTCCTCCTCCTCCCCCTCATCCTCATCTCCTCCTCAACAGATGCCTCACTCGCGCTCAACCATTCACCCGTCCCCCTCGGCGTCTATTCCCGACGGCTTCGAGGGTGCGGGCGCAGGCCGCCTCGTCACGTTCGAGTCCGCTCAGCCTCTCACCACTCTAATCGATAACATCGGTCGAGGCGTCGGTCTCCAACCCGGCATCCCCATCGCCATCCCCCAGGGTCAATCCGTAGACTCCATTCAGATCCGAACAGTAGGAATGTGTCCCGGTTCCGGATCAGGCGTCCTTCTTCGCGGCGGGCAGATTCCCGATCTGCTGTTCACCGGAGAAATGAGTCACCACGAGACTCTTGCCGCCACGGAGCGGGGATCCGTCGTGATCTCCCTGGCCCATTCGAATTCCGAACGAGGCTATCTCCGTGCCGTGATGCAGTCGAAATTGAAGGGCGAGTTGTCGCGGCGCTGGGAAACCGAGCGGGCGGCGGCGCTCAAGGCCATGCAGGAAAGTGCGAAACAGGGTGGTGCGGCGCCTTGGACGTCAGCGGAGGATGTGTATGCGGATGAAACGGTGGATGTGGCGGTGAGTGAGGCCGATCGTGATCCGTATGGAATCATGATCTGGCGGGCCTAGGGTAGTGGTGGATCCGGGTTCTTGCATGCCAGTCACCAATTTCTATTATTTGAAGCTTGACTCCAAATCTATCGACGAGGATGAAATATATTCAAGATATTTATGTCTTGCGGGTGAGAGTAAGGCTACTCCCGGGCCCATGGCGACTATTCAGATGTGGCCAAGTCTCGACGGAGTGGTAAGCTCCAATCGTCAGGTCAGCCTTAGTTCAAGCCTTCCAAATCGACGGAGGTACCTAGGTACGTGGTCGTACGTTCACGGGGATAATGGCACACCAAGCGGTCTCGAGGGCGTCGGGTCGGTAGGCCTATTTCCTTTTAAATCATGCATGCCACTTGACGCTACGTAGAATAGGTATCGATATATCAAGAAGCAGAATATGATCCACCACCCGACTTGCTTCAAATTAGAAGCTACTATACGAGACCCTACTTGACGCTTACAGTGCGCAGAGAAAGCGTCGCTTGGCCATACCATCCATGGGGCAAGGGAAAAACAAAAATGTGAAGAAGTGAGATGGTTTAAAATCAGAAGATATGAAGAGGAGAACAAACTTGAACCCCAATTTCAGTAGTGAGAAGGATATCCTAGGTACATGAAAGACACGAGCAAAAGCAGCAGCGAGAGACAAATGAGACTACGAGACAGGGTAGGAATAGGGGGTTGTGAGGGGGTTAAGGGGCTGAAGCACATATAGAAACAAACGGTGACCTGTAAAAGGGTTGGAGGGATAATTGGAATTCCACGCAGAGGCTCCCATAGAGAGGGTGGTTGTTTAAAGAATTGGCAATGGAAAGGTGGTGTGATGGCGAAAGAGCAGAGAAAAGGGGAGACAAGTGGTGGCTCGTATAAAGTACATGACCGGAGATGTCATGCTGGTCATGGCACGAGCGCAAAAGAGGGAATCAAGGGATTTGCTGTAGGCAAGAGGCGGCAGATACAACGACAGCAGGGAAGACGGTGCGAAATTCGAGGGTCGAAATCCCACTTAAAGATCGATCAGACTACCACCATTTTGCTGCGGTCGTTGCTGGCTTGCCCATGGGTTGCTGGTCTGCTGTTGTTGCATGAACCCGGTCTGTTGCGGCATGCCAGTATATTGCTGGCCGAAGAAGGGATTATTCCCTGTTTGAGTGGCGTGGAGACGGTTGAGACCTTGACCAGCAGAGTTGACAAAGGTGCCTGGAGCGGTATGTTGAGAAGGAATGCGCAGGTCTCCTGTATTGCCAAAGGTATCCTGGCCTTCGCCAGTCGATAGAAGTGCGTTGAGTCGCAAATGGTGGGGGTCAGCAGACTGAGGTGGCGTGCTCTTGGGAGGCTGGGGGGCCTGGAAGTTGGCGATGGGGTTGGGTTGACTGGGCTGCTGAGCAAATGGGCTGCTGCCATTGTACATGTTGTTGCTGTTCTGGTTGCTGAACTGCGAGGTCGCTCGGTCTTCCGCCAAGGCGTTTAGAGTAGGAGGGCCAGTCCGAGATTGCTGGGCAGCGAATGGTGACTGAGTGCGCTGAGCAAAGGGATTGTTTGATCCGGTTGGCATGGGCTTCAACGTATCGGCGGGCTGATTGGCAGTCCAGGGGTTTTTGTTCCCTGCGGAAAGGTAATTTTCTTGGGGAAATTGCTGTTGTTGCTGCTGTTGCTGCGGCTGCTGACCGAAAACATCATTGGTTCCCCATGGGTTGTTCATGTTGAAAGCGGTCTGTTGAGGTTGAAGTGTAGACTGGGGCTGCATGAAGTTGTTCTGAGATTGTCCATATGGATTTTGGTCAAAGACAGACGGCTGTTGCTGGGGTTGTTGCTGCTGCTGCTGCTGCTGCTGCTGGTATCCGGTGGCATATGGATTACCCATGCCCGTCGGCTGTCCCTGGAACCCGGTTGGCTGCGAGTATTGGTTATTCAGGAAGCCCGTCGACATGGGTTGCTGAGCATTGATCGGGTTGCCGAACCAGTCAACCGCTCCCTGCTGCTGATAGCCCTGGTTGAATCCAGTGGGCTGCACCTGGGCCGGAGTCTCGTCAAAGAGCGAGTGAGCGTTACTTTCCTCCAATTCACGCTTGCGTAAATCTTCTTCCTCTCGACTTAATTTGATCGCCTTTTGGAGGTCCTCATCGTCATCGTTGCCGGCTTGCTGGGCACGTCGCTTGCGTTCCTCTTCAGCCTCGTGTTTACTAGCTTCAATCGCGAGTCGATACTCGGTGTCGTCTTCATCGTCATTGCGCGGGCGACGACGCTCTCGACGTGCAGGATCGCTGCCGCCGCCACCACCTCCGTATCCATCGTCCAATCCACTCACGCGGGTCTTCCACAATTTGCGATCCGATCGCTCGCTGCGCAGTCGGTCTTCGTCGAGAACCAAAGCCGTAAGTTCCTTGGCAGCCACTCGCACTACGTTGAGAAAAGAGGGTCAGTTGTCATGCCCGCGCGGGGATCTCAGATCGATCACACAAGAATCGCTCACCATTTTGACCGACGTCTCGACTTTCCTCGTCGACGTATTGGAACTCGCGCAAGGTCTTGATGATGTAGACGTTCTTCCGCGCCCAGGTCACGACCAGCTCGGACCCCTCGTGCAGGCAGTAATCGAGCACCTTCAACGATTTGAGCACGTGGCGCCAATTCTTTCCCTTGTCGTTCAGGCGTTTGTCGAGCATGTCCATAATCTCATAGAACTCATTGGGGCTATATGCAAGGGATGAGTTAGACGCACATCGGTCCGGATGGAGATCATGAGCGGAGGGGTGAGGGGGAGGACCAACCTTCCAAAGGTCATAGCAGCAATCTCCGACATTTCCGTGCCCGTCGGGCCCCATGGATCATTGCTGGTGGCTAATTGAGCACAAGTCAGTATCGTGGAGAGACACAGTCGTTGCACCTCTACTGACAATTGCATCCACCTCCCCGACGCACCAAGTCAGGCGATCGGACCGGCAGGGATCCGGATCGACTGGGATGATGATCGCGGGGGTGCCGGCGCAATCGACATGAAAGGGAGGAGCTGATCTAACTCACCATTTCGAACTTTGACTTGCACTGAGGAGTACCCCTTTGTGACGTTCTTGACACTGCGAACGACTTTGGACATGGTGGCGGTCTATTCAACACCGTTCGGTCGCGGCAACGAGTATGTGATATTTAAATGGGATTCAGAGCAGGCAACTTCCAAAGAGCCTTTTCTCGCCTTCACTTTCGCTCTTGTCTTGGCGTCTGAGTCTTCACCGTTTCTTCAAGTGTGGTCGTGAGGGAAGAGGACGGAGTGAGGTGTGCGGAGCTCGGGGGGTTCAATGGCCGCGTATCACCGGACGGAGTCGCTGTATGTAGCAGGAGTCACTCGGAAGATACCAAACGCGGTGGGTGTCAAGTCGCAAACACGACGATAAGAGTATACAGATATCAATGATCAAGTACGACAGACTTGAAAGGTGTGGTCTCGGGCTTGAGTCAAAGAGGCGAGCAAGGAACGAGTGTGAGGGAGAGAGAGGGGACTGTGGCTGGAACGGAGGTGCACGAGCCTTGGCAATTGGGCTATGACGAAGCGGGAGTTTTCTTTGGGGGGGGGGTGGGGAAGGTGGGCTTTGCCTCTGCCCGACCGCTCGTGGAAGGATTTCGCAGTAGACTGAAGACTCAACACGGCCCTCAATGTAGAGAGAGATAGATTTTTCACGAGAGGGAAAGGAAAGGCTACCGGCTAGCTAGAAGACTCATATGAATAACGAAGCACGCACACTCGATCACGAGCTATGTCAGTCCACGTTCCTCGAAAGTCGACGCAAAGGGCAAGTATCCAGGACAATCTCCAAGACAGCTTGATAGTGTTCGTTTCCGGTCATCACGCCCCTTTCAGGATGACTGCAAGAATTTCCAAGCGCTGTCACTGCCTAACGTGGCTATTTGTTTCTGTACACTGCAGTAACTGCACTCCGGACCCTTGACTCTCAACTCGATTCGTGTTGGAGTGCCAGAACTTCGAAATATACCGGTCTAGTACTTCCCTTGACTCAGCACTCTTCAGCATGGCACAAGTACCTCACAACTCACCACAACCATGTACCCTGGTAGGAACCCCTAATCTCGAACTTAGGGACTACAAATGCCATCTAAACTAATCCACAATTACGCGTTACTGTCCATCCACTTCTCATGTCTCGTTGACCTTTTTTACTACTACTACTACTACTACTACTACTACTACTACTACTACTACTACTACTACTACTACTACTACCACTACTGGGCGACAGACTAGGCAGACAGATTAAGTAGCTGAAAGCAATATAGTGCACCTTGAAGCCCCAATGACAGAGTTCACAACTCAATGAAGAGGAAATGTGCATGGAGGTAAGGGACGATGTCCTTGGATAACTTGCACAAGCTATGATGCGGAGAATCTGGGGAGGAAATTGCGGACGGACTCGAAAAAGGAGGAGGTGGGCGCCTTTGATCCGTTTCATCCCAGACTCGACCACGTGCTCCGTGCGTCCGCCAAGCTTCGAGGCAGCAGAATTGGAAAGGTACTGATCCAGAGTCCGGGTTACTTCCTCCTACGACGGCAGACTGACACTCCAGAGTGAGATGCTTGACACGGAAACATCCTCATTCGATGGATATAAGGTGGTGCCGTCAAATTATTGTAGTTTACATTCGCCGTCCATGATTCCTCGTTCTGTTTGATATGGAACCGTTAAGAGTTTTTACATTCGTCCTTTAGGAAGATATCTCTCTTAAGCGAGCACCTTCTCAGCGGCGGAAACTGTGGCAGATTTTGATTAGCATTTCATCGTGTATACCTCTCGCCTCGACTTCGAGACGGTCTCTCAGTCGAATGACTGTCTCGACGGGAGCCGACTTACCGTCGACGCCGGTGTTGTCCGGCTCAACAAAGGCCTCCTTGACCTTACCGTCCTCCACCAGCAGGGCATACCGCTTGCTGCGGTCGTTGCCAAAGATGGAGGAGCTTTCAAAGGTCAGATCCAGGGCCTCGGTGAACTTGCCCGAAGGGTCACCCAGGAAGCGGATCTGAACAAAGGGCAAGAGTCAGCTTTCACGACACAACCGTCGGCAATGGAATTTGAAAATCAAACGTACCCCGCTCTTGTTCTGAGGATCCAGAGTCAGACCCCACGCCTGCATGCTACGATGCCAATTGTCGTCAGTATCCTCAATTCCTGCCCCTTCGCCAGTGTTCTTCCTCTGCGCTTCACAGAGTGCTGTGCTTTCGAGCACACGATCGAGGTCGTTCGGCGGGAACTTCTTACACAAAGGGATCATTGACGGAGACCACGAAGGTCTGTCCGGCCTCCTTCAGCTTTGGGTGGCTGATATAACCGGGCACGTGGGTACTAGAACAGGCGGGGCCTAAAGAGTAATGTCGCAATCAATTGTCTGTCCATTGCACGAGCTGACCGACATGGCCAAACCTGACACATGGGTTTCGCGTTTGCAGCTGGATCGGACTTACTGAAGGCGGCGGGCACACCAACGATGACTGCCTTGCCCTTGATCTCCTTAGCAAGGTTAGTCTTGTTGCCCGGCGAGTTTTCGACCAACACCTCCAGGTCGGGGATCGCATCGCCCTTTTGGACGAGGTTGCGGGAGGTGCTGTGGAAGGGAGCCGCCCTCACGCGGGTCGCTTGGGTCGCCAGACGTCGAGCAAACATGGTGTCAAGGAAGGTGATGGGGTTTCGAATGTGGAATTCAAAAAGAGATGATAAAGAGAGAGCGGGATTGCAAAAAGCTAGCCTAGAGCCAGATCAAGAGAAGGACCGTGGTTCAATGGGTACCAAGATGAGGAAGTTTGAGGTGGCCTATCGATAAGATCGAGACTTCGAGAACAGGGTGAGCTACCCGTCCCAAAGTGGATAGCTTGAAGTTGGACCATTTCGTCATCAATCCGCGCCGCACGAAACGAGGTTGAGACGCGATCGACAGACCGTTCGTGCCCTCGTTTGAGCCCTGCGTCCCGCTCAACGGTCACGATCGGCAAGCCTCTATTCCGTTGGGCTATCAGCTATCTCAAATCGCACTTGCGACTGATCCACCTGGTCGACTGGAATCCTGTAAGCTTGGGAGTGATCGATCTTCAGCGTACATCGGAGGGAAGATGATAGAGCTCATTCAGACGGCCAAGATCAAGTAGCTCGTAGCCTCGTGTACAGACGCTGAATAGATTGGTATCACCACCAGTGCCAACCTGCCACATGTCCGATTGGGGTTGACCCGTTGTGGGAGAGCGCAGCTACCTAACCCTTTTTTGCAATGCCGGGACTTCTTCAGGGAGTACCTCCAACTCGGCTTCTGTGGGGAAAAGGAGGTAAGTTGTGGATTTGTACTGACAGTACTTTGAGTCTCAATGAGGTCGTTTTCTTCAGATCAGGCTCTATTGCCGAGTGCCTTCCTGGGTAAGCTTGAGAAGGTTCCAACGACAAAGACAGATCATAGCCTGTCGCACTGAACACTGCACTCAGTGCACTGCCGAGGTAGAAACGATACCTGAGGTGAGTACCACAGGTATCAAGCACCTTGATACGGACTTTACCTAAAGTTCCTGCCTGTTTAAGGTAGATACTAGGTCCCTCGGCAACAGTACTGTAGAGTGTAGAGTGACTAGAGTCAAGAGTGTAGTGGTCTCAGATGAAGGTCTGACTTTCACTCTGCAGTCGGGTCCTGAATCTGCCCCGATCAAATTATTGTCATTCCGCCGAAGTTCATCCGCAGTAACTTGTCTCCTCCTACAATTGACGCGAGTCGACGCATTACCTAGTCGCCGGCTCCTTCTAATGATTCTACAGTACTATGTACTGCGATCCCCGCCCGACGAGTCTCCCTCTTCTTTGATGGTCCGATGTCCGAGTCCGCGTCGGAGCACCCGATCACCTCGCGAGGTCCAGGAGTGGACGCGGAACCCATCGCAACTCCAAGATAGGAGGAATCGTACCCAGCCAGCACTGTACCCGGGATTTGTCCCGAACGGTGGAGCCTCTCCAGTCGCGCCTGGTGGACAAAAGGGAGCCCTTTTGCGTCTCCAATCAACCCCTTTCGGCCGAGGAGGCATCTGTCCGGATAAATCGCGGTACACGGGTATAGTCCCTCAAGATCGTTGCGCGGAGTCTCCGAGTACCTCGTCGCAGGAATCCTTCCGGGCAATAACATGTTGGAGACCGGGACAGGGAGACGCAACCTCACCATACATGATATGAGTATCGTCATCTCGGTTGTTCGGTGAGTTTAACGTTTGCACCATGTTGCACGATGGCAGAGTCGGGTCTTGAACCCACACGAGATGCATGGGGTGGCTTGACTGGCTTGACTGGCTTGACTGGCTTGACTGGCGTTTACCGGTACAATCATGAAATGTCCCTCCACTGAGTCCACTCCATCTGGTGCGCACGGACGGTGGCTGTCCCTAAAGTGGACGTCTCGTCCACTGTTGCTTCGTGCCGCCTGAGACCGTGGGGTCTGAGAACGGGCGGTCTGCGACCGGATCGCTGGTTGCCGATGCTGCCGAGGATGCTCTGTGGAAAGAGGGCTGGCGATGAAGCCTTGACCAGATGAGAGAGTCTTTCCACTCATGCATGACCACCGATGATTGACCTATGTTGACTCCGTATACCGTGTCAATCTACTGTACGAGTGTACACTGTACACTGTACACCCCGTCTTTGGACAAGTGGACGGAACCGTCATCAGAACTGACAAAGAAAGGTCGTGGTTCAACTAGTCTCGCGAAACGGTGGGAGAACCGAAGAGTGAGAGCTCTGTACATGGAGTTCGATCTGATCCGACCGGCCGCTCAGAGATGGAGTTGGCAAAATCAGAACCTAGGGCCGTGCTCATGACCCGGATCGTCAGAGTCTCGTATGGCTATACAGGATCATGCATCCCCTTCGCCCTGAATGGACCCATCCTTCCCTTGGACAGACAACAGTTCCCAACTTTCGATACTTGGCAATCCGGAATCGAGGGTCACCGCCTGCGTGAGCGGCGGTATTCTCACGGTCAGTCAGGTTGTATGCCCACCGTTGGCACGAGTCAATGGTCATACATATTCTTCCGCCTGAACCATCAGTCCTTTTTGTCCTTTTAGTCCCGAGTCTCTGGCAAAAGCAGGGGAATCGGGGTCGTTCTTCGGGTTTTTGATTCTTGAAATCGATGGCCGTGTGTGAGTTGGAGCGTCGGAGAAAGGGTTGATTCAACTGTGTTGCAATGGCCCACCGGTCCAGTGGTGATGTTGGCTCTCGTCACCCGTAGGGCATCGATTCCATCATCGTCGCTGCCCGTGTCACGGGTGGTCCGGCGGACGATCTTTGCTCAGTTGCCCACTTCCGATGTTCCAGTCACTTGGATCTCGAAGACGTGACCTGGTCAGTCTCGGGAAGGGGAAGACGGATCAATCGCTGAGTAGGAATGGGAGAGAACACACTCCCATCTGCCTTGGGTGTATAAGGTAGCTATGCATCATGGATCAAATCGGGGTCAGCCCCGAGAGAGGACTATGGGCATTGTCGAGGGGGTACTACTTTGCTTGCCAAACTCCACCGGAATGTACATCGGTGGTTGTGATTTGTACTCGTAGTTTTGTCCACATCCATCGCGTGTCCCGGTAGTACTTCGATCACCACCACCACGCAGTACCTGCCGTGGTACAGTCTCTAAACCGGAGTACAACGACAGGATCAAGACTTCCTCTCAACCTCTGGTTCCAGTCAGTCTCTCCCATCCGCGTCTATGATGCTCATCTCTTCATCTCTTCATCTCTTCATCTCTTCATCTCTTCATCTCTTCATCTCTTCATCTCTTCATCTCTTCATCTCTTCATCTCTTCATCTCTTCATCTCTTCATCTCTTCATCTCTTTCTTTCTCTCTCGCTCTCTCGGACACCAACTCTCACTCTCACTCGCATCCCAAGTCGAATGCCTCCACCACACCAAACACATGGAAAAAAAAATCCTCCTCCTCCACCACCCTCTCTCTAATTCCTCCCCCCCCCCCCCCCCTTCCCCTCGCTCCCAACCCCGACTCTCTTGACTTTCTCTCCCTCCAACCCCCAAGTTCCTTTTCGTAGTCATCCCCGAACGGGACGGTTCCTTACCCGTTCGCTTCTCCCTCTGGCCTGAGAAATTATTATTCCACCTCCTGCCTTTTCTCCCATTTCCTTCATTCTCTTTCCTCGAAATCCCCCTCCACCAACCAACCAACCAACCAACCAACCAACCCCCACCCTTGCACCGCGTGAGGCGCCTTCCCCATCCCCGTGTCGCGGCCCGGCTTGAAAGCCTGCACCTTCGTTTTCGCCCTCCGTCGCGTCGGATGCCGTAGAGGTTCCTTGGTTCTTTCTTGGGTCTGCTGGCTTTTCGCAGTGCTTATTACCCTCCGTATACCCGCCAGCCCGCCGGGTCCAGCCTGCTGCTCGTTCGACCGGTCGCGACCCGTCTAGCCCAGCATGGAGGGTGGCCAGACCTCGTCGAATTCCGCCCCCGCTGGGAACTCCAGCGATTTTGTACGTGAAAAGCTTCTGCTCCCCGGGACTGCAGTCGGCGATCGCTGTCCAGATCTTTCCTGGATTGTTTGCTTTTTTCTTCAACTTTCTGTCGCAACTAACACGATCACTCCCGATGGATAGGTTCGCAAACTGTACAAGTGAGTCCCTGAACCACCATCATCACTGCCGCTGCTCGGCCACTCGACTTCGAGACTGAATGCGCCGCCATCCGCCTAGTCGCCACAAACAACGCATGATGGTCGCGCACTTACGACAATGCATCTCCCCGACTCCTGGACTAACACTGTCGATAGGATGCTGGAGGACCCTTCCTATGCATCAATTGTACGCTGGGGCGATGAAGGTGATAGCTTTGTGGTTCTCGAGGTACAGTCCATCCCATCCGGCACGTCCGCCCGTGGCCGCGGTCATGATCACGTCGCTCCCCACGTACTGACCCGGCGCCGACAATGCTAGTGTGAGAAATTCACCAAGACCATTCTGCCGAAACACTTCAAGCACAGCAACTTTGCGAGTTTTGTGCGCCAACTCAACAAATATGACTTCCACAAGGTCCGCCAAAACAACGAAGAGAACGGGCAGTCGCCGTATGGGCAAAATGTGAGATTACACCCCCGGGTTTCGCCGGTCCACAGCCGGCGACTCCTTCGCCCCCCCCTGGATCCTATGCGATACCCTGTTGCTCTGTGTCTTTTCTTTTTTTCCTGGTGTGATGCCCGTCGCGACCGATGCTCTGACGCTGGACTCTCTTCGGATCAATTCACAGGCCTGGGAATTCAAACATCCCGAGTTCCGAGCCAATAGCAAGGACTCCCTAGACAACATCCGCCGCAAAGCTCCTGCGCCTCGCAAGCAAACCCAGCCGACCGATGAGGCGGCCCCAACTCAACAGATCGATCTACTTAACCAGCAGATTGTCGCCCAGCAACAACAAATACAGCATCTCTCAGACCGATACGCGCAACTCACCGTCGATCATCAACTCATGCTGCAGGAATCAATGCGCGTCCAGAAGACGGTCTTGAACCACGAAAACGTCATCCACCAACTCATGACCTACCTGCTCTCAGTCGATGCGCGCCAGCGACGAGACAACAAGGCCCTCTCGTTCCAAGCGCAAGGCGGCGCCGGCGTCAGTCCGGGGCAGGTCGGCGCGATGGATGACGCGCCCTCCTCTCCCCTGCAGCAGGCGTCCAAATTGTTGAGCGACATGAATTCCGAGATGCAATTTAACATGGCGGCGATCGACCCGGCAGCCAACGATGCCTCCAAGGCTGCGGTCCCAGTGGCCGCGCCCGTCTCTCGGTCGGAAACGACGGCACCCCTAATACCGCCGCCATGGTATATCCCAAGATGAGTGCAGACCTGGAACAGGTGGTATACCCCGTTGGGGCCACCAATGGCATTGACCCGATGTACAGCCAACATGTCAACAATGTGCCGTATCCTATGCCCGCCAAACCAGATGTTGATGCCAACGATGCGCAACGGTTCCAAGACAACGGCAATCGCAAGAAGACGACGAACGTCGATCCGGGCTGGATGCGCAGCCCTCAAATCTTGCTTGTGGAGGACGATGCGACGTGTCGACAGATTGGTGGCAAATTCCTGTATTCCTTCAACTGTGTCGTCGATACTGCTGTAAGTCAGCAGTTCCCTCTGCGACGGGGTGGAACTTGCCGCATGACCTAGCAGACGAATGCTTACTGATCGGGGTTTGGTTTTTGTAGTTTGACGGCCTCGAAGCTGTCAACAAGATGCAGGCCGGCTCCAAGTACGATCTCATCCTGATGGATATCATTATGCCAAATCTCGACGGTGTATCCGCCTGTCACCTCATCCGCCAGTTTGACCGAACTCCCATCATTGCCATGACCTCCAACATCCGAAGCGATGATATTCAACTCTATTTCCAGAACGGTAAGCGGCGGTCTCACCCAGTTTGATTCAGAATGACAATGACCTCGTCCCTTGACTAATGCGAGTACAAAGGCATGGATGATGTCCTACCGAAACCTTTCACTCGCAAAAGTCTTCTCGGCATGCTCGAGAAGCACTTGGTTCACCTGAAAACGATGGCACAGCCCATCGACGCCACGCCAGCTCCAGCGCCGAGTGCGATGACCGTTCAGCCTTCGGCCACGCAGTCAATCAAAGAGGACAATAGCTCCCCCGGCCAATCTCCGGCCGGCTCAATGACGAATTGGCAGTCTCCGGGTCAGTTCCATGGCATGCCTTCAGTGCCACAACCGATGTCTGCAGTTCCCGGTCAGTACGTCCCTGGTCCCGGCGCGCCGCCGGGGACGTACGCCGTCGATCAAAACGGCATGCAGTACCCAGCACCTGCCAGAGTCACCGTTCCCTCCAATGGCGGACCACCCCGGCCTCAGCACCGTCGGCAAATGTCTGACATGTCGAGTGCCACCGAGAACCCCAATGTCAAACGGCAGCGCATGTACTCACAAAATCAACCGATGATGGCTGTCCAAGCCGGTCGGCCTGGTTGAACGTCCTCAAGCTGCAGTATGACGCTCAACCGCCCCTATTGAAATCCCCTTTGGCTCTTCCTGCCCCGCTCGACCGCATACGGCCCTTCTATGTGTTTCACTTCTGTCCATTATACCAACATTCCCACTGTCTATATTGAGGTCACTGACCGTACATTGCTCACATTTTGCACTTGGCATTCCTTGGCTTGTCTTATTGCTGTCTCTGGGACAGCTTCTTCCAGCGCTGTTCAGGGTCTTAGATATGGTCACTTTCTTTTCGCGGGAGAGAAACTCTCAGTTTTTGGGATGGCGCATTTGTTGCTACGGATTTGGACTATTTAATCGGCGTTTCGCCGACCTATGAGACCCTTTGCTGTATCACTTATCAGGTGGCCGCTATTCAAACAACGTCAACCACTTGACAACATCCATTCCATCATCTAATACGTCTGATCGTGAGCCGTAGGTTCTGTACCGCAAATGAACCAGTCACTTGAATTATCACGATACCCCGACCCTGTTGGGCGACGCTGTAGCTTGATTCGGGAAGCCTAAGTTGGAAAGCGACTGTTCATCAACTCATCGTGTTCAGATCGTCTTACGCACGATCACAATACTTGTCCTGACAGTACTCTCCAGTCTGTCCTATTCAAGTCATTATTCGCCTTTTCGAATCGTCATGGGCCTCCATGCGTTCGATCGCCTGAGATTTTTGACCCGAATAAAATTCCCACGTTCAAGGAAGCCCTTAAAGAAACAGATACCCCACTATACCCGTGTTCCCGCACAGGAACGCCGCTCGGACGAACCTATGCCTATGTAGATCCTCGTCAAGGGGAGATCTGGACCGCAGGGTCGTGTCTAGACCGGATCAGCTTCCACGATCGATTTGCATTCGACGGTATGGAGCCCACCTTGGTCCAGACCCCTCATTAGGTACTAAGGTAGGTAGGTACCTTGATGGTTCTGGACTTTCTGGAGTCTGGACTCTCTGTGGCTGCGTGTGTGGCTTATCACGTGTGGCTCAACCATGCTAGCTCACGTGATGCAAAAGGGAGCAGCAGTCCCCGTCAGTGCAAAGCCATCAAACAGTGCAAAGAGTGCAACGCGGTGGGTGTGTCGCCGGCTTGGCGGGGTTTTTTGTGCTCCTTCTTTGATAGCAAACGTCGTTTTGGGTTCCGCGGCTAGGAAAGTTGAACGCTGTGGTCCCTTGCCCTATTCTCTTCCACATTGTTTTCCTGATCCTGCACTCGACTGCGGCGCCTACTTCCAGCCTCTGTCGGAAAATTTGACCTGTGCACGTTGAAGCTTCCGAGCTCCAGCAAGTGACTCATTTGGAAAGCTTGTTGTTACCTGCCTACAGTCCATCTGAACATGGGTGCAAAGCAAAAGGGCGGCGCAAAGCCCAAGAACACTGCGGAGGAGGTGGAAGATACTCTGCAGGCTGTGGTGCTTGCCGATACCTTTGAGACCAGATTCGAACCTTTCACGCGCACGAAGCCAAGGGTATGTGTCGAAGCATGGAACGACGTTCACTGTGCTGCAGATCTGGCTTGACTGACTGCTGTGTTCTTGCTATGAATTAGTGCCTCCTTCCTCTTGCCAACACGCCTCTCATTGAATACACTCTCGAGTTCCTGGCCAATGCTGGTGTTGAAGAGGTGTTCCTTTATGCTGGTGCTCACTCGGATCAACTAGAAAAATACATCAAGTATGCGCCTTCTTTCACCAATGATGATTGACGAGGCTATGACTGACCCTAGGCCTCCTACAGCACCTCAAAATGGCGCGCACCGTCCTCACCCTTCAAGCAGCTGGCCTTCCTCAAGTCCACCTCTACTTCTGTCGGCGATGTCATGCGCGATCTTGACGGCAAGCACCTTATCACAGGTGACTTCATTGTTGTCAGCGGCGATGTCATCAGCAATATGCCCATCGAGGGCGCCTTGTCGCAACACAGGAAGCGTCGCGAAACCGACAAAAACGCTATTATGACCATGGTTCTCCGTGAAGCTGGCCGGACGCATCGTGCCAAAGCCTCCTCCATCTCGCCTGTCTTCGTGATCGACCCTACCAAGGACCGCTGCCTGCACTACGAGGAAATCGACCACCACTCAGATGAGCATCCAGCGCGGTTGAACATTGACTCTGACATTATTTTGTCTCACTCCGAATTGGACGTCCGCCAAGACCTCATCGATTGCAGCATCGATATTTGCACTCCAGATGTGCTGAGCCTGTGGTCTGATAGCTTCGATTACCAGTCCCCTCGAAAACACTACTTGTACGGTGTTCTGAAGGACTACGAGTTGAACGGCAAGACCATTCACACGTACATCATTCAAGAGTACTACGCTGCGAGGGTACGAAACTTGAGGGCGTATGATGCTATCAGTAAGGATATCGTCTCTCGATGGGCGTACCCATTGTGCCCCGATACCAATCTGCTACCCGGGCACACATACAATCTACGCAAAGGTAATTTATACCAGGAGCAGGGAGTCACGTTGGCGCGTTCCTGTGTCCTCGGACGCCGTACCGTCATTGGTCGGGGTACAAGCATCGGTGACCGAAGCACTGTTCACAGCACGATTCTGGGACGGCATTGCAAGATCGGCAAAAACGTTCAGCTTGAGGGGGCGTATCTTTGGGACAATGTGGTGATCGGTGATGGCTCGGATGTTCGTGGAGCGATCATTGCTGACGGTGTGGTTGTCGGCAAGAACTGTTCTGTCGGACAGGGCGCTCTTCTCTCTTACGGAGTCAAGATTGCGGACGGTGTCAAAATTGGGGGCGGTAAGCGCATCACCCGGTCTCGGCCAGATGGCAGCGTCGGCCCCAATGATCCTAGTGTGGTCGGACAAGGCGGCGAGGGCTACGAATTCATCCCCGGCGAGGAGGAAGACGAGGACGATGATGATGTGAGCGTTGCGTCTTCCGGGCTGGTGTACCGTATGCCCGGTCTCTCTCTGTCCAACGCTTCCATTTCCACTCTATCCTCTGAGATCTCTGAAGGGTCATGGCCGCGCTCTGGACGGAGCAGTTTTTCTGATGGAGAGGAACAAGACAATTTCCACCACGATGCCTCGGTCAGCGTGTTTGACAGTCTTCGCGAGGGCACATCTGCCGACGTAGTGCAGTTGGAATTGGTCAGTCTGCGTATGACTGCCAACGCCTCGGACGTCCAGGTTCGCCGGGCGGTGGTCTCTTCCTTCATGAAGTACATCCAACAATTGATCGAGAATGGCAAGGGTGCCGGCGAAGCTGTCAAAGAAGTCTTCACCAAGTACCGTGAGGTTGTGGATCGAACATTGTTCGACCGCAACAAGGAGGAGAAGAAGGACCAGGTGGACTTCTTGCTCCAGCTGCAGCAGGACCTCGTCCACCGGAACAAGGGTGCTAGTATCCTCCTGTTCACGGCCAAAGAGCTGTATGATCTGGAGCTGGTGGACGAAGAGGCCTACGAGCAGTGGTGGAACGATGAGCGATCCAGCAGCACCGAGGAGATGCGAACAGTTCGTGGACAGACACAGCAATTCGTCGACTGGCTGGCGAATGCTGAAGAAGAGAGCAGCGAGGAAGAGGAAGATGAGGATGAGGACGAGGATGAAGAGAGTGATGATGAATAGACCACTCGACCAATTATACCATATATTCCTGATGAGTTGACGAAATGGAAGCATAACTATACAATATGTACTTTACTCAGTATATCAATATACTGATTGGTATATGACATTCAACGGCTTCTTTGCATTTACTGATGTACCGTACCACTTCTCCCAAATAAATGGCTTGAAAGGGCATCCACCCACCAACGGTGAATCATGGGGGGGTACTTGCCAGAGTCCCACATGTTGCAACAAAACTCATACTGTCAAGACAGGGTCCCAGATCGCGCAGCCAAATAGTACAGGTTATCAGTAACGTACCGACAGGACATTCCTATGAAAGATAGTAGCACCTGTCATGGTATACTCCGCTAACTCCGGACTTGCGGATACCGCCTACTATGTACCTACTACCTAGTCCTACTCCATGATTGCCCTCGATAACAGGTATGTTCTGCCCGATGACAAATATACACCGCCTTCAGTCTGCCCAGAAGGCTTACACCGCCAAGAGGGAGAACCCCCAGTCCAGCGGAGTTCTCATTCTCAATGAGAGACTGAGAGTAGTACTTTGCTTAGTGACGTTGTGGCTCCATTGCCCGTTCCCGCTGGCGTGACACCTCCGATCGCTGCCCCTCTCTTCCCTCTGCGATCTCCAACCGACCACCCTTGTTCTCTTGCTAGGCTCTGGCTTCGCAGCCTCCGTCCCCCTCTCTCCTCAGTTTCCACTTTAGTAGTCAGTCACTGACGCCCTTTTGGTCTTTTGTCTCTCTCTCTTTATATTTTCGCTCTGCTACTGTCGGCAACGTTGCCGCCACACGTCTTCACGACGCCTCGCCTGACACGGAAGAGAAAGGCGGCTGAGGCGGCGATTGCGGACACCGACCAGTCTTCCCTCAAAGCCGCCACCAGGGCTTGTACCCGCGCTGAAACCGCCACCGATTTAACACCGGGTTCCAATTCTCCTTCCCAGCTGCCTCCGGTCACCTCGCTAGATTCTGAAGCTGAAAGTGTGACCAAGGTGGACGGTCGGCATCCGAAAAAGAATCGAATCGCGACGCCCGCGACCACGGCCGGCAGTATGGATTCGGATGATGATTTCATGAGCGATGTCTCGAGTCAAGATGCTTTTCACACGCAGGGTAGTGACGATGAAAGCTTAGGAGAAGGTACGTGGGAGATGAATCGGTGATCGGATGAATCAGTGATCATCTTTGGATCCAAACCCCCCGCCCTCTGTTTGTACATGATCTTGCTGTCGTCTCCATACGTCATTTGCATGATCAAAATCAAACAATACCCTGTAAAAGGTATCTTCTGCAAAAGGTACAAGTGCGCTAACGTCATTCGCGTTCGAATCCTTTCTAGATTTTGGGGATTTGGATACTGGCTTCTCAGACGACAAGGACCTCCTGAAGCAAAAGCGCAAACCTTACGAGGTCAGATTCGACGTTTTGGCTCCCGCCGACATCGAGCGTGAACAGACAGTGCAAGTCCACGAAGTCTCCACGATTCTGGGCCTGCCACCAGAGATTGCTGCCATTCTTCTTCGGTTTTCACGATGGCGGAAAGAAAAACTGATAGAGGATTACATGGATCACGAACAGAGGACGCTTGAAGAGGCTGGCCTGGATAATGACGGTGATGAAACAGCTAGGACAAAGATCATTCCGGGCTTCATGTGCGACATCTGTTGCAATGATGGAGACGACATGGAAACGTATGCCATGCGCTGTGGTCATCGCTTTTGTGTGGACTGTTACCGGCAATACTTGGCACAAAAAATCAAGTCCGAAGGCGAAGCTGCTCGGATACAGTGTCCCGGCGACAAGTGCCATCGTATAGTGGATTCCAAATCACTGGATCTGTTGGTGACTGACGATTTGAAGGAACGGTACGTCAAAGTCTTGTCCAAGCCTCCAGGTAGGACATGCCGCGCATGTCTCAGCACAATCAGAACTAATATCACCCTGTTGCTGCGAACAGCTACCGTGCCCTTCTCACTCGGACATACGTGGACGACAAAGACAACCTTCGATGGTGCCCGGCTCCTGAATGTATCTATGCGGTCGACTGTGCGGTGAAGACTCGGGATCTTCGGCGGATCGTACCTACCGTACAATGTCGTTGCGGACACGAGTTTTGCTTTGGCTGTTCGCTGAATGACCACCAGCCCGCTCCATGCACTTTGGTCAAGATGTGGTTGCAGAAGTGTGAGGACGATTCCGAAACCGCGAACTGGATCTCCGCCAACACCAAGGAATGCCCCAAGTGCCAGTCTACCATTGAGAAAAATGGTGGCTGCAACCACATGACCTGTCGCAAGTGCCGACACGAGTTCTGCTGGATGTGCATGGGGTTGTGGTCTGAGCACGGGACCAGCTGGTATAACTGCAATCGATACGAGGAAAAGTCGGGTTCCGAAGCCCGCGGTGCGCAAGCCAAGTCTCGAGCCTCGTTAGAACGCTACCTGCATTACTACAATCGCTACGCGAACCACGAGCAGTCTGCCAAGCTAGACAAGGATCTTTACCTTAAGACGGAGAAGAAAATGACCAGCTTGCAATCCGCATCGGGTCTCTCATGGATTGAAGTGCAGTTCCTTGATACCGCTTCTCAAGCTCTCCAGCAGTGCCGTCAAACTCTCAAGTGGACATATGCCTTTGCCTATTATCTGGCGCGTAACAACCTTACGGAGATCTTTGAGGACAACCAGAAAGATCTGGAGATGGCCGTCGAGAGCCTGAGTGAGATGTTTGAGAAGCCGGTGTCTGAGTTGGCTCAGCTCAAAGTGGATATCCTCGACAAGACGGCATATTGTAACAAGCGTCGGGTCATTCTCCTGAGCGACACTGCCGAGAATCTGAAGAATGGTCAGTCTGAAACAAGTCTTGAAAACCCCCCGTTCGGCATACCATGTCCCGGTGACTAACATTCATATCTAGAAGTGTGGACGTTCAACGTTGAGTGGTAGACCCATCCAACCTAGAGACCACCGACTTTCAATACAACTGCATGGAAACCCCCAATGATATTGACGACGTTAACGATATCTCTTATGGCCTTCACTTTGTGCAAGCAACCGTTCCTTCGATAGCATCACCCTCTCCCTCATCGTACCCACTTACTCTGCCTCATTTACCTTGCTTGTTCGACACTGGACGGCGTGCACTTTTCGCAGCCTTGGAGAGTCTTGCTGTCTCCAAGCCCCTGCACGCCCCATCATCATCATCAATTGAAGCATCTATTTTCACAGGGCGCCGGGGCGTTTTGGGATTTCGAGTTGAATTTGTTGACACCCTTATTCCATAGCTAAATGCCAACAAGTTCTGTGTTACCTGTCATGTTTATTCTCAGGTCGGACTTTGCGGCTATTGTACTTGAAGGTATATCCTGGAAGGTCCTGCCGCCCACTTCGTAGATGAACCAACCCTTACATCGCTACCTGCGTACTGTGTTTGGTGCGGGGCTATGTATACAATTCGAAATCAAATCGCTCGGATCGGAAGCCCCGGCACAGTACCAGTCTACTGGCTATGGAGTGTATGTGCTACAATACTGCCCTCAAAAAGAATGAGAGAAATGTTAGATCCAATGCTCGCGTAATTTGGCCAGGTAAATTTTTCTCAAAGATTGATGAGACAACGATTACCCCTTGAGGTTGGGATAGTGCTAGTCACCTGCAGTGACGGCTAAAAAAAAAGAGGAGACGACCTCGGCCTGCTGCTTATCCAAGATCGACTGGCCAGATTTCTACACGAATGCGAGGAACGCGATGGATTAGGCTCGTTAGTCACGAGGATGGATGTATTAAGCGGCTGCTTATCAGATTGATAAGTGGGCGCAGGTGTACGGCAGAGAGTACCACAGAGGCACTTTGTTTATGGGCAGACGGTGGCGTGATGAGTAAGTAGCTAAGATGTTGTGACCCTGTACCTCGGTTCGATTTTGAGCCGTGCCAAGGCGCTCGGACGCCCGATCTGGTAAGTAGTTCCGGCTCCGTATCAATCTTATGTAAACTCCGTCATCGGATCGGACGAAAGACGGTCGGCATTCATCCTTGTTTCGGGGAGTGTTTTCACATCGCGATCAGGATATGCGCTGCTTTGCGCGCCATAAGAGGCAAGGAATTGGTTCAAAGGTAGATTGATGGACATTCATCAATGTACATCTTGGACCTCTCTTCATATTATACTTGAATGAAATTTGAAGGTCAAGGTTTTAGAATGGAAAAAAAGCAAGAATGCGAATGCCGCCGTGCATGAGATCTCCCCAGAACGTTATCTGTTAGTATTAAAGTCTGGTAATTTTAATGTAGTTGCTGTTAAGCTCAATTGGAGCAGTAGTACTGCTCATGGCTAGGGTAGTGAGCGATTCAATCCCGCCGCCCTTCTCCCTTCTCCGGGCGCCCCGACAAAAAAAAGCGGACCTGATCTCTTTAGCAACACTCATCTTCTTTCTATTCTCTGCTCTTTTCATCCTCTTATCGCTTCAACTCTCTCTTGTTGCACCTGTACCAGCATTCTTTGTCTTTCGCCGTACTCGCTTTCCCGCTGTGGGCCTGAAGAAACCTGGTCGCTTGGTGCCGGACTTGTTTTTGCTGGCCTCGCGGAGATCTTCCATTGTTGACCTCATCCCCGATCCAACACCTTTAATCTACCTCGACAGCCTGTGGTCACAGCAGAAGTTCACCTTCTACGCCCGATCAAGTGGCCTTTATTGCCTACCTTTCCTTGACATCTCGCATTGCGCCCTTTGCGCCCCGGGCTAGCGGAGCTCCATGGCGTCGTCTCCGGACCAGATTCCAGGACAGGAATATGAGTACGTCTTCCAATCGCAGGAGCTTGAGTGGCGGGTGGTATCTGTTCCTTGATCCGCAGTGAAATCATCGCTGTCTTTTCCATATTCAGACGCCAAAGCTCGGCGCGCAGTGGTGGGCGACACTGGTCGGAGAAGGAGAGGTGGTTCACCGTGGACAAAGATGCTCGATCGCCGCCCGCTAGGATTCCGAGGAGACGGCATGGCACACACATACCAGAGACTGACACGTTGCATTTGAATCGTATAGCTATGAAGCCCTTCCATCTAATTATGGCCTTGGCCATAACATGCTCGCCGGTGCATTCGCAGGGATCGCGGTACGTTTGGCCGCCGCGGAGAAAATGTCGACTCACTGGATAATCCTGAAAATTTGACCGACGAGACTGATTGTTGCATACTTGAATAGGAGCACTCAGTGATGTACCCAGTTGACTTGCTTAAGGTATGCGCCAGTCTTTCTTTTTCCTGTCTGAATTTGCGCCGTGATTGAAGCGTCGGAAATGGAGCCGTGACTGACAGGAAATGGTCATATTTTACTAGACCCGCATGCAAATCCTGAACCCGTCCGCAGGCGGCCTTTACACCGGCCTGACCAATGCTGTCTCAACCATCTATCGAATCGAAGGCCTGCGAACATTATGGAAGGGTGTCTCGAGCGTGATAATCGGAGCCGGTACGTCTTTGATGCAATCTGCGTTCTAAGCTAGGGTCCAGGAAACCAAAAAAAAAAACAAGGAGACTAATATTGAGCAGGTCCGGCACACGCGGTTTACTTCGGTACATACGAATTTGTCAAGGAGCTGGCCGGTGGCAATGTCGATGATGGACATCATCCTCTCGCAGCGGGTACGTCAAGAATGACAAGTTTGTTCTGTCTGCACTGGTATCTTGAAACTGACTAGAAATTCACAGCCATGAGCGGAGCCGCTGCGACTATTGCTAGTGATGCGCTGATGAACCCCTTCGATGGTAAGTGGATTGAACGATTGGAGAAGCAAGACCGAATGGCTAGACTGACAACTTCCCACAGTCATGAAGCAGCGAATGCAAGTCCACGGTTCCGTCCACAAGAGTCTGATGCAATGCGCCAAGTCCGTGTATCGCGCCGAGGGTCTGCAAGCCTTCTACGTCTCTTACCCTACAACTCTCTGCATGACCGTGCCTTTCACCGCCACTCAATTCGTTGCCTATGAGTCCATCTCCAAGTTCATGAACCCCAAGGGCGAATACGATCCCTTCACTCACTGCATGGCCGGTGGTCTTGCTGGTGCATTTGCTGCCGGTATCACCACTCCTCTCGACGTGGTCAAGACGCTGCTCCAGACTCGCGGTCTTGCGCAAAACGAGGAGATCCGATCTGCTCGGGGACTTTTCAATGCCGCGGCGATCATCAAGCGCCAGTTTGGCTGGGGCGGTTTCCTGCGTGGCATGCGGCCCCGTATCATTTCCACCATGCCCAGTACTGCCATTTGCTGGACCTCCTACGAAATGGCCAAGGCCTACTTCAAGAGCCTTTCCGAAAACTAAAATCGCATGCTCGCAATGGTCTCACAGTCTCTTGAAATATGTCGACATCCATTCTGGCCGCCAGGTTCCGCCGTTCTTCCCCCAACCTCTCGTCCTGCATCTGTCCAACCTGTACACTTAATCTGTGTGATCACCCCCATCGCACGCTGACCTGATCCATCTCCCCGCGATGGACTGCCTTCGGCCTGTGGCTTCTTTTCTCTCCAAACTGGTTTTCACTCCATTAGCGGCTCACTCTCGGTCATGGCGCGGCTGGCCTTCGTTCTTGGTGTCTGCGGGAATAAACAGAAGCCTTGTTTTCTCGAACAATTTCCGCGCACTTGCTCTGTTCGACCAGACAAGTGCGATGCACGCTTCTATGTGAGCCAGATCTCGGACCAGGCTGGGCAACCACCTCTCTGAATCCTTTTACACCGAGATGGTGCTTGACTCATCTAACTCCCTCTTCACCTTTTTCTTCCTCTCCCCAAATGTCCTCCTTCATCTATTCTTTTCTCCCGTCCCGTCTTGTTGTGAATCATGCTCCTCCTGCTCGCTGTGCGCTCAAAAATGGCGTTGAATCCTGGAGTGCTCGAGATCACTTGTCTTTCCGTTCTCCTGGGCTGGTTTCTATCATGTTGCATCTGCAAACGCTTTGGGGATCCTTCGCGTTTTATGACTAGTGTCTCATTTTATTATCGTTATAGTCACGTATGTATTGATAGATGTCTTTCTTGAAGGAATACGAGATGTGATGTCCTCGGTGTTCTTTTTTTGCATGCAGTTCGGCTCATCCAGGAGGATAGGCCGGAGTGATCGGTCAGCTGGAACCTTGATGGGTCATCGAATGGCTCCATAGACAAACATCCAACACTTCCGACCATGACAGATAGACAGTCATGACGACTCTCGGCTCGACTTGTTGACCACGAAATCATCAGGAACGGACCTGGCTCATTCAGTGAGCCTCTTCTATCACCATCAACCCAGTCTGCAATCACCACTGAACCTACCTTCCCTCTGGGTTGTCTCTTGTCGCACCCTCGATGGAGTATGATCTTCATCCGGGCACATTGGGTGTTGGTGTTTGTTTGCAAGTCCCGTCTATGGCGATATAGCGGCAAAGCGCCCATGCATGCTCAGCTCGCCCAAGTGAGAAGGTTTCTACGCGTCTAGATCATCATAGTCAATGTTACTTGGTGTGGACAGGGAGTCTCTCCTCAGTACTGTCTTAGGCTGACTTTGTGGCACTACTTCTTCGGATTCTTCCGTCTGTTCGGGAGGGCTTCTGCTTCTGATCTCTTACCAAGCAGTATGACTTACGTCCCAACTGTCCACAGGGACGTGTCTCTTTGTCAGAGGGAAAAAAAAGTCGACATCGGTCGCAGCCACTCCTGCATTGAAGGACCTGCAATAAATCCAATGTGCTCTATTGAAAGTAGGACGGGTTGTCTTGAGTGATGACGATCTCACTTTCGCAGACTAACCCGGGTTAGCCTGCAGATAAGGCTGCCCTCGGACCCTCCGATTTGCACCAAGTTGACGCCGTCGAACCCGCTATCGGGTGTCGAGAATGTAAATATACCTGGAGTCTCGAATCCTCAACTGGATAAAAATCAGCGTGTATAGCGCAAGATTAGGTTCATAGTTTCCTTGTAGTTACACTTGCTTAAAACTGGGCGACCGCGAGATCTGGTGGAGCTGGGCCCGAGTATCCGCAGCCGCAAGCAGTTACTTGACCTCAACCCGATCCAACGACGTCACTCCGAAATTCTAGATTTCCCACCCCTCACACGAGTCCGCCGTTCACTACTGTTCACCACTGTTCACTCTGTTCACTCTCCACCGGCGATCCGGCATCGCCATCTCTATCCCCTTACCAACTGGACCTGGAGCTCCCAGGCCTACCTCTCACTTTTCCCGTGCAGTGAAATGGGCACGGGCTTGCATTTGTCCAATGATGCGCCCACGGCCCGCGTCTTCTTTGCAGAAGACATACGATGAATGCTATCTCGCGTGCTCGACTGCGGTCTACTTTGAAGGTCAAGTAAGTCCACGCTTCACAGTGATGATGACCGTCCATTCCTTTACTTCCCACCAACTCAAGCCTGGTCGGGCCGAATAAGTATGGACTTGTCGCTTATAATCACCAGAATAATGAAGATGAAGCATTACGATCGTGGAAATCGGCGCTCGAGACAATCAATTATCATAATGCCCGTCGGCTACCCTCGACATATACACCCAAGTCTGAGACGGAACGAGCGCTGCAAGATTCCATCCGCGCATTAGAAACTCAATGCCGAGACCGGGTCGAGCTGCTGGAAGCTCTTCGCGAAAGCCGTAAAGAGTCGGCCGAGGCCAATGGCAGCAAAGAACCTTCGACTCTCAAGAATTGGAGGCTCCCTTACCATATGAAACGTTCTCCGTCGTCAAATCACTCACCGGGCTATATTGGAGATGGAACAATCCCCGCTGTCGGTTATACCGACTTGTCCAAGCCTGCCGCAATACCCGGGCATCGAGGCGCCGCTAAGCCCACGCCCGACTCTCAGGCTTTGGTGGATGAGGCCCCCGCCTTGGAGGCGCCGGCTCTACGAGTGGAGTCCAACTCGTCAGACGTGAACAAGTCCCGAGGTTCAAGCCCCGAGAGACGGAAAGGGATGTTGACAACTTTACGAAACAAAGAAGGAAAGAAGAACAAAACCAGCTCAAAAAGGAAAGATAAGAAGGAAACCAGACCGGCCGCGTCAAAAGCAGCAGGTTTGGCGTGGGGAAGTATATACCGGACGCCATCGAGAGAGAAGACTCATAGCGAAGCGATGTTGGCTTCTCGACAGATGGTCACTCGTGACCCCAATTTCCGGCGTGATGTCGAGCCCCGAACCAGCTCTGGTGATGAACCTGTGCCCTCAAGAAAGTCCACACCACGAAAGACCGACTCCTCAACGGACCAGATTCCCGCGGCGCACTGGCGTGAGCCCCAGCTCCCAACTGCCTCGAGCAGGCGTTCCCCCAAACCTTCGACATCGACATCGACATCGACACCGCTGTCTCCGCGAAGACCTCCGTTGTCTGCCCAGGGCCATCACTCGTTCTCGCCTCCATCTTCATCCGGTCAAATCTCCATGCCGGATCCGAAAGATTTCACACGGTCCTCCACGTCCTCCCCTGTTCCCAAGCCCTCAGTTAAGCCCAAACCCGCCGGTCTTCGAAGTTCATTGGCGCCTCCCACGAAACCTACTCCCGCCAAGTCAGAAGGCAGTTCGCCTTCTGCAACACCTCGGCAGGAACGGAACGCTCATTTACCGAGCAGCAAATCACGCACTAAATCTGCCCCGTTGGCACCACCCACTAGACCTCCAGCGACCAACTCACCGTCTTCAAGAACTGGGGCAAGCCGACATGCCGCAGCTCACGCCAACTCCTCTCTTCCTTCAACGAAAGAGGAAAAATCGGTGCGACGAAAACCGCCTGCGCCAAAACGCCAAGAAACGCCGCCATCAAGTGATCCGGAATCTTGGGAGCAGCGATCCTCCTCCTCCGATCCGGACGACGAGGACGAGGATGATGAAAACACAGATGTCACAAAGATCTTGGGCAAGCTGCCCAAAGGAATCGACTTGCAGTCGGCTCGACAAATCCTGAATGACATCGTCGTCCGCGGAGATGAAGTACATTGGGAGGATATTGCGGGACTCGATGGAGCAAAGAAAGCGCTCAAGGAGGCTGTGGTGTACCCCTTCCTCAGACCGGACTTGTTCTCGGGGCTTCGTGAGCCCGCTCGCGGCATGCTTCTCTTTGGCCCTCCAGGCACGGGCAAAACCATGCTGGCCCGTGCAGTAGCAACTGAATCGAAATCCACCTTCTTCTCCGTCTCTGCGTCCAGTTTGACGTCCAAATGGCACGGCGAGAGTGAGAAGCTCGTGCGTGCCCTGTTCGGGCTCGCCAAGGTCCTCGCGCCCTCTATCATCTTCGTGGATGAGATTGACTCATTACTCTCCACGCGGTCCTCGAGCTCCGAGCATGAGGCGTCTCGACGATCGAAAACCGAGTTTCTTATTCAATGGTCCGACCTTCAACGTGCCGCAGCCGGCCGTGAGGTATCTGCGCGTGAAAAGAAGATGGGAGACGCCAGTCGCGTGCTAGTCTTGGCTGCCACCAACATGCCTTGGGACATTGACGAAGCCGCGAGACGCCGATTCGTACGGCGACAATATATCCCACTTCCAGAGCATCATGTGCGTGAGCAGCAGCTACGTAGGTTACTGAGCCATCAACACCACCAGCTCAGTGATGCCGATATACAGACTCTTGTAGAAAACACAGAGGGTGAGTCTTCCAATGATGAGATTGAAACAGCCTCGCGACGCTTTTTAAAAGAATGACCCCATTCCACTGACACACTATCCAGGCTTCTCCGGCTCCGACATCACAGCCCTTGCCAAAGACGCGGCCATGGGCCCTCTTCGTAATCTCGGCGAAGCTCTACTTCACACTCCGATGGATCAAATCCGAGCCATCGAAGTTGGAGATTTCGAGGCCAGTTTGACGTCAATCAGACCAAGCGTATCATCGACAGGTCTCCGTCAGTATGAAGAGTGGGCGAGAGAATTTGGTGAGCGTGGCGGATGAGCGGATAATGTTGGTGTATACCCCCCTTCCCCCCCCCTTTGTCGTTGGTACAAATATAGTACTTTATTTGTTTTAGAGCCAGTGGATTCGGCATTGTCAAGCAAGACGAAAAAGAAAATTCTCCAGAGGTTTAATCGGAAAGCTGGAGCATAACTTGCAATGAGGAGATCGGGCTACCTTTACCACCTCTAAGCCATCGTAAGCTACAATCAATATGTGAGTTACACACTAAAGCGGAATCAAGTTACGAGAATTATCTTCAATGTAAATCCCTGACTGGAAGGACATATGTACATGTGGTGTAGTACGCCATCCGTTCGAGCCTCTAGATCGCCTTTCATGAATCTTTACGTCGGGTGTTCCGACTCGTCTCCTCATCTTCCTTCAACTTGAAGGTAGTCGACGTACTTCTGGAGTCTACTATCCCACCCTGTCACCTTTTTTGTCAACCTGAGATAGATGTTCCTCCGTCTAAGGTTCTCGGAGGTTGATTGCTGCCCGCAAAGGAAATTTGATTATATATTTACAGGGAAAGGCGATGATATATCACTTGGATCGATGACCACTACTGAATGCATCCCGAACACACACAATTCCCCCAATTGCATAGTCCAACGAGGACTATCGCGGCCACATTCGCACAGCTGGGGGCGATCTCAAATCCACTTCCAGTGACTTGTCGTCGATTTCATATCTTGCATGACTGGGTGCTCTCGTACTTGTGAGTCCCGTAGCTTGGACAATTAATAACTACCTGGCTTTGATCTGTTGCTATAATAGCTGGCGGGGGATCGATGTATAAGCGGGCGAATCGAGGGTAAACAGGTTGCGATAATAGCAACCGAGGCTTCTGTTAGACTCCAGACCAGAGCGGTTGAAATTGTGTCGAGTAGATCTCGATGTCCTTCGGAGCCTCCGATCAGATGACATGACACAAACCCACGATGAGTGAATTGATCGATCTCGACTGAGACTGAGGCTCGCGGTTTAAGGTTAGTCGTAGACTAAACAAAGTCTGCGTGGACATCCTTGCATAGTCGAGGAAGTAGATAGGTCGGTGCTTCACCTGGATTATCAGTTCCATATGACGAGCTTTCTTTTGATTGAACAAAGCGACGAATTTGGAAACCGGGAGCCCTGCATCCTGACGGCCGGCCACTAAACGTTGCAATGAGAACGTGGGCATCAACTTCAGCGTGGCGCGGCATGGCATGTCTGAGAGACAGCCCATCTGACCATATTGCGTCTAGTCGGTGCGATCTCGTGGCCCTTTGCTTGATCGGCATGAAGGAATGAAGATGGGCCTTGGCAGTGACTATCTTCACGCCCGTCAGAATGTCATTCGCTCGCCAGAAATTCACGCTCGCAGCCTGTGACCCGCCAAGTCACGGTGAAAAATCTCTATGAAACCTGCATGGTCGAAACATAGACCGACGGGCCTGCCAAATCCAACATTGCGTTAGGAGTGAGCAGGCTCGAAGGGGATCGACGAAATCTCCCTCGGTTTAGGCGATTTCTGCAAGGAAGCATGTTGACCTTTGAGGGGCTGAAGGGGCCAAAAAGCGGAATAGTCAGCGTCAGAGGGCCGGGAGCATATCATTCCTCGTTGGGAAATTGGTCCTGCAAGTAAAGTCGTCAGCCTTTGGAAAGTCGTTCTTCAACAGGCTCGTGTAGGAGAAGCTTGTGCTGGTGAAAAGTGAGAGAGCACATAACATCCCATTCCGCCTCATACCTGTCTCAGCCTGCAGAAATTCAGCTGTCGAAGGGAACTCGGCTGCTTTCCTGATAGATAAAGTGAAGCATTCCGTTTCCCTTGCCTCAAGTGCTTTTTCAGGGTCCAAAGTCTTTTCTTGCAGGTGTGACGTGACGCTCCAGACGTTGAAGATGAAGATTGTCTACTCTTCATCTCTTATCACCGTTGCCCTCTTGGCTGCTGGTGTGACCAGCGCCAGCGTGTCCGGATGTGGCAGCGACATTCCTTCTGCATTTCCCAACCCAGGTCGAAGCAAGAGCCTACGTCTCCCCAACTTCGATCGTGAATACAGGCTACACATCCCTGCCAACTATGACAAGAACAAGCCGACTCCGTTGTACTTCTCTTTTCATGGAGCCACACGGGACATGAACGAGCAGGAATCGCTCTCCCAATTCTCAAATCCCGAGTTCAATCCGAACGGCATTGCCATCTATCCCAACGGTAAAAATGGCCTCTGGCTGTCGAATCCCAACGCTGACACGTCACGACCCAATGACTTGGATTTTGTCAATGATCTTCTCACTCACATGGAGGAGAAACTCTGCATCGACCCTCGCCGGGTCTACGCCGCCGGCAAGTCCAACGGCGGAGGCTTCACCAGTGTACTCGCCTGCAATGCCACCGTAGGTCGTCGCTTTGCTGCCTTTGCGGCCGTAAGTGGCGCCTATTATGACACGGATCAGACTCCCGGTGTTGGTCCCTGTGCACCTGCCAAACGCGACGAGGGATATCCCTTCCTGGAGTTCCACGGTACTGTTGACGTCACGGCGCCCATCGATGGCAACACTGAAAAGCACCCCAAGCTCGCCGTCATTGATATCCTCAAGGGTTGGGCAGAGCGTAATGGATGTGGCGCGAATGCTCAATGGGCTCGGAATGAGACTGTATTCGAGAACCCGTTGGTGAAGCACGCCAGCTGGGATTGTCAGGGCAAGAACGGCATTGTGCAGCATTATCGCGAAGGAGAGAATGGGCACTGCTGGCCTTTGACAGTCAGCAACGATGATTTTATCAATCAGGGAAGCCGTTGTCCATTGGGCAAGTATGTATTCAACGCGACCGAGTACATCTTTGACTTCTTTGGCCAGTATCAGCTGAACCCTTAAAAGCAGAGGGCAGAAACTGTCTGCAATAAAATGGAAACCTGTACATAGGGACACGTGAATGTCACGTCCCATCCCGGTTATGTCAAACTGTACACCACAATACCTCCGAAGGCTTATTATAGAGATCAATGATAATCCGTGTCATCAGCGTCGCCTCCGCATCTTGAATATGGTTCTGAGCGCCACTGTGTGGTCAGTATTACATGATGCATGGTGGCCACCGAGTCCAGTCGACTCAGTCCGTACGGTGGCATATAAAGTATCAGCATCGGACTCAGCTTTGAACATCAAAACCGTGACGGGCCTCAAAGACACATCGCAGTATTCCACCATGGCTTCATCCGCCAGGAGTCAAGCAGAAGCTCAAGAGCACGAGGGTGCTCGCGATTCGAATCAGAAACACAAGGAACCAGAGTCCCACTACTGGAGCGGTATCCAGCCTCGTTACATGAGCGTGGAGCAAGAACAAGAATGTACGTGCTCGGCTTCTTTGAGGAGTCTTGTGAATTGTCAATTTCAGTTCTGCTGACCTGGCGAATTTAGCACAGTATGATATCGGAGACATGAGCAAGTCGGAGATGCTAAACCGCAACCGACTTTTGCGTTCCAAGCCACATGATCCGAATGACTACGCGGAAGGGCCTGTAGAAGGTTGAACGAAGCACCGAGAATGGAAATAAAAGGTCCGGAAGTCCAATTCTTCAAGAGTTCTATCAGTACACGAAAGAGGAACAATCTATTCGCTTAGCTTTTGTACATATAGTCTGTAGCCACGGTCTGTCAGAGTTCACAAGCGAGTATGCTCTATTGAAGGGTTTTTATTGTATATCACATTTGCTCTATACGGAAATCAGCTCAGGAGTACACGAATCTCTCCCGTAGTCCGAGGGAATAATGTCCGCAAACTCCATTGGCCATCTTCGCCGTCTTCATTTTCCTCGCCGCTTGCGCCTGGTCGTCGCGACGATCTTCCGCTGCGACCACTGATCATACTCCCTCCAGTACCAAGATTCATGTTCGTCATTCCCCGGGCCTCGTCAGCGGCAATAATCATGCCTTCGACAAATTCGAAATCACGACAGAAAGCCTCTACGGCATCCTCGGTCACACTTTGCACAAGAGATGCACTTTGAATGCGTTTGAGATTATCCGTCGCGTCCATCAAAGCTGATGGAAGGAAGTCGTCAAGTTGCTGACTTGACGCGACGAGGGACTCCGGCTTAAAGGCGATAAGCTTGATCAGATCTGCAAGTTGGGGTTTCTGCTGATCGCTCTGTTTCGGTAAATTCTCTTCCGCCGACGCCTCTTCAGTGGATTTGTGTGAGAACGGCTCCAAGGCTTCAAGGAGTTTGTCTAGTCCGGACTTTTCAAGGAGGAATTGATGCTGGATATCGAGCAGATTGTTGCGAAGCGTGGACAGCGCAGACGAAAGGGGTGCGTTCTGAGTTGCACTGGCAAAGCCAAATGGTTGAATAGCTGCTCGTGCCGCAAGAAGGATATTTGTCTGGTAAATAACTTGCGCCGTAGTGTCCTTCAACTTATTGGAAGATGAGCGAGCGAGCGTCAGGAAAGGATCAAAAGCGACGCGAAGCACAGATGAAAATGCATTCTCGCCGTCTGAGCTCAACCCGTCCTCCAAATCCACCGAGGTTTCATAAGACTTCATGAGAGACAATAGGCTCTCAAGGGCGTCAAGTAAGAATTCTGGAGGCGAAAGATCATCTGGAGGGACAAGAGAAGCCTGATCCGCTGCCAGCGCACTTGCGAGACCACGCATCAACTGCTCGAAATGATTGAACGTATACTGCTCCAATGCCTGCATCAAATCGACTAGGTTCGATTGTGGACCAATCAATTTGGAAAATGTCGTGCGGTAAAAGGCGAGCAAATTGACAACCTTGTAACAAGTGACCGGATCATCGTGACCTTGTATCACGAGCTCAACTCTTTGTCTAAGCGATCGAGCGACACCAACTAGGTCGCGATTGACCAGGTCGCTAAGCGCCTTTCGCCCGTCAAACGTCACCTCTTTATCTTCGTCGATGCGCGACCACGGCTCGCTGCTCAGGCCAGCCTGTATGCCTCGTGCAAGCTCTTCTCCATCGGCTACAAAGAGAGCCTCCAGTGCTTCCCTTTCAGAGACGGTTGTGGAATGAACCCAAGCAAGCATATCACCGACGTATCGTAGTGGATCATGCGCCGAGAATTCAATTGGCTTCACGCTCCGGTCAGCCACAGTACCAACAGCAGCGTTTCCGGACATAGCATCAGTCAGGGCATAGTGGAATGAATCTGACAAGATATAGTCGCGAGCTTCTGCGAAATAATCGAGACAGCTGTGGAACAAGCTCGGCTTCTCTGCCAGCACACGCAAGGCTCGTCGGATCGAGCTATTGATCCGAGGATCTTCCAGATTCAGTGACTGGAATTCCTTCTGGATCCATCGGTATAGTTTCTGGTAGGCGGCATTCAGATGCCTTGTGCTCAGATCCATAATTTCCAAGCCCAATCGCTGGTTTTCGCCGCCGAGAAGGAGCTCACAGTCATGATGGACCTGCTTCACTCGTGCCAGAACGTCGAAGAACCGATCATCAATGGGCTGTTCGCTCGCCGTTAATACTACGAGGTCTTCCTCGGGCACCAGAAAGTGGTTGGAGAAGGCATCCAGCAACTTTTGCTTCGTCTCGGTACTTTTCTTCTGTTCCATCAACGCTGTGGCTTCCTCCAGCACGGGCGCGGTCTCTTGCTTGGCTTGTCCAATATGTTTTCGCATCTCATCACAAGTTTGGTTCAGAGCTGAAATCACGCGTCCGATTCGTTTCAATTGCTATGGATTGCCAGGCGCATTAGCTTCCCGCGAGGGCAGATTGAACAGCGCGGAGGGTCTAGATACCTCTGCAACCGCTCCAAAGTCCCGAACGATCTCCGCATTACTCTGAATGACCTCCCTTTGCACATCGAGGCGTAGCTGACGTCTTGTCTCGGCTGTGTTGTGTATTCCACGTAAACTTAGCGTCCCCAGCGCATCGCGAATGTCAGAGTCGGCATATGATGCAGATAACACGGATGTGAGACGGTTGGACAGCGCCGTCGAGCGCTGATTTTGCTGCGGCGGGGAAAGTGGAGAGGAAGCGGGCGACGAGCCATGACCGACTCCTGTAGTAAAATAACTCGTCATAATTGCTGTCGCATGTCAACGCCTTTGGAGTGGAGGAGGGGTGTTGGGGTTTAGGACAGCTTCATGGGCAGTTGGGTCAGACCGCCTTCCGCGTATCTTATCGCATACATATGCCAGCAAACTGACAACGTACTACCAGTACCTGGAGCTACCTAATAATGATGCTCAGGCACGAAGTAGCCCTGCAAAATATAAATCTCCTGGTGATATCTCTCGCTGTTGGTCGCGATCGCCTGCACAATGGACCAGTTCCCCAATGGCGCTTTAGCCTCCCCTACTAAAGCTCGTCAGGCTGCCATTCAGGCGAAAGACTGGGCCTACGTGAACTCCTGGCTCAGCCGACACTATGCCCCAAAAACCGTTCCACCATTTGAGCGAAATGAGGATACTCTTCGGGTTTTATTAGCGCTCGCAGCAGCTAGTGATGCTGCAGATGAGGAAGCCGAGCTGCAACATCACGCACGAGAGGGTATTCTCGACGTATGCCGAACTCGAAACGCGAGTGACGCGAATGACGCTCATTGTCGGCAAAAACACGAGATTCTGGATGAATTCGAGATGGGCCTAGACGGAACAAGCCGAAGCAATTTGGAAGATCTTGCAGGCACAGCTTTTGTCCTCGGCCAGTGCTCTAATCCCACTCTGCAAAGCCTGAGCCAATCCGTTGTTGAGCTCACAGTAGAGGAGTTTGACATGCAAAACCAACTAGCAAAGGTACATGCATTACATCAACACCTGCAAAGGGAGCTTGAGCAGCTTGAACTTGATCTGCGGGAGCTAAGATCGAATCCGTCATATGAAACGCCTTCTGAGATCCAGAGCTCAACGTCGGAATGGGTGCGCAGCACGAAGATACTCAGTGCCAAGGTTGGAGAGTATCAGGATCGAATTGCACTACTTGAGCGCAATCAGCTCAATGGTCCAACTATTGAAGAAGTTATGATGGAGGAGCAGAAGGTCGTCCGTCTCAGGGACGATGTGAGATGTCTTGAAAGCCATGTGCGGGCGTTCCACGATCTCCCAGTGGATGTGACTGGGGCACACGCGCATTATCGGGAAATGGAGAAAAAGCTCAAGAACCTGAGACGTCAACGGGATGCTATGCTCGACAGTTCCACAGACCATCAGTGAGAAAGGAAGGTAGCTGATCTTCATACCCTCTTACGCATTAGAGCCTACTTTCAATGGAGACTGTCATTTTCTGAGTCATGGGATGGGCTCTGATATTGAAAAGCTAAGCTACTGTAGTGGTGAAAATCTCCATACGTGAAAACGTAGAGGCAATATGACCAGGGATAATGCCCAAGAAGCAATCAGCCCAGAGTCAAGATGCTACAACGAGGCAATTTACTTGTCGATGCCAAGGGCAGACTTGATCTTATCGCCGCTGTGTGAGAAATTGTTAGTGTATCTCCCAGCTGTGATTCGTGTTTCCACTATAGCGACAACGGAACATTAGACTTACACGGAGCCAGTGGCACCATCGTGAGCCTTGTTGTCATGCACACGCTGAGTCTTGTCAAAAGTCTCCTGAGTGGTGCTCTTGCTATCGTCAGGCTGGGCACCTCGAGTAATGCGGTCAGTGGTATCGGTGACGGTTTCCTTGATCTTCTCCTGGGTGGACTTGGCGGAGTCGGGAGTGATCTCCTCCTTCGCCTCTGTAGACGATAAACTATTAGCAGTCGACAAAAATGTTCAGCAACGTCAGTGATACGTACTGGTGGAGAAATCCTTGCGGCCGGCGTCAGACATGTTAAATGATGATGCTGAAGCTGGTTCTTCTTGACTTTGAAATATGTAAGGCTCTAAGGTCAAGTTGAATGTGGACGATAAAATATTGATGGATAGATGGATGATTGGAAGAAGAAGAAAAACCGGCAGAATCTCAGAAATTGCGAGCTTTTATAAGCTTGGGACAACTTTCATGTGACACTGCATGGAATAGCAAACGAGCAAACAAACTAGCAGAGGGTGTGTGACATGGTCTGTTTGTTGACGCCTGTCCGGACACCGGAACTTTCCGACCTTCTGCTTGATGAAAGATGAAAGCCGGAAATTTTCTGGGCTTTTGGATAGATTGCTAAGTTTATTGTACTAGACGTGTAATGCATGATATAAACTGAAAGAAAAGAAGATTCCACTTTTATCAGTCTGCGTTCTACGACATAACGCTAAAGTCCTTTGAGGACTAAGAGACAGCACCTCCCTACGTGAGCAAGCCTGAATGTCGCTCTTGATATAGTAAGGCCTTCCCCCACAGAATTATAATGAGAAGATGCTTAATCATATCGTAGCTCATGCCGACGTTCGAGCCCTAAAGTGCCTGCAAATCCCCTCTGAAGTGATGCACATAGTGTCTCACCCAGACTTGGTTGTTGAGATAGGAGATAAGTTAGCAACCACCCTGCAGAAAGTATATCAACTGCTCAGAAGTCACAATTCATGACTGTGTCTGTAGGGAACCTCCAGCCTAAGGTAGAACTGAGATATGACAGAGTATATGGCTCGGCGCTTTAAGGTGGACTTTGCCGATCACGGGGACTCGGAATCTCATAGACGAGGTAGTATTCCTAGCACAATGATGAAGCGTTGTATAGGTTCATTTCTCAAGCACCGGATTTAATATTAAAGGCCACACTTACCGCAATGAATAGTCGCAGGCATGTTGAAGTGGACTTGGTAGTCCCTGCAGTGCCTGATTCATAGGTCAGCCGTTCCGGTCATCAACTGAACACAGAACTACTGAAATGTCAGCAACGAACGGAGCCATGGATGTAGTAGAGAAGGCATTGATGAGATCAGTGACGAGGTAGACCCAAAATCTTGAGATATCTCGTGTCAGTATGTAGAGGGGTAGGCGAGATAATTCAATTCTCATACTCCTGTCCGTCTACATATTGCTGGAATTTATATGCTCTTGTTGTCTTCCTGCTCTTTCAGCCTTTGTGTCATTACCAACCTAAGAACCCAGGGCCGATACAGATAAATTTGAATATGCGAAAGTTTGACGATCAATCCCAGACCTTTTCTATACATATCATTGATGACAGCGAGGATGTATTGGACTCTTAGATGAATTAGCTAAGCATTTGACCATCTGAGTCATGCTGGCTGAGTTCCCGAATGCTAGACGCTTGAGCAGGCCGCTAAAACGCGTCGATTTTGTCCTCTTCAATAACTGGCATATCATCCCTTGGTCATGAGGATGGATAAAATGTGCTCTCACGACAAGATAATCACACCCACGTAGGATTATCGCGTGTCTTTCAGCAAGGAGATCTATTCGTACACCGAGCTGTGAAACCGTATCCATACAATGGCATGGTGAACAAGGGCTAGGTACGCTGAATCAAGGGAGAGTCAATGGAAAGAGATATAGCTGGAACAATATGTCAGACTCTAAAATTGCAATTGAACAAGACAAATATATACAGAAAAAGAAAGAAGTAGAATGAAACTCCGCGATCAGGGAGAGGCTGTACCCTGTCGAACAGCACCATTGGTACACCTCCCGGCATGGCTGATGGATCTGTAGCAGACGACTTCATGAACTGAGATAGAATGCATAGCTATTTCTGGCAAGCTTTTTCTACAAGACCCATCGGACATCATTTCCAGCAGAGAATCTGCCCGTGCAGAAACCCAAGCCAGCCATCCTCATTCTCCACCCACGTCCTCCACGCTTTTGCCATTTTCTGCAACTATGTCTCGCTAGCAAGTTGTTCTCGTACTACGGTCACGGCAAGGCCAGAGGAACGGGCTCTTTCTTCCATTACACCACCCTAGTACTCTCGTTCACCGCGGGTAGCAAAACACCAAGAACCCGCACTTTTTTTTCAGTTTCGCTGTTGAAAATCCAGCCTTTCTTGCCCAGACATGCAGTTGGAGATCTGCCTTGATATGATTGCCCGTAGCTTGTCGCATTCGAGCTTGGAGATCCCCCAAAGTCTCTAGAGCCTCGGAAGTAGGGTGTATCGTTGATTTGATAGACTCTTGGACCGCCACGATGCCTCCTGGCTTTACAACCCGCCGTATCTCCCTGAATGCTAGAACAGGGTCTGCGATGTGCTGGAGGACTTGATGCGCATGCACAACGTTGAAGGTATCGTCTGAAAATGGCAGACTGTGTATATCGGCGACGTCAAATTTAACGTTTGTCAATCCTCTGGAGCTGGTAAGTGACCGTGCTCCATCCAGTGGGTCAGATCCATAGTCGACGCTCACCACTTGGCTCTGGGGAACTCTTCTTGCCAAGTCGACCGTGATGGAGCCAGGACCGCAGCCAACATCGAGGATGCTCATGTGTGACCGCAGATATGGCAGCAAATAGGCGGCCGAATCATCGGCATCTCGCCAAATATAAGTCTGAAGGACCGAGGGAGAGTGATCATTTGTATAAGTCGGCGGAACAGCTCTCAGTGTAGGCTATTTTGACAGCAGGTTCCGTAGCAGTTGAGGTGTAGAAGCGAGTCTGATGAGACGCGGATTGAAGCTAGGTGAATGGTCTGACATATGTCAAGGCTGTCTTATGGCGATCAGAAGACAAAAGGTACTGTATCACTCACACGGGCATTATTCAAGGGGCATGCCTAAACAGTAGACATAGTGAACTGGAGAAAATGTGACTTACAATCGGTACTCAGAGATGCCAGGCCAATAGACGACCCATAAGCATTACTGAAGCAGAAGTGCATACAGAAGCTCCACCACGGGGACCATTGTCTTTGTTTGACTTGTTCTTGGAGCTTTGATCCCCCCGTGATTGACCACTCATTTTTGCTGTGAGTGTGGTCCCTCGTCCCAGCATCGTCCAGTCGGATCAGATGAGGTATTGATAGACCCAAGAGCCAAGACACTGAACACTTTTCTAGCGAAGCTATCCGTAGCTTTGGTAACGAAGACCGCACTAATTGCATGATACAGGATCGTTCTGCATCTCGGTAGGGCTCGGAGACCACAGAGAAAGAACTATCAGCACTCAGCCCCGTGACAATCCGACCCTGACATGTGAACGTGTTAGTTCACACTTCACACCCAAGGTCCAGGCGGTTAGGGTTGCTTAGTCAACGGTTGCTGACGGGAGGAAAACAAAACCGAGCCAGTTGAATAGAGGTGGTAAATTGAAATAGGAAGTGAAATCCATTGTAGTGCCCAAGTCGACGCAGGCAGGAGAAGACTACCTGGTCACGTCTCAGTGGTTAGATTCTATGATTATCATTATTCTCTCCACGCATGCATCCCAGACGCGCGAGGAGCGGGGCCGAGATCGGGCCCAGGATGTCTAGGCTAATCCAAGCCCAGGCCTGATCTGCGACGTCGCAGATCTGCATGCTGAGATACGTAACCCAGGCACATATGGAACAGTTCGTGCATTTGAACGTACCCGAGTATGCAAACCTGCGGGCCAGCAAGCCCACTCGAGCTGAAATAGCTACCGGGAAGAGCCTCCGGCAGATCAGGTAGGGACTACCCTGGCAAGTCACATTGTATATTTCCTTGATTCAGAATGTGAGACAGCATCTGCGCCGCCAAGTACAGAGATGCTCCAAGTTGTTTACTTCAAGTATCGCGTATAAAATTGAATATACTGTATCGACATACGTATTGCCATAGAACATGGACATTGTACAAATTGCAGTATGTAGTTATGGATGTCTGTTAGGGGTTGGGTCCGGCAGATGCTGCGCTGGTAATCATGATTGAGCTTTGCATAAAATAGGACTACCAACCTAAGTGCAGATGAATGCCAACCCTTTGAAGTTGACCGTGCTCAATGAGATCCACGGTGGAGCCCGCAATCAGCACTAGTTCCTAGTCCTACATATAGTAGTAGTACTGAGTACAAATGAAGTTTTATGTTGTGGAAGTGACCACAAACAGCGCAATGGCGAGATAGTACCCGACTCTAGTCCAGGTCATGTTTGGTCGCACCGCTAGTCCCTCATTGAATGTCATCTTCTCGCCCCCCTGCATACTCGGTGTGATGAGAAGTTAGGAGTTATCGAGGGAAGACACCTCTCGCCAAGCTTCGTTCATGCTTTCTGATTGCGGTTTTGCAAGGATGCACCTTTTAGGACCGCCCGACTATCTCACTGCTTCAACGCTATACCCAGAAGAGGGACTATCTTCGTGATCGCCACCGCTAGACTATGAGCTATTGGCACGTTCATTCGGACAGACAAGGAATTGACAAATCAATACTCGAGGTCTTGTTATGCACAGCGTGGGAAATATCAAAATCCATTATTCTCAGCCATTATCCACCGAAACTCTGTTTGTAACTGGTCCATCGTGGGTCAAATTGGGTCGAATTGGGTCAAACAGTCCCATTTCGATGAGATGCATGCAGCATAAACCATTGACCGACAAAACAAGAAGATCAGCGGGCGGCTGAGATAATTTTTGTGAGATGTACCATAGGAGAAAAGTTTGAATATGTCGCAGGGACCACTCTTAAAATTGATGGTTCGCTTTGATATCGAGAACGACTCAACTCTCTCATCACACCAGAATGTCGGTAATTCTTGGAGACCACCTGGTTTCGACCGGGGAAATTACATCGCCAACATCGTTCTTGCCCCATGTTAATGCAGTTAATGCAGTGGAGGATTTGAAAGCAGTCAGCACGACTGTAGAAATTGGGACTGAGGTATCTTCGGACTTTCTCAGGCGACGAGCCTACTGGGAGACCACCAAGCGCGTGCTTGCACAGGCAGTCAATGAAGAGTTAGTCGTCGGCACTCTCGAGACAACAGCTCGATCCAAATGGTTGCTCTTGCGCGCACCCAAGCCAGAAGCCATTGCTGGGTACGATGGTACCTGGATCAAGTGTGGCGTCCGTGCTGACGCCTATGTTGAAACGGACGGCGCGAGGATCTTTGGTTTCTTGCGAGCCGAAGACTTGCTCACTCCCGTGCTGCTCGGACGCACAGCGGTCGAAGCTGTCGAAGAGCTTGACCCAGAAGTGCTGTGTCGCATCATTTGCAGTTGGCAGCCTGAATTGGCTCAAAACGGGGGAGGAGCCACGCTGGTTGGAGAAATCAAAAATGCTAGAGATAACCAGGGTATGTTCAAAAAAGAGTCTGTACGGTGATACGGAGTTTGACTAATTCACGATAGTGAAATGGCTGGAGATCGCTGCTACGCAACCAAGATTGCATCTCAAATCTCCTATGGCTGACTGGGAGCAATCAGTCGTGACAGGGCATCCCACACATCCGGTAAGTTTCTCTCTCACGAGACTCGATGCGCAGAAGACTGAAACTGACGGTGACTTAGCTTCACAAAACATGCTTCGCTCAAGCCCCCTTGAAGCCTGTCGTGCCAGACGACATCCCGGAAATGCTATCTCCTGAACTCACGTTCCTCTCCATTCCCAGATCGGAAATGAGAGTTACTGGACCCTTTGAGCAGCTCCTGGAGCCGCTTCTCAGCTCACTCGAGATCCCCAAGGCCGAAAATCCTGATCGAATCACTGTGCCATGCTTCACACGCCAGCTGCCAAGTATCTTGCCCTTGTACCCTCAAGCCCGCCGTCTAAAAAGTGTCCCCAACTGTTGCCGCGCTCAGATCTCAATGCGCAGTCTCTCATTCAACCCCGAGACCAACTTTCCTCATCACATCAAGATGTCACTGTTTGTTCAAATCACCTCTGGTCTGAGGAACGTCAAGCCCTGGGGAGCAGTTCTGGGTCCTGTTCTTGGTAAATTACTACCAAAGTTGCTTCCAGAAAATGTATGGATGCTTGAGGAACCTGCATCTGTTACAGGCGCACAGGAGGACTTTAAAGATGCGGGTCAAATATCGGCTGTCATCCGAACTCTGCCAAAACAACTGGCCGACAATCCCGACGAGGTGCTTATTCCCGGTGCCGGGCTCTACCAGAAGCCATTCAACGAGGATCAAACATACATGGAGATCCTCTTTGGTCTTGATGACCTGAAGAAGAGACAAGATTGGTTTAGGAAGTAGGTCTTCTATTATTTCTGCAGTCTTTATCTTCTTGCTTGCCCTTCATGGCTGACACTTCAAAAATAGGTATGCTGCCCTATTGTTCTCTGCACTGATGCCCCCGTTAGTTCGCTACGGGCTTGGCTTCGAAAGCCACCTTCAGAATGTCCTTGTCCGTGTCAATTTCAAGACAAAGGAGCTCACCGGGTTCGCTATCCGCGATTTTGAGGGAACTAGAATCCATTACCCTACGTTCCTCCGCTCAGGGTATGAACTCAATGAGCTTCCTGCGGGCTCTCCACATCTTTCCGACACCGCACGTAAGCCATGGAACAAAGTGCACCATTCCATCATTCAGGATAATGTGAGCCCGATCTTGCATATATTGGGTTTGGAGGCCCACGGAGGCTGGTTGATCGTTCGGGAAGAGTTGGAACGAGTGCTGAACCCTGCCGAGGATCCCGATGCACGAGGCCTGTGGGAATATTTCACCCAGGAGAAGATGTCGATTCCCCGATTCATGGGAATGCGATTGATCGGCCGCTATGTTGAGGTAAGTCCCTACATAATGACTTTTTTTGAAGAGAATGAAATCATAATAGCGTTTGCTTGCGACTAACACTCGGACAGAGCCATGAGATTGACGTGCCGAACTTTGTTCTTCGGAAGTGATTTTGAGAAGGAGATCAGGCAGCTAGTAGCTACCTTACTTAGTCCTCGTCACCTGTTCAACCGTGTGTCCTAGATGTCTCCTAGCAAACCGAAGTCTGAACTCTACTTGAGAAGGCAAACTGCGTTGCTGTACCTCAGCCTAATCCCCAAAATGAATCTCGGCTTTCAAACTGTCTGTGTATACATTGAAAAGTTCTCGTGTCGTAGTCTTGGGAAAGACCGGACCTGGAGTTTTTTTTCAGGGAGGTGAATGCTCTGAATAATAGCTTGAAGACGCGCAGAAGTTGATGCGCAGGCTCAAGAATCTCGCAGACAGTTCTATGGAGGTAATGGAGATATGTAGAATATATTTTTGGTACATACCTGGGTACGATCCGTGAATTCTATAAAGAAGAAGGAGCAGCTCGGGCAGCCGGTTGCCCGAGCTGTCAATTGCTACTTTGAGAGACCAACAAGAACGGGTTGGGGAGAGAAGGAGAGGAAGAAGGGAAAACCTGCCCACGCAGGGGAAACCCTCCAAACCTCTCAACACAAGCTGGTCCTGGCACCAGGCACATCACCCAGGATCCCCCATCATACATGTTGTCTGCAACTGGACGATACCGAAATGGATATATTCTGAGGGTACTACTGCACTAGTACGGCTGCAAGAGATTGGTCTAGGATTTGAAGAGCCTGATCGATCTCTTGCGCAGACACGGTGATCGGTGGGACTAGACGAATAACCGATCCCTGCGCGGGAGAGGGAACAACACTACACGACAATCCACCGGCCAAGGATTTCTCCACGACAGCATGTCCCAGATCCTTTGCAGTGATGGCTGCCCCTGGTTTTGTCACCAATTCCAAGCCCTGAAGAAGTCCACGTCCGCGCACATCGCCGATCCACCCTCCGTACTTTCCCTGAAGTTGGCGCAAACCTTGTGTCAGCTGGGCTCCACGTTCAGCCGAGTTCTGACAGAGTCCATCACGCTCGACGATCTCCAGGGTCTTGTTCCCCACAGCGGCAGTCAAGGGGTCGTTCTGATGGGTTGTGTTCCAATAGAACACCGAGTTCCGGCAGCCTTTCTCGATTTCAGCACTGGTGACGAGAGCGGCAAGAGGAACGCCACAGCCCAAGGTCTTGGACAAAAGAAGGATATCGGGGACAAAGCCCTCCTCTTCTTGGAAAGCGAACATCTTGCCAGTTCGTCCGACGCCGGTCTGTGCCTCATCCACGATCAACACGATCCCGCGCTTCTTGCATTCAGCACTGAGCCGCGTCAGGTAACCGCCGGGCAGTTCTAAGATGCCTCCTCCGGACAGAATCGGCTCGATCACAAATGCGGCGAGCGATCCGACGCTCTGGCGATCAAGCAAGGACCAACCGTAATCGAATTCGGCCTCCCAGTCGTACTTTCCGTCTCGCTGGAAGGGCGATCCGTATGCATACGGTGCGGGGAAAGCCAGCTGGCCCGGCATGCATGGCAGTCCAGTGTTGCGATATTTGGAGAAAGTGGCGGAGCTGGCGGCCCCAGTCTGGCCGTGATAGCTTGCAGTGAGAGCTATGACCTCGAACTTTCCGGTGTAGGCCTTGGCCAGCTTGATTCCGGCCTCGACACTCTCCGATCCTGTGTTCAAGAGAAGAGTCTTCTCCAGGGGTGAGGGCAGCAAGCGAGCCAATCGGAGAACCAAGTCCGCCACGGGCTCTGTGATCATCGTGCTGTGTAGGTGATCGACCGTCTCAATCTGAGTTTTCACCACATCCACAATCTCGGGATGGGAATGCCCCAGGAGCGAGCTTCGCTGACCTGACGTGAAGTCAAGGATTTGGCGTCCCTCATCGTCTGTGAGGTACGTCCCCCGCGCCTTGACCACTTTTACTGGAGAGATGATGATGCCAGTGTAGAGGAGGTGGTTTGTCGCCGAGGCAAGGTCGAATGTCGTCATGTCTGTGACAAGGAATTCTGATTCGGGTAAGATCAAGAAAAAGAGAATTTTCCTAGGACTCCCGACCTGGAAATATATGGAAAGGGAAATGGTTGAATAGTCAAAAGGGGAACTGTGAACACCCAAGTGGTTCAGGTTCTTGTGTCAAAATTATAGGCAGCGCATCTACGATCACTCATACTCGGCGGTGTGCGTGGAACATGGGCACGTACTGTACGTGTCGAGCCATCACGACCATGACATAGAATAGAATTGGGATACCAACCTCCTTGAGAAGGAATTGCGTGCTAGTAAACGCATTGCGTCGACATGCAAGCGGAGCGTGTCCCTCGCCACTCTCACTGCTCCACCATACAGCTCAGCTAGCCACCACATTGTGAAATTCCCCCACGTCGCTGGCCTACCTGGCCCACTTGGCCGTGGGGAGGATGAATGAGCTTCGATATGTCGTGGGTCAGTGATACTACGGTGGAGTGTGGAGCATAGCTTCTTACCATTACTAGTAATGATAGTCACTCTGGCGTGCGGGAGTGGGAACGGCTAAAACAATAGGGTCTGAGAGCTGAGAGATGAAGTCGCTAGTTAAAGTTGAATATCCATGCCCGAGTCCGAGTACTGTGTAGTGTATAGTGTAAAGTGTATAGTGTAAAGTGTATAGTGTAAAGTGTATAGTGTATACGAGTTAGACATGGCCATTGAATGATATTTTCGATCACCGCGACCGTTTAGGTAGGATTGCATACAATTCTTCCTCTGTTCCTTTGTTAATGATAACGTTTAACAATCTATCCCATGAGTAAAATGCCCACTGGCGGTGCACGATTCCAGGATACATTGCTAAGGAACTAACCGAGACGTGACTTCTTTCAAGTACAAGGAACAGCAAAGCTCGTGTCTAGAGATTTGTGCATGAAATATCTTATACTTTGATCAAATATAATTGGATGCGCATTGACTCAGAGTTGAATCCCACTTTTATTCTGTTCAATGTTCCTTCACGGGTTGTATTGGTGGAGCTACTGCATGGAGCTGCAAGTAATGGGCGCCAAATGATACATCTCATGGGACCCGTGTTGTCGCTCACCGCACTTTAGATCCGAGTATGTCCGAGTCTGGCAGAGCTGATGGATCGACTAAACTTTTCAGTTTACTTCTGGCTGCACGGGCCACCCTCACGGGGTTAGCCGGTAACCTTTTCCAGGCTTTGTGGCGCTTGTTGTACCGAAGGCTCGGGCCGGCTTGTATCAAATTCATTCACGCATACGCGTCAACTGTATATTTCTGAGTATATGTCCCTGCTAAGCTACACAATTTGAACTCGATTCACAGAAGACGCGGGTCACAAACTGAGAGTAAGTGGGGAAAAGAGGCAATAAGTCTCAGTTTTCCTTCCTGAGCGGCAAAATCCAGGCCGTGATCGAGATCACCGAAGTGTGAGAGTCTTTGGATCTACAGTATCTGCATGTATATACCTCCAGACACGATGGACATGCAGACTGAGAAGTTCGGGTGGTTACACACGCCTGCTCGGTACAGGTCTTCCGAGATGCCGAGATGCAGGCACTGTGCAGTCAGGCTTGTATCCTACGAAGATTTCGAAGTCGCTGCACGCCGTCGTCAGCTCAAGCTCCTCGGTTAGTCATATCAACTTAACCCTACCTAAGGCACGACGCAGACTTCTCGTATGCGGATCAGAAATCTTTGTGAATAGTGTCTAGTGAACTGATTTACACTAGTCACATTATTCTGTGTATTTAAACGCTCATGATTCCTACGATCATTTGACCCCAGATCTTGAATATCCTCTTCTGCCCTCCACCCCCAGTTTACATTTACTTCACTATGCAAGTCCAATATCAGCTGCCACCTCCTCTTGGCCATGCGGTTCCTGTGTTGAAGGAGCACGCAATTTCTGTACACTTCCCTGCCTGGGCCGATGTGGCAGGCTACGGGTCTGGAAACAAAGAAGTTACGGCGGCTTTACAAAATGGCTATCCCAGGACCTTTTTGCACACGTTCGTTCGAGAGGTACGCACTTGACAGACTCTCGACTACGCTGGCGCCCAAGGGTCTTAGTAGAATACTAATACACCTGACTCTAGTTCTTTAATCGATGTCTCCACGACCTCCCCCAGCCCGTGGAAAGCATCGCCGTGTTCCCCGATTACCAGAGTGCAGCTGACTGCCGGTCTTTCTTGATGGACAAGAAGCTCCACCCAGACGGTGCTGTTGACGAGAAGGATACATCACTATTTGCGGTGAAACTCAGTCAGGGACCCTCACAATCTGATGCTGAATTCGCCTCGATCCCCCAGCTCTATGCTGTGACACATCCGCATGCCGCAGAGTCGCAGAAAATGACGTTCTGGAGATTGAACGGTCGTGGCATCTCTTCCAGAGTGGCCAAACAATGCCTTCAATGCAGCAAGTGTGAACTGAAACCTGTTGCTGGCTCGCTACAAGAATCTTCCAATATCAAGGATCTGGCCGTCTATGGCACCCTTCGCAAGCGGGTGGCCGACCTCATCTCGCGCTCCCCCATTAATCCTAATAAGCCCTTGCCGACCAGTGAGGATGTCTTTCTCAGCGCATCGGGCATGGCTGCACTCTATCATGTCAACCAGGCGCTTTTACGATGGCGGAGGGCTGACATTGTGATGCTCGGCTTCCCCTATGAGCTCTCTATCAAGATGATTGAGACAATTGGTGTGCCGTACCATCTGTACAGCTTTGGCACCGATCAAGATATCGACAATCTGGAAGCACTTTTAATCAAGAATGCTGACGAAGGCCGCAAAATTCAATCTGTGTGGTGTGAATGTCCCAATAACCCGGTCTTGCGAACGCCGGACATGCACCGGGTGCGTGAGCTGGCAGACAAGTACGATTTCCTTTTTGTGGTGGACGATACCATTGGGAGTGCCGCCAATATCGATGTGACTGATGTTGCTGATATCATTGTCACATCATTGACGAAGAACTTCAGTGGCTACGCCAATGTTCTCGGAGGATGGTGGGTTTTCAATCGTACCTGCCGCATTTTGCGATTCATTTGACAGACTACTCACTGCGTGAAATCAACAGTGTCACTTTGAACCCGAACTTCCCTCATTACCGAGAGCTCAGCACCGTCTTCGCAGCAACTCATGTCAACAACCTCTTTGCAGAAGATGCGCTTCAGTTAGAGGTCAACAGTCGCAACTACCTCGAGCGCTTTACGCAGCAAAACAAGACCGCTGCCTATCTGATTGATTATCTGACCCCCTTCATTGCTGATCCCCACAGCGCGCTGAATGATATTTATTCGCCCCGTGTCTGCTGGAGCCGAAAGAACTACTGCAAATTCATGCGACCCGCGACCGACGAATTCGAGCCGGGCTTTGGCTCCGTCTTTGGAGTGGATTTTGCGACCACTGCGCAAGCGTCCGCTTTCTTTGACAACTTCCCCGTGTGCAAAGGGCCTTCATTTGGTGCCGATGTCACCATTGCCTTACCGTATGTTCAGCTGGTCATGCAGAACCAGAAGGACTGGGCTAGAGGGCATGGACTGAATGAGACTTTGATTCGAATCTCTATTGGTCTCGAAGACCCAGAAGTGTTGCTGGGTCATATCAAGGCGGCTTTGCGGGCGGCGGATGAGGCCCAGGCATCGCTCTGTCGCGACATCATGTCATGAGAGAATTATCGGCGCAGGGAATGATGGTGACCGAGGACTGCTTTTTTGATATATGTATCTAGTGCAACCTCACGCATATAATGGGGCGCTCGAGAAATGAGCAACCAAGCTTGAGCCAGTTACACAGGTGATTCCCAGTCTGCTTCCCACGATGCTGCTGTTCTCCTATAGATCATGGATATGAGGTCGCGTCGGTTTAACATCTTGAAAAAACGCTCTAAACCATCTAAGGTTGCTCTGTATAGTCTGAAAGCTTGCTCGGTGGAGTGAAATTGACGTCACTGAAACAACTTCCAATCTTCTCCTCTCAAACATCCAGTTGCTCTTGCCCGAGGCGACCTTGGGTTGCACTAATTAGAATCACTGAACACTTGTCTATCTCGAACACTTATCATATTTCTACCACCTCGCCTGTCACATTTTTCAAACGAGCTCAATCTATTGAGAAAGTAGTATCCATCTTCCTGATAGTTTATGAGTTATATCCATGTGTGTCGGACCAATTGGCATCGACAAAACAGCTTCAAACAAGGGCGCGTATTTATCTAGAGTATCTTTTCACACATCACCACACCGGGGCCCAGTATCACCTGGATGTTTGGATCATAACAGACCATTGGTCGATGGAAATTGAGTTGCTGCATTAGAATTTCTATTCGAACCGGGAAGGATTTACCTCGCCTTGCTGCGAGCGTGTCCCAAAACGGTAACATGCCGACTGCAAGCTGTGCTGCAAGGTTCCCCGTGCCCCCGAGGAGATGACGGGCTCGATAGCTTTGCTTCTGACAAATCGCTTCACGGTCCATCTAATTTCAGCTCGGGTGGAGCCCGCGAGTCCTCCGAGGAAAAGGATCGCTTGGAAAGAATGGAGTTTTGCTGTCCAATCCTTGCGGTTGCTGAGACGTGCCCAGCATTTCTCAGTAATTTTGTGAGTACAGTTCAAGCTGACAAGACAGAAGAGATGGCCGGTCCAGCCCAGTGACGGCGAGGCAACAGAACCCTGTCGGATCATCGGATACGAAATTATGAATGCAACCTCCTCCTGAGCCATGCAAGATGCTGTTCCTCCCACTCCATCATTATGAGATCTCTGGCCCCGGAAGTGACAAAACAACTTATCGTTGGGAAAGCAAAATACCCGGTTTCCCAGCATCTTTGAGCTGGCAGGCAGTCCACGACTCATGGGTACCCTATTTAACCCCCTAATAGTCCCGGAAAGTCCAAACAAGATGGACAATTTATGGTGGTGCAGCAGAACCCAATAATCGCATTCTGCGACGATACAGAGGTCGGATCAGATTCCTATGATGTACTGTATGTATCTCCTTCCAACTCCTGTCCACTTTTCCCGTGTCCAGGCTCCAGACTCTGGAAGTATCCGGTGCAACAGGTTGAAGCATGAACGACGGGGCGTCTCCTCCAAGCTGGGATGACAAGTGGACCGATTGGCTTCCCCGGGACCAATGCAGAGGGTGTCAGTGGGTTGATTCTCAGGGGATCTTCGGACAAGGGCGTTCGGTCTGTCGATCACAGGCAGCATCTGCATCTGAATCACTCAATGATGCAGAGGGGTTGGGTCGCGAAGATCGAACAACTCCTACCACACCCAATCATGGCCGTCATTCGTGACGAAAAGCAGGTCCCGAGATTGGGCTTCTGAGTCTTTACGTACTTGCAGATTAGTAGAGCATCTGATAGGTCTCAAGCTGAATGGAGTCGATGACAAGACACGACAAGCAGCCATCTGAGATCCGAGGAGCAAGGTGAGTGCCAGGGATAAAACTGAGGGGTCATGATGTCTGCCCAGGGGGAGAGAGAGAGAGAGAGAGAGAGAGTGAGTGAGAGAGTATAGTGAGAGCGTGCGACAATGCAAAACACAGCTCATTATGATCGATGCCCCCTGGGTTCAATTCGGGATGTACACAAGTACGATCAAGCCGAAGACAAAAAAGAAAAAAGACACCATGACCCACTTCTCGACCACCACAATCATATCTGGGTTTATTTAGGGGTGATCAGCTGTCATCTTTCTTTTCAGATACGAAGCCCAGCTTTCAGGCGGAAAGAGGAAACAAAAAAAAAATGTGGGACGTTGGAGCCCAAGCTCTGGATGTCAGAGTCATTATTCTCATCCTGACAACTGGTCTGACCAGCCGAGCCTTTCAAAGCCTGGTAGACTGGACGTGTCGTGCATTTCGCACCACAGATCAATTCGCCAAATTTTTCTACAGCGACCTCGATGGCGAGAGCAAGTTCCAAGAGGTTCAGGCCACCGTGAGGTGGTGGCAGCGTGTCGTGATTGCTATCTTGACAACCAGTGCAGCAGTCGTGTCTTTGTCACGGGCCGTTGTCGCTTCAACAAGAGAGGAATGGCTGCACTGTTATATCCTGGTAGGTTGCGTTTCACTCGGGGATTGTGGACATGACTACTGGCGTCTGTTACTGACTGAATCAGAGTCTAATGCTCATCCATTGTGTCGCCCTGCTTGTGGAGTCACGCTGTACTGTGCGGTATGCGCTAGGTCTGCAACTGAGTTTGAGTTGTCTCCTGGGCTTGGTCTCTGTCGCATTCGAGATTGAGGCATACTATCCTGCTCATCGTGAAGCCATCCAGCGAAGACTGATTGGGGCCGAAGGTTGCTGTCTCCTCGCCACGGCGGCACTCTGCGTGCTGCTTCCCCGTCGACCCGATGTTTATCATAATGAAATGATGGTCGACCGGGAACTGTCCACCTCGATGCTCAGTCGGCTTACATTCAGCTGGGCCAGGAAGATTATCCGTCTCGCTCACCAGGAGAAGGAGCTTGACCCAGCTCACCTCCCAGCGTTGGACCACAGCACACGATCACAGCGTCTCCAAGAACTCTTTAGCGAATGCCAAATGCGCCATCAAGAATCACGGTCAGACGGCCCTAACACGCCAGCACCGATGTGGTGGATACTCGTGCGATCTAATCGTGCAAATCTTCTCGGGGCGGCGATGTTGTGTCTGCTCCTGGCGCTGCTGTCCTTCGCCCCGCACATGATTCTATTGCATATGCTGCGAGTCTTGGAATCTGAAACACCAGAGAAGAAAGACCCCGTTCTGTTGGGGGCATGGGGACTCTTGCTGGGGTTGGCGATTGTTTGCTCGTCTGTCCTCGAACAGTGGGTAAACTGGATTGCATATAACAAGATCTCGGTCCGAATGATCGAGCAGATATCAATCATGGTTTTTCACAAGGCTATGCGTCTCCCCGGGTCTAAAAGATCCGACCGCGACGACGAGAAGGAGGGCGGCGCTGCGAAAAGCACCATCAATCTGGTCGCAGTTGATGGCCAGCGGATCGGTCGATTTGCTACGTACTTTTATCATTTGGCACTTGCCCCGATGAGGATTATCATTGCTTCAGCCATGTTGTTAAGAATCTTAGGCTGGCAAAGCTTGGCGGCCGGTCTTGCATGTATTGCTGTTTTGATGCCAATGGTCATTCCCTGCGGCCGCAAGTACGCGGTAGCTGGCAGACAGTTGATGGCCGCACGAGATAAGAAAATGGATCTTCTCACCGAGATGCTTCACGGGATTCGCCAAATCAAATTCTCTGCACTTGAGGACAAATGGGCGGATCGGATCGGATCAGTGAGAAAAGAAGAGCTCGCTGGTCAGCGCCGCATCTTTATATCCAATGCCGGCATCATGTCCTTCTACATACTTGGCCCAATCGCCTTGTCTGTCGCGTCCTTGGGCGTGTATGCGCTGCTACACAATGGGCTAACGGCTTCCGTCACTTTCACTGCTACATCAATCATGGGCTCGATAACGATATCATTGAGTGTACTTCCAACTCTACTCTCGAACGTGATTGATACTTTGATCAGCACACGCCGCTTAGATGAGTTTTTCGCTGCCCCTGAAAGAATACCAAACCTGACTCCAGCCGATGAAATTGCTTTTCAGAATGCCACGATTGCATGGCCTGGTGCCTTGACATCTCCCAAATCTACCTGGTCTCTTAAAAATCTCGATCTAGAGTTTCCTCGGGGCAAATTGAGTCTGATATCTGGGCGAACGGGATCGGGCAAGAGCCTTCTGCTGGCCGCTATACTGGGAGAATGTGATATCATTACAGGGCAAGTGATGGCCCCCCTTCAACCGCAGCCAGAGACTTTATGGCGTACGTACACAGACAGTGGGAATTGGATTGTGGACTCTGCCACGGCATTTGTGGCTCAAGCGCCATGGATTGAGGCTGCAACCATCAAACAGAACATCTTGTTTGGTCTCCCTTTCCGTGAAGACCGGTACATGGACGTGCTTTACGCATGTGCGCTAGGAAAGGACCTGCAAACCTTTCCCGATGGTGACCGAACAGAGATTGGCGCCGACGGAGTCAACCTGAGTGGTGGACAAAAAGCCCGCATTTCCCTCGCCAGGGCATTATACTCTCGCGCTGGTATCCTGGTGCTGGATGATATCTTCAGTGCAGTTGACGTTCACACCGCGCAACATCTGTACGAGCATGCACTGACTGGATCTTTGGCTGTGGGTCGAACCCGAATTCTCGCCACGCATCACATCGGTATTTGCTTGCCTCAGACTGAACGTATCGTTCATTTAGAAGGTGGAGCGGTCGGATTCACTGGCGTGGCTACTCAGCTGCATGCTAGCGGAATGCTGGACAGCCTACTGCGCTCTTGCAAAATGGATGAGGAGCCAGACGGAAAGGGAGATTACACATTGAAAGATATGCCTTCGTTTGCTCTCGAGCACCTTGCTGAGTCCAGTCAACCCACAGCATCCCCGGGGGAGCAGTTCAACGGTCAGACACCACGAACTTTCTTGCAAAAAGAGCGAGGCAAAACAGACAAGTCCTCTCTGCAGCTTTTCATTCAGTACATCACTGCCAGCGGGTCATGGTGGCTATGGGGTCTGGTTGCCACTACAAGCGTGACGTATATGCTTCTCATCCTAGCGAGAGTAAGTCCATCATCCCGCGGCGGGCATCCCGGTGAGTTGCTTGATATGCTGACTTCAAGAGCAGAGCTGGTGGCTACGTGTTTGGAGCAACCATGACACCGACGCCGCTTCCGCCATCAATGAACCAGGTCTGGCGGTGGAAAATCTGAAGTTCTACTTCGGTATTTACGTCGCTTTCGCTATATCTGAATGGCTTGTGGGTTCAATGGTCAACGTGTTCATCTTCTTCCCTGCGCTGCGTGCATCGGAGCGTCTTTTCCAGCAGTGTCTACGTGGAGTACTTAGCGCCCCTCTCCAATGGCTTGACGCCGTCCCTGTTGGCCAGATTTTGAATCGCTTCTCGGCTGACTTGAACATCATCGATTCTCGAATCTGTCTCTCTTTGATTCAAATGCTCGCCGCTGGCTTGGAGTCTGGCAGTGTCATTGTCGCTGGCGCGATCGTCAACCCCCTCTCGATCGTCCCCATTGTTCCGCTTGCGTCTGCATGTGTCTATTACAGCCGTGCATATCTCGTTGCAGCCCGGGAGATGAAGCGCATGGAAAACATTGCTCGCAGCCCAATCTACGAGAAATTCAATTCTTCTCTCACTGGACTTTTGACCATTCGCGCCTACGGGAAACCCCATATCTACATCGAGCAAATGCAGCACCTTGTGGATGGTCATGCTCGGGCGTACTGGCATCAGTGGTTGTTGACACGCTGGCTTGGAACGAGAATCAACATCATCGGCGCCATCTTCACCACGTGTGTCGCTGTGCTTGTGACAAGCCAAAACGGAGCAGATGCAGCCGCGGCCGGCTTTGCGATCGGATTTTCAATTCAACTTTATAGTGCCATCACTCTGTTGACTCAAGTCTACACTAGCCTGGAGTTGGACTTGAATTCCGTCGATCGAGTCCTGGAATACTCTGATGTGGAATCAGAACGGTATGAGGGCATCGATCCACCCGCTGCGTGGCCAACCGAGGGCCGCTTAGAGATTGCCAACCTGACAGTGAAATACGCATCTGACTTACCGCCGGTGCTCAGGGGTCTCAATATCAATATCAAGGGTAATCAGCGCGTCGGTATCGTTGGCCGAACCGGGGCAGGCAAGTCATCGCTCGCTCTGGCCCTCTTCCGATTCCTTGAAGCCAGTCAGGGTCAAATTCTCATTGATGGAATCGACATTGCCAAGATGACATTGACCCAGTTGCGTAGCCGACTGGCTATCATCCCTCAAAACCCCGTGTTATTCTCAGGAACTGTTCGATCTAATCTAGATCCATTCCAAGAACACGATGATGACGAACTCATCTCTGCTCTTGCACAAGTAAAATGTCCAAGCTCTACGGCAGAACTTCCATCATCAGAACTCGACATGCCGGTCTCTGAGAGCGGGTTGAACCTCTCTCAGGGCCAGCGACAGCTCCTTTGCCTCGCCCGTGCGATTGTCTCCAATCCCAAGGTTCTCATACTGGACGAAGCAACTTCTTCGGTCGATAATGCGACGGATGAGAACATTCAACAGGCATTGCGGGCAAGATTTGGACGTGGATCGTCAACGCTACTCGTAATCGCGCACCGCTTAAGCACGATCGCCGACTTTGATCATATCTTGGTCTTGGACCGTGGCATGGCAGTAGAGTCAGGGTCACCTCAGGAACTGATCAATATTGAGAACGGTATATTTCGGGCCATGATTGAGAAGGACTCTGAAAGCGACCAACTGCTTCAAGTTATCTCGGGTTGAGAACGGCGATTCCACTGGGAAGACGGGAACTTAGTCTGATTCAGACTTAGCTGGGCTGAGTGTCAGTCTGATGCAACCATTGATTCATATGGATGGTCAGTCGTCAGGCCTATGGAGCATAATGTGTAATTAGTACAATTTCTTCAGTGTCTCTAAGAATTACATGAACTACACGCGATTTCGGTTTTTGGACATACAATACCGCTCCGGCAATTATGTATCTGACTTTTCCCCTCGCAATTCTGCCACGTACTTGTATAATCAATGCCGAGTAGTGGCGGACTTCCATAATTGCACAACTCGTGGAGCCAAAACTTACGGACTGAACCGCTCCTAAGTCAGATGCTGATTACTCGATTTGGACTAACGCGATCTCCCTTTACATCGGGCAGAACTGTATCAGCTTAAGTGGAGGTGGAGCCTGTCTCGATGTACGCCGCCCGCGTCGCCACCCTTCTGTTGATACAAACTGGTAGTCTCCTCATTTTCGTTTTGCTTTCTCCCCTCGACCATCTTCAGTTCCATCTGCTTTCATACTTTACGATATGCGACGATCTGATCTGAGTGTTGACCATTCATTTTCTGCTTCGCACCTATCACCCCCTCCTTTTTCGTTTCGTTGCCAACCATTCGACCACCGATAATCTTATTAAGACTCGCCACCAAACCCGTCAATGATTCCACCACCTTCAAACCAGTCGTCCTCATCTTGGGGACTTGATAACGCCCTTGATGTGCTACAATCTCCCACATTCAAGCAAAGCTCTCAATCTCTTGGTCATGATCACGAAGCGGATGCTCCTAATGAGGGGCAATACTATCGATTTTCCCCGCATCTCGCCAGCCACTACTTTCCAACTGGGGGTCCTCAAAAGGTCGGAGACTTTGATCTAAGGGCGGCTTTGCCCAACCAGGACAACTTGAGCCTGGACGAGATAGAGTCATCACTTCATGGAATGCAAATCGCCGGCAACTTTCCAGGGTCCCCTTCTACGCACAACGACCTTGCTACCAGCCCAGACAATGCCTCCAACCACCTGATCGCACATGGTCCTCACCAGTCACAGCTGTCAAAGCAGCTCAGCGCGGCCGGTCCGTCCAATCCTTTGCAAATGCAAGACACCAAGGCAAACACATTCTCCTTGTCTGATTTTACCCCGCGGGCCAGTCCTTCGGCATTCTCGGATCCTACTTTGAGACCTCGTCCGATCAGAAGCGAAGAGGCCGGAGTTTCGCTCGACCAAGCCAGTCCCGTGAGACTTGTGGATCCTCCTTCGAGATCTCGTCCAATCCAAAGACAAAATCCCGGAGTCTCGCTCGATCAAGCCATAGGCGAGTACGTCGATTCCTCCCGAAAACGCACCAACACCAAGGCAAAGAAAGCCAAAGCCAAACCTGTCACGAAGAACGTGGATGCCCACTTCGACACGCTCCCCAATGTCCTGGACTTTAGCCCTAGCGCAGACTCTGACACCAGTGCCACTACTGGTCTTTTTGATTCGCCTGTGACAAAAGAACTCAGTCCCTTGGAGTTTGTACCCTATCAGGTCGGTGGCAGCGGTGTTGTGCGCAGTGGCCGTTATGACACACCACCCTCCTCGTACGATGAAGCAGACTGGGCGGTCCACACGGACGCTGTCCCGAACATAGTTACCACCTCAGCTGGGGTCAAGGTTCTTCCGGCCCTTTACAAAGGCGCTGAAGAGCGTCGAGTTGGTCTCATGACAAAGTTGCTTGGAGATTTTTCCGATTATGCTCGATTGCTTGTACAAGTTGGCCGATCGCCTACTTTTTGCAACAGCCTTGACGACCCCCGCCCCATTCATGTCTTTGTTGACATGTCCAACGTACGTTTTTGAGCCTGTCATCTCTGTCCCCTGCTGAAATAAATAGCTGACCAATGTTTCCAGATCATGGTGGGCTTCCACGATTCGGTAAAAGCTTCGCGGAAAATTCCCGTCCCCACTCGCATCCGTCGTCTTCACATGTCCTTCGCAAACTTCTCCTTAATCATGGAGCGCGGCCGCACTGCGGTTAAGAGAGTCTTGGTTGGCTCTGATCGACTTCCCGCTATCACGGAGGCGGAGAAGCTTGGCTATGAAGCCAACATTCTAGATCGTGTACACAAACTCAAGTACACCACCCCCCGATTCACCAAAAGTCGAAAGACACATGGGGCCACCACTTCATTCGCGTCTGGACCTGAAACGGCTGGCGCAGGCATGGAGCGGTGGGTGGAACAAGGTGTTGACGAAATTCTGCACCTCAAGATCCTGGAGAGCATCGTGGATACAGATGAACCATCCACGATAGTTCTTGCGACCGGCGATGCCGCGGTCGCTGAGTACTCTGGTGGATTCATGCGAATGGTGGAACGGGCCCTCCGGCGCGGTTGGAACGTCGAGCTGGTGAGCTTCGCGCAGACGATGAGCAATTCTTATCGTAACAAAGAGTTTCGCGCGAGATGGGATCGTCAGTTTCGGATCATCGAGCTTGATCGCTATGTTGAGGAGCTCTTCGAGTGAGTGGCAGAGCGATTCTGCTCGTCTTCATGTCGTTACGATCCCACCTCTTCATGCTTCAAGGATTTTCTTAATACTAGTCAGCTCGTCGGTACATTCTTACCTGACAGACAATTAGTGACATGCATTGCATTTGATCATTCATCTTCTGCCTCTCCTTATGTAGAAAACTTGTAGTCATAGGAAAATGTGATGTTCAACGCTTCAAACATCTTAAGCCTCTTGCCGCCAACTGGTGGCGAACGTGATTGGGCGGAAGAGGCACGGCTCTTCCGCCCACGCCTTACATGATGCTACTACCTCTTGACAAGGACGTCGCTCGAAGCACCAACCATTGTTGCTTTGTGCGGGACACAGCTACACGAGCTCTCTCGTTTCCGTTATCTGCACTGCGTCAGTGTTGCTAGCCATTGCTGGGGGACATTTTTTTTGAAACTCTCGACAGATTCAGCCCAGTATGTACATTGACATGAAGTGGGGCTTGATTTCAAGATCCGTAGGTGAACCTGTCAAGCTTACCTCCACCGTACAGAACATTTAGCAGCTCGTATATCGCCAACGAGTCCCCTCTTGCCGCTCGGAGATTATCTCCTCGAAGCCTTCTAAGGATTCCGCACATTCTGCTTCTCGGCAGTCGGGCAATCTCAAGTCTCAGCATGGCTCACATCACGACGAAGGATTTTTTCGGCGGTGCAATCCGCGGGATTGTGCCACATCGGTGGATCGATGGCAGGTCAGTACATTCTCTCTGGAGTTTTGTCCTTGTCGTTGTATTCTCATGGTGGTCCTGCGCGACTTGAGCTATTGAGACGGTCGTATGTCAAGTCAATATAGGCTTCTCTTCTCGTCTCTCGATCTCATGAGCTTGTCAAGTCGTCTGCCGCGCGTGAAGGGAGCCAAAATCCTTGATGCGACGCAACCCCCTCTGCACTTTCCTTGGGCAGCCTTATCCGCGCGAGTGGAAGAGTGCCCGGGGCTTTTGCTACAACATCAAGCAAAATACATTCCACGGATCACCCCGCTTGATTCCGGGTTCTCAAGGATGAAATAAAAAAAGACTAACAAAGTACATAGTGATCTCCGCGAAGTCCCAGATCATCAGGAACTCTTCTTATCACCCGACACGCTCTCAACCTTCATCATTGAGATCAATCAGCGCGTGTCCAAAGAGGAAGCCCTCTCCACATTCGCCACTTTCACCCACCAGCATCCAGGTCTCTCGACCGCAAGCAGCGGCACAGCAACCGCCGGCACTGCGGAAACGATCAATCAAGCTGCAGCCCTGTACCACCTGAACGATCTCTGCGATGAAGGCGACGCAATGGAGATTGTGACTCCGCCGACGCGCGTAGTCCCGACTAGTCTCTCTGCGTCTGCACCGCCTGGCTCGTCAATCTCTGCGTTTGAGGGCATTGTGCAGTATTTGACGACGGGTCGTCGGCGCGGGACGAGCGGCGCGGTGACGGATTCGGCTGTGGCGGGGGCTTCGATCGATGGACCTTCTGGGGAGGGCGCGAAGGTGTCCAAAGTGACATGTCATTATTTGCTTGTGCGGTTGGAGGCCCAGGAGACGGATTTGTTGGCGTTTTTCAATGTGCCGCATAAGGAGTTTGATGAGAAGGGTGATGCGCAGGGCCTCTCGAGGGAGGAGGGTGTTGCGGAGAGCTTTATGGCTAGCCTGGTCGACCGATTGGAAATTCGAGACTGGGGCTTGTTTGTTTGATCAAATTTAATTTACATGTCGCGGTATAGGGGAGAGAGCTCGAGCCAGCATGATTACCATGCTTTGTCTTTGCTCTAGTGATCTCTTCGCTGATCTAGCACCCAGTTGGAAATGTTATAGGTTCATAGGTGCTATCAGTAGCTGGAAACACATGATACACCTCATGTCGATAGATGGTAAGTCGCAGACAGTGTTACCGGACGTGTCTAGAAGATCTGAAACATCTGTCTTATCACACTCGATTCATTAGAAGAAAAGCAATGCCAGCTTGCCATGGACGGTCATGTCAAAATGAAAGTGAACGCAATGAAATGGCCATGGTCGAAAAAAAAAAAAGTCAATCGCTAATCTAAAATGGCAGGAGTCTCAAACGCTAAAGTGCACAAGATGGTGCCGCGCAGCATACGCCAAGAAGGCATAAGGTCACATCATCAATTCATAGACAGAACAGGACCCCCAAAGACTCAAATGACAAACTGATCAAGATTCCTGGTCACGTCCTCAAGAATCCTCCTTTGGCCGGGGATAACGGCGCTCTTCTTCGGCGAAACATTCCGCGGCTTGGGCTTGATCTGCTGGAGCTTGCCCTGACACGTACCGCATCGAGAACGGTCAGTGTCAATACTCTTCGAGTGCCGGCGGTATTCCTGGCCGCAGGCGGTGCAATGCCACACATATTTATAGTCAATCTCATACGAGTGTTTCGTGGTGACGTGGATTTGACCTCCATACAGTGGGTGATCGCGCATGGCATCGGCGCATTTTTCACCCCAGTTTTTGAAGCTCGCGCCGTGGGGGTTGTCGTGGATGTTCGACACCATGTAATTAGCGAGGTGACAATATTCGTGAGCGAGAGTGTTGATCAGCCGGTATTCGTTGTCAATGATCTTCTCGGCTAGCTCGATGCTTGCGTGGTGTTTGATCTTGCTCATTCCTCTCGATTCGCCGTTCGGTCCACGCGAGACCACTCGTTCTCCTTTCCAACGAGCACGGCCGGCGGTGGTGTTCAAAGTCTTCGACCAAGTGATCGTCACACCGCCGGTCGACTCGGCAAGTCGACTCACCTCTCCGCCAGATGCGGCTTGGTCCAATGTGCGGAGAAAGGCTTCTGCAAACTCCGCCTTTTTATGGTTAAAGGACAGACGACGAGCCTTTGCTGCTCGGTTCTTCTCGGCTTCGGCCTTTTTGATGGCACTTTTACTAAGCGGCTTCGGCGTCGTCGGCATCATGTCGCCGCCTTTGCGTGTGGGCTCCAAGTCGCTGCTAGAACTCGAGTCACGGCTTCTATGCCCGTTATCCTCCTCACTGTCGTCAAAGTCTTTGAGCAGCTCAATGACTTTACGACTGGTCGATGTTTCCTTGCGTGGAGAGTGCTGGTCATTCCATGTATTGGTCTCTTCTTGACTCCAGAATTCATCCACGCTCTCGCGATGGGGCGTGGCGGGAATTCGGACCTTCTTCTTGGTTGGAGAGCGCAGTCGCGATGGCCTGGGGCTCACTGGAGGTGTTTGCAGCTTCTTATTTTGAGATTTCTTCCCTTTCGGGAGAGCTTGGGGCTCTACGAATGGGCTTTGTGTAAAATTGTCAGAAGAATGTTCGACGTTCAACTCTAAAAGACAACATGTAACACGTACCTTTCAGATTGCGGTGATTCCTTATCGAATGGGCCATTCTGACTTTCCAGGGTCATTGCATCAAGCTTTGTATGGAGATCCAAGTCTTCCTGAGACATGGGTTTAAGGCTGACCCCATTCGTGTGGGATAGTCTTGAAGCTTCTGGGATTCGGGGATCCAGTACTGCAGACCTTCTCGGCATCTCATCATCACTCTGCTCCCTCTCAGCGACAAGGTTGGGTCGTCTGCCTCTCATCAATCTTCTCCGGCTGGAGGGCGGAGGAGGAGGGGGTGACGGGAGCTTTTCATCCTCTGTCTCGGAAGCTGAAGTTTCATAGAAACTGGGATCCTCATTGTCACTGACGATAAAGTCATCTAATGAGTCAAAGCCATTGTCCTCATCGTCTTCCTCTGTCTCAGATTCCACGTTGTGTCTCCTCAATGCCGGGCTGTTATTTTCTGCGCGAGCTGAGCGGACTGATTGGTGCGCTCCCAGTGGTCGCGGCACATCTCGTCTGGTTGGTGAAGCGGGAAGACTGCCATTCTGCGCTTCCCTGTTCTGCTCCGGGGTGTTTTCTAGAACATCGTTTTCTTTCTCGTAGTCGTCGGTTTCCAGCTTGACAGGAGGTCTTGGCCGCGGTGTCTGGGAGATGGGAAGCAGCAAAGAGTTCACGTTGGCTGTTTTCAGGGTTCGGGCTTTTCTCTGTTTCTTGGGCGGGGTCGATTCAGAACCCTTGGAGACACTTTCTTCAGAAAAAATATCGAACACCAGACTAGATCCCCGACTGTGACTTTGGAAGGAAGGTTTCGTTGCCGTGCTGGGGGTCTTTGCTTCAGATGAGCGGAGGTTGATGTCGTGCTCAGCTGCGATCTTTGCTTGAGTGGGTGTTGAGTCAGCAAACGGAGTCTTTTGCTTCAGACTCTTTTGCCGTTGAAGACCAGTGGTCAAAGGGTTGGAGGTATTCAATCGTGCCATCGTGAATCGATACGCGGGCGGGTGAGGGTGTCGTTGTCTGTTGCTGAGACCACGCCCTTTGGTCAAAGGGATCTTCCCTCTTTTTGGAGAGTGGAGAGGTGCTTTGATGCTGAGATTTTGTTGAGCAGCCGTGAGACAGCTTCCTGGTCGTGCTTCATATGAGCTTGAGCCTCCCAAGGTTGATGGCTCTTAAAGTTGTTGTAGGCCATCCCACCAGCGGTGGGCAGACCGTTGGCCGGGTAACCCCTCGCCTCGGATCGGGCAGTAAGACGGAGTATAGGCCATTAGCAGGTTCTAATTAGAATCATGATACCGAACATATATGACCCACCGAGATCGAACAGATTGGTACTCGAAAGCAAACTGGTTGACCAGATCAGACACATGAAACAAGAACTGCTTGCTCACGTGAGAACGAGCCTGTATGATTTACCCTATTTGAATGTTCTAGCAAATTCTGCTTCCCGCATGGTGCTTCGCAAGTTGACACTTTCATGTTCCGGAGCGGCACTCAGCTCTGTCGCGGGGACTGCACAATCACACCTATTATATGCGGTAGACTTATATGATTTGAGTCGACTAGGTTTGAGTTGATGGTGTGATGATTATGAGTAGCATTCATATGAACCCACATTCGCACTATCTTTGAGGGTACTCCCAGGGCTTCATCTATTCTCATTCATCAGAAACCGTGAATTGTATCAATGTTTCAAGCGTTGTATCGATTCTTTATCGGTGAATATATGACAATGAACTCATTATCGGGTAATTGTTGATTGTGTACATTTTAAATTATTGATGTCTCTAGGCATTCACGCCGCTGAGTTGCGCAGATTATTTTCCCCTGCGTCATGGACAATGATGAGCGTTTTCGAATACCTGTTCATATAGTAGTAGTAGTAGTAGTACTACTACTACTACTACTACTACTACTACTACTACTACTACTACTACTACTACTACTACTACTACTACTACTACTACTACTACTACTACTACTACTACTACTACTACTACTACTACTACTACTAGCTGTACTTACATAGGCTTGGTGGTGTCCGAATAAAAGTCCTGGGTGAGGCTGGTCAACTTTAGATAAAACTTTAGCTTCGTTCTTCGCATAATAAATTGATCTAGGTACCTAGTACCTACTTACATGCTTACGTTCACTCGTATGTTGCTGTTTCTGGGTGTCGCTGGAGATGCCATGATATAAATAAAACAGGCGTGATCAGCTCGAGTTCTAGGTGTGAAAGGGGAAGTTTGAAGCAGCGTCAACCCTGATTTGTATTCATATAGAATATACTTATACTACAGTGACTAGAATGGTATTATAAGTTGATCCTGCTATCGTGATTTGTTGCATCATAGTCAAGGTTACGATCAGACCTGCTCAGCTTAGTATCTATACAACTCATGTCTTACCCAGGTTGCCTAGGAAGATGATCCATCTGAACCCGAGCTCCAGTACTGCAAATAGCTTGAGGCAGTCGTTCTTTCTGTAAGAAACAAAAGGACGAGTAGCAATGGCGACATCAGTCAATTTGTTAATCTGAAAAAGCAACCCTCACCACCCTACCCTTTCTTCTGTTCTTTTCACAAGACCTTTGGTATGCTGTTCGGCGGATAGCACCAGCAAAAGTCGGACACTGGCGACTTTCTGGAATCTGTCCAAGTCTGAGTTCAGGGCAATATCTGGACCATTGACGGTACTTTCTCTTGAATGTCCAAGGTTCCACCAAATCTTGTTCCTCCCAGATACCGATGGCGAGCTTCTTGAGCATTGTTTCGTCAAAAATGATGTGTGTGTCACTGTGCCGAGGAACCTATGAGGCATCTGATCGCTTTTTGCCGCTCCTTCCTGCGACGGTTATGGCCTTCAAGATTCGAAGTGTTCGGTCAAATCTCGTTGGGAGAAGAGCCTGTTGAAGCAAGTGGTCCAAAAGCCCTGAGGCTACTTCGTGTGGTGAAAAAGGTATCCTAGCAAGGAACAAGTACAGTATACTATCGTAGGAAGAGTACTACTTTTTTTTCCAGTCACGGCCATCCGCTGATAACGTGTCGCCATCCAAGTTTGGGAAGTCGCCAGTGAAGGTCTTCTCATCTAAATCAGTAAAGAGAAGCCACTCACTCCACCTTTCCATTGAATCCTCCGCTTATGCTCATCTCTTTGACTCTTCAATCCTGATGTTGACGAATTTTCGGTTTGACTGGTATGGGAACCTTTTGATAGAAGGCTCAAGATCGCCCAGAAAACCCGTGGTGGTTTTATCTGTATATGACTGGGTCGGAGACATCTTGTAGTATTCAGATGAGATATATCATCAGATCTGTCGGAGGTGTTAGAGTTAAGATTTCAGCGCTGGGTGTTGGATGATCGGGTGGGTTCTGCGTCTAGCAGGCCATGGATCCTGAGCGAGACCAAGTCCAGGTGTTGGTCTCACCGAGAGATCAATTGTGGATGGACAATCATCTCAGGTCCATCAAGTCATCTGAAGTGAGGCCATCTGCTCATTCAATACCTGGAGAATGCAGTAGGTCAACTCTTTATGAAGTAAGTTTTGCCTGAATGTTGGATAGCACGGGTCATTGCAGATAACGCACGACAATATCCCTTTAGCAGATCCCTCGGCCGTATCCCTGCTTTGTGCACAGAAACCGTGGGCGGAGCTTAGGTACATGCATCGTCTTGATATATAGTTACATCAAATGGTTGCACACTGTGTGATAGAGAGGTCGCCTCATCCCACTGTGTCTTGGCCTGAGGGCTCCGTATGGCAATATGAATGTCTGTGGATGCCCCAGGCCTCGAGGTTCATATATGTATTTCAAAGTCCTGGACACCGACCGCTTAGGTCACACTTGGTGTGTCTTCCGATCTCACTGATTCTCACTAGTCACTGGACTCATTACAGTAGTGCCTACGTATCGCGCGTGATTGAAACCCAACTCCACTCAGTAGTCAGTAGACTCAGTACTACTAAATCAGTTTGTGTACCTTACCTATCTCACCTATCTCACTTGAAAACCTCATGGGGACCCTGGAGTGATCGCCCACTGTAGATGTAGAGTGTAGACGATGATCGAACCGTCTCTGCAGTCTGCAGCACAACAATCACCCGGGCCACTCAAGTGGACGGGAACGAAAGGAATCTATGGTACTAGTAACTATAGTGGGATATCTCAGTCGACGATGATGAGATCGTCGGATATGATCATCTCCTCCGACTCCTGGTACTGGTACTGGTGTCTAGATGAAAGACAGGAGACGAAGCCGGATCTTTCTCCGCCAACCTGGAAGTCTGAACGGCGCTTGGCTCGTATACTCCTAGCCGGGAACCCCGCCGAACCGCCTCTGTGTAAAAATAAACTGCGGCATCCGGTGACCTCCGTCGTACTGTATGTTACATTTCCATGCAGGACTGCTGGTAAGACCTCACGAGTCACGAGTCACGAGTCACGAGTCACGAGTCACGAGTCACGAGTCACGACAGGCTGTTGTGACACTACCTTTTAGCTGTGAGATACGTCCCTCCAGACACTCGACACTCTACACTCTACACTCTACAGTACTCAAGGTCAAGCGTGCACCGTTAAAGGAAGACCTGCTTCCGTCTCCCTTGCTAATTTGAAAACCAACACCACTTCCATACATGAACACGGAGGCAATGGTCTAGTCACTCTGGTGCGTGTGGCATCTAGATTACGCCCCATCGAAATTGAAATGAACATGGAGATGATTAATTTGACCGTTGACGACACCCCTGAAAAGGCTGAAAAGGGCACTTTGCCACCATCTACCCCTTTTTGGAATGTTCCTGAGCTGCAGCTGCCAGCTTCTGGGTCGGGGTGAATTCAGACACAATGTTTCTGAAAACGGTCCAGTGCTATATACTAAGCCTTCCTCCAGAGAACACTTCGAAGATCAACTCGCAACCCTTCGACAAGGTCCAGTGTCTGCATCGGTATTTCTCACGTCAGCGCCACTAAGAGTATTGGAACTGCGCCGAACCTGGAATCCAAAGTCCACGGAGGAGCCAAATGGGGAGTTAGACACCCGCGACCGGAAGACAGAAACCGAAGATCGGTCTCCACTTTCTTGCAGTCGAGGTGTCGCTGTTCCTGCCGCCGATTAGTGGGCGTTCAGCCTTCCGCTGGAAATTTTGGGCCTTGTGGGAGTCTAGAAGACAGGTGGATGTTCGAAGTTAGTACTGACTCCTGATTCACGGACCCTTGAGTGAGAGTCAGTGAACAGTGAACAGAGCAGTGGGTTTAATATTGCCTTCTCAAGTGCGGAGATTGGATGACATCGAGATGTTCATCAGGTTGCTTAGTAGTGATTGACAACCTTCGGTAGCCCAATGGAGGCTAACCTTGTTAAGCAATTGCCTATGCGAGTTTGGAGGGGCGATTGAAACAGTCAAAAATCTTTTCCGGCGACAATCCGAGCCTCTCCAATTTTTACTGACATCCGCCATTGACGTGACGTGGAAACATTCCAGATACCTGACCCGTTCTATGATCTTCTGGGACAGGTCAAAGACGTTGATTCAACCATTTAGACTTTGACAAGGTTCCAAGTTCAACGCTTATGTGTCCCATTTAAGACTCGAACCTAGAAACTTCCAACTGGCACGGGGCCATCTGCGATTCCAGGCACCCGATTGTGGGAGCTTGCAAATAGATTCACGCTACGCCATGGTGTGTATATCTGGAGCCCGTCTCCCAATGGATGTAGAGAGGCAATCTACTAGAGATCCATGGAAGCATTGGAAGCACCTGAGTAGGCGGGACTCCCATGTAGCTCAGAGCCTCCAGCTCAGACTGATCATCAATGTATAAACCAAGGTACACTTATATGCAACGATAGAGAGAGGTTAGTCAGACCTCAAGCAAGCATCAGCATCTACATTTGTACCACTATTTACTGATCTAGTCTCTGCCAAATCAAGTCACTCAACCGTCAATTCCACAGAGATACTGTACAATTGTCACATTGCATCGGGGGACCACGATGCCAAGACCCAGTTTGGAGTTCAGTCAGGCAAAAGGGCCCATGCGAACGGCACTGGAGGCAAATACGAGACTGGCTCTCTTCATTCGCCGGGACCACAGGGCGATGAGACGCCCAAGCGATGATCGCAATGCAACGGAACCGAACACACCTCGGGGATTGTGTTCTTTGTTGATCCACCCCGACTGGTGGGAGGACTTTACTTTATTGTTGTGTGATTAGGCAAGTTTGGGACGCGTGCTTGAGGGAACCGAGGTTTCTTGCTATGGATGAACCTGACTGGGAGGTTCCATGGTTCAAGGTCCAGTTGATGAAGCCCGGTCGCGGGGGGCGCGGATATACATCTGGACGATGCTACACAGCACGCATTGTAAATACCCTGGTACACTACAAGCATTCTACCGGTAGTTCAGTGGGTTTGCGTGAGGCTTGAGCCGCAACGAAGTAATCCAGTCTGAGATTTCCAAGAAAGGTCTTCGATGGGAATATGGTAGAGTACTATCGAATTGTACGCCAGCGATCTTGCAGACCGTTGAAAGATCAATCTGGAAGTGGTACAAACTACAAGGTGACTCTGTGAGCCTGTACCACCCAGTGGAGGACTCAACCTGGAGCTTACTGCAATGTCAGCACCTTGACTAGGTATATCCATGTAGTAAGTGATGATAGGGTATGTTAGATCTGGTAACAATCCACCACTGTGGTGGAGGAAGGTTCACTGTTGAAGTATAAATAAGGGTGACAATCACATTCTAAAGTGAGACATGAAAATAGACTTAAAAAGCTAGCTGGGCGGCCATTTCGATCGCCTCAGAAGGTAGCGCATGACCGGGAGGGCATGGAACTTGACCCTTTCCTAAGGTGGTCGTTGAAGATATTTTCTTACATACTAATACTACTACTATGGTACTACCTGTTACCTACCGTCCTGCTCCATGTGCTACTGCGGAAATGAACAACCTAGCCTTTGCAGCGTTCCCACTTTTCTACCCTCTTCAAATCTACCATATCCAGCAGCTCTCAGTACTAAATTTTCTGCTCAAAAGAGAAAGCTCCCGAGCGACCACTAGTTGTGTTCTTCCAAGGCACAATGAAGTTTGAGGGATGAGATCAAGGAACGAGGGACCTCCGGGACCTGTAGCTTGGACCAGCGGAACCAGGACAGCCGGTTTTTGTGTGGGCTGTGCGAACGGGAGCCTATCAGCGATTTGGCACTGGGCTTGGTCCGAGAGAAGCTCCAACGGTGGGCTTCGCCAACAGCGACAGGTTCACTTCCTATGTTCCTACTGTTGTACTCTTGGTTCCCTCCTGAGGTTGGTAGTGAGTCAGTGACTCTTGGAGTAGTTAAAGTACCTACCATTGATTAAGGTAAGCACAAGCACAAGCACAAGCAGCAAGCTGAACGGAACCAGATTGCTGGTGGGGATCTTGTTGCAACTTGCAGGGTGTGCTAATAATGAAGTGGCAAAGTTTCTGTTTTCGTACTCGTGTACAGTATTGTAAAGAGTGGTATTGTAAGAATCACGAGCTTGGAGCCTCAGCGAGTCAATAATGGACCATGTCACGATTATAACTACACAGTACAAACTAGTTACAATATATGAATACAATGAACTTCATCAAGGCATGCACATTCCATCACTGTTGTGATTTCATATGTGTTCACTACTCAATACCCAGTACTCACTGACTCAGTAGTATGAAGTATGGACACCTCGTAGAGGCTCTACGTTATGATTGTTTTCAGCATCTCGTGGTCATGACCAGTCTTTCATTGCTTAGTGAAGTATTGTGGTCGCAGTTTCATAGGTACGATACATGTACAGCGAGTATGTAGGACTACACTTCTACAGGTCTTCCATTCAGACTTGTCGAGAGCTGGAGATGCTTTATTATCATGAAATTCAAGGATTGTGCAAATCAGCATGGTTTGTAGCGTGATGACTTGAGAATGAGTCGCCGATATTAATGAGATCGATCGGTGGTTCGCTTCAACGGCAGTGACATGAAAAGCAGTAGACAACTGGGTTCAACTTACACTCTACACTTCTTTAGTCAACAGACTTCTCTCCTACAGTCCCATGATTAAGAGCTTACCCTTAGCCGTCTGCGGAAATGACAGATCGACTCTGTGCGGCAAACCGTCAATGGTGCAGGTCTCAAGCTTGAAGCCACTACCGCAAAGGCGCATTCGGTACTCTGTTTCCTGGATGAAGTGACCCTCTCCACTTCACGTTCCAACGGCAATGATGAACAATCTGGTCAAATCACCGTCTCCTCTGGAAGTCTGAACACACCGATCAGCGCCCGAGAGATCGTTGCAGCCCGGGCGTTGCATGGAAACGAGGAATGGAAAATCGAGTTCGACGACCAGACCAACCTGCATCCCTGCATGCCGGAGCGGACACGATAACAAGGCACGGGCAAATGAAGACCACCGGCTGTCCAGTGTCCACCCACAGGCTCGGACCACCGAATCGAAGCCGTGGGAAAGGCTGGAACTTTCCAGGCTGGACAAGTCGCAGGAGATGCTGGGTGTGTGGCGGGTGGGGCAGGTTTCAGGGGCCGCCGCAATGTCCGTGGAATCTGCTGGGATTGAATTCAGTCTCATTCGTTCCAGTCGGCCCGTGGAGCCCAGCGGGATGTATGGATCATTGGCCGATAACATGAGGATCTTGTTTGCGCCAGAGTGGAGGCGGCCTAGATGTGTCGAGGAAGGCGCTGCACTGCGGGTGCAGTTCTGAGTCGGGTATTGGTGTAACTATCTTACAACAATGCTGAATCAGCAAAGCATTGGATGACGGTGGACGGGGGAGTCTGCAGTCATGGAGTCCTGGGACCTGGAGCCGTGTTAGACAAGTGGACGGGGGCACAATCGATGATAGAACTACCTGGATGGGGTGAGGACTGAGGACTGGGGACGAAGCAAAATCCACGACCACCCAGATGCATGGTCGCGCTCGGCAGGTTGGACGACAACGGCAGATATTAGAAACACAACGGGCGCAGCGGCCAACCCACGGTATTTCGGAGGACAAGAATTCAAGAATTGTCCCGTGGGAGCCACAGGAGATTCAATGATTGAGAAGCAGAAACAAGACCAGTGATCCTGAGGCCAAAAGTACACACGTACTGTTCACCTTGTAAAGTGTCAGTACGCTTGCTGATCAGATTGGCTCACAGACCGATCCCCGGGGACCACAACAGCACTACAGCTCTGCTATTTGGGGAACACGCGTACAAATCGTGTACTGCCGGAGTATCAGACGGCCGGTATGGTATGGAAATGCAGAGCTGAGCCATACCGCAATCATCAATGTACCAATCTGCTCCTGGCCAGGTAGCTCCACTGGCAGTCTCGCTGGCCAATAGCCACACGGGGCCAGGCCATTCCAGCCATAGACAGGGGTCCGAGTCCACCGGTACCTTGCCCACTCACTTTCCCCTGATCAATACACTTCATACATTACCGTGTACGGCACACTGTACTATCCAATTACACCAACATGGAAATGAGACCTGAAGTCGACCCCCGATCCTAAAATAACAGCAGTCGCAGCACTGCCAATATTTTCCCACCCTCTCTGGCAATCTCGCCTGCCTTATCCTACCATCCCCCCCCGGGCCCTTCCACTTCCCAATCTTTCACCCGCCCCTTCCTCATTCCATTCGCTTTGTTACTTTTTTTCCCTCTTCCCCCTCCTGTCCCATCTTCTTGTGCTGAGGCGACACTCTCGTTTCTTGAGGAAGGCTCGGTCTAGGGAAAGTGCCCAGTTGTTTTTTTCTCCCAATTACGCGTGTGCTGTCAACTTGCCCTTTCACTTCACTCGTTGCACGTCCGATCGAGTTTGAGACTCACCGGCTCCCCAAGATATCTTTGTTTCGACTCGACTTCACCGCGTGTTTGCAACCGCCAAATCACTTTCTTCTTTACTCAATCCCCATCGACTATTTCCGCCGATGCAGGATTAAAGCTTCGACTATCTGCAGAACAATTCATACACAACCCTCATCGTTGGCCCATCTTTTCATCAGGCTTGATCCTTTGCATGAGTCGTGGTTGAGGTCAGTCCTCTCTCCCTGCCAATCCTGGCTTCCGTGTCCACCCTCCCCCGATCTAGAAACAGACACCGTGAATTGGGGTCGGCCCGTGGAACATTTGGACTAAGACGGACCCTTGATAGAGCTTGAACTGAGCATTCAATTGCGACCCTTTTCATCATGTCTGGCTACCAGCAGCAACAGCAGCCGCATCAGCAGCCGCCGCCGCAGCAGGGAGGCCACTACGAGGATGACTATGGTCATCCAGGCGCCCACGGCGACTCCTACTACCAGGACGACCAAGCCGGCCAGGGATACTACGACAACCACGACTATGGTGACGGTTATTATGACCGAGGGTATGCATGCCCTTGATTGTCGTGGTACTCCACCACGCGGATTTGAACATCTGACCATCTCCACTGAATGAACACTAACAAGCCTTGAATTAGTGCACCAAATGCATATGCCCAGGAGGGTGCTCACCCCGGTCAGCCCGGTCACGCCGAGGGCGGATACTACGAGTCTGGCCATCAGGATGAGTACTACGCCGACCAGTACTACGATGCCGGCCAGGCGGGATACGGCCGTGGACGCCGTGGCAATGAATCCGAGGAGGACTCGGAGACCTTTAGCGACTTCACCATGAGATCGGAGACAGCTCGGGCGGCTGACATGGATTACTATGGCCGTGGCGACGAGCGTTACAACAGCTATACTGACAGCCAGTACGGTCGTGGGGGATATGGCTACCGGCCACCATCGTCGCAAATCTCATATGGAGGTAATCGCTCATCGGGTGCCTCCACCCCCGTCTACGGCATGGACTACGGAAACGCGTTGCCGGCTGGCCAGCGTTCGCGGGAACCCTACCCTGCCTGGGCCTCGGATGCGCAGATTCCGCTCTCCAAGGAGGAGATCGAAGACATCTTCCTGGATTTGGTCAACAAGTTTGGTTTCCAGCGGGACAGCATGCGCAACATGTACGACCACATGATGACTCTCCTGGATTCCCGGGCATCTCGGATGACCCCCAACCAAGCTCTTCTGTCGCTCCACGCCGACTACATTGGCGGCCACAATGCCAACTACCGCCGTTGGTATTTTGCCGCTCACTTGGATCTGGATGACGCAGTCGGTTTCTCCAACATGAAGCTGGGCAAGGCAGACCGCAAGACTCGGAAGGCTCGTAAAGCCGCGCAAAAGGCGGCCAAGCAGAACCCCGAGAACGAGGAGGCGACCTTGGAAGCCTTGGAGGGTGACAACAGTCTGGAGGCTGCCGAGTACCGCTGGAAGTCTCGCATGAACCGCATGTCCCAGCACGATCGTGCCCGTCAGATCGCCTTGTACCTGCTCTGCTGGGGTGAAGCCAACCAGGTCCGATTCTTGCCTGAATGTCTGTGCTTCATCTTCAAGTGTGCCGATGATTACTACACCTCCCCCGAGTGTCAGGCTCGTGTGGAGCCAGTCGAGGAGTTCACCTACCTCAACGAAATCATCACTCCTCTGTACCAGTACTGTCGAGACCAGGGTTATGAGATCTTCGAGGGCAAGTATGTCCGTCGCGAGCTTGATCATAACAAGATCATCGGTTACGACGACATGAACCAGCTGTTCTGGTACCCAGAGGGCATTGAGCGCATCAGTTTCGAGGACAAGACTCGTCTGGTGGATCTGCCTCCCGCCCAGCGCTGGCCCAAGCTGAAGGACGTGGTTTGGAAGAAGGCCTTCTTCAAGACCTACAAGGAGACTCGCTCTTGGTTCCACATGGTCACCAACTTCAACCGTATCTGGGTCATTCACCTGTGTGCTTTCTGGTTCTTCACCGCATACAACGCTCCTACCTTGTATACTCCCAACTACCAACAGCAACTGGATCAAAAGCCCCCCGCGCCCAAGTATCTCGCCGCCGTCGGATTTGGAGGTGCTCTTGCCGGATTCATTCAACTCTTCGCCACCATTTGTGAATGGTGCTATGTCCCCCGTCGTTGGGCGGGTGCTCAGCATCTGCGCAAGCGTTTCTTCTTCATTCTCGCCGTATTCCTGATCAACTTGGCCCCTGGTGTCGTCATCTTCGGTTTCTTGGACAAGTTGCCTACCGGTATTCAAAAGCCCGTCGGTCTTGCTCTGGGAATCGTGCACTTCGTCCTGGCTCTCTTCACTGTGGTCTTTTTCTCCGTTCAGCCCCTGGGCGGTCTGTTCGGAAGCTACCTCAAGAAGAATGGTCGACAGTATGTTGCCAGTCAGACCTTCACAGCCAGTTTCCCTCGCCTGCACGGAAATGATATGTGGATGTCCTACGGTCTGTGGGTTTGTGTTTTTGGCGCCAAGCTCGCCGAGTCCTACTTCTTCCTGACCCTGTCGCTGAAGGATCCCATCCGCATTCTTTCGCCGATGCAAATTTACGAGTGCACTGGTGTGAAGTATATCGGCAACATTCTTTGCCACAAACAGCCCCAGATTCTCCTAGGTCTCATGTTCTTCATGGACTTGACGCTGTTCTTCCTGGATAGTTACCTTTGGTACATTATTTGCAACACGATCTTCTCCGTTGCTCGGTCGTTCTACCTCGGTGTCTCCATCTGGTCTCCCTGGCGAAATATCTTCTCGCGCCTGCCCAAGCGTATCTACTCCAAGGTGCTCGCCACCACTGACATGGAGATCAAGTACAAGCCCAAGGTGTTGATCTCGCAAGTCTGGAACGCCATCATCATTTCCATGTATCGCGAACATCTTCTGGCCATCGACCACGTTCAAAAGCTTCTCTATCATCAGGTTCCGTCCGAGCAGGAGGGAAAGCGCACTCTCCGCGCTCCCACTTTCTTCGTTTCCCAGGAGGATCAGTCTTTCAAGACCGAGTTCTTCCCCGCTGGTAGCGAGGCCGAGCGTCGTATTTCGTTCTTTGCCCAGTCGCTATCCACGCCCATGCCCGAGCCTTTGCCAGTCGATAACATGCCCACCTTCAGCGTGCTCATTCCGCACTACTCCGAGAAGATCCTCCTGTCTCTTCGTGAAATCATTCGTGAGGATGAACCTTACTCTCGCGTGACCGTTTTGGAATACCTGAAGCAACTGCACCCTCACGAGTGGGATTGCTTCGTCAAGGACACCAAGATCTTGGCCGATGAAACCTCCCAATTCAATGGCGAGTACGGCGAGAAGGGTGAGAAGGATGCTGCCAAGAGCAAAATCGACGACCTCCCGTTCTATTGCATTGGTTTCAAGTCCGCTGCTCCCGAATATACTCTCCGCACGCGTATCTGGGCATCTCTCCGCTCGCAGACCCTCTACAGAACGATTTCTGGCTTCATGAACTACAGTCGGGCCATCAAGCTGCTGTATCGTGTCGAGAACCCCGAAGTTGTCCAGATGTTTGGTGGTAACTCTGAGAAGTTGGAGCGCGAACTCGAGCGCATGGCCCGTCGCAAGTTCCGCATCTGTGTTTCTATGCAGCGTTATGCCAAGTTCAGCAAGGACGAGCGTGAGAACACCGAGTTCCTTCTCCGCGCCTACCCTGATCTTCAGATCGCTTATCTCGATGAGGAACCTCCTGTCAATGAGGGTGAGGAGCCGCGCTTGTACTCAGCCTTGATTGACGGTCACTGCGAGCTTCTGGAGAACGGAATGCGCAAGCCTAAGTTCCGTATCCAACTCTCTGGCAATCCAATTCTTGGTGACGGAAAGTCTGACAACCAGAACCACGCTATTATCTTCTATCGTGGTGAATACATTCAACTGATTGACGCCAATCAAGACAACTATTTGGAAGAATGTCTGAAGATTCGCTCCGTCCTCGCTGAATTCGAAGAGCTGTCCACCGACAACGTCTCGCCGTATACCCCTGGAGTTCCTTCACCGGAGACCACCCCTGTGGCGATCTTGGGCGCTCGTGAATACATTTTCTCCGAGAGCATTGGTGTGCTTGGTGATGTCGCTGCGTCCAAGGAACAGACATTCGGTACCCTTTTCGCACGTACCCTCGCCCAAATCGGTGGTAAGCTGCATTATGGCCATCCTGATTTCCTGAATGCTACTTTCATGTGTACTCGTGGTGGTGTGTCCAAGGCTCAGAAGGGTCTGCACCTGAACGAGGATATTTACGCCGGTATGAACGCTCTTCTTCGCGGAGGTCGGATCAAGCATTGCGAGTACTACCAGTGTGGTAAGGGTCGTGACTTGGGTTTCGGCTCCATTCTCAACTTCACCACCAAGATCGGTACTGGTATGGGTGAACAGATGCTCTCTCGTGAATACTATTATCTCGGTACTCAGTTGCCTTTGGATCGCTTCCTGTCCTTCTACTACGCTCATCCTGGATTCCATCTGAACAACATGTTCATCATGTTGTCGGTGCAAATGTTCATGATTGTCCTCATCAACTTGGGTGCACTGAAGCACGAGACCATCACTTGCAGGTACAACCAGGATCTGCCCATCACCGATCCCTTGGAGCCCACTTACTGTGCGGACCTTGTGCCTATCATCAACTGGGTGAATCGTTGCGTCATTTCCATCTTCATTGTGTTCTTCATCTCGTTCGTTCCTCTGGCTGTCCAAGAATTGACGGAGCGTGGTGTCTGGCGCATGGCTACTCGTCTTGCCAAGCATTTCGGATCCTTCTCATTCATGTTCGAAGTGTTTGTCTGTCAGATTTACGCTCAGGCTGTCCACCAGAACTTATCGTTCGGTGGCGCTCGCTATATCGGTACTGGTCGTGGTTTCGCAACTGCCCGCATTCCTTTCGGTGTCTTGTACTCCCGATTCGCTGGTCCGTCGATCTACCTTGGTGCACGCCTCATGCTCATGCTTCTCTTCGCAACCACGAGCGTTTGGACCGCCGCTTTGATCTGGTTCTGGGTTTCATTGCTCGCTCTGGTCATTTCGCCATTCCTGTTCAATCCGCACCAGTTCTCGTGGAACGACTTCTTCATCGACTACCGTGACTATCTCCGCTGGCTTTCTCGCGGCAACTCTCGCTCGCACGCCTCGTCCTGGATTGGCTTCTGCAGACTGTCCCGAACCCGACTCACTGGTTACAAGAAGAAGCTACTCGGAGTTCCTTCTGAGAAGGGATCCGGCGACATTCCTCGCGCCCGCTTCACCAACATTTTCTTCAGTGAAATCATTGCCCCGCTCGTTGTTGTCGCTGTCACCCTTGTACCGTACCTGTACATCAACTCGCGTACCATGTTCAGTGATGACAAGAAATATGCCCCTGACGCCATTCTGCGTATTGCTCTCGTTGCATTCGCTCCGATTGGTATCAATGCTGGTGTTGCTGGCATGTTCTTTGGCATGGCTTGCTGTATGGGCCCTATCTTCAGCTTGTGCTGCAAGAAGTTCGGTGCCGTTCTCGCTGCGATTGCCCACGCCATCGCCGTCATTGTGCTCATCGTCTTCTTCGAAGTGCTCTTCATCCTGGAGTCGTTCAACTGGGCACGTACCGTCTCTGGCATGATCGCCATGATGGCTTTGCAGCGTTTCTTCTACAAGCTGATCATCTCGTTGGCATTGACCCGTGAGTTCAAGAACGATCAGTCCAACATTGCCTGGTGGACCGGCAAATGGTACAACATGGGATGGCACTCCCTCTCTCAGCCCGGCCGTGAGTTCCTTTGCAAGATTACCGAACTCGGTTATTTCGCTGCGGACTTCGTCCTTGGTCACACCATTCTCTTCTTCATGCTTCCCGGACTTGCTATTCCATACGCAGACAAGTTCCACTCCGTTCTCTTGTTCTGGCTTCGTCCAAGGTATTTTTCTCCCGTGATTCACCTGTTCCTTTCCCACCGAGTCAGCATTGCTAACAGTCTACGCAGTCGCCAAATCCGACCTCCGATCTACTCTCTCAAGCAGTCTAAGCTGCGCAAGAGACGTGTGATCCGTTTCGCCATTCTTTACTTCGCCATGTTGCTGCTCTTCCTCATTCTGCTCATCGCGCCGATCGTTGTACGCAACATGGGCCTCGACACCAGTCTGCGTAAGACTCTTTACAACGCCGTTGGTGTCAAAAAGGGCGGAATGGCTCTTCTCCAGCCTCTTGACGCGGGCCTCAACGACACAGTGTCCTACTACACTGGAAGCGGCCTTCCTCATGGCTTCTCCTCTCACGCTGCTGTCACTCCTACTGCCGGCAACTTCGACTTCCAGCGTTTGCTGTGACCTGGTCGCTCTGACCCTGTATGAAAACGGCCTGTACAAAGATTATTGTTCTGCATTCCATTTCTCCTTCATTCCTCAGTCAAACTCTTTTGCATCCTTTTGTCACCCACTAGGCGCATATGTCGGTCTTAATGGATTCATTGGCAGATCATCACTTGTGATTCATGCGTGATTGCCAATCCTCGGGGGGTGTTCCTTCGTTTACAACTCATTGCTCATTTTCATCGTTCTCTTAAAACTCTCCGGAATAAAATTCTGCATATTCTTCAAAGTATTCTCTTCCTCTGCGTCCCAGATTTCGTAGAGCTACCTAGTACTTCAACGTATGTTCAACAGTGGAGGCACTCGTCACCTAATGTCAGATGTCAGATGGAATCCAAAGCGCAAGCGTAGGTAGAACCTCCAGAATGGAGAAGAGGCCCATACCAGTTGGGAAAGTGGATCACGTGACTCCAAGGGGCTAACCTTTGGCCTCCGCGGCGCCCCGGTCATACATTCCACGCGACGTACCTTTTCAATTAAGTCGCACTGTTGCTCGCGATTACCCAGCCTGGTCGACCTTCCTGAAAATTTCATTGTCGGAAACGCGCTGAAAAAGCTGCACCTCGCATGAGATGGATATCCAGGAGACACATCGTCTCCTGTCGGAGTTCCTCCACGGACTCGCGAATCTATTTCACCGTGTTCCCGGCTCCGCAATTATTCTGCGATACGTCAAGTCTAGTTACCAAGATGATCCGATTCGGTCAGCGGTGGAATTGTTCTTGTTCCTGTTTGCTGTGCGGTATCTATTAGCTCCAAAATACTCAACAAAGCCTGGCGTGGTCCCGTTGACCGAAGATGAGATCGACGATCTTGTCGACGAATGGACTCCGGAGCCGCTTGTGGCCAAGCCCTCTGCGTTGGAGGAAATGGAAGTTGAAAAGCGCACTGTGATTGTTGGGTGAGCGTCTCCCCGGCCGAATCTGTGAGGATGCTGAATGTGTCATGCTAATGTTGATGTCTCGTTCTAGTCCCGTAGGTCCCAAGTCGAAGCTCTCCAACGGACGTACTGTGAACAACCTTTGCTCTTTCAACTTCTACAACTTCAACACCAATGAGTCACTCAAAGAGCAAGCTATCCAGACCCTTCGAAATTATGGGGTTGGCCCTTGCGGACCTCGTGGTTTCTACGGCACCCAGGACGTACACATGAAGACCGAAGCCGACATCGCATCCTTCTTGGGTACACCGGCTTGCATTATGTACTCACAAGCCTTCTCCACCATTTCCAGTGTCATTCCTGCATTTTCAAAACGAGGAGATATCATTGTCGCGGACAGGGGTGTCAGCTTTGCCATTCGCAAAGGTATTCAGATCTCACGCAGTACTGTACGATGGTACGACCACAATGACATGGAGGATCTTGAGCGCGTCCTCGCCAAGGTCACTAAAGAACAAGCCCGCAAGCCGCTGACCCGTCGATTCATCATCACCGAGGCTCTCTTTGAATCCTATGGTGATATGGTGGATCTACCTAAAGTTGTATGTCACCGAAATACAGTAATACCTGGCTTGTTTCTGCGTTCATTGCTAATCGGCGCCTTCCTATCTAGGTCGAATTGAGATTGAAGTATAAATTCCGTCTAATTCTGGACGAGACATGGTCCTTTGGTGTTCTGGGACGCACCGGACGTGGTCTTACCGAGCACCAAAACGTCGATCCCGCGCAGGTTGACATGATTGTTGGTTCACTCGCGGGACCTCTTGTTGGCGGAGGAGGTTTCTGCGCCGGCTCCGAGGAGATTGTTCATCACCAGCGTATCTCAGCTTCAGCTTATACTTTCTCTGCCGCCCTCCCTGCCCTCCTTTCAACCACTGCCAGTGCCACAATCAATCTCCTACAAAACAGCCCGGAAGTCATCAGTCAACTCAGGGAGCATACCAAAGCCATGCGCGCTCAACTGGACCCTCGAAGTGATTGGGTGTATTGCTCCAGCGCCCCGGAGAATCCCATTCTTATTCTTGTCCTGAAACCAGAAGTCGTGGCGTCCAAAAAGCTATCTTTTGACGATCAACAGTATCTCCTGCAGGATATTGTCGACGAGGTTCGTACTCGGAATCCATCACCTGTTGTTCGCCTCATGCTCGATCAAGCCCGCTAACTCCTGACTTCTTGTTTAGTGTCTTGCCAATGGAGTCATGATCAGCCGTCTGAAGGCTCTTGATGATAACTTCCAGCCAAGACAAATTGTTTCTCCTGCACTCAAGGTCTGTGTCACGATCGGTCTCACCAAAAAGGAAATCGAGAAAGCCGGGACTACCATCCGGCACGCCATCACAAAAGTCATGAGCAAGAGAAAGTGAAATGTCCACGGATATGCTCATGTCGTTTCGCCTTGACTCTTTCCTATCTGAATGACTACTCATGCTTCAATGACCTCCGGCATCTTTCACATGTACATTTACTACGTGTCCGTTGGCGATTGATTGACACCCAGCGTTTCATGTCTTGTCTTCTCTCTTGTCTTCGACTTGTTCATTATTAATTATGGCCGTTGATACTCGTATGGCCCCAGCCCTGGATTTCTCTTCTTCCGATCTTTGGTCACTCGGGATCCTGACCCCGATGCTGTACTTTTGGCATAATTCATTACCTAGATTGTTTAATATTAGTCTTATGAAACGAACTCGTCGGTGTTGCGCCCATCTGCCTGTCTCCTCGACGATGCTCACCCCTGCCCGTCCGTTCGAGATCAGTTTTCACGCCGGCCTTTGATGTGATGGCTCTTCCTTGATGATGTCTCAGTCGTGGAGCCTCGTGTCTTGCATATCAAGTGACAACAAGACCTGTGTCGAGCAAGAGATCTTCCCAATCTACATTATTCTGTGAGACCATGGAACGAAAGAGGTTGGGATTTTTGGTACGAAACGCCCAAACATGTCGCCAAAGTCAACAAGGAATCCAATTTCCAGCCCCGTCCTGACCCCTGGCCCCCATCCTCCCAAATCACAATCCAGCCCAGCATTCCACAAACACGGCGACTTGTTAGTCTGGGCACATTCCAGACCAGCTTTTGCTTCAAGTCTCACTCGATCGCGAGCCCTACTCGTCCCATCGCCGGATACTCTCTAGGAATTTGATTGAGCAATGGTAGGCCCAGATCGCGGCTTCGCACCATCTGGCTTACTCAACTCAAGGGGCCAGTACAATGGCATGAATTCGAGACTCTTGAACTCTTTCCCCTTGCTAGTCCACAATGACTGGGCCTGTCCTGGTCAACCCTTCGTTGACCTCTTCGTGCATGGGTCTTCCCCATTGTTCCATTTTCTCTTAAGTGGCTGGCGGCCATCATGCATTGCTTGCCGACTCCGACCTTGAGATCGACCTTTTTCTTTCATTTTTTTGCGCGTGCTGGATGGATCGCGGACGTCGTGTACAGGCTTCAGGGTGCCGATTCAAGTGACTATACCTAGGCTTCAGCGTGGAGAACTGAGTCAAGTCCGTCCGACGGTTGAAGGCTTCCAATGAAGCAGATAATCAGGGCGCTCTTGGCCTTGCGCCTTGTGTGTGATGTAGTGTTTGCGCAAGATAATGGTGAGAAATGGAGCCCTCCTACTCGGTTGCCGCTTCACCTGCGTTATGACTGACTATCATCAAGGAGAACCTAGCGTGCCCTGCATCGATTCATCATACGGCATCTCCTTGGATACTGGTGACCTGAGCCTTCCTGGTATTGGTGACGCCAGTCATCCAGCAGTCTCACAGGGACAGGTCAGAATCTACTATCTAGTCACTAATACGTGAGGCTTGCAGAAGGACTCGAAAGCTCACTCATTGTCTCATAGGTCCCCTCAGTGGAATCTCCAGCGGTATTTCTGCCTAGTTCCCAACCACAGGACGGCTGGCCTGCATCATCATCATCACCACAATCCACGCCAACAGCGTGTTTCGGAAGTCCTGATCTCCTGCTAGACGACCCTCTCTTTGGATCAAGATTGTTAAATAAGCCCGGTCGACCTCCCGCTCAACACCTCGGACCTGCTCAACACCCTAGTCCTGCTCAACATCCCGGTCCCAACCAGCCCATGAACCCCAGCCATCAATTCGGTATTTCGTACTCGCCATACCACGCAGACCGATCGTGCAAGTCCCAAGAAGAAGTCAATAGGGATCTCGACAGACTAGGAGACTACCCGTTCGTCCGAATCTACGGAACCGACTGCGATCAAACCGTCAAAGTTGCCCGCTCTGTACGACAACGCAAGAAACAAGTCTTTGCCGGAGTCTACGACCTAGCCGATCTCCCAAAAACCCTCCAAGAATATCGAAATGCAGCCACTCTCCCCGACGGCCGTCGAGACTGGTCCGTTTTCCACACCATTTCCATCGGCAACGAGCTGGTCAATAGCGGGATGGCATCTCCCGCGGACGTGATCGGGGCGCTGAATCAAGCCCGGACTATCCTTCGCAAGGACGGATACCAGGGCCCCATCGTCACGGTAGACACATTCTCAGTCCTTCTGAAACACCCTGAGCTCTGCAAAGCGTCTGACTACTGCGCGGCGAATTGCCACGCCTTCTTCGACGCGAACCAGCACGCGTCAACTGCAGGTCCGTATGTTCTCGAGCAAGCGCATGCCGTGTCTGCCGCAGCTGGGGGCAAGCGGACCATGATCACAGAGTCCGGCTGGCCGCATGGTGGGAATCCGAACGGTGTTGCTGTGCCGTCGCCGGAGAATCAGCGCAGTGCGATTGAGAGTATTCGGCGGAGTTTCGCTCATCGCGAGGGGGATCTCGTGCTGTTCACGGCGTATGATGATATGTGGAAGAAGGATAACCAGTATACGTTCAATGCGGAGCGGTTTTGGGGTATTCATCAACAGTAGGAATAGAGAAAGTTTGACCTCGTTCAAATATCCATATTTTATACTTGGTAGCCAGTCTTGTGGTTAAAGTCATCAACCCTTTTATATTAGTACACATGCACTGATGCTTGGGTACTTTTGACTGTGAATGGCGGGAAATAGCTCTTTCTTGATCAGATCATCTTCACTTTTGCTGCTGTCATGTCTCGTAGAAGCGCTATTTACAAAAATTCAAAAACGGACCCCAGCAATCTGCCAGGAAGCCACCTTTGCGCTAGCCAGATCGAAGTCTGCGCTGTTCATGAGACTCTCGCGCGCGAGATCTGAGCTTTTCGAGCCATCCGCCGGGCCCGGCAAGTTCCTCGTAAGCTGCCTTGTTCGGAGGGAAATCCCAGAACGAGTCCTGATCATGTGTGGGCTGGTCACCGTGATCAAGATCCCGCTTTCGTTGGCGGACAATATCCTTAAGCAATCGACGGGTTCTAGAACTGGGCTCTAGCCCCGTCACATCCATATCATGCAAGAAGGATACCACGGCAGGAAGGTCATTGCAACCATACCAATAGAACTGGATCATCTCATCATACAGAGCGACAGATGAGCCTAGCAGCGCAGAGGCACGACCCTGGTCCTTGATCGTCGTGCGGAACTGACCGATAAGTGGTGAACCCGGGAAGTGCGTGTTCAATAAACGGAAAGCAATCAGCAGAGTACGCGGGTACAGTTCGGTAATGACCTGGTCAATTGGCACAACGGCTGGGATTCTAAATAACCCTGAGGAGGTGTGAGTATGCGCCGAGTCGGCAACGTCTGCGTCATCGGAACTCGTCTTGTTAACAGCGCCGGGCATGGTGATGTTGGCGTTCTCATCCAGGTGTTGTAGCACGGAGAAAATGCGCTCCTTGCAGACTTCCCAGAGACCCATGTCGCCTCTGCCCTCTTCAATTGCTTGGAACAGCGCAAATTCAATCTTCTGGGACTCCTTCTTCACCACGATCTCGATCGCCTCCTGTATGGTGATTTCGGGCTCCATCATGGTTGCCGATGCGGGTTCGCTGTACCCGAGGTCACTGATGCGGAGCTTGAAAGGTTCGGTGACTTCATCTGAAGGTTCTCCGTCCACGTCACCGTTTTCAGAATCTCCGTCAGAAAAGGCCAAGTCACCTTCAGTACCATATGTTCGTTGCTGCTCCTTTTTGGCTTTTGAAGACGACTTGTCTTTCAACTGAATGTCCTTCAATATTGAGCCAAATTTCGTCATGAGTTCTTGGATTCGCTCTTGATCCTCTTGGGGAACGTTTTGTGATTGTTTGGAGTCTCCCGTGTCAGCGACCTGGTCGCGGCCCACGCCCAATTGCCCAAGGAGCTCTCCAAAAGCTTTCCTTTCAGGGCCTGTGACGGTGGTCGAGCTTTTTGTCGAGTGAAGAGACGGACTTCGCCCTTGGCTGCGACCTTTGGACGTTACTGAAGCCGAACGGCGTCGCAGATAACTTCGCCGAGGTTGGGCGCTGCTAGCCCTTGACTCAGACCCCGACTGATGTGGAGAGCTTTCGTATGCGGATCCTTCCTCGTCATACCTAGGACTTCCTCCTCGTCTTCCATACTCGTAAGACGCCCGGTTCTCTGCGGAATATTGGCGGACGCGAGCAGCGAACGTCCTCCGCAAGGACAACGAGATTGGCGCGAGGGTGCGGGTTTGGTACAAGAATGGGGTCGGGGAGCTAGTCGTTGCCGACAGGTAGAATGCACGCGAGATGTGCGTCGCCATTGCCTCGCCTGGCGTTTCTGGTTGCATTGAGCGTCTGCGTAACACTTTTTTTGCTGTTTGGCGGATTCCGGGAATTTATGGATCAAATGGGCCGGGGAATCTTTTACTATCAAGATCACATGACTTCGCGTCATTCTCCGCGCGTGATCCGCGATTAGCACCTAAGTGCCATCGTGAAGTCAGTGCGAGCTTTCGTGCAGGTTGCATGCGACAGCAACAAACGGCAACAAAGATGGCCAAGGGACCCGAATCGTCTGAACTGTCCGAGTTCGAGAAACAGCGTCTCGCAAATATTGCCGAACGTGATGCGCTCTTGAAGAAGCTGAGCTTGGAGGCGCAATCGGCGGGTCTCTTTAATGCGCCGAAGCCTCTCGGTAGTGGTGCGCCAAAGCCCAAAAAGAGAGCTGCACCCAAGCGCATCAAGGTAGAAGATGAAGCGCCGCTACCTCGTCGGCAATCGTCACGACTGAGAGGTTTGACGGCTGACAGCGAGGTCGTGAAGCGCAAGGCCGAAGAGCAGTACGAGGCTGCTAGAGAGGCTGAGCGAGCTAAAAAAGTTCGGCGGACCGATGCTTACTCTGCGAATGACATGTTCATCGCTGGGCAGAAGTTGGAAGGGGATAGCTTGATTGGCGTGGATGTCGTGAACAAGGGTGTCGCTGAGCCGTATGTGCGAACCTTTGGCGATGATGACATCAAAAAGACAACAGACAAGGACTTGAAAGCTTTGCGTGAGGAAATGGATGGACTGAGTTTGTGGACTCAATGGGACCCTCAAAGTGAGTTCAGAAAATATCCAGGACTCGCTCCATGATGCCTTGCGATAATTAAGACGTGAAATATGTATAGGGATCAAGATCACGCCGGAACGAATCTATGCCATGGCTTTCCATCCATCCGAAACGAAACCCCTGATTTTTGCTGGCGATAAACTAGGACATCTTGGCGTCTTCGATGCCTCCCAGGAAAGGCCAGAAACAGGAGATGACGAGGAGGAAGATGACGACCCGGACCCGGTCTTGACGACACTCAAGCCGCATACCAGAACGATCAGTGCAATGATGGTCCACCCGTCAAAACCGACATCCTTGTTCTCCGCAAGCTACGATAGTTCTATCCGAGAACTGGATCTGGAGAAGACAACGTCCATGGAACGATACGGCCCTGAATCTACAAACATTGACGAAGCACTTTCCGGAGTCGACATGGCCGCGGATGATCCCAACACGTTATATTGGACTACCCTGAATGGTACTTTCGGACGCTATGATATGCGCGCCCGGCTTTCGTCAAAAACAGTCACTAATTGGCAATTGTCTGAGAAGAAAATTGGAGGCTTCTCACTCTACCCTACGCAACGACATTACTTTGCGACGGCAAGTTTGGATCGGACTATGAAGTTGTGGGATCTGCGAAAGCTCTCAGTCGATGAGCCAGTCCCCGTTGCGGAGCATGAAAGTCGCCTTTCTGTGTCCCATGCTGCTTTCAACGCAGCAGGTCAGATCGCCACCACTTCCTACGATGATACTATTAAGCTCTACGATCTCGGGTCCAAGGGCATATCCACGTGGAAGCCTGGCCACACTTTATCTGACAATGAGTTCCGTCCGGACACGGTTGTGAGGCACAACTGCCAGACTGGGCGTTGGGTGACAATGTAGGTTTTAGACCCAGCAAGCACTCTTCTTGCTCTTTGGGTAATTCTTTTCAGATGGATGATGACGCTAACCCTTCTCTTCCCAGCCTTCGACCTCAATGGCAAATGAACCCCCAGTCTCGTATTCAGCGATTCTGCGTCGGAAATATGAACCGTTTTGTTGATGTTTACAGCGAATCCGGTGACCAGCTCGCTCAGCTTGGAGGCGACGGAATCACTGCTGTTCCTGCGGTTGCTGTTTTCCATCGCAGCAAAAATTGGGTCGCCGGAGGGACAGCCAGCGGCAAGCTTTGTTTATGGATGTGAATGGGCTTTCCTTGTCCCTTGGCATGAAGCCGTGATCAATTACGAGCTCATTTTGATGTAATGGAGGATTTATTCTTTGCACAAATAATGGTTTATGGAGGAAAGGGACGAAAGGAATGAAATGGTCATTTGTCCAGAACGTCTTACGACCTTCATGCTAAAAAGACTGAATGTATTTCGAAAAAACCACATCATTCTTCAGGAAATCATGCTCCTTGGTACTCGCTTGAAGATGTAGGTCGAATGCTCTCTCGGAACTTCGTGGCAAAGTCGGCAATATCACCGCACAAGCCCCCGGCAGCGCGGTGTGCATACGAAGAGCAACGGGTGCCACACCATGTCCTAGATCGTACCTCTCGATATTCGCCAAGGCCCATGTGTTGACGAAGACATCCATGTTGGTAAAGTCAGCATGGGAGCCCATCATTTCCGTTGGGCCGAGAGATGATCTGAGGGATGTCAGGTGGTTGACCAAAGAGATGTCAACTGCCTTGGTTGACTTGCGGATGGTCGCTGCGGCCAGGGCGAGACCGCGCACAGGATCGTCCTCTGATGTGAAGTCATCAGAATTGATAGGGCCGGCCTGTGTGGCAATCACTGCATTGCCGAAATAGTGTTCCGAACTCGTGTGTCCTGGATCCCGGGATCGTACATCGATGGGCTGTATAAGCCGTGACAGGCAACCCTTCTTCGTGGGATCAAGGTGCAGTCTGGCACGGGTAATTGATGTCCAGATAAGTGCTGATAGAACATCGTAGGATGAGACAAATCCACCTTCACGCAAGTACGGCAAGCACTCTCCCTTAAGAGCCTTGAGAGTTGCGCCGTCTACGCGATAGATCTTGGCTTCGAATGAGGAGAGAGAACCCGCAGGAGGTTTCCATTGGCTTTTCTCCATCACATAGAAGAATTGAAGTTTCTCAACAGATTCCTGTCGAGTGTATTCGGCAGCGTCGAGAGGCGTGTTGAAGGGGCCTCGATTCAGATCCGGAGTGAAGGTAGGCATCTCGGCACCTTCACGGTGCGCCTTGCACCCTTGGAATATCAGAGACAAGAATCTGTCAATAGAGAACCAATCCCCAGTCGCATGGTTGATCCTCGCGCCCAGAACGAGTCCCCCTTCCAGGAGACTCAATTTCAAAAGACAGGCTGGCTTCCTATCTGTTGCGGCCGCTGGCAGATACTTTGCATAGCCCATCTGATCGGGAGCGAAAGAAGTCCGCGCCAGGTCTGAGAACGAAGGCTGCCCGGTGGAGTTGACTTGGTTGATGTCGAATTCAAGCTTGCTATTCTCATCTTTGATGATGCAAAGCTCGCCGTTCTCCTGTAATTGCAGTTCTCCTGTCATGAATGGTAATGCGCCAAGTGCATTGTTCAGACCAGCCTTCAGCGAAGATAAGAGCTCCTGCACATTGACCTCTGGAGAAATTTGGTAGAATAGCAAGAGAGGCACTTCCATGTGGAACCCGCTCTTGTCTAGGTCCGAAAGCTTGTACTTTGTCTGCTCCGCCATTGTTGAATTCGCCGAATGTTGCGATTCTGCACAAGGTAAAGGAAGAAACCCTCAGTGTCGATACTCTTCGAGCTTGATGGATGCGTGTGCGTAATTGAGCCTTTGCTGTTCAACTGGAGGAATTCCAAATTTCCAAGTAAGTTATAACTTATCCGACGATGGGCGATTGTAAAAACCGAAGGGGCCGTCTCCTCGGGCACCGTTTTAGGCAAATGGTGCAGCATCAGATAGTTAATTTCACTTTTTAGGACCAAGTCGTGAACGCGCCAGATTTTTCTCCCCTCGATTTCTGATCCACTCAACTGAGACAATCGGAAGAAGCTCATCGAACGAAACTCATGTATGACTATGCGAAGGTCGTGGGTAAGGACGATCGGAGACCCCCCGCCCCAACCTCGAACGTGAGGACCTAAGTGGCTGCCGTTCAGCGGCTTTGGGACGCCTGATCTCGCAGATCAGTCAAAGTCGAATTCAAGAGTCCGGGTTGAATGGTTCCAAGGGGGGCTTCAGTGTCGGAGACGATGATAAGAGAGCGGACGAAAGGTGTGCGAAAGAGAAAGCAGTTGTTTATGTACCGAAGCATCAATGGAACGTTTCACCGACCGGGCTCAGGCTCATACAGCAGTATCTTACGCCGCTCCGCATGAATTGATTTGAATACGTCACTATGGAGGAGCTGTGAAAGTGAAAGAAGTCCGAGTCTTTTTCTTCGATCACTCTATGCTTGAATCGCGAGGATAGAGTACACACCGGGCAAGTTTTAAAGGTCTTCCGAAACCTGGGCGGGATATTTAGAGCTCTAGAAGGGGATGGCTGGGTCTGAAGCTATGATATCTGGGTCTCCCCATTGTAGGGAAGGCTGACTGTTGAACAGATGCCACATCAGATCGTCAGTCACCGGCGGAATACCAGTGCTGGTGGTCAGCATCTGGTCTGCGGATAAAGATGGCGTGGCGTAAGAACTTCCATGCACCGAAACTTCAGCACCCCCCTCTGTGTCTGTGAACAGATTCTCATGGGTGACAGGATACCAAGGAGAGATTTTGGCTCCAGGGCCCAGGCTCTGTCGGCTCTGAATCAAAGGCGTACACATGCCCTGGAGTGTCTGCAGAAGGTTGACAAGCTCTGCTATGTGAGGGCTGGAGGTAAAGTGCGAGAGGCTTTGATTGATATCCTGGAGGAGCTGATAGTCCTCTGTGTTCACTTCGCCAATGACGTTGCAAAATAGAACGAAAAATGGACTCAGGGGGTAGAGAAGTAAAGTCCTATATTGAGTTGAACGGATAGAGTTAGACACATATTAGTATATGGTTTGCGACACTGTATGAGTAGAAGCTTACCACGTCAGCCAGGACGGAAAGGGGTCCATGAAACCGGGGCCGTTTGTGATATCTTCGAGCATATACTGCATGATCTTAACCGCCTTGCGAGAATAACAAAGGCATTCTTTGTGCGATAGAGGTGAAAAGGCATATCGAAGCCTCGACCGCAGAATTTCAACCAGAATTGCATAATACGAAAACTCAACGGCAATCCAATCCCGGCTGATCAAGTCGGGTGCAAGATTTCGACTCTATTTGTTATTCCTTACCATCAGCGGGATTCAAGCCGTTTGCAGTGGACCGGTTCCAAACAATGGACTTACCGATTGTAAACTCGAGAAGATGATTGCCATGTTTTCTTGCAACCTTGTATGATGATTGACGATTTGTCGAATGTCGGCCATTTGGCTACATGCCGAAAGCTCACCTTGAACCTGTGCGAGATCCACCAAAACACGAACCAGAGGCATGTGAGCATTTGAACCATCTTCAGTGACAAGGTCACTTGCGGGGCTGTTCAGCTCAGGTAGAGACAAGCTTCGATGAAGGAGGCAACCAAGGGTTCGATCTAGAAAGAAACACCAGAAGACTGAGCTCTTGATCTCTTCATCCCGGTCTGGATCCGTGTCGAATTTCTGCCTGCGGGTGTCGTGGTAACCTAGAGCGGATATCAAGCGAGCAGCGAAGGAATTCAACACCCATGCCTGGCTCATCCTGCCAGACAAAAGCATCAGGAGAGTCTGTGGCCAAGGATATTAACACTATGCTTCGGCAACCCAGTGGTCCATGAATACATACTGCAGATACCAAGGCCTGAATGAAAGGGAGACTAGGGCCATTCAAGAAATTCAGATTTCGGAGCGCTTCCATCGCAGAAGCGGTGTACTCTTTCTTCAGTTGAAGCAAATGCTCATTGATGATCGGATCTTGATAGACTCGGGGCATATGCAGGGTGTGGAGGATGGCCCTCACGTGTATGCAAACGGAGTATTGGTAGAACTCCTGCCCGACAAGATCGCCACTGAGGAACTTGCTGGCAATTTTCCTCAAGCTCTTAGCCGAAATATGGTCAGGCCAGTGCAAATTCCCTGAAGCTCCCGCAGAGCCACTGTATTCTGTCGAACAACCGGTTAGCTTGAATCAAGGCATGAGCGGAGGCGTACTGCCTACCTCGCAGAAGCATAAGTAAAAGCTCCGACGTTGGCTTGCATGATCTTGGACTATCTGTATCTTGATCACATAGTGCATCGTGACTCAAAGCCTCCTCTGGCACTGCGTTAGCTTGGTGGGCTAGGGAGTTCACAAATTGCAAGGCTGATTTGAGGATCATCTGGCGCTCGCGATTGAATCCCCCATTACCGTCAAGCTCAGTTTGGATGATGACTCGAGCTTGCTCAGCGTGGTGAGTAGTCTCGTCAGAAGCCATTTCACATCTCTGCCTGGGAGGCGACTTCGACATTCCGGAGCCAGGGGTGCTATGCTCAGACTTCCTTTTCTTGGTCGAAGAGTCATTCAGGTCAACATGCCAACTTTCACTCGTTGGACTTCTTTTCCGAGTCCTATGCAAGTTAGATCTCTGGTGCACTCTCCTCCGGGATATGTAACAAGGTTCAGGTGCCTTGATCTTACATGTGCGGTACCGTGACTGCCTTCTCCAGTCGCAAAAGTCTCTCGCCTAACGAGCAGATACTGTCATGCTGAATAAGAAACAAGTTCGCCTAGACCTTTCTCAATATTCCCACTCACATGGCAGGCTTCTGAGGCCGACTTGGCCGCTCAGGACGAAGTCGCAGGCACTCGATGCCTGCATCCACGCAATTGGCACATTGAGCGCGTCTGTCGCAACGAACCTGTAATTTGGGTGTCAGTAAAACATCCAATTCGGCGTGTAGGCGAGACAATAGGACTTACCTTACGCGAATGACAAGTATCGCACTAGAGGAGCCATCGCACATTTCAATTAGCAAAAGCTCTCCGTCTGACCAACGTACAGCGATCAACTGCATTCAAGCAATCGCATTACAATGAGCATGGCGGCTTTCAGTTCTGTGGTAGCACTCACCGCACGTAAGACCCCGTCACCCATTATTCTGTGCCACTCGCAGAGTCACGGTTCTCTCAAACGTCAAAGTGTCAGGGCTCAATAGGTAATTTCTAGGGACAGCTCTCAACGAGATTCGACCGATCATGATACGTCATTCGTAGGATTTTTCGTGCAGCATCCTTGAACACACCCTTTGCCCTCCAAAATCCTAAAGCCGCCCGAACTGGACGCCGAGTAAGATGGATTTCCTCTTTTGGTCGGACCTCCGACCGAATCGGGTCTGATCTCAAAGACGTGGCGAACCTTAGAGAACCCTCCACTCTCCATGCATTCATTTGTACAGTACAACGACCGAGAAGATACCCGTACCTTATAGTCAGACTACAGCAAATAGACTGGAGTCACACTTGGCGTTCAATGATCATTGATGTATCATATTGGGTGATACAATTCATCGCTGGGCGGTCTCTCGCATCGGTGCTATGGCGCTTGCTTATCTAGTTCAGGGCCGTGAAAGGAGACGGGTGACTTTCACTCTTCCAAGATAGGTAAGATATGATTGAGATATTCTGACCGCTTCACTTCTTACCTCAACTATCATGCGATCTACTTAGCTGGCCTCTTGGAGGGTCGCTCACTTTCAAACAAGCAAGCAACATCTCAGCAAATGATTGGTCTCTTGCAGTACAATGTCACCGGTCTATATCGGGAACGTTGCTGTATCTCCAATGAACTTTTTGGAGAAAGAAAGTTGGTATAGACTAAAATGGTTTGGATTGTGGTGAACGTAGAAAATTCCGAAGACTAAAAGCAAAAAAAAAAAAAGGGTATCAACACCGTGTCCTATGCCGAGGAAAAACAAAGTGATCCACCCTCGACACATGATCGAGACAAGATTCGAGTCAAAAATATTCGACAGTGAGGTTGAAGGTGAATGGCGTAACGAGGCTTGTGCGTGAACTTCATGAGCACGTGCAGGTCAGGTGAATTTGTGGCAGGGCCCAATATCAAAGTTCACGAGATATATGAGGTGGAGATAGGAAGAAACAGAGGGAGACGGAGAGAGAAGAGAGGTGGGAATGAAGGTAAGGAGAGGGCAGGAGTTATGAGGAGAGAGATGGAATATCGACTTTTCTCAAATCTCATTTCGAAGATCCTCGTGTGAGTGATGCTGGGTCTGCTCCCGTTCTTTCTTGCGGCGCGAAGGAGCAGGCACAAAGTCAAAGAACCGGTATTTACTGGAAGATTCTTTCGTGACGCTAGATCGGCGGCCTTTCGAATTCTCGGAGAACTCAAGAGAATAAGTCGATGAGTTTTTGGAGCTCCCAGTGCTATCCCGAGGATCGGACCATCGAGGAATGCTGAACGGAACGCGTGATTGATCCCAATTTGCCGACGATGAGCTTGGAGGCGTGTCATCTTGGTCAGTCACATTGTCAGTCGAACGACGCGGCATCGACGGTCGCGGGCTGAAGAAACCAATGGAGCCGCGGTGGCCAGGGGTGCTCAATGCCGTGGACACGGAGGTAGTGACGATGCTGTTGGCCGGGGGCGTTTCTGAGGTAACAGTAGTCTGACTGGACGTCTCATCATAGAAGGTGACTGCTCGCTCCATGGAATCAACCAATTCCTCCCATTTGACCTCAAGATTCACACTGGGTCGTTCCGCTTGCTCAGCTTCATGAAGACACTCCTCGGTGCGTTCATGAAGTCCCACTGCGAGCTGATGGAACTTTGCAAGAAAGGGGTCCAATTCCTCCAGTTCTGAAAGGCGCTCTGGAACGACTTCGAGCCAGATCCTGATTAGGTTTGCGAAGCACCGGGAGATGTCGATCAGGAATGGTAGACTGGGAAATCCTTCTCGGGAAGTTGCTGGCAAACGACCCAGAATTTGCAATGGAGTGGTGTAAGACGGTGTGATCAATGCAGCTGGTCGCTCGGCGGAAATGTTGCAGATTTGATCCACAAAGGTCTTGAAATCGGCGCGATTGCCAACCAAAAACTTGTTCATTGGTTCCATCCAAGGTTCCTTGTTACCGAATGTGGTCATATTGGCAAGACCCTGCAACGCCTTGGCGATGAGTGTCAGGGTACGCTGGGCGCGAGGTCGAGGGTGGTCTATCATTAGGTCAGCGGATTACATTGACCTTAAGTCTTGATGCCATCTAATGCGTACCTTTCAATAGCCCAAACAATTTGGGGTTTAGAATCGCCGGGCAGAAGAAGCGCAAGAACAAGAAACCAGAGACACTGCTGTAAGTTACGGAGCGAAGGAAGTCACCATATCGGTCTTCTGCGCAAGCTCGCACGTGCCGAAAGATGCGTCGTAGTTCAGCCGGGCAACGAGGAACAGACATTGCGATTGACTTCCAGACACCTGTCGTGAGAGCGATGAGATTTCGCCAATTACGATCAAGATCTTCCGAGCGTGGCACTCGGGCAGGATCAACCTCGCACTCCGGATCACTTTCGTCGATTTCTCGAATGCGCTCCCCAATAGTCTCTTCGAGGTACTCTTTGCCAAGCCGACGCATATGCTGATCAAGCGCTTTCGTGAGCAGGGAATTTCCTCGGAACAAGAGGTTGGCCTCAACTGTAGCAGTTCGACCCATATCCCTCACAAGGAGTTCCCGATCTTGAGCAGACTCGCGAGAATCATTCGACTGAATCCTTGTCGTGTAGCGCAGGCGATTTGCAGTTGATTCCTTGTGTACGCCGTCGATCTCATCCTCAATGAGCGCGGAGATCCAGTCGACCGTCGTGCCAGAGACCTGGTAAATATTCAAGAGCATCTCAGACAGCTGAGTCAACTCAGAGGACATCACTTGCGCCATGTTAATTGTCAGCCCATTGGTGAAAGCATGAAGTAGCTCATGCATCGGTTTGTACTCATCCGACATCAGGATGACCGTCTCCTCCATGCAGACTTTCATGAACATCTCGCCAACAGCCTGATCTTGATCGTCGAGAATGGGCCACCATTTCTCTGTTTCGACTCCGGGATCTAATTCCTCAAGGCGCAAATCGACTCGGCCAAAGATAGCGTCGTTAGTCGAAATTTCAATCTCATCTAACATGTTTGCTGCGTTTACATCTTGGCCGGAGTATGTACCGTGCGCGATCAGCGTCCAGTCTCTTTGCGTAGGATTGAGTGTTTTGACCAGAATTGAGGCCTGTGAGAGAACGGGTGGAACATCGCTGAATGTGAAGTCTTCGCGCCAAAATGGATTCGTGGTACGGTGTTTGACTGCCGTTTTCGCGCGGATTTCACCATCGAGGAGCACCTCGGTGTAGTAATCGCTAACTTTTGGTGACGGCGGAGCAGAGTGGTTGTGTGATCTTGACATTTTTCGGCTGCGGGGAGTTTCCTCTTCCTGAGGTCGATAAAGTTTCGCTTCAGTGATTCTAAGATTGAGGATGCGTTCGATTCGAAACATGTCATTAGTGGGAGTCTTTGCTTCAGGCGTCTGAGGATCCCGGTCTCGGTCAGAGCTTTCGGGGCCATAGAGCTCTGGAATTGTAAATGCGCGCAACAGAACGAACCAAACTTCGAAAAGCACCCGGCTTTCCAAGGCAAGGTAGATAGGACGCATTCTAGGATCGGCAACAGGGTGCGCAGTGTATTGTGGATAAATGGCGATACAAAACTCATCATCGAGTACAGAAGAGTCGAGCTGCTGAATTGCACAGCGCGAGAGCTGCGAGAGCTGGACTGTGGCAACAAGGGTTACGTCGGCCTCCGTATACAGCTTGAAAAAGCCGTTCTCCTGCAACGTGCAGCTCACCCGCTGCCAGGATGAATTCAGAGCTCTGGATTGCCGGTATGTTGAGACGCGACGCACCGAGGCAGGACGAGCCCCAGAAGCCGAGGGCTTGTCCCACAAGAGCATCTTTCCAACCTTGATGATAGCTGCATCCTTTTGGGACACATTTTCTGAGTTTCGACGACGCTCTGTGAAACGACGATCACCAATGACAACGGCTTGAGGTTTGGTCATCTTGTTTTGAACGCCTTTGGGACGAATAGGCTGCCAACAAAGCAAAGCTGCCAGCCAGGAATCAAAGGTCTCATTAACATGAGGTCGAAGTTGGATGCCGAGTCCTGACGTAAAAGTATGCACACTCAAATATGTCGTCTGCAGTTCTGCATCAAACAGCGTGCGGACGCGACAACCACGAAGATCAGGAATGAGCGTCTTTGCTAATGCGGGTTCGCCCTTTGCTTGATATATCAAGCTTCCCGTGGCGACGTTGATAGCGCAATAGCCCGAGGTCCAAGAATTGGAGGACGATGGCCCACTCGCCGCTGTTCGGAAAGACAAGATTCCATGCATGCGACCACAAGTGGTCTTCATTAGTTGCAGAATTTTGGAGGCATCTGTTTTCGATAATGGCGATGCGAAGGCAGCTTGGTTATGGGCGATAGTACTTGTCACCCCTGAGGATTGAGATCGACTAAATCGTTGACGGGTAACGGCCTGACCAAGATAGTTAGGCGAATGTATTGAAGGGAATCCGATTGAACTTGCGGTGTCCTCGGCAGTCTTAGTATCCACCTTTCTTGCTTGTGATGAACTCGTCGCATTGACCGATCCAATTCTCGCCCGAGTTTTGAAATTGTTGGACGCCATATCCCCCCTGGGTTCCTCGAGAGTCGTCGTTCGTGATCGCGTGCGCTGGGTTCTCACCTCTGGAAGTGCCTCTTCTTCGCTTCGCTCAGTCGGTTGCGACCGCATGGCGGTCCGTGGAGATGAAGCGCTCGTGCTATTCGCGGTAGGGGGTTCCGTATCGGATGAAGTGGAATGTGACTCTGGAGTTACGGTGCGTATACTTGTTTCATGAAAATTGTCAGGGTAAATCATGCCATGTCGGTCCCTTGACGAAGATTTCTTGCTAGGTCGGCGTTCCACTGGGCGACTGTGAAAGGCTTGGTGCAGTGAGCCTCGTTTGTGTTCATTTGAGTTATCAGACTCCATTCTGCGCGATCGCGACCACGCAAAGCAGTTGCAACGAGGGACCTAAAAAGTCCAGATGCGGAGTTCGACACTACACTGGGTGCCCGACACAACTCGGCTCGCCGAGACCGTCACAGTCAGGGAGAGGTAGCCTTTCCGCGAAGGGGGGCCAGATGTCCAAATGATAGGAATTTGCTCAGTCACGCATGGGCAATGTAGAGTCCGTTATATCCAAGAGATTGCGAAAGAAATGCATGGAGTCTAGCATAAAGTCGAGACGGGCTGACTATACATTCGGGCGAGGTTGGGTGCGAGGGCGACCAGGGAGGAACAAAGGCTGGCGCGGGTCACCGTCGTTTGTCCGACACGAGAGAAGCCTAAGATGAGACGGTCAGTTACAATCCTCGCCACAAAAGACCTGCACAGCAGAACGCGCCAATCACAGCTCGGTGGTTGGGTTCTGAGGAATTCTTGAAGCTATGGCGGTCGACGGGGGCACGGTGTCGCTCATGGTGCAGAGGAAAGACGAGACAATCCCGAGATTCATGCAGACAGGGCGCCAGAAGTCATTGAGACACAGATCCAGAGAAACTGAAGAAGACGCACGCACACCTACACACATTCATCAGTCTCTTTCGCAATCAGTCGTCTCGCGTCGTTGCTGCGCCGAAGTTGGGACTGGGTTGCGGTCGTTGAGCTTTGGAGGGGAGGGGATTGTGTGCGGTCCTTTGCAGATCCCTTTTGAGATTTGACGTGTAGGGAACCTCCGAATCAAGCGCGAATTGGGATGCCGGAGAAGAAGCAAGTTGAAGTCGCTTCTCGAAGACAGAGCACGCCTCCGACGCTGGCATTCGAGATCGTGACGGTGTTGGACGGTTAGTGAAGAGAGAAAGAAGGAGAGGGGGTGGAGCGGGAGGGGAGTGGAGTGTGGACAATCGTCGATACGCTGCCCGGACTTGGGTTTTGTTGTATAGGGGATCCAGCAGAGTCCGCATAAGTTGGGTGACTCGAGGTCAAAATTGAAGATGCACGTCCCCTGTGTGAGACCCTAGGAGTCTCGAATTCTGCCTATTTGCTATGGTCCATTTTCTTGGAAACATAGATTTCGTTTATGAGGTGAGTTGAAAGCTTTTTTAAATCATGGAATGAACGGATCGAGTCGATTCCATCAAGGTGGTCAGTCGGACACCTAAGCTTGCCTCAATTCCACCCAACCACCTGCAGCGTGGACACTCTTGACGCAGTGGCACTGTTGATCGCACTGTGTTTCAAACTCTCCAAGATATCATATTGCCTACCACCATCAATACCGCTTCGGCGGCCATGTGCTTTTTGTTTTTTTTTTTGACTTCGATTCGCCCATATTGTCTGGTGAACAGTTCAATGGATGTTCTTACTTCTGGGGGATCCCGGTCGTCGAGCTAACCATTTATCTCAAGGGGAGCTGCAGCTCGACCGTCCAGAGAGTTCAAATTGGTCAACGGTTGCCTCACGGAGGAAGAACTTACCTAGTGTGATCAATATGGAAGGGACGATCGAGAAAGCCATGCAATCTTCGGGACCGACGACATGCTTCTGAGGATCTATGAAGAGATCAGTGAAGATAGATTTACTTTGACCACTATGAAGGACACTACTACGAAAGGGATAGATGCCTTATAGACATCAGTGAAACAGTCCAGGTGCGTCCTACATAATTCTCGGAACCGTGTCTACTGTCTACGTACGGGATGTGTAGGTATCGTGCAGCGACACGAAGATTGTGTCCAGGAGCCAGTGCTGGCCATACTCATGTCTCTGCCGACGAGCGCGGTGGCTCTACGCTGTTATCCGAGGATGCGCTTGGGGCAGCTGTGCGGACTCGGGAGTAAGACCCCATGTAAGAGGAAACTGGGGGGACATGGGTATGCTGCTCCGGATGTCGAGAGAAAAGGAAAAGCATCTCAATCGAGAATTGGATCCAAGTTCGTGGGCCCAAGAGCCATTTGCCGGGACACTCCACAGTCCAGTAGTCCACAATCCACACAGCTGGACTAGACATGAGGCTTACCGATCGGCCAATTGTGTACGCTGATCTCGAGAGTCGCGCGAGATTTCTAAGATGCTCAAGTCTCGGTGATGACAACCAGAATACCACACTGATCAATTGACCTTGAATCGGTTGGCGGTGTATGTAATCGAATCCTTTTGGGAGGGCATCCAGTGGCTCCTTCAAATCGGGCTGACTCAGGACCAGACCACATCTTCCATGTTGAGCGGGCAGCTCTTGAGTCATGCGCAAAAGGGCGACGAGCAGAAGAAGTATCGACGCAGCTAGACAGCCGTAGGAGTACCTGAAGTCTAATGGATCTGACTGATCATGAATACTGGACATGGATTTCCAATGACCTCTCCAGCTGTTGTTGACGTTAGAAACCTGGAATGGAAAGCACCCAGGCGAAGATTTCTGAGAATGACGCTCTCTCAATGCCACCTTACTCTTAGACGGCACGGAGGACAGCGTCTATCGATGAGGCGACACTTGTTGACTCTTCTTCCATTCTGGGAAAAGGCGAAACCGCGAAAAAAAAGAGAGAGTTCTAAACTTCAACCTTTGGGCGAACTCCTACCAGTAACTTGTAAGGTATGGATGTAACACTAGTAGTTACTAACTTACTAGTAGTACCTTACTACTACTATCTACAGATCCGCAACTCATGGACCATGGGTAACTAGATGCTGTGGGATTCACCGGGTTGGTGATCCTGAGGTATTCATTATGTATGCCTGAAAGCACGTGCCACTACGAGCCGCAAAGCTACCCAAGAGCAGCTGGAGGCGGTCACTTCTTATGTCATACCAAGGCGGCCGTGCTTGGAGATCGCGCATGACTTCCAGCATATGGTCTCTCACGAGATCTGATCACATGCGAGGCTCACTGCTTTTCTCACATCGAGGGACGTTTGCCATTCTTACTCTTTCCCTGCCAGGCTTATGCATACATATGACCACCAGAACCACTAATGTGATTACTTGTTCAAAGTCGAGAAGCTGGAACGGCTCTTGTCTGTTTTTGAACTACTCTCCAGTCTCCTCTCCACCTTAGCCCGCATCGCGTGATTCGTACCTATATAGCCCGAGATTCGCTGCTCTCGGCGATGAACCCCCGGGACCGCAGATAAGCTGTCGAAAGGAGTGGCACGATGATGTCCTCTAACATCTTGTCACGTTTCTTGCCCCCCACGGACTCCCCCTCGGTATACGAAGCTATTCGCGAACATGATGCAGGGTCCGATTCCTCCGATCTGGAAGAGCGTGCAGGCTTGGCTCTTGGGATGAACCACGAAGACGATCTCAAAGAAAGCGAAAGGATAGCCCATCTGGTGGATGCAGCTCGCAGTGACGATTACAGCCCGAACGTAGGCGTGTCGGGTCCACGATCTCGAGGCCATGGAGCTGTACGGCGTGGTTCATCATCTCGCACTCGCTGGCGAATGCACACGAAGTCGCAGTCGCCGAATCCTCGATCAGAGTTCCGCTACGAGTCAGAGGACCGGGATGGAGACGTGCCATTGTCTCTCTTGGTAGAAGGGCTCGACGAAGAGGGATTAAGGTCGCGTCTTCCTCCGCCCCCCCACAGTATGCCCAGTCAACCACGAACTCCGAGTCCTGCCACATCACCGCTGCCGAATCAAACTCGTGAACCGACACGTCAAAATCCTCCAATACCAGGCGCCATAAGCGCTCTTCCCTTAGCACGCTGGTTTGTTGCACAGCAACACCCAGGGCTGAGTGCTACTGATCCAAAGCAAAAGGCTATGTGGCGGTGGGCAAATGTGGAGAATTTGGACAATTTCCTCAAAGATGTGTATACATACTTTCTGGGAAACGGGTTTTGGTCCATATTATTGAGTCGGACTTTGAACCTCCTGTACGTGGTACAATTCAAAGATAGTACCTTCCTTCTGTCCTGCAGCCTAGGTGCCATTTGCTGACTTTTGACACACAGGACATTTGCTTTTGTGGTTGGATTCACGACTTTCTTAACCAACTGTATAGACTACCACAAGGTTCGAGGAAGCAAGTCGTTAGAAGAGATCCTTGTTCCCAAGTGCGTTTCGAGGATGTCGGGATCGGCTACGCTTTTGCTCTGGTTGCTGAGCTTCTTCTGGATCAGCAAGTTCTTTCAACTTTTGCTAGATGTTCGCCGGCTCAAGCACATGCATGACTTTTATCACTACCTGCTCGGCATCTCCGATCCAGAGGTGCAAACTATCTCATGGCAAGAAGTAGTCAGCCGCTTGATGACACTTCGAGATGCGAACCCGGCCACAGCCGCCGCAATTTCTGCCAGACACCGGAAGTATCTCCGCAGTCAGTCAAAACAACGAATGGATGCGCATGATATTGCGAATCGCTTGATGCGCAAAGAGAACTATATGATTGCTTTAGTCAACAAGGATATTATGGACCTGACGCTGCCAATCCCATTTCTGCGTAACCGTCCGCTCTTTTCAAGAACATTGGAATGGAATCTCAATCTTTGCATAATGGATTATGTCTTCAACGAACAAGGCCAGCTGCGGACGATCTTTCTCAAAGATACGCATCGCAGAGCATTAAGCGATGGCCTTCGCCGACGATTTATCTTTGCAGGCATCATGAATATCTTTGTCGCTCCTTTCATTGTGGTCTACTTTCTCATGCACTACTTTTTCCGATACTTCAACGAATTCAAGAAGAACCCGTCTCAGATCGGCTCTCGCCAATACACGCCGCTCGCAGAGTGGAAATTTCGCGAGTTCAACGAGCTCTGGCATTTGTTCGAGCGACGAACCAACATGTCCTACCCTTTTGCCAGTCGCTACATTGACCAGTTCCCCAAGGACAAGACGGTCCAGCTTGCTCGTTTTGTTGCATTCGTCTCCGGTGCGCTGGCATCGGTGCTTGCACTCGCTTCAGTGATTGACCCAGAGCTCTTCCTTGGGTTTGAGATCACCCCTGACCGGACCGTACTTTTTTACCTTGGTATCTTTGGTACGGTGTGGGCGTTTGCGCAGGGAATGGCACCCGAGGAGACCGACGTCTTTGATCCGGAATTTGCACTCTTAGAGCTGATTGACTTTACACACTACTGTCCGTCATCATGGAAAGGACGCCTGCATAGTGACGACGTGCGAAAAGAGTTTGCCGTGTGTTACCAACTGAAGATCGTCATTTTCCTCGAGGAAATCTTGAGCATGATTTTCACCCCTTTCGTGCTCTGGTTCAGTCTACCTAAATGCAGCGACCGCCTGATTGATTTCTTCCGCGAGTTTACGGTCCACGTTGACGGAGTGGGGTACCTGTGCTCTTTCGCGGTATTCGATTTCAAGAAGGGCACAAATGTTGGAACTCCAGGTCGACAGGATGATCATGGCCGTCGAGATCTCCGGGCCGACTATTTCTCAGCCAAGGATGGGAAGATGCTCGCGTCGTATTATGGTTTTCTTGATAACTACGGGAACAACCCCCAGCCTGGGAATCGTCGTCCATTCCACCCGCCTCCTGGATTGCCCACTCTCGGCTCTCCCGTGATAACCGCGACTCCGGCTCGATTTGATCAAGCAACGCGGCTGGGCCCAGCAGGCGGGCTCTGGGGCCCGCAGTCCGTCATGGCAGCCTCGAGATATCGACAGGCGCTACCCGCAGACCCATCTCAGTCACCAGGGCCTTCCATCCTTCTTGACCCTCACCACCAGCCGTCTCACTACGGATTCCGCTCTACAGCGCGACATCCGCCTCATCAGCGTTCCCGAGCAGCTCGGTCCCAGCTACCTCTGTCCCGTGCACTCGAGGATGAGGATTCCGACCCGGCCGAGCCTCGTCAATCGTCATCTCGTCCATCTCAGGGTGGAATGAGCGGACCCGCTGGCCTCGGCGAGAGTAGCTTAGGTGATTCGTGGAGAATGAATCCCCTTGGCCCAGAAGATGAAGCGGTTGCGGAAGATGACGACGAGAATCTCGACGCCATTACTGGCGGTGGAGGTGTACTTGGACTCATCCAACAATTTCAGAAAGCGAATGCTGAAAGCAGAAGGCCGCCTATGGGGATCTAGTTCTCAAACACATCCGGAAGCACGCCTTGCGTGATTGTCTTTTGAATAGTCATTCAGCGATAGAAATTGACCTCATATTCTCCGTTTTCAAGGCCTCAATTGCCGCTCGCATTATGGCCCGTACACGGACGAAGACAGCCGAAATATGGAATACAAGCCAACCAATCGTTCGGCTCTCAGAAGTGCCGTCATCCAACTTTTCATACTCTTCAGTCAATCACAACACTTTAGTAGGCTATCTGCTCAAGCTCGTGCACAGTTCTCTCTCCGTAGCAGGAAAAACAGCAGTCTCAATCGATCACCTAGGAACGGAGCGGAACATGTTCGCGACTGCCTTGAACATTCGCTTTCCTGTATGTGGTATGAAGTAAACAAGTTTCGGCCCGGACCCTGGACGCAGCCCCGGCGTATTCGCTCCGACGTCAGCCCATCAAATGCCTCGCCCGCCTGGAGATGGGCCCGGCTCGACGGACGCTCGGCGGGCTTGGTCCCTTGGAAGCAATACAATTGAACGGGGCGTGGACTGCAAATGAAATGACTGCTTTGACGAGAGCCAAGAAGTTGGGGGGCCATAACGATGGGAGCTAAAATCAGGACTTCTGGAGTGGATGCTTGGAGCGGTTATTGCATTGGACGGAAGTCGGAGAGGTGAAACGGGGGGGGGGGCGAAGCTCGGCGTTCAGGTGAGACCGTCGATGCCTTGCTTGTCCTTAATGTATACTTGTAATTTGTATACTTGTAGGTATGTAATTGCTACGTCACGAATGAATGACAACAAATGTTGAAAAGATGTACAGTACTGAGTGCTAGAAGAGTTGTGATCAAGCTTGGAAACAAATCGTGGGTGAGGTCCGACCTGCGTATTTAGGATTGCCATCACGACGAGACCAAAGTAACGGGATGAGGTTGATTGATGCAATTTATATGTTTTGGGACCGAGTTTAAGCGCGGCAGCGAGTCATGCGCGGTGCTACCCGATCTCGGTGCTGAGGCATGTAGCTCTACTTCTCCAATGACAAAGTAAAGTGATGGTTGTCTGCTCTGTGCTCTGTGATTCAGGTCCCAAGTGCATGTGTCAGGGACACTTGGAAGAGATTTGGACAGTCCATTCGAGGACGCGAACAGAGCCAGCGGTTTCAACTGTAAACGTGAACCTGGTGTAACTCGAAGTCCAATGAATAGGATCCATATGCAATGGCCAAAGAGCAGCTGCTCATGTTCTAGTGCCCAGTCATTCTGCATATTAGTAACACACTCAAATGAAAATCACTGCTCACTTTTGAGAGAGAATTGATACACATCTATTCATAGATCCAGTAACTGGGCCGTGCGGCTGTTGGCCTGCCAAATCTCTCCGTTTTCCTCGATGAATGATCAACCTGCTTCCATGTACAGAATGAGCTTCTGAGCCACACTTGTACTGCCGCATCTCGTTGTTGGTCCACCAAAGCACTGCCACTTTCTTACTGCGACATTCATCATGAGCCTTCCGAGCGATATGCATATTGAAGATTGCTGGATTCTGTCCTGTAATCGTGGCCCTTTGGTCGCATTGATCGGCAATCCCATGCAAGGTTTCTCCGACTGTTTGGGCCAATAACTGGTCCGCGTTGAACTGCTAGTCAACCCTGACCCATTTTTTGATTCTCCGCTGCACGAATGATCTTCGGTACTCAGAAATAGTATTTTACAAGTGTTTTGGCTAGTGCTGAGGAAGCGAGTTCACTGGAGCATCGGTGTATGACTATTTCAATCAGGGGCTGTCGGACCCATGACGATGGCGGGTATGGACCCAAGGAGGCTCCCGATTACAGTAGGAGCTGATATTCACAGGCGTCCGAGCCTCCGAGGTAACAACTACCTTAGGTGTACCGACGGTATACAACAGAAATCTGGAAAGCATATACGTGCACAATGCAAGTCGGTTTGTGAGAGAATTTCTTCATTGTAGCACAGTGACTCGGTAGAGCCCAGCACGGTACACTGTATACATCCCACCACAGTGTACAACTGTACAAACTGTACCTCGCATAGAAGGATAAACAGAGAGAAGATCGAAGACAGCAAGACCCTCAGAGTGACTGGTTCCTGGATCCGACCCGTCACATGTGGATCCCCCACTCCGCAATTCAGTCTCCCCCTTCTGCCTTGAGCTTTGAGCCTTGTCTCGTGACATGATCGAATTCTTTCATTTTCATCTTGGAGTCGAGCACTTGCAGCTCGGAACCGAATCGCTGTAGACATTGCAATCCCTTCCGACAGTGGTGTCTCTCCTCGCCCTCGCTTCCTGCTCATCTTGGGAAGTGAATGATATCTGATTCGACTCCGTCTTAGCCGCACTCCGACGGGTGCGACGGCCGCCATGTTTCGCGCCCGCCGCTACCGCGTCCTGCTCGTATTTGCCGCTGTCGTGGTCTTGACGACTTTTCACTTCTCACGATCTCGGGATTGGAGACAGACTGCAATCATTGACACATCCAAGGGAGGTCAATCGGCGCCTGCTCCGAATCCGTATCCGCCCAAACCACCGACTCCCGTGGGCGATACTAGCAAGTCTCAATCACCGCCGGTACCAAACCACAACTCCCAGGATACCCCTCCATCCAATGACCTGAAATTAGGCCAGGGTGCAGGAATCACGACGGATGAGAAAAACACCGGGGAGAAGGTTGGCTTTGCATCGGGATCCGGATCGACCGCCTCCAACGATGCCGCCCTGAAGCTATCAGAAAGCGGGGTCGCAGACAGTTCCAAGAAAGGCGGCAGTGAGAGCAAGGCCACTACTGTGATCACAGGGGATGCCAAAACGGGAACCGAAGAGATTGACCGTGGCGGCGCCGGTCGACTCACGGTCCAGGAACACCCCGATGGCCCTGCGGTGCACTGGATACAGACCCCTGAACGGTTCCCTGTGGCGGCCGCTGAGATGATCAAATTACCCACCGGTCCAGCTAAATCATTACCCACCCTACAGGCGAAATTCAAGGATGAGTCCAGCACGGCGAGACAGGAGCGTCTGCAGCGGCTCAGCGCCATCAAGGCGGAATTCAACCATGCCTGGGCCGGGTACAAGAAAACGGCAATGGGTCACGATGAGGTCAAACCGCTCTCGGAGAGCTTCGATGACCCCTTCAATGGCTGGGGAGCAACACTGGTTGACTCGCTGGATACCCTGTGGATCATGGAGTTGAAGGACGAATTCTCGGACGCTGTAGACGCAGTGAAAAAGATCGACTTCACAACCTCGCCGCGGGAAGATATTCCAGTATTTGAGACGGTCATTCGGTACCTCGGTGGTCTTCTGGGAGCGTACGACATCTCTGCTCACAGATATGGAGGCTTGCTGGAGAAAGCCGAAGAATTGGCGGAGCTTCTCATGGGCGCATTCGATACGCCCAATCGGATGCCAGTGCTTTACTATCGATGGACCCCGTAAGTTCACAATCGTCCACCGAGTCTTTTCGTCGTTATCAGCGCGGCATAAGCGAAAGCTGACAAGCACTTTCTTCCATCTAGCGAATACACCAAACTCGCCCATCGGGCGTCAAGTAAGGCGGTTCTGGCTGAGCTTGGTTCCCTCTCATTGGAGTTCACTCGCCTCGCTCAGTTGACCAAGAAGGATATTTATTACGATGCGATTGCGCGTATCACCAACAGACTGGAGGAACTCCAAGACAAAACCAGCATTCCGGGCCTCTGGCCGCTTTTGGTGAATGCACAAGGGTGCACCAAGTATCGACCTGCCCGAGATACCGAAGGCTTGAGCCCCGATGACGCTGAAGATGCGTCCGTTCCCCACGACAGCCCGTCGCCGATGTCGAAGAAAGCTCGACCGACACCTTCCTCTTCCCGCATAGCGTACCCTGCTCCCACCACTTTTCAACCCCATGCGCAAATGATTCAACGTCGGGCAGACATTGATCTCTCGCAAGCTGAACCGGCAGCTTACAAGCAAGGCGGAGACGGTCAAGTTAGCAGTGTCCCGGACAGGTCCAGCACTGAAAGTGCGACACAGGATGTCGAAAAGTGTGACGGGGGCCTGGAGCTTCCGCCTACCAATCGACAGAACAAGTACAGCCTCGGCGGGATGGCCGACTCTACATACGAGTATCTTCCCAAAGAGTACTTGCTCCTTGGTGGCGTCAATGACCAGTATAGAAAGATGTACAAGAAGGCCATGGATGCGGTACGCAAGAATTTGCTCTTTAGGCCGATGATCAAAGGCCAGCAGCACTTGCGTTTCGTGGCGAGTACCGGCCCCCTCGATCCGACAAAGAAGCAGGAGCTCATCTCGACCGATCTGGATTATGAGACCGGTCACTTAAGCTGCTTCCTGGGTGGAATGGTGGCCATCGGTGCAAAGATTTTTAGCATTGATGGTGACTTGGACCTCGCGGCCAAGCTCACTGACGGCTGCGTCTGGGCGTACGAGGCCACAAACACCGGCATCATGCCCGAACGGTTCCGATTGCTCCCTTGCAGTAAGGACAAGTCATGCGAATGGGACGAGAAGCTCTACCAGGCCGAGGTGAACCGCCACTCGCGTGGCCTGGACAAAGGAGCGGAAACGCGGTTCCGTAATGGCGAGAGCACGTACGGTCAACGCGTGAAGTTGAACAACGATCTCAAGTCCAAGGAAGCAGGCGAAGCAGGAATTGGTGTTCCATTGCCCATGCCTGGCTCCGCCAATCCACATGACCTGGATCCTTACAGGAAGCGTGATGCTGTTGGAGCTGGACGTGGTGTGGGAGCGCCAGTAGCCAACCCAGTGCCCCCATCCAACGCAGCACCAGGCGCCAACCGTGCTGCGCCTCGTCCGGCATTCGTGTCTCAGTCGAAAAGCAACGAGCTCCATGACCGTTTGCCGTCTGGCATGACCAGCATCTCCGCCCCCGAATATTTCCTGCGACCGGAAGCTATTGAGTCTATCTTCATCATGTATCGACTGACTGGTGATGAGACCTGGCGGGAGAAGGGTTGGAAGATGTTTGAGGCGATCGCAAAGCACACTCGCACGAATTTGGCGCACGCGGGTATCAAGGATGTCACGGCGTCCAAACCCGCTCAGAAGGATTCCATGGAATCCTTCTGGACTGCCGAAACGCTCAAATACTTCTATCTCCTTTTCAGTGAACCCAGTGTGGTGGATCTGGATAAATACGTACTGTGAGTCGAAAACCACTTGAGGAAACTCCGAAACATGGGCCAAACAAATGCTGACCCGACCAATCTGCAGAAACACCGAAGCGCATCCTTTCTTGCGTCCAGTCTCATGAGCAATTGTCAAAGTTTGTGTGTCCAGCTCTACGATATTCTGATTAACTGAGGCCTTATCTTGTTGAAATATTTGTCCTGCATGCCATAGTGATACCATCGAAAGAAGCTTTGCATATATATACTCGTGCATTTTGGTCATGGTTCTATAACCCCGATTGTAGATTGCCTGGTGCTAGGTCAAAGTGCAGAGGCTCTTTTGAGCAATCGAGCTTCAAGTTGGAGACATGTAAAGAATTAAGATGCAAATGCGTTCACTCGTCTTCTCTCCAAAAGATCCCTGGTTCTGAAATATCCATCTACGAGAATTCCTCGTTTGAACAAATTCACTGTACCCCGAGGTTGTTTCTTCTTGAAAGGGTGGCCCACACAAAGTGGACACTCGAATCCTTGAGCTCTCCCCGCCTCCGAAACCACTTGCATGCCACAACTCCAACAACTTCTTTCTCTCTACCCGACACGGCCAGGCGGGATGAGTGCTTTGCCTCTCTTACCGCGAAAATCCAGATCGAGCTCGGTGGGAAATGGAGACCGGGATCTTGGAGCCCCAGCAGTTCTGGAATGGTTAGTCCGTCCCACGACTCTCTCTCTCTCTCTCTCTCTCTCTCTATCATGCCCCCCGACGCCGCAGCATTTGCGGTGTTGAACGCCGCATTTCCGCGGCTATGTCATGGCACGGTAGTGGTGGGCCAAGTCCCCAGTACACACGTTGGTGCGCTGATAACTAACACACAATTCTTCCCGGGATAGAACTCCAAGACATTGTCTCCAAGCCTTGCGACTCAGAAGATCTGATTGATGATGCACTCAGAGAATACTTGGGCTTGACAACGCAATACAAAGGTGGGACCGACCACGATCACCTCCCGATCCCCCGCGCTCGCGTCCGCAGCCAGGTCGATAGCTGGTCTTTGGCTGTCCAGGCACGCCAAATCCACGCCCATTGCCTCGTAGCCTTGTCGCGACTGTCGCTGATGCCCTTTGTCAGATGAATTCCTCTCGACCGAGTACGACATCTCCCGTTGCTCGTACAAGCTTTTCGACTCTTCGATCTTTGGGGCTCATGCGGACTATGTCCGTCGCCAAATCATCTATTGTCTCCTACAGGTACCTTCTTCACCCAGTTCACACACATTTTCTTTCGCGAGGCGCGGCATGTTGGAAAAAGAAAACAGAATATCTGGCTGACGTTGTGGCTCTACAATCTAGGAGGATGATCTGAAAACATTACACTTTATCGCATCCTTCCTGCTTTTCGATGGACGGCAAAATGAGGCCGCTCTGCAAATGATGAATGAAGAAGGCGTCTTTGGACGTCTTCTTGAACTGATCCAGACGCTCCGCAACCTTGAGACCGAGGGTGATGCTGGTCTTCACCGTCTGCTCATGGACCTGTTGTATGAAATGTCGCGGATTCAACGGATTAGGATCGAAGATTTGGGTACGTGCACTGCCGAGATATGCAGCGGAGATATTCTCCCACCCAATTTCGCACGCTAACTTTGTCTATTTTTTTCCGTTGGGTAGTCCTTGTGGATGACGATTTCGTACGCTGTCTGTTCGACATTATCGAGGATCTATCATACGATGTCACCGATCCTTACCATTATCCTGTGATCCGGGTGTTGGTAAGGTCACCAATGCTTTGTGAAGTTGATTCCAGGTCGAGCTAACTCGGTGCTAGCTCGTTCTCAATGAACAATTTATGATCTCAGCTCACAATCCAGCTGACGAACGGTTCTCTTCCGGCAAATTGACCAACAAAGTCATCAAGGTGCTGTCGGCATATGGTAGCCTCTATAAAACTTTTGGGGAGAATATCATTCTCTTAATTAATCGCGAAGGTTAGTCCTGCATGCGTCCATTGTGTCTATCCCATACTCCCATGGCGACGCAAGCTCACACGAGAACACAGCCGAGACGTCCCTGCAGTTGTTGACACTCAAGCTGCTGTATTTGATTTTCACCACCCCGAGCACGTACGAGTACTTCTTTACGAATGATCTGCACGTGCTAGTGGACATTCTGATTCGCAACTTGCTTGACCTGCCGGAAGAGGCGTCTGCACTACGACATACTTATCTACGAGTGCTCTACCCACTCTTGGCACACACGCAGTTACGGCTCCCTCCGCATTACAAGCGGAACGAGCTCAGGAACTTGCTGCGAATCCTGGGTCGCGGACAGATCACTTATGGAACCGAGACTGAGCAAGAGAAGATTCTTCATTTTGAAGAGGTAGACGAGACCACTCGAAGGCTTGTTGCACGATGTGCCACAGTCGACTGGCTATGCTCCCCCGATTCCCCATCTACTGCGACTCCGGTTCTCGAAACCTCGGCTCAAGCCCAGGCACCCGCGAAGATTGCGACAGTCTTGGAAGATGCGAGTCAGCAAGACTCACCTGTTGAAATTGAGCCGGCCGATGTTTCGACGCCTCTCTCCCGAACAAGTACTAGCCCTGATACAGCCGACATGGTACCTCCGACAAGGGTTGATTCACTAGAATCCCGCGATTCATCTAGCGCCTTTGAATCACGACGTGGGTCTAGCGCAAGCGCCATGAGAAGGCTTGGTATGCACCTTGAACCTGCATCAGCATCCACACTCAGTGTTCAGGCCGTTGCAGCGCAACACGAGAAGCCCGGCGTCATCACGCCCAGCCGTACTGGCGGCAAAGAAGACGTTCACTTGCCTCCCGAGGTGCCAGTGTTGCGTCTTCCAAAGGTCAAGCCTGCACCACCCAAGTCCCGTCGGTCGCGCGGTCGTCGTCTCGTGGTTGACGAGGAAGAGCAACCTTCAACCAGTGCTAGCAGCATTGACCGAAATAACAATACTGGAAGCGACGACATGAGTCCAACGTCTGTGCATGAGTCGCCCACGAAATCGTTACTTCAAGCGGCAGCTACTGCCTCGGCTCACGCAACCGTGAATCCAAGCCCTAACACAAGTGAGAGGACTCCTGATCAAGGACAGACTTCAATTGGCCTTGGCGCTGCTGCCGCTGCCGCCGCCGCCAATAAAGCAACACCTGTGACTCCTACGACAGCGCGACGATCAGCATCGCATCCTCCTCCAGCCGTTCCTCCACCTCGTCGATCAGCGCACACCACCCCATCGACTAGTCACCATCGCTCATCAATTGCATCAGCATCAACGTCAGCGTCAGCATCAGCATCAACGTCAGCGTCAGCATCAGCATCAGCGTCAGCGTCAGCGTCATCCAGTTTCTGTCCGTCGACAGACCTCATACTCCACACTCACCCTACCCCCACCACCATGACAACCACTACATCAACACCAACTCCTACGACCGCCAACAAACATGGACAAAAACCGGCCCCGCCCAAAGCTCGTCGCTGGGGCCGCAGCAAACCCCAAACCCACCCCCACTCCCACTCCCACACAGACTCCATGGAAAGCGGCATCAGTACCGGATCTCAAGCGAAAGAAAGCGACGCCGAGGCCGTGGCGTTTGCACAGACCCAGGAGCCAGCCGGCCCCGAGGAAGGAAGTGTTTCCGATCCATTCTCACCGACCAGTCCAACTGGTCCTGATCCTCATTTTAATCCCACGTTGGTGGCATCTCCTGATAATATGAAGGGATCCGTGGGACCTGTCAGTGTTGAAGAGGCGGTCCAGAATGTATCTTTACATTGAGAAGCGGGGGGATGCAATTAAATTGTTCTGTCGAGGCTGTATATCCCACGGTCTTGATGGGGACATTGCCTGGTTATGTACAGTTGTCGACGCTGTGGCTGGCATTTTTCACCACGCAGCTCCAAATATGTTCATTAATATGTCATCGGGCAGACAATCGACGATTCCAGCTGACTGGGGTGGACCTTGTTATATTTACAATTGATAAACAATAACACTCTACTGAGAGTTCATGTGAGCTGTGTTGGTTCCACGATGAAGCTAGCCCTATACCTTGATATGGGTCAGAACAAGGAACAAGAGATATATAATACAACTTTGTTCAATCCGAGACGTCTCCCACCGGCAATTCATACAGAAACCCCCAATTTCATCGCCTTCTTATCAGTGTAATGTATCCCCTAAGACCAACAACATCACCTAATTACCCAGTCAATCCCATCAACATCAATCACTTGGAAAAATAGAAGACCATCATGTCGTCCTTAAATCTTCAACCCCCAACTTCGGCCCACCCCAACCACCGTATTGCCCCAGAATCCAACCCAAGATCCAACCCCTTCCACCTTATCCTTCAACGCCTGCTTATCCTCGAACCGTCTCTTCACAAAGGCCTCCGTCTCGACCATGTCGGGCGTCGGATCCCGCGTCATGGCCATTTCGGCACTGGCGTAGATGGCACCGATGGCCATGCGGCGCGCATACCACGTCGAATCGACAGCGGTGTCACCGGCTAGATTAAGAATGTCATTTGAAAGGGCGTGTAGCTCGGAGAATGCGAGTGGGATATTTCCTAAGAGGGACATCTGGGCCAGGGCCTTTTTTTTTCCCCAACCACCCGAGATGTTAGCGAGACGTGCTTCAGCATCATTGACGACGAGAAGAATCCCCCCCCCACGGAGATAACAAACTTACATCCTGCCAAACACCCTTCACATCCTTATTCATCCTCAATCGCTCCATGATCAAGATCCGCACCTTTTCATCCACACTCAGTCCCGACCCCTTCCCCTTCCCCGTCCCCGTTCGATCCCCAGCCGGCGTGCCAGCCGTCTCGCCAAAAACACACCCATCCTCCACCTTCGCCCTCAACAAGCCCCTCCGACTCGCCAGCCAAAACAGCACAAGATCAAACTCGCCTCTCGGCAAAAGCTGCACCGAAACATCGAGGAATCCGGCATCGCGCGCACCCGCCGTCAGCGCCGCTCGCGTGAAACCCTCCGTGGGGATGTGCGCGAGCGAGGCACTGAGAATGGCGACTTGGCTGTTGGTGTATTCATGAGTCGGGGGTCGAGGGTGCAGAGAGGAGTGGTAGGTGCGGATCGAGGGGTGGAGGGCACTTTGGATCTGGGGTTGAGCGTGGAGATGAGAGCGAGCGCGAGCGCGGATGCAGAGAGGTGTTGGTGTCCGGGTTTGAGCTTGGGAGATGGTAGCCGAGTTAGAAATTAAGCATGAGCTTGAGATGGGAGAGCTTCTGGCAGTGCTGGTGCTGGTGCTGAGGCTGGTGCTGAGGCTGTTGGCCGGGGCGTGGTATGGTGCAACTGCTCCGGGTTGATGTGATGTGCGTAGAGATGGGATGGCGGATAGACTCGTGCGGGCACGATGAAGGCGTGGAAGAGATGCCATGGCGACGATGGGATGATAAGAATTATGAAATGCTTTGATGCTCTAGTCGCAGGCCTCGCGCGTCGCAAGCTGCCGGACGATCTGGAGATCTAGCACAGCACGGCTGAGTTCTGGATTTCTGGAATTGCGGGCGGAGAGAGTTCAGCTCGCAAGGCTGCGATCTGCCCGCCGGAGGAAGTTACAGTACTGTTCGGCACGTGCCGTGCGGACACCACCGGGAAGACCGACCTCATACGACATCAAACCAGCATGACTCCTTGTATCGAGTCTACCGACTACTTCATTTCCAGTCGTATGTCAGTTGGTAGCTGTGTGCTAGCCTAGTCCTACTAGGTGCATGAGTACCACTGCCAAGTATTCACAGGGTTGTAGTCATACCCTTTGCAAGCGCTAGCTTCTGAGCGATATATATGTATCACATTTGTTAAGACATCCAATTTGAGACAGCGAAAGAATATGATGGTGAGAATATTGATCCGTGTGCCAGTACATGGAACAGAGGCAAACAAATCGAAAGCGATAAAATGTAAGGGGACGAGAGAAGAGTGCAGAGTCCCGCAAAAAAAAAAAAAGATTGGAGAAGACGAGACAAGCCACAAGATGAACGAGAACCGGAACCCAGAAAGGGGATCACCATCGTGCAAGGGAAGCCAGTCTACATCATCTGGTCTTGAGTCATGGGCATGGGCTCAGCGGGTCGGGGTGCGTCCATCACGGCTGGGCCACTGGGAGGAGTCACATATTTGACAAATGTGATACCCAGGGGACGACCTCCATACTGGTAACCAGTGAATTTGGCTAGATGGGCGGAGAATAATTAGCAGTGCAACGAAAGTAATTCAGCTCAAGAATCAGAGATTTCTTACCAATTGCAGTCTCAGCAGTGTCCGGGCTGTCAAATTCGACCACGCCAGTGCCGCGGGAGCGGCCGTTGGGCTCATACTGAATCTCAGCGCGGTCAACCTTGCCGATTGTCGAGAAGAGATCGACCAGATCCTCATTGCAGGTGGACCAAGGCAGCTAATTTCGAGCACAAGTCAGTCATTGACCGGATCCATTCCACATCTGACAAGGAAATGCCAAACGATGCACCAAAAACAGGGAGAACATCTTACATTGCGGACGTAAATCACCGCGCTTCGATCACCACCCGATGTCGCAAAGTCGGTGAACGGGTTAGGAGGGACCGAGGCAACGGGGGCTTCAAAAGCACCGCCGCCCCCGAATCCACCACTGGGAGCGCCGCCAAAGCCACCACGGCCGCCAAAGCCTCCGCCGAAGCCTCCACGACCACCAAAGCCGCCACGGCCTCCTGCAAAGCCCCCGCGGCCGCCAAAGCCACCGCCAAAGCCACCGCGACCTCCGAACCCAGGGCCACCACCAGCAAAGCGATCCTCCCGGACCTCAAGGGGACGGCCCTGCCAATCGTATCCGTTGAATTGCGCAATGGCGTTACGCGCATCGTCCGGGGATTCAAAGGCAACGATACCGGAGCCCTTGGGGCGTCCAGTAGGGTCGGTATGCACATCAGCGCGGATGACGGTACCTTGTTGGGCTAGTAGAAGAGAACAAGGCGAGTCAGCATGGCTCCGATCGTGCATCGGATGAAAAGGAAGAAAAGGTGACGGGGCAAAAGGAAAATCAATGGGATAGGAGATTCAAGTCTGCATACAAGCGACATTGCGTGAATCATCCCGGGCAACGAGCTTGACTTACCAGCTTGGCGGAACAGGTCCTTCAGATCTTGCCAGCCCACATTGAATGGAAGCTAGAGGAAACGCGTCAATATTACCTTGTGCATCACACGAGAGAAGAGAAAGAAAAGCCCGGCCCAGGGCGCAAATGGAACCGCGTGTGGAGAGGGGACTACAAACGTTCGACACGTAGAGCTGGCGGCCACCACCACCTGGAGCACCACCTCCGCCAGGTGCGCCTCCAAAACTACCACCAAAGCCACCGCGAGCACCACCACCAAAGTCACCGCGAGGGGGACCACCGATAAAGCGAGGTTCGGCTTCCCGGTCCTGTCGTTATGGTCACCCCGTCAGTAAATGTGCGGCTTGCCGATTCGAAAACATCAATGGCCGACACGGTCGAGGAGATGATCTTACTTCACGAACATAGACGAGACGACCCATCAAGGTTTGGTTGCTAAGCGTTGCGACCGCGTTTTGTGCTTGCTCCCTCGTAGCGTATTCCACAATCCTAGCGCAGATCGAGTTAGCGAGCGATCTACGGTCAAAGGCCCCCAGCGAACCGAGGGGGCGAGGTGGCATCAGGCGCAAGAGACTTACCCGCATCCCTACAAATATCCGGACAACCAGGCCCAGCCCGTCAACCCAACAGTCCAAGCAAAGAAAAAACCAGGGAACAAATGAACCGGTGAAAAATCGGGGAATATCATGAGCAAAACAAAAAAGGAACCCGCCGCTCTTCACAATTGGCGCCCACCTTCGACATTCCATTCGGAAGTTGTAAAACATCGGCAAAGAGAACTTCTCCAGCTATAACAGAGAAGGGTCCAAAGATCAGCCCCAGCTCCACATCATTCCAACAACACCATCGTGGTGCCATCAATGGGGCCCTCCAAGATCGCCAGTCATGGAATACATCCAAGTCGGAAAAGGGAGATAAAGAACGGCTTACCCTGTCGCATGAAATCTTTCAAATGGTGCCACTTCACATCGTAGGACAGATTGCCCACATAGACCCGACGATCTTGTTGGGAGGAGTCGCGCACGGATTGCATCATATTCTCTTTGGCAGCCGACCGATCCTCAAAGTTACGAGCGGGCACGTAGCTGTTGCGGCCGGCGAACGGAGAGCCGGCAGAGCCCGCGGCACCAGCGTTGTGCAAGGGCGAGCGCGAACGACGATCGCGGTCGGAGCGACGGTAATCGTCACGGCTGCGGGAGCGACTGCGAGGTGAGTATGAGCGACGAGTGCGACGAGGACTCCGAGAAGATCGACGGCGAGGCGAACGAGACCGCTCGCGCTGCTGAGGACGGTCAGCCATGGAATAGCTGTAATCGGGATATTGAGAAGACATGACGAGCGATTAGGGACCAAAAGAGAGAGAGAGAGAGAGAGAGAGAGAGAGGGAGAGAGAAAGCGGGAGAATTGAGAAGAGCGATAGAGGAACGAGAATCACGCGCGGTGTGTGGTACACGGGACGACGTGATAATTGCGCAGAGGAAGCAAGAGTTGAGGATCTCTGACGCGCGGATCCGAGGTGACGATAGCAATGGTGTTGGGTGTTCAGGCGATCCGCCCAGGTTGACCAGCACCGCAGGCGAATCGACGGGCGGTCGGAGAGGCCAAGCGTGAAACACCCGGGGGGCCAGCCAGATCAGGTGACCTGTGGGCTGAATGGGTTGGACTGGGGGCTCCTCTTGGTCACGGGGACGCCGCTGCGGGCGTCGGATTGGCGAGCGGGACTCGGGAAAAGACAGCCGCAGCGGAGTCGAGGGGAAAGCGTCTCGGGCTCGAGCGCCGGTCCAACTTTCAGGAACCGCAGGAGTAGAAGAAGCAGCTGGAGGTGACAATTGAAACTCAATGGTCATATGTAGTGCGCCTCTGATCTTTTTTGGTCCCCTCATCCGGTTCACCCTCTTGAAGATCAAGGTCGGATGCTCTGATGCTCCGCAGCACATCCGGACGTTGAGTGATCTTCAGGCATTATTGTAACCGCCCCGCAATTGATCACGATAACGCCGCGGCATGGGGAGCCATGCGTGGGTCTCGCCTCTTTTCTCTCTCCGTAGCTGGCGCCCGGCCTATGCTGCCGGGGCATCACATCCATCAGGAAGTGCTGGCTCCCCCCCCCAGCGGTTGGGCCGCAACATTCAACAAGAAAGAAATGTAGTTTAATGAAAGATCATACTCACTTGATGAGGTCGATAGACGTCTGCTGGAATGGCGACACCACACAATTGAACAATTAGCAACCAAATGGCATGGGATAGCGGAGAAGGGATTGGGACGTATGGTGGAAGGAGGGTGAGCAAGGGCGTGAAAGGAAGCGAAGCGGTCCAAATCGACACGGAGTAGGAGAGAAGAGGAAAAAGTGAGGGGCTTCGGCGACGGGATGGACCAGAATGCGACGAACACCGCCAGCAACGGAGTCACTGGGCCAGGCGGCGATGCAGGTGATGATTGGAGGAGCAGTGATGGGACGGGCACAGGTTTGGAACGGAGGGGAACGAACGGGGGAGGAGGGGGAAGGACCTTGGACGTCGGTTGAAACGAAGGTTGAGAGAGTTCCGAAACAGCGAGACGAGAGCAAGCCAGGAAGGAAGAGAAGAGAATGAGAAAGGCAAAAAGGTACAGAGTCCAGAGAAGAAGCCGGCCTGTGTTTTGTGTAGGGCCGAGCAGGAGAGGAATGTACGAGGCCGAGTATGACGGGCGGGATCAGCGGCACACGGACGAGCAGAGAGGAGAGGACCAATGCAATGGTGAACCATGCACGGTCACCACAGCGTGTCGGGAAACACCGTCCATGTAGAGGAGCGGGCGGCCGGGATCCCAGCAGCAATGCATATATGGTCGAATGGATCACGCAGGCCAAGCAGGTCAAGCAGGTCAAGCAGGTCAAGCAGGTCAAGCAGGTCAAGCAGGAGAGGACCATTGTCATGCAGCCGGCCTCATGGAGAGAATAGGGCAGCGAGGCCGCCCAAGTCGGACAGAGCAACGGGGCAAGTAGGCTTGGGAGAAGGGTACAAGAGGGTTTAGTATGTACAGACCGATCAGTCTGTCATACCGGAAGTCGATCCAGAGTGGGAGCTGGGGCTTTTGGCTGGGGGATGGAAGACCGGGTGGGAAGACGTGTTCACATAGTTCACGTAGTTTATGCCCAGTCGAGGACTCGAAGGACATTGAATGGCATGCGCAGCGGCCAGGGCCCGAACCAGAGGCGGCAGTGGAGGAGCAAATGGAGATGCTTACCCATCGTTGCGAGAAGAAGGGGGGGGGGGGGGACCAATTGACACCGGAGAGGGTGGTACAAGAGTCACACTCGGGGAGCACAAAGACTGAGATCTGGCCCCGTGCGGGTCGTGGAGAATGACAATCGGCGGTGCGTGGCCGAGATGGGGCGATGGACGTTGGACAAGGAGGAATTGAGGGGACAAGGAAAGGGCAGCGGCGGCAGGGGAAGGAAGAGAAAGAGAGAAGAAGAGATTCCACGAAAGACGAAGACACTCTTGACTTACCGGAGGGAACAGAAAGAATGAGCAGGAGGAGAGCAGTGCCGAGCAGAGCAGTGCCGATCTGGGAGGGGGATGCCGTGGACGACACGAGCACCTGATGATCAACGTGGGGCCATCGGGGCTTCAGAGGGCCCAGAAGAGGCTCGAGTCAGGGCGAGTTGGTGCCTCGAGTCCTTTGGGGAAAACGGTCACCGGCGTGGTCAAAAGTACCTACCCAGCAAGGGCACCGCAGCTGGGACGCGATACTGGAACGCATCAGCTTAAGAAACGACATCAGAGGCAGGCTCACAATAGCTCAATTGGCCCACGTTATGGAATGGACGTGCACACGTGCTCGGTCATTCTATGCACGTACTGTACAATTGATCAGGTCAGAAGCGCACTACGAGAGAACGGAAGGTGTACAATGGTGAGACCCCAGGTTTCCCAGGGCCGTCCGGGAGGCGTGCGCGATGGCCCCGAGCCCGAAGATGTCGAGGGACGATCTCCCGAAAGACGGTCTGCGGAACGGACGGCCAGCCCGAACAGGATGAACAATGTCTACAGAGCAGCCCGACACGAGACCGTTCGCCCACGTGGATGCTAGCCGCAACAGGCAGAGTGGGATTTACTGCACGAGTCCTCTGCGAGGGAGAGGGAGAGGGAGAGAACAATCGGAAGGAATATCAAGTGAATTCGTATGTAGGTCGTAGCAGAAGAAAAGTTTCAGAGAAATCAAGGTCAAAGTCATAGAACAGATACCAAATGGCCGGACGCGTAAAGAGGTGTGGTGGGAAAGGCCACTCAAGACAAGACGAATAGAATGCACCGCCCAGGTCTCACCAAAAGACAGAACACGACGGTGATCATCAAGAAGAACGGAGAACCCCAAAATCTCATGCAACCCTGGAAAGCCCGACGGGACGGATCAGGGCCCTCCATGAGCATCCAAGTCCCGGGTCGGGCACACGAATGAACATGGTCGTCCGGGGGCCGAAGACAGAGGGGAGAAGCCCATCTGTCCAGTCCCTGCAGCCACGTCAAAGTTCAACCCACAGTGCCCGGACGGACGAGGCACGGCTACAAGCGGTGGCTGACCACAACCTTGGAATGGGCAGAGAATGAGGTCACGCGAAACAGTGACGGGTACAAAGTACGAAAAGCGAAAAAGGCCCAAGTAGTTGGCAGTCGAAGATGGGAAATCCCAGATCATGGCAGAGCATGTTGCAATCTCACAGACAAGTCTTCAGCGACACATGAAGGAAGGACAGATAGTTCAGAAGGCAATTAGGCCGCCACGTTGGTAGGGGGATAGCGACCGGGAATCTTCTGGTCAATAGACAGGACGCTATCAAGCTGTACAAGAGGCGCGCGCGTCGGCTGACCCATGTTGGCGGAGTCGGGCTTGCTTGCGGGAGACTCTTGCTCCAAGTTGCGAATGGGAAGCGGAATAGCCGCAGTAGGAGTCGAACTACTAGCTACGGCAGTACCCTTGGGACCCAGTTCGGGAGATTCATCAATCGAGGTAGCCATGGTGTTGTAGGTGTAGTCGGTGCCGTTGGTGTTGGTCGGCACAGTCGAAACGCTCTCCGGCCGAACTCTCTGTCCAGAAGCGGGAGCGTCCTGGTGATCGATTGGGTCATAACGATCATTCATGTCGTAACGGTCGCTGGTATCGTGGTGTTCGCCTGCCTGATAGATACCACCGGAACCCTCGACGGCCTTCTGCTCTTCAGGCCGCTCTTGGTAGTCGCTCACTTCGGGCTCGGCCGCTTGCTTTTGTTGATTTTGTTGCTGCACCGCAAGAATGGCCGCCGGCCCCATCCAGTCACCATAGTAGCTGCCGTGGCGGGTGTAGTCCTGGCGATTCATCTGGGAGCGCGATGGATCCACCCGGGTGGAGCCGTCATCGATCTCCCGGGCGTCAGACGTGGCCAATTCGGGCTCGCCAGCGCCATAGTAACGAGCAGGTCCCGCTTCGCCGGTGCCATCTGGCAATCCCGTAGCAGCGGCGATCATATCTCGGCCGTTCGAGCTGTTTTCACTGGAAGGGGACATTGGAGCAGCAAGTTGTCGATCGATCTGGACGTCACTCGGGAAGGCTCCGCCGGGCTGGCGGGTGGCGGAGGTGGGTCGCTCTTGAGCCAAGACAACCGACCCGGCTGAATAGGGAGTCTGATCGGCTTCATCATCTTCCATCACATCACTGTGGGTGGAACGACCGCTCACACTGCGCACATGCTGGCGCACAAACGCGTTTCGAGCCTCGCCGGTCGAGTTACACAGCTTGGCAATGTCATGGTACCATTCCATCATGGTCTCGTGCGATTCAGCCCGGAACACCCAGGAGTGACCGCGATGCATCGCACCAGTTTGACGCCCTTTCAGCAGGAATTTGTGGGAGCTCGAATTTTCTTCTGAGTGAGTACCGACCTTCTGCTCAGGCAAATAGAGCGACATGACCGGGGTCTGGAAGGCGACTCGGTCGGCCGACTTGAATTCGTGCAAGTGAGTCGGCGACAGCACGTACCATCCCGGAGTGTAACTCTTCAGATATTTGCTCTTGCGCTCGAGCATGCCCGCCCGAACCTCGGCCGCGGCAGGATGATCGATGCCATCGTACGTGACACTGTCAACATTACGCAGAGGAATGCGCGGGTCGACAAGTTCGGAGCTGGTGGCAACGAAGGCGTTCCACTCGTGATCCTGGGGCATAGAGATTGGGCCAGCACGGAGCTTCTCGACAGTGTCATACGCCTCGTCCGCTTCTTTCTTCAGGATGATTGCGTAAGCGTTGTAGGCCTTTTGGATCTCGCTCACAACGATGGACTCGAGTTCGCGACCCGAATTTTCCAAGTTCAGGTATGCCTAAGAAAGACGAAGTTAGAATTTGAAATGATTATATTCCACTTGGTGAGCAGCAACAACGAATGCCGTTCTGGGCATTGAACCTACCCGGTGCAAGTAATTCTCTTCCTCAATCTGTTTCTCAATCTGGCGATCGACGTTCAGACGCTGCAAAAATGGGTCACCCTTGCCCGATGTGGCTGATGGGTCAGTGTCCACCAGGCCGAGCACTTCATGGAGATTGCGCACGGCCTTGCGTGTGCCTTCAACCTCCTTGTCGACGGTGTTTTTGAAATCGCCAGAGAGACTCTTGATCTCCTTGGTCTTCTTCTGAAGATCGCTTCGCAGTCCAGTCAATTGACTGATAACCTCGACCTCGACGTCGGCCGCCTTTTGGGCCTCGGCCAGTCCCTGGCGGTGAAAGTGTTGTAGAATATCATGCGCGTCGGCAAGGCCACCAGATTCCAGGAAATTTGGTGGCATGGAGTGGTGGCCCATGACACTGGTGGCAGATTGGAAGAGCTTGGCCCGAGTTTCGTATGACTTTTGAATGTCCTTGAAGAAGGCAATGAGGTCTTTGAGAACCTTGCGCCAGGCTAAGCGGAAGTACACATGAGTTAGTCAATGATGCACGCTGATAGTGGCTGCAACGAGTGGGATGGCGACATACCTTGGAACCGATCCGCCAAAACCTCGGTGGGGTTTCCGTGGGTGGGGATTGGAACCGCGAAGACATTGTTCCTGTCGTCCTCGCCGTCCGGATTGTATCTTTCACGAGCCCCAAGGCTGAGGCTTCGGACGCTCCCCGCGCGTGTTGACCGACGACTTCCACTTCGGCGCAAACTGCTCCTCCGGCTCAACGAGGACTTCTTCTGAAGTGTGCCGGAGCGCGATGGACCTCGGGACATAACCGAGGCAGACCGCTGAACCGGAGCACTGCCGCCAGCTTGGCCATCCATGAGGATCGAGCTCCGACGACTAGCCGCCTCAAAGTCCTCCCTGAAGCGCGGGTTGTGGGCCAATTGATTGGATTGTTCCTGACTGGGGTTGTAGGCCGAACTAGGACCGGCGTAGGAACTTGGACGCGAGGAAGACCGCACTCCGCTGTATCCTCGAATCGTTGCCCCTGACTCATGGGGATGAGGAATGGAGTAGGAGTCGTGCAGAGGGGTCTGCGGCTGTGCGGCCGTAGTCATGCTGGCGGGTGCAGCGAGAGCACAGAGAGGTGTAGGACGTTGTCGAAGTAGGCAGAGACTCGGACTCTGTTTCACGGGCGAGAAGCGGGCTCGATACAGGAGACGAGGTGATCACTTTCGGGTGGGTGACTGGCGCGAGTGATCGGGGGATTGGTTACGTTGATCTGTCACGTCATGGACTTGCAATGTGTCTGGGAAATTGGTGCTTGCTCTCTTCAGGTGCCTCAATCCACAGAAGGGGGGAACCCTTTGGCGACCCAGCAACTGCTCCGGCTTGCGATAATTTGCGGGGAGTTCGGCGACCAGGCACGCTGGGATGACGGGAGGATCAGTTCGATTGCCCCACAGTAATATCGATGGCGCGACGATGGGCTGTAGGATGGAGCACGAGGGGAAAGAAGGAAGACACCGCTGGAGTCAGATGCAGCTCAAAAATAGATACCGACTGCTCAACTTCAGCCGATCCAGGCTGTCTTGAATGAATTGGGGGTTTGCAGAAACGGGGGTGACCGAGGCGCACCAAAGGATAAATGAGAGATGGGGGAAATGACGTCTACGAAAGGGTGAGGGACGCGATCGAGTGATGACGACCGGCAAACCCAATCAGTCCGTCCACGCTCGGCCTGATAAGCAGTCCGGCCTACCTTACGGTTCGTCACAGAGAGTCATGATGTATACCCACGATGAACCATTACATCCTCCGTCTTGCCCAGGATCCCATGATCCCATCGGTTCATCGGTTCACCGGTTCATCGGTTCATCTGTTGATCTGTTCATCTTCTCGGCAAGTGCAACTCTGTGACCCCGATGCCCTCTTCACGTTCCCACCATCATCACCCTCTCCTGGGTTTGCCTCGTATCCAAGTATTCGGTGACACCAAAGCGGACGGCCCTGTCGGTCTCTCCAACTGCACCACGAGGTCCCACCTCCACCCATGACTTCAATCGTCCACCTTTTGAAGCCTTGCTTCCCGGGTCTCGGGAGCCCCGGCTATGGGTCGAGGGGCAAGTACTCCAGTCGAAGAACTGTAAAGTGTAAGCCGTAAAAGGTAGGTACTAGGGGAGTAGGTAGTACCACCACAAAGTTTATTCGCACCAGATCGCAGTACTTGACGTCGAAGTTGGGCCTGACTTGGCGAGCGTTTATGCCGATGAGGCGAATCCCGCATAATTGCGTATGTCTAATTCTCGATCCATCCACTCAAGTCGAGGGCACCTGGGAGGTGAACAGGCACAACCTTGGCCATGGAGTCATATCATCTTCATCGTGACTTGAGGTCCGATGTCTATCACATCTCCAGGTTGCTCATTGCCGGACACGCACAGACAAGGTCCAAACGACCTACACAAACAGGGAGTGGAGCACTCGATCAGACATACCAACTCATCCTTCCACTACTTACAGCTTGACTCGAATCGGGCTGTATAGTACAGGGCCTGTGCAGAGTGCACCCCTCTGGGGGTGGTTTGTATCCACCTTTGAGCATCATTGCGATCATCCACTAGCTTGTTTCCGCCGTGCGGGTAGTGTTTCTGATCGGACCCTATGAACTCACCATTTGTCTGCCTAACACGCCAACGTGGCTGACGAAGGTGGCTTTGCCAGGCCGAGGCGTGGCCACAGCCTCGCACCAACAGACAATCCACGAGTGCGATCCCCCCCCCTGATGAAATACAATTTTAGAGTACTACCCACTACCCACCAAATGAACGACGGAGCCACGGAGCCTCGTGGGCTTGCTTGAGGCTGGAGGACTTTGGGGAGAGCAGAATGCGTAATACGATTGGCGGGCCTAACTAAATCGTCAAATCCACCAGACATCACTTTGGTACCCGAGGCGATTCGATGAGCACAGACGAGGAGATGAACGTGGGACCTCCGACAGATGATCGCACGTGCTGCAATGCACAGCTGCCAGATAGCGTTCCTCTGAACCTCCCTACTAGGTAGTAGGTACTAGGTACTATGTCAGCTTACTTAAATATGGGGGTTTGAAATGTATTAATCTGCTTGCTGATCACTCCTCATAATAGGCCGCGTGAGTTGCAAATGAATTTTGTGAGATCCAGTATGTGAATTCGAATTATACATGAAGAGACCGCGCCAGATACCACCACAAAGGGAGAACTGAAAACCAGGAAGGACAAGAAGAGAAGAACAGACTGGTAGAAGAAGATAAGCCAAAAAAAGTATCTTTCGCCAGACATGAGAAATTGATCCAAAATGCCCTCTGGACGCTCGAAACGCCCCAACCACCCCGCTTGCTCTTTGAGCAGGAATGCAGGATATCAGCCACATCGGAGTGCCCTGATACGAGAGCCTGCGCAATCTCAGGATTGTGGCTTGTCATCATCTTCTTGAAGTCCGGTTCTTCAGCCCATGCCTCCGCGGCCTTCTTCTTGCTAATCGACGGCTATTTTCCGTTCATAGCCCCCGGATCCGATTTGGACCCTTGAGAGTCGACCGTGTCTGTGCGGCCTGCCAAAATGTGCATCGCTCGTGTTGCCCGTTCCGAATGCCCTCCAATTACACATACTTTGCCTATCATTTCATCGATGACTGATCGCCTCTATTCGAGTGTCAAAGTACTGAAGGGAGTTCATTCACGTACCCAGGGGCCCAGATCAGTTCCTATATCGACGTCAACTCAATTCGTAATAAGTCTCACTCAGCATTGAGTTAACTCTTGCCGTGTAGTTTGGAGCCATTCGCTCAAGCTGGGAAACCATTCTGTCAAAAATGTCTTGTCTTTTCTTTCTGTGATGAAGATGGTGAAGTGGTGATCTAGGTTGAGGACAGAAGGCTATCTCATCTTTCCTACAAAAGAGAGCGTTAAAGTGATCCACCAAAGTTGAATGACATTTGATGGAATAAGTTCATCCCTCCAGATGAGGTGTTTACTTGCTTAGTCTAGGACCAGCTTGGTTAGTAGATAGTCAGGTGATATACGAGGCTTTTCCTCCTTGCTATCGCTCGCAGACAGAAGTCTCCTTTCCTTCTCTCTCCTCTGGAAATCTCTCTTGACATCGTCTTTTAAATCGTGTCTTTATACTACATGCATGTCCTGTGGAAACTCTCTGACTGTAGTCACTAATAGGTAGCAATCACTGATTCAGACGCGACCTCTCAAGTCTACTAGTATACTAACACTGTTCAGGGACACTGCCTACCTAGTAAGATGACATTGTTCAGGGACACTAAGATACTAGCTATCCTAGGACCAAAGTGGTCTTAGGACTGAAAATGTGCCTCGCCAGAGGCCACAACAACTAGAACCCGACCTCGGGAGCAGACGGGTCCATCGACATCCACACAGCAAGCGCCTATTTAGGAATCTATTGGTAAATGGATTTGGTCGAACTGAGCTCAGCCACCTACAGGAAATCCTCACCCCCGACAGTATCCTTGTGAAAGAGGAAGCTGGTTCTGGACATCAATGTTCAGTGGACCAGCTTTCTGATGATGGGCAATTGAGCCTCCGCGGGGCAGACCACCCAGAATGATATCCGTGCGACCCCTCCTAGTCGGATCTATATTACACGACTCTTCAAGATCAGGTGAGGCCTACGTCATATACTCTAGATGGATGGATATTTTGGAAGAAATTTGAGATTTCCTGCATGCTTAGGAAGCACCATGGAGGAGTGGGTAATTTACACAACAAAACTAGTAGGGAGACGCAAAAACAGTGGCTGAAGGAGAATGGAAGGAAGGATATCGCGGATTTTATGATGCGGGGACTGGGGATCTAGGGACGTCAATGCCATACGCCTCCTTGATTCGCTCCGCGCGGCGCTCCTCGTAATTGGGTCCGTAGATTCCTAAACATCGTTCAATTAGTACGGATGATTTCATGAACAATAGAGCGAGAGGGAAAAAGAGAGGCGAGCATAGTATTGCCCGTATACATACCACGACCCTCACCGAGCTCAGCCACGGTCTGTTCACCAGGAGTCTGGAAAGCCTTGCGCAGCTTGGTGCGACGATCAAACTCATCCACATCCTTATCCTTGCTGGTACCGAACAGGGAGCCACCAGTGTAATCGAACGCGAACATGCCGGCCGAAAGCGCAACACCGTAGCCAAGGACAGCGGGAAGCGAACGAACTAGAAACAGGATCAACCCTCAGCGCTCCATAGATCGACCATTTCCCCGTGCTTGCGCATCAAACTTACCTCGAAGACCCAGAATTGAGCCCGAGAAGAAACCGCCAATCGCGGTGTTCAAAGAGTCCTCCTTCTCACGTAGGTTGGCCGATGCGATCTTGGCAAATTCATAGGTACCACCCATCGCAGCTGCAAGTAAGCATTATCAGAATCAGTGTCCCTGAAAAGGCGTCTCAATGAAAGGTGCCGTACCAAGGGCTGTAATGGTACCACCGCTGCGCATGAAGACACCCAGCGGGCCAACGTTTTGCCTGGTCAGGGTGTTCTGAACCGCCGAGGCGAACAGACCAATTCCACCCGTCATCATGGTAGTTTTGATAGCTGCTGAGATCGCATCCTGAGGATGATAGTGGTGGTCCTCTTCGTGGTTCGCCATGTTGTGTCTAGGTCGCGATCGTCTGCAAAGGAACTCGAAGCCGGACGGAGGTCTGGTCGGGTTAGGATTTCGGACTTCCCGTTTTGCAGCTTCGCACCGCCCATCACACCGCCCGTGTTGGAACATTGCGTCGGTACTATTGATGGAGCTTATGGAGCTTGCCATGGAAGATGCTGAAGTGTAGTCGCAACTTGTTCTTCCAAGTTGCCCTTCCTACATTCGACTCGCATTTCGAAGCTCTTCTATCATACTCCCACAGCTTTGCTCAACAAATGTTTGCTGAGTTGCGAGCACTGACTTGGAGAATCATCAGACAATAACCGCCCACAGCGCGCCGGGCTCCCCGCTGTCTCCCCGCAAGCTCGCCAAGTCTTGTTGAGAGTAGGGAATTGCCAAAACACGTGCCTGTGCAAAGCAGCCTTCATGACCGGGGTGACTTGGGGGCACCAACACTCACCGTTTGTGAAGCCAAAAACATCGATAAGTGTCGCTGCACTTGCATAGCAGTTCGCTCGCAATGGTGCCCCCGCAACGGCCTGGTAAGAGCTCGCGCCGAGCGCTCGTGATTGCACATCAAAGAACACATGGCTGACACGATGTGATATCACAATATATAGGCAAGACAGCTCCTCGTCTTGCCGAGGACATCAAGCTCTATGATCCTGCCCATCTGCCAGGCACAGGACTCAACCTGCTATCACAGGTGCCGCCGGTGCACCCGAAGAAAGGTGACAAATCGACCAGCTCCATATCGCCGGATGCCTGCCGACACGAATACGTGACGAAAGATAATCAGACATCGCTGCTGAGCACGGAAGAGAGGCGGAGACCCGGAGCTTCTTGCAAAGTAGCAGCCATTTGTTCGAAATGTCGGTGTCACTTGCAGGTGGTCGTCAACTACACCTCTGGTGGTAGCGGATTCGCCGTCCCGATGCCGGGGGAGCATCTCCATCATTTCGTCTATCAATCAGGTAGACAGTCGGGACATGAAGTGTTCATTGAGGGGTTGGAGAGTGGGCAAGTCGAAGAGACCTATCACTATCAGTGCTCTCGGTTTTCTTGCGCAACAGTAGTCTCCATTCGCATTCTTTCTCCGCTACTCACGAAGCCGCTCGTGAGACTTTTGTGTGATTCATCAGTGATTCATGCGCGTGCATCGGAGGCCATTGCGGCGCAACCAGAACGACTCGAGGGAATGGCAATTCCAGAGCCGATCACAGTACTGGATAATTTGCGCCTTTACCTGCATAACGCGCTGCATGTCCAAGAGCGTAGCAAGGCTATTTCATCATCAAACAAACGATTCATGCTCTCCTTTGGATTAGAAGGTGCCGGCTGTCGAGACGTGCTGGAGTACCTTGGATTTGCATATGACGCTGTTCGTCCCTCACCCGCCCTCCGGAATCTGCTCTTTATACCCCGATTTATTGACATCGTTTGAAGGATGCTGGTAGCTGGCAGCCACCCAGCCCGAAAGTAGACATCACACGTCCATATTACGACGCCGGCCGAGTCTTCATTGATGACATATTGATTGAACTGCTCTGTTTGCTCCATCAGCGACCAGCCGCCGAGAAGAAGGGTGTCAACATCCCTGCCCTACCCGCCGCGGCATATCAATATCTGGCCTCTTCTCTCGAAGCTTTGACTTGTTCGTGCATATCTCTCGCTTCCCTCCCGCAATTCTCCTGGATACTAACGCCTCAACTAGATTCACGGTCACCTAGAGCCCACGAGTTCGGGATGGCATCCGATTCGTAAGTATCAACGACCTTGAACCCCTATGACTCGATATAATTCCGGAACCTGACTGTTCGGCTTCACCACATAGATTTTACGAGGATCTTGGCGTTGTTGAGGACATGGATGCCCGCAGCATTGTCAACGCTTACCAGTCTCAGGTCGCTCTTGATCCACGAAATGCCCCATTGTACTTGCAGAGTCTCAAAGGAATTGCTCTGGTTCGTCGAGGTGAAGATTTTGAAATTCTCAACCAGGCGATTGAACATGCCTATGCCGAGGGAAAGTTTACAGACGATGATCTCCTTGAAGCATGGCATTATTTTGGCTACCAGCCACTTCAGCAAGTACCCAAAGTTGACGACGATGCTCTTGTTGGCAAATTCTACGCTTATCTGAGTTCTCTGCCGATAGAGAAGCAGGATTTACCACGACTGCATTTGTGGCGGATCGGGTTCGACCTCGGCAGTGAACGCCTCATGGCTGTGTCTCAAGGTCAGATCACCACGGTTGAACAAGCCTATGATTATCTGGGAGCTCCGCGTGGTACACCGGATGACTTCATACTCACCATGTACACTGCAAAACTCAACGATGACCCAGCGTGCGTCGACCTCGCGAATCGTGCCGTCCAAATCATCGCCTCTGCTCGAAATTCGACCCTGCTGAAACATTTCCTTGACACTGGCGAAGCCCTAGCCGGGGATATGGACATCGGTGAAGCGTACCGACGGCTTCAAATTCCTGACCGGACTGTTGACGATGGTGCCATCATGGCGGCTTACACTATTTGTGTCGATGAGAACCCAGGCCAGGTCGATACCTACAATCGCGCTTTGACAGTCATTGCCAAGGCTATGGACAGTGCGGTATTGCGCCAGATGGCTGGCATCTCCAACGAGCCCGATCGTAAATTGTCCGATTGGCCGGTTGGGTTGCAAAATATCGGCAACACCTGCTACCTGAACAGTCTGCTCCAGTTCTACTTTTCCGTCCGCCCTTTCCGCGACATGGTTTTGCACTATGAAAACCATCAGATGGATGTCAATGATGACGAAGGTATCTCAAAAAAACAAGTCGGTTCTCGCAAGGTTGCAAAGAAGGAGGTAGAACGGTCTCTTAAATGTAAGTGGCCCGCAGCTTGTTGTTGATATGGCTTATAGATTTGATACAGGGAAGCGAGTCTAATTATTCTTAGTCATGAGTGAGCTTCGTGGACTGTTCAACAGCATGATCACCTCCAGAACTTCATCTGTGGCGCCGGGCCAAGAATTAGCCCGTTTAACTCTTATCAGCCCTGGAGGTGAAGCCGCTATTCGTCGGCGGTCCACGATTTCCAGATCGCATACCCTTGGTGAGGTTGATGGCCGTCCAGTTCTCGGTCCTCTTGGACCTCCTCAGCCGATCCTTGAAGAAGGGAGTGATGCACAAATCACCTCGGACTCAATAACCCCAGCTCCGACCAGCTCCAACGTCAGTGAAGTTGGCAGTGATGCAACATTGGTCTCCGAGCCGACTGGTAGTGCAGATGATACGGAGATGAAAGATGCCAATGTTGAGGATGCTGTGCTCTTGCCTGCTGAGTCAGATCAAAAGCAGAGGACAGGCGACCCAACTGATGCTGGGGCCAATCTGGCTGAGATTCCAGCGCGTCCACCCCCTGTCCCCCCACGCCCTAGCCTGACTTCCGAAGATGATCGCCGGAAGCAATTGATTGAAGAGGTTGAAATTGGTGCCCAGCAAGACGTCACGGAAGTGATCAACAACGTTCTCTTCCAGAGCCAGTGTGCGATCAGGCCACTGAGGATTGAACCTGACGGTGAGCAGGGTGATCAAATCAAAGAGTAAGTGAGCGCCATACATACTTCACTTGAGTGCATTTTCTAATAGATTGCAGTCTATTCTATGGCTGTACGCGATCATACATTTCGACTGCTGGGGGCACTCGGTCCAAGGAAGAACGGTGGTGCGATATCAAGGTGGATGTGGCTGGTGGACCGCGTGATATCTACGCAGCCATTGACGGAGCCTTTGACGCCCAGAAGATCAGTGTTGAAAATGGCGAAGCTGAGCAATACGGATCAATCACACGGATTCCCCCGATTCTTCAGATCCAGGTGCAGCGCGTGCAGTTTGATCCGGTGCAGAAACGGTCCTTCAAGTCCACAAATCACTTGGGTCTATATCAGACCATCTATCTGGACCGTTACATGGATACAACGAGACATGACATCATGAGTCGTCGCCGGCAGTGCTGGGCATGGAAGAGCAAGCTCCGAGATCTTGAGAGCCGTCGCGCGGTACTCTTGCGCAAGCAGGTACGGATTTTCTCGTGTCTTTTTGGGCAGAGAGCGGGGATTGTTCCAGTTTGAGACTAATGTCCTCTAGGAAAATGAGCCAGTCGCGATGACAGATCTCTTCCGTGCTACTAGGGATGCGCTTGAAGGGATTTCGAAAATTCAGAGCCCCGACAAAGTGGAGATCGATGCTACGCTTCTTGGTGATCTTGATCAGATCTGCGAGACAGTACAGAAGGAGTTGCAGAGTAAGGCGCTTTCGTTGCCCCGGCTGTCGATTTCTCAAAGTGCTAATTACCACCGACAGCTATCGATCAAGAGGTCTCGCGCATCCAGGAGCTTATCAAGAATCAGTTCTCTGATCTGACTAAGCTCCCTTACCAACTTTATGCGGTGTTTGTACACCATGGCTCGGTCTCTTTCGGACATTACTGGATTTACATTCGTGATTTCCAGAGAAATATCTGGCGCAAATACAACGACGAATACGTGACCGAGGTCCAGAATGAGGACGAAATCTTTGGGAACACCGATACTGACAATCCGCCCACGCCCTACTTCCTCGTCTACATCAGGGATTCCATGGAGAATCGCCTCGTGGACCCAGTTTGGCGGGACATTGACGAGCAAGAGCCATTTCAAAGTGAGGTGTTTTTTGACGGGGTCATGCCCATGGAAGATGTGCAATCTCCAGGGCACAACATTGACCACACCCTTTCGGACCCCCCAAGCTACGAAGGGGAGCCCATGCAAGAGACGATCGCCGAGGTTGACGGAGACAGCAAGTGAACGTAAGTGTTGTGAGAATGGGGCGAACAAAGCTCCAAGATCCGCTGAATATCTTGGCCCGCTATCGCTGTCGTAGTCGACGCTTCCGATTGCTTCACAGTTCCGGCTGCTTCGGACCGACCTGACAGTCCCCTCAAGGCGTCTGCATTTGTTTTCTGGATCTCTCCATGGCGACACTGCGTCGTCTTTGCATAGTCTTTCTGGTCTTATGTCAATGCGCATGGGACCAATGATACCACGATGTATTTGAACTTTTCAATGAAACGCCTTGAAGGAGATTATGCGGATTCCTTGCGATCAAATCAGACCCTTAAAAAACACGCAAATGTTCAATCCAGCGATGTGAGTGAGCTTGCCTCGGAAAGGAAAACGAATCTGACGCCATTCACATGACCCGGAGTCTTTCTATCCTGAGCAATTAGAGTAGCGAGGTTTCCTGTTGAACCCCAGAGCATCCGAACTGGATACTGGTGTGAAATCGGCAATGGCACTTTTTGAGCAGTCTCTCATAGTCAATCCAGGTCAAGAATGAGGGGTCAGGCTCCAGCTTTTACGTAGGAAGCCGCTGATTCAATGAACCTCAAGAGAGCGATAAAGATAGGGCAAGCTTTGGTCAGGACATGATGACCAGAATGGTATTGTTCCTTCCATTTTGCATTCAAATCAATATTCGTGCCGTTCAAGATGAGCAGACTCTCTTCAGCATAGCAGATAGACTATATGAGTCAAGAACTATCATGGCTTTTGCGTACTCGTGATGCTACTGGGGAAGGTATCCATCTAATGGATCTTTCGGGCAAGGTAAGGTGGCCCAATAATACAAAAGGTTGATTGCCTGAGGCGGTCAATCGGCTCCAGGTTTGGCCATGTGTTCATGCCTGAAGCTGCTAAGGCATCTGTTTTAACCAGCGGCCCGCGGATCGGAAGCCGGATCGGCTGTCAACTCGGCTGTTGTCGCAACTGAACGGATGCAGTAGTGGGCCACCTTACATCGAGAAGAATGGAGTCGTGGGAGGGACATAGATAAAAATTTATGCTTCAAAGGCTTCACGAGCATCTCACATCAGCGAATCGCTTGCAAATCTAAACAAACCCAATTCGACCATCCGAGAAAACACCTGTAGCTACCTGAAGCGTGCGGCAAAATGAATTTGGAGAAGGACTGACGCTTCGTGCGGGGAACTATCCGGGGAAATGTTTAGGCCCAGCACAAGGAAGCATCCGGCTCTCTTTCCGCAATCATTGCCGCTCCCCGGGACTATAAGACTGCCCACCTGCCGATGACGGCTCCGCTTTCACACCACTCTGAGTCTTAAGATCACGAACTGGCTCTCTTCTTTTCGTCTTCCTTAGACGAACAGCTTCGCAGTAGTGTACGTTTGGTCAGTCACCAACACTAAACCATGCCTTCTCAAGTAGCGACATGTTTGCGCTTCGCGCGCCAGTTCTCATCGGACCCGGTCAAGGTACGTCTGCACTCTACTGTGTCACAACCTCAATTTTGGGACATGTGAGCAGTAAGTTGATCTGATGATTGTTCGCCATTACAGCACCAGCGCTTCCTTGCGCGGAACTTTTCCAGCAGTCTGCGTCGCGCCGCGATCAACAAGGTCTTCGCCTCCGCCGAGGAAGCCACAAAGGACATGAAGTCAAACACAACACTTCTCGCCGGTGGATTCGGACTCTGCGGTGTGCCAGATACGCTGATCAATGCGGTCCGAGACAATACTTCCATCCAGGGTTTGACCGTGGTGAGCAACAATGCCGGTGTTGATGGGTCAGGCTTGGGTCTGCTCCTGCAGTCCAAGCAGATCAAGAAGATGATTGCTAGCTACGTCGGCGAGAACAAGACCTTCGAGCGCATGTACTTGACCGGCGAGATTGAGCTGGAACTCACTCCCCAAGGCACACTCGCTGAGCGCTGCCGCTCCGGCGGTGCGGGCATTCCCGCCTTCTATACTCCCGCTGCCTTTGGTACCGTTGTGCAGACCGGCGACCTTCCTTTGCGCCACAACAGCGACGGCACCGTTGCTCTTTACAGCAACGCTCGCGACACCAAGGTCTTCGATGGCAAGAGCTACGTGATGGAGGAGTCCATCAAGGGTGACTATGCCTTTGTTAAGGCGTGGAAGGCGGATAAGCTGGGCAACTGTCAATTCCGCTATGCCGCGGCCAACTTCAACGGCGCTATGGGCCGCAACGCGAAGATGACCATTGTCGAGGCGGAGCACATTGTGGAGCCTGGCGAGATCGAGCCTGCTGCGATTCATCTACCTGGTATCTACGTCAAGCGCGTGATCCAGAGCACCACTGAGAAGAAGATTGAGAAGTACACCTTCGCCAAGGAAGAGGGTGCCGACACATCGGCCCTGGGCAAGGGTGATACTGCCAACAAGCGTGAGCGTATCGTTCGCCGCGCAGCCAAGGAGTTCAAGAACGGCATGTACGCCAATCTCGGTATTGGTATGCCCATGCTGGCTCCCAACTTTGTCGACCCCTCTGTGGAAGTGACTCTCCAGTCTGAGAATGGTATTCTTGGTCTCGGTCCTTACCCCAAGCAGGGACAGGAGGACCCCGATCTCATCAACGCCGGCAAGGAGACTGTCACCCTGAAGCCCGGTGCCTCGGTCTTTGGCAGTGATGAGTCCTTCGGCATGATTCGCTCCGGTCGCATCGATCTGACCATTCTTGGTGCTATGCAGGTCAGCGCCAAGGGTGACTTGGCCAACTGGATGCTGCCTGGCAAGATCAAGGGTTTCGGTGGTGCCATGGACCTCGTCTCCAACCCATCTGCGACCAAGGTGGTCGTCACGATGGAGCATACCGACAAGAAGGGTAACCCCAAGATTGTCAAGCAGTGCGAGTTCCCACTCACCGGACCCGCTTGTGTGAGCCGTATCATCACTGATCTTTGTGTCTTCGACGTCGACTTCACCGACGGCTTGACGCTGATCGAGCTTGCGGATGGTGTGACTGTGGAGGAGGTCAAGGCCAAGACCGAGGCGCCTTTCAAGGTTGCCGATGACCTGAAGCCTATGTTGTAAAAAGACCACCTTAATCTGGGGATACTGTTTGTGAATTTTCTTTTCCCATGTACCTTGGCATGTTTCGATTTACCCCCTCAGCGTGCATTTGATTTGTTCCGACGATTTAGGATGATATCCGTGGTATACACCTTACTGTACAAGGACTCTGGCAGAAATATATCTGATGGTGATGTGTGACTCTTCCCACTGTGTTGATCTTGAGTAGAGCCGTTACCTACATCCAGACATTGATATATCGTAAGCGAATCGTGCCTTGAAATGCAACAGTCGTCATGGATAGCAGAGATTCTAGTAGACAGAGAAAGAAGATGATTGAGTCGAGTCGTATTTGAGTCGCATAGATTCTCACGAGTCGCGAGTATTGTTACAATGTGAGGGTAAAAGCTGCCAGAGCCCTCCCTTCTCTTTATAATAATCGAGTCCAATAATGGAAAGGAGCAAGATACATCAGCACCATAATCATACAACTCAAGGACCGGCGCCAGACAAGTCGATCCTCTGCAATCACTGCAATCGCAACAAACCACCCAAACGCTTGCGCAAGCGACCAAACCAATCTCTGTTTGGCGCCTCTTCGAACTCTTTAATCAGATTGTCGTAGTATTCCGGGTCACTCGCCGGGTAGCGAATCTTTTGAGACAATGGGAACTTGTTCGCGAAGCGATTCTCCAATAGAGCGGATAGCGCGTTCACAGAAGATTCAGAGATCGGAGGAAGAGGCTTGAGTGCCGGCTCGGGGGAGGATGTAGATCGCGATGAGGAAGGGGTGGTCGTCGTGGAGTTCTGGTTATCGCGGAGTTGCCTTTGAATATAGCTTTGCACCGAGACTGAAGCTGGGCGCACGGCATCTTGGGGCCAGTGTTGAAGAATGTGGGAAAGGCGAGTCTGGAGGGAACGCGGAGTGAGGGACTGTAGTTGAGGGTCGAGATGTCAATGATAGGTTCTGAAGATCTTTTATTCTTGCAATATCGTCTTCACTGAGAATTTTGGGAGTTCAAAGTAGCGACGCGATGCGTACCTGTGGTTTGGCCATGATCAAGGTAGAGTAGTTGAATAAAAGTTGACGGGTAAAAGCTGCGACACAAGACTCTTTCCAAGGGTTCACTATTGAGAGAGGTCGTGAAACAGAACCAAGTTCAGATGTATGTTCGAGCTACTCTTGCTTAGATATGGATGTGATGCGGTCACAATTCGATGACATGAACCGCTTCTGCGAAGCTGCGATCAGATCCGATCCAGACGAGGCAAATCAGTCCGTCGCAGACCGGAGGAGCCCACCGCCGACAGCCCGAGATCCCCGTGATTCTGCTTAATCAGCGCCACATCTCGCCCGGAACTCACCTCATCCGCGTTGTGGCTGCGTCGACGGGCTGGAACTCGAGAGGATTACTCATTGAATGCCTCAGGCGGTCACAAGGCCACTAAAATCCGGAGACTCCTCTTCTTGACGGTCTCGACGCCCTGCTGATCCCCGGTGATTCTATCCGCATATTCCATTCTCCTCTTTCGGTCGTTGTCTCACGTCTTCCGTTTATTTTGATTGTCTCTTCCTCTTCATTCTGCGACTCTGATATACATACCCTTCGTCCTCTTGCTCCTCTGCGGACGATTCTCCTGCTAAGCTCGTCATGAGCTCGCAGCGCTATCAACGGGTTCGTCACTCTCCCTCATCGCTCCCCTCGTCTGGCTGACTTTCATACTCTGCCGGACGGCCCTCCGTCACTCCCCTTTCTTCCAGACCTGGCGATATCTTGCAATATACTGACAGTGAATGCCCTCCCTCTCATTTTAGGTGAATCCCAACGACGAAGATGACGAATCTCATTCATATCCGTTGAACCCAACCAGCAACGGCAGTCCAAACTCTCCGCCTCCCTCGTTTCGATCTCGATCCCGTTCCACCTCACCGTCTTCGCGGCGACTCCTCCATAATGATCCATTGCATGAAGACAACGACCAGACTTTGGCCGACGCTTTTGGTGATGACGACGAGTCGGATGAGGACGGAGAGCCCGATGACAGGCAACGGTTGATGCGTGGCAGTCCAGATACGGGATCACATATTGGCTACGATCAGCCGGCACCATCGGCACCTTCTTCTGATACCCGAATAAACGGTCAAGAGCCCCCTCGTATTTCACCATTATCGCGCCGCCCAACGATATTGCCGACGTTCACCACACCTGCGGCAGGTAGTGGTCGGTCAGTAGCTCCGTCTAATGATGGTGTGTTCGCCAACTTGGCCGCCAAGCCGGAGCGTGGAGAAAAGACTGAGGATTTGCCTCCGGTGAGTATATCCCAAGTCGTATCTGCGTGTGAAATCCATGGGTCGTATATGCACTAACACAAAGATCCGGTTCAGTCCTATGAAGAGGCCGCCGCGGATGCGACACCGCCCTATTGGGAAACCACTATCCTGGCGCCCGGTCTCTCTTCCAACGAGGTCTACGTGGATGGACTGCCAGTCGGATCCGTCTTCTCTTTCGTGTGGAATGCCATGATCTCCATGTCCTTCCAGCTCGTCGGCTTCTTGTTGACCTATCTCTTGCACACCACCCACGCTGCGAAGAATGGCAGTCGAGCAGGTCTCGGCCTTACTCTCGTCCAGTGGGGGTTCTACATGAAAGGCGGCAGTGATTCGTCTGGGGGTGATGGTGGTGACCAATATGTCCCACCCCCGGATCCCAACAGCCACAACTTCGACCCTGACTCGGTAGGCACCAGCGGGGATGGTGATGGAGGTGCCATGTCCGGAATCACCACCAACGAGTGGATCTCCTACGTGCTGATGATTGTGGGCTGGTTTATCCTCATCCGTGCTGTGAGCGACTTCCTCCGTGCCCGGCGTCATGAACAACTGGTATTGCAGAGCCCCGAGCGAGGCCTGGGCGTCCCGGTTATCGCAGAAGGAGAACGTGCCGAGACCGTCGTTTAATGGTTGCCCAGGCCTTGGTTCGATCTTTGTTTTTCCTCTTCCCTTTTTTATGTGCCTCTTTCCCCTTTCTGGACATTGGATATGGTTTATTCCCAAGGCGTTTCCTAGGAACGGTTTCCTACCGGAGTTATCGCCCGGTTGCTACGTACATTCTCTCTCGTGCTTTCTTTTTCCTTTCCTCTCTCTGCAGATCCCTGTTCTGGCATCCATCCGCTGTCACTGTCAGTCTCCTTGTGTGTGTTCACCCATTATTACGTTTGAAGCTCATCGCCAATACCGGGAACTTTGCGTCGAGCACGATACCGTCCTCTTCCACGCTCTTCCACACTTGGTTCTCACTGAGCTTGTCCATTGTCTCGCTCGTCCACTGTTATTCCAGACTTCAGAAGATTGCCCTTTGGATTATTTCTGTAATTACCGTCTTGGAAGATACCACCTGCTACGCAACAGTTACATAGATTCATTCTCAGGTCTTTCGATGAAGAGTACCGCTTACTCGTTTAGGAAGCAACTGGCTTTTTAAGAACCCGGAACCCATTGCTATTCAGATAGCGACCCGATCTTTCCGTCCATGGCTTGAACAGTGTGAGTCTCTTTGAGGTGAGTCGGAGTGTTTCGTCGGTGCCTGGCAACGCCACCGACTGCGCCACACCGCAAGAGCTGGAGATTTTGGGCTCTCTTCCATTCTTCTTATGGTCTCGCACTGCAAGAATGCCCTACTGCTCATCCCCTTGCGTTGCACGGCGATGCAGCCTAATACCTCATGCAAACACCTGTGGGCGTCGTCATCGGTTCGAACGTCATGTCTGTCAAGAAACAGAACTTGGTGGAAGAACGACGGACGAGGAAGAAGAAGCAGCAAATCAGTCCGCCTGATAGGATATAGAACCTATCAACTATAGACGGTCACAAGTTCACAACACCTCCAGTAAGGTTGAGTATTCATTCTAATTTAGTAACTCGGCCCTTTCACACCTACTCTCAACGCTACTTGGGTAGTATGTTAACCCAGTTGTGCACCGGTACTTACGTAGGCCCCTCCCCACTGCGGATCCAGTCGTTCCTCTGCCTCTTCACAAAGACCCGCCGCGGTGCCCCGTTTCTTTTCTGTTTACACTTGGGATGGTCGCAAGGAATTTGATTTCCAACCTTGAACCCTCAGTCCACCCCTGGGGGCCAAAAAGTTGCCCATCTCCCTCCATTAGGGTCCTGCAGAGGACAAGAAGCATGTCTCCCGTCCCTGGGATCACTCCACCGCCCCCCGTTGAAGCTCGTTCGCTTTCATCCATCACCGCCGTCGCCGCCAATCCCCCCGCATATCCGCGCAATCCCACCCACGACAAGCATGATCCATTGGAGCTGTACATTGTGAGGGTACCGGGCAGTCAAGGTCAGTCAAGCAACCTCCACGTCAATGCAAATCGGTATTGTCAAGGTCCGCCGAGCTCAATCTTGCTACTGCTGCTGCATACGCGCTCCGCACCGAGGCAATTGAAAGGGTCGAATCTCCACGCCGGATGGCGATAGGCGCTAACTGCGGGATGCATGCATATGCAATAGACATTTTCCTCTCTCCCGTTAAGCCGCCCACCAAATCCAGTGTCTCTGCGGAAGCCATCAATGCATCCTTGTATTACCTCCATGTCGCAACTCCCGAGGACGATGCGCTGCTGGAAGAAGTCGAGCTCGAGCGTGAGAAACAACAATCGCAGAACTCGGAAGCGTCGAGAGACGCTGCGCAACGGGATCTTGCCCGGTTGAACAATTTCCGCCGGAAACCCGTCGGCACCGAGCATGCGCCTATGAGCCAAGAGAATGGCCGCCTTCCATCCGTGCCTCGTCGGCCGTTACCTGGATCGCACGCTTCAGTGGAGAGGGTGCCTTCGCTGGCGCCACCGGCACCCTCGACCGCGACCACGACCACGACCACGACCACGACAGGGCCAGGGACGGAGAAGAAAAGCGAACAAAGAGACGGTCATGAGGATGCGGTGAACACCGGCATCTCGCGGCTAGCGGTACCGTCCCTGTCCACAGTCGAGATCCCATTCCATCAAGACGTGCCCACTGGCGACGACCAGCCTAGGAAGACGAATCGATGGAGTGCCTTTGCAAATAATCTACAGAACGTCCCGAGTCGAAGCAAAGAAGTATGGAGGGAAAAGTTGGAGGCAGCATCCGCTGGTCGGTACAGCCTCGACGCTAGCCGGCCACAATTGCCCCCTCGTTGGTCGCACAACAATGGTCCTCGCTCGCCAAACCGAAGCCCCGAACACTCACCCAACCGTCAGCCGCGACAAGCTCCAGCCCATCGACGAGATGTAGGCTTTCGCCTGACACTCATTCGGCGAGATCCTGCCTCCGGTTCGCAGTGGAACGTGGCAACAATATCGACGCCTCGGATAGACCACAACACCGTAGATATTGAGATTTCTACGCCGGGCTACAATCGCTTTGCAGGGTCTCAAGAAGCGCTGTCTCTCGCAGATCTTGCTGCGAACTTGCCGCCTGGCATGTTCCAGTCTCCAGGATCTTCGTTGCCTGCAGCTCTGAAAAACGCGCCCTCTGGTGCACATCAAATACCGGGGAAACCCCAGTCTTCGGCTCCTGGCAAATTCCGCCGCCAATTGTGCGTCTCACGGCAATTCGAACAACACAGTGGTAATTGGCGTGGTACAGCAGAGACGGGTCACGGCCCTAATTTGGAGGGATCGAAGCTGAAGAGCGGTTACTATGCTTTCAATTCACCATGGAATGGGATATGCACATTCTCGTCCAGCGTCAACGGTCGCAGCCTGAAGTGCAAACACATGATTCCCACGCCGGGGAATCCCTCACATGCAGACAGCGACGGTAATCAGACCGTCACCGTTGCCGAGATTCGCTTCAACATGCCCTTCCAAGCGGCCAGTCTTCATTATCAAGCATCACGCAGTCCGCAGGCCCACCAACAGTCCCATCCCTCGCAGGACTTGGTGCAAACTGCAGCAAATCCACATCCAATCTCACCGCGCCAGCACTCATCCCACATCTTCAGCTCCGAATCCAACACCAATACCAAACGAAACACCTTTACCCAACTGCTCAATACGTCCAAACTCACTCGGCCACGCGCCACCTCCGGGCCTGGTCTTCAATATCAAGCGTCGCCACAAGCCGAGAATCCTCGCGCATCTTCGAGTCACGGCCACCCGATACGTCGCACCTCCTTTCGAACTGCATTCTCCCGCCAGAACGAATTCCGGCATCACTATCCGCCCCCACCAAATCAGCACCGCAGTGGAAGCACGAGTAGCGGAGGAGGGTATGACTCGGATGAGGACCGATTGGACTTTTCGTTGGCGCGGGAATTGGCCGGTGGCGGAATCCGCGGCAAGAGTGCAAAGTTGGGAAAACTAGTGATTGAAGATGAAGGGATCAAGATGTTGGATTTGGTGGTCGCGGCTTGTATGGCTGTGTGGTGGAGGGGGTGCTCCTCTTGACCCATACATAACCCTTCCACATCCTGATCTTTCGCGATGGACAATTGCCGGAGGGAAGGTTTGCCTTTTTCCATCGTGTCCTCTCTCATCGACCATCGCCGCTCCTTTCCGAATTTCAAGTCCCGAGACAAGACGCGACTTGCGACGAGTTGAGCTTACATGGCGCACCACGAATCTACGATGATGGCTTGGGTATGATCACATTGACTACTATCAAAGTATTACTTCCGACTGGTCATTTGACATCAACAAAGATCCCTCCCCATTCCAAGGTTCTCGGACGCCGCTACATTCGTGCCTGGCTTGGGTACATCTGGTACGATTTATTTCGTTGTTCAAGTCTCTTTCATCTTCCTCTTACATTTTCCCTTTCATCCCATGGGGACCCTTTTTTTCTCTTTTTTTGCTTTATTTTTGGGTACGGCCTATTCGCTGCTGGGTTGGGCAACATGGGTGCAATATTTTTTTTGGATTTGAACTGAGCAGGTAGCATGAGCGATTGCATTAGCATTATTTTTAGTTTCAAGATCGACATAATGTCAAAATCTGAGTAATTAGAGAGCGTGTTCCGCTCAATTTTCTTCCACAAGTACTTCCTTGCAGGTTTTCAAAGTTACAGTGCCCCATTCACCTCGTCACACACTCACATTAGCTCTCATGGATGCAATTTACATCGAGACCAAAAATTGTGTCAGCAATCAATCTTTGCGAAAAATCCCACCGTACGCACCATTGACGTGTGGGAGATTATGGCAAAGGGTTGTACCACACGAAGGTCATGGGCGATATAGGTAGACGGGCAGGCTTCATAAATGATTGATAAAGGAATTGATTATAACGAATCATGGGCTGCAGCCGAACTCGCGCAAGCTATCATCCCCCCCCCAAAAGCCTGGTAAATGGTGGCATACGAAGCAGGTGGACGTATTGTGTGCGCAGCAATGTCATTTTGCAAGTCTATCTTCGAACAAAGACAATACCTTTACGCGTCGAGTCTGAGTTTCCATGCCCCCATCGAGGATCAAGAGCTCATCGCATCAACACATACGATGTGCATGTAGAACGGGAACGGATCGCATAACAACGCAGAATTACGAGCAAGTTTTCGGCCGGACCGGGGCAAGGGGAGAAAGAATATTACTCCAAGGTAGAAAGGGTCAAATCACAGTTGGTGCTAGATAGTAGGAGAAGGCTTCCCGCCCACAAAAAAATAAGGTCTTTTCAAAAAGATCACCGGTGCACGGAGTCCATGCCGCGCTGCAGCGAAGCCTCCAGATCATTCATATGCCCGCCGCCAGCGGCCGCCTCCTGAGGCTTAGGCTCCTCGGTTTTCCACATGCCTTGCTGGTGGTCCGGAATCGGTACGTTAGTCGCCTGGGCAATCTGCTGTTGTTGGGTCGCATGGGCCTGGGACTGTTGGCGAACGGTGGCCCGGAAGCGGATGACTTCGTCGAGGATCATCTTGCGCATTTCAGGAACGTCGTCCACCACTTCAAAGTGGAAGTCAAAGGTCGTCGGGCAGACAGGCTCATCCGAGGCATCGTGCCAAATGTGAAGATAAGGGTGCTCGAGAGCCTCCTCGACGGAGATACGCGAGGAAGGGTCAAAAGCCAGCATACGATCCAGCAGGTCCAAAGCGTCCGGGTTGGCGTTAGGGAAGAGTCGTTGGAAGGGAATCTTGGGCATGAATGGGAGGTTGCGGACATATTCCTGAGCGCGAGGCGATCCGATACGGGCGAGAGTCTCCTCATTGGGGGTACCCAGGTAATGCAGAATCTGGTTCAGCTGATCGACATAGTCACGGCCCTTGAAGAAAGGTCGTCCACCGAGCAGCTCAGCCAGAATGCAACCAACCGACCAGACGTCGACTGAAAGAAGTTGTATTCGTTAGTTCTACCCGTCGTTCGACCTTACCATCGTCGGCAAATGGTCACGATGTGTGGTGGGTGCATCGAAGGTGATACATACTGGCTTTGGTATAGCTCTGGAAGCTCAACATGATCTCCGGCGCACGGTACCATCTTGTGGCGACATACTCAGTCATGTAGCCTGCGTTCTCCTCTGGATCGATAGAGAATCCACGAGCCAAGCCGAAATCACAAATTTTGAGCTCGCAGTCGGCATTGACCAGCAAGTTACCGGGCTTCAGATCACGATGCAAGACGTTGGCCGAATGGATGTATTTCAGGCCGCAAAGGATTTGGTAAATGAAAGATTGGAAGTGAGCATCAGTCAAGGGCTGACCAGATCGAATAATCGCGGCCAGGTCACACTCCATCAACTCTAATATAGCCTTGTCAGATCCAAGATCTGCGTACGTGGTTGAGGAGTCGAGTCTCCCACAATAGCGTGGTTCGTACCTTCATAGAGATATGTTTCGTTGAAGTTGTCCGGGCGGGGGATATCCATATCGTACAGGCAAGTGATCTAGCACATCCGAGGGTCAGTAGGGCCATCAAGACGGGCGGCGCGGGGCCTTGCAGCAGACGAGGGAGGGGCATCCGCCTACATTGCGATGGCCGCGGAAGTGCTGCAGAAGCTTGATCTCGCGCAAGGCACGCTTGGCGAGGATCTTCTTGCTAAAGACATTGGTGACTTTCTTGATGGCCACGCCTTCGCCGGTCTGGATGTTGGTGGCAGCACTGTGTTCGCGAGATGAGCGGAGATAGAATTAGCTTCACCTGTCTTGTCTCGTGCCCAAAGCTCCGGGATTTCGTTGTTTTTCCCAGTCTTTCCGTTGGACATCACAGTCGCATCACATGTATTCACTCACCAGACGATACCATAGGCACCCTGTCCCAATTCCTTGGTCACATTGTATTGTTCATTCACCACAAAGTCCTGGTTGAAGACCTTGAAGACCTTACGACCCTGGAGATCGGCCATGACGGGCGGGGTTTGTTTTCAAGACGGGCGGGTGGGGGGAGGGGAGAAAGAGGCACGAAATAAGGTTGACGGAGAAGACAGGACGAGAGGATAGTTGGGAGCGGTCTACTCGTGAATGTTTTCTTGGGCTTCCAAGTCCGTTTTCAAAACGAGAGTGAGCAGTCTCGGTTGAATGACTGAGAAAGTCTGCGTCCTAGGGGACAGAGATGGAGCACCCACTGCCACGAGGATGGGGAGAAAGAGGAGGGAAAAGGGGAATCAGCAAAGCACAATAGATTGGGTAGGATTGGGCCAGGACAGGAACAGCAACCGCCGACGTAGCAGAAAAAGGGTCCCAGGTGGGAGAGAACGAGAGACAAAACACACTGAGTGACGACGACTCCGTGGGAGAAGAAGAGGATGAGAATCAGGAGAAGAGGAGAGGAAGGAGGAGGAGGAGGTGATGTGAATTGTGATGAGAAGATGGAAAAAAGGTGCCCCGCAGTGCTCAGGTATCCCTCCCCCTCCTCCTCGACCTCGAATGTTCCCATGTCCTCAATGTCATCCGAGACGAAGTCGGGCACATTTCTTTGTTCAGATCGTGCAATGCATCAGCTCTTTCGGGGAGGGCCGCCGACGTGAATGATACGATGATCCTCCGGAGTTGTGTGGAGTCGAAACACTCGGCTTTGTATGAATGCCTGCTTGAGGTATATCCATTCTTTGTTCCTGTGTGAGAGCGTGCATCTCATAGAGCGTTAAGCTCAGTAAGGTTCCATCTTCCTAAATGACAACCTTACTCTCGACTGGGCTACGTTTGCAGTCATAACACGTTGAAGGGTGCCAGTAGCTTTTATAACAAAGCTGCGGCCGTTGTGAGAATATCGCAAGCCGATTAAACCTATATCAAACTGACATCGATATGCAGCTGTACACTGTTTGCTCCTTGTGCTCCTTGCACGGTGGAGACACATGATGCAGAAATTCTATTCCTCTGTTTCTGCTTGGCTCTCTTGCCTGAAGCTGCTGCACGAGGGCTCTCCCACGATACATTAACCCATTCTTGCGGAGCTTGGCCGGTGTAAGCGAAGACCATCACACTCTTCAGACCTGCAAGAAATACCATGCCGAGCTCATCCAGTCGAGAAGATCAATTGCCCCGAGGTTCGTCCTAAACACTGTCGAGTCTCACCACTAGTAAGAACGAAGAAATAGCACTGCAGTCTGACATGGCGGTTCCACTCCCGACGATCCAACAATGGGGATACCGTGTACCTTTGTGATGCCTTTGACGGCTCATGACACAATCTCGGTAGGAGTATGTCCACGCTCCGCGGTTTGTGAATTCGGTTTATCCGCCTCATGCCAAAAAGGTCAAAACTGGCGGATGGCGATCCAGAGCCGTCTGAATCGTGGCGAGGTACACGTTTCGACGCCTGTTTTACGCAGGTCTGTGACAATTGCGTCGGTCGTCACCTTGAAGCGGTTATACACGTGTGGTCCTTTCATGGAATAGGGCGACGATGACCTGACCAGACAGGGAGAACCAACGTGATCGATCACCTTGCTGTACTTGACCCAAATCGTGCATTGGCCCTCTCGATGCAATCGGCGCTAGACAATCCTGGCATCCTACGATAGACATCTCTACATACTCTATTCCCTTGCGGCTTGCGCTGTTGGCATGATCTTGGTCGTAGCTATATCGACATTGATATTCGTAAGACATATTTGATGACATGCAGTTGAAACGGGACCGACATAAATCATCACTGGGAGTAAATGGAAAAGGTCTGCACATAATGTCCATTCGCTTTTGGAGGATATCATTCGGCAGAGACCACTCTACAATTTCGTCTCCAACCGGCGCTCCTTCCGAAGAGCGCGAATCTTTTCCCGAGCTTCGTCGAGCGGCACCATCACTCCCAGCTTCTGGGTTGAAGGGTCGTCGCGGTTGCGGATGTTGACCGACCGAGACTCCATCTCCTGCTGTCCGACCACAAAGATCAGGTTGTACTGGCTGACCTGTTGGAACCACGTATGAGTACGACGCCCGAGTAGGGATCATCAAAATTGCTAAAGAATATCTTACCTGTGCGGAGCGAATCTTCTTGGCTAGTGTGTTACCAGAGACATCGACGTCAACGTTGAGCTTGTCCTTGCGCAAGATCTCTTGCACCTCAAGGGCATACTCGTTCAAAGCAGGCATGACAGGCACAATCATGATTTGGCGAGGGCTGATCCAGAAGGGCCACTTGCCGGCGAAGTGCTCGATCAGAATTCCCAGGAAACGCTCGAAACTGCCGATGATAGCACGGTGGATGACAACGGGACGGGATCGACCAGGGGCGGGCTGGTTAGACTTCTCGCCCTCCTTCTTATCACCTTCCTTCTGCTCGGCAGTCTCCTCTCCGGCCTTTTCCTTGCTGACGTACTCCAGCTTGAAGTTGATCGGCGCCTGGTAATCAAGTTGAATCGTGGCACATTGGAACTCTCGCTTGAGAGCGTCCGCGATAGTAATATCGATCTTAGGTCCATAGAAAGCTCCATCACCCTCGTCAATGACCCAATCATTGCCCTTGAACTTAGTCATGGCCTTCTTGAGTTGGTCTTCAGCGAAGTTCCACGTCTCAAGGTCGCCAAGATACTTTTCTGGGCGAGTGGAAAGCTTCAGCTTGAAGGTGAAGCCGAACAGGCCGTAGATAGTTTGCAGGAAATCGAAGAGACCCTCAATTTCAGACATGATTTGGTGTGGTTCGCAGAAAATGTGTGTGTCGTCCTGTCAAAAATTTTAGTCGTGGCCCTCTGGTCAATTTCCAAGGATGAGTAAGCTTACCTGTTGGAACTTGCGAACACGAGTCAAACCGCTGAGAGCGCCAGAAGCTTCATTGCGGTGCAAAACACCAAAGTCAGCAATACGCATGGGCAGCTCACGGTAACTTCGATCACGGTGCCCGAAGAGGATAAAGTGTCCAGGACAGTTCATCGGCTTCAACGCCCACTCGCCCTTTTCAACGTTCAACTTGAACATGTCATCGGCGTAATGTTGCCAGTGTCCGGAGGTCTTCCAAAGCTCCGTGGAGTACATGTTTGGCGACTGAATCTCCTGATAGCCACGCTTGCGGTATTCGGATCGAAGAAGCTTTTGTAAAGCGTTGAAAATGATGGTACCTCGAGGGAGCAGGAAGGGACTTCCAGGTGACACATCGTCGAAGAAGAATAGCTCCTGCTCCTTGCCAATGCGCAGATGGTTTCGCTTCTCAGCCTCCTCCAAGAACTTCAAATGCTCGGCCATGGACTTCTTGTCGGGGAAAGCAACGCCACGAATGCGCTGGAGGGAATCGTTGCTCTGGTCACCGAGGAAATATGCGGAAGAGTTCTGAAGAAGATCACAATTCAGTATACTGTCATATCAGACCAGCAATTTGAAATCCTTACCTGGAGAATCTTGAAGGCCTTTATTTTGCCGGTGTTCTGGATGTGAGGGCCACGGCAAAGGTCGACAAGCGTTCCGCAGCGATACACCGAAGCACCGTCTCCGGCGGTGAGTTTATCAACGTAGTAATTCTTGTACTTGCTATATGCGAACATCTTCTGAAGGTTTTCCTTCGAGACCCACAGTCTGTCGAAGCTCTGCTTTTCCTTGAAGATGCGCGATGCCTTGGAATCAAGCGCCGGCCAGTCAGACGGAAGCACCACACGACTATCCCACGTTGTTCATTAGTATGAGGCCATAGCATGCACGGATGTCCTTGTTTATAGACGTACTTTCCGGGAATAGCCATATCGTAGAAGAAACCCTGAGGGGTAGGGGGACCATGGGACAAGAGGCATCCAAACTCGCACTCGCACGCCTCGCCGAGAGCATGGGCACTAGAATGCCAGAACACGTCCCGGCCCTCTTGACTATTGAATGAAACGAGCGAAACGGTGGAATCGCCCTCCAGAGGCCGGTTCAGATCCCACAATTCTCCATTGACCTTCGCGACAACAACATCGGCGCTGACTTCCTTGGGTACATCGCGCAGGAAGGATCCGGGGGTGGTTTCGTAGGCCTTCGCAGGGACCTGGGTGGGCTTGCCGTCGCCAATATCGAGGGTCACATTGATCTCAGGGTGCGGTCGGTTCTTGGTCTCCTCGAGGTGTTGCTGCCAAAGCTCTTCGAAGAATCGGTTGCGTTCAATAAGCCAGTCTGGAAGGACTTCGGGAGCGGGGGCTTGCTTTTTAGCATTTTTTGGCGGGGTAGGAACGCTACCCTCAGCCTGCTCAGCAGGCCGGACCGGCAGCTCTTTTGGGGTTTCGGAAGCCATGATTCAATTCCCCTGGGTGAACTTCAGAGAAATTGGCCGTACCGGCGAAATGAAGAGGGGCAGATGGTCTGACTCGACTGCTTCCATCCCGCTTGGAGGGGAAAATGACTGTTTCAAGGGACGGGCGGTGTATCATGTGACTCTAAACTGCCCTGGCTAGCGACGCTGGACCGCGATGAAGTTTCCACCACCCGAAAACTTCGTTATCTGAGACCACCCCAACGACAAACAACCTCAAACATGTCTTTCCGTGGGCGTGGTACTGGTGCTAACCGGGGCGGTTTCGGCAGCCGTGGTGGTATGTGACATGTTTCTCCATGTCCTGTCGCGAGAGATTTCTGACGAAAGCTAACGAAATTTTTTTCTGGCACATAGGCCGCGGAGGCTTCCAGCCGTCCTTTGGCCCCCCCGCTCAGGTCCTTGGTAAATTTGCCCTCAATTGATACGATATGTCGCGGTATATATTGATTATCTTCGATAGAAATGGGTACTGTCATGCACGCTTGCGAGGGCGAGATGGTCTGCGAGTCCATCAACCCCAAGATTCCCTATTTCAACGCCCCGATCTACCTCGAGAACAAGGTACATGGAACATCTGGTCTAGCATGTTGTCTTGGCATGGTTCACTGAGCTAACTGAGCTTGATAGACACCCATTGGCAAGGTCGATGAGGTTCTCGGCCCCATCAACCAGGTGTACTTCACCATCAAGCCCCAAGAGGGCATTGTCGCAACTTCTTTTAAGCCTGGTGACAAGGTCTATATTGGTGGTGACAAGTTGTTGCCCCTGGAGAAGTATGTCTACCTGATCATCGTCCCAAAGTCATACAACATCGCCAAGAACAGCGCATACTGACTTCTTCCCACAGGTTCCTTCCCAAGCCCAAGCCTCCACCAGGTGCTGCTAAGCCCAAGCGTGCCGGTGGTGCCCGCGGTGGTCGTGGAGGTGCTCCTCGTGGCCGTGGTGGCTTTGGTGGTCGCGGTGGTGCCCCCGTGGCCGTGGCGGATTCGGTGCTTCCCGTGGTCGGGGTGGTGGTGGTAGCTTCGGTGGTCGTGGAGGTGGCTTCTCTCGCGGTGGCGGTGGCAGCTTCGGCGGTCGTGGCGGCTCTCGTGGCGGCTTCCGTGGTCGTGGTTGAGGTCCAATGCTAGCTGGCTAAACTTTCTTGTTATGGCGTTTTGGGGGATCTGGGAGCTCTCTGCAGGAATACTTTTTTCCTTTATTGTCCTGATACAATTGCTGCTTCTGTGGATGCAGACAGGGACTGTAAATTATGTCCAGTCATACAAAAACATCTGGTCGACTTGTCGCTTCTGTCATCGTGATCATGATCTTGCTACTTGTAAAGTTCCTAGTCTCGATGAATGCCGACCTTGCTTAGGTAGTCAGCACTCAGCACTGCCGCAGTAGTACTTCCGTACTTGTCTGTTCCAATTGACGAATTAGGCACCGACAAACTATCGGCTCGATATCGGGCCGTGGAAACCTTTTCTCCTGCGTGGCTGAAGAACTCGTGGCGCATGTCACTGTGCACCGCCCCCACCGTTACTGCCCATGTGATTTTATGTAAATGACGTTGACCGCTCAGCGACTGTGCGTCTGTCAACAACTCTTGGAAGCAGGATTATCGTCATCTTTTCCAAGTCCCGCGTTTTCCACACCTTTTCAATTCAGCGCGGCCATATCGCAAATTCCATTTTTGAAGCCTAGTGCCCCCTTACCAAACTACTTCTTTGAGCATGTCTCGCAGAAAATCGAATATGGCCACGAGCAACTCCAACGGAGACGGGGGTGGGTTTCGAGTCGAGCTCATACTAGACCCGAAAGCGCCTTTACTGATTCCAGTCTTGCAGGTCAGGAAAAGCAGAAGATGCTGTTGTCCTCTGAGCACGGCCACTTTAGCTTGGTCAAGTAAGACGGCATACGACAGACTCCTTGTGAAGCATATCTGATCATGTTACAGGGCCCTTCACCTCGCTGATTTGGTCACGGAGCTCAACGGTACGGTCATCTCTTTATTAACCCAAATTGTGTCGTCTTTTCGAACTTAACCAGCTGACAAGGTACAATACAGGTTTCTGCGGAGGCAAGTAACACACTGATATTGGCTTGAGCTCGTGCTAACTGCGGAGGATAGTCATGTCCGTGTTTTCGTCAATGCGCTACTGTCTTGGTGACCAATCTGATTACAGTGCGATGTGGGCTGCTCTCGGCTTCATGCCATTCGGTCTTTTCTTCGACTTCATGGATGGCAAGATTGCCCGGTGGCGCAAGAAGTCTTCGCTGATGGGTCAGGAGCTGGATTCACTCGCTGATTTGGTATGACCCTCGCCCCATCTATAAACATCCCAGTCACGATGAGCTAATTTTGCGTTTCTTTCCAGATCTCTTTCGGTCTCTCTCCCGCAGCGGCCGCATTTGCAATCGGTATTCGTACCTCGCTTGATCACTTCCTCCTCGCCTTTTTCGTTCTCTGCGGCTTGACCCGCTTGGCTCGTTTCAATGTCACCGTGGCCGTCTTGCCAAAGGACAAGACTGGAAAGTCAAAGTACTTTGAAGGCACTCCCATTCCCACGACTCTGTCCATTGCATCTCTGATGGGATACTGGGTGTCCCAAGGCTGGACTCACGAAAATATTCCTCTTGGAGTCGCTGCTCAGGGTACCATTTTCGAGTTTCACCCTGTTGTTCTGTTGTTTGTGTTGTCCGGCTGCTTGATGGTCAGCAAAACGATACACATTCCTAAGCCTTAAATGGCAGAAACGATTGATAACTATTGCACGGACACCATGATTGACAATCAACGAGCCCGAAATTTGATGGTGGAGATTTGAAGGAAGTCAGAAGTGTGAGGGTCGTCGAAACTGCTCATGAGTGCAGTCTCGAGCAACCCTCTGCGGTCATGTCGAGGTCGGTCCTCTGCGATATCTTCGATGTCTGTGGCCACGATTCAGTCATGTATATAAACGCAGGCCCAACGGAATACTGTGGCAGATTATTTTTGATAGATGAATGCCTTTCCAGATTTATGTGCATGATTATAGGATACATCTCTGTCCATGGCACATTCAATCCATAGCGCCATCGACGTGTTGGCACCTGGTAATCCCTCCTTTGGTAGCCGCACTGTTGTCTCATCGAAGCACAGACCTGCTATGCCGTTTTGAGAACGAAGAGAATGAAACCCTTTCCGAGTCTACAAGTACCCTCAAAAGGTGCAAGCTACTAAGCCCAGATGTCGAAGCGCACATCCAACCATGAAAAATGCCACTGAATACATAGCAAAATGGGCGGAGACGCATATTTGCTGGATCAAAGTACAGCGCATCTCAATCATACTATTCTCATTGCTTGTTTGTCACAAAATATGGGCACTACAGAATTCTAGTCCCTTTGCTTGAAAGACCTCGACGGATACAACCTTATGTCACGTGGGCTGAATTGACAAGTAAAGCTTCCGCTCCCCTTACTAAATCTCCCACAAGGACATCTTCAGTATCGTCGGAGCATGGAGAGTTGCCCGGGGAGGGTGGACACTCTTGAGCCATGGGTGTAACATGGCTTTTCGACTCCTCATCTCTCACCAAGGTCTCTCGTGAGTGCAAGTCTGCAAGAGGCATAGGTCAACGGCTCTGTAGGTCGGCTTGGAGGCCGTAAGAGTACCCTCGATCTTTTTGAAAGGCTTCCAGCTCAGCCGATGGAGTCTGACCTGGGCGCAAAGGGGAAATCCTTTTTTTTTCTACTCGAGTCCAAGGCGTTTTCGCATAGAATATGAGAAGTTCTAGACCTGGTTATTACCTGATGGAGTCAGATGTGAATAGAAATTTGCATGCAGTTGGACGTTCTAATGTGCCAATCGGGAGTCTAGGCCTTCCACGCACGCCAATCAAACGACTGAAATATGGATTCTATAGGCTTCCTTAATACTCCTCAATACTGTAGAGTGTAGACTGCCTTTACCAAAAACAGTGCGGTGTTCAAGACATTACTGTATTTATGTTGATTGAAAATATAATTATACATACATATATCGAGGAATCTGCAATAATATACACTACTGTACGCTGCACAGCGTCTTCGTACGGCCGCCCCGTACAGCCGTACACGTGTACAATTTCGAGATGTTGGACGTTGGATGTCAGCCAAGATGAAGACGCGAGTGGTGTTCGACTCAATAGCTGAATGCTGCAACGAGGTCAGTGATATTCGTACACTTCCATGCTATGTACATCCATGCTTTTTGTCTGTTACTACCCACCTTAGTACTATACCCCACGTGACTGAAGAGAGGTAAAAATATCTGTCATACTCCGCAGGAGTAACTGGCCTGAATCGCTTTAGTTTCCGTGCAGGGCTGGGATCAACAATTGTGTAGCCGATGTGGATTTTCAAAAGCGGAATATATCAGTGGCCACTGGCGACCTGCACTACGTACAAGACTGATCTGAAACGATGTCTTCTCATACATTTTTGCCCAGCGATTCAGTTCTAAATCGTCTGGAGCCCATAATAGCTCAGCAAGCTTAGTCTGATCGACAGAAAGGACGGAATATTGTCGTGAGATCTGAAGGGTGAATCACGCAAGATGTACCAAGAGACAAATTGCCCGGTGATTGCCCGGCCCCACTTTACTCCTCATGAATTGGACTCCTCAAACTTCAAAGCCACGATATCGATGTCGGGTCTTTCACGGGTCCCCATCTGAGTCCGCCTCGGGGAATGGAGCTACCTAGGATTCTAAGCTGCAGTCTTTTTAACACTGGTGTCCCTCCGGCTACCAAGAAGGAAAGGTCTTTCAATGGAAGCCAAGGCCTAATGATTTTGATGTCTGCCCGTTTCGATGGGGCAAGAAGGAGGCTTCCACATGGCTACTAAAGATGTCAGATGTTGGATCTCTTGCCGCACCTCGCGGGCTATATTCTCATTGTTTCAACATTCTCGAGAAAGCCACGGTATATCTTGTGCGCTACAAAATAATTTAAGCCGGGCGCCCTGACTTGTCAGTTCGTTGAATGTTGTGCTACAGTAAATGGTAAAGACTAAAGAAGGATTTGCCCATTGAGACTAAATTTTCTGATACGCTGCTGAAATACATCATTACAACATTGAGAAAAGTACATACAATTGGCCATACATAGGTGTATACTGTATCATATACATATTTTACATACATACGCTCATACAGTACGACCACAGGTTTACAGAACAACTCTCCACGTTTCACTTCCCTTCTAGCAGAGCTTGATTCTCGGGGCTGCCCCACCCCGGCAATGTCCGCTCACCTTGATCCGTGGTAAATCCCTTACTTTGTCAATTTGCGAAAGAAAGGGGATGAGAGAACAGGCGGCGCAAGCAAGAACTTATGTTTACTGACTACTACTGTGGAGTGTGAGTAACTATGATAGCCATGTACATTGTACAGTATATGATACCTTCAGTGAGTTGGTCCATCACCCGGTTCTGCGATGAAATGGATACCTCGCTTTTGTAAAGCCGAGGTATTATCGCCGAGTCTTCGGTCCTTTCCCCTCGTAAACAATGTCTCCGCGTTATAGTAAACACTAAACAGGATCCACGGTACCTTCACGCGGAGATTCCCAAGATTCAGGCCTCGCAGTAAGCTGGTGCTATTCGAGGCGCATCGATGTCTGTATAGATTCTCGTCTTGAAATTTCTTCATGTGGCCGTCTCGGTTCACTAGAGCATTCGAAATGGCACATTGGAAACGCGCATATACATTGGTATTGTCTTACACCAATGTATCTAATACATCTATCAAGTAATGTGCGGGTGTCACGGATATACGTATGCAGCAGGTTATCACATGTGTTGTAGTGCCCTGACAACTACCCAGAAATGTCAAGTACAGGCTTACAAGGACTAGATTCTATATATATATATATATATGAAGCCCTCTAAGATCGCCTTATTGCATAATCGCTTTGAGATTACAGGCCAAAAAAGATCACAGCGAAGATATACCTTAACATCCAAGGGTATGTGTGTCTGAGGTCAGATTCTTAACCAAATCTGAACCTACCCGGATATAATTCGCTAGTCACCGTGATGTACTGTCAGTCTCAGTCCAGTGAGTCCACCACTGCCGACGCTGACCTTCATATTGACGAGTACAAACACCGAGGCTCCATGGGTTTTCTGGAGAGCCTCCGCCTCACAGTAAGGCCTCACAGTAAGGCCTCGCAACAATCGACATCCACTCTTGAACACATATCTGATACTGTGCGATCGGAGCAGGAGTAGAGAAAGACTGGAAACCCTACTGTATGTGGCGCTGTGCCGGGCCTGCCGGGCGCCGGCTCATCACAGACGATCGGGTGGATGCACCTCGAGGACGAGAAGTATGTAAGGTAACTAAGTAACTTACCGGGTAGTACACTAACTCCACCGATGCCTAAAGTGGCTTTTCTTCTGGTGAAGAGGACTTCCAATAGTATGTAGTTGACGTAGCCTGCTAAGCCTCCTAAGCCACCAAGCATGCAGACCAATGTCGACCACGGAGGAGAGGTCTGATCTCCAGGATATCCGCTTGGCACTGAGTCGATCACTCACTGAGTCACTACTCAGTGTACTCACTATGTTACTGTGGTCGTCCATCGCTGACTTATTGTGTCTCAAGTCTCAACTGACTAAGACAGCCAACGAAGCCATAGCGGTCAAACAGTTCGTGTCTCCGACGCACACACGGCTAAGTACGGTCGTCCAATACCTAATCGCTTATGTAGGCACCCTTGACTCCATCAAGACTTGGTCGGAACTACATTTTTGCGAGTGCTGCTCCAGTGATTCTGGTATTCTGGTATACGTGCCGCAGGGTTTGCTTGCCAATCATGCACCGGCAATTTTCTAATTTTCGACACGCCGAGGTAAAAGTGATGCTTTAAATGACTTGTTGAAAATGGCCAAGTATACAAAAGTAGGCAAATGCCCTCGACGTCCCCAAATGTAATAATCTACTTGGAGAAAATTTTTCCAACGACAGGAGCCCACCGAGCCAAATATTGCTTTCGTACGGATGATGTATCCAACGTAGCTAAAGAAGTGTTTTCTAGGCTTAGTTATAGTAGTCCGCATCTTGTTGGTTAGTATAATAGCATTAGCGACTGGTCTGTATTTATAGCACAGACCTTGCATTCGGATCGACGCTATTCCTGTCCGGCAGAAGATACAGTCGAGATCTCGAGATGGTCAAACATTTAAAGATTTCGAGAAACCGTATTACAGTTTCATGTAGCTAACTTTCAAAGACATATGTACAGCGCGCTGTATAATACATGGATACCCGATACATACATTCAATACCAGTACACGTTCGTCGACCAATCTCTTGAAGTCTTCTGGAACTCAAAAGGCCATACACGACAAATGCCTGCGATTACCACCGAAAGACCCAAGTTCCGCTCGACGGGCTGGATGGTAGATCGACCGCCCGTAAAATACAGTACCGCCTCCAGAACCCCAAAGTTTCCACCTTGGCGGTTCTCCTGTCCCTGAAAGAGAAACCCACTTGGCTCGACAGGAACACACTAAAACAGAAGGCAAAAGAGATCCCCCCCCCAATACGTTTGTTTCATAGCGCACTGTGCCACTGTCAAGCAACTCATTCCTTCCTATCCAACATTCTCGACTCTCTTTCATCCTCGCAACACCCCTCACACTCGTTTTCACTTGGTTCCCCTGGGTCATACCCTCGCACTCGCTTTCATCCCCCTCTGTTGATTTTGCAAATGCAACTGGTTCGTGACTCAACTCGACCGACTTTCACCCCCTGACTTCGTCCACGACTCATCGTTCTCGCAAATTTCGAGACCCTGCCGCTTGTCTGCCACAGAGTCTTCACTTCGACCAACAACCGCTTCATCCTCAAGTAACTCACTCTCGCTAAGAAGGATTGTTACTTCCTTCCGTGGCTGTCGATCGAGTCTTTTTCCATCTGGTGTTTCCAACAAAGCCCCGACCTTGGTCCAACCCCGTCCGTACCCCCGACCGGTAAATCACCGCACCCAAAACAACAGTGCGACTTCCCACTAGGCTGCTGGGGATATTCAACCTTGACGATTATTATCGGACGTCAAAAGGAATTTCCAAGGGTCACGCGGGTCGTTCCTGGTCTTTCCTGTTACGTTATTTTTTCACTCTACTCGACCATTCAATACTGTGTCTCGGTCGCACGTCCTTGCCCCTCCCACCGTCAACATGCTCATCAACAATATGTGGACTGCGCTTTCGATCTCCGGTCTTCTTTTGGCAGCCAACCCGGCTGTTGCCGGGTACATCGACCGTCTAGCTCCTCGTAACAGTCTAACCCTCGTCGGTTGTTACAGTAGTAAGGAGGGACTCTCGGATCAGGTCTCATATACCTTCCAGAGTTCGGGTTGGTGTTTCGATCGCTGCAATGGCAAGAAGGCCGCCGTGTTCGCCCTTACATCTGGCACAGACTGCCTCTGCGGGAATGAATTACCTCCCGCGTCTTCCAAGGTGGACAGCTCGAAGTGCAACACGGCTTGTGCTGGATGGCCCCAAGATATGTGTATGTTTGATCCCCAGATTCAGCTCCCAACCGTTCCCCGACTTCATGATCAAATAACTGAACTTTTTAATACAGGCGGAGGATCAGATTACTATTCCCTCTACACGACAGGACTGGTCAGTGATGTACCCTCGGTATCGGCGACCACCACTGCTGGCAGTTCGAAAGGCACCGGTAGTAGCAGTGGTAGCGGGAGCAGTGGTAGCGGCAGCAGCAACAGCAGTGGCAGCGGTACGGGAACCAACACCAACGCTGGCCAATCCGCGACGTCGAACCCAAACTCAGGCAGCAACGGTGCGCCTTCCGCTGTGACCGATGCAGTGGGCCACACGACAACCTACACTGCGTACGCTGAGCAAAAGACGACGGACATTTCCGGAGAAATCAAAAGCAGCCACAATACCGCTGCCATTGCTGCCGGTGTTGTGGTTGGTATCGTCGGATTGGCGGCCCTTGCTGGAGCTGCTTTCTTCTTCTATCGATCGAAGAAACAGAATGCTGAAGGCGGTTTCCGAGGCACAGCCGGTGGCTATGGTCGCGATTCGCAGCCTCCCTCCATGACAGACTCCCGTTTCGATGGCGACTACATGGCTACACGCCGCCAGAGCAACGGGAGCATAGATGATGACCACGATTTCTCTCGCCGTATTCTGCAGGTCAGTATCAGCACTACTAGACACTTGCGATAGTGAATTTGCTGACTGTTTATCTAGGTAACCAACCCTGATCGTCGCTGAGCTGGCTCGTGGAACTCCCACAATGCCGAGCCGCGCTGATACGTCGTCTGTTTTCAAATCCATTGCCAAAGGTCACACCAGGTTCCGTCCCGGACTTTTTGTTACTATGCCTCGTTTCTTGCCTCCGGTTGTAATTTAGCGGAGTCATGACGTTTTTGCAGAATTTTTGCTCTTATCGTGGCCAAACCATCTTTCAATGTCCATATTGTGGGTGAATATGTATTCTCATGTCCTTCGAAGGCAGACGAGCAAACGTTGCCAGACACGCCCAGGCTTGCACGAGGGTCAGACCAAAGCGCTTGTGCCTGAATCCTCGACTGCTGGCTTGCAGCCCGCGTGAATCTGGCACGTGTGCATCTTTCCTGTTGTCACTCATTTCTTGGGCTTGGTCTGGGCCACAGATTCTATGGTTTTGGTATACTTCTTGTTATCTGTCGAACTGCTGGTAACGGATACTGTCAAATTTGCTCGATGCTCCTGCGTTTTAATACATTTCATGACCGAAAATATTCCTTACCTTCCCGAGACTATCTTGATAATAATTCTGCCTCGTCTCTCTCGGATGCCTACCGGCTAACCAGCAGATGCTGCGTGGTACTCGAGACAGTCCGTGTCTCACGATTACTTGCTAACTGCAAAACAAGTGCTTAGTAACTGTCGTGGCTAAAGCTCTTGGAAGGTGAAACCGAATGTCGTGCATGACCAACGAAGACCTAGTGCGTGTCAGAGTTCGTGACTCTGATCTTCGAGAGCTGAGTCATGTCCTTTTCTTGTAGGGATTCAAATTCTTTGAGCAAGCGCCCCGGCAAGAGACCAAAGTTCTGCGAGCCCCCGTTGTCCTACAAAATCCTCATTCAATGCTGGTCCTTGGGAGTGAGTCTTGACCCCGGTGGTTTCAGTCATTTTTTAATGATGTTAGGACCTGAAGTTCTGTACCGCGACGTCGAACACTGTGCGCTTCAAGCTCAACTGTGCGGGCCATAACCGCGCTCAAAGCTCAAGTTGTTCATCGACGCTTCGAGTGCGAAAGCTCGACATTGGATGAGTTTAACACGGCTGTTCCACATCCTCACTCGGGTCATTGGTCTGTATGCCCAACGGCCAGGATGAATGATCATGTCATTATTCGACTCCGGGGGAAAGTCTCGCTCTTGTTCTGGCCTGGGATGGCACACTGCGCGTTTCATTTTCGCTTCCGAGACCGCACCGCTAGCAATCTCGCCGCACCGCTAGCAATCTCGCTGAACATCATGTATCTCGGTCACGATTCCGTCAAATTGTCACACCGTCCACTCGGCCCTCAAATGCTTTGCAGGAATCACTGGCCATTTCTGAGCTGGTGCGGGAACGTGGACCTGTGCCTCTGGATCACGACGTGTACAAGATGAGATTCGAGCATCTGTCAGAAGAGTCGTATGTACACTCGACCTCTTGTGACAGGCCGTCCTCGACGTTCAACTGTGCTCAACACTATACGATGAGCCTTGGCGGGTGGCCATGCTCGACAGCAGGCCAAATGCCCTCCCTCACATGGAGACACCTTCGAGATAACACAAGCTACGATCTAGGACACAGGCAGAACTGGCAGCTCACACCTGCAAACGGGTGGGGACGGGGCCTCTAATAGCTGTCAGATGGTCATTGACACCTGTCATGGTTTCTCACTTGAGCACTTCGAGCATCGGGTACTCTGTGCTTCTAGTGACCTCGGCACCAAGGCAGAACCGGTCTCCATCATCATGCCAATTCTCTCGAGCGCCATCATCATCGACAGTTCTCAGTCTCGTCTTCTGCTCTTCGCCCCGACACCTGTTCAATGTGACATTCTTGCATCGTCAGTCATGGCCCTAGAGCCAGCGCCTCTGATGCCTCTTGTCTGGTATCACTCTGTCCGAATCTTACTTTTTCTGTTGAATGGAAATATGACATCAGAGCCCAGTAATATCAGCTCGGCCATTGCAGTGCATGATGCGTATCACCACCAACTTTGAATCTTTTTTCAAAAGTCCCCTTCTCAAAGCCTCTGAGGTCATATACGTGACTTTGACTTGCAATGTTCATCTAAAACGGGTGCAAAGCGTTGATAGCTAAATGAGCACTATTTGGACTACCGAGCTCGTAGTCCAAGGCATTATTGACCCTTGATCGTGAGACGTGGTAAGCTACGTATATGCAGGTTGGAGGCTGGATCATCGACGGCTTGGAGAATAACGCCTTAGCGTCACCATCGATCCAGAGATCAACGAAATACCGTACTGATCAGACAACCCGTAGGAAAGACGTCATACCATGCTGTGATGTCTGCAGCATAGACATTCCATCCTTCTTGCCTGGGATCTCATCCTTTCCGCTTAGAACAGGGGTGCCCTTCCACGTGGAGAGCTCAGCACGCAGGAAATCCAGAACAGAAAAGATTCAAGTCAGTTGACATGAAGAACGGGCCCTGGGGCTCTCTCAGACCAAGGATCGTTCCACCTGCTTGTCTGTCTAGTGAGATCTCATACCCTCCACGGTCAAGACCCCCCGTACGTAGTGGAAGATTGGCTCGGCCGCCCGGCTTGAGGAGTCCCCCTCCATATTTCAATCGAGAGATTTCGACCCATGCCGATGAGCTTAGTCCTACTGCTCTGGGCAAACGACGAAAGCTCCATTGTACAATCAGAGATCAGTCCAACCCGAAGGATGATGATAGTACAAACTATTGGCTCGATTCCCCAGAAGTAAAGTTCGGGATAGATGGTGTAAGGTGTAGTAGCTCACTCTTGCCACACAGCTCCCCTTTCGCCGGCAAGTCGAACTACCTCGGCCGCGGACAGAGCACTCATCCACAATCAAAGCATTGTCAGGTCCATCCAGACCAAAAGATCTGCTATTCCCGAAAAACAAAGTGTCCCCTCAAGGTCCCAATCTAACTTCCTCGATAGAGTCCTTGTTCACACCGATACGGGTACACTCTGGCGATCACCCATCCCGTAAGCGAGTGGCTGACTTCCAACGCCTCTTCTGCAGCGGTCTCACGCAGACTGAGTTGCGGGCGGCAGAGGAACGGGCCCAAGGGACCAATCAAGCCCATGTTGGGTTCCAACAGCGCCTGAGTGTTGGACATGCAGTTGGATAGTGAAGGATAACTCAATTCGTCTTCACGGGGAGATCCCGACCGGGACCGCTAGGTTCATATGATGTCACTTGGGGGAGTTGGGAGACTTCTCGAACAGACTGAAGGGAGAAAGAGAGAGAGAGAGAGAGAGAGAGAGAGAGAGAGAGAGAGAGAGAGAGGGTTCATGGGCATTTGACGATCAACTTCAATACACAAACAAACCGGCCTTGCCATTTCGAGCTCGGACCTGGGGGAAAGACCTCTCGCTTCTTCTTCGTTCCATCGCCTTACTCGGTAGAGAAAGCCAGTCATAGCTAACAAACAGTACCGACTCACCGAGTAGTCTCATGTTATCACTGTAAAGGGTCAACGTCGTGAGCTCCATCAACACCATGGAAATACCTGATGCTGCGGGCCTGACCTTACCAGTGCCTTCATTATTTACCAGGTGCTGGTCCTTTGAGAAATGGCAGAGCGGAGACGGAACAGGATGCCCCATCGCTGACCGTCTACACTCACAGGGGGAGAGGTTTCTCGAGTGGCATGGTTGATCTAGAACTTCGCGTAGCGAACTAGTTGCGGAGCAATGGATGTAGCGGTACGAGTTGCCAACGTTTTTCTGAGGGTGGGATTGGGAGGGCGTCACTACGAGCCAACGCATGAAGAGGGAGATGTTGGGGGTGAATTAGCTCCGCGACAGGAGGGGAGTTTTGAGGAGTACTGACTCTACTGATTAGTACTACTGGTCTAATACTGCGTTTTGAGTCCGTACCACGTGTACTTGGGCTGTAGTAGCAATATTTCCCTCTACATCGACAGCATAGAGCCATGATTGGTGTCCAAGATAGATATAGTAATACGAGTCTCCCAGAAGACTACTCGTTGTCGACAATTAGACAAGTTTAACACTCTTGCCTTCAAAGCGCTTGCCTGATTCAGCAGTGTCCATTCACTTTCAGTTGACTATTCACTTTCAGTTGACTATTCACAAAGATAAGGCGGCTCCTATATCCACATGCCGATTCTATTCACTCTGGTAAGTTGTGACAACCTTGAACCAGCATCATGCCTGGGGATCAGGAGTACAAGCAGAATTTTCTGGTGTTTGCCATCAATGGCAAAAACCCCCAAGTTGAGCCCCCATTTGCGAGACAGCAGCCTCTTACCAGAAACAACTCAAGGGAAAATTCTCCCACGGCATGCCACGCCGGATCAACAGCAGCGTGGCTTCTGCATAGACACCCACTCTTGGATTTTCACGTGTTGGCAAGATGAAACACTAATCATATACCATGTAGATTAGCACTAAAGCAGCACAGTAGTCCTCAGTCACCTATCCTATCAAATGTACGCCATGCGGGCTGAGGTTTTGCTTTTTTTCCCCCTCCTCTCCTCGCCTTATTACCTCCTGACGATATACGGACGAAGAGCCGTCCTCGACTGTGTGTGCTTGCTGACCTCCTAGGGGTAGGTTTTATGGCTTGGACCTTGCAGATGGATGATAGTGGAGTCTCCTTTTTCAACTCGACTCTTCGTTGCTTTAGTCTGCAACACTGTGCAATATGCAATGTGCATGCTGCATGTTACATACCGGTTCGATGCATGCAGCCACTCAAAACTTCATGCTCAAAATGGTAAATCAGCGGCTCATTTCCGCGCAGAGGAGATCATTGTTGGATCGCCTCTCGACCAGCGGAGTGGACTCTTGACATTCGTATGAAGTGATGGCCTTCTCAAAGCCTTAGCGGGTATCTACGTACTAGATCCTTTTGTTGAAAGTGTATCCACGAGAAAGAGGAAGATAAGACAAGTCTCTTCAGACCTAGAAAGTCAAGTGGCGATCGATGTGCTTGTTCCATTGACCTCGCCCCTTGGAGAGAATCTCGGTCCAAGAGGCGCACACGGGCGTTTCTCCTATAGAGTAGGTAATGTTGTTTGGTTGACGATTGGAAGAGAGGACCACGGCCACTGCACTTTTCATGTTCCGCCGCCGTCTTAGGCATTGATATTCTGGAAAATTAAAGCGCTATCCTACAGACGGTTGATGCAAGCCAAGAACTACCGAGTTTGGTGTATTGGTGTAAAATGCCAAATTACACTCTTGTCTACTTCCCAAAGGGGGTTATTGGTTTGCGCCGCATACGTGATTCTGCTTGATCTGGCTGTGGATAGTGGAAAAACGTTCTATATAGGAGGGAAATAGACTAGAATCACCCGATGAGTGGTGAATCCTGAATTGTTGGATGGGGTGGTGCCTACCTAGCCAACACCTGTCCCTGCTGGGTATTATGGCTCCAAAGCTGCCCAGATGTTCGTGTCCAGCAAGTATCTACCCAAACTCCATCCTACCTAGGGTAGGCTGAATATCTATGTTTCCCTTCCGGGCGCCCCACGGTTACATCCATGCATGTAAATACCTAACTGTATACCTAACTGTATATCATGTGCGACCCTCATCATCCATGCCCAAAACCACATGGCAGGGAAGATCAGCTACCTGCTGCAGTCCACTGCAGTCCTGAAACACCAGAATTTGCCTCTTCCCCCCCCCCCCCCCCCCCCAGCCGCAGGCCCCTTGCATTCCTGGAAAATGTGCTTAGTCTCGATCTGCAGTCATCCATGCAGAGGCACGTGGGACCTGTAGGGCAAGAGACTAGACCTGGATGAGAATCTGGGCGACTTCTACCGGCTTTTGTCCAGCTGCATCTCTCTCATCGACTGTATCTCACTGGTTACTCCTGTTAGGCACGACCCACCGTCCTACTGACGGCCTGTGGAAAGAGTTGGGGAGTATTGTACACACTACACACATTGAGAGTGACGGGGCATCTAAGAGCGGAGATTACTATCGATGCAAGACGCCTAGGTGATTTTGCCGTCGCGTATCGATGTTCATCCTAAGATATCGACACGCACTACTTGAGCAGCGGCGATACTGTTTCATGTACATGACCTTCGCCGCTAATGAAGCTATAGTCCCAGGGGATGTGAGAATCAGAGTTGTTGGGAGAATGATCCTGGTCCATGTGGTTGTTCGCACACGTCTCACGTCTTAGGGAGTCTCCAGCAATTAACTGAATGATCAGCATCCATCAATGCAATCAAATCATCAAAATAGGGTTTTTCATTCATGTTGAGAATATGGAGTGAGAATTAAAAGAGACCGAATTTAATCCTCTTCTGGCCGAGTCACGTCATTTAGTTTGTCTTCGGAGGGAAGACCATACGGTGGATAAATCGATATTCATGATCAGTCTATCGGTACTTTGGCGAACAATATCGGTTTATTTGTCTAGAAATAAATGTCTAACACCCTGATTGGTGGCCTGTCAGACTAAATCCTCAAGATACCCCGCGAACGAAACGGCTCGCGGCGTGCAAGAAATGCAGATAATGTTATTCGTTTGATTTAGACAAGGAAGAAGTTACAGAATGAGAACCGGAGAAATAACGCTTCGGTCGTTCAACAACCTTGTCAAAGCGCGGGTCTTCTCAGAAGAGAAGGAGAAAGAAACCCGGACAATTATCAAACTTGCAGTCATTGACAAGCTTCTACAAAGCTCTTCTCACACAAGTGCTTGTTCTTCGCTCGTGAGACCTTGGCGGCGGAGTCGCCCTAAATTGACCATTTAGGTACGCGAGAGGTGAATCGGAGTCATTGCAGGACAGATCGTGCTCTCGTTGGCTGCACCAGTGTCTTCAGATCGTGACGCCTCAATGCTGACCGCGTCCTAAATCTACAGTTTCTGCAAAATCTCACCTGAGACTCCTGGAATAATGCTCATCAGCTTGGCGAACTGAGAGCGACGAGTGGCGACTATGTCCCGGAACTTTGAAGGATGCTCGAATTTCACGCTCTGAAGTCATTACGCCATCAGCTGAGCTCCAGCACTGAAGTTGCTCTGGCACGATCGATCCCTGGGCTCTCATTCGTTGTCTCCCCTGATTCACAGACTCCATGCTCATCTCTATACGTTCTTGTCAAGCACGCATCGGATATCCGGCAACCTGATGAAGATTGATTAGCGGTTGCATCAAAATCGGGGTTAGCTTTGGTCCGTCAGCATAGCCTCGATGGACATATTTCATTCCGTTCACTGTTTCCCCCTCCCCTCTCATAGATCCAGAACGGCCCGTTCTAGTCAAAAAAGACGAGTGACGTATGGGCTTGAATGTCTGACATCTGATAGAACGAAGATGAGGGGTGCCGAGTAAGCTGCATGAACGAACCACCCCCGGAAGAACCTCCAGTCGCACGCTCTCGCCCATTCGGAGTGAGTCTAGGTTGCATGGGCGCCATGTGCACGAATCCATGCCATCATCAGGGACGATCATTGCCGTCTCTTCGGGGCCATTGATCTCTGAGACCCCCCTGTCCATCTCATAGCCAAGTGGTCATCTCACCTGTCAAGCTCATCATATATCATCATCAATAACCTTTTTTCGGCCTTTTGTCTAGGGCTCTGGGTCTTCATCTTTCCATGGGTGCTTTGCGCAGTCACGGGAGTGAACCGATCGTCGGAAACTGATTGGCGTACCTTGGGGGGAGGGGGAGTCTTACGCAGATCTCTCGCTATACTGTGAAGTGGACGACTTGAACACAGGCGAAGCATTGTCATTGTTGGCGCAGATCCGATGCGAATCAACGCCCATCGAAGACCAACCGACATAAGGTCACAAGGATGGCATCCCGCTTCAACATCACAGAGAATCACCGGAGACTGCCTAATCGCCCTCGGCTTTCCCCGTATAAGTCCGCTCTCTCTCACTTGACATGGGATAGAAACCTAACAGCGCATTCAAACAACCTTCAGGTCAACTGGCCACCAACCAAAAAATGTACAGTGTTGACTGTTGACTGTTGACTGTTGACTGTTGACTCGTTTGAGTGTACGCTGTAGTTACAGTCCACTACCTGTCACTGACCGAGTCAAAATATCGGGAAATTTACCCATAAGCAGCCCCAGCCAGGATGGGAGGGATATAGCGCCCCCTTGGACAATCCAACCTCACAAACCGATAGGAAATAACGAGGCGCAAGAAGTGCGTTCTGACTGGCCCTGAAATGCTGACGGAATTCTCGAGCTTCACCAGGTAACTCTGTAATATGCACGTTGATGGAGCAGAAGCGTGGGGCGAAGGTTTTATCCTGGCTAGTCTAACCAATTCAGGAATGTGCTCAAAGTGTAGCTGGGAACTGCTTAAGCATTAATGACGGAAGTTAGTCAGGGCCTCGCTCCCCCGGGGAACTCCCACTGAATGACTCGCTATTGCTAGTATGCTAGCCTGGCAGTACGAGGCTACTGGCAGTGGCTCGGCTTGGACTCTGGAAGATTCACGTCATAAATGCAAGCTAATTAAGGGATTTGGTTCATTTAAAACATGGGCTGACAAGGAAGATCGGGTCAACGGACGGGAGGCAGAAAAAGGGCCAGCCGCCAGTCAATGGTCCTTCCCGCTCTGTCGCGGGTATGAGGCAGTTTAAGCTGTAAGGCTGAGAAAGGTGCTATTCTCTATAGATGAGAAACCGTTACGGCCGAGATATTGAAAAAGATACATTATATCTCTGCCTACCTCTTGAATTGCGAAGATGTGCCGAAGGAGGAGCAGTGGTGCCTCAAGTCTTTTCTAGCTGCAAGCAACGGTCTTCATAGAACGCATACAAGGACGCACCGGCGATGAACAAAAGTCACAGGCGTATGAGGCATGATCAAGTGCTCTTTAATCCAACATATCTGGCCGCCGGCCTGTCTCCCACGGCTGCACGCGTCGCTTAATGGGTTATCAGGGTAGAACCACAACCTTGTGAACTTAGCAATAGCTGCAAATTGCAAGGGTGTTATTTCAAAGACAAATGCCTCAAGCGACATTTGCTGACTATATTATATGCGCGGGGATGAACGAGATTAGACAAAGACATGCTGTTGAATGTTCACTGGTCTGGTCACTGCAATTGCACATGTTGCATGCATGCAGTTTCCCAACACCGAGATTCCTCCGGACTCGGTTCATTGGCTTGCAATCGCAGCCACGTCTGCACACCGAGTGTTGTCGGAAGGCCAAGGCCGACAGGCGGCGGAAATGTGCAACGGGCTATCACTGTCCTATTTTAAGAGTAGTCCAAGCCTATGCAATACCGTCCATGAGATGTGCAATCCCTTCGAACTTTATTCTTCGGTCTTCAAGCCTGTCACCATGAGACGAACGAGGGTATTCGTCGATTCGTAGAGAAGCTCAGTATTGTGGATAATGGTGAGACACCAAATAGCCTCGATTTGCGCCCGCCATATTCCAAAATATCCCACATTCCTCATGTTGTCAACTGCGACCATCAGTGGCAGCGCAGTGAATGGGCAAACAAGGTATAAGCGTAAAATTGCGGAGACTGGAAAGTCTATCATGTCAGATAGCACTCTGGTGGCCGACAGAGGTAGTAAAGGTTCGCCACCCGATTTAGCTCAATTTGACCACTGTTTCATGTTTTGAGCCTCTGAGCTTGAGCTGTCCATGTCACCATGTCTCTCAGTACTCAGATCAGTACTAGTTAGACTACTAGTATTAGTAGGTAGTACCTACTAGGTACTATAGTAGTATAGGTGGTGTACTGCCCTTGGTCCGTGAAGAATTGGCCCCGTTAACGTGTTCCCGCAATGGAGCAGACCTGAGTTAAATTTAGCATCAGCAGTGGCCCCACCCAAAACGGACTCCTCCACCGAGTCGCACTGAGGAGCTGTCAGAAGACTCCAAAGTCCACACACATAGCATCAATATTGATGTAGTCAGAGGACCTTCCTTTTCAAACATGGTTTCAACTTCCATGGATCGTACATGGGCCGTGTCGACTCTGTCGAGCAGGTCCAGTGCTGCTAATAATAATAGAGAGCGTAGGTTGTCGTGATGCAAACCGGTTGTAGGATATAATACCATTGACTAGCTTTCGACCCATGACTGACAGACTTACCGTGCGTGCAATTGCTGTTGGTGTCAAAAAGTCCGCGCAACAGCTTTCATCTCATGTGTGACCTGAAGCCTTCTCTTCACCGGAAACATCCCACATGGCGTAGGGTGTAAAAGTCACATGACAATGTATACCTGGTCAATGTAAACACCGGCAGAAAGTCCGAAATGTCCGCCATTTACCGGACTGAAAGCAGTGACGTTCCGTCGCAGCATAGTCACACATGGCTGTTTCTTCTGGATATTGCGAGGCAGTACAATAGACCAGTACATCGACGACATACACCCAGGTGCCTCGTTGTGCTTCCACTTTCGGGCTAGGAGGGTAGCACCAATAGTCGCAAAATGACATGGGCATGACCTCCGTCCAAGTGATGTAGCCATCTATCCCCAGACCCATGATCTCCACGGAGGGAAGGTTCATCGCTATTCTGGCGATCGTCTGCTAAGCCCAGTGATAGAGTTCTGGGTGCAGCAGCCAGCAGTCGACAGCAGACTCTCACAACCCACTGAACCCAGTGATGCAGTCAAGCCTCGCTTACCTCTTCTTGCACATCCTAACTAGGATGATAGTGCCATGCAGGACCGGCTGAGAAGCTGGTTAATTGTCAATAATTTCCTGAACAGGCTAGTGCAAAGTTTAGCAAAATTAGACTACGATCATAGCGGAGCGGAGCCTCCTATTAAAGTGGATGAATCCGTGCGCCGGTTGGGTTGTGCCACTCCATGCAAAAGGTGAGGACCGGGGAGCGAAGAGCCATGCTAGTGATGAATCACAAGTATAAGCAGGCGTGTTTAGCTCACTATTTTTACATAACTATGTCAACAGCGATCCACCACCAGGAGGTTCGCCCAATCTCACGCTCCATACAGTATCCGTGGAGGATTGCCACGTTTTCACGAGAGGATGACGGAATCAAGCCACGGTGGAGAGCCCAGAAAAGGTTGGTTTGTACCACGGTCAAAAGGAGCGTTCCCGACACTGGGCCATGTATCGATGGGCTGATGATCCATATGCTTGTCGAAATCTGAAACGCACCATCTTCCTATATACCAATTGCCGTGCATTAATTGCTGTTTATAGTTCTCCAAGACTCCTACTAAGCAGCATGGACCTACGTTAAGGTTGAAAATCGTGGTCATACCTTGGCCACAGGCGATATAGTACCATTTGGTCATGAACCTGAAAAGTGCCCATGATACTACTACATGTACGAATCCCATGTTATGAACTGAAAAGATAGCAGGTTTATATTGTAATAGCTCGCTTCCATTCAATCTTCAAAACAAAGCCTCTCCATCTACACAATCCAGAGATGCTAGGTACATACACTGTGGACGTCGATCACTCTATCCAGTCAAGATGCTGACGAAGAAATTCCAACGGCATCCAGGTCATCTAGGTCATCTAGGTCATCTAGGTCATCTAGGTCATCTAGGTCATCTAGGTCATCTAGGTCATCTAGGTCATCTAGGTCATCTAGGTCATCTAGGTCATCTAGGCCAAAATAGCATGATGTTCCAACCATAGTGGAGTGGCGAGATATGATGATCATGGATCTTGCAGACCCAACTCGTCTAATCTGTCTCAATCGAGTAATAGTCTCATTCTGCTTTTCTCGGCCCCAACCTTACCCTGGGAGGAACCTAAGCCCACGTTTCTTGGGGCCAAAATGCCGAGCCGTAGGGTTCGCTGGTGGAATGGATCACCCATTCCTGTCTTCGGCTCAGACCGCCAGATATCGATCACCCTTGCTTCTCACAGGCTCTTGTCACCTCTTTAATCTGCATGGTGATCTTCGAAGCTACGTTTCAGATCTTGCAGGGTACGCCACGACGAGTGATGATTCCTGCACAAACGAGTCCCCCAGCCTGGCTCCATTTTGCACGCTCGCCACACATGAGGCAAAAGGCAACTCTACTGGTTATTTCAGGGCACATGATCTTGCTTAGCAGTGGAAACGGGCACGAAATCAAACTTGGCAGATTATGGGTATGGGGAGAGAAGCATTCTTATGCGACAGTACAAACCAGAGAGCAGAGAAGGTGGTACAGTATACACTGCATACTATGCAGTGCTCAAATGGTCTACATTCCAGGAATGTTCCAGTTCCGGTAAAAAGGGCAAATAGATTCGGTCAAACTAAGATATGACATCGTATGAGGCAATAGTCGCTAATACGCCGAATAATATGATTATCACATGTTCCAAACGACACTATACATTATTACATACTACATTCACCTCCAATCTTGTCTGATCCCTCCATCAGCCCTATCCAGTGTCTCTGAAGCCTCAAGATCTACGGTCTCTGGGGCCGTCCTCCGACCAGCCCACATTCGTTCTATCTTCATCACCAAAAGCACAGAAAGCCCCCAATCCTCCCGCCGAAGATTGGAAGTCACGCATCCGTCACCATTCCACCCTCCCCCGTATATACAAGGCATGGTAACACGGGAGAATTAGTGATAACCTACTTCCGCTTCAGGCATCGCTCATGTCAGGGATCTCGAGGGATGTGGTGGTGATTGAAGGTGAAGAAGGTTACTGTACGCCACGGTCTGATCGTCCGCAACCCTACGGAGGATGGGGATCGGCGACTCTGAAACACACGAGGCAAGCGATCCCTTGATCGGTGATTTGGCGTGCAGCGCAGCGTATGTCCACACCCCGTAAGTGACGCTGTACAGTTTGGGGTATCGGAACAGCACACTCCTCTTTTCAGTTCTCACCCCAATTTTTGTCAGAGTGTCAGCATGCATGAAGTACCAAACCATCATAACTCTCATGTCAGACCTCTTTTGCCCCTCCCAAGGCACACTGTCGGAAGACCCACCGGGCTGATTCTTGGTTTTGCGCGATGGTCCGCGTGAAAGTCAATCACGGTCGGACTCCGGAAATCAGCCTTGTGTACGATACCTCGTGCTCGCTGTTCTCTGAGGGACACCATGTGATCGGGGTTGTATTGCCGTTCTATCTGGCCCATCGCCGAGCATGTGGCTATTTTGACTTTTGACTATATTTGTCATTCTCTCTGATCCCGCAGTGGGGAAGATAAGATTGACCTGGTGGAAGAGATTTGACATCATTCACAGAACTTGTACGGTGAACAGTAAAAATAACACCAAAGACTTCGGCCAAAACCTCAGTGATAGCAGTCACAGAAGTACCAGACCTGGTCTTGCCCGTCTTGGACCTCAGGTGAAGATACAGGGCCTGAACAAACTCCACTGTGTCACACCATAACGTGCGGGAAGGCCGAGAAGAGATCGTTAATCATTGCTTATTGCTTGTTCTTTTTCTGGTAGCCGTCTGACGCGCAGCCAAATGATAGTCTGAGCCTCAGGGACATGACATCAAACCTGAGCACTCAAACATGCAGATGACAGGGTGCTTCCTATCATCTGAGCTCATGAGCGCAATCAATCGAATTCAGACGAGACTAGTACGCACTTGTGCACTACTTGACCAAGTTGCCATTATGTTTTCAAACATTCCAGACTATTACGACCATACCTTCACCTACCTATCTATCCATCGTGGCCCGTGTCCCAGGAATTCGTTACCAACATCTCGTACGTTATCCTTCAAAAGCCGGAATGCAATTCAAATCCCTGGCCTTGGCCGACTGCAGAATGTGCCGTGGCACATGGTCATAATCCTGGTCCTCAGTGGCCAATGATTGATCGGGTCTCCTTCGGCCACACGATCACGACTTGGCGTTGAATCCTGCGTTTACCTGTCTTGGGAGGTCCATAACAGAGTCTGTGGAGAGCCCCATAGCTATGATTATGGACTAAGCCATTTACGGTAGTCAGTAGGCGAGTACAACTGCTAACCTTCTTTGCATAATGTGAATGTGTCGGTACACTAGTGCACCTGTACTGTATTGCCGTCCCGATTGAATCATCATAACTTGTGGCCCCACCACATCATACTAGCATCGTGGGGCAGTCCCGTTGGGTACCACGGGACAAGAACTCTCATGAATCATGGTCGCGGTCGAGAGCTTTTCCCGAAGTGACCCAACTGATGACCTGTGTTTGAGCAGAGAGAGCGGAATATCATCAGGGCTTCAGGACCTGTGATATATAGAATCTGGAGGATGGGACAATCAGTGACCTACTGCGTAACTCTTTCAAAAGATGTGAAATCATTCAGTTCTGCGACCGAGACCTTCCTCTGGAGATGATCGCATCATAGTTGGAGCGGCGCTCGGGTTTTGGAAGGGGTTCAGGGCCCGGCGTCGAGGGACCCAAGGAGGTACCTCACAGATGACACTGATTGCAGCGAATGGTCAAGTACTCACTAGGCTCGTACTGTAGTCAGAAAGTAAAAATGAGTATGTGATGTAGCTTTCTTGTATTGTACCGTACGGTGTTCCCGTCGCGCCTCGCGGCTGAGCCGACTGTCTTCTCCACAGCCTGACTCGCACACCGTCCCTCCCTCAGGGAGCCTCATCCTGCCCCATTCTTCAGCATCCCACACCCGCAGATTGGGAATCATATTCTCGAGTCAAGACAATCGTCACACCCAAATCTTTGACAGGGACACAGGGCTCATCTTACCCAGGTCGATGTCCCCCCCCCTCCCCGATTGTCATTCTATTTCCAGAAGAATTCCTCCTAGTGTCCTCATTTCCGGCGCATCGGTAGCGAAGTTTGCGTTGGTTTTGAACCACTCAGAGCTCGATCTCAACCAACACCAGCACAAAAATACCACTAAGGATTTAGTCCCATTGCCCGTGGGCTCTCGCCAAAGGTGAGGCGTTCGGAGGGTTACAGTCTGCAGCAGACCAACGACCATTCCGGGAACTGCAAGGACTCAAGGAGTACCGTAGTATGTATTAGGACTAGAGACTAGTACAGTAGTAAAGGGTGAAGAGAGTTCATCTTCTCTCCCGGGGGCTCCTGGGAGCTCCTCTCGCACACCGTCCTCCAGAATGGATTTAGTGCACGTCAATCAATCGGCCAGCACACCAGTCATAGATTGACGGCATGGCTGCCCCTTCGACATACCCGATGAGGCCATAGGTCCAAGATGATCGACAATCATGAATTTTCCCCCAAGTTCGCTCCGTCATGTGTGTACAGTCGTACCTTGTACACTGGTACAGTCCCTCCAGAGTACCGTGAGCTCGGTATCTACGAGTCTCAACAGTGTGTCTCGAGTACCCATATCTCTCTACACCGTGTGCTTTGCGCCTCCAACCTGGGCGCCATCGATTCCCACCACTATAGTGCGCGCCCGATATGCTGGCTGGGCGTTACACAGGATTCTTGTCTGCGGCAGCGCTGTTGGCACGCCTCAGCCGCAACGTCTACCACCGACAGGCCTTGCAGTGAACCTTCCGTTCCGCCGTCGACCTGAGTGGTCCGCTCGCACAGCTAACCCGCTTGAGTAAGGATGGTCGTGGTGGCTGCTTTTCATCCTCATCCAACAACGTGGTGAAATGCTGAGTGGTTCGATGGTCAAATTGAGGTTCACTTCTGTGAAGCTAAAAGAAAAGGATCAAATGGGAAGAAATAAATTCAATCGAGGGTAAAAAGAAGAAGAAGAAGAAGAAGCAGAAGAAGAAGAAGCCCAAAAAAGAAAAGAAAAGAAACATTAAATGCAGAAAAAACAACCGTCCCCCCTGAAGAACACCAACGGTCGACCAGAACGAGTAATGATGACTATATCGGGGCCAAATCAAGGTACACATACGACAGTCCCATCTGTCAAGAGGAAGATTAGCATTCTCAGTGATGATCTTGTCTGTTTCATGTTTCCTTTGCTGGACAGTTTATTCGTCTCGATAATAATAGGATGGGCTCACGCCTGATCATCCCGAGCGATCACCGCCTCCACGCCCGTGCTTGGTTCTCTCTGATCTAAGGTTAGCAGGATAATTATGGGTATTATTTTTGGAACCCGGGGGAATTTACCCAAGTGACTCTGTCCGTCTAGCACAGGAGGAAACTGTTCACTGACTGGGGATATTGCCTGAAAGTACACTAGACTGATGCACGAGGGAATACTGGCCCACCATCAGCGACCCAGCTCCAGAAGAGTACGAGGTAGACAGTACCACTCTTACCCACGACGTTCGATCCGTGAGATGGGATCATTTCCGCTCCCTCGATATTATTACCTGATTTTTTTTTTCCAATTTCGAATTTTGGGGGGGGTTTTTTTTTTTTTTTTTAAAGCCCAGGCGCCTTTTTCACATACTCCCGTTGACCCGTCTCCACGCTCTTGTTGGAGGCTCTGATGGACTTAGCCCTCAATCTCGATTCGATTCTGGTTCCCCCTCCGTTTTCTTGTTCACTCGACAGTAAATCTCAATAATCGCATTTTCAGTCCCCTACCTCATCTTTCGACTCATTCGAACGCGGACAATTTTCGTCATTTCCCATTTCTTAAGCTTCCCGGTTTGGGAAAGCTAGCCATCCACACGGGAATCTGTAACAATAGCCCCCGCCGGTGCTATCAACGTGCTGCTTCTATATCAATCCAGTCTCCTCCGCATTTCTGCGCATTCTTCATCAGTTTCATCTCGACCGCCAACCCCATTCTAGATTCCTTCTCTGAATATTTCCAATTTTTGCATTGCGCTCGGTTCCTCGATTGACGCTCTCCACTCATCTGCACATACATACATATATACCTCCTCGTCCTTCCCGTTCATCACCTCCGCAGTATCTCCGCCAGTATACTTCAACATGACTCGATCATCTCAGCCCGCGCGAAAGAGCCACTCCCGCATTATCTCAGAGTCATACTCTTATGCCACTGTCAGGTTGACCACGCCTGCTACATCTGCATCATCTTCACCTGAACCTCATCTCGTCTCGTCCTCCACATCCGCCATGGCTGGTCGCCGAGGCACCATGCGCCGCAGTCCGCAGTCACAATCCGAGCTCCCCTTACCCATTACCTATACCCCTACCACCCACCGTATCAGCAAGGCAAAGAAGGGAAAGCGGGTACACGCTTGCGAATATCCTGGATGTGACAAGGTATGCGCCTCCTTCGGAAGGACTGAGATGATCGTCTGTATGTGCAAGCCGACACTGACGTTCCATTCGCCAACCTGTAGGTCTTCACCCGGGCAGAGCACCGCAGGCGACATGAGGTGAACCACAACCCAGAGGCCTCACACCGGTGTACATATCCAGGTTGCAAAAAGGCTTTCCACCGGTCAGACCTGTTAACGCGACACATGGAGAGACAGTGAGTTGAGAACCTCCATCTTCGGAACATCGTTGCGCATCGGCTTCCGTACCCTCCCATATGACTCTCACAGACCAGAACCCTAACTTGGCCCTTTCCGTGCACCACAGTAAATTGGAAGCTCAGTCGGAGCAACGCCACTGGACACCACCAGCTTCATCCGCGCTGCTCGACGATTCCGCCTCAGTCTCACGCTGCGTGTCCATGGACAGCCCCCAGATGCTCACCGGAACCCCGCCACAGTCGCATGCGATGTCGATTGGCACCATCGTGGCACCGGGGATTCACCCAGACCTCGCCAACGGCTGCTCATTGATGTGGAATGGCATTGACTTGCCGCTGCAGCCTCGCCCCACGACCAACCTGTTCCAAAACCTGCCCGAGTCCGTGGACGACAGCCCATTTTACTCCTCCCCTCCAGAGACCTGCCCCTCTCCACTCTCCGATGTGGCCTTTACAACGATGCCTTCCCAACCGGGCTCCATCTCATCAATCTCCTCGCTTGGCAGCTCTCTGCTGGATCAATACCCGAAAACCATCCTGAACGCCGACGTGACCTCGTCCCCTCAACAAATGCCCACTCCTCTCCGGTGGGACAATCCCGATGCGGGAATGCCCCCATCCCACATGGTAGCCATGTCGATGGAGGAGAGCCTGATCCAGCACCCTGCGCAATGTCACTACCCTTCTCCCTCCTGGTCTGGGACCGATTGCCTCTACGATGAGCAAGTACAGTCATTGACCCAATTTCAGCCCATAAGCTGGAAGCAATGGGACATGTGAGCAAAGGCTCTTTTTGTTCTTTCGAATCTGTTGCCTTTCCTGCTCTCTTTCTCTCTCTCTCTCTCTCTCTCTCTCTCTCTCTCTCTCTCTCTCTGTGCTTGGGAAATGAAATATACCCGCGCTTTGACGCTTCCCGCGGACGATCTGTTCGTCTTTATACGAATTCAACGACTTTCTTTTTATTTCTCTCCTGTTCAACAGCACAGCTTTGCATCATGACCACTAGCCGGGATTTGTATCCCAAAAGAATACGAGAAGACCTTTTTGTGAAGACCATTTGGTGTTTTTGAGTGATTTTGAAAAGAACCGTGTCCCCCAAGAAGCCCGACGGAGGGCACGACAATCCGCTGTCCGTCTTGATTTTTGTCCTGCAACCCAAAGCAGAATGTCAACGGATGACGAGCAAAGAGCAAAGAGCGAAGAGGGTTTAGAGCCAGTCTTGATTCGCTCCGTGCGCGCCTCAAAAGGCAAAACGAAGAACGCGCCGGACGATCTCTTTCCTCATTTGCGCCAAGCTTGGCTTGGCTTGTCCACTCTTTCCACGGATCTTCCGTCCAGCCATGGTCCACGAGGGTCCTCCGAGTCCGACAGGTCTGTAATGTCATAACGGGGGATTCGATCATTAGAATCATCCCGGGGAGGAGCACTTTCCAGACCCTGACCATTTTTCGAGTCTCGCAACTGTGATCGGTTGCCCACCTTGCAGTTTACACATCCAGACTGTGTGCGAGAGCGCGACCGCGGACCGTCATTCTCGGGGGGAGAGGCTCCGCTCTGAAGCAAGCGGCTCCACCGTTTCGAGGCAAGTGGATAAATTCACCAATGCCCCGAAAGGAAAGATGTTTAGGCGGATTCAGATGGGCACTGATCCGCCGAATCAACAAGCCCTTGTCCGCTGTGTTTCTACTCGTGATCTATTTGGAATCTCCCTTGGTCCGTACTTGGTTTCTGCCATGTGTGCCATTCTGCGGGCAAATAGATTTCCTTTGGTGTGGTACGATTATTTGATATGCTTGAAGAATTTTTTCTGGTGCTCACTGTTTAGTGGAAGCACTTTTTCTTGGTTTGGTTTGGGGGGGGTTTTTTCCCCCCTTTCTGTCCTGTTTAGCAGAGAATCTCCTTTGGCGTGGCTCAATTGTCACGATCATCCAAGGGTCTCCCAGCCGAGTTGACCCTATTCTCTCGTTCATGTCGTATATACCCCCTTCGTTATTGGGGTCTTGCTTGGCTTTCAAGCGAATCGACATTATCATCTTCACCTTTACCACCAGTGCAATAGCATTATATGTACAAATCGTCGTAACTCACACTGTACGCAATCTTTCGCACTGACACTTCAAATGCTGGATCATTTTCCCAACTCACCAAGGCCCTCTCTGAAGGTCAATTAAATACATTCGTTCCGTAGGTCAGTACCTAACTGACCCCTCTCAATCATGGCACGGCAGGCACACCTTCTATGATAGCCGAGCCCTGGATAGCTACTGCAGGTAACTCGAAGCTTCAAACCCCCAAAATCCCGACACGGAAAACGGTCCCTCTCCGATTCATTCATTCACCAGAGTCATGAACCGCTTAAACATTCTCCATCAAAAAGCCAAAAAAAAAAGACTGCCCCAATCCCAATCCATCAAGGGACTCCTCTTCCAAGCGACTCCCCCGTCGGAGGCTCCCCGGAAGCGCCGACCCACAGAGCCGCATAGCGTTGGCGGTGCCCACTCCGGGCCTTGTCGCTCCACTGTTGATGGGGACTTGCCAGCAAACACAGAGCGTGACTGGAGATTGGAGGAGAAACTAGCAGTTGAAGTACCTCGTACTCACCCCGAGCTGCCTGTCCGTCCTGCTCAATGGGATTTTTGGGGAAGTGGTCTGGCTAGAACAGCGAGCAGACATTCTGAGCATGAGAGATTGAGGTAGGAGAAGCACAAGCCCACGCGTACTGCTACTACTAAGTTCTAACTCGTTCTTCGGCAATTCCTCGGCCCTTCCACGTGCGGGTAGTGTACTGGCAGTGGTACTCTGGCTAAGTGAGATGAGAGAAACCACCAACGTACCGACTACTGATGTTGAAGGACCTTGTTTGCGAGTCGAACGCAAATCTGACTTATTCGAGGAACCTTTTTCTTTTTTGGGTCGTTCAATATGGCTCTTCGATTTATGATAGAATTCCCCGTCCTATTAAGACAGGATCATTCCAACATTGAAGAAGTTAGAACGCCCTGAGGCTTCTGTTTTCCAGGTTTAGATCGCTGTTGTAAGACATATGGTACTCCATTGTAGTCACACACGAGGCGTCGTCCGTACGGTGTACACTTTATAGTAAATCACCTTGTCGTATGCTGTTGTGCTCTCAAAGGCTCAATTGTAAAGGCTGCTAGCGGCAACATTTGCACATCATACTGTATGAATTCTCGGACAAAGGATCGTTATACTTTGCCCTTACTGTCCACTCCGACCCAGGCAGATCCTCTTTGCCAACGGGCGACGGTCGGCCGTCCGGGCAAGCGGCGCCACCACGTGTCAGAGGCTCCGAGTAAGCCCTTAGCTACTGTATTTTTGATTATCGAGTGAGAAAAACGTGGAGTCTGCTTTCCACCGCAGCAGCGCAGGTGAGAGGCGCCTGGTAGTGGGACTGTAGTTCCAAATTCCAATTACTGGAAATGGCAGTTGAATCGAGTCTCCATCGGTCAGGATCTAGACAGGGCAGCTCAAGCTCCGATGGCCCTGTTTATCCGCGTGAGAGTGCTTTGGACTCAAATTGCATTCCACCGTACCCGGGGAAATGGATGCAACTCTTCGGGTTGACAGACGGCGAGGATGGTTCTGAAGATCAATCATAAGCAGCATCTTCTTGAGCTCCTTCTCTATTTGTCCAAGCTTATTTGCCCCCAGCGGGCGCTGTCAGGGCAGCTGCTAGGTTTTGCAGATGAAGACCATCATGTGGATGAGCTATGGCTTAGACCAGACCTGTGTAAGGTTTATGCTGCACAATCGTACTCTTTATGTTCTCAGACATTCCCCAAACTAACTTCCCAGACGCATCCTCCGTATACTGGCAGTGTCGGGCGGCTAATGACCCGTGGACGGACATGATCCACTTCAGTTCCATCGCAAGGCGAGCGTTTCTTGCTGCATTCAGAGGTACGCCAAACCGAGTGGCCATGTGACTGACTCACCCGAGTCCTGACCACGGTCCACCACTGACCACTTTAAACCAAGCAAGACGGACCCTGTGAGTACTAGCTAGTAGCGACTAGCTGCACAACACTGACCACAGTGCTGTCGGGAATAAGAACAATCTCTTTGGATCGCGACCACTCCCCCTGAAACCTGCATGCCAAGCAACACAACCATGGCCTAGCTTCCTCTGTCGAGTCGTGAAGGCCCTCCCAGAGATTGGCCCCGGCCACGCTTGCATAGCCGGTTCCCGGCCCTGCGAGATTTAAGATTACAGTGAGACCTGGGCGACCGCCGAGGAGGTGTGTGTGCCCCTAGTTCGATAGAGTGTCCAGTGTCACTACCCAGTGTCCGGTGTCCAGTGGTTCACTGCAAGCTTCAAAGCAACAAGGCGCACAGTCGAGTCGTCGACAGAAAAGACGGCACGAGACAAGACCTGGAAAGAGACGATGGCACTTGGACCAAGACTTTGCAGGCAAAGACGGGAACCCCCAACTCGATACAGTAGTAGTGCTGAGGTACTACTACTGTACTGGAGTAGTTCAATGGTCCCGGGCCTTAATCTTCCTCCGATCGGCCGAAGGCGAAGGGGAACAAAAAACTCAAAAGGGCAACTTGGTCACTGCGCTTCGCCTCGCCTGTGAAGGTGGGTTTGGTTTTCCGTCCATCGGATGGTATGAACTTATGAAGTGACGATGATTCCAAATCCAGATCCCACCTGGGCATCACTGACCACATGGTGATCTGCTACCTCAAAATCGACCTTTTGGGCAGTCGTATCCGAAACTTCTGCCAGTCATATGTGACGGGCCGATCAAGACTTGGAGAATCATCCAACAGTAGCAGGACTGAGCACGAGTCGGTTGCATCGTCCACAATACGATGCACTGATGAGTCACGACTGGTCCATCGCTCGACCCGCTTTTTCTTTTCTGTTTCTGTCGGGCGGACTTTTGTCGGGAGTGGACGATATTAAAAAAGCAGTGTGAGCGATCACGAACGTCTAGGGTTTCATATGGAAGGCTGGAAAAAGCCGGCTTAGGGGAGAAGCCTCACCAACAGAAACGAGATAGGACAGGACCATGGGAATTGATCTGGCATCAGCTGGCACAAGCTATTCTCACGGAACGTGCCCCTGGAATATCAACAGCGCAAAAAGCGCCGCCTACCGAGCTAGGCAATCGGTCCAGCAACGGCGTGCTTGGCTCGACCCCTATGAACAGGCTCCTTCAATTTTGAGATCAACCCCCACGAGTCAGGGCCGAAGGGCAAGGTGGGTAGCGTCTGGCTGTCGTGACTCGCAGCGGCACTCGCTCTTCTTTGGAAATGATGGATAGCAGTACACAACTACACATCTCATTCTCGGCAGCTCCGTCGGCTCCGAGAGCAAGATTGCACTCAATGCTGCCGCGTTTGGTGAATGTTTTGAGACACCACTAAGGTCGGTTTGGCAGGAACTTGCTGCTCAACGAGAGGGCTTGTTACGGAAGCGGGCTATCTCATTCTCTAGTATCTGCAGTACAACCTGCAATTGGTGATTGCTTTGCTCGATCCGGACTCTGGGCTCAGCGTTCCTCCATTTCTGTTTGATACTACTGACAATGCTTGGCACTTTGGGCATGGCTTCTCTGGCAGAACACTGCCCGGTGGGTATTGTGTAACAACGTGGTCTTCAATTACATACTTCCAGCTATGAGGTCAACGCCTTCACGCCGTCCACACGATACTTTACGAATCTGACAGTCAGATTTCAACCAACTTCTAGCCGTCCTAACCGTTGTTGCCGCCCGTGCGACTTGGCAACGGCCCCCTGACTTCATCAGAACTCTGTACGTGGATCTAATTGAGTTTTCCAAGGCCGTGTGGCTCGCTGTTGATGGATCATCATGCGCCCAACCACCCAGACACATCGCACTCCTCGTCTCAAATAGGTAAACGGTGCATGCAATGCTAGGATGTTGAAACTGGGGGCCCACTCGAGCACCGCATGGGAATTTTAATTCAAGATCCGTGGACTTTTCCCCCCTCTTTGGCCTCCGTTTCCACTTTTTCTTTCTAATCGTCTCAATCTCCAAGCACTAACTGTGGAGAGAAGTCTGTGAGCCTTCTTTTTTCTCCTCTTTTCTTGTCTGCTGCAACTCAACTCGTCTAGTCTAGTTCAATCTCGCTCCACTTCAGTCACATACACTCTAGCCATCTACTAACCAAAGAGACGACTAGCGCTGAAGATCGACATACCCATTAGGCAGCTCCTCAACCCACTCACCCCCTCTCACCATTCTTCAATATCCATGCTGGCGATTCCTGCCATAGAATGTATAGCCGAACATGGGGACCCTGGTTAAAGCCTGGGCCGTGGAGCATAACCTGCTTCCTGTTCCGGTGCGGAGGTGCAACAACCTCTTGCTTTTATCAATGACTCTGGTAACATCAAAAGGCCTTTCAGGCGTAGTTTCCTAGTACACTGGAAAGGGTGGATCGGCATGGTGCGCAAGTCACTTAACATCGGTCCGTTGAACGAGCCTGTACCATGTCATACTAGCCATCCGACTAAAGTGGTCTTGGGACTGAAATTGTGCCTCGTCAGAGGCCACAATAACATTTTAAATCCTATACGCCGAGCCCGCATCGTAGCCAGCATCGTAGCCAGATCCGCACCAGCATCGCAGCTAGCATCGCAGCTAGCATCACAGCCAGGAACACAGTCAGTATCGCAACCAGATCCGTAGCCAGTATCGCAGGTGAATGGTTTCGATGCTTTCTCTGCCTGAACTTTTGTCAAAGCTAATATAGCTGGGCATATAACATCGCTTTCTCAACCTATTTGGTTATTCCAAGGCAAAGGAGGAGATACCAATCATACATTAACGAGCTAGCAAAAGTCTCAGGCGAGTAGAACTTGAGGTATACAAACAGCCCTACCATACTGCAAGTAGTATTCAACCTTAGCGGTTAATTATCTTCGCCGTTTACCCGCCTAAACCGCCTTTAACCAGCCAGGAGGATCTCTGGGCTGGTGGTATTTTGCCTGGGATTCATAAATCTTTCGGGCAGTAGTATCGTAATCTTGGATGGATCTGGCAAAGCTTCACAGCCCTGGAGGGTCCTTCAAATCATTCAGATGACGGTCCACAGCCTCTGATTAATGGAGTTACTTTGAGAGCCATTCTCATTCTCATAGCCATCTTTGATCCCGAGCTAATTTGTGCCTTGGCCAACTGCCTATAAATTCCACGGTTGAATAGAAGTATAGTGCAATGTCCCTGCCTTTACGGGACGGCTACAAAGCATCGCCCATTTCCTGCGACAATGAAGGATTCAAGTTGCGCTCATGAAATCAATGATTTTCCAGTGAGACAAACGTTTCCCCTCCAAGGGCGCCCAGAGACCAGAAATAATCGATACTACATGAATGGAGAACTACCACAAACCCAGAGGTTTGACTGTGAAGAGCAAATTTATCTGTTCATTGAAGAAGACGTTGACGATTTCCCTGCTCTTAAGAAAATCAACTGTTAAATACAATCTATTTAAGCGGGTTGACAACGCTCAATGTGTTGAATCTTCTGAGAGCCATGGCGAGTATTCTGTCTCACTTAGTGGGTTAGTTTATGAGAACTCATCATGTTGTACTCTGCTCGTTTTTGTAAATATGGGAAGTATTGAATATCGTCTTTCTCTGTATTTCATGTCCTTGCTATTCGGCTGATTGTGTGACGCTCTAAGCTATAAAGAGAACTTAAGTCAAATAACATAATTTCATTAGTTTTTACCCCCCTCTCAATAGCTTGTCGAGCGATGAGCTGTTGTGATAGAATGGATGAGTTTTCCGGCGAGTGTTCCGATACCTGTGATTGAACTACGACAATGTCAGTGGTCGACGACCTAAATACTCAATAGAAACCTAAATGACTCTTTCAATCATACAAGCAATCTCTTTATTGAACAAGGATGAATCCATATGCAAGGTACGGACCGTCGGAAGGACTTTAAAGAACCTGAGTATGTAACCCATTGAGGCCGGAAGAAAGTCCCGGGACATCCACCGTGTCTGACAGTATGATATCATTTGATCATAAAATGATCGTACGAAGCGGCATATTCGCACTCAAGCCCGCTCTTTAAAATGTGTGGGGGGATCAAAGAAGCTTTGAATTATCACTGAGTAAGGATCAAACGGCTTTTAACCATTCCTCGAGCAACGGATGATAAAAAAAAAAGTGTTGCTTCTTCGATGGACGAGCACCGTATATCCGTCTCTTCAACCGCACTCACCATCACCACCAATCCTGAATTCGAGTAGAGGAGATGTCAGAGACTACTTGGCTAAAAGCCTATCACATTGTCGCTGAAAACCTGGAATCAAATCCGATAGCAAAGCTCGGGGAACATGCCTATAGACTGGCTGCCCATCGAATCATCTCCCCAAGCGTTCTGCGTGAGCTGCCATTCACATTCCAAGGATGGGGAATCTGGGCCTGGACAAAAGTTCCACCTCTGGGTAAGTAATCCACGAGATGGCCATTTTTTATGATAGACAAGTAACAACGTCCGATGTGACTTGGGCGTCAAGTGGGCTCGATGGCAGCAGGAGCAATCATATTCCAAACAGTTCTCGGGATTCTGAACGTTGGATTCGGGCCTTTTGGAATTGTCGCAGGTCTGATCCACAGCATCACCAGCCATCATTGCATTGTTGAACTGCTTGAAGCTAACACACATGACACTCGCCACAGGATCTCTGGCAGCAAAATTCCAGTCTGTAATGTACGGTGCATTCACACCCGGAGGGGGAATATTCGCGACCTTGACTAGCCTCGGCATGCGCGGAATTCTTCAGCAGGCGGTTCAGAGTTTTGCTTTACCACTAGGATCCGCAGCTGCTGTGGTGACAGCGTGGCTGATATTTTGACATTCGAAAGCGGTCATCGGCCTAATACTGCAAGATTGGATATGGTTGGGAAATCTTGTCTACCATCCGGTAGCTCGAAGCTGGTCCAGGTTGGCAGATCCTGGTTTAGATGAGAATGCGCATCGTATCAGAAGGCTTGACCAAGCGGTGTTGCAGTTCTTGTGAAAGCGCATGTCTGAAGCACATGTGGACGGACAGAAGAGAAGGAATGATACCGTGGGGGGTTCCCTATTTGGTTCTTGACGCACCTTTCTGCTACAGTATTAGGATAAATGAGACATGCGGGCCATTGGAATCCATTTAGACTGGGGTCCTGGGCATTGATCGACTCAGCTACGGAGCGAGGTCACGTCGGCTCACGATTCTTTGCTCAGGGTCCATCATCTCCCCAGGTATTGCACGTCCAACATGGTGTCCTCGCCAGCGTCGTTGTTCGCACATGCAGTGTTGATGCGAGTTTGGCTAGCTGTCAAGACGGAGACGAGGATGTAGCGTAGCGCCACTGAAGCGGGAGTAACATGGAGCGACAAGTGGAAGTTATGGAATTGCTAGCTCTGTCCAGATTCGGATCTATCCTGCCCAGGGAAAGATAGAACATGACGCTTTGAGTTCGAATCGTGCGGCTAGAGGGCTGGACAGGGTAATGTTCAGGGTCACACTTATGCCAAAGCACACAGCTGATGGTCAAATAAGCTGACCCAAAGGAGGTTAATCAAACTGCTATACTATAGTCATTGAATGAGAGTCGTCTTTCAGAGATAATCAAAATACCTGCCATTCTCTTGGCAAGTCGTCTATCAGGAGTGATCTCAGCTGTCTCGTCTTGTGCGTCAAAACCGGGTCGATAAGAGATAAGAGATAAGAGATAAGAGGGAACAGCGAGCAAGTGCGGGGATGTCATCATCAACCCCAACCTTGAACCTCGACCATACAATTCAACTTGTCAACCTCTTTCGAACCCCTTCAAATTCATCGTAGCCTGCTTTATCGGGCCCAAGGATTGTGCGAGTACTAAGATCTGACCTGATATGAATCTTTATATGCTTTGACCTCAAAGTCTCTTTCAGCTTGGTCTAGGTCAGTTCAATCTTGAAAGTCATCCGACACGGAAGATCGTCTCCGTGCTCCACAGTGTCACGGTCGTCCTCCCAGCCTGCTCAGGACAGATCCACCTGGCGAGTGAAAAACCTCGCCAGCCAGGCGTGCCACAGTCTTATTTTCATGAATGATAGCAGTCGCCGGATCTCATACAGTCCACTGATGGCGGAAGCAGCGTGAGAATGGTGGTATTCGTCGACTTAGAAGATTGCAATGATGCCTTCTCCGAGAAGCATTACGACCAGCATGCTTCGCCATTTTCTTTGGAAAAGCAACCAGCACACGGAACAAAATTAAATTCCGCCGGGATCATCATACGTGCTACTACTCCATCTTTTTCCGTTTCTCCAAGAGATAATATCAACGGGAACGTGAAGCCTACAGCGCCCGGAAGTTATGCCTTCGTCACCAATCAGAATCGAGGTGCCTTTTCGGCTGCGCTCAGCTGCTATCCGTATGTAACTTCCCCCCTCAACAGAGACCCCATTCCCAATCTAGTGATTCCATTTGCTGATATGAAATTCTCTCTTTGAGCCAGTATTGTCAAGGCCATCGCTCGTGCTATTGACCTAAACACCCTCCATGCCTTGTCGCGGACGTGTCGCCAATTTCATGTTAATCTGGCCCAGTTCCGACATCAACTCATCCGGGAAACTTTGCGTTGCGAAAATGAGTTTATTGAGACTGTGGCGGATATGCTGGAGGCGGGGGCCAACGTCCCCAACAGTGTCAAATCGGTGCTCCGGCTGTTGAGTCAGAACAGCCATGAAGCGGGCAGGATCTCTCGCGGCAAGGTGGGCAAGTGCGCACGGGACATGGTGGATGAGTGTAGGCGCTGCCACAAGATCGTATGCAGGGTATGTCCCTTTGCATTACCCGCCATATAATCATCTCACATCTGTAAGGAAGAAGTCAAAGCTGACGTTGCAAACCAGAATTGTACGATAAAGCCCCCATCTCAGTCTCATATCAAGGGCCGTATCCGCCGCCTCTGTCGATACTGCTGTAATGCGCCACTTTCTATGCATTTGCCAAACGGATCTGTTCTCCCAGAGCCTCGCATGACTGGTGAAATACTTAATGTCGCAGCAGAGCTCTCGCGCATAACAGGAATATGCAATTGCAGAGACGCGGTATGGTTATGCCAGCAGTGCGGACAGACGCTACGGAGCGACGACACCACCTATCGAAGGGTTTGGGACTGGAGGACCCGATATAGCACATATCTTGGCGGCGGGCTCGGCACTGGCATTGGTGAGGGAAGCCAGGGCGTGAAATGCGGCCGCGGACAAGCTTGTCTCGCGGCAAAGGAAATCGAGCTTGAGGTTGACTGTGAGGTAGATGAAGGTGTCAGTGACGGCAGTAGCTCAAGTTATAGTCCGCCTGGCCATACATCGCATCACCACCACCACCACCATCATCATCATGACCAAGTCCTAATTGAAAGTCATGACGAAGAACCAGGCTACTTCCGACAGGAGATCGTCGGATTGGGCGGACTTATGAAACAAAAGGCCAAAAAGCGGGTGCTCGTCGGTGCCTGTGTGGTCGAATACGAAGATGAACGAGAAACTGGCAAATATCTTGAGCGGGAAGAGCTTGGAACCTACAGAGCATGGTGCAATTGGTGCTCGAGGGTAATTCCAGCGAGGAATGAGCTGTAATCATCGTATCCTACATATGGCCCTTTACGATCTTGTATAACCTGTCCTCGCGGTGGTAGTTTCACCATACTCGCGGATATTTGGGCACTTTTTCTACATAGCGTCTCTGCGAGCCGTGAGATCGATTCGTACCATCCACTCACGAATATGCAATCGAGTACATGAATTGTTCTGGTCCTAAAATTTGTGCTTATTTATGCACTGATCTCCGGTGCTGGTATGTCTTTGGAATAAAAAGGTAAGGAAGTATTCTCTTTGAAAGGGTTACCCCGCGGACTCATTTGTCCGGTCGGAAAAAAAATGTATCAATTGTCTGAGTAGTATAACAAGAAGGAAAGCAAATGAAAAAAATTGTCTGACAGTCTTGGATCAATAAAGAGGAAGCCAGTCTCATCGTACGAATAAAAAGACAGGACTCCAGGAATGCGCGCTTCTTCATGCAACTTTCACATCAAAATTCTGATAACACATATCTTGAAAACATTGTCTCGTAATCACCACTCTTCATACGTGATTCACCGTTCATCTTTCCTTCTTCTCGTTCATGTGGGCACAACTCGAGCTCATGATCACCGAAAGATACTCCCGAGAGTGTACTTAGTGAGCAGTGATGGCTCGTAGGAAGCCCTTGAGCTTACTCTGCTCCCGCGGCGGGGATTCGTCACGCTTGTGGCGGCGATGAGCCCGAGCCTCCTTGTCTTTGCTGCTCTGATGTGGACGGCGAGAACCCTCAGCTCCCTTCTCTCGCTCACGAGTCTCACGGGGCTCACGCGGTTCGCGGGTTTCACGACTTTCGCGTGGTTCGCGAGGTTTTCCAACCTCAGCTTCCACTGAACTTCGTCGCCGACTCTTCTTCTCCTTGACAGCATCGTCTTCACGTCGTGAGTGAGATTTCTCGGATCGTCCACTGCTTCGTTTTTCTTCGTTTGACGAGCGCTCATGATGACCACTACCATGGCTCCGGGTCGTAGAAGAACGTCGTGGCTTCTCCGGAGCAGGAGCGGCGGATTTGGAAGTTCCGTTGGGTCGCACGATGATTCCGTTGGTATTGGCGACGGGGGCGTTGCTCATGTAGCGCAGGAAGGCGCGAGGTTTGGGCGCAGAAGTTGATGCGTGTTTCGAAGAGGCCGTGGTAGGCTTCGACGATGATGTCTTCACTGCCTTGCTTGGTTCGGCCTCAGAAGATCGACGCTTGGACGTGGGCTTCGATTTGACCTTGGTCTCAGGGACGGCCTTGGCTTGAAGTGGTGGCTCAACTGGTAATTCTGTTTCGGTGACAGCAACAGGTGGTGCTTTCTCTGCTACCATCTCGCGCTTTTCCCTGGTGGATGAGCTTCGAGATTTCACGGACTTTTCCGAAGACGGAGCCACGCTGCGCTCCTTTTCTTCAGCCAAAGCCTGCTGTTTCTTCAAATTGATCGCTTCTGCCCTCTTCTTCTCCTCGTGCTGCTTTCGAGCTTCCTCCAAGGCTTTCGCCCATCGGTTGGTGAAGACACCGCGCTCGCTCTTCTGACGGGTGAGCTGGTCTTTCTTCTGTCCATCTGAGGAAGTCCTAGAATTGCGTCGCTCGTTCTCATTGCCGGGACGCTTCTTACGTCGGCGTGAGTTGTGTCGTGCGGCCGAGTCTCCTACCGGTAGTTCAGATGCCTCGGCAAACAAAGCCTCTTCATCGTCATGAGAGGGCCCAGGCGCATCATCTCCAGGGGGAATATCTGCAGCAACGACTTCATCCACAGAAGGAGCCGAATCACTTGGAGTTTCGGTTGTCTCCACGGGAGGTTCTGGTGCTGGCACGTCCTCCTCGGGCATGGCGCGAACAGCTTCCTCCACCACCGCTGCCTCGCTCACCTCCTCCTGCACTTCTGCTAGCTCAGACACCGGCTCGTCCACCGTAGCCTTAACAGAAGCTAGGTCGGGGGCCGAGATGTCAGTAGTCGCCTCAACGGGAGTTTCCACAACAACTGCTTCCTGTGCAGGTGACGACTCTTCGGGCAATGAGGCTACTGGAGGTTCGGCTTCTTCTAGAGACGCGGACTGCTCTTCAGTTTCTTGCGCAGCAGGAGCAGTTTCTGGCTCAGAAACGGGAGCTTCAACCGAAGTGAACTCTTCGACTCCAGGACCTGGTGCAACCGAGACCGAGACGGGGGCGATGGCCTCTTCAGCAACAGGCTCCTCAGCAACAGGCTCTTCAGCAGCAGGCTCTTCAGCAGCAGGCTCTTCAGCAGCAGGCTCTTCAGCAGCAGGCTCTTCAGCAGCAGGCTCTTCAGCAGCAGGCTCTTCAGCAGCAGGCTCTTCAGCAGCAGGCTCTTCAGCAACAGGCTCTTCAGCAGCAGGCTCTTCAGCAACAGGCTCTTCAGCAGCAGGCTCTTCAGCAACAGGCTCTTCAGTTACTGGCTCTTCAGTTACTGGCTCGTTAACTAGGCTTTTGGTCGACTCGTCAACACCAGAAATCTCGACAGGGCTTTCCTCAGGAGAAGCTTCAACACTATCGACAGGAGGAACCATATCAGCAGGCGTGCTTGTCGCAGGGTCCTCAGTGGTGTTGACAGCTTCTTCCTGTTTTTCTGATTCCGTCTCGACTGCTGATGATTCCTCTCCTGGCGGTGATATCTGAGTCGCCGCGACATCTTCCGTCGCTTGAGGCGCCCCAGTCGCTTCAGACTCCACAGACGTTGAGAGTTCCTCGCCGGCGGCCTCATCGGAAGCCTCTGTCACTGCAGGCTCTGCAGACTCTAGAGACGCGGGAGGCTCCTCTGCTGCTGGCATCTCTTCTTCCTTTGCAAGCTCCCCGACCGGATCCGCGGCCAATGTGACAGAAGCCTCTGAAGCTCCCGCAGGCTCCTCTGCTGCAGGTTCCTCAGGCGCATTGGACTCATCCGTTGCTGTAGGCTCTGCAGACGCTGGAGCTTCCTCCGCCACTGGGAGCTCTTCCTGCTTTGAAAGCTCCTCGGCCGACTCAACCGATGCTTCCTGGGCAGCTTCATCTGTCGCAGGCTCAACACTCGCATCTGCCGCAGGGACTTCCGATGATGCAATTTCCGGTTCGGGCGCTTCATTGCTCACTACTTCAGGTGCAGGCTCTTCCACTGCCGGCATAGCTTCTTCCTCGCCATCAACCGGTGCTTCGATCAATTTCTCGATCTCCGAGGGACCTGCCGATTCAGTGTTCTCAGCCTCTACAATTTCAGCGCCCTCCTCCTCCGCTGGCTCAGCCGATTTCTCTTCTGGTCCTGCCTCTGGAGTGACATCAGCCAGCGCAGGGGTTTCCTCTGCAGCTGCCGGTGTGACCTCCTCAGCAAGTGCAGAGTCGGTCGTCTCAGCGTTGTCGCCTGTCTCAGGCTGAGCAGAATCCTCACCGGGAGCTGGATTCTCATCCTTCAAATCTGCAACAACACTAGCAGGAGACTCATCTTGAACAACAGTTTCATCGTCAGCTGCTGCCTTGGGCTCTTCAGCGTTGACATTGTCATCAGAAGCGAGCTTGTTGGTCTCTTCTCCAGCTTCAAGATCCGCTGTAGGCTCGGGGATTGGTTCCTCGACAGGCGGTGAGGGCGTTGGTTCCGGCTCTGGCTCAGGTTCGGGAGCCTGGGAGTTCTTGCCCTTCTTCTTCTTGTCTTTCTTCTTTTTCGACTTCTTGGAAAATGAAGCTGAAGATAGGTCTTCGGGCTCTTCAACAGGCGGGCTTGCTTCTGCAGGCATGCTCTCATCAGCCTCAACTTGCGCTTTTTCGCTCTCGACCGGCTGACCCTCGGCTTCATCTTTGACATCGGGGATGTCAACACTCGGTGCCGAAACTGGTACTTCCGGATCGGTGGCATCAGCTTCAATCGCTTTGCTTTGATCTTCTTCTGTGGCATCACTCCCAGTCACAGCAGGTGTCTCGGCGTCAGTCGCGCCAGGTTCGATTGGCTTGCTTTCTGTTTGGTCTCCAGCTGCCGTAGTCTCAGGCGTTTCCGATTGGACTGGTGTCTCGACATCAGCCTCAACGGTATCGGCTGGTGGTTCGTCTGCGGCCCCAACTTCGGCTTCAACTTCGGCTGGGGCTGGCTGCTGCTCAGTGGTATCATCAGGAACCGACTCATCGGCCTGAGGAACGCTTCCCTCAATAGCTGTTGGTTCTTCTACACTGGCTGATTCGGTAGACACGCCCTCAGCCGGTGAAGGAGTCTCGTCCTGAGGGGGAGAGTCTTCTGCCTTCTTTTTGTTCTTCTTCTCTTTTTTCTTCTTTTTCTTGGAAGACATAGTTGGAGATTCTTCGACTGGCTCTTCAGAAGGTGGACTTGTCTCTGCTGCAGCAGTCTCTTCAGCTACAGGTGGATCATTCGCAGCTTCGAGTGACTGATCTCCGGCCTCCTTTGTAGGTGCAGGTTCTTCTGTGCTTTCAGGCTGTGCTGACACGTCGGCATCTCCCGTGGCCTCGTCGGCTGGCTTGGTTTCAGCTTCGTCTGCGACGACTGGCGACTCTGCAGCTGCGCTTTGGTCTTGTGCTTCAGTGTCCTCAGGCTGTGCGGGAATCTCGACATTGGCGACTGTGTCGTCAGCGGCGGGTGGCTCATCCACTGGCGGTACCTCTGCCGGGGGTTCATCGGTGACAGCAGAAGTCTCCTCTGGCGCGGCAGACTCCTCTGCCTTTTTCTTGGCGTTTTTCTTAGCGTTCTTCTTGGCGTTCTTCCTTGCCTTGCCTGATAGAGCTGGAGCTGCAGGTTCTGGTTCTACCGGTTCACTCGGTGGTGAGGGCGCCTCCGGGGTCGGGCTGTCATCGCCGGTGGGGTTGGCTTCTGTAATGTCGGCCGACTCGGACTCAACTTCACCTCCACCCGCGACGGGAACTTCAGCATTGGCTGCATTATCATCGCTGACATTCGTCGTATCACCCTCGGGTGTTGGTTCACCAGAAGCTGTTTCGATTGGAGCGGCTTCGGGGGATGTATGAACGTCTCCTTGTGATGGAGGGTCCTCGGACTGGGTATCCCCCTCCGCTGGGCTGTCATCGGAAGGGCCTGACTCGGCCACGGCTTCTTCAGCCGAAAGCTCTTTGGCGCCACTGTCCTCCGTGGACTGAGCCTCTACCGCATCTTCGGCGGCCTGCTTGGCGGCTTCCTCCTTTTCGGACTCTACGCCGTCATGTCCAGCTTCAGGGTCAACTGGTGGAAAATCTTCGTCTACCAGTATGTTAGTCTGAGGGCATAGAAGAAGAGCAAGCAGATGGGGGATAGTAGTACCATTGCCTCCATTCTCGTCGCTGGGTGGCTTAACTGCATCGGCTTCCTCTGTCGGGGCAGCGCTTTCGTCGCCCTTTTCCGGCTCTGTAGCTTCCGCAGCGGGCTCATCGACGGCTCCCTGGGGAGCTTCTTCGGTCTCTGAGCTCGCGGGCTGAGCCTCGGGGTTGGGTGTGTCTCCGGGCTCGACCTGGGCTTCCTCTTCTGATGCGTTTGATGCTTCAGTAGATTTGTCCTCAGCAGATTTGTCCTCAGCCGGAGATGTCTCAGCTTCAGTTGGCTCTGTGAAAGCTTTAGCGAATCCATCCTTAGTCGCAATGGTAGGTCCGGGCCCTTTGACAGGTGATATTGCGTCTTTGTCAAAGAATTCGATATGCTTACCTGCTGGCTCTGCTGCCGCTGGGATTCCTTCTTGAGGAGCTGAAGGCTCCTCTGGCTTTGCTTCATTTGTTGGTTCGGTAGCACTGGGCTCAGCCTTGTCCTGAGCATTGTCTTCCGTCAGATCATTTTCGGTTGCGACCATGGGGTAGTAGGTATATGTATAGCCATCATCTCGATCAATGGTTCGATATTGCGAGTTGAAAGATTGGTATGAATATTGAGGGAGCTCTGCGTACTTGATCTTGAACTGGCTCATCTTCGAGGCCTGCGGGAGCCGACCCGATGGCAAGCTCGTCCGGGGTATCTCCTGACTCTTGAGGTGTGTTGTTGATACCGACGGGGAGTCGATTATTATTGTTGTTGTTGTTCTTGTTCTTGTTCTTCTTCTTATTACCTTTGCCAGCCATGTCCTCGGATCAATGACGTATCATAGATTGGGACCAACAAATGGTGATGCTGACTGGCGCGTGATGCGCCTTAGAATGGAACAATAAGGACGTGACAAGCCGCTGTCAGGCTTCGGATGCAAGGTAAAGGGGGGTCTCGGTTCAGGAATGAAACGACAAGGGGGAATCTAGTAGATTCAACAAGAGACGAGAGAATCAAACGACAGCAAGACCAGGGCAGTGTACAACGTATTAGAGGATCGAACGGGGAAATAAGGATATGCTTGTTCTCGGCTGATCTTGAAGGAATGGTATTGGGCGGCCATCGTGAGGCAGCGTATAATCGTTTGCCATCCAAGGGGAGAAGCTTATGGAGACGACCTGCTACACTGCATGATCGGGCTCTGAACGTCATATGTGTATAGCCTTCATGTTTGTTGCCATTGGACCACGTCGCCTTGGGTCCATCGCATCGGTCGTCCATATCTGGCTGGGACGACTGAAAAGTAACCTACAAGACTCGACTATGGCAATGTGGGAGCTGCACGAGCTCCACTCGGAGGAGATGCTGCAGGCGGAAGCATCGCATGGTCGACTAAGATTGGGGATTGAATGGCGACACAGTCAGGATAGGAAAGGGTTTCATGCAATTCCATGGAGCCATATGGGTACGACGCATACGTGGGGTGGGGATTGTAGCCACCAGGGAAGCTGGCCCTGAATTCAGATCCGCTGTCTTGCCTTCAGCAAGAAATTGGCTTGACCCTTGTCGCGTCCCTCTACCATGCGAGAAGTGACAGTCGACTGGCCGCGTGGGGTGTGTTCAATTGATCTTTGACAGCATAGTGGGGTCAACCGACGATCTGATTCACCACTACAGAGTACAGACAGTACCTAGTCCTACTACCTGAGTAGCACAACTGCAAAGTCGCTTTGCAGCCGGTGAGGGGAGTCCAGTCGATACTGAACCACCAGCCTCTCGGCCAAAGTGAAGACGGGAGCTCGGGCGCCCGCCCTGCAACGCCAAAGTGATGCGGTAAAGAGCTTCCAAGTGTGTGCCCAACGAGGACCCGGCAATGGCGGCAAATAGGATGCAGGCCCGGCGCCTGTGGAGAAGACAGGAGAAGCCTTCTCTGCATCTCACCCAAATTCGCGATAAGTAATGTCCATGCTCGATGGATCGGATGGAGCGAACCAGGAATCAGGATGTTCTCGTAGGGGAATGTCTGCTGGTCCGCGGCTTTTCCAGATACTCCCGGGTCCAGACAGTATCACAGGCGACAGTAGGTACTGAGCGGTCTATGGAGGGTCCTCAATCCACGAAGGGAAATGGACGGGGCGGGTTAGGAGCAATTGAACTCCACTCTTCGACACCGACACTTCACCTTAGGCCGGTCTCCAGCCTCCAGCAAGCCTGAGAGGCAGGCATCATCATGCTTCACAACCAAGGTTGTTCACAGCAAGGGCGTGGATTCAAGAGAACTGACTCGGTGATCGGAATGGGCGAGACTGATTATGCATCGATCTTATGCAGCAATGCGGGAAGGAAAGCCTTGACGGTGGGATGGATGGGACGGGGGATCTGTGAATGATGCCTTGCCTGGTGGATCAGGTGATCCCCCTCGCCGCCGCCAGTTGTCCGACAATTGACTAACCAATACAAGGTCTCCTCCTCGCCGCATCATCTTTCGGACTTGCGGTCGCCAGAGAAGTAATCGGATCGCGGGTCAATGAGATTGCAATTCGGGCTTAAGGACCAGACTGGACCGACAGAGCCTGAGAGCCTAAAGGGCCTCGTCAAGAACTCGCGCCTTATTTTTGGCATGTCGCGATCTCGAAAGAGCTGCATGCATGAAGCGGAATCCAGCCCAATCAGCATACTCATGCCCACTTGCCCAGTAGTGAGACTTAGCGGCTTGTTCTGCGTTTCAACACCCAGTTCATCAATGTTCATCCCATGGCTCTCGCAACGGCGCGACCCGAGAGCGACCCGAACGCCTTCCAGCTTTGTGGACGAGCGCCTTGCTGGGTCTGGCAGAGTGTTGTACCATCATTCAAGTCTTGAGTCCTACGCATCTTTTCAAGTCTCCAACTTTGGGTCGCAATAATGGTCCACTGGTTATAGCCGAAGATCAAAGCATCCTGCAACGGGCAGGAAACCCCTGCTGTGATGCCTCATTATGGCTCACCGGAAGATGGTGAAACGTAGTCAGGCTAAAACCAAGTAGGTAGTAGTATACATGTAGTTATTTAGTACCTGAGGTACTAAGGCAGTTACTAAGAAGGACAGTAGTTAGTTTGTGCTAGAGAATACAAGTATACCTCGGGAATTTGTGTCGCTCGGCTCGACCGAGAAAGGCGTGGCTCCAGTAATATCTTTGACGATCAACAAGACTACATCGAACAGGACCGACTTTCAAGCTACCTTCGGCCCGATTCCCCTCAATCTTACCTATCTAGGTAGAATCAACCTGAAACTGAGCTGCCGAGTCAAATTCCATGAGTAACAAAGCCTCAGATGGAAATTGAACCTAGTTTCATGACCTGTTTCGCAGAAATTGATTCAACACTTGGCCTGGGAGTCTAGGCAAGCTCCGATTTCAGCGTATCAGTTACCAATGTGCAGGGTAAAGTTGAGAGCAGAACCTTCCGTCTGTCGGTGCAATGAGTATATGTAGGGAGACCAAACATGGGGATTGCATGTCCTGGTGATCAGACTGCGTCCGGATCAGAAGGGCCTTGCAGGCTGCCCAACTTCCTTTACCCTTCATCAAGAAGGAAGATGGATTTACAAAAGTAACGTGTTTGAGGCCGTCAATTCGATCGGGTATGATATGTAGTGGCAGAAAAGTCCCAGTGTGGGAACCGACAAAGGCAGTAATGGAACACGCAAACCCCCGCCCCCCCCCCCAAAAACAGAACACAGAATAATACTTCACTAGGCCATGCAGAAAGTGATATTGATAGAATAGACATGAGTCCAGAGAGTGAGACCAGCAGCACCAAAGAATGTAAATCATGTGTCGCGTTACCTTGATCAGTGGATGAACAGCCCGGAATCAAGCATGACCGAAATGAGAACCATGACCCATGTCCTGGAAGTAACGGATGCCCTTCTGGGCTTGAACACAACTAAAGCAGAGCAGAAGCAGGTCATTTCATTCGAGCGTCCATGATCTCTCTCCAGCGAGGACCAAAGGCACGCATCAGAAAAATGACCGAGCTGCTTGCAAAGCCAACCAGCCCGAGGATGGTGAAAAGCCACCCGTTGCCGATGCCACTGATCACGGGCGCTGTCACCAGTGAGCCGACGCAAGAGAAGATGTTGCGCACAAAGTTGTTCAAAGCAACTCCTTCCGATGATTTCTTCGGCATAAACTCAGTCAACATGGTAGTCACCATACTAAAAATCAGCATGGAACCGATGCCAAAGAAGAAGTTGGCAATCATCTAAAGTCAGTCACCAACTGAGTCAGCACGGAGACTCACTGGACTGGTCGAAGGTGGCAAGGAAACTTCTCATACATACCGGAACTAGCCAGTATGTGCCCTTGTCGACAGTCCACCCATACCAGATGAGGGCGGCTGGGTAGAGGAAGGCTCCAAGCAAAGCATTCTCGCGCATCCGGTCTTCGGGGCGGAATACTAGCCTCCCCTTGTCGTCGTACCGGTTTGCCTTTTTGGCCTCGCGCTGCATGATGCTGTCCATCCATCGGCCACCGAACAAGCTCGCAACCACATACCCGATGGAATTTGGAATATAAAGCAGACCGATTATAATCGTACTGAAATTGTATGGTGCTTTGCCGAATGTTCCTTCAATACTGACATTCAGGACATAGAGCGAGCCGAAAGCAATACTTGCGTAGTAAACGCTCAGCAGCACTGGAATGAATCGCAGATAAAGAACAATCTTCAAAGGATCAAGAAAGATCATTTTGAGCGTCTTCAGCCAACTCGTTGTGATTCCCAGTACCTGTCGTGAAGACACGCGGCTCAGCGTACGAGCCGTGGGCAGCGAGTCGGCTTCCGTTGTCTCCGGGAGTACAAGCTTCCGTACCACGAGCGTTTCGGGCAGGGCAAACAAGATAAAGACCAGCGTCAGGGCACCATAGCCGGCAAGAAACCACATGGTACTCCTCCAGCCCCAACGATCAGCGAGAAGTCCACCCACAATGGGGGCAAATAGCGGTCCGCAGAGTGGCCCCAAGTAAAAGATGCCCATTGCACGACCGCGCTCGCGAGGCTCCCATAGATCAGCGATCGTTCCGGCGCCCACTGCTTGAACAGAAGCGGATGCACCACCGCTCAACATGCGCATGACAATGAGCATGGCGATCGACTGAGAGATGGCACAGAGGCAGTTGAACAGCACGAAGAGCGCAAACGAAGCCAAATAGATCGTTCGTCGTCCAAGTCGTTCACTGAAGGAAGACCACCAGAGAGGGAAAATCGACATACTTAGCATATACAAGGCAATTGACAAGTTGGTGATGGTCGTCTTCGTATGCAGCTCCTTGGTCACCTGGGATAGGGAAGCTAATTGACATGATTAGGGTATGTGACCAGCCATATGAAGAAGCGAGTGACTCACGGAAGAATATAGATGAGCCCATTGGGGCCGTGGCACCTGCGACAGCCACGATGAAGGTGATGAACCATTTGAGCTTTCGAGAATAGGTCTTGGGGTTCTCGATTTCCGCGACAAGAGTCACTTGGGCCAGGAGGCCTCTGCGCTTCGAGCGTGGTATCTTGACTGCTGGACCCAGCTCAGTGACCTGTCGTGTCAGCGGCACCGGCGGCTCTTGTGACCCTTTTTCATCATCAAAGGGCACCGACGCGTTGTTGCATGAACTGGGGCGAGCAGCATGGATTCCCGGGGGTATGTCGTTGGCTTTATATGGATGTGCTCCGTCAAAACTTGACGATGGGCTTGGAAGGGGCGGAAAGGGTTCAAGGCCCTCGTCTGGAGACGTCATCTCGGCTTCGATACTGATTTCCAAGGCGGTTTCGATGCACAACTTCCAAGGATCAGTCTGATGGGTAACCGTTCAACGATCGGAGATCTCGGATTTCACAGCAACCTGCAGTCAAAGGCTGAAAGGTCAAATTTGTCGCTGATTCGACTCTGTCAACTTAACAATATCAAGCACAGATATGGACTATTCTTCCAGTATGCGTCGAGCAATAAAGATCATATCTTGCAATAGTCGTCAGTTCATGGATGACATTAGATAAAACAAAGACCGCCGAATACTGAACCGGCTGCCGATGTCAACAAGCATTCCGCCAATGACTACCCTACGTAGTCGCAAGGATCGTGCCTACCTACTGCTCTCCTTGTGGCTCCTTCCTCAAGTCGCAGTCACTGAAAGGCTGACGTAGGTCGATTATCACAGATCGAGACACTTAGTCTCTCGAGCCCCCGATGCTTATGCCAACAAGGCATGCGAACCAGAGACACGCTTTGCTTTGTAGTGCACTCTTCGAAACGGACGGTTGCATGGGTATTATTATCTGATTGAGAATTGTCGTTGCAATCAATCAGCATAATCACGCTAATTTTCCGACTGCATTCGGAAAGCCGACAACGACCGATGATCTCCGAGTCATGTAGCGCTTTTTGTTTTCCTTACGCAGTGCGCTTAATATTTTTATGTCCGCCACGGACACTCATTCGATCTTAAAGAGGGGGGTTGATTAATCAGGTAATGGATCGTGCGCTAGTCGATACAGAGTCAATGTGCCGCTTTTCCGTCGGCAACAATACGTGGGCGGGTACTGCCGATGAGAGACTTGGAAATGCACTCAACTGCGATCCATCAGTTCAATCGATCAATCAGTCGAACAGCAAAGATGTGACTAGACAACATGCCTATACAGTTATGCTGAAAAAGATATGCTGGCCATATACACAAACATTTGCGTCGGAGCTCGTGGCTCTTCTCCCGCGATTGACAAATGAGTCCAACTAATCTTGGTGCGTATCTTCAACTGAAGACTGAAGTGTGACATCATCTGCCAGTACCGCAAGCCATGCGGCGTTGTGAGCAGCTACCGCCCGCTTATCCGACTCATATGTTTTGACATACTAGGAAATCTATCCACCGAGTTCGTTCAAGCTGCGACCTTCAACGACTTTTATTTCAATTTTCAATTCAACGTGGAAGCTTTCGAGTGTCCACTTGCCACTGCGGCACCGGTGCACCCTACCTGGTCGGGCTATCGGCCATCGATTGCTGAGTCATTCGAAAGGGCCCGCCTCGGCCCGAAGTCCCTCCACGATGTGGGGTAGACAACCCATATTATTGCTTCTGTCGTTTCGAGGTGTTTCATCCGGCATTGCTCCAATCGACTGTGTTGTTTGAATCAGTGCGTCGGCGCAGTCGCCCTTCAATCTCTTCTCGAATGCGTAAGAGGCTCTTGACAGCACATTGTATCCAGAAGCTCACTACGCGGGCGATTCACCACACAAAACTACTATCCGCAGCCCGCCGAACCACTCCGAGACTATCATCTCGTGCATATCCAACCGCCCCCGCACTGCGACCTCTGCTATTCACAGCGATGACACCACCGGCCAATATCGACCCTAAGGGCATACAGGCTCATCTGGCAACATACAAGGGGGAACGCTACGTGGAGGGATGGGCATCGCTCTGGGAAAAAGGCGATGATCTGCCATGGGATCGAGGATTCCCCAACCCCGCACTAGAAGACACTCTAGTTGAGCGTGTGGGCACTGTCGGCGGGCCACTCGCACAGCGAGAGGATGGCACTTCTTACAGGAGGAAGGCTCTCGTTCCTGGGTGTGGTCGCGGGGTGGATGTACTATTGCTGGCAAGCTTTGGATATGATGCCTATGGGCTGGAGTATAGCCCAGGCGCGGTCGAGGCATGCAAGAAGGAAGAAGCAGCAAATTTGAGTCGATATCCTGTGCGGGACGAATCAGTTGGCAGGGGCAAAGTCACTTGGATTCAAGGCGACTTTTTTGACGATGCGTGGCTGAAGGCGATCAATGTTCCCCGGAATGGATTTGATATCGTTTACGACTACACGGTAAGTAGTTGCTGCTCTGATTCCTAGTCGCCTCGTCCGAGATATCCTAACCAAGTTCCAGTTCTTTTGTGCTCTCAGCCCCGAATTGCGACCCAAATGGGCGCTTCGGCATACCGAGCTCTTAGCTCCGTCCCCGGCTGGAAATTTGATCTGCCTGGAATTTCCTCGTCACAAAGACCCCCTTGCCCCTGGCCCTCCATACGCCTCCCCCTCAGAGGCATATGTGGAACATCTGAGTCATCCGGGCGAGAAGATTGTCTACAATGACAAGGGTGTCGTGAAAGCGGACCCGTTGCGAGAGCCAAGTCAAGTAGGACTCGAGCGCGTCGCTCACTGGCAGCCAGCACGAACGCATACTGTGGGCCAGGGAGAGAATGGAGTCATCCATGATAGGGTCTCAATTTGGCGAAGACGTGATTAGCTCTGCACGGGCGCCTTTGCGTTGGGCTGGGACGAAGGCTTGTGACTTGACATGAACTAGTAAGGCACCCTCGACATCGTCGCGCATGATCGCCAAATGTGCCGAGCACATCTCCGCAATAGTTAGACCGCCCGTGTCGTGAAACGGATAGTCTTCATGGAGAGCACGTCTCTATTCCTTTTTGAACAGAGCATTGTAGTGCTCGCCCAGGCCGTAGGTATGGCGATAGTATGCCAGCCAAACAACGCGTTTCTTTTTCTCGTCTTCATCAAAAGTGTCCATATCTCCACATTCGATCTTTTCCAACCGTCCGTCCTTTTGCACCACATTGATGTCCACCCCGTATGCTCGTGCAATTGCTTGTAGTTCCAACTGACCGCCCCACTCCGCAGTCAGCTTGATCTTGCGAGTATAGACGTCAATGGGCTCCTCCATGAACGCTTCGAAGTCTTCTTTATGATCAGTGATGAAGTCCGCAGTCACGGCACGAACAGCCCGATATCCGTCGTGCTGAGGCGACGTGACAGTATCGATTCGCGTTTGGGTAGTTGGCTGTAGAACGATGCGGCTGGGGTCTGGGCGTAACCCAATACCGGACTCATCTAGCTGCTTGGCAACGGCTGAGTAAAGGCAATGTCCATCCGGCGTCACCTCGACTTCTTTCAGGCCCAGCTTTTTGAAGACAGCATCCATCACTTCTTGTTCATTGCCCCTGTAGTCAGTCTGATTGGCAGCCTCCTCAGCCGCAGCAGCAGATTGGGCAGCTTGCGCGGCCGCGCGTCGCGCTAGGCGAGCCTTTTGGCGATTGGGCTTCTTGACTTTTGTAGTTGGCTCTTCGGGCGACGGTGCAGTGAGAGCTGGTTCGGGTGTGTTCAAGTTCGCCGCGGCGCTCTCTTGGCTATCATCTAGCGGATTGGTCGGTTGCTCATCGTTGATGCTGAGATCTTCGAGTTGCTCCTCAACCGGCTCTGAAGATCCGCCATTCAACTCGTCAATCTCGCTTTGCTGTCGCTCGGTGAGCTCCCGTTGCATTCGTTCGCATTCATCATTCACACCCTTTCGAGTCTTTTTGGTGGCAGACTTTTTCTTCTGAGTGATGCGACTTTGTAAATCTTTCTGCTCTTTACGGTGCTTGGCGAGTAGCTCCTCCATGCTGAGCTTAGTGGCAAGCAAATAATGTCTGGAAGCGGGTTTGACGACGACAGATAAGCATATCAACAGCGTGGGTTACTACCAGAACCTTTCCGAAATTTAGAAATCCCCGCAGCGAAGCCCTTTAGTGCCTCAGGTATCCAGGTCGCCATGGAAAGGGGGTTAGCGCCAATATAGTCGGAGAAACTCCAACTCCGCTGGGCCTCGGCTCTCCATGCTGGTCTCGGGTATCCCGCGCAAATGGGGGAAAGTAAATGGCGGGGCGAAGAATGATAAAGAATAGTTCTTCTCCTGAATTAAGACGTCTCGTGTTCAGAGACAGCTAAAAGAAAATTACAACAATGGATTCTCAAAGCCTGTTTGACGTCAAGGTACACCGAAGAATGTCACACCATCTACATGTTCTACTTGCTAATGAATGCTGCAGGGTAAAGTGGTGCTGGTCACCGGTGGCGCCAAGGGTATTGGTCGCATGATCTCTGAAGGCTACGTGACAAATGGGGCTACGGTCTATATCTCATCTCGAGATGCGAAAGCCTGTGAGGAGGCTTGCAAGGAGCTGAATGCGCTTGGAAAGGGCAAGGCTCACGCAATTCCTGCCGACTTTTACAAGTATGAGGATGTCAAGAAGTTGGCCGAGGAGCTGGCGAAACGGGAGACCAGTCAGTTATTTTTCTTGCATCAATTCTTGTCAGGCCAAAGCCTGTTGCTAAAGTTTTGGCGATCTTTCGCTGTGCAGAGCTTCATGTCCTTGTGAACAACTCCGGGTCAAACTGGGGAGCACCATACGACAAGTATCCCTCGGAGGCCTTCACTCGAGTGTTGACACTCAACTTGCACCGAGTGTTTGATCTCACTCAGCTGGTCACCCCTCTCTTGGAGAATGCATCCTCTCCTAATGACCCAGCACGCATCATCAACATTGGTAGCATCGATGGTTTGCGTGTCCCCTCCCTCGAGACCTTCGCATATAGCTCAAGCAAGGCTGGTCTCCACCACCTGAGCCGAGTGCTAGCGAACCACCTCGGCAAGCGCAATATCACGTAAGACTGCCCCGTGCTCTATGAACCTGGCTCAAGTCGTGGGATCGTAAGACTGACTAATGCGATCGCGAACAGTTCCAACACCCTTGCCTGCGGCCCATTCGAAAGCAAAATGATGGCGGCTACCCTGAAATCCTTTGGTGATGCTATCAAGGCGGGAGTTCCTCTTGGCCGTATCGGCACACCTCAAGATGTCGCCGGTGCCTGCTTGTTCCTCAGCAGCCGTGCGGGTGCTTTCATTAATGGTGCGACCATCACAGTTGATGGAGGTAGCTCGATTTCGGCTAAGATTTAGACGAACCTCAACTAGCGCGCCAAGCGCTGGGCTTAATTTCGTCACGGGAAGCAAATGTACCTGCTACGGTACTCGAGACGCTTCAGCTGTACAACAATTCCATGATTCATCAAACAGGACACAAGAATCCATTCAAGTATGCCAGATATGAATGCTCATTAGATAGAATCATGCATCAATGTGAATTCTTCACCCTACTGTTACGACTTCAGTGCTAGGTTCTCCAGAAGGTTCCAGCAAAGGTACCATTGAGGACTCAGGTACTAAGGTACCCACGATTATCCATCTCGTCGTTCGCCAGCACATCAATGCCATTCAGAAATAACCTCCACGATTAGCCGAATTCAGACGGACCAGGTATCGGGCCAGGAACAATGTCAATAGCGTTCAACAATGCGTTCTGGTTGTTCATACCAGCTGTCATCCTTTGCAATTGGCGTCTTATCAGACCCGTTGAAAAACGATCATAGTGGAGTAGCGACATCATTATCAGGGTGCATGAGATCATCGCAGTAATCAGGACTCGTTCTTCACATCCCACCATCGCATTAAGAAATATCAGACACATTTGCCCCGCCATTTGTTTTCAGACTCCTTTTGACATACCCAGATTGTTTTTCATTGAGTGAACCACTTTCAATTTCAATCAAGCGACTATTCTTCATTCCAGGGAAGTATTCTAGTTCCCGCAGTCGTTCGACGGCCGAGTATGACCACCGGATTCCCGCCCACTCAAAGAACAGCCTATTGACTTTTGCTTTTTCCCAAAGGCCAAATCACCTCCTGGTTCCTTATCGCCGCCTCACCACCCCTCCATTCGAGTCGAGGATCTCGCAGTCGACATCTCAAGGGATCCTTTAGTCGTCTCCGAAAAGTCGGTGTACGCTTAAAAACAAACCCGCATTGCGTTACGCACGATCGGAGTCCCTAATTGTACCTTCCGTTCCACTTCTCTCTCTCCGAAATTTGCCTCTCCAACATACAATGGCCTCGACAAATGGGAATACCCAGCGGGTTCCCCAGCGAGCTCCCTCTCTTGACCCTTTCTCCCATCCGGATGTCTACTACGGCGATGATGACTCTTTGGCGAGGGCTAGAGACCGCCGACGTGCATTTTCAACGGTAAGCAGCCGCGGCGCCTGTGCGGCAACCCCGCGGATCGACGACCCCTGCTCACTCAGTTATACTTTGTAGAGCGTAAAGGACTATAGCCGCGGCGAGATCTCTGAGTTATTGGGCACATTGCCGTCTCGCCGAGGAAGTCACGGTACGTGCAATGCGTCGATCCCGATCAATTGAAGCAATGTCGACGGGCAGTCTCGAGCTAACATTTGACTTGGACCGCAACAGATGAGGCCTCCGGACAGCCCCGCAAGTTTCTCATCAATGTGGACGAGACCCTCGAGGCCCTTTTGAAGCAAGAGGATACCGATCAGAACATGCAGATCACCATTGAAGACGTTGGTCCCAAGGTAAACTGCCCCGATAACGCTACTAGCCCTTGCCCATCACTAACCAGCCCAGACCCTCTCAGTGGGCACTGCAGGCTCGTCTGGATTCAACCGTGTCGACGTACGCGGCACATACATGCTGTCCAATCTGCTGCAGGAATTGACCATCGCGAAAGACTACGGTCGCAAGTCTATTGTACTTGATGAGGCCCGCCTCAGTGAGAATCCCGTCGCGCGGTTGTCACGCCTGATCAAGAATTCTTTCTGGAAGGCTCTGACGAGACGCATCGATGGTTCCAACATTGAGGTTGCTGGACGTGACACCAAGGACTGGACCGATGACCCCCGCCCTCGAATCTACATTCCCCCTGGTGCCCCCGAACAGTTCGAATACTACTCCAACATCGCTGAGAAGAAGCCAGAGTTGCGACTCGACGTGGTCATGCTTGACGCGGACATTACCCCGGATTATGTGATGAAACTGAAGCAGAAGCCTGGTCTTCTTGCCCTGGCCATGAACAAGACCGAGAACAAGGAGACCGGCGAGGCTGAATATTCCGGCGTTCCCTTCGTTGTCCCTGGAGGTCGATTCAATGAGTTGTACGGCTGGGATAGCTACATGGAGTCCTTGGGTCTGATTGTCAGCGATCGAGTAGACCTTGCTAAAGGCATGGTCGTCAACTTCTGTTTCGAGATCAAGCACTACGGCAAGATCTTGAATGCCAACCGTTCCTATTATTTGACACGGTCGCAACCCCCATTCTTGACGGACATGGCGTTGCGAGTCTACGAGCGCATCAAGAATGAACCAGATGCGCTGGAGTTTTTGCGGAACGCCGTTCTGGCTGCCGTCAAGGAGTACTACAGTGTTTGGGTTTCCGAGCCACGATTGGACCCTGTGACTGGTCTGTCTCGTTACCGGCCAGAGGGCTGGGGTGTGCCTCCCGAGACCGAGCCAAGTCACTTCATCCACGTCCTGATGCCCTACGCTGAGAAGCACGGAATGAATTTCACTGAATTTGTCGATGCTTACAACTCGCGTCAAGTGGTTGAGCCTGAGTTGGATGAATACTTCCTTCACGACCGAGCTGTCCGAGAGTCGGGACACGACACAAGCTACCGACTTGAGCGAGTTTGTGCCAACCTTGCGACAGTCGATCTCAATTCTCTTCTGTACAAGTACGAGGTTGACATCGCCCGCATCATCCGCATTTACTTCAAGGATAGACTCGAGATTCCGCAGGAGTTCCGGACGCCCTCGACTCAAGACGTCAAATTCGAATCTTCTTCCACCTGGGATCGCCGTGCGCGTAAGCGTAAGCAGCGCATGGACCAGCTGCTCTGGGACGCCGAAAAAGGTATGTACTTTGATTACGACACTGTCAAAGAGGTTCGCACCGACTACGAGAGCGCCACTACCTTCTGGGCTCTCTGGGCCGGCTTAGCGTCGCCAGCGCAGGCTGCTACTATGGTCGAGAAAGCTTTGCCCCGACTCGAGGCTTTTGGAGGTCTGGTGTCTGGTACAGAGGAGTCGCGTGGACCTGTCGGTTTGGAACGACCAAACCGACAATGGGACTACCCCTATGGTTGGGCCCCACAACAGATGCTGGCATGGACCGGCTTCTTGCGATATGGCTACCAGGAGGAGGCCGAGCGGTTGGCATACAAGTGGCTTTACATGATCACTAAGGCCTTTGTCGACTTTAACGGCGTGGTTGTTGAGAAATACGATGTGACCCGCCCTATCGACCCACACCGAGTCGACGCAGAGTACGGCAACCAGGGAACCGACTTCAAGGGTGCGCCCCGCGAAGGGTAAGTGGATTTCTCGTTATTCAGAAGTCTTAAATAGCCTAATGCTGACAACAATTCTAGATTTGGTTGGGTCAATGCCAGTTACGTGTACGGCCTCGAGTTCCTGAACGCGCACATGCGGCGGTCACTGGGTGCCATCACCCCTTACGACACCTACAAGAAGGCAATTGATTCCTCAGACACTCTTTGAGGAGAGCATTGCGACATGCGTTTTGGATCCTCGGGCATGGCTTTTTTATAGTCTTGATATTTATATCTCACAGACTTATGAAGCAAACGCCATTAAAAGGCAAGCATTGCGGATGTGATGCTTACTTGAGATGGACTTTTAGCAGGCGAAAAGGCCCCCCCCCATTCTTATTGCGTTTTTCCTTCGTTAACATGACACCTGAAATTGAGTGTGTGCACGATGTGCAGGATTCTCTCCTACTGCAACATCTTGAGTTTGCTGTATCCCACCACTCGCTCGTTCATGATTGATGGACGCCTTCCATGAAAAATAGCATAAATGATTAATTTGTTACAGAGAGAAAGAGAGTACGGGGGCCATCCTTGTCCTTCCGGCGCGCTGTGCGGAATACCTAGCAACATTTTGAGGCTTCATTCCGTAACGGTCCCATCAAATGGACATCTTATTCAATCTGACTCCTCAGTACCCAATAGAGCCATCTGATACGATAGGTGGCTGCTACGACAGACACCGGTCTGAAGTCACTGTAACAGATCGATTATCGCAAATACAAGCAGCCAAGCACTACTAGGTAGTAGGTACCTTGAGCTGAAGCAAGCAGAGATCCCCGCGTACCCACCTACATCCTTCCTGTCATGACTATTGCGCAATCCAGTACCATCCTTTATGCTGAGACTGTGCCCACGGGCAAAAAGTTTGGGTCTTTTCGCACGTGTGCAAACATCTTGCGTGTGGCTTTTCAAACTCTGTGGCTGCTTTCGATGTTACGGGATATATAGAGGCTTCGTCGTTTCAACACGAATTCCGAGGTATTTCTTCCCAGTTCGGTCTGCATGGCCGAAGAGGTATTGGGCACCGCGTTAGTGGATTCTCCAGTACCTGATTGACTTCAAGAACCCCTTGAGAATAAAATGAGGACTACTCAGGTCTCACTAGGTAGATTTTCGAGTACTATATGGATTTACGGAGTTATCTCGTGAGGTAGCGCTATCTTCTTGAAGTGAGCTTGCGACCGAGTTCTGTGACGTGACTTGTGAGTCAGTACCTCAAGATGAAATGCACGAACATCAAATCACCTCCACTGCCAGCGGACTGGGCATGTTGCAACGCGGTCAGCAATACAGATTCCCTCGCATTGGAGCTTAGCGCCAGAATAACATGGTCAAAGTCAATTTGGAGCGTTGTTGTGGTGAAATCGGATCCGGTAGAAGAGATGGAAGTAATAAGTGTCTACAGATTAAAAAACATCCAGTTCGGTCCAGACCTGTCGGGCTCACGACCCTTGTGACTGTGCAGTGTCCACTGTCCACTGGTCCAGTGGCCCATAGGAATGCCTCGTCGTAAAGGAGAGTAAACATTCAATCACCCCTGGGCGTGGTGGTTGAGCCGAGGTCCATCTGCGATGGAAACCCGCCGCCCTCACCATGTACGATTGTACTGTGTGTGCTTCCTGGAGAACAACCAGTGACAGCCCTGGAGGGTTGGAAACGTATCTGAGTCATTTTTGAGAACAAAGTCCACCCTGGAATTTATTGGTTTATCTTTCCGCTATCGGCCTTTCACACATGCCTTCTGGGATAGATCTTTGGCGTTTGTGTAGGTATGGATCCTCATAACTTCGAAGCACATCGCCCCTACATCTTCAGAGCGGGCTGACGTCTGCATGCAGTTTAGATGTATTGTACATTACTACGTAGTACGTACAACCCGATTGGTATCACAGCCCTAGATGATAGTCAGTTACTGACAGTCTGAGCTACGGACCGATCACGACCTAGTAGTATGGATCGAAAATCAAATAGTTTGAAACATTCTCAGCTCTGTTCGGGCGAGCTCCACGCGGTGTGCTGCTCACTGCTAAATGCTGATGTCTGCGACACGAACGAATTTGATTGAGCTGGAACTGTGGCGCCGAGCAGACATTGAATACCGGGGCATGACCGAACCGTATTGAGTCATGGAGTCTCATTTTCAACATGCATCGAGTAACTTCGCTGGAAGAGATCCGTACCGCGATGCCATATAAGCAACAGTAACACTGGTCAACTGATAAAAGACAAGGATTTGACACCAATGACTATCTCAGAAGCCATTTGTTGCATTTGATTCTTAGTCGGAAGCGTTCTCCAAGTACTTCAAAAGTTCAGTCCAGCCGTGTACCTCCGCAATTCCTCAAGGCGCTCCGACTCCAGCCGCATGTGAAAGTCTTAGCGTACTGTCACGTCTGTTATGCATGTGTTCAGGCGACGTCATTTAAACTTTGCCCGCAATCTCATGCCGATTTCTTCCCTGAAGATGGTCGGAATATGTTTTCTGGAAAACCTCAGGACTCGAATCCCAAAGGAAGACCAGAGTCTTTTGACATGCAAAGTGCGCAGTAAAATCAAAGATGCAATCAATCAATTTAGAGAGCACAAGTGGTCACGGGACTTATCTCATGAACGCAGATGAAGGCTTCGGCCAAAGGCACAGTACTACTACTCAGTAGTGAGTCAGTACTGTAATACGAGGCTACCAAGGGCGCCGAGCCCAGCTGTCCGTTAGACCGAGGATCTCCAAAAGTAGGATCCTCTCTTCCGAACCACCGCACCCGCATTCCGGCTTTCGGAGCCAAACTCATGAGGATGCGGAAATTCTACTGGGCATGGGATCAAGCTGACCATCTTGTTTCAACGGGAATGCCTAGGCTTACAAGGTTTCGACCATGAGCTGTCCAGCCGCTAAGCCGAGCGTTTACCGACCATGTTTGAATCTCGAGGTGACGCATCCGTGGAAGTAAATAAGTACCCCGGGGTTTCCCCCTCTGGCTTGTGAAAGAGGTCTCTTCTTTTGGAATAAAGTTGTGGGTTTTGACTTTTTAGAACTTGAATCATTGATCAAGCTTCTCTATCTTTGACTACTCAAATAAATTTATACTCTGTACTGATTTATTGTCGTGCATTGCTGATCATCCTTATCACACCGTGACCATGGGCCTACACGAAGACGAAGACCGCAAGTTTGCGGAGGATGTCGAGGCTGTCCAGAACTGGTGGAAGGACTCTCGATGGCGCTTCACCAAACGTCCTTTCACAGCCGAGCAAATTGTGGCCAAACGTGGAAATTTGACTATCAGCTATCCCTCCGCCGTGCAGGCCAAGAAGCTTTGGGGTATTTTGGAACAGAACTGGCAGGTATGAAAGCGTCTTATTCCGATACATAAGGGGTTGAGAGAGAGCCTGCAGCTTGCTAATGCCTTATATGCACGCGAGTAGAACAAGGAGGCCAGCTACACATATGGCTGCCTGGAGCCCACGATGATCACGCAGATGTGCAAGTTCTTGGATACCATTTACGTTTCTGGCTGGCAGAGCTCTTCAACTGCCTCATCCACGGACGAACCCTCCCCGGATCTTGCAGACTACCCTATGGTACGTGAAACGCGACTCAGTACGAGGACATTGAAGCTTGAAAGTGATGACACTGACCATTCTTCTGATAGGATACCGTCCCTCGCAAGGTCAATCAACTCTTCATGGCACAGCTTTTCCATGACCGAAAACAGCGAGAGGAACGCATCACTACCCCCAAGGACCAGCGCTCCAAAGTTGCCAATGTGGACTACCTCCGTCCCATCATCGCAGACGCCGATACCGGTCACGGTGGTCTGACTGCTGTGATGAAGTTGACCAAGCTCTTTGTGGAGCGCGGCGCGGCCGGTATTCACATTGAAGATCAAGCTCCCGGCACGAAAAAGTGCGGTCATATGGCCGGCAAGGTGCTGGTGCCCATCAGCGAACACATCAACCGTCTCGTTGCCATCCGCGCTCAGGCCGATATCATGGGCACCGATCTCCTGGCCATTGCTCGCACAGATTCCGAGGCCGCCACACTCCTCACTTCCACCATTGACCACCGTGACCATGCCTTCATTGTCGGTTCCACCAACCCGAACATCGAGGCTCTGAACGATCTGATGGTCGCTGCCGAGCGAGCTGGTAAGAACGGGCCTGAGCTGCAGGCAATCGAGGATCAGTGGACCACCCAAGCTGGCCTCAAGCTCTTTGATGAGGCGGTGATCGATGCGATCAATGCCGGTGCTCACTCAAACAAAGAGAGTCTGATTGAGCAGTACCGCGAGGCCGCCAAGGGCAAGAGCAACACTGAGGCTCGTGCCATTGCCAAGGGTCTCATCGGCGCCGACGTTTACTGGAATTGGGAAGCCCCCCGTACCCGGGAGGGTTTCTACCGGTACCAAGGTGGCACACAGTGTGCTATCAACCGTGCCGTGGCTTATGCTCCTTTCGCCGACTTGATCTGGATGGAGAGTAAGCTGCCTGATTACAACCAGGCCAAGGAGTTTGCTGATGGCGTTCACGCTGTCTGGCCCGAGCAGAAGTGAGTTGATTTGGGTTTCATCTTCCCCCGTTCCAGCCCTCACAAAGTTAATGGACCTTCCGTACTGACCATGTCCGTCTTTCCTGTGCCAAATAGGCTCGCTTATAATCTCTCACCCTCCTTCAACTGGAAGAAGGCAATGCCCCGTGACGAGCAAGAGACCTACATCAAGCGCCTGGGACAGTTGGGATACTGCTGGCAGTTCATCACCCTGGCTGGTCTGCACACGACCGCTCTTATCTCTCACCAGTTCGCCAAGGCCTACGCGCAGAATGGAATGCGTGCCTACGGTGAGATGGTCCAAGAGCCCGAGATGGAGCAGGGCGTCGATGTGGTCACACACCAGAAATGGAGTGGCGCCAACTATGTCGATAATCTGCTCAAGATGGTCTCGGGCGGTGTTAGCAGTACGGCTGCAATGGGTAAAGGTGTGACTGAAGATCAATTCAAAAACTAGATATTGATCCGTGATGTCGTCGATCCTTTTTTCCTTGTCCTTTTTTTCCTGGGCCCCTTTTTTCTGAGATGCAAGCTATACATGTACCTCCATATTGGCGTTTGTGTCGATTGATTCTGGACTCAATATTTTTGAATAAACTGGACTGTCGAGCAGTACCTACTACCTACTACCTACTATCTTAATCGGTCGACGCGCTTATCTTTCATTTCAGTGTTTCTCTATATACACACGCTGCATTTGCATTAAGACTTCATCTCGTATCTTCACCTTCTCAATCATCCCTCTCCTCGTCACCACCGACTAGGTATCGTCCTCGCCGACGCCTTCATCCATCTGGATGTGATCACTGAAGATTCGACTTTGCGACCGAACCGAGTCTACAGAGCATTTGCCTTATCCCGTCATTCCTGGTCTCTGTTCACTGCCATGGCCAAACCAAACCAGCTGTCAGCTTCGTCCGATACGGAGCCCGATCTGTTCGATTCTGTGCATAAATTCCTTCATGTCCAATCAGAGACTCTCAAGTGCCCGTGCAGATCTCCAGCGGGGCTCATCCGAAGCCGCGGCTATCAGTTGCAAGTTGCAAGTTGCAACTCGGAGTGCAGATGAACTAAGGATGAACGGATGAAGTAACTTAGTGATATGCGTTTGACCGTACTATCAGGTATCAAGTTGAGTTACTCGTGAACTTGTCCAGACTGTACAGTAGGAGCCCTCCAGCTGGACGCGAAGTCATATTGGCACAGAGCACCGTGTGAGAGACCACGGTCGGACCGGGATGACGGTTGTGTGAGGGGTCGAGGACTTGAATCTCAGTACGCTTTGTTACTCCCGCTGGCTTGCGAAGCTTGTTTGCTTCGAGTATAGAAACTCAAAGTTCGTGAGAAGTGTATTGACATCGAGGCTCCTCTGTAACAAGCGTCCGCAGCTGTATATACTTTATTCGACTGCAAACGTGCATCAGTTGCAAGGTTAACCATGAGATGGTCCGAGCTGGAGAGGTCCTAACCCAAAAGGGGAGTGACAAAGCAACAAGCGCAATTGTCCGGCAAAGCCAACCCTTTTTGAGCAAAAAGAGGCCGAGCATGCGCATGTGGCAGCCCCGTGCGGAGAACTTGGCCCTGCGTCTTCTTAAGAAAGGGACACTCCGCCCACCTGAAGAGGTCTCGACCCTGTAAGCTTCTTCTGGGAAATTCTCCATTGCGATCGTTCGATTTCTCCCTCGGCTACATCCTTCTGATCCCTTATATATACATAGATCTATCTATCGCAGACTCGATCGGCAGCTTGCTTCGATTCCAAGATGGGTGTTCAACTACCCGAGCTGCAGTTCACTCCGCTCGAGGCCATCCCCGCGCGCATCGCCACCGCCAAAAAGGCATTCCTCGAGAACCGGACTCGTGATGTCGAGTTCCGTCTTGTCCAGCTGCGCAAGCTCTACTGGGCGTAAGTCATCGAGAAGCTATCATTCAAACATATCATGGTCCACCTCCATGCAATCGGGCATCCGACGAGCTGACACCATTCGTCTCATCACAGCATCAAGGACCACGAGGAGGAGATCGTCGAGGCGTGCGCCCAAGACCTGAACAAACCTCGATTCGAAGCCGAGGTGGCCGAGAGCGGTTGGATGCTCAACGATATTGTCTTTACGACTCGCAACTTACACAAATGGGTCAAGGATGAGAAGGCGCCCGACATCGAGCTGTCCTTCAAGCTCATGAGTCCCAAGATCCGCAAGGATCCCTTGGGTTGCGTATTGGTGATTGGGTACGTGTCGAGCTTCCGATGGAAATTGGGTGCGCTCCCTCCTCCATGGAACCCAGACTAACGAACACGACACCCGTCATGGAAACAGTGCCTTCAACTTCCCCTTCCAACTGACCATGGGCCCCGTCATCGGTGCCATCGCAGCTGGTAACACGGTGATCATTAAGCCCTCCGAGAATGCGCCCCGCAGTGCCGCTGTCATGCAGAAGATCTGCGAAGCCTCCCTCGACCCTTCATGCTATACTGTTGTGCAAGGTGGTGTGCCCGAGACACAGGCTCTCTTGGCCGAGCGGTGGGACAAGATCTTCTTCACGGGCGGTGCCAACGTGGGTCGCATCATCGCTAAGGCTGCCGCGCCTCACTTGACCCCCGTGGTCCTGGAACTGGGAGGTATCAACCCAGCTATTATCTCCAAGCATGCTGACCCGCGCCTGGTTGCGCGCCGCATGCTTTGGAGCAAGGTTCTGAATGCCGGTCAAATCTGCACGTCGCAGAACTATCTCCTCATCGAGGCGGAACTTGTGTTTCAGGTCGTGGAGGAATTCAAGAAGGCCTACGCAGAGTTCTACCCCAATGGCGCCAAGGGCTCGCCTGACTATTCCAAGATTGTGAACGAGGCTCACTTCCAGCGTCTCAAGTCCATGCTTGACAATACCAAGGGCAAAATTCTGCTAGGCGGAACCATGGATGAGAAGACGCTCTTCATTGAACCCACTGTCGTCCTAGTCGACTCCGTGGAGGACTCATTGTGCACACAGGAGAGCTTCGGTCCTTTCATTCCTATCTTACCAGTCAAGAGTCTCGACGAGGCAATCAGACTTGCCAACGGCGTTCAGAGCACCCCTCTCGGTCTATACCCCTTTGGTAATAAAGCCGAAGTTGAGAAGAGTATGTATTGATCTAACCACCCTTGGCCGCTCTAACACAGCGCTAATCCTGGCCTCCAGTCATCTCCTCCACGCGCTCGGGTGGTGTTTCTTGCAACGACGCCGCTCTGCACATTCCTACCCTGCAGTTCGGTGGGGTGGGTGAGAGTGGTAATGGTGCCTACCGTGGCCGTGCCAGCTTCGACGTGTGGGTGCACCGCCGCCCGATCACTAGCACCCCAAGCTGGCTCGAGTCCATTTTGGCCATTCGCTACCCTCCATACGCTGGTAAATTGAGCAAATTCAAGGCCGCCAGTGCCCTAGCTCCCGACTTTGACCGCAGCGGCAAGAAAGTCACTCTTGGCTGGTTGCGTTATATTTTGACTTTGGGTGGTGGAAGCGCAAAGGCTGGAGCCAGCCGTGCCGCCGTTGTTGCTGCCAGTGAGTAAATCCCCGTAACATATTCCGTCGGCTTTTTCTTTTCAGTGTTCCCTTTGTTTTGTTTCTCCTCCTCCTCCTCCTCCTCCTCCCTCTTTTGACTTGCTTTCGAATGATTCCAATTTCTTCGCGATTTATGCCCTTTCATCTTCCCCCGTTTCGCAACATGAGCATGTCTTGCTTTTCCTATGTCTGTCAAAGTTCTGGGGATATCTCTTTCGTTGGATACGAGAGAAGAGAAGATAGTGACCGCAATTTGTGATGGGTATATGTACTCCACCCGCTTGATATTGATCAATTGCCGTGGCACCCTTTCGTTACAACTTTCTCACAACGCACAGCCGGTGATTTGTTGGCCAGCACACCGACTTTGATACCGTGTTCCCTCTGCATTCCATTTCAATTCTCTTTATCCCCTCCCTCTCCTCCCTTTTCCCTAATGTCAAGGCCGATTCCAAGCTTGAAACTGCCGTTCAAAAACCCAGATGGTCCTCTAAATGATTAATCATAATTGTTGCGCCCCCGTTACCAATTTCGTCAGAGCTGCTATTCACATCACTCTATACCGCACCCTATCAGCTCTCAAACTCCCTAAAAGAGTCATTCTTGATGATGATCATTCTAACAAAATCCGCTAAACCTAGTTGCCTACTTTGTCCTCCAATTCCTCGAAAAGAGATCGTCGAAACTCTAAATCACCCTCAGGTGGTGCAGAACCCGATCCAATGGAGTGCTCTGGGAGGAAGGTTTTACTTTACATTTCATATTCTCGGATGGAGAATCGAACCCCAAAATTTGAGGGAGATTGCTTCGCCTTTTCAAGTGCAAGCACTTAAGGTTACCGAGGGGATTTCATGTGACTTACTTTTCTTCTTCATGGCTTGGTTTTTTTTTTTCCTTTTTTTTCCCTTCTTCCTTTTCTGACTTTCTCGCGAACCTGCTTCGATTCGACTGTCTATATTGACCATTCAATTTTGTAAAAGTTCTCAACTTGATGATTATACGAGTCTCGTACAGTAAAGAGACAAACTCCTATCCTCGCTCAGGCCATCGGACCCCTCAGATCGACAAATTGGCACATGTAAACGCGGGCGTCGTCGATCCCGCATAATCGGCAATGATCGCCTCAACCGCGGCATACAGTCCAGGCCCAAGCATGAACAAACCCACCATCGTGACAAACACATTCACCAGAGACAGAATTGTCCGTTGCGGATCAGCGAACAGTCTTCCACGATTCAATTGCCAATAGGCCACGGCAAAGAAAAGGAATCCGAAAAAGGAATCAAACGCCGCTCCGAGCAAGGAGAGAAAGTCCCCCATGCTGGGGACGACTTCTGAAAAGATAAATGCGATCACCCAGATGCCGATCATGATCAGGCTCCAAACGGTCCATCCGATGAAGGTGTTGCTGTGCGAATGGCGTGACTTGCCGAGGATCTGATTGTAGATGAACTTGGCGGTGACATTTGCATAGATCACGCCGATGATCAGGGTCGGCACGATGACGAAGCCGAATGAAGCTTTCTTGTATGCGACGACCCCAGGCTGCCAAAGGCGGGTGCTGTTGCGTATTGTCCGAGGTAGTGGAATCCAATGGCTGGGGGCCACGATGAACAGAACGCCCGAGATGACGGCTAGGACAGCGAGTGCTTTGGGAAAGTCCTGCGGACGTTCCATTTCCGCGATGAATGTCGGGAAGAGAATCTGAGGCACCCAGAGGAACGTGATATTGAGCACGGCGTTCATGCATGCTATCCACGTTGTGCCGGGGAGAGGGAAGGCGTAGGTTTGGACGGGTCCGTCGCTGGGGAAGTCGCCATTGTAGCCGTATAAGGGGCTTTTTTCCATACCGGCGAAGACGAGGAAGAGAAGAATTGCGATTCCCATGCAGGCGGCTACGGGAGGATGTTTCCGCGGGGTCAGAAGGTTCTTCCCTCTGGGTGATGGGGCAAAAAAAAAAAAGGGAAGAATGCAAGGCCAACCACTTACACGAGAACATCGACATGAAGCTCACATGGCGCAGAGTTCTGGGGGCTGACATGACAATGCCCATGATGGTGACGAGTCCCGAGAAGAGAGCCGTGCAGATGGAATGGTCAGACAGGATGTTGAGGACTTTGGCTCCGGTGAGAACGTGGAATGCGATCAATATGATATTGTTGGCTTACAGCATCAAGGCGGAAAAGTGGAATGCCCATTTACTCTGACCAAAGGCATAGTATCCAAAGTCACCTACATGGGGCAACTCCTCCATCGATTAACAAAGCTCTGCACCAGAAATTTTCGGCTCTGCAGCCTCATGACTACGCGTCTGTTGCTGTCATGCGGGCCCAGGTTAGGTTACCGGTTGCGAGAATCTGTGGGTATTTCATGATGAACTTGTGCATGGTGATTGACGTGGTCCAGAACAGAGCCCCAGAGAGCAACATGGTGATTATTCCCGGCACCCATCCAAGCACTCTGTTCACGCGTCGATGATTGTGTCAGTCTCCCGAATGTGACTGTTTTTCCATCGAGATATCGATTGTACGGGGGATCGTTTTTGTTTCAACTCACGAGAGAGACCACGACTGGGCCATGATTGCCAAGCAGACTTGGTCACCAGCTAGAAGCACTGCTGTTTTCTGTCAGGACATGGTGCACAACTGAATGTCATGTCTATGATCTGCGACGCCATTCAAAGGTTAGACTAGAAGCCATTTGTCACGTCGCAAAGAGATCATCATCATCGTCGTCGTTATACCTTCGGCCACGAGCGCAGTGATCGTATCCACTGACGCTGATTCATCGAGTTCTGTGCCCTGGACATGACCAAAGTCCTTCTTGTCGTCGATCTCTTTGAGTCCAGACATCTTGATTTGTCGGGTTGTTGTTGTTGTTGTTGTTGTCGAGAAACCTTGCCGGCGAAAGAATCAGAGTTGGAAAGACGGAAATTGACTGTGCGCAAACAGAAGGTCGAAGGATCTTGCTCAAGTGAAGATATTGAAGGGACAACTCAGGAACACATAATGCTTTGGAGGGTACTTCACGGGGACAGAAACAACAAAACGAAGAAAATCACGGCCTAGATCGACTTGGCGAATCGACCTCTGATGAAATCTAGCAAAGCTAACCTGAAATAAAAAAAAGTCCAGGAGGATCTTTCTCCACGAGTGCACTCACGGCGTGAGCGGCTGTACGTCTTCTTACCGTCAAACGTCAGGGCTTCCATGAGCACGGAATACATAACGATGGCGTGCACATTTCAAGATTGGGCCAAATCGTGGGACTCATGCGGCTTCGGGTTAGACGGGATACCTGGTCGCTACTTCTGCCCATGACCAATACTCACCGTCAGCAAGCAAGCTACCATGTATCCGTGGCCCCCTTGAAGTCTCATCGGCTTTGGTGGAGCGAATGCTCCATGCATACGCGAGGCATTCGTAGCCGCAGCCTGTACATTGAAAACTGCCGTCACCGATGCAGCTGAAGATGGCTTGCTTGCCTGGAAGAGCAAGTTCGTAGCCGAAGTGCCACTGGTATATTGGCGTAGGCGGGCTATGTGATGGCCCATTGGTATGGTTGGTATGAGGATTCTCGCTATCTCATCGGGTTGTCTCGAGGGCCTATGCCACGTTCTTTCCTACGAGAGGTCGAGACGCTCGACTGAGGACCGATTCGATTACATCAAACCTTGTCGTCGATGTATGAGACGTGCCCGGAGCCGTATCTGGTTCGAGTCGACAGCATGCAAGAGGGAGACCAACTGGCTCGAGGTGGATGGGGGCCTTGATGGCGCAATAGTCAAGCAAATCACGAGATCGGCCAGTGTCACGCGGGACTCAGTTACTGGGTAGTAAGACCTCAATATAGATACACTAACTACTACATACCGCATACTACATACTACACACTCTCTATCGAAGTAAGGTACTGAAGCTTCAGCTTTCAGCCGAGGAGTCGCAAGTCGCAGCTCGCAGCCTGCTTGGCACGGGAGCAGTGAGCTGATCTGATCTTATCTGTCGAGACTGACGGTTGGGCACCTTGGCAGGGTTGGCTTGAGCCCTGGAAGATGCACCTCTCGAGTCCCGTGAACGCTGAATTCGAGGTTTCGTCTGATTTCGCTTAATGCTGATCTCGTATACCTTAGCTTGGCATACCAATGCTATGACGCAAGGACTGTGTCTGTGCAGAATCAAGAGGGTTGAGTCGAGTCGTGTGTAATTTGTGCCGATGAGAAACGTCTCATCAGAGCTCAGATCCTTTGGAGTAGGTAGTACCTGGTACTGTAGGTTCCAGCAGGAAGACATCACCCAAAAAAGAAAGTAGAAAGGGAATCACAGGACCGACTCTCGATGGGCAAAGATTCCCCGACAGGCTTGAATTGCGTTTCTTGCTTGAGCCCAGCCGTGGCGGAAGGTAAAAACAAGGTCAAGACTCGAGGATCGAGCGTTCACGTGGTAAATCATGTGGCCAAGCACTGCGGGCGGTCACGGTTTTGGAAAGCGTCCATCTTCATCGAGTCCATTCTGGCTATTGTACATGAAACCTAGTCCGTGCAGTCTGATACTATACTCTACGAGGATGCTGTATGACGGAACATCCAAGATGCATGTCACGGGTAGCCCAGACATTCGGATCCATTATGTGGAATGATGTACTTGCCTCGTGTTTGACCACCCACCGGCTACCTGAACGGGCTACACCCATAGCCGCAAAGCTATCGGTGCAGAACTTCAGCCTGACAAGTCGCAGCATTCCAATCGCCCAATGTTCACTTCCACTTGGATGAATTTCACAGGTACGCTTAGATCGATGAGGCCACAGAGTACCTACTAGATGAGCATGCGAGAGGGCCAGCTTTGCTCTTCTGCTGGATAAACAAAGATGGGACAATAAATGTTCAATCGAAAGCTTCTTGGTTCAAGATTGCCACTTCCGGCAATCTCCCGTTGCAAGGTGATATAGAGTTTGCAATAGACTGTTAGCTTTATGACCATTCCAAATTCCAATCGTATCAATCGCCGAGTACGCTGGACCATCACCAACTACTCTCCCCCGTGAATCGTGATCAACATCGCCGCTCCACACCGCGCTTGCTGATACAAAGATATTTCACCCCCTTGTAGGGCTTCACACTCTCACCAAGTCCACGGCTGCGCCGCTGGTCGACCGTGAGGCTCTCGACCTTGATGCCAGATGGGAGCCAACCGCGCACAGCAAAAGAGACGGACGCCGAATTCGGCATCAGACTGGCGTTGATTTGGGCTTTTGTCCGTCGCGGGGCGGAACGGTGCGTAGACGAGGCGGGTGTGAAGAAGGACGGGAGCTGTGTTGACGAATTCGTAGGCGCAAGAGTTTGTGCGATTTGTTGGTTGGAGGAGTGGCGGGCAGCCGTCTTGGCTTCAGGGATTTCTTCCGACCCATCATCAGCAGGGGTCTCGCCGGTCTCTTCAGTGACACGGGACTTTTTGCTCGACGACTTCTTCTTCTTTTTCTTCTTTCCTTTGGACGGGTCTCGTGCCTTGCCGCTTCTGCTTGTGGTCAGGTCATATGAAGCTGGTGCCTCATAGTACCCTTGCAGAAGATTTGTATCCGCATCTTCATCCTCCAAACTATCATCCAATTCTTCGTCGGGTGAGGGATATCCAGAGACCGTACAGCGTAGGGTAGCGGTCCCCGTGATGGTCCCGGCATCTTTACCCGTCGGCACTCGCCATTCCAGCAGACCAGTGGCGTGGGTGAATTGTGCATCACCGCGACTGGCCTGCATGTCAGTGATGTGTCGTACAGACTTAGAGATAGGCACCGTGACTACAACTTCCTCCAGGACCGGCCCAGAAGACGTCCCGCTACTACCCCCGAGGAACGATGGAGTCGAGGTACCAGACCCTCCACGAGAGGCCGTCGACCGAGAGGCAGAAGTCTGGCCCGGAAAATTTGTGTTCAGAGTTAGACGAACCTCAAAGTCGGCTCCAGTAGAACCTAATGACTTGCGGATATCGACAAGCGCGGGGAGGAAGAGCTTCTCCATGTGGCTCGGTGCTTGGTCAAGACCGGACTCGATTGGCAATAAATCAACTTCGTATCCTGCGAGTATAAATCGCCCATCGGGAGGTACAAAGCTCAGCTCGCCTGGTCGCTCCCGCCAACGTGCAAGTCGCACACAAGGATGGAATACTGGCAGTTCAAGCTTGCGTGCGAGTGATTGTTGGCCCCCCGGGGTCGATAATGAAAGCAGAAGATCCGGGACCCCAGATATCTTCGCAGTGAAAGCGATCGTTCCGGACGCTATCGCGGAGAGTACTCGACCCGAGGGAGCCACTGTGACGGATAGAGACTCGATAATATCGACGTAAAGCTCATTGGAGGTGTGCCGAACGCCGGAGCGCCGCCAGGGTATTGCGGGACCTTGGGACGCATTGGCTGCAGCTAAGGATTGTTTGAGAGGATTTGTACTTCCAATTGTCGGTGTAGAGGAGCTACTTATGAGAATAGCGTTAGTCAAATGCCCTTGCGATCTCGCAGAAGTCCCAACTCTTGATCCTTACCCGGGCACATTGATCCCACCCAAGAGCTTCCCCATCCACCCGGGCACCTCCACAACTTCTTGGAGAACATTGGGTTCTGTACTGCAGACTATTCCTCCATCGCAGATTTCATGAAGTAACTGCGCAACGACCTCGTAGTTCGCCTGGATCTTGCTCGAGAGCAAGGGCGCGCCGACGAATTCCTCGAGGATGTCAACAACCCGATGAAGGAACTCTAGAACCAGAAGGGGCTCTGTGTCCACCTCAGATAATGCCAGAAATAAGAGATTGGACTGTACGGTAGAGAAGACCGTCACCGGAGGTGTTGTTCCAGGAAGATATATTAATGAAGGACGTGGGGCAGCATGAGCAAGATAGAGGGGCAGGATGGCCGCGGCCGATGGCGGGCGGGATCGGTAGACATGCTCAACGAGGGGGGCGCTAGGTGGGAAGTGTCAGTCAAATTGAAAAGCCTCGAAATCTTCAACTTGCTTACTTATGCTCGTCAAATATGTAAAGAGCATCAATCTCGCCACTCATCGTGAATGCTGACTGTAACCCAGACCTCGATGTCGCAAAGCTACCGGTAGATAGGAAGCTGTTACGATCTGCCGTGAAGCTCCGCCTTGCGCCTTTTACTGATAAGCACGATAAGCTTTTCTCTCCGTGTTTGAAAAGTGTCTGGGTGCCTCCGGAAGTGAGTGAAGCCGTGAAGCATAGCAGCTTAATCACCCAATCAAGCCTTCCTCTGCTTCTCTGAACTCTCCTCCACAAACCCTGCTAATTTTTCTGGCACCTCAATCTTCAATGTTTTCCTCCTCCGAGCCAGAGATCGTCAGCGCAAAGCAGGCTATGAAGGAAGACCAATGGGACGACTGCATGAGTTGCCGAGTCACTGGTAAGTCTACCAACCTTTACTTGGCCGTTTCCCTCCTATGTTCACAATCATGACGCGATTTCCTCAGGCTCTGCTGCGTTCGTCGGTCTCGGGGTCTATAGTTATTACACTGGCATGAACAACCTCCGAAAACAAGAGAAAGCTATCATGCAGGGTGCAACCAAGTACAAGATGGGATCACGCCGTTTGGGTATTGCCTCAATATCAGCCAGTCTGGTTGGGCTGGGAATCTGGAGGGCCTTCAACTAGCGATGAATCGCCTTCCTGGATTATGTATTTCAGCTTAGGGCTCTGAGGAGTGAGGCTATCTATAGCGCAGGAATTTTATCGGAATTTCAAGTACCTTTTACCCGTACCTTTTACCCGCAGCGGGATTGGGGAATCAGATATTGGTGACATGGAGTAGCTAGGCTATTGTGATAATAAGGAGCTGCCCACACCGGGTATCATCAGCGCGTAAGAGGTCTATATGCTGTGGATAAGGTATATGGGAGTGTGTATAAATGATGGAGAAAGGAATTCCAACAGAGGAGAGAAGACCAAACATGGAAAAAAAATTACATGATTAAGGAAAGGAATCGAAAAGAAGACAGTTTATGCGGACAACAGTACAATAACAAAAACTCGCCGGTGTGAGATCCAGACAGAATAAGAATATGCAGGAAGTCCGAAAGTATGCGAAGAATCACGACCTCCAGGATGCACCACCCCAAAACACCCAAGTATCCAACTCGCTGCTGTATGACAATCAGAAGGAAATATTCGTCATCTCGTCGAGTCGTAGAGTATCAATAATTTGGCAGATCTTTAGGTGAACCGGCCACGTTTCCCACCGCTCGACATATTGTCCTTTCCGCTCGATAGATCGGAAAAGTCAAAGAAGTCCGGAAGTGGGAGCTTTCTCTTAGAACCCAAGTGTGTAGGGGTCTCTCGTTGTGGAGTTCGCGAATTCACGTAGGCATGCGAGTGGGCATGACGTTGCGGGCGGGGCGTTCGGGGTATCAAGGGGACGTTGACCGGAGACCGTTCTGGCAATGGAGACTTGGAATCGTCTGTAGGTTGCATGTCTATGTCAAGCTCTTGATACTGAGGAAAAGTTGGGCCGGCAGTGAATGTGAACATAGTGGACGATGCAGCAGTCTCCTGGGGTTGTGGCGCGGGCGAAATCATGTCAGGCTGAGATGAGGGCTCTGTGACGGCAGTAGCGCCAGGGACAGGCAGCTGACGAGATAGTGTCTCTGGGCTCGACGAATCCGCATAAGTCTTTGTTGACGCAGTAGTGGGATCAGACTTCTCAGAATCGACTCGGTCGTCGTCTTCACCTGTCAGAGACCCGGTCCCATCACACTTTGCCGTTGCCCATTGTCGCACTGTCCAGCCCTCTCCATCGTCCAGACCAAGATTCTCCTTGTCCAAAAAATGAAGTAAGTCTTCAATGGCATCTTGATAACCAGCAGAGCGTGCCCGAGCCTGATCACAGACGGCGTTCTTGTAAAGATTGGTGACGGACAAGGCAGCCGCTTTAAAGGATTGGAGCAGTTGTTCGGATGGCTGCGGGCGAGGAGTCGAGGCCGGCAGCGAGGTGTTCAACGACCTCATTGAATCCATGATAGGCCAGTGGAGCAAAGTAGCGCTTGATGTAGGGCTAAAGTAAACGCTTCAGTAACCCTCGTTATAATGCGTGCCAGGTGACGTGGGCTAGTCTTTCAGAAATGGGACGACAGTGACACCAGATGAAAGCTTGACAAGAAGGCAAAGAAGAAATATATAGAACAAGAAACTCAGATAAGACTTCGGTATTGAATTCGAAGTCGACGAAGTTCGTCAAGTAGCCTCGTTCGAGGTCTCGACTTCTATGACTGCAAGCTCTTCTTGGCTGAATAGAGGGGGGTTTGTACAGGTACCCGACACTGCAGATGATCATCTTTTGCACTGACCTGGTAACGTGACCCCACATGTGGGGTAATATGTTTTTCCGAGGCTTTTGAGAAGATAGAAAATCACGTGGTAGGGGTATCGACCGATGTTGAGATATTCCGGTGATGAGTGTTCTCGGGAGAATTATGATCCGGCTCTGGGACCCGAATATGTAATCTGGGCGGGCGGTGAAAGGGAGCTGAGTCATCATTGCATGGAACCGCCGGCGAGAGCGGTACCAATCAGCGCGTACCTGCTCGCCGCGCTCTTTCCGACTCTCTGGCGCGCCCAGCATCATTCTTGCTGTTTCCTCATTTTGCGGCCTTTCAAACACGGAGGTGAGGCAAACGGTTCAACGCGCACTCTCGGTTCAAAGAGACACTTGGACTTCTGAAAACTCTCACATCATTGGTCTCTCTGCTGCTAAGAGCTCTCTAAAATTCACTTCCGATACGCGACCAACTCACTGCGTTGATCGCGATTTTGATTCTATCGTATTGATCCTTGCGCCCCGAGCGCCAAACGTCGACATGGCACCAGCTTCGATCGAATCGCCATCTCAGACAGATACCCCAATGACCGAAGCTTACGATGATGCCATCCCATCCATTCCTGTAGATAGTGCAGACGCGCCTCAGGTATGATTTGCCCTCCATTGCTTCCGTCGCTTCTGTCGCGTCCCCACGGGCAACTAGAGGCATGGTCCTCTCAGTGCTTTTCTTCTGCTTGACGGCACCTTCTGTGTTTCTGTATTGTCTGACACGCGGATAGAGCTACCAAGATACACCTGATTACACGGTAATGAGATTTCCAAAAACCCGTGCAGCGTGAGAAGATATAGCTCGAGACTGACTGGCCCTTTTGATCAGGATTCGGAGACAAATCCAAACACGACTGCTAGTAGTGTCGCAGGCGACCTACAGGCGGACGGGCGACGACGCAGATCAGAGGCCACGCAGCTGAGAAAGAGTATATTGGGAAAGAAGCATGGTCGCTTAGATGAATCGAAGGTGACCACACCCTCACATCTAGCTAATGACTCGGTTCATCACTCATTATGCCATCTGATATAGGACGATGATACCATCCGACGCTTTCGCTATCTTCTTGGCCTGACTGATTTGTTTCGTCACTTTATCGAGACCAACCCGAACCCTCGAATCAAAGAGATCATGGCAGAGATTGATCGTCAAAATGAGGAAAAGACTGAACAAGCTCGGAAGGGCACATCGCGCTCTGGTGGTGCAGGTGGAGAACGACGTCGTCGAACAGAGAAGGAAGAGGATGCGGAGCTTCTCCAGGATGAGGTGCGGGGCGGGGACAATACAACTGTATTCCGCGAATCTCCTGCTTTCGTGCATGGCGAGCTTCGAGATTATCAAATCGCTGGTCTGAACTGGCTGGTGTCACTCCATGAGAATGGCATCTCCGGTATCCTCGCCGATGAAATGGGTCTTGGAAAGACGCTGCAAACCATTTCTTTCCTGGGCTACCTTCGATTCGTTTGCGATATTACTGGGCCGCACCTGGTGGCTGTGCCCAAGTCCACCCTTGATAATTGGAAGCGCGAGTTTGCGAAGTGGATTCCGGGCATCGACGTGCTTGTGCTGCAAGGCGACAAAGATGAAAGACAGCGCCTGATCAACGAAAGACTGGCAGACGGAAACTTCGACGTTTGCATCACCAGCTACGAAATGATTCTTCGCGAAAAGTCCGCTCTTAAGAAGCTTCCGTGGGAATACATCATCATCGACGAGGCTCACCGTATCAAGAATGAGGAATCATCGCTCTCACAAATCATCCGTCTGTTCAACTCCCGCAACCGTTTGTTGATTACTGGAACTCCCCTGCAAAACAATCTGCACGAGCTTTGGGCACTTCTGAATTTCTTGCTTCCGGATGTCTTTGGTGACTCGGAGGCATTCGATCAGTGGTTCTCCGGTCAGGACTCCGACCAAGATACAGTCGTGCAACAATTGCATCGTGTCTTGCGTCCCTTCCTGCTCCGAAGAGTCAAGAGCGATGTGGAAAAGAGTCTTTTGCCGAAGCAAGAGATCAACTTGTACGTTCCACTGGCTGACATGCAGCGAAAGTGGTACCAAAAAATCCTCGAAAAGGACATCGATGCGGTGAATGGTGCAGGTGGGAAACGCGAGTCAAAAACGCGACTACTCAACATTGTCATGCAATTACGCAAGTGCTGCAACCATCCCTACCTATTCGAAGGTGCCGAACCTGGTCCACCATACACCACGGATGAGCACCTGGTGTACAATTCTGGCAAGATGGCCATCCTGGACAAGCTTCTCAAGCGAATGAAGGCCGATGGCAGTCGCGTCCTTATTTTCTCACAAATGAGTCGCGTTCTTGACATTTTGGAGGACTACTGCTGTTTCCGCGACTATCAGTACTGTCGTATTGACGGCTCAACGGCACACGAGGATCGCATTGCTGCCATTGACGACTACAACAAACCGGGGTCTGAGAAATTCATTTTCCTCCTCACTACACGTGCTGGCGGACTAGGTATCAACTTGACAACTGCCGACATTGTAGTTCTTTTTGATAGTGATTGGAACCCCCAGGCCGATTTGCAGGCTATGGATCGTGCGCACCGAATCGGTCAAACGAAACAGGTCAAAGTGTTCCGGTTCGTGACCGAGAATGCGATTGAAGAGAAAGTTCTAGAGCGGGCGGCCCAGAAGCTGCGTCTAGACCAACTTGTCATCCAGCAAGGTAGGGCCCAGCAGGGTTCTAACAAGGCTGCTTCAAAGGACGAACTGCTCGGTATGATCCAGTTCGGGGCCAATGATCTCGTCGAGAAGAACGCCACCGATTCCACTTCAAACGATATCACCGAAGATGATTTTGAGGCTATTCTCAGGAAGGGCGAGGAGAGAACAGCCAAGTTGAACAAGAAATACGAGTCCCTGGGCATCGATGACTTGCAGAAGTTTAGCTCTGAAAGCGCCTACGAGTGGAACGGCAAGGATTTCACCGATCGCAAAAAGGACATTGGTATGACATGGATCAATCCTGCCAAGCGTGAGCGTAAGGAGCAGTTCTACTCCATCGACAAGTACTACCGTCAGGCGTTGGCTACCGGTGGCCGCACTGCCGACACCAAACCCAAGGTACCTCGTCCGCCAAAGCAGATCACCATTCATGACTGGCAATTCTTCCCGCCCGAGCTACAAGAGCTACAAGCGCAGGAGACAGCCTGGCATCAAAAGCAAATCGGCCACAAGGCGGAGCTGCTGGAAGGCCCAGAAGAAACACTCAGTGAGCGCGAAGCAGACCGGGAATTGGCCCAATACACCATCGACAACGCCCAACCCCTCACGGAGGAAGAACAGGCCAAGAAAGCTGCAATGACAGAAGAGGGCTTTTCAACTTGGAACCGGCGTGACTTCCAGCAATTTGTCAATGGTTCAGCCAAATTCGGGCGAACAGACTATGAAGGCATCGCTACGGAGATTGACAGCAAAGATCCTGACGAGATTAAAGAATATGCTGCGGTCTTCTGGGAACGGTACTCCGAGATTGAAGATTACCCGAAATATCTGAGGGTGATAGAGCAGGGAGAAGAGAAGCTGAGAAAGATGAACCATCAGCGCAAGATGTTGCGTAAGAAGATGGAGATGTATCGTGTGCCTCTTCAACAGCTCAAAATCAACTACACCGTGTCCACCACCAACAAGAAAGTCTACACTGAAGAAGAAGATCGATTCTTGTTGGTTATGCTTGATAAGTATGGTGTGGAAGGCGACGGTCTGTTTGAGAAGATTCGCGACGAGATCCGTGAATCCCCTCTCTTCCGATTCGACTGGTTCTTCCTGAGCCGCACGCCCGTCGAGATCAGTCGTCGCTGCACGACACTACTCAACACCGTGGCCAAAGAGTTTGAGTCCGATGCTGACGAGACCAAGAAGAGCAAGGCCAATGGAGAGGGCAAAGGCCGCGGACGCGCCCGTGAGGAAGAAGAGGGGCAGGATGACGCAGCACCTGCAAAAAAGAAGGCCAAGAACGGCGCCGTGGTAAGTTCTTCGGACTTTGTGTGAACAAGCTTCCATGTTCCGGCACTGACGATCGTTTACAGACGAAACAGGCCAAACCTGCTAAAGGTAGCAAAGCTTCGTCTACGGCGACCTCAAGAGCGGCTAGCGTTGCCAACGCACCAAAGTCTAAGTCTAGGAAGCGATGAAACACTACGCACATGCACAAGTTCTTGAATTGAAAGGTCTCACTGGGCGGAGATGAAACGGTCGGCGTTTGCATATTAAGAGGGTGCATTGACGACAATTGCTGTGTCGTGACGAATTAAAAGATATAGAGAGTGAATCAAGGCTTATCTCGAATCTTTGCGAATCTACCATATCACACATCCCGCCCGTAGAACTGCGGCAGCAAGCGGCCGTCCAGACTCGCCTGATACACCACTGCCGATCCTACCACCGAGATGGTCTTTTCTTGAGCGTCACTCGCCGCTAGTGCCCACGCTAGTCAAGCCTTGTGAATACGATGACGAAAGAGCATCCAGTGCAGGATAGATCATTTTGCGTGTGCAAATGACATGTTACAGGCAACCGCCCCGCTCTGTGGTGCCTGCACATCCGCTCTCACTAAAACGATGATGCATCCAAGCTTTCAGCCAAGCCCAACTGAGCAGCGAGCTTGCGCAATCATGGTATGCTCAAGGCCCCAATGGTGCTCTGCATGGTGTACACAACTTGGCAGACCCGAGCGATCCTTGTTCTACATAAACAAGGCCTGAAGCTTCTGCGCTGAGAGCACCATCACAACTTCTGTCTCTTTGCCATGGCTGCTACTAAGATCAAACTCATCACCAACCCACGCTATCAGCGGTCGGGAATCAAGTCGTATGTGTACCTCATGCGAAAGTATGGCTTCCAGCCAACACAGGAAGGACCCTATGTCTTCGGCACAGTGATGCAACAAGCTGGCCGCCAGTACACTGACAAGCCGGTCGGAGGTCGTATTCACCGTCATCAGGTCCTGCAGAAAAAAACCGCCGACCCTGGCCAAGTTGGAGAGGTCGGCGCAGATGATGTGCAAAATGATTCTCTTTACCTTGCGCAGATCGGTATTGGTACGCCAGCGCAGAATTTGACTCTTGACTTTGACACTGGTTCAGCTGATCTATGGGTAAGCAATAAGTGCGACCGTTTCTATTGCGTTCCCAGTCCGAGAAATATGGACTGATGTCCATTCTAGGTCTGGTCTACCAAATTGTCTTCGAATATCTTGTCATCAAATACCAATCACCAGATCTTTGACCCCAGCAAGTCCTCAACCTTCCAGAACAAGGATGGCTCGACATGGAAGATCTCGTACGGAGATGGCTCCTCTGCCTCTGGTACAGTAGGCAATGACGATGTTAACATCGGTGGCTTGATAATCAAGGGTCAAGCTATCGAGCTGGCAGACAATCTCTCTGCCCAGTTTGCCAGTGGATCGGGTGACGGTCTCCTTGGTCTCGCATTTGGAAACATCAACACCGTTCAGCCTACCCCAGTGAAAACGCCTGTTGAGAATATGATCTCTCAGGCTGATATTCCCAAAACCGCTGAGCTCTTTACTGCCAAGCTGGGATCTTGGCGTGATGCGAACGAGCCTGACAAGGGCGAGTCCTTCTATACTTTCGGGTTTATTGATCAGGAGACGGTCACCGCGTCAGGTGAGGAAGTTCATTACACGCCCGTGGACAACAGCCAAGGCTTCTGGATGTTTGATTCAACTTCCGCTACGGTCAACGGCCAGTCCATCAGTCGTCCAGGCAACAAAGCCATTGCCGACACAGGCACTACTCTCGCCCTTGTGGATGACAGCACCTGCAAGGCAATCTACGGTGCCATTGAAGGAGCTTACTATGACAATAACAGTCAAGGATACATCTATCCCACCAACACCGCTTTGGACAAGCTTCCCGTTGTATCATTTGCTGTGGGCGACAAGCAGTATGTTGTTCAGAAGGAAGATCTTGGTTTCGCGGAAGCCAAATCAGGCTATGTCTATGGCGGAATTCAGAGTCGAGGCAACATGAATATGGACATCCTGGGTGACACATTCTTGAAGGGAATCTATGCTGTGAGTTTAGATTATTCTTGCACTCCGTGTGTCTCGCAAGCAACAGCTAACCTTTTATCAGATATTCGATGTTGGGAACACACAATTCGGTGCTGTGCAACGCAAGGAACTTCACCAGAATCTCTCCGCGCCGCCTCAGTAACTCACTTGAACTTTCTGACCCGCCCGTTCTTGAAAGAGAGAAAGAAACTTCGGCAGACGCTGAACAGGGTTTGAGAGACTGTTGTTAATTTTCAACCCAATCACGCACACATTTTTCACAATAGACAATTCATCCAGCCTAGGCTCTTGGTCGAGAAAAAGAACTTGCTCGCTCGAGGACCGAGCTGCCGTAGCGAAGAATGACAGACAGGCTGTGCCTGGAAACTACTTCATTATTACTCGCTTCTTGATTGCACCCAGTGTCCCCCAGTTGTATGTGCTCTCAGCAAACCCCATGAGCTATGACCTCTGAGTCCGCCTCTTCATACGAGCGACCTTCATGCCAGTTCTTTGAAGAAGAGTCACTCCATTCCATTCAATTCGGCGTTCGCACGTAGAGAATGACTGATGTCAGTCAAACGCTGGACCAATCAAGCACAGGCTTGATGACCTTGCCAGCGTGCAAATCCTCCAAGGCCACATGCAGCTGATCTGCCGGATAGACTTTAGCTAGTCTGTTCACTGGAAACTTTCCTTCTTCGTACCAATCCACTAATAGAGGCAGCAGCTGGGTAGATTGCGATAGGTTAACCGGGGTTCTCTCAAAAGGCATTGGAACCTACTCACCACAGCTGGGTCAGCGGCGCCTTCAACAGCGCCTACTACACGTTTGCAATTCATCAGAAGATCCAGAGGCGAAATATTCACCGACGCTGTGACTGGTGGCGCCCCAACGATTGCCAGTATGCCACCATGACCGAGCGCTCTTATGGCGGATTCCAAGACTGTACCAACTCCGGTCGTGTCAAGGATATGGTCAACTCCCTCTGGAAAAAGACTGCAAATGCCTTGGACCAGATCTGGCAGATCTTTTGTGTTCAGTGTGCAAGACGCACCGAGTGATTTCGCCAGCTCAAGCTTTGAATCGAAAAGGTCAACCGCCAGAATGCTCTCAACGCCGATAGCTTTGGCAGCCATGAGGGCAGATAATCCGACTGCCCCCATTCCTAAGATCACGAAGCGACTTGTGGGGATGGGCTTCAGCACGTTCATGACTGTCCCTGCGCCAGTGAGGTATCCGCACCCGAGAGGCGCTAGTGAGGCTATATCTGATTCCGAGAGCGCAGAACCGCGGTTGAGCTTCACAATTGAGGTCTCTGGCACAATAGCTAACTTAGCCATGCAAGACTGTCCGAAGAATTGTCCGCGAATAGGATCTCCATTGGGAAACGAGATGGGAGAGTCTGAAATAGACGGTCCGCGGGCACCGGCTATGTTGATCTCAGTAAATCGAATGCAGGACCCTAGGCTTCCTGACTTGCAAGGTCCACACTCGCAACATGTGGAAAAGCTGAGGAGAACCTCGTCGCCCTCATTTAGGGAATTTGTGTTGACACGGCTGCCCAAGCGACGAACGATGCCCATGCCCTCGTGACCCAGGACTGCAGGAAAGTCACCGACTGGTATACCTCCGGACTGGACAACGATATCCTAAAAGTCGCAAAGAGTAAGTCATTCTGATCCGGTGTGTTCATGCCTTCTTTCAAAGCACAAGGTAGTGACTGACCGTGTGGCATAGTCCAGTGTACTTGATCTCCACAAGTACTTCGTTCGCTCGTACTTCGTCCAGAATCACATCCTCGAGCAGGAATGGGGAGCCAGGTGACCGGACTACAAAAGCCTTGGTCGCTATCTGTCCGTCTGATCCCATAGTGAATTATCGGGACCCTCGGCTCAAGTCGCACTTTCCAGTGTGGATCATACAAGGACAAGAGGAAGTAAGGTTGTAAGCTATGAAACGGAGGAGGGTTGACACCAGTGGCAGTCTTGACGCCGGTTAGAATGCAGTGATGCAGCAGAGGTCACTTAGGTCGAGAGCCTGACCCTTGCTGGCATTCTGCACGCTTAAGTCATTGAGCGAGGCGCCAGACCGTGGCTTTCATTCACCACAGCGATTGCCGTGACCGATCGCTGTCGATCCCGCCGCGAACTACCCCTCACTGACAAGACTTTCGGCATCAAGATACGGCAAACGTGGATGGCGCTCATTTTCCTACAGCGAAATTGCTAGGATCAGCCGTAGAGCTGAGCTAGCATTTTCAAAGTTAGATTACCTCTCCTCAGAAGTACTTGGCCGTCAAAAGACGGAAGTGGTAGCATTCCTGGTGAGCTATGACCCGTTGGTCGTCAATTTCATGTCTATGGCCTCTAAGTCTAATATACAGAGGTATCGTCTCAAGCTGCAATATCGTACAATAATAAACCTACCAGACTCGGTCCTTACTCTTTCTGATGGGCGCAGACATGGCCAGTGGTGTCCGCAAAAACATTTCCATCAAGAGGGCCGCGGCAACGCTGACATTGAGACTGTCAATACGGGCAGGATCCGCCTCTACGCCCAGGTGGGCGCTGTGGCGAGCTCCAGGGATGCTGACGATCGAATCGGCGTGCGACTTGATATGAGTGTTCAGTCCGGTTGCCTCGCTTCCCATCATGATCACACTCGGCGAATGCAGCGTAGGCAGCACTTCTTCGCCTTCTGTTGTTGAGCGATCGAGATATGTTGCACCTGGGCCGGGAGCGTCGGCAGCGTAGAAACGCCATCCATTCTCTTTGGAGCGTTTGATGAAATCCACCTCATTGGGGGCGTGTAGCAGGGCCATATTCTCTGCTGCGCCGGCCGAGGCCTTGATGGTCACAGGGGAGAGAGGAGCTGACTGCCGCCCGGCAAAGATGATAGCGTCGATGCCGAGATAGTACGCAGAGCGAATAATAGCACCGATGTTTCCTGAATCCACAACTCCATCTAACAATAGCACAACAGGGTATCTGTGGGAACCTCGGCCAGAGCGAGAATCCTGAGAATGTAGGATAGGGATGTGGTCAACAGTCCCATTGACAGCAGCTTCTTCACGTGACTGGGCCGCGAGTTCAATGCGGAAGTAACTCTCCGAGATAGAAGTGACCTCATGAAGACCACGGATGGGAAGTCTAGGTAAAGGCGAGGCTTCAAGAACACACCCATTATGCGGACGTCCAGCGGCCATCTTGTCCATCAGCCGGTCCCAGCCAGCGAAAGCCAATTTGATCTCGATGTTCTTCGAAAGGGCCAGCTTTCGCAGGGCTGCCTTCGCTGGACCGAGATCTTCACCCGCTCGTTGGTAGAGGTACAGCTTGTATAATTTCCGCCTGCCACATCTGAGCGCCGCTTCCACCGCGCTCGTCCCATAGATGAACTCGGAGGCTGGGCTTGAGTAAGGTATTGACTCGGGAACTTTGACATTCTCTTTGACACGCTCGGGCATGCCATCCGTACGGCGATAAGAAGATGGCCCACGTTTGGGCGGCATTGGTTCTTCTGACGAATGCGACATTGGTCTCGGTCTTGTGTATCGGTCCCTACCCCTCAAATCATTGCGATCTTGGAGATCTCGTGGCATACCCCGGAATTTTCCAAAGCGCTCGGCGTTGTCAAAGTCTTGTTTGGGTCTGTTCGGTAGCCCACCGTTCCTGCTTCTTCGGTCCTCAGAATATGTAAGCGGTGCTCGGCGATCCTCAAGACGCGACCTTTCCTGTCTTCCTTGAGCACGGGGCGCCCTGTCGAATGAGCCCACGCTTTGCGACCTGCGAATGCCGCGGCCAATTGCTGAATTTAGTGACGCATGGCGTATTGTTTGGCTTGCCGACAGGTTTCTCTGTAAAAAGAGACCTTGCGAGGGGAATCCCAATCTGGGCATTTTGGGGAGCATCATGTCCAGCTGTCCGGTTTTAAGATGATCAAAAATGAGGCTGAAAGGGAACGTAAATTTGTCCCCAGATAAACGTTAAGTCTTATCGGGAGAAGATAGCTGCCGGACTAACACACAAGTGACACATCACACGACAGCCTGTGACCTTATCGATAAGGAACGGGAAACAGACGCGTCTTTCGTGTATGAATCTAGAAGTTAATTTATGATACGACTGATCGAATGCCTTACTCGTCAATTGTCCCTCTTCGCTACGACATCCGAAGCTCACCACATTTTTGTGTCGACTATCTCTCACCTGAAAATTACCCGAACTCTCACAAAAACCGCGTATGACCTCACACATGACCACTGCCTGGGCTTAGCTGGCCTCCACATCCTGCAGTTACTGCCAGGATGGAATACCCGCATACAACGCAATCGCCTGGCTCGGAAGATCCTGATGCCATGGTAGCAGAGCTGCTGAGCCAGCTTGAGAGCACGGCTCCGGATCAAGCTGCTGCTGTTCTCGGTTCTGAACCTCACTTGGAAGCCGAAGATGCGTCCAGGGCAGAGGAGAAGGAACCTCTTAAGTCAATTTCGATTGAGGTTCATGTCCCTCACATCGATAACCCCGAAGACTACGAATTTCTGCCTGGTCACTTCAGGGTCCGGCATATTCTGCAGATTGATTCAAGAAATCCAGACCGACCAATCTACACGGTTCGACTCACAAGTGGAGAGCGTGCAACTGTAGGTCTCGCGATCTCATAATCAATTCTACCTTCTACATACAATCGACTTGACTCGACCCTACATTCGACGAACTTGGAAAACTCATATTTCATTCTCAACAGGTTCCACGCGATACATTTCTGAGCCTCGAAAACAGTGCTCGGGCTTTGGATGAGTTTGTGCCGGAATCAGACTCAGAAGACGAACTGGTAGCTGTGGGGATGAAGTCCCGCTCCTTGAATCTCGGCGGTGATGGCGCCGGCAATGGCAGGCGAGGTCCAAGGTCTGGAGCATCCGCTCGGCGCCGTCCTCGTGGCTCGACTACCCGTGGGAGTTACGCAAAATACTTTCAAGCACCTGAATCCTCTAGCTCCGAAGAAGAGGAAGTGGAATCTGGCAACGAGCTTGCACGGCGCTATTCAACAAGACGCCGTGGCGTGGTCCGCGCGGGCAGAAGGGTGATCAAATCTTCTCAAGACGAAGACGAGGATGATTCTTCTGCCAGAGTAGTGTCGAGAAGCACGCGCAATCGAAGAAGTGGCCGCCGAAACCTGCGAGAACGACTGGAAGATGATCTTTCTGAGGCTGGAAGTGAGGCCCCGAAGCAGAAAAAATACTCAGGCGCCCGCGAAGCATTCCCCGAGCTCCCACGAGACGACGAGTTCCGCCTCAGACATTTTGCATCCTGCTCAACTTGCAATCTTTACGAGGACGATGATGTCCGGGGTCCTCTGGTCTTCTGCCAGGGTTGTACCTCGTCTTACCATCAACAGTGTCTGGGTCCCCGTAGCAGCAGAGAGCACCTTGTCACAAAGATCGACGAGAAGTACTTTGTTCTACAGTGTCGCCGCTGCCTTGGAATCTCGCATCAAAGACATGATGTTGCCCCCCACCTCGGCCGATGTGCTGTTTGCAGGAAGGATGGTGCGATGTCACAACCACTGAAGGAACGTCTCTCATCAAAGGAAGAACAGCAGCAACGTTTGGCAAATGGTGGCGAGGACCCCATCACCTCTGTGGATATGGCTCGGATCAACAATGTCGACGAGGTCCTTTTCCGGTGTGCGAGCTGCCAAAGGGCTTTTCATTTCGAGCACTTGAAGACGGATGATATGCAGGACACTACGGAGCTTGTGACTCACTTCACCACCCATTGGCAATGCCATGAGTGCACAAACGCGCCAGGAGATGTTGAAGGTTTAGTTGCCTGGCGACTGGAGGAGAAGCCCGCTGGCGCCACCAAATTACCCTCCGCTGAGCTCATACCCGAAGTAGACAAGCAATATCTTATCAAGTGGAAGCAAAAATCATACTTCCGCACAACCTGGATGCCTGGAGATTGGGTGTGGGGCACAACCAGTCTTCTGATGCGTCGCGCGTTCTACAGGTCTCCAAAGGCCCGCGAGCCCATCTGGACGACTGAGGAGGCAATCTCCGAGGATGATCTCCGGGTTGACATCGTCTTCGACGTGAACTTCTCGAGCGAGACGTCCCCGGAGGACTTTGACAAACCTGAGCAGGTGGAACGAGCATACGTCAAATATAAGGGCCTTGGCTATGAGGACTCTGTCTGGGAATCGCCTCCGAACATCACAGATACTGCCCGATGGGAGGACTTTAAGGTAGCTTTCCAGGATTGGTTGAATCGGGAAGCAATCAGCCCTCCAGACCGTCAGGTTATGAATAACCACCTGGCCAGTACAAGACGCCTGAACTTCGAGAAAGACTTAGTGCTCAATACCCAACCTGAAATGATTCGTGGTGGCCAGTTGATGGACTATCAGCTGGATGGCGTCAACTGGCTATACTATATGTTCCTGAAGCAGCAAAATGCCATTCTGGCAGACGATATGGGCCTCGGGAAGACCGTCCAGGTCATTTCACTCTTCGCAACCTTGATACAAAAGCATTCTTGCTGGCCCTTCTTGGTCATCGCCCCAAATGCTACGGTCCCGAACTGGCGACGCGAGATTAAGAGATGGGCGCCTGACATGCAAGTTGTTACCTACTTTGGGTCAGCCTTTGCTCGACAAATGGCGCATGACTATGAAATGTTTTCGCAGCATGGCAAAGATCTCCGTTGTCACGTCGTGATAGCCTCTTACGAAAGCATGCTCGATCAAGAGGCTGAAAAGGTTCTTAAAAAGGTGGACTGGGCTGGACTGGTCGTTGACGAAGGGCAGCGCCTCAAGAACGACAAATCACAACTCTATGGGCGTTTGAGCGGCATAAATTTTGATTTTAAGGCGCTCCTCACCGGCACCCCCTTGCAAAACAACATTCGAGAGCTCTTCAATTTGATCCAGTTCTTGGACCCGAAGAACATTGCGGACGATATGGAAGCGCAATACGGCAGTCTCACGGCTGAGAATATTCGATCTCTCCATGACATGATCCGCCCTTTCTTTCTGCGTCGCACAAAAACCGAGGTTCTCCCTTTCCTGCCTCCCATGGTGCAGATCATCATCCCGGTTTCGATGTCTGTCCTGCAAAAGAAGTTGTACAAGTCGATCCTCGGGAAAAACCCGCAGCTGATTCAGGCGATCTGCAAAAAGCAGACCAGTGAGCTGAAGAAGACTGAAAGACACAACCTGAATAATATCCTCGTGCAGCTGCGCAAATGTCTCTGTCACCCTTTTATTTACAACAAAGATATCGAAGAACAAACCCATGATCCCCAATTGGCTTTCCAACGTTTGGTGGAAGCCTCAGGGAAGCTAAAGCTACTGAAGATCATGTTGCCGAAACTTCAAGAACGTGGTCACCGAGTGCTGATTTTCAGTCAGTTCTTGGAGAATCTCGACATTGTTGAAGATTTTCTAACGGGTCTTGAACTGCGTTACTGTCGGCTTGACGGGAGATTGACCTCTCGTCAGAAGCAACAGCAGATTGATGCATTCAATGAGCCGGGTTCGCCTTTCTTCGCATTCCTTCTGTCAACCCGTTCGGGTGGCGTGGGTATCAATTTGGCCACTGCGGATACTGTCATCATCATGGACCCAGACTTTAACCCCAAACAAGACATGCAGGCACTTTCACGTGCTCATCGCATCGGTCAAAAGAATACTGTCTTAGTCTACCACTTGACGACCCGGGCTACGGTTGAAGAGAAAATCATGCAGAAGGGTAAGAAGAAGCTAGCACTTGACCATGTGTTGATTGAACGCATGGAGGCTACCGAAGACGAGGAAGACTTGGAGTCTGTTCTCAAACACGGAGCTCAAGCCTTGTTCAGTGACGATGATTCTCCCGATATTCATTACGACGCCGATTCTATCAACGCTCTGCTCGACCGCAGCCAGGCAGAACAGACCAAGGAAGCAGCGTCAGATACCCCGGTCTCTAGCGAAGCCCCCCAATTCAGCTTTGCGCGTGTCTGGCAAAATGATCGCGGCTCTCTCGAGGAAGTCACGGAAACCGAAGAAGCAGACGTTGATGCCGCTTTATGGGAAGGCATTCTTCGTGAACGCGAGCGCGAAGCTGCTGAAGAGGCGTATAGAAAAGCCGAAAGACTTGGTCGTGGCAAACGAAAGCGCGCTACTGTCAATTATCAAACTCTTCGTGAGGAAGAGGACGATGATGCTGTTGGGGAAGCCAGCTCGGCTTTACCTAGTCCTGTCAAAGCACGTCGAGCTCGCGACAACGATGCTGATTTTCACAATATCGAACATCCTCATGATAGCGACTCTGACGATACAATGATGGATGGAGACACAGCAATCCGACAGACTGGATCCACCAAAACTGCACCATTCCAGCGCATTCAATCTCCGCCGGCTGAACCCCAGCCAAATTTCGATTTAGATGGCGCCTCCGACTTGCTACCTTCTTGCATCGCTTGTGGTCGATATCACTTACTTGGTCGATGCCGACTAAAAACGGCCGGGGTTGAACACTGTCCACTTTGTGGCTTAGCACACTTGGGTGGGCGACGTACTTGTCCCCATCTCCACTCGGAGGACCAAATCCGCCTCATGGTACAAGCTCTCAATCAAAGCCCTGAGAATCCAGAGATGGTCTCCTTTGCGAAGAAATATGCCAAAGGTATTCTCGGTCATCTGCAAAGTAGTCGCAATAGATTGTCACAGCCCATTATCCCCGTGCAGGCTCCGCAACCCCGTGCTCCTGAGCCCGTGCCCGAGCAGCACCAAAACCCCATGGCTCATCCTCAGCCACAAAGCGGGACAACTAGCTCCCAAGCTTCTTGGGTCTTTGATTTGACTGACTGAGTCACTCTCATTTTTGGTGCACATAGGACCTGGCATTTGCTTCGATGTGCACCCGAGAGTGTGCATGAAAGTCTTGAATTTCTTGACCGTTATTATGGATACACACCCTGGCAATCTGAATGTGCGCCGGGTTCCCTTGACGTACTCTTTGCAGTTGGCGCTTTCCAACCTCGTGAATGTTCGTCTTGGCTTTCTGGGTTCATGCAATCCTTGACTCGACAGTGTTTTTTCCTCTATTTTCCCCCACCAGCGATGATTTCAGATACCCACTTAGCTTAGCATGGAAGCCCCATTTTGCTTGGGCATTGGATTATTTACATGATGATAGTCAATGACTTCCACGTAGATCTAAACGGCACTAGTTTGCAAGCCTTCAGTCTAGTCCTGCGTACTACAAGCGATCAAATGAGTCTCATCCCTTACTATCTGTAAATTATTCCAAAAGTCTTGGTAAAGCACAGCCAGAGGTGGGCTCTACCTGAATTTTTGAGGCGGGCGTTTCTATACGCAAGAAATGTCTACATGCTTCAATCTAAGCCGACCATAATGAATGAGCACTTTGATCCCATAAAACATTCAGTTGAACCGAACTCCTCTCACATGTGAAAATACGGCAATGATATCTTAGGAGAGATGCAGCAATCATCACCGATTCAGCCGAGTTGCAAGCTCCTGATGAATCGGTGTTTGTGGCAAGAGGAGAAGAGCTACCGGGGTAAGTAGCCTTCGAGATGGGTGGTATTGCACGTCTGGAGTGACAATGATGTCTCGGCTTGTAATCAACTTCGACCTAAAATGAACTATGACTCATTGTATGGCTTTTTGATGGTCTGTTTGCAGCATCCCTAGTCCCATTGAAGAAATTCAGCGAGTCTAATACATACCCATCGTCGTCCTCGTGTTCTCACATATAATGCTGCGTAGGCCAGCATACCTAAATATGATCGACATCATACCCAGCTAAACTCTCTGACTCTTGATCCTATATTGCCAACTCTCATGAACGACAGCAAATAAGGAGGGTAAGTGGGTCGTGTTGTTCTTATACTATGAACAAAGGAATGCGTCCAATAGCACTGGCGGCTTTCACTGCCAAGTGCATATGAAGGCCTTGCTGGAATAAGCTACAATTAAACCCCATATGAGATGCACATTAAGCGACGCGCCTTTTCTCAGTTCATGTATTGCGCTGGCCGATAAGAATTTGTCTTGAGCTCTGACCGTACACGACCGCTGAGAAAAGTTACCGATCTGAACCCATATTGAGCCCTCTCTATGTGTGACGTGAAGTCGACATGAAGTGGAGGCGTGGCTCGGTTGATCCTAAGTGGCAGCCACAAAACATTGCCATGTTTTGATACGATGGGAGGCAGACAAGCTCTTTCAAGCTTTGCTTGGCACAAAGGCTATTGTTTGGGACATATCGAAAGTAGTCGAGGTACATCAGATCATGCAGACATTTCCATTTTAAGGTCAAGATAGATAGGTCCCTGAAGTAGGTTCTAAACACTTTAGACCTCAAAAGGCCAGTAGGGTCGTGTTTGCTCGACGAGATTCGGAATTCCCCACGGGCTAGGCTGACAAGCCCGTGAACCGTATGCCAAATTTTCCATATCCGATTGTTTTGGTTCTGCCGCCTTCTGTGTTGACATCGTCGCGAGGTTCCAGGAAGTGTAGCAAACAATCAACATGCTAGCAGACTAGTGCGTCTTGCCTTGGGTATAAGAGTCTCCCATCTTTCACCTTTCACCTCTCTTCTCCTTTCCTCCCTCCCTCTTTTCTTCAAACCGATCCTTTCACTTCACTTTTCAAGTTTAACATCCTTGCAGCTTAACAGCTTTCCAAGTCATCTTTCTCTATTCACGTAACATTTTCAAATTTCAGTTCAACACACGTACACTCACTTGTTCCACTGCTGAACTTCTTTTTCATCGATCACTTCCAGGCTTTTCTTCAACAAGAAGCATCACACATATCCTACCCCCTCCAATCTGCTTGTTGATTTCCAACCTCAACACTCCTGTTGAACGGTACTTTTCACACATACACTCGCCCATCCTACCTTGAACCCTTTTACTCCACCTCTAAGCACCTGTCAAGATGTCTCCCACCCAGCAGCATTCCACTATCCTGTCCCGTTTGAATGACAAGGGAGCCCTGTCCTATGTCACTCGCCCTGACGGAAGCATGTCACTCATGATTGCTCTCGATGATCTGCCTGACAACATCAACATCGTAGGCCTGCCTCGCAACTTGAAACACTGGCAGACGCAGGACATGATCGACCTTGGTTTTGCTCCACGTCGCGAAGAACCCTGGCGAATCCAAATGAGTCGCAACAGAGACATGGTGAATATCCTGGAATGGGTGACTGCAAACTCTCGCAGTGTCCCTGATCGCCATGTCAATGCTGCCCGAAGCATCATGGCCCGAGGACGATCCCAGGTTGCTGGCGACGTTGTAAGTCAACACATCGGCCATGATAAGACACAAGAATATCAACTGACTCAATCAGCGTCTGCAGAGATCCGGCCAGAAGGTCTACTGCAACTATTGGGTTGCAAATGGCCAGTGCATGTTCGTGCAGCAAGGTCCGTTCCCATGTACACTCGTAGCTTTTCACGACTTGGACTGACATGAATTCAAGGCTGCCAGTACAAACATGAGATGCCGAGCACCATTGAGACCCTGAACAAGCTTGGCTTCACGGAGATTCCGTACTGGTACCGCGTCAAGTACGGTGTGCCAGCCCTCAACCCAGACAACGAGGGCTTCGACCCGGACAACCGCCGTAACCGAAAGGGTAAGCAGCCTGTCCGACGAGCCATCAACAGGGCCGTCGCCTCTTCCATCGAGGCTGCAAACTCCTCGGAGGAATCTTGGACCTCCCCTGAGTCCAGTCCCTCTCCCACCGGACTGTCCTTCAGCATCGAGGCCAGCAATGCCCCTGTCCGTCGTGTCGACAAGCCCGCCAAGCCCACCTATGTCGACAAGGCCACCGATACCGGCACCGACAAGGCCACTGATAAGGCCACTGACAAGGCCACCGACAAGGCCACCGACAATGTCAACGGAAAGGTCAACGGAAAGGCCACTGACAATGCCAGCAGCACTGGCACCGATGATGGCAGCCCTGCCAAGGGCTTCGTCGACATCTGGGGCCGTTGGGTCAACACAGGAAGTGAGGACTACTGGCAGAACGGCGAGTACAGCCGAGGTAGTGCCTCTGCTGCGGACTGTAAGATACTTCTTAATTAGTTCCGGTGTTGTTTTGCTCATTCAGCTAACATCCACAGCTGCCCGGGTCACTCCCACACTCGCTGAACGCGAGTACTTCCGTCATGAGACTCGTGAGAAGCTCAAGACTTGGAAGCTCCTGGCCGGGTCACAGGCTGTCGGACCCAATGAAGACCTCCGTCATTGGGGGCCCATTGGTCAGCCTGTTGTTCGCAAGGCCAAGTAGTCCTCGCGCTTGGCACTGACTGGTGGCGTCAACGACTCTCATCTTCATCTCTGTACGGAGTCACTTCTTTACGAAGTTGCGTTCACCTCGGATCGTGGATGGTCACCTGGCAGTTTCTTGACGGGCTTTGGATTTCTTTCCGTTCTTGTTTGAGTATTTCTTAGCGTTTCCTTTCTCTGTGTGTAGTTTAGGTTTCTGGGCACATCTTGGCGTTTGTGGACCCATGTCCTTGTGCGATATTTTGAGGTTCCAGGCTTGTAAATGTGACCCCTTAGATTATTGAATGCAAAGTCTTGCAACTCTGTCCATAAAATTGCTTTTCACCCACGTGTGCAGTCATTGTCGTATTGATATCGGCTGTGCTCGACATTGGTATCCATAAGAGGATCTTTACCTCGACCGAAGGATTATTGAGTGAGGCGCCAGAGGAGCAAGAATGACAATCATGTTTTTGAGGCCTGAAGAGTTGAAGGGTCTATTGGCATGGCCTAATTATTAGTACAGCCCACTTCTGCAATCGGAAGTGATATCAATTTCGCTCTTCGAATGGAGGTTGGAGAAGGTTTAATCAAGGACGAGTGGGCGATGCTCTGATCCTCTTCATCAGGCTCATAGGTCTGGCACGCATCAAAGACCTTAATTACTCTTCAGTACTAGGAGAAAAGCGAGAAACTCCTTTGATAGTTATTGCTTTTGAAGAAGAGAGTTGAGATGTAGAAGCAAGATGTACGTTAGGTTAGACTTTCGGGAATCCGATTGGCGTTCCGGGTTGCCGAAACTAATGACACAGTCCGTTGCGATTGGTCATGGGGGCCCACCCGTAATTGAGAGAATGCATGAGGAATAAGGTATGAAACAATCTAAATGTGCAAGCTGTGGCAATGAACATAGAGAAGAAAGACACCATAGCTGTAATTTGAGCTTTGTGGAATGGATATATGAGTTGCTTTAGGTGGTAAGGGGGAAGGATTTGGGGCTATAGTACACTGAAGAAAAACAAAACAAGACCCATCAGACCTCCCAGATTATGCGCCCGCGCCTGCAAAATGTCCGGTCGCAAGTTTTGGTCATACAGTCAAAGAAACAGACCATGCAAAGCATAACTGTACATTGTGAAACCTCCGACATCTTATCGGCGAGCCCCCTTCTTCGCGGGCCGTGCTCCGACCTTGACGGCAACCTTTTCGCGCTCTTCCGCGGCGCGAGCCTTGAGTGCCGGATTCAGTTCGGGGAGTGTAAGCACAGCCTCGGACACAATCTCATTACCATTCACAACAGCTTCGCGGGAAGCTTGGGCATTCAACCGCTCTTGGCGGCGTGCGGCCAGTTGCTCCCGGCGCTTTTCCGTCATGTTCCAGTCTTCGGGGAATTGAAGGCGGACCTTGGGCTTGTGGTGGCGCAGGTCCAGAGGGATATCGGCAAAAGCATCACCCTTCTTGGCTTCCTGGATGAGAGAATTGACCACATCGGCCAGGTAACGCTTGTTCTGAGCTCGCGAGGCAAATTGCTCGCTGGACATCTTCACAATGTCGGTTTGCGGGTTGTATCTAGGCCCGACCAGCTTCAAGAAAGTCTGGCGTTGAGCCTCGGTAAGATAGGTAGGGGTCAAATCACGGGATGCAAGTTCAACCACGACCTTGGGCTCAGCTGGATGTTGCTCGCCCATGTAAGTTGTGTAGCGGAAGCGAAGAATGTGAGTCTTGGGGGGGAGCGTAAAAGATTTGGCGAGTTCTGCCGTAGAAATTGGAAGTTAGTTTTGTGCAGCATCCAGAGTGGGCTCATCGCGATCCGATAAATCTTACTGCTCAGCATCGGCATGTCCCAAGCCGTTATACGAGCATACTCTCGCATTTCACGGTGCAATTCCATCTCGGCGTGTGCCATTGAAGTGATTTCATCATCTTGGATATCTTCATCGCCGTCCTCGACTTGCGCCATCTCATCGGCATCGTCCTCGGCCCAAAACCCCCGGATTTTGGTTCGTACGTCCTCAAAACGAATATCCTCCTGCTTGTCGATTTGATCAACTCTTTTTTGAATCTCCGCAAACGCCGCGGCGCGCTTCTCGAGATTGTTGAAATCGGCCACAAGGCGCTGGTTTTCGGCATCAAAAGCGGCCCTGTCCTCCGGCGACAACATATCATACATAGACCGTTCTTCTTTGGTCAAATGATCCGGGGTATACTCAGGAGCTGGGGGATAGTCCTCTGCCTTGAGGTCCTTGGGGGGCGGAGGGATGACGGGATCTTCGGACACGAATCGGAATGGTGAGACGGAGAAAGGTCGTCTATAGATCGAGCCTGGCCCCCTTGGGGCCAGGTTGCGGACTGAGCGAGTCAATGACCGAGCAACAGAAGCCATTGTGGTGGGCGCGATACGACACAGAGAGAACGCACGTCGAGAGTATCTTTGGTCGATGTTTTCCGACCTGGGGCCGCTGCGCACTAGTCCGCTTTGGGCCCCACACGTGATATGTCTGCGACAACCATAGTAGCAAGAGCATGAAAACGACCTTCAACTATATCATCTGAACACACGCTTACTTTCATTTCCTCTTCCTCAACTTACTAACCATCTTACTGGGTGATCACTCGATTTGATGGCTGTGAAACTTTGTTTCGTGACGGTTGGTGCGACCGCATCATTTGAGGGGCTCATTCGAGCGGTTCTCCAAGACTCATTCGTGGCCGAGTTGGAGAGGCATGGATTCACTCGTCTTTTGATTCAGCACGGTAAAGGCGGCCAAGAGCTGTTTGATGCTTATCGCGCTGAATATGAAAACGGTCAGAAGCGCCATGGCCTCGAGGTTGGTGGCTTCGACCTATGTCCGGATATGACCCCGTACGTCAGTATGGTACGAAAAGATGAGGCGAACTTTCAAGAGCTTGGAATGATGATAAGTCATGCTGGTATGATAATCTTTGTTTCTGTAACTGTTTGGTATTGAATGTACCTAGCTTTCTGACGTACTTCTACTACAGGGACTGGGTCCATTCTGGACGCTCTGCGGGCTAGTGTTCCACTGGTCATTGTACCCAATCCCGATCTTGCGGACAACCACCAGCAGGAGCTTGCTGAAGAATTAGCTGGGCAAGGTTACGCCATTGTTGGAAAGCTCGAGTCAGTGCTGATCTACCTCGCGCCTGTTGACCTGTAACCTTTCAATCTGACATATGATAGTGATCTACCCAGTGTGGTTGCCAAGGCCACAAACTACGGCGAACGCGCACCTTATTTTCGGCGAGAAAACGAAAAACCATTCGCGGTCATGTCGGATGAACTCTCGTGGACGGAGGATTAGGATGCCGCTGTGTGTGTCGTGGTGTTTGCAAATTGTAGCGTTGATGATACCCATGTTATGGTTGGTGCTGGAGTGTAAGGAATCTGCGCGGGATCAGGCTGCAGCCTCTCCTTTGTCATATTAATTTTGATTAGTTGTTTGAACACCGTTGGATTTTTATGGCGGATTATTGTCTACTCTTCTTTTGCATGCATTCAAATTAACAAATAGCACAGTCCTCTGCTGTGTAGTAGGCTCTAGGTCTTCTGAACAACTTGCTTTCTGTCATGTTCTTCCACCCTCCTCCAGATCTTATGAGGTGGAGGCTGGAACCAGGTATTCGGTGATGATTTGTAATGGAAGTTCTAAAAAAGTACCTGGGCCAACATTGCTAAGCCCGAGACTATTGCAGTGACTGATAAGTACGTGTCATAAGGTAGGTTTTTAGGTACCGTACACCTTCAGCTCATTCCGGTCGCTACTTGTCTGTGTTAACAGTGGACACTAAACAGGACCTAGCTTTGATTTCCTGAGGCGTAGGTACAGCCCGACAACTCAGTTGAATGGAACTTTCTTAGTCGAGCGTAAAAGTCTCGCCCTACCCGGATGATAATATACAAAGGATCTCTAGATAGCCAGGTGACCTTTTGCTACTATCTCATACTTGGCCTGGTGGACATACGCGTAACGCCCGGGAGTAGTCGGATGGTCAGACTCTATGGGTAGCTTGATCAAAAAGCCCTAATAAACCAAGTAGAAAAGTAGAAACATACCAATACTTGCTTGTGCAAGCGAAAGTCAAAGAGTAACTATAGTTTACTACTAGCATGTTATGGCTAGACTTCAACATAGATAGTAAAGGTCCTCGGATATGTGGCTGATTACATGGCTTTTGCTCAAGAGCTTTACACCTACCCTAATAGGCTCCATCTGAGGGTGACGTCTTCATGTTTTCTGGTTGTGTTTACTTAGGTGTGAGAGTAATAGAGTACCTGGTAGCACGGCGAGGAACAGGCGGAAATATACCTACACATTGAAGGTGCCTCCTAACTTTAATGATGGACTAAGCCCAGCTAGTTAAAATGAGACCTGATCTCCAGCTATGGTGCGAGGAGGAATCGTGATAAAGTTGTATTAGCCTATAGACAATCTAATTGATCCCAGGAGGGACCTCAGGAATGACCAAACAATATTATAATCAGAAGCTCTTGAGCGCGCAAAAGCACAGGATACTTCATCGATGGCCCTGGACGGAGATGCGTGGAGTCGAGTGGACACGAGGAGACACTCGGATTGGCCCAAGCTTCTTGTTGACAACTCCTAACGCGAAACCGCAAGATTCACGCCCCAAACCACGTTGTCTGGCCCAGACATACACAACTTCTCTTCTCGCCTCTCAGCTTCACCATACTCGTATCTTGCTTGCTTGGAACCTGCTTGATCTTGCGAATCCTCATTTCAGGTCGCAGGGCCGTGTCGCCTACTTTGCGCCTGGACTTTCGACTCCCCCGATCTTGACCCCGAACCCCCGAACCCCCCGAATTCCCCCAAATTCCTCTTACACCTCTCCCCGCAATGGCAGAGGCAACCCTTCATAATGTACCGATTGTCATTGACAATGGCAGTGGAACAATTCGAGCCGGTTTTGCGGGCGAGGAAATCCCATCATGCTATTTCCCGTCCTTTGTTGGCCGACCGAAACACCCGCGGGTGATGGCCGGTGGACTGGAGGGAGATTCATTCATCGGCCAGCGCGCGCAAGACCTGCGCGGTCTTTTGAAGATTCGATACCCGCTCGAGCATGGCATCGTCACAAATTGGGAAGACATGGAATCCATATGGCACTATGTCTACGAGAACGAGCTCAAGACCCTCCCTGAAGAGCACCCCGTGCTTCTGACTGAACCACCTCTGAACCCTCGCGCGAATCGTGATATGGCCGCCCAGCTCATGTTCGAGGCATTCAACGTGCCTGCTCTGTACACATCTATTCAAGCGGTCCTGTCACTATATGCGTCAGGGCGCACGACGGGTGTGGTGCTGGACTCGGGAGATGGAGTCTCTCACGCGGTTCCCGTCTTTGAGGGTTTCGCCATTCCCAACAGTATCCGGAGAATTGATGTGGCCGGTCGCGATGTGACTGAGCAAATGCAATTACTCCTGCGCAAAGCTGGCCATGTCCTGCACACTAGCGCCGAGAAGGAAGTGGTGCGAATGATCAAGGAGAAAGTCTGCTATGTGTCTCTTGACCCGAAGAGGGAAGAGAAGGAGTGGATGAACAACTATCACAAGTCGGACGCAAAGGGAATCGATTACACATTACCCGACGGTCACAAGATCAAGGTGAGATGCGCGTGCACCTGTCATGATAGACGTGCCGCACCATCACAGAAGGGAACTGTCTGTTTAACTGACTATCATCTGTCTCATAGATCGGGCAAGAGCGATACCGTGCCCCTGAAATCCTGTTCGACCCCGAGTTGATCGGGCTCGAGTACCCCGGTGTCCATCAGATTGTACAAGACGCCATCACCCGCACTGATCTCGATCTTCGCAAGTCATTATACTTGAATATTGTCCTCTCGGGCGGCTCCACGCTATGCAAGAACTTCCCCGACCGATTGATGCGCGAAATCAAGAGACTGGCCGTGGAGGATATGAAGATCCGAATCTCTGCACCGGCAGAACGCAAGTACACAACGTGGATCGGCGGAAGCATTCTCGCCGGTCTCAGCACATTCAGAAAGGTATGCGAAGAAGAGCATGAGTTGTGCTTGTTTCAAATTCAGTGCCACTAACATTCTTCTTCGATAGATGTGGGTGAGCGCGGATGAGTGGCATGAAGACCCCGAGATTATCTTCAAGCGATTTGCCTAGCCGAATTCGTTTATTTCGAGCGGACGAACAGGAAGTGGGACTCTCTTCGACAAAAACCCTTCGCCCTGTAGTTCTGCCCCCCCCCCCCGACATGGTCAATCCCAGTACCGTCCGCACCGTCATCGCGGCCAGAGCCTGACAAATTCCTCGACATCTGCCGTGTCTCGGCTGTTGCGTGCTGGGACGTAATGTCGTTCTGCGCGCCTTTGTAGCGACGGCATCGCATTCCCCCCTGCATGAGAGTAGCAGCGTGAGATGGAGGATATATGTGGTGACCTCTCCTCGAGACTTTTACTGTTCAATAAGCCCAGGTCGTGCCTGTGAGCGTTGATACCCATTGCCCCCAGCCCATTCCACCCCATATCTAAGAATCATCAGCATCCGGCCAAATAGGATCCATAACGGCAGCCTGTCATCATGCGCAAATACATTCCATGTTCACCATTTGCCTTTTGATAATAAGACAACCTTGGAAAAGGCTTGCACAATTTTTGGGGGGTTGGGGCAAGTTCCACGCTTGGGAGGCTCGATATCCCCCTCAAACGACACAGACGGTGAGGAAATCGAAAATAACTACCAAAATACGTAATCTTGGTCGTTTAGGCCTTCTTACCTTCTTACCTTCTCCAGAGTGAAGCATCGCGATCAGTTCATGACGATCTCGTGCTTTGCGAGCAATCGGTTATCTCAAGCCATGTCGTCCTTGTATTTGTAGGACTTGTTCATGACAGGCTGAGATCGCTACAAGATCTTCTCATGCAGCACTCTCAGCGAGCAGACGGTTATGACCGAAACGATCGGGCGCGCATCTGGATATCAACCCATCGACGAAGAAGTGCCGGGTCCGTGCAGTCCGATCGGTATCTGTAGTTCTGTACAGCCTCTGGTCGTGTCGGAGTCCGGGACACTTGCCCAGACATCCTTGTGCAAGTGCATACCCGAGTCAATGTCATTCTACAGGCCCGCGATCCATGACTCGGAGCAGTTCCAGTCAGCCCGTATCAACCGAGGAATTATCCGAGAAGCCAAAGAGACGAAGCCGATTCGCAAGTACTCAGCCGTTCCAAGGCATGATTCGGGCCCTCTCGGCCGACTTCCACTTTGGACAGGCAAAAGAAGAAAGTCAAATCCGCGTTTGCAACCCCGCGATGGCGGCGAAACTGCTGTGGTGATCCCGTGACTTGATTGGGTGGGCTCTGAACCGACAGCTTGGTTTCCGTCTCTCTGCATCGTGGAGTTTCTCCGATATGGTGACGAAGGGCTTCAGGCTCTGATCTTGAAGAGATGAGAGACGTACTTGATGTACGCGGTGAAGACGCCCACTGCGAGTCGTCTGGAACAGCCACCAAGTATCTCAAGCCCGGAATAGTCGAATGCGTGCGAACATCGCAGTGGCCGTCTGCCCAAACCATGCGCCGACATCCACCGGCCAGCCAGGGCCAAGGCGGGCTGTCACCTCAAGCTTTTGTGTGGGGGAGAGTGGGGTGAGTCTGTCCACGATCGAGCCAGAGCAAGGAAACCCGAACGATTCAATTATCCGATCCATCCTCACGACCTCGACTCGAGCAGACTTGTCGATGATGTCACTTGGGCCAACTTTAGATTCGCCTCTCCGGCGATGCATTGAAACTTCCTATCAGCGCTGTGATGAACCAATGATAGACCCTCGAAGCCCACATTGTCTGCTGGAAGACCGCGATTGTCACCTTTGACAAGCACACTTTAGCCAAAAGAGGACTACGCCATAGCCATGCGACGGAGGTCAACGGAAAACCTGGAACGATGACTGAACAGGGCGAAGCTTGGTGGGAGAAGTCCTTTTAAGAGAGGCATTGATGCCCATTCCATGACTTTTCAGTCCACTACCAAGTATTATTACTTTTTTTTTTGGTTTCCCTTACGCCGCTACATAACACATCATAACCAGCATAATGGGTTACCCAGAGACATTCGAGGGCTTCATGGTCCAGTCCCACGAGAAATGGAGTGACTTTGAGAAGAAAGATGTGTGTTTGATCAATACTCTACACCGAAACTAGAAGAGACAACAATTGTGATTGAGGATCCGGGACTAATTCATCATTTGCGACCCAGTTCAAACCCAAGCCCCTCGGCGAGCGCGACGTCGAGATTGCCATTGAGGCGTGCGGTGTCTGCGGAAGTGACGTTCACACCATCACCGGCGGCTGGGGTCAGGCCAGTCTCCCCGTCTGCGTCGGCCACGAGGTGATTGGCAAGGTCATCAATCTCGGCTCCAAGGCTACCACCGTCAAGGTCGGTGACCGTGTCGGTGTCGGTGCGCAGGTCTGGGCCTGCTTGGAGTGCGAGGTGTGCAAGTCTGGCAATGAGAACTATTGCCCTCATCAAGTTGGTCAGTGACAATCATCAGCCGGGGGCGGTTTGTGTTGGAAGCCACTATACAACCTTTGTTGAAGAATCTCTCCAAGCTGACTCTATGGGAAAATAATAGACACCTACAATGCCACATACCCCGACGGGTCGATGGCGTATGGTGGCTACGCTAGTCACATCCGTGCCCACGAGTACTTTGTCTTTGCCATTCCCGAGAAGCTGGAGACAAGCCTGGCTGCGCCTATGCTCTGTGCCGGTATCACCTCTTACAGCCCTCTATCGCGCGCCAAGATCGGTCCCGGCAAGACAGTCGGTGTCGTCGGAATGTAAGGCTTTTCAGCGACCCCAACCCTGGTCAAAGCTCGCGTCTAGGTGAAAAACAAAAAAAGCATACGCTGACACGAAAATTTAGCGGTGGTCTGGGACACTTTGGCATCCTCTTCGCCGCGGCCATGGGCGCCGAAGTCTGGGCCATCTCTCACTCCCCCAAGAAGGAGGCCGACGCCAAGTCCCTCGGCGCCAAGGGCTTCATTTCCACCAACGAGAAGGGTTGGAATGAGTCTCACAAGTTCAAGTTTGATTTCATTTTGAACACCACCGATGCTACCGACAAGTTCGACATGGGCGCTTACTTTAGCACCCTCAAGGTCAACGGTACCTTCCACACCGTGGGTATCTCTGACAAGCCCTTCCCCCCTCTCAACACTCCCGACTTTATGAGCACTGGATGCTCCATCTCCGCCAGTCACATTGGCAGTCGCGAGGAGGTTCAGGCTATGCTGGACTTGGCTGCCAAGTCGAACATCAAGAGGTAAGTCCGAATAACTCCGTTCCGCATTGACTCTGTGGTGCGATCGCTTATCTGACATCTTGTGTATGTAGCTGGGTTGAGACGATCGACATCAGCGAGCAAGGCTGCAAGACTGCCGTCGAGAAGGTGTACAAGGGTGATGTGCGATACCGTGTTACTCTTGTCGGCTACGACAAGGTCTTTGGCAAGCGGGCTTAGATTGTCTATTTGAGGCCTAACCGCAACGTTGGCCTTGAAACGCGCCTCAATGATCATGAATGATGGACTCGACGCGCCTAATTGATACGCACTAAAGTACATAGAGTTATGACAGTATTCGTCGGCGCGGGGGTAGAGGCGCCGAAATGCAGAATAATGAATTTATCAAATACATGATGTGATCAACAAAATCATTGGATTTGGGTTGAGAAATTGTGTCAAGAGACCTACTTGTATTGCTGTGCATTCACTATGTTTGACATCTCGTTAGAGGTTTCGCGAGCTGCAGGTGGTTCAGAATCTCGACTGGGGCATCTCGATCTCATGGAACGAGGTCATCCTTGAGTGGCAGGTAGGACGCACCGGCCTGCCTCCTTCTCCCCTGTTGTAGGCCCAGCAGTCATGTTGATAGAATGGAATCCTGCTGCCGAACTTTGCAGGTTTTGCTCTTCCTTTCTGTCTTTCCTTCTTCCTTTCTGTGTCTATCTTGCATCCTCGCTGATCGCCAATACAATTTTTTCTCTCTCTTTACTTTCCGTGCGTAGACCGGGCCCAGCTGGTCCGTCGTCAAACCTCCAGTACGTCCCCCCCCATGATCAAGCCACTACAACCTGGCTGGAACAGTCGAGCACGATCCGATGTCAGTTAGGAGGCCATCAAATCTCTGCAGATTAGCGAGGGATTTGGCCTTGATGACGGGGGAATGAACCGTCATGATCTGTTCTTCCTTTGCATAAGATTTTGACCCCCCGACTCACCTACTGTATGGTGAACCTTTTTTCTCAACAGTCCGGTATCAATAACGAGGATCTGGGCAAGCAGTGGGCAAGCAGTGCAGTGCAATGAATGCTTCAATTTGAGGAATCATTGAAGATGTCAGTCAATGATATCTATGTTGTTGTTGTTGTTGTACTAAACGTTCTACCAATGGCCAAAGTGGAAGTATTACCAGATCTAGTGCCCTTACACACTGGGGGGCGAGTCTCTAAGTTAAGGGATCCACAACCGAAGACCGCTTCCTCTTAGTAGTACGTTCCATTCGATGACCTTGAGACTCTTGGACCTGAACCCTAGTGTGCTTGAGAAGTTGAGGACATTTCTGCTCATCGTAACGTGTGAAGAGAACCATTCCTTTCAAGTCAAGCATAGCGAACCAGGTCATCGACAAGTTGTTCGCTTGGGAAGATGTCGTGAGTTACAAAACTTGCTCTGCATGGGTATACCGGGCCTTGACTAGGATTGCATAGGCTAGCAACTACTAGCTGGTAGGTAAGCATCTCATCATCTAGACTTCTAGAGTGAATCTCGAGTGGTAGGTATCGCAGATCACAAGATGCAGATAATTATATGGTATCCTCGTGGCAGCCATGTTAGACGAGGTTAGTACCTAAGTAGTAAGGTAGTAGTAGGTAGTAGGTAGTAGGTACAAGGTATATGTGGGATGTTAGTACCTATGAACAGGTAGGTACTAGGTAGTAGGTACTAGGTAGTAGGTACTAGGTAGTAGGTAGATACTAGATTTCGACGACCAAGTCACTTCTACGATCAAAAACTACCCATCTATGGAAGAAGAATTCTCTATTTCACATTACTGCATGTTAACTTGGTAAGTGCATAGTGCATACCATGCTCCGCGCAAAAATAATCTTCAACCCCAGTCTTATTCCCATCCAATCCCAGAGACCGTCGTCAAGAATTTCTCTCTTCCCCCTCCCCACATCATCGTGAAAATTTGCAAATCTCCAAAGGACTCAAAAGCCCGGACAACTACCTCTAGAGGCCATCGGTCAAGATTCATGATCCAGGAGGAAGCGGCCGAGTGGAGACCCGTACCCGCCCTGGGGGCTGCAGGTCAAGGTCGAGGTACTTTTCATCGAAAAGATTTTTTTTTTTCCCCCACGGTTCACCGCGCTAGTGCTGGACTGTACTATAATATTCCTGAAATACTCGTGGAACTTGTAGGTGAACTGGAGGACTGTCCTAGTCACCGGCGACCTCCTAAGAGTAGGTCGAGATATGCATGGATTCAATGGAAGCAGTGCTGGTGAAGGGATCGTATCGATTCTCATACTGTTGTTGTCGAGGTGAAGAATACCTCAGGAGAGGAGGAAGAGGCCAAAAATACCTACAGAGTGTAGATCCAGAAATGGAAAAAGAGGAAAGGGCGGAAGAGTCTGCATCATCGGTTGGAGTCGCATATCGACGGCGATGACGGTGCCTGACCACCGTGGCGACTCGGTGAGTGGCCTGGCAGGCCATAACCACCCAACTTACTAAGAAGCGGGAAGCCTCATGAGTGATGACTCCTCAGAGTCGCTGCCTGACTTGAGTGACTGAGTCAGCTCGTGGCCACCGGTACGGCACCGCCGGACGTCGCCATGGGGGAAGTGGAGCCCCACCAGACGATGAAATTCGATCTTTAGTGCAGACTGCAGACTGCAGACTGCAGCCACATCGTCAAACTTCAAGATGTACAATACATTGCATGCTGGGACTACACGAGTATACACTATACACTATACACCCGGACATCTAGTAGTATTACGCTTATGAGTCATTGGTTGGAATATGAACGATTCATCAGCCTTGGAAAAAGCCAGAGTCTAGAACGACTCGGAATTTCATTGTGTATTGTGAAAAGCCCCAAAGCTAGGAAGTAGTAGCTTGGGTATGTGAGTAGCCGTGTACTGTGTAGTGTGTACAGCCTTGACAGTGCTGGAATATTGCACGAGAGATATGCAGACGCGATTGAAGGGGACGGGAGAGTTTCAACTCCGGTGGATGGATGCAAGATGCCATGTCCGAGGTCTATGACTAGAAAGCAGAACAGAAAAGGTGCCTCCATGAGGCGCAATCCGGTGCAGATCTAAATCATAAGAACTAAAAGCAACAAAAGAAAAAGGAAACCACCAACAAAGTGGTTAGGTTCCCACCTTGCAAAAAGATGCAATGACCCATGTAGTGTGATACACACATGAGGCCAAGGTCATCAACCCGTCCAAATTACAGGAATCCGGAGCGCATCCAAAAGGAGAGATAAAAAAGGGACAAGGGGAGAGGAAGAGGACCCTTCCATAGAGCAGAGTGCGCGAGTGGTTGTTGAAATAAATGGAAGATGGCGAATGCCGTCGCGGGAGCGGGGGGTATCGAGCGTCGCAATAGTAGGGATAAGAAACGTTGAGGATTAAAAGTGCAAAGTGTTGAAAAGCGCCAAGATAGCAACCATGAGATGATGAGCATCTTTCCCCTTGCCCTAGCGAGAGGCCTCTGTGAGGAAGAGGCAAGTCCCGGTTCGCGCAGCATTAAGAAAATTGGTAGGCGGTTGGAAGCCCCCGATGGAGTGAAGACAGGCCAATATAGCAGCGGGATGAGAAGAACAGCAAGAACTTTTTTTTTTGAAGGAGGTAGGTCGTCGTGAATGTCGTGATGGTCGTTAGTTGCGAAAGCAAAAAGGGCGCAAGTTGTTTCCAAAGGGCGACGGCCGGCTATGAGCTACCCTTGAGCTTGCCCCAGCCCTTCTCCAGGCCACGGCGGGCCATGTCACGAGCCCGATCTGCCACGGAGCCGGTACTGCTGGTGGTGTTGGTGCTGGTAGACGAGTACTTGCGAGACAAGCTGCAGTTGGAGGCGTCGTCGCTGTAGATCATGTTGCCTGCACCGCCGCGGCCGACGTGATAAACGGGAGCAGCGCGGCGCAAGTCACGCTCCAACTCTTCGTCAAAGCTGAAAATGGCACGCTCACTGCTGCTGTGGACATTGCCGGCACCACCGCGGCCGGTGGTGTAGGTGGAAGGACCGCGAGAGTCCAGGCGCGCCAGGGAGGCCGGACCTGTGGCGGTTCGCGAGTCGGTGGTTTTGGTGTTCTTCAAGCTGATGACATTGCCGCTGCCACCACGGCCGGTGTAGAGGGCAGGACGATTTGACGAGGGCACAGACGGGTGTGGCTCGATGACCCGATAGCTGGCAGTCCTTGCGGAAGGCATGGTGGGTGTCTTGGGTGTCTGTGTAGTTGATATGCGGTTTCGAGGAAGATCGTCTGGGAAGGATCACGAAATCCCAAAGCTGCTGAGCAACTGGTCAATGTTTCTAGATGGGATCTGCGCGAGAAAGGATTGCGCAAGAGAGAGCTATCGAAGTAATTGTGTTCAGGAGATTAAGAGAATTTGGAGGGTTGTAGTTATGGATACGATCGTGAACCATGGCGGGGAGCAAACAGTTTTATAGATGGCGCGCCGGTCCTTGCAGGCTTTGTGGGAGCAAGTGGCCAGGCACACCATCCACGGGTCACACGCTGTTTGCGGGTGGGGCTTTTTTTTTTTTTGCGCCTGTGGGGAACTTTTTCCTAATTTCTTTTTTCTTTTCTATTTTTTTCCATCGAGCTGTATGTTTTTTTTTTTCTGATTAATTTCTTTCATTGTTTTTCTTTTTGGTTATACCTTCTCGCATTTTCCAGGGATTCTGAGGACTAGATCTAGGCTCTTTTCTGATCTTTTCGCTGCTGTCGAAAGATGGACCAGGTTTAGTGTCTACTGTCTAGTATCTACCAGCTGGACTGGCCTGGCGTCATGTGTTCTCAACCCGGCAAGATCGAAGTGGCAGGCGTAGGTAGGGAGAACCTTGAGGCGCCATGGTCAGGTGATGCATCTTATAGTTGACGCTCCAAGAACATCCGGGGACGAGGTCTTGATCGAAGTTCAATGAATGATTGTTGAGTACCCTGTGATGCTCGACCGTGTTCTTTCGGTGCCCTTTCCCCATTCGAATCCACGGGGTAACATGGTTGGTCCTGTATGTCTTGTTTTTTTTTTTTTTCGATTTGACGCCCATCTCATGCGCGCGATTCACTGTGTAGTTTGTACAGTTTGTCACTCCGTAGTGGTCGTCGTCGTGACCTATCTAACAAGAATAATGCCTCACCTAAGATGGGCCTGATGGTTGCGTTGTACACAGTACTGTAGTAACCCTACTCCTATTAATATGATTATTCTTGTGATTACTGTGTTACTCCTGTCGTTACTGTAGTAATGTCCCTCACTCCATCGACAACCATCACACCTCACCACGGGAGCGTCATCAAACCGATCATCTGACCTCCGCGCGCGCGCGTTTACTCGGCCCTCCTCCAACCGGGCCCCAACGGGGACGTAACAGAAATGGTGCGGCCCACCAATAGTGCGCCTCGGCGGTGGGAAACAGGGATGCCAAGCGGGTCGCAGTCGAGGGGAGTCGAGGGGGCGCCGCAACGAGGTTTTTATTACCCCCAGGAAACCCGCCAAAGGGCGCCCTCAACCGCCAATGTAACCCGAAACAGAACGAGAGAGAAAAGAAAAATGAAAAATGAAACGAAAAGAAACACCTCACTTGGGGTCAAGTCTCACCGTCACGTCCACTGACCAGAGCGGGATGGATCACGATGTCTGCAGGACTCCTCAAGTCCTCTCCCAGGTCTCTCTTGACTGCGTATGCGGATGCGACGATGCGTGACTCGCGTTCCTTGAACTTTGAAGCCCCCGTTCACCGTCTCCCCCGCACCCTCGTGGCTGGGCTGGCCATTCTTACACTTGCCCTTCCGGGGTGCATCTCTCTCTCTCTCTCTCTCTCCGTCTCAGTTCTCCCCCGTTCTGGTTCCAGGGCTCCAAAGCCGTGCATGAAAGAAATTCCCTCTTTGGGAAGATCGTGAGGCCCCCGTGCTCGCTGGGCGTGGTTCATTTGGCGCATCGTCGCCATCACCTGATGATACACGGGCAGTCTGAGTCTACAATCCAGCCCCTAGTAACTCTAGCGTCTACACTCTACGTCTACACTCTACCTTCTACTTTCTACCTTTTACTTTCTACAGTCTACCGTCTACACTCTATGTCTACACTCTACACTCTAGTAGTCCCGTCCGAGTCGAGGTCGAGAACCCCGGTTGACGGAACTAGGTAGTTGACTAATGGATTCAATGATCCCCCGATCGTATTGCATCATCCCGGCCCGGCTGTCACGGAGACCGCCTGGGCAAGGCGGAGACCACCCCATCATCGAAGAATTGAAGAACGAAACGGATGTCGTGACTCGGGCACATTATTGTTGCGACCCTTCGTATGGCATCAGTCAAGGGTAGACTGGTCTTCATCAATCGTGCAACCACCGATGTAAATGAGGCATTTTCATCTTGGCTGCATGGATGGATGCCTTCCGATCTAATTGATCGTCATGTCTACCCGGTAGTTTCTAGTTTCCACTCACTAGAGTCACGACTACTTTAGTACTTGTCCCATTCCTGTTCCATCCCATCCCGGTCCGGTCTGGGGTCTTCCTCTGCCACGAGGCTTTTTTTTTTTTTTTCATTTTCTGAGAGATGCTCTCGATCTCCTCGACCGCTGCTGATCGACACGGAACATTGAACAGGATCAACACCTTGGTGTTCCCCTGATGACATATGACAGGAGAGTTGTGTGGGCCAGCGCTATACCTATTACTTAATAGTTGGACTACAGTCTTGACTACTGAGTCTAGTACACTGAACACTCCAGAGAGTCCATACTCCATACTCTACTGATCTACTCACTTAGGTGGTGAGTGGGAAGTGTTACTACCGAGTCACATCTTCATCCCGTCTGTGCTCGCTCTCAGTACTCAGTGTACTGAACGGATCCACCATTCCTATTCCAGATCCCAGCCGCGTGGATCGACTGATTCAAAGGGGCCAACCGATCTAGTCTGGGATGACTCTGTCGGAGCCTTGCACAATCGAGATCCTCACGTCCATGTCGTGCTCTATACCAGAGTCCTTAAGGTTGTTGTTTCAGTGACCATGAAAATGTCAAGTCATGAAACACTCGGCCAAGAAGCAGGAGGTTGGGGTTCGGAGATTCCATGGGCATGCACTATGAGTATGCAGTATGTAACTATGTACAGTATATAGCATGCACAGTGCTTCATGTTGCATAATGCGCGATGTTCTTCTGTGTAGCTTCTCCTCCTCCTCCTCCTCCTCCTCCTCCGAGTCCCTAGACCCCCCTACTCCCAGCTCCTAGCGGCATCAGACCCTGTTCGGTGGAGCCTTGGTCTGAACGTCTGAAGTCGGTAAGGGCTTCTTGGGGAAAGCGTAGGCGGCACACTCGCTCGAGGATTCTCCTGGAGGACTCAGGCTAGAGAGAGGTGGACTCGAGAGTTGACTAATAAAAACAAACCACTAACTTAGTTGAAGAGGCCTGTGAGTCGAGCACTACTACTACGAGTGCAGGATTGCGGTACCTGAGCTCAGGAGATCACCCGCGGCAGCACATCTCCAACTTGACAGCCCTGGACCACACCGGTCCAACTTTCATGACTCAGCTGTACATAGTACTCCCCTCCCGTCCATTTGTTAGTAGTATTGTTGCTGGAGTTTCACGCACTTATGCTGGCGTGGTTCCCACACTACCCCCCTTTCGTGGAGAAAAAGGTGCCATTCTGATTCCCCACTCTTGGAATTGCGCCATATGTGCAAAAATCAATAACCTCATCCCCGGCGCAAGTCCCTCTCGCCGAACTCAACACCGAACCTGCCCAGACTCTGACAGTGCCGAGCCAATAGAAGAATATGGAAATAGTATCCCCCTTTTTGGGAAACACATCTTCAGCCATGAAACTAGACCGGCAATCTTACGCCACTGCCAGGTCCATGGACTTGCCTCTCTGATGGTACCAGAGTACCAGATTACTTGACACCGACAGACAAGAATAGCAGGAGCCATGTCGCAGCACTAGGGTTGGGTGGTGAATTGCGGCGCAGAACCAACACGAGAAAATTCTTTCCGAGGATGGAGTAGCCTCAATGGGGTTAGTCTACCCCAGATCAGGACCGCTTCTTAGCTCTTGCAGATGGCGGGGGGAAAGGCGATTGAAGATGACGACATGCAGCGAATCCCTAAGGAAGGCCAGAAAGGATGGATCAAGCGGGAAACTATGCCAAAGAGGAAACTAACACGTTCAAAGGCACTACAGTAGTGCCTATGTAGTTGTACTAATAATAATACTCAACAAATGTTGAATAGAAAGAACTAGAGGCCCGACGGCCTTCACCCTGAGGGAGAGAGAAAACTCTGCGCGCTCATGAGACTTGGCCCGGTGCAATGGCCGACTCATCCGAGTGCGGCCCCAATCACCAATCACCAGTCACCATCGCAGGTTCCTGCACCGTGACTCGATGATGGGCCCCTGGGCGGGTCCTGGTTCCCCACCTGATCCGGTTTTAATCACATTTTCACATTTCCTCTTTCCACTTCTGTAGGGATGAAGGTCTCCCGTTTTGGAGTCGCTGATTACTCATGATTGCTACCGTGTCGTAGTCCAGCCCCAAGAAAACAGAGTTTTTCTCTTCCGCCCTTTCCCCCCCCCCGGGGCAGGTGTTGATGTTGGTGCGTGATGGCCAGTTTCCCCGGATTTTCCTGGTCGCCCAGCTTTCCCCAGATTTTCTGGGACCCCTCGCCTCAGTTGCGCCTCCGCAGAGCAAGTACTGCAGTGCGTAGTGCGTAGTGCGCACTGCGCACATCTTCTAGCGTTTAGTCGCGACTTTAGTGTTGATTCTATCAGGAACTAGTACTACTAGTACCCTGTCATTCAGTCCATACTGCTCACAAGACTGAGATCCCCCCCCTAAACAAATACTCATACTGTCCTCAACATGAGCCAGTCTTTAATTGCGAACAACAACTATACTAGTACTCACGATGACTTACACGATACCGCCACAGACCTGCAACCTCTCCAGCCCTTGTAGTCAGGAAGAGCCATTTTGCCTCGCTCATACCATTCAAAAACGCCCCCTGGGCCATACCTTGCCGACCAGGTCACAGCGACGATCACGGCCACGGCCACGGTCATGGCCACGGTCATGCCGCCCCTTTGCTGCCCCCTGATCCAAGATGAACGCGCCTCGTGATGCTGACTTTTCAGCCCAACGACCGGAAATTAAGAAGGCGGGCATATTACGCACGAACACGTCTCTGCAGGACCACCCCGACTATTTCCCCTTCTCGCATGCGAGGTTCGACATGTTCGAACTCTTTGACTAGGATTAGCTGCCCTCTATGTAGGTACTTACATCCCTCTAATAGACTCTTGAAAGCTTGTCAGACCCTCGTCAGTCGTCACGAGTACTAGTACATGTGGCACCGTAGCAGTGACTGCATCTCTACAGTATGACCACCGAGAAAAAAAAGTCATGTTATGTCCGGCAACTAATCTTCTCGATGAGTTGACTGGTTCGCCTCGGTCCATATCCTCGGTCCATATGGTCATTGCCGAAGGTCGCCTCGTCGGATGGACACCGGAAACGCATCATCTCCAACAACTTCTATCCACGGTCTTTGCCTGGGTTGCTCGTCTAAACCCGGTGTTTCGAGCCGAGGAGTGGCTTCCCGGTACTGATTCTTATGACTAGACAAATTTGGCAGTTGTCAGGTGACTGAGGCAATGCAGACTGAAATAGGGAGCTAGTAACACAATCATGACCTGAGAACTGAAGAAGCGGGTTCCACCATCTCAAGCGAGCGTCATCCATTTCCCCGGACTAGGGTGCTGACCATACTAATGCAGTAACGTTGGCCCCCAACGCCCGCCTTCTGCCCAAGTCAAGTCATGTGGCCACTCTTCTTTCTAGAACAGCGGGTGGAACGAAGTTGCAGCCTGTTTTGGTCGCACTTAGTCATTACTCTCCCTGCCCGTCCCACGCCGCATCTGGCTTGTCTGATGAATACGCCGCTTTTTGATGGACCTGCAGGGCTATCGCTTCCAATGCCCTATATTTGTGTAGCAGGTTCTAAACCTTAGTAGTCATGCTTTCTCAGTCATGACGAGAAACTACCACGTGTAACCTCGCCTGGAACAAGCTACTCAACCTTGTTCCGAGTCAAGTACAGCCGGTTTGAGCTCTACAGGTCGCGCTTGCAGATCTCAGATCTCAGATCCCAGATCCCAGATCTGGTTCAGTCGATCATAAACTACCACTCGATAAGCCTCCTGTTCTTGACAGATTCCAGATAAGTGACGTACACTGGGAGGCGTTTTTCGATCTGATCAGACACACGTGGATAATATACGACGAAGGCGAACAATAGTCAAGTTGCGAGAGCGATGACAGATCAGTGCATATTTGACTGACCCACTTGAGACCGAGAGTCTAGACACTTCCTCAGTTCGATAGCCAATTCGGCGCTCGTTATCAAGTCCGGCAGCTACCATAGTATAGGCTTGTGTGTGGTACGATTTCTCTCCCTACGTAGGTACTTCTATCGGCTGCCTTGTCCTTGTCATGATGCTCAATGAGGCTATCACACCATATGAAAATTGGTCTACAGAACAACTTGCTGCCCCTTTAGGATGTGTTACAAGTAGATATTATTCGACGATATCAAGAAGCGGACATACTCAGACGAAAAATGATACAAGCGAGGCCTTCGTGGGTCAAGGTTCTCTTATCTCATCAGAGGCGCCGAAGGGCTTGTCTGAGAGAAAGAGAGAGAGAGAGGCATGTTCAAGAGATCATCAAGTCAATAGACATGCTAGTTGTCATCCTCGAGATTCTTGCCCCCCATCCTTGTTCACTCGAAGCTCAACCCGACACCTTCGTCAGCTACCTCGCATGCACTCCCGTCCAACATTTCAGAGCGAAGATCCTGATGGCAGTTCTATTGACTCCGGCCTTGTCAGCGATCTCATGAAAGCCGTTTCTTTGGAATCGACCTTCGTCACGTCTGGTTCATTAGTGTAAGGGAGATCCGATGGCCATGTGGCAGCAGGATGTGGCGAAGATCTGTTATCCCACATTTCGATATAGACGCCTCTAAATCGAGCGTAAGCCTATGATCACTCTGTCAAGCTTTCACCTGCAGGATGCGTTCTCAAACAGTTCAGAATGATAAAAATAGAATCATATACTGGGTCTACTCGCCAAGAAGCTCAAAACCGTTGCAGGTCTACTCGCTTGAGACCCATGACACAGGCTTGCTGATGATGTTTCTATTCATCAAGCGCAGTGCGACTGTTGCTTGAAGGACCTCCGCGGTCCATGTAGATCATCAATGACAAACGAGAACCCCTCCCCAAGGTATGAATCGTGAGCGAAGGCGACGATCCCGTCACACTCGAATTGGTGCAAAAGAAATGACACCGCCATGCATTTCAAGTTCAATATTTCCATAGATGTATCTGTCTCTGAGGTAGATTCCAGAATGCCATGGTGAAGATGGATGAAGCACTCTAGACAGGATCCAATCCAAAACAGATGCCCTTAGGAGACCTAGAACTGGCGCCAAGACTTCAAGGCTTGAGATGTAAAACCTACCAGTCGATCTTGCCGCACTGCCTGGATTTGACGACGAACTGGGAGATAAACAGAATTGACAGTAACGAAGAATATGAAGATATGCCGACTCTAGAAAAGTTGAGATGGCATCGCCGGTTAGACAGGTCGCACAGCTTGGTTGAAAGTTCCAGAACGACAAGCTGATAGTAACTTGCTGGACAACCTCCGCCAACGCAAGCAATCTACAGTTGAGCCCTGAAAAGTAAAAGGGTCACGGTATGTAGAATTAGAAGCGCGTCGCGTGGCAAGATTTTATTGTGTATGCTCTCCGAGGTGTTTACTTTTTGATCTCCTTGAGAACCGTGATCTCCAGCTTGCTTCTCTTGTTGACAGACAATCCGTTCGGGGGCTGGCTCACACACTTATGGTAAGTACCCGCATATGAATGCACGGCTTTGGGCGGTAACACTATCAAAGCGCGCAAACCGAAAAGACTGCACCTAGGGACAATACAAAATCCGTCAAGATGCATCTCCATCTCACTTGGAGTTGGATATGAGCGGGCGACGCGATAAGCTTCATTATGCCGCTTCGCACCGCCTTCACGTCCCTTGCCATCGGAGACACAAGACTACCATCTGTCGCCAATATCTTACTCAATCACCGGGTGACGGCGTTACAGGCTGTCAAAATCACATCAAAAGACACGAAAAAGTCTGCAAGAGTTTTTGCGAGTGTCAATATCCCCGCAAGGTCCACCTTGAGCTCCGAGTCTCTCACAAGAGGGAATTTTTGATCCATCAAGCCGCTGCCTCTGAACCCGCGGCAGAAGCTGGCAAGATGCCGAAATATAAGTCTTCGCCTCACTCGATCAAATCGCTTTGCTCTCAATACTGACATTCCGTGAACTCTTCTGTAGGTTCTCTCGTCTTTGGAAATCTCCGCAGACGCCTCGATCCTTTGACCTCCAGGATCCGCCAAGTGACAGCGACGGGCTACCATGCGCAAAGCGACCCGAGTCTCGCGAGCCATTACCAGGCGCCGATATAATCAGTCTTCATACAGCCAGCTAATATCTCGATCCCGTCTAGGTGACTACTGCGATGTTTACCTCACGCACGACTCAATGAGTGTGCGCAAGGCGCACAACTCCGGCCGTAACCATCTTCGCAATGTGGTAGATTACTACCAACGTAAGTGGCAAGCGCTTCCTACCTTGCTGATCAAGTTTCTCTTCGCGGGAAATTGCTTTCGGTGTACTGACACCTTGCCTTCAGAGATCGGCCAGGAGAAAGCGCAATCGGTCATCGACTCTATCACATCTTCCTACGCCGCAGAGGGCAAAGCGGTGCCGAATCCCGCAATGGTGCCGCCTGGTGCACTCCCTCCTCCTCCATTCGGCTTCCCAGGTATGTAGACTCGAGCAGAAAAAGAAAGCGAGAGACAGCAAACACGCGACAGAGCTAACCCGTGCCCCAACTCGTCGTTTAGGACATCCCGGTCAAATGCCTCCTCCATTCGGTATCCCACCCCCCGGCGCTCCAGGTGCCCCAGCAATGCCACCTTGTACGTATCCAAATCATACTTCGGTCGTTCGCACAATCCCCCTCCAACACATAAACTACAGAAGATACCCAAACTAACCACAGAACCCTCGCGCAGTCCCCCCAGGCGGCCGCGGCATGCCCTTCCCACCACCTTTCCCCCCAAACGCCTCCGGCACACCTCCCCAAGGCGGATTCCCACCACCCATGCCCAATATGCCCAACATGCCCCCCGGAGCAGGAAACCTGCCCCCTCCCCATCCGGGCGGTTTCCCCAACTTCCCCATCCCTCCACCAGGTGCCCCCGGTGCATTCCCTCCACCCATGCATTCACAGCAACATGGGGCTATGGACTCGCCTGCGCCTAGAGGACCGCGTGGGTCGGACTCGTATCCCCCTCCGCCTGGGGGCGGCGGCGGTGGCGGCGGCTATTCACATGGACGTGGGGATCGGTGGTAATTATGAATAAGAAGGGTGAAAAGAGGGAGAAAGAAAGATCAGGAGGGAGAAAGTCATGGAGGAAGCGTCGGCTTCGTGCTGAATTGCTTTCAATTTTCATTTTTTTTTTCAATTCCTTTGGGGGCTTCCATATTGCCGGATGGTTTCCGCTTCATATTGCAACTGCAGATTCAAACTAGTGTATTCATTTCACTTCTTTCAAGGTCAGAATTCAACTAGTCACTAGGTGATTTCTTCGATTATGGTACAACAAGATCATTTGGCCAAACAGGTGACTGAGTAATGATCCCACCCAGCAGATCTCGCAGTCTATTCCTGGCTTCGGAATACATGAAGTCGAGTGGAAGGAACCACAGATATCTAGTCCATCTTGTGGCTGCTGATACTGTCCGATCACGGAAACCTGTTACCTAGCTGGACCTTCCAAGCGCAAGAATACTCGAAAACTTTTGAACGGCGAGATCCTCATATCAGTGGAGGGACCCGCAGCCGGAGTCATTAGGTAGTGACGATTTGTCTCTCCCAGCCACAAGATATGTGATCACTAGGTGTGTCACGAAGATCTTCGCACCTCCGCGCGCAAGATGCAGACATAGTCCCAAGGCAAAGTACGATTACGAGTGATACAGTATCAGGAGAGACGGAGCGGTCGGTATATTCCAAAGCCCGCTAGTACCCCTGGGCCAAAATTTCCATAATCAAGACCTATGCATCAGAACGCCAGGTTCAGCCGGAGCAAAACCGCAGCCGAATGCGCGGAGACAAAACAACGAGGGAGAAATGGGAGGAAAAGAAGGAGAGGAAAAAGACGATAATCCAAATCAAAGATGCCGTCACGCAACACCAAGGGCGAGGACAGAGGAATAGGGGTGGGGGTTGAGACGTACGGGAAAAAAACACGCAACCAAACGGCATGAAAGGTATATGGTAAAAAGTGAAAGTTCACCAATGCTGATTAGCCAATGGCGAATTTCCAGAAGAGAAAAATGGAAAGAAGAAACGAAAAGAAAAGGCAGAGCCAAAGGACAACAAGGAAAATTTTGATGGTAGTCCTCGAAAAGGAGACCAGTGTCGACCTCTAGATTGAGAACAGACCCATGAGCCCCCCTTCCCCCTTTTTTTTTCAAAGCGCTTATTCCAAAACCAAACAGATACCGGACCCGAGGGGATTGCGAATGGAATGAGTATCACTGTCCCATTGCTGTCCAACACTTTAAAAAAAAAGAAGAAAAAGATATTGGACGAATATAAAGAGCACAGAAGGGAATCAAAAGTCACATGTCTTCATGACAAGTTGGTGAACTATGAAAGTTCAGGAGACCAACGCGGTACCGATGAAAGTAAACAACTCTAATGGTCGTAGCCAGCACCTCTTTGCCAAGGACTGGAGTTGTTCTGCGCTCTGTAATTGGTTGCAAGGGCTGATGCGCCGACTGGAGCGTTCTCGTAGTTACGTGATGGCGCGGGTGAAGCAGATCGACCATACTGATCGTAACCGGGAGGTGATCCGCGACTGCTGGGGAGATTTGATACACTGCCGTTGCTGGGGAACAGAGGGACCGAGGGGTCCACGGGAGAGTGTGGAGGTTGATGGCGGTTCAGATGCTGGGCGCTATTGTTGGCGTTCAGGTGGTCTTGATGATGACCCGTCACCCCAGTGCCACTGGAGATGGACGCCGTTTCGTCGTCGAATGGGTTCTGCTGGTAGGCATTCCCGTTCTTCATATCACCCCGAGCAGTTGCACCGAGAGCGTCCAACTCAGTGGTCAGCTGTGTCTGAGACTTGATAAAGGAGCCCCGATCATCTCGCATTGGTTGATAACGCGTGTCGGGGTTCTTTGACACGACCGCGTAGACTGAGGCGAGCAAGACCAGGACAAGCAAGACAAGGGCAAAAACCGCATTATAGACGAAGAAGACGACTCCCATCACACCAATCATCATGCCAGGAGGGTTGAACACATCCGAGAACACCAGGAGGAAGATTGCGTTGAGAAAGTTGACGCTCGCAATGGAGATGTTGAAAATATTGGTCTTCTTGTCCATCCATGGGCGCATGACGCAGACAGCGACCAGCATGGCAGCCTCGAGAATTAACAGGGCAACAGTCTGCACCACGGGAGCGGGCTGGCTGAGACCGATGAACATACCCTTGACCATGATGTAGGCCAAGTACGGGACAACGAAGTAGTATGCGGTCGCACGATATTGCACATACAAAAACCCCCACTTGTTCAGAGCCGCCGGGTCAGAATACAGAATGTAGGCCGGGTTCTTATGCATCGTGACCGAGCGCTTGGCGAGACGAATGACCTTCTGACCCGCCCATCCAAGAGCAAGGAGCAGCGAGACGATCATGACCACAGCCAGGACAACCTCAGCGGCGGAGTCTCGTCGAGTGAACTCCCACAAGCAAAGAACGGTCATTTGCGGGAACCCGATCAGTGTCAAGCGGAAGAGAATACCGCGAAGAACGGTCTTCCACCCGTTGCGGAAATCTTGGAATTTCTCGGTCTTCATTTTTCCTTGTTTAGCCAGTAGCTCGCAGACTCCCTTGAATGTCGTGACAATGATGACGACAATGGCGACAAAGACGACGAAGAAGATCAATCCCGTCATGAAGATATTCGTCTCCTCAATATTCGCACGGAACCCGACACGGTTGATTCCTCGCACAATCACAAGCTGCTGATTCGAATTGGCTCGCTTGCTGAGAAGGCCGGTGGCTCGCTTCATCAAATTGAGCGCAGGATCAATCAGCTCACGCTTGCGGCGCTTGAGGACCTCTACAGAGGTGGTGCTCAGCTGCGAGAGGAGTGTTGAGGGAGTGCCGCCGGTCGCGCGCTGGTACCAGGTGCAAATATTTTGGAGGAACGTGACGTGGATGATACCCATGCTCCACTGGAAATTCTGAGTCCATGATTCCACGATAGGAGGCATGTGAACAGAGATCATGCCGATCATCGCTTGACCCTGCATGAAGCCAAAGAGGGAGAGGGCATTCGCGGCAACGTGCGCAGCGGTATTGGAGTGGCCCAAGCCCGAGGTGATTGCTGATGCCGCGAGGCCTAAGCCGGAGATGATGGCCGTAGCCCAGGCGACGGGCACCTGGTAGACACTTTTATTATTCGAAAGCGAGGCTGACACGCACGCAATCTTCTGGCCGGTATCTTTTTTCTTGATGACGATTTGCACGTTCGCATCCAGGTCGGGCACAGTATAGGCGATACCTGTTACCTCAGTATGTTAGACCAAACTCTCTTTCCCTTCCCCTTCTCAGCAATCCAACCTTGAAAATATTATGCGACTCACCGGGAACTTTGTCGGCGGTACCCGCAGGCAGCTGGATGGAGACCGGGCCCAAGTCAATTGGACCGGGAGCCATTGGGCACATGCCCATGCCTTGGATCTGGCATGGGTCCAGCGTGGCTGAATAGGCTTTATATCCGTAGGCTGTCAAGGTCATCTCGGCCTCGACCTTGCCTGAAATCTGGGAGACGCCATCGAATCCGATGGAGAGGGAATTATTCCCGGGGTAGAAGACGACATTGAAGTATGTTGCTGTGAAATTACCACTTTCCATGCACACGTTGAGTGCATTGGATTCAAGTAGCTTGACCGCAGAGGCCAGCGGCGCTATGATGGCGATGAGAAGGGTGAGCAGCGCCAACGACCTCATGCTGACAGTTGGCAGTGAGGCCTGTGTTTCCCCGTGTCTTTTCTGGTAGTCAAGGGTATGAGAGGGGAGGATTGGCTATACAGCCTGGACGCCGAGGGAGGACGAGTGGTCGGAACAAGGACAGAGTATGACGGCGAAGATCAGAACGTTACTTCCGAGTACCACGTTGCCAGCCGCCGGATGCGGAAACGGAGTGCGAAGATGAGAGGATAAGGGGAAAACGTGGAACCGGCAGTGTATCCCAGGCGGTGCTTGGATGCAGCGACAGGTCAAGAGGCCGGTCGAGCCAAGTAGGTGAGGTAGTCGGAGCGAGGCAGGGGGGCTGGGTCACTCCAGCGTCATTGAAGTTGTTCGTCGTGTCGGGCGGAGAGCGGGTCCTGGATGGAAGGTAACCAGGGGCGTGCTTTGTTCGAGCGACGGCTGATGATAAAGGTGATGGTCGGAGAAGCAAGTTGGTGATGGTCGGAGCGAATGAATGACGGTCGGTATACAGAGAAATGAAGGACGGTTGCCGGAAGAAAGAGTCGTGAGGGTCTGCAATGGCTGCCAGAGTCCGTGAAGCTAGTGCCGCGCGAGGTGACAGGCGATGCAGGCAGGTGGTCAACGGCAGAAACGCAGGCTACAGTGTGGCGGGTGGAGATAAAGCGAGTGGACTGGCGGCGCACACACAGTATGGCCGAGAAGGAGATGTAAGACTGGTGGGAAGTCTTTGAGGGGTAGGTGAATACCTTGACGAAGGTGATGAGGCTTAGTGAACAGGAAGGGAGGAAACCAGGATGGGGTGCGAAAGACGAGGCGGTACCTGGACAAGGGGGGAAGCGCCCGTTTGACTAAAGCAGCACCGGTTTTGCCTTTCCAGTTTCCACTTATTTGGATGACTGTATCAGTCAGACAGATCCAATGGACAAGACCGATGGTCACAGTCAGAATCGTCAAATCAGACTGAAAAGCATCGTCTGGCCATGGGTTTGATGGGCCGGCTGAAGGCCAGTCACGAGCACTGGATCACGGGGCTGTGAAATGGTGGGAGCATGTCTCAGGAACAAGGCGGGTCTCGGAGACTGGAATGTGTGGTACGGTAATTTTAGCAACAGCGGCCTGGAATCTGGAACCCAGTACCGGCGTACGTATGTGAGACTCAATACGTTCAGAACCAGATCACGATGGTTCAATGAATTGTCATCGCCCATGGTCTGTCCATGATTCCATGGTCGAGGTAGAGTGTTAGTGATGAACTGGGTTAGTATATTTCATGGGCTTTCGTTTCTGAGGGGCCACATCATCAACAGGGAGTCTTGATTTGGAGCCATCCCATGTCCTGTGATGCAATATCCAGACATATACAGTTATGCACTGATGCAGTAGTACTCGAGTCACTCGACTATCCAAGTGCCCATACTTTATTGCTCGATCTTTGGGCTGACAATCCAAAGAACTCTACCAGTATAAAACAATCAACTATTTAGTCAGACGTGGAAGGGAACGAATTATGTACTATCGAAGTATTAAGTATACGTAATTACGTTTGTAAGTGTAACGTAATACGCATCACATTGAATTATTGATCATCGACATACATAGCCTATAATCATACATATGCAATATTGTTTGTATTACTGACCTGAAATATGACAACATCTCCCACGATATCGAGAATGATACACAAGTACAGCAAGTACTCAAGTTTGCAGCACCTTCAGGCATCAGCGGAGTAACCTTGGCATGCCTAGGCGGCAAGAAAACGGCCAATCAGACTAAAACTTCCCGGTAGCATGTCACCCTTGTTTAATCCATACACGAATACGGTGCTCGGGCGCCGTAGGACAGTAGGACTAGGACTAGCCATCAGGGTACTGTACCTGCAGGACTTTTACCAGGAGTTCTCATTTCACTACAGTTACACTACTGGTCGCCGCTCGATGACATCCTGACGGTACCTGTCAGGCTGTCAATCCTCTAAACGTTCACGCTACTACTCTGACTGACCAAATTGATAGTGCTAGGTATTCGTCTTAGGGTGGAGACTCCTAATGTCATTGTCTTATGTACCTGGGTCTATCTCTTCCGTCTAGCACTACAACTGTGAGTGTGAAGTAAATGCGTGTATGTGTTACAAATTACAATAGATCTGTATGCCAAGGTCGACGCTGCATATTTGAAACAATGCAGATTGCAGAGTAAGCTCAAGGATGGGAGCTTTCAACCTATCTGAGTCTACAACATGTGCCTTGATAGGTAGGTTCTGGCGGCACCGATGAATGGTAAAAAGACTCTCCAGAAGAATTGTATAAGTACTATATACCTGTCACTGTAGTGTATGCACTGAACTCACTATTCAGTACTGTGTACTTATGGTGTTACTGTACTCCATATAGTATATCACATAACTACATCATACAACATTAATTAACTTATAGGCCATCCAAAATAAGCACCTCTCTCAAGAGAATCCCTTATTTAGTATTCAACCTTGTTGATCCCATGTTTGTGTGTATTTAATTGATTATTGGGATAGCATCTTGCTCATGATCGTCCGACAAGCCAGAAATCATCGGTGTTCCAGTGGAGGGGTTGCTTAGATGTGCAGTGACTGACTACTACCGTCTTAACGCGCGTCCCCCCAGCCTAGCAAATAGAAAGGTTCTGGGCCCCCCCCAAAGAGGGTGATGGATCGTGGCGGGCGGCGGGTCTTCTCGCTGGAGACGGTGGATTACCTTTATCCACCGAACCGCTATCCTGGACAGGAACCCCTCGCTCTCGGTGGAGCGCGACGAGCCTTTAATAACGAGCAGATGCCCCATGCTCAGGGACATTTGTGCATCATCCAGTTTCGAGTATGATCTTACATGGAGCAGCACATTGCTTAATGTCGCTTGACGTACCGTTCTTCAAAGCAAGTGATTCACGAGTCGGGGTGCGGGTACTTGAGATTCACCAACTGAGTCTTTGGGCTCGATAGACGAGGACCAGGGATGATTTGTGCAGTGGATAGATAAGCTAAATATCCGTAAACAGACAACTGAGGGTCAGCAATATCACAAAATGGTCTCAAAAACGATATTCATCGACCTCGATGCACAAGCCTGTGGTGTGTAAGACGCTATAATTCCAGGCACTCTAAGAACATTAGAATCATGTATCAGTACGTTACTTGTCTAGTAGTCACTAACAAGCCCTCCTCGCCACTACAAGTAATTGGCAATGCTGTAATTCTTCTGCCTATTGTCTCACATTGGCTTGAGCGCGCTCAATATAAATCTAGCCCTCACCTCCTCAATGGGGCAGGCGCTAGGTACAACCTATTGTTTTTATAGGCTTCCAAGAGTGTGTGGGGAATGTTGTTTACGCATAGCATGATGACCGTAGGTCTTACTCATGGAGGATGAAAAGAGACCTCAAAGATGCGATATGCCAGACGAGGCGGTCTTGTACTGGGCTTCAAGAAGCATCTGACACAACATTGCTGTTTAAAAGGGCGCTCCTCTGTCTTGATCATGCGCTAGGCTGCAGGTCTTTCGCAAACCTAATCTCGAATAGATCACTGGGCTTCGCAGGGCTCGAGCGTAGCACAGCCCGTTTGCGTACACCATCTTTATATGATTCAAGTCGTGTAATAGTCGAGATACACCACTGTAATAGAAGTGCCTGCCAGGTAAACAGGCATATTTTTTGCAACCAACTTGACTCTACTCACGACCCTTTTTTGGATCGGCAGGGTGCGTAGTTCGATGGTGGAGCATAAGGTTATCATCGGATTGCGCGTCTGAGCTGTATGATCATCGTGCTTAGGGGTTGCCGTCTCTGTCGGTCGACTATTTGAAACAGAGAAATACATTCAGCTAACACGTTGACTTTACCATAAGTCACTGCCATCTTCCTCCTCTATATCTATGGCAATGAAAGAGGCAAGAATGACTCATGTGTGGTCGATTTTGTGCCACGCATGTTCTGAATTGAACTTCTCACCAACTGTGACCCAGCGCTGCCCGTTGTTTATTTTTAGGATCAAGGTTTGGTGAAAGCCGGTCGTTGCCTCAGGTTGACAAACTGGCTTTCAAACCTTAAGGATATCTGTGTTTGGGTAAATTTCCTACTTTACAAGTCTGTATGATAACTTTATCAAGTACACCCTCATTAACTGAAGGCAGGAATGTTTGAATGGAGCTCAGCATGTCTTTATTTACATCCAAGTCTTGTCCGTGATCCATTAGCTTCACAAACAAGATGTTGATCGCGGGTTTCACTATCGATAGCAAACCGTACTCAAGCTGAGTCGTACTTTCACCAAAGTGTGCTCTAAGGTAGTATGACTTTATCCGAATCCCACACGGCGGACAACTCGGGGTTATAACAATACTCATGGCACTGTCAAGTTTTCAACTGGTGGAATACACTGACCGAAACATATGCAGAACTTCAGAAGTGTCAAGGCCGCATGATGAAGCCAACGCATTCCACGACCACCGTGCCGTGATCCATCTAAGTCGGTGAAACATACTGAGATCGGAATCCAAAAATTCGCACGGGTTTTTTGTTCCAGTTCAGCTAAAAGTCTTGGAGTTCTCCTATTATAATATGATCTAAGCTCTGCGAAAAGACTTGTCATACTGGGTTAATACTGGAAGCAGATCATGATGATTGACACAAGGTTCATACTACACTTGACTTTGCCCATGTCGGTTCCTTGAAATTGTGTCGAACTTCGATATTATGCGCGTGACAGAGGAATTGAGATCAAGTTCTTGTAATGACTGCTGCATGTGAGATTGTGACCGTGCCTTATCTTTAACCTCAAGTAAATGAACATCGATGTCCGATGGGTGGCATACAGATTTCAGTAAATTTCTAATAGTGTCTTGATGCCTGAAACATGGTAGGTATTCATTGGGCGATAGGCAATAGGGATCGGGCAATAATGATGTTCGACCAAGTTCCTATCAGCACGTGATGTGGAGATTTTGCCCGGCCTCACCGACCAGAGAAAAAAAAGTTAGGACACTGATTTTCCGTGCCGATTAGATCATCTTTCCGGAGATCAACACGAACCCTGCGATTTTTGTGAGATTCGGCTGATCGCTCAGAAAGGTCTTGCTCGATTTGGGTTACTCGAAAGCCACAGAATTTCTGTGCCAACGACTGCAAGATGCCTGGCCCCGTGGACACTGCCAAGACAATCACGAAGAAGCGCAAGAGAAAGCACGCCGCCCGCGCAGGAGCAGACGATGAGGAAGTGCCAAAGTCAGTCAAGGCCCAGTCCAGCCCTGCCGTGAAGGCAAAGAAGGCTGTCGCCTCTCCCAAGCCTGCCTCCGACAAATCCACCAAGAAGCGCAAAGTCGATCACACATCCAGCGACGACGAGGGTAGTGCGAGCGAGGCCAAGGAGGTCGAGGTAGAGGATGCTGAGGAGTCTGAGGAGTCTGAGGACCTGAAGAACGATCAGGATGATGACAAGGACGACGTGGAGGATGTCAATGGCAAGGGCGAGGATCTTCCGGGTATGGACCAGGTTCGCCTGCCGCAGACCGAGGAGGGTGAGCTGAAGAAATTCAGCGAGTTGAACCTTTCCGAGAAGACCATGAAGGGAATTTCAGACATGGGCTTCGAGACAATGACGGAGATCCAACAACGAACCATTCCTCCTCTTCTGGCTGGTCGTGATGTGCTCGGTGCTGCAAAGACTGGATCTGGCAAGACTCTGTCCTTCCTGATCCCCGCCGTGGAGATGCTGAGCGCTTTGCGTTTCAAGCCCCGCAACGGTACTGGTGTCCTTGTGGTTTCACCCACTCGCGAGTTGGCTCTCCAAATCTTCGGTGTTGCTCGTGAACTGATGGCCCACCATTCACAAACCTATGGCATTGTGATTGGTGGTGCGAACCGTCGTGCTGAGGCTGAGAAGCTTGTTAAGGGTGTCAACTTGTTGATCGCCACCCCCGGTCGCTTGCTCGATCACCTCCAAAATACCCAAGGATTTATCTTCAAGAATCTGAAGACTTTGGTTATTGACGAGGCCGATCGTATCCTGGAAGTTGGATTTGAGGACGAAATGCGCCAAATTGTGAAGATCTTGCCCACTGAAGAGCGCCAGACCATGCTTTTCTCCGCTACACAAACAACAAAGGTCGAGGATCTGGCCCGTATCTCCTTGCGCCCGGGTCCCCTTTACATCAACGTTGACCATCGCAAGGAGCATTCGACTGTGGAGGGCTTGGAACAGGGCTATGTACTCTGTGAGGCCGACAAACGGTTCCTGCTTCTGTTCTCCTTCTTGAAGCGCAACCTGAAGAAGAAGATCATTGTCTTTTTCTCCAGCTGCAACTGTGTCAAATACCACGCCGAACTCCTCAACTACATCGATCTGCCTGTCCTGGAACTGCATGGCAAGCAAAAGCAGCAGAAACGGACCAACACTTTCTTTGAGTTCTGCAACGCCCAGCAGGGTACATTGATCTGTACCGATGTTGCGGCTCGTGGTCTCGATGTACGTATCCTCACGCCCCAGATTGCCTTCTGTCGAGGTCCTTTAACATGTCACATTTGCTAATTCTTCCGTCAGATCCCTGCTGTGGACTGGATCATCCAGTTCGATCCCCCAGATGATCCCCGTGACTATATTCACCGTGTGGGTCGTACCGCACGAGGTGCCAACGGCAAGGGCCGCAGTCTGATGTTCCTGCAACCATCAGAAGTTGGGTTCTTGAAGCACCTCAAGGAGGCTCGTGTGCCTGTTGTGGAATTTGAGTTCCCCAACTCCAAGATTGTCAATGTTCAATCCCAACTCGAGAAGCTCATTGGACAAAATTACTACCTCAACAAGGTTCGTTTTCAATTGACGCCGCCCGCTTTCACAGGGGTTTCCATGATTTGCCATTAGCTGACCAATCCTATCCAGTCCGCCAAGGAAGGATACCGATCTTACCTCCAAGCCTACGCCTCGCACTCTCTCCGCTCGGTCTTCGACGTACACAAGTTGGACTTGGTCAAGGTGGCCAAGGGTTTTGGTTTCTCGGCCCCACCTCGGATCGACATTTCGTTGGGCGCTAGCTTGAGTCGAGACAAGAAGCAAGAGCAGCAAGGTCGTCGGACATATGGCAGCCAGCCAAAGGGCAACAAGGGCTTGAAGTTCAAGCGCAAGCACGACAACTAGGCATTGAAGATGCTGGGGTTGTCTGTATCATGAAACTTGGTCGTGCTTGGGTTGACCAAGGAGATATGCGTTTGAATTGTCAAAAGTGTCTTGTTCCTGCATCAACATTCTTGGGAACATTGGCGTTACTCTGTGTAGATACAACTTTTTTCTGGTCAATTGTCGTTTAATTACCCATTTTGCATTGGGTTCATTGTGTGCGCCTGCGTGTTTCCTGTAGAGATACCTTGCTTTCACATCCATTTCTGACCCCCCTCGAGACTTGCCGGTTCGTCACGGGTTATTCAGCTTTATGCAATACGTCAGAAAGCCATGCCCGGGATGGTGGTCAATTCATTATGGCCTTGATAAGCCATCGTCTTTTCATCAACAAATCTCATCAAGTAGAGTTATGTCTGGTCCAAACTCTTTTGACTCCACCACTGCGATGTGGAGTCGATATGAGAGGCTGGAAGACAACTTTCTGGATGCCTTCAAGATAGGATATTGGAATTGCTTTGAAGAGCAGCTTTCTATTTGGATGGTTATGGGCTCAACGTGCCTGTGGAACTAGGTGGTCTAAGTGATGAGATATTTCCAGAGGCACCACAGGAGACTGATAAGCCATAAGATTGAGGTACGTTTGCTGCGCTGCGGTACCGTGCCTGAGTCGCTGTACCCGCAGGCCCGATGTTAACGCTTGGAACCCGATGACTTGCATGAGTCAGATCCCAACCTAACCAGTGGACCTGGACACTGCACGCAACCATCCATATTGCGCCTACTCAGTACTGACCACTGACTAGTAACTACTGAGTGACCTATCTGAAATACAGTGATTATTTCGGAATTGCACAGAGCCGCCACCAGTCCTACTGGCTTCTCGTCAATCCAAAGTTGATGTTAATGCAACTCCCAGCTCTGCCAAAGTGCGCAATGCTGCAGCATGCGTTTCTCCCATCTCCAAGGGACCAACCTAGTTTTGCCTTGCAAAATGAGGCGGGACTGAAAGCACGTTAGGTCGCATTCTGCATCGTGGCCAGCCGAATGGCCACCACATCCTTCGACAGTCTTTCGGTGTGACGAGACGCATGCGTTGGCAGCTATTTGAACCAATCACCACCAATCCGGCATCTGGCCCCAAGCGAACATCACTCCGGCTTGTTGGAAGTCATGAGCATGCAGCCCGAGGAAGAAAGGCTTGACGGACGGTTGGCTAGGTTTGCTCTAGGAATGGTCTATTTAGCTTGTCAGCACCACGAGTCTCAACAATAACCAACAAACATAATTATCATGACGGCACGTCGTTGTCCAGGGTTGATCCAGTTTGAGATGGAGGGATCGTCGTCTGGGTGACACCCAGGCTCGGGTTGCGACCAGAGCGAGGTCCGTCCTGCTTGCTGACTCAGGACAGAAAGTACTAACTTGTACGTTTTGGTCGGCCTGGTGGATCTCTGGCGTGTTCAGTGTTCACTAGACAGCCCAAGCCCCACGGCCACAGGGCTCACCACTCCAGGACTGGGTATAGTGGGCACTTACTGTGTAGTGGTACTGGTAGTGCTACTGGCCCCATGTTTGTGTACCGTCGCCAAGTGTGACAGGCGGAACGAACAGGTCAAATCACTGACCGGGTATATCGACCCTGCAGTATCCTGATTGCCGGGGTGATGAAGGGAGGAGGGTCGAGAGTGCGGAGACCATCCAGATGGGGATGATCCGTGTATCTGAGCAAAGACTGTAATGTGTACACGGCACAGACTCCATAGAGTCTATAGTCCATACTCCATGAGTCCATGCTGACCCTGGACAGAGTATATGCTTTTCTATGCGCTGGGTCGTCAGGTCGTCCAGGTGAGAGTCAACGGCTCCGACACTTCGAAGTTTGATCAGAACTCTTGCTGGATCAACCTTCACTCTCCAACGATGACGCTGCTGTGGATATGATGGCAGGAGAGTTCTGAGGCTCCCAGTCCAGAACCAGAACTTTCATCCCGAGACGCAAAGAACCAAGGAACCAGCGCGGTCCGCCCGATCAGATCCGCAAACTAGCAGGTCCATGGACATCCGTTTGTTTACCTTTTCGGCGCTGGCTCGCCAGGCCCGAGTAGTGAGTACACTGAGTACTAATTGATAGGCGATGACTGTTTGCGAGTATCTGTCTATCACCATCTCAGCAGCCCCATATGATGGCAGTGGTGAGAAGTGAGATACGAGGTCTTCCTGCGAAACCACAGTCAAGAACAAATACTTCAAGCCTCCATCGGTGTAGAGGACTTGCCCTGATCAACCATGAACAATAGTAGTAGTATATCACGGGTACCTGGCCCTCGGCCTGTTGATTTTGAGGCTGTCAAGCCGTCAAGCCGCCCCAGCCATCTCTTTTTCCAACCCGCATCAAGACCATTGAACGAAGGCTGGGCGGCTGGTGCTTACTGAGAGAAGTGCCTATTATTGTACTTCTTGCGGCCAAGATGACTTCTTCCACAATCCTTAAAAAGATTGCAACGGAGTACAACCCTGAAGTGTTCAGAATCCTCCAGTCTACTAGTAGTAGTACTGCTCAAAGTATTGGAGGTACCTGGAACCTCCTCCGACCAGACTGAGGAGGTACTCAGATCGTGTACCCTGTACCCTGCTTTCCCGTCTCTGGGCAGCTGGAGTGGACGGGCTATCGCTACGATCCCAGCTTTCTTGTCTCTCCTCTTCCACCTTCATCTCTCACATTTCCCTCCTCGCCTCTTCTGGCTCTTTCCCAATTGTGTTATCATCCAATTCTTCAGATTGGAGACCCCCTGTTGCCTTGTTCTGATCCCCTCCAAGTGCCCCCCTCGCGTAATTGGATAATCGCCTTCTCTCTCTCTGAGTTGTCCCACCTCTCCCGGACCTTCTTTATGTGAGGAGAGCAGCGGGCAACGAACACTCGTCGGAACGCTCAGCCCGCGTAGCAACCCAGCCGCCTGACCGGAAACCTCGCTGTTGCTCTCGTCTCGACAGGCTCTTCCTGGCCCTTGACCGTTCTTGTCTTGCACTGGTATGCTTCTGATTGCCCCTGTCCTACAAGACATTTTCATATCCACGATACCCCTCCCTCTGCGCCCGCCACATGCTCTGGACATTCCGTTCACTTTGAGCCCGTCCCCCGCCACTACTACAGCCCTCCTGCATCCCCCCCCCCCTCCTCCCGATTCCAAAACACAGAGAGCATTACCAAGTGACCGCAACTCCCCCTGTTTGAAGCAGTCCGACGGGGTCCATCTTCTATGACAAGAGCATGCGATTGTCGGGCTGAGGGCTAGGGCGAAATCATCGGCCGTCATCCTCTCAAGAAAGCAAGAAGAAAAGCCGAGCGAGAAAGAGCACATGAGAAAGAGAGAGAGACAGAGACAGAGAGAGAGAGATAGAGGGTGCAAACCCACCATAAATCACTAGCCCGCCCGGCGACAGCCCTTCCCTCTCTCCAGACTGCCTGTCATCAACCATGGGCGTCGATACTCGCCGATCCAGACCCGTTCTCCCTGCTCCTACAGAGTCTCTCGTCGATACTACAGCCGGAAGTACTACGGGCACAGACCTGGCAACTGACCTTTCTCGCCGCACAGACAAGACGTCCTTCTCAATTCCAGACGACGGCAGCCCCATCACCGTCTCCACCCAGCGGTATCGGGACCGAGACGAAAAACGGTCGCACTCACACCGGGATTCCCATACTTCCCTTCTGATCGAATATTTCGAAGCAGGAAAGGAACCAGGTAAAATCGCCTCGCGACCAAGCGTTCGAGTGCGAGTGACTCCCTCCGGCTCTCGCAAGTCCAAGGACAGAGATCGGGTTCATATCACAGAATCAAATCGCAAACCCTCATACACCCGGCGCATCTCATTGACCTCGCCTGGTCGCAAGCCGAAGCAGCTGGCCGAGTCGGGCGCAGACGAGTACCTCAGTATCAGCGAGGGGGAATCAGTGGACGAGGAAGGTCGATCCATCTCACCCCGCCCGCCAGTGGAGGTCGAATTGATGAATCGTGATCGCTCCAGCGAGCTGTCAACACTCTCGCGCGACGCCAGACTTGTCTTTCCGCCATCTGATATCTCATCAATGCCCGCTGACAGTATGCTTGACACAACCTCCTCCGCTGGACCCCGGCGCAAGCGCAGCCAAAGTCTCGAGCGTGACTCCACTATTGAAGACAAGGGTCTATTGAAGATGCCATCTCGACAGCGCAGTCGTAGCCTGAGCAAAGAGCGCATTGCTCACCGCGTGGCGGAAAAACTCAGCGGCTCACCGCAGGACAAACACCGACATCGACACCGAAGTAAGCATTCACGCAAAGAGTATTTGGATACCGAGTCCAAGTCATCGCGTCGCAAGCACTACGATGACGACGTTGTTCCAAGCGCCGAGTCGAGCCTGCTGAGCACCTCTGCGGTCTCGTCGAACCGAAAATCGGGGGATCAGTATTCAATACGATCTGGAGCGTCCAAGTCCTCTATTAACAACCCCAAGTTGTTGGAGACGGTGGAGGACGCCATCCGCCGGTTGATTTTGCCGGAGTTGAAGGAAATGAAGAAAGACCAGAAGGTGTTGAAAAACACTAACAGGTTTGAGCGCGATCGGGATTTGATGACAAACTATTCATCCACCAGCTCGAGAGACGAACTGGGCCGAAGGCTGTCCAAACATTCAAGTGCGCCGGATATCGTCAAGCCCAGGGTGGTTTTGAACAAGAACAGCAAGGACGAGGGCATCGTGCTCGCTGAGTCCGGACCCCGGACCAAGGAAATCCCACGGGAGTCCCCGCGAACTCGCAAGTCCAGCAAAGGTAGTGAGACTTCAGACAATGCGTGGGTCAAATGGGGTCGCCCGGAGCTCACCGAGCAGGACAAATTGCGACGGCAGAAGAGCAAAGGTCTGCGGGATGCGCAAGCAGCTGGACGAGTGGGCTCTGCTCTTACCGCGGCATCACTCAAACACCATGACTCGCAATCGAGCCTCGGCCAGAGCGAGCGAAGGGGCAGCGGATCTCGGAAAAGTGTCGATAGCTTCAATCTCAACGAGACTGAGCTAGTGTTCAAAAAGCACAACGTGCCGCGCATGCCCATGCATAGCGAGATCGATTCGGAGCTGACCAGGGCATCTTTGCTCTCTGAGCGCACTGAAAGCCCGGGTCCCAATGCTCAGTTTTCACATGGGGAGGTGTCGCGCGGTTCGCCTCGCCAACTCGCCTCACCCAGCTCACGGACACCTACCCGTACCCCGACGAAGAATCCGATGGACACAGGCCCAGAGCTGATGATGCGGCATGGAAACCAGTCACAGCGGGACCTCTCAACTCACAGCGCGTCCGATCGTGATCTCCACAGCAAAAGTCGCTCACCGGGCACTGACCACGGCGACTGGGTTATTGCAGCTGCAGCTGCAGCGAATTTGCTGGATGCAGCCCATCCTGGAGACCAGTCCGCACACGAAGACCGTTACGAACTCGGTCGACCTCTGAGTCCTATTCAGAGCGTGGCAAGCGACCACACCGAGACTCACGTCCATCAAAAGGGTCGCCTTTTACCTGCCTCTGACAATGCTTTGGAACAACGACTTTCCATTGATTCCTTGTCATCCGCTCCGAGCACGAATCTAGCTCGTTCTACTAGAAACGCTATCAGTCCCCATAGCCAGCAAGGCGATTACCAACATGGCCGAGACGGTCTCGACATTGGATATGGGCAGTCGCGACATGCTTCCGATGAGGATCTCTACGGCCACGATGAGGATTCTCGTCTCTCGGGGGCATATGATGACAGCGAAGTGGACTTTATGGACAAAGTCAAAGAAGGTCAGCATGTCTCTGAAGGCGCAGGTGCAAATCCTCAATTTGTACACCCGTTGGCGGTTGAGTCTAATGTTGCATCTTTGATGGATCCATCGGTCCTGGAATCACACACGTCGGGCCAGTCTGGCAACCGCTCCCATGTTGACTATGAACGTGCGGGCAGCAGAAGTCCCGAGAAGCGCGGAAGCCCATTGAAACAAGTCCAAGGGGCTCCTAGCCTCGACGAGACTTCGTTCCCTCGGCGGATGGGCATGACATCGCCGCCTCAGAGTGTCACTCAGTCGGTCGAGGGCTTGGACGAGCACGCCATGCCTGTCGCCGGGGCGCGCGGTCTTGAGAGTCCCCTCGAAGATGCTGATGAGCGTAGCCAGGAGTCTGAGTCTGAAATCAACACAAACCCGTCAATCATCCAAGGTCCCATTGGCGGAGTACCTCCGGTCGACCAAGACCATTGGGGCCCAGCTCCCGTTTCCTACTATGACTCTCAAGGTGCTCAGCCTGACGGCGCTCACGATCGAGTTCACCAGCCTCAGCGCAGTCTTGACGCCGAGTACTACGAGACCGCAAAGAACATCTTTGGTGGCGATGATTATTTTGTGGAGACACAGGATGATCAGCTGTTTGGGACACCTCCTCATGCGAAAGATGAGGGTTACGTATCAGCCGCGAATCCCATGTCTCCAAGTATCGGCACTCCTAAACAGGGTAGTCGTGGTCTGGCTGCCGGTGTGCCCGGGACTGGGGCATTCGACAGCCCTACTGGAGCCGAGGATCCCTTTGCTCCTGACCAACAGCGTCATTTCAGTGGCTACTCTCACGGAGTGGAATCGCCGCTTTATGACAGCGCCACCGGTCGCGGAATCGAAAGAATTCAATCTAAGGACATCGTGGCGTTGATGGATCATGTAAGTGAACTCACAATCGTGCATGATCGTGACCGTCCATTGGCTGACCTTGTATCTAGCTCACTGTGCGCGATGCTCAACGTAATGCTAGGGACACAGAGATTCTGGTGACCCTCGTTCGAAGCGCCGCGGAGATGCGCACCTCGTTTGAGGAAATGAAGAAATTCATTGCGGCTCAAGATGAGAAGCTGCAAGATTCAACTGAGAAGCAGCACTCTCAGACTCTTCGAGCCTTGGGCGGCCCACGTCCCTTGCCCCCCAGTGGCTCTCGAAGTCGACAGATGAATCTGGACACCGAGGAAGAGTTTCAGTCGAAGCGAAAGAATATCTTCAAACGTGCGCTCAAAGGCCTCAGTCTCAAATCTGGGAATGACCTTGCTAAGATTGAGGGCATGTTGGAGCAGTTGCTTGATGAGGTTGAGGCTCTGCGTGAAGGACAGGGTCTTCCCAGTCCTCGTGCTGGACTCCGCGGAGCTAGCGCTGACCCTTTCGATCCATCCGCTGAACACAATGGAGCCGGGCCAGCGAATTTCTCACAGAATGGGAATGCTGCTCGGGCCAGCACTTCTGATCGTGGCGCCAGCGGTTATGGCCAGCGAGACTTGGATCATGAAGACTCCGACATTGACGAAGATGACCGCTTCCTAGCTGCCCATCTTCCTGTGCAAGAGCCTGTCCGCCACGAACGAGCCGGTTCGATGCCTCTTTCGACGCCGCCTCGGAAGCCCGTGCCCACGGGAGCTCGAAGCACCGAGACGACCCCCAAGGATTCCGTAGACAAGGCTCGGAAGCACAAGTCCAGTAACTCGTCGATCTTCCCCAAATTCTCGCGCTGGTCCAAGACTACGGCCTCATCGATGGGCGACAATATCCGTAACAGCATGCAACCAAATCGTAAAGAGCGTCCTCACTCCGACCCCTCTCGCTCTGCGTCGGACGTGCCCCAGGACGCATACAAAACAGGTGATTTCTATGATTCACAGGGTGATGACCGCCTGCGTTCGACATACACCCTTGACGAGGAGCAGGATGAAAACCGACCTCCATCCCCACTTGTTCCTTCTCAAGTCTCCGAAGCGCCCAAGTACCGTGCCCACCGGGGCAGTTTGGATCTGCAACATCCCCAGCCTCGCCAGGGTCCTACCGGCCGGTATCGAAACCAGCTTGAGAACCAAGCCCAATCTTACAACACCCCTACATCACCCACCTCTGAGCAATGGGGATCCAATCCCAGCTTGCCGCCAGCCCTGGCAAGTCATATCCGCCACAGCACGGGGAGCCGTCTGTCCCCGATCTCTGATGCGGGATATTCGGAGGCAAGCTCTCGTACACCGGGCCCACCTCGCCCACCTAAGGTCAAGGACAACGGTCCCCTCGTTCCTGAGCGTCCACCCAAAATCTCTGAGGGAGAGGACGATGCGTCAGCGCAAGCTCAAGACCACAACAACGGCGATCGCGTCGTCTCCAAGGTACGTGACAGTATGGTCAATCTGCCCTTGTTCACAGAAGACTCGATATGCTAATACTTATGCTTCTTTAGAGCTCGTTGCGTTCTCCGCCCACACGCAGACCCACTGGTCCTCGACCTCTTACGTCTGGCGGATCTTACAGTCCCAGCAACATCAAGCGTACGCGCTACCGTGGCAGTCCGATGCAGATTGACTATGACGATACTTATTGAAGCGTTATGACCGCATTGTGATACCCCCCGGGCTTGTACTTTTGTTTCCGCGACATTGATTTCTTCTTGTTTAAATGACTTTCCTTGTGTTTTTATGTGACGAGGTCGCGTCTCGATTCTGTTTCTTACTTTGACGATTGGTTCCATTTCACCTCGTGATGATTGTTGTTTTTCAAGATCTCCTTGTCTTTGCGTACCTGCCCTTTACGAATGTGACGACCTCTGCGTCTGTTTATCAAAGTAGATGATCCATTTCTTCCAATATACGGGCCACTGGGCATAAGAAGCTGAAGAGAACCTGCGGTCTCAACCCCCTTTTATAAATGGAAGCGTGCTTGCACTTGCAGCAAGAAGTTCTCCGTCATTAGCTTCCCCACTCGGGACAAGCCCGCTCCTAGCAATTTCTCGAATTCCCATAAGATCTTGTCAACAACCCCTCGCCTGACCATTTCCATTCCACAAACATACATCGAAGTCCTTCCGGGCGGCAGCAGGCTGGAGTTTGGACATTGAGAACTTTGAAACGCGATAGTCCCCGGGACCACCCTTCATTACCTCGAAAACTCAACCAGCCCATCGCCGATATGAAATAGTTCTGGAAGACTGTTGTCCGAATACTGTGGTCCTTCCGAGATCTGCTCGGTATCTTTAGGTAAGCTTGAATCTTCCCAGAAGCAGTGTAAGCTGGTGGAATAGCATCCAGAATCATACCGCTCCGTCCATAGTATGTTCCGATGGTGTAAGACACGTCCGGCGAAGGAGAAGAGCGGGAAAGCAGGGCAGGGTTAGTAGATGGGTAGTAATCCTTGGTCATCATCCCTTGTCTCGAGATAATACCGTTGCGATAGATGTGGGTACTGCGAGAGTCGAATGCTGGGTGATTAGTATGGTCATATCGGAAGGTATGCCCCGGCCAATTCACTTATATACCTGGCCGAAAGAGGAAAGACCACCTAAGAAACCAATAAGCTGGTACGCAGCAGGGGTCGTCATGAATGTGGACATGCCCATCGTATAGATACCGCTCTACAGAACTTGGTCCCGAGACTTGTCGAAGGAGGTTCATAGAAGCTTTGCCTAGGGGATCACACCTCCATTCGGGGAGCGATGGATAATGGAATGACTTGACTCCCGGGAAGTAATAGACGAATAGAGCCAGGAAGAAAAAGATCACGATACGAGAAAAGGAAAGTAATATCATGACTTCAAAAGCGATGGAACTACCCTTTTTCATCACCGCTTCTATCAATTGTATGTCCCACTCCAACTCGAGAATAATGAATGAGGTGGATCAAAAATAAGTGCACAATAGTGCGTCTGAGGAATAGACCATAGCCGTCTCCCTCCCTCATAGTCCTGCTTCCAGACATGTCCCACTTCTTGTAAACCCTTTATTAATAATCTGAAAAGGGTCTGGCGTGCATAGTCCCTCTCTCGCGAAAGGCTGAAGGATCGGTAGCCAGGGATCCGGGCTTCAAGCCTTCACTGACAGGGAATTGGCCAGGAAAGCTCTCGGCCGAGCGAGCCATCATCGGACGACGGGGGACAAGACTCAGTGCGAGAGATTTGTCGCTGGTATTGGAAGAAACCCGGGGCTTGACGTTGAAAGGACCCTCGAGATCCTCTGCTGAGCTGGCGACAGACATGAGCCTCAGCTGTGTGGGCGAATGGACATGGCTGAGGTGGTATGTGGCCAGATCAGGGGCTCGCGAGTCGTTGGCCTCTTGGCGGCTTTGTCTCTCGTTGACCACTGGGTCAGCGAAGAGGACGTGCTGACTTTTCCAGCTGTTGAACTTCACGCTCGAACCAGCCGCCTCATACGGCACAAATGTATCTGATCTCAAGGGGCTTCGAGCGGGTTCGATGCCACGGGTGTTGAATCGGATCGGACTCTCTGGTGTGATCAAAATGCCGGGTACACTGCTTCGGGTAGATGTATTGTGATAGGCAGGCGATGGCCTGGTGATCCGTGTCGGGATGGACCCGGAATCGTAGTGTCCGTCGAAACCAGCATGTGGAGGAGGAACATGTCCTGCGGTGACTCTGTGCGCGGTCATGTATTCATACGTGAATACACTGCTCGGCACCGGGGAGCGGTAGATCCGATGAGGCGCAATCTCGGTGATGACCGTGAGGACTTGTGCTTCCTTGCATTTGATGGGTTCCTCAAGAGGAAACGAGTCGGCATCCTTGGACTTGAAGGGCTGAAGGACGAGAGAAATGCCATGGAGGATGTGAAGGCACAAGAGATAGTATAAGAGAGTCAATGTTGCTCGAAGCGAGATTGACATTCCAGTCTGGGAGCGCTGAGACTCAACATGATCCGCCGACGGTGTTGCCATTTGAACCTGTAATTGCGCTCATGGGAAGAATGCGATGGGAGGATGTAAGCGTCTGTACAGCTTGGATGATATCTGAATGTGGAATCTTGAGAAGAGGCAGCTAGGTCCCTTGTTTCGCTCTTGATCGAGATTTCCCCGTCCTACATGAGCGAGACGCATGGGAAGTGCGATTATGGATGCACGCAAGAAGAGAACTCCGTTGAGTCAGAGCATGCGGAGGAAGGTGGTAGGCCAGGCGACGGAATTGGGAAGCATGATGGTCTTGCCGAGCCTGATAATGGGACCAAAGGCTAGTTGTATCTTCAACTTTTCCATGCCTGATTACAATCAACATGCTTCATGTTCAAAGTCATTTGCTCGAAGGACTTGCGCAACCCCCGTGGTGTCTCAGTATTGCTCGTCTTATGACATGTGTCATATCAAAAGCAGTGTGATAGAAATGATGAGCCACTAGCGGGGTCAAGAAGCTTCTGTGTCTGATGTTCATTCTTGCGATTCAAGGACGGCATATTGAAAGTTGAGACGAAGCACTCAGAACTGAGAAGAATCGCGATGCAGAACGACACCAATCCACACTCTAGGAATTCAAGAGGGCACGATTGATCTCGTGACTGCGTTACCTGCAGGGAGGCCCGGCATTTCCTGAGATAAGATATCGGAGTGAAAGTACTTCCATTTCCGTGGCAGCTGCAGTGGGTAAATATGTTACCCCAAAGCAAGCCCGTGCATTTCGTGCTCGACGGCTGATCAAGTCTCGAGTCATTCGCCCATGACTCGTACCACACTACTTAGTAGTACTTACTAGATCCCCATTACGTACCGTGGACGAGTTGGGAGCCTGGCTGATGATTCAGCAGGTGTAAAAAAGGGCATCAACTGAGGATAAAAGATTCCACGTAGTCAATTTTTATCACACAGGCACCAGAAGGCCTATGCCGCTCCACACGCCGATCATGAGGGTTACGATCGCCCCGATCGCGCCGGTGCCGTGGGGAGCAGACCCAGTTCCTCACCAACCTTGCCTTGATGACAAGTCCGTCATCGACAGACAATCAATAAACTGGTCACTCTTCCAACTGTGAACACACAGAGGACTGGTCACTTTCCAGCGAACGCCTTCTAAGTTCTCCGAAATTCAAAGACATTCGACTGTAACGCTTCCTCTGTGATACTTCATGACATTTGCTTCGCCTGGCCTTCGCGCTGCCCGTTCCGCCATCATGTCAACAGGCTGTGCTCACCTTCGACCACGACGATTTGCACCGCTGGATGCTGGGAAATCCTCTGATGCCCCAGTACTCAAGGGTATTGTGTTTGACGTGGATGGAACATTGTGGTCAGTGTCCTGATCTTCTCATCAAATTCAGGTGAAAGCTCGAGACGGATGTCTCGCCTGTCTATTCTAGCCGAGGTCAGAAGACTCAGAACTGCTTGGCTGGGCAGCATCCATCTGCTTTCAACGAGGACAAGACCAGATATGGGGGGTCCCAACTGTTGCTGTAGAAGCGTCGGCTAACGGGTCAAAAACGCTACAGTCTGCCGCAACATCACATGTTTACAGAAATGAGGTGAGTTCGCCATGGCCACCATTGCCAGCCATTGGTACTCGTCCTTGGCAAGAAATCAGCCATGCACCTGCGCAATGATCAATGCACCTGGCCCCCAGAAAGCTCAAATCTGCGAAAAGACATTCCAAAGCTACCAGACAAGAGAGACAGAATAGAAAAAAAACTTATTATTATTCCCCGGCTAATGCTGACATTCTCGCAGAGATGCCCTTGGCATTGAGAAATCAGTCGATATTCTCAATCACATCCGAGACCTGCCGACCGCTGAAGAGCGCGATGCGGCCATCGCTCAAGTTCAGGATGTAGAGCGACGCGCCATGCTGCGCCAAGAACCACAGCCGGGTCTCATGAAACTCATGGATTATCTGCAATCTCGAGGTCTTCGTCGGGCCCTCTGTACCCGGAATTTTGAGTCAGTCTGGCCTTTCGTCGTGATTGTCCAATGTAGCTCGGCTCATAGACAAGATCGTGAACCGTGGATGAAGCCGGACTGATCATAAAACCTGCAGGGCTCCCGTTCAATATCTGCTCCAAAATCACCTCCCTTCACATGACTTCTTACCGATCATTACTCGTGATACCCCCAATGTGCTCCCTAAGCCTGATCCAGCCGGGATTCTGCACATTGCGCAAGAATGGGGACTGACCAACCGGGCAGAGAGCATGATTATGGTAAGTAAACTGCTGAGATGCAATGTTTTGGGAATGTCCATGCCTGTGAACCGTCAATGTCGGGTTAACGCTCCTCGCTAACCATTTGCTGTTTTCTCCTGGCAGGTCGGGGACAGCCTTGATGATATGACATCTGGTCATGAAGCCGGCGCTGCAACGGTGCTGGTGGTTAATGAGAGGAATGGCCATCTCAAAGCGCATGCTCACACAGACCTGTGCATAAGGCGTCTGGATGAGTTGATCGATATCCTCGAAAGCGGGTTTCTGGGCCGTGAAGAGAGTGACATGCATGGGGAGAAACGGTAGAATAGCCGAATTCAAGCTGAACTCGCGGGTCTATCGAGAAATGCTTCACGCCCAGCAATTCAAGTCATGACCATGAGGAATGATACGAAGGAGCACAATCCCATGGCAACTGGTCCGCGCGATGAAGAGGAAATGTACATTTGCAATGCGTTTTCCACAGAAATCGGAATTCTACGAGCATTAGCCCGCTCCCCAAGAAAAACCCCCAAAAGGCATTACAAGGACGGAAACGTCAATCATGATTCGGCTATGTAGTACGGAGAAACAGAGTCAAGTCTGCCTTCATCGCCCTCCCCGAGCGCGCCCTCCACGGCCACGGCCTCGACCGCGATTTCCCCCACCGCCACCACCACCACCACCACCGCGATTGGGCGCGCCTTTGGGTCGGCCAGATGGAGGAGGCGGAGGTTTGCCGCGTGGTTGATCGAATGCTGTGCTATTGCCAAACTTGATCGAGCCGCGGCCTCGTCCACGAGACGGCGGGGGTCCTTTACGGGCACCTTTTCGGGGCATCATATCCTCTTCACTGTTTGATGGCGGCGAGCGGACACTATTATTGTTACCACCGCCACCGCGCCGTCCCTTACCACGTGAGGCAGTTGGTGGCGGCGGAGGGGCAGCCTTCCGAGGCAGGTCCGATACGTTGAGATTATTGACTTTAGTCGGGTCGGCATCCTTGAGCGTGAAGAACCTGGTCCGCTGCTGGAGGCTGACCGGTAGATGGGGACAGTCGCCAATGAGATGGCTAGCACTGGTGCAGTGAGCGCACGATATGGACACGGTGATTGTCTCAAACACTGCTTCCCTTGTGGGCTGGCTGTATGTGTGCTGACAATCGGACTCCATATGTAATGTCGAACCACAGTAATCACAAGGGACCTCGGCGGCAGAGCCCTTGAGTAATGAGGGACAATCATCCTGCAGATGACCTCGTGCCCGACAACGCTGGCACCGCCGCCATGTGGGACATTGTGTGCTGGGGTGTGAATTCCATGCGTTGCAATGGACGCACTGCAAATTTCCGTCAGAATCATGTCGGCGTCATGTATTTCTTTCATTTCGCAAATAAGCACATACCTCCTTCGTGGGACAGACCTCGGCCATGTGTCCAGGTCGCAGACACTCGAGGCAACCCACCGGAAGTTGCAGGTCAATAGCATGGACATCCCGATCCCAATAGACAAGCTTGGCCTGTAGATCCATATCATCCCGGTGCAGATCCAAGAGGGTAACAGGCGCAGTAGGGTATTTCTTGGCGAACCGCTTAAATGCGGCTTCCTTGGACTCGCCCTGAGCTGACTGGGATCCAGGTCGCGATGGCTCCATTTGCCCAGTCCCATTGTGCGACTCTGTATGGGTGTCATCCGCCCCATCACTTTTCCCCCCGATATTGAGCATCAGTGAATCGTCCGCTTCAGAGTCCAGCTCTGAATCATCTGTATCACTCCCTGTGTTCACCTCACCCTCCTCCGACCCGTCCCCTTCTCCACCCGACGAGACTGACGCACTGCGGCTACGCCAGTATGCTTCATTGACTGCCTTGAACTGCTTTGAAGATTTGTCCTTCACTGGGCCCTGTCCTTTATTTTCATTGATTTCTGGCTGTTCTGTCGATAGCGGTTGGGCGGTTGACTCGAGCTGAGATGTTGATTGAGATGGCGCTTGGGTGTCTGCTTTACGCTTTCCAAGTGTGGTGCGCACTGCCGCTTTTCTTCCTTGATTCCAGCTGATGGCCGGTGCTGTGCTGCCGATGTGGGGGTTGGCCGAGGGCACTTGGGACCGCGTGCTTGACGAGTCTGACAAGTCCGAAGAGTCGGAATCACTATCTGAGTCTGATCCGGAACTCGACGTCTCATCTGGATCGACCTCTAGAGAATGCGCAGTGAAAGAGGCGCCTTTGGGGACCATGTCATCCAGATCATCTCCGGACGTGCGGGATCGATTGCGGCGCCGCCTTTTCGTGGGACGTGAACTTTCTGTGGACGGAGGTCGAGACACAGGCTGATTTTTGCGGGCACGCATCACTCCCACAGACGCTGTGCGCGAATCTGCTTCATCGCCCGAGTCCGCCATACCGGCAAACGACAAATGAGAGGATGTGTCAGGGTTGTGAGAGGGTGGAAATGCGACCGAGTTCAATCGCGTTCCGAACGTCAAGTTTTTTACGGGTGGCGGGAAACGCCGTTAGCGCAGAGCCACCCCAGTGCATCGCGGGTGGGTTTTGCGCTTCGCAGTCTCCGGCAGCAATTGGACGAACTCAATCTCAGCCGATTTGTGAAGGTGCAGATCGTGTCTATTTCGCAACAAAGGCGTTCTCAGACATGGAGACGATGCTGCACCAGATTCAGTCTTCTCTCGCCTTTCTAGATGTTGCGAACTTGGTGCCTTGTCCACACTCCAAAAGAGCGTTTCTTCATGTCAACAAACAACAGTGGGATTTCTACAGAGTACAGAGTATGTTGCTGCGGAATGACCTTGAGCTCCAAAAAAAAGAAGAGCAATCGGCGATAAAGACGATCCCGTGCATGAGACGTCAATAATTCCATGTCGTCGGCTATGACACACTCCGCGCCATTCTATTTTTGTCTAATTCAAGTGATCGTTCTCTGTAAGAATGAGCAAGAAGCGCGATAAGACGCTGGCCTTTGCCTCTTGTAATGTCAAGTCAACAGGAGTCGAAAGATGGAACATGCCCAGATTGACCCCTTTTTTTTTTTTCGTAGAGGCCAGATGTTTTTTTTTTTTTTTTTTCAGATCAAGCCTCCGGGGTCTAGCCAATTGAGCAATAATTCGCAGTAGTGAAGAGACTAATGGAAGTACTTCCACCGCTTGTCGGAGCTGCTGCAGTCTGACTTGTGTACACGTGCCGGGTCTGTTGAGTCCTGAGTCAGTCCAGACCGTGTCCCATGTTCGACTTGACATGCCGATTTGTCCACTCTTTAGTCTGGACACTCGAGTCTCCCGTGATCACATGAGCAATTTGCTTTCAAGTCACCTCTCATTGTTTTGAATGTAAGAGTTCTCTGCTCCAAGACTGTTGTCAAGAAAGCACCATTCCAACTCTGTGCACAGAGACTCTCCACTGAGTCCCCATCCCTTCAACGTTCTCCGAGACCCGATCCGCCCGACTCACGATTCTGGAGTTCTGGGCCGTGTGTGCCGTGCCACCTTAATCCCCACGCTCCTTTTTCCTCCCCTCCATTACATCTCTTCCTTCACCACCCCCAAAATAGCTGCCAGCTTTCTGTTTTATCGTGCCACCAACAAACACAGTCGAGTCTTCACGCTGGCGTCCACGACCTCAAGACCCTCTACGCTCGCTCCGCGCGCCATCTCTTTTTCACCCGAGATGGACGGAGCGCAGCGCTTATCACCCAACACGCAGAAGCAGGGCCGCCGTCGGCGGTCCAGCAGCATCATCTACCAGGAGCCGCCTGAGTCGATGGAACAAATCAGTGATCAAGCTGCGCTTCCCAACCTGAACGCCAACTGGGTCAATGCCAAGGGTAAGTTTTTGTCGCTGAGGATGAGCTGGGAGCTTTCCGGCCATTTCACTTGAACTCATGCGGTCACGGTGCAACCGAGATATCCCGTGGTACCGTCGACGGGATACTTCTTCAATTCCCTGCCCCCCCACAAAACGGCAGGAGCTGGGCTGACAATGAATGTTGTGATAAAACAGGTGCTTGGACAATCCATTTCGTGTTGATCGCCGCCCTCAAGATTCTCTTCGATATCATCCCGGGCGTCTCACAGGAAACTTCATGGACCCTCACCAACATCAGCTACATGTTCGGCTCTTTCCTCATGTTCCACTGGGTGAGGGGCATTCCCTTTGAGTTCAACGCCGGCGCCTATGACAACCTCAATATGTGGGAGCAGATCGACAACGGTGATCAATACACACCGGCCAAGAAGTTTCTGCTTTGCGTCCCGATTGTGCTGTTCCTCCTCAGCACGCACTATACCCACTACGATCTCACCTACTTCACGATCAACTGCCTGGCGACTCTGGCAGTTGTTATTCCCAAGTTGCCCTTTGTATGTGTCCCGTTGTCCGCCAATACAGGTATCGCATCTTAACTCCCGCAACTAACACTCTCTTAATAGTCGCATCGGCTGCGGATAGGTCTGTTCTCCGATATACCCGACGATTCATAGTCTTGGTTCCGCCTCGTCTCCTAATAAAAATCATTGCGACTCCTCTTTTCTTCAACAACCGTGCCCCCAGCATTGGGCTTGCTCCTTGTGTCCAGCTTTTCCTCCCCTTCGAAACGGACGAGACCTTCCGCGAACACGCCCACGCCTGAAGACCTTTGTCGAATGACTCCTTTTCTCCAATCTATATCAGGCTTGCGCAGGGCGATGCACCGTCTTTCCTCCCGGGCTCTTTTGAATGGCGGCAATAGGGAATTGCAAGGGCCACTCAAGCGGAACTTTTTGGGCGTTTGCCCCGCGGGCGTGCTGGTTGAATAGTCGAAGATTTTCCGTTTCCATTCTGCCATTAGCCTTCAAAGTCTTGCATATCTTATACCTGACTCATCTCGATACCTTTTGCTCTGTGTCTGTGTAAATTGGGAAAGGAACCTTTTGGGAGTTGCAAATATCGCAGCAGGAGTGTTTGGAACCTGTTTTAGAATGGTTGCGGAATTGCTCCCTCGCCTAATGAAAAGCTACTTTCACCCCTTGGGATATGGGCTCTTTAATATGAAGTAATGAGGTATAAGGATCACATGGAGCTTGTCTTACTAGAAAGCCCGGGAATAGCGTCTCCTGGCGATAAGAACGAACCCCAATTGAGTATCCCTGTAACCATGAAACCATACCTCCGGTACGGCTTCACTGGCATAGACCAGACGCGATTCTTACTTGACCACTTTCTCCCATTCGATCTCACTCGGTTCTTTCCAATAATCCGTTCCACTGAGACTAAATCCAAGCTTCTCCAAAGCCCGAGCACTTCTTCTATTCGGTCTTTCTGTCTCGGCGATGAACCTCGTCACCCCGCGCGTCTCCACCGCCCAATGCATCACAGCTTCTGCAGCCTCCTTTGCAATTCCTTGACCCCAGTGCATAGGCGAGACGCCATACCGAACCTCGACCATTTCATTCCACGGCGGGAAGGGTGCATCCGCGGCGTCTCGTGGGGGGATGGACGTTGTCGTCCCATCACGGACGCCAGCGTATCCAACCCAGACGATTTCCTTCAAATTGTGGACGTCGAAGCGAGGGTCTTCCGTGAAATCAAGTCCTTCCAGAATTTCGATGTTTTTGCTGGACCACATTGAGATATCGGACGGGCGTAAACCAACGGCGAAATCACCCATGCCGCGGGCTTTCCAGCATCGTCCTATATCGCCTTTTTGAATTACATCACGAGTCTCCTCGTCGCTCCATTGCCTGGGTGGGCAACGGTCCCCGAAGGCCATTTTACAAAAAGCTTCATTTGCATGGAGCGACGCATAGAATTCTCGGTAGGATTGTAGAGAGACAGCGTGTGGTGTGGGAAGGACAATGAGTCTTGGTGTTAAGAGGACGAATGGTTCCAAGGGTGTTTCCACCACATTCGAAGTAGACATGTTTGGTGGAGGTCTTGCACTCTTCCTGGACCTTTGGCAGCGCCTGGGCAGTACTTCCAATCGAGTTGGAATCAACTGAAGGTGCGGAAAGTCTGAAAGCGACTTCCAATTTGAGATACAACGTCGACGAGAAATGGAAGGTGTTTTGATTTCTGCGATAGCTAAGGATCGGATTGGGTTGGATAGCAAAGTATACCAAACACAAGCTTTGATTGGCTTGCCGAGATTACTGAGCCTCATCAATGGACTGAGCGAAGAGCAGAAGAAGAGCACATGCAGAGGAACAGAGCGTAACGCAGAAAAATTCACGAGGATATTGACCGGACAACCTGAACATATGTATGTATCTCTCATGCTCTGGATATACAGATTCGAGAAAGTAGAATCTCGCTGTCAGATAAAGTCAAGAGCATTATGTTACTCACCATGACTCACGCTCCGTCAAGTCTCAAGCTAGTCTAGTTCAAGAGGCTTTGTCAATCGACGCCGATGTTAGTGTTTTTCAAGAATTCGGCAGCTCGAAACCAACCTCTACGTCAAGGTTATCCTCATGCCCGAGGCGGTAGATGATACCCATAAATCTTGATCATAAAGAATCGAAATCATTTAGGAACCTCCATGTCGAGCTTACAGGTCATGTGATTTAGTTGTGACTCGAAGAGGATCACATGCAGGGTCACAGTACAATTACATGCACAAAGGATGTACAGTACCTGCAAGTTTAAGTCGCGACGACAAAGCAAACGGACTCTATACTGACTTCACACCCATTTGAAGAGGGAATCCCCGGGTCTGATGAGCTTCAATTAGTATATGAATGAATTGTCTATCACTGCCATTGTACCCGAGTCTGTCTCACTGCACAGGCGACTTGACCGAAGCTAGTCCCTCGCAAAGGCCAGACGCATCACCAAACTCCACAACCTAACAATAGTATTCCCTTATCGATAAAGATTTTCCCCCACCCCCCACACGCGTCAACAAGGACGCGATTCAATGGACAGGATGTTGTCTCAACAGCAAACGGTGATGGCTCCCCCCGGCGAGTTTGCATATAGGACGCCGAGGTTATTACCCTTTGAATTGGCGCAGCATGCTGGTATATTCTTCGAGGAGAAGCTCTGTTCGTGCCGCCGCCCCCTCTGTGTTGCATGTCATGTTCTCTATCTGGGTTCCTTTCGCGGAATGCTATAGAACTCACCGTCGGCCTCGACTAAAGCTGACATAGATTGCAGATACACGAGCTTTAGATCTCTTGTTCAACACACTCGCCTCGGGTACTTACGCTTCAAGTACGGCCATTGTACCTCTTCCACAGCACCTTGCGCTGGCAGCAACGCTCCTCGTTCACCCATCCACAACAACGCGCGCCAAATCAAACGAAGAGAAAGATGCACCGGATGTTGCGCTACGGCTACTGCGACTCTACAGCGCCCAGATCAATCCGATCGAGTCGAAATATAAAGTCGCCTTCAATTTCACCCATTCAAATCATTCCCGGTCGGGTCGACGATACCACGAGGAGCATGACAGCAGGAGTGAGAGCGAGCTCCGCCATTCGGAGACGAGACCACTCAATCTGACGTTGGGAACCACCGAGGCTTTATGGGCTCGGGCAGAGGATTTCTGGCACGCGGTCGGCTGGGCGTTTAATTGCTCCGTGCTGTATCCGGAACGATGGGAATACTGGCAGATATGGTTACGATTCATGTGCGAAGTCATCGAGGATGATTGGGATCAGCGCGAGAAGGAGTATGAGGAGTCCAAAAACCAGCCACGTCCGGAAGTTGACCCTCCTACGCCGAATGAGCCAGTCCGGAGGAGTGGGCGAGGAGCCCTGTCAAATGTGTTGGATGACTTGGACATCTTTCGACAGAGTTTGATCTTTCAATACATTTCTTCCGGAGCGCGAAACGGAAATGCTCGCCGAATGGTCCGGGCTCTCTTTGCAGACGGGAGCACTACGTCCTTGAATGAATTTCGACAAGTTTTCAACAAAGAGCTGGTCTCGGCCAAATCAGGAGAAGACGCTAGCAAGACCAACAAGCGTGAGCGCGAAGTCGACGTTGATCAAGAATTATATGGTGACTACATGACGGAGGACGAGTCCGAGGATGAACCCATGTCCGGAGTGAGTTCATCTCTTTCTCGCGCCTCCCCGCCTAGGGATGGAGAGTCCACGGTACGACGATCTAAACGCACGAGACGGGGAACACGGGGTGCATCAGGCATGACTGCTCCAGAAGTCCCTGAACCCGAGACGTCCCAAGCCGGGAAAGGGAATCATCATTCCGGCGTAGGGGTCGCTCAACTGGGCGGTCTTGACTCGCTAGGCTTGCGCAAAAAGCTTTTCGGCATCTTGTCCAAAGTCTCTGATCGACTAAACAAAGACTTTGTCGATCTCCACAACCTCTATCAAGACTTTGCTGAAAACGTGCGCCGTCAACCGCTCCCGATCTTTCAAGCTTTTGTCAGCCCACTCGTCCTCTCGGAGCTCGATGACGAAGCGCAAACCACTCTCTGTGAGGTCCTAACTCATAACATGATCGAAAGCGCCGCACGCACGTCAGAGCAGGATCGGCTCACAGACACGAAATTAGAAGAATGTTTCCTGCCCTTCACCGCTGCCACGGCAAATGTCGTCGATAATGCCAAGTTCTCAATCCTTCTCGAGTCCATGACCATGTCACTAGCCATGAGGGGCTTCATCAAACAAACACCTTCACTGAAGCAGGCGGTTCACGAGGGAATTGCCCGGCGGGCGCATCGGACGCAGGAAGACTCTCATCGGGGTCATGCTGGGAAGAACAGGGATGCGCTTGACTGGTCCTTTTTGTTGGAGAGTGGGGAGAGACTTGTCTTCCTGGTCGATCTTCTTCCTGAGCAGTAATTGATATAATGATAACCACGAGCGCCACGATACTCACCATGCATGCCTATTGAATCATTTCCATATGTCACGATCAACAATCGCTTTCTGTACCAGCGAACTTCTTGCGCCATTTAAATTGTTTCCTCACACGCAGTCTTCAGGCTATATAGCAGTACCATTTCAGGACGGCTAATTATGGCCAAACGGCCTGCGACGTTTCGATGCGTTGCGATCTAGCCTTTCTTGGTATAACCTAATTCATGATACAGAGTCGCAGACAACGACTTGATACATCGGAGATGATCTATTTTGTATGAATAAAGAAGATACACATCAGGGCTTCCAGGGTAATACACGCGGGATGGACTTTCGCAAAACAACAACAACAGCAACAACAACAACAACACACACAATCAATAGACAGGTAGAAACAAAGCGAGAGGACCAGAAAGACGGATACCAAGAACGCTCAGCGTGGAGGTCGAGGCCCGATAATTTGGCGTCTGGCACCCCCAACACCCAAACCAGTACCTCCGCGGTTCTGATTATCGCCGCCCATATAGCCGTACTGGTGGACATCCCAACTCTGACCCGGGCCAGAGCCCATGGAAGGATCTCGTGCAGCGGCTTGGGTTTGTTTCTGGTTCTCTTCCCATTCGCGCTGGCGTTCTCTCTCACGTTCCATCTCCCGCTCCAAGAGTGACTTTGATGCCCAGCCACCGGCGCGAGTCTTCTGCTGTGACTCCATGCGCCGCTTGTTCTCAGCATCAACTTCGGATGTGGTGCTGTAGTCTTGCGGTCGGTGTGTTGCTGGTGCAGCGGGCTGTGGTGCTGGGTTGGACGAGAGGAATCGGTCTACACGATTCTCACGACTGTGATTTGTCGTGTATGTTGCCGGGTCTGGCAGGGGCCGTGGGACGGCGGGGAGTTCACGAGGAGGTGTCGCGGGCTTCGAGGAAGCTGAGGCTGTAGGATCGGGCAAAGGACGGGAGACTGATGGTGCTGGCGCATCCTCTCTGCGGGATGAATCTTCGGTGGCCGATGAGAGATCTTGGCTCCTCTGCCATTCTCCTCGTAACATTCGACGCTCCTGTTCCAAAGAAGAGAGGGAATAGGACGGTTTTGGCGGCACAGGGATCGGTCGTTGACGAGTTCCAGATGCGGACTGCTGAACCTCGACATTGTTTGGGGATTGGGTACTCTGTCGGCCACTCTGATACTGCTGCTCTCGCTCTTTGGCCAAGGCCAGCTCCCGCTCAAGCTCTTTGATGCGCCGACTTTCGGGAGTCTCCTCGGGACTTGCAGCTGAACCCGCCGCGCGGTCTCCATGGGACTGACTGGTCTGATATTGACTCAGGAACTGCCCATTGAGGCGGGCGTCGTTGGCGCTCCGTCGGCGTTGTCGCTCCTGCTCCAGACGATCTTCCGCCGCCTTTTCTTCGGCAAGACGACGCTGTTCCTCCTCTTCCCACTGACGTTGTTCTTGTTCCCAGCGCTTTTTCTCCATTTCCATCTCCTGGCGCTCCTTCTCTCTCAAACGGGCTGTTTCCGCCTCCCAGCGTCTTTCCTCCTCTGCGCGGGCACGTGCTTCTTGCTCTTCTTGTTCTTGTTGATGCCGGCGTTCAGCCTCCTCTCTCTCAACCTGCTCCTGTTGCAGCCTCTCGTTCTCCTCCCTTCTACGCTTCTCTTTCTCAGCCAGACTTGGCACGGCTGGGCCCGGAGTTGTGATCTGTCGTCGTGCGCCAAAGGCAATACCCTGATTGCCCTGGCTCGCCCCACCCATGTATCCATACTGATGGATGTTCCAAGCCGGAGAGGTGGATGTCTCATCATCTCGCTTGCTCCACGAGCTGAGAGAGCTTGTCCCTCGTGATGGACTACCCGGGTAAGGATTGGCATCACTGGCATTACTTGATGCGCGACCATTTCGCGTGTAGGAGCCCGCGTTGGATGCGCCGGTGGCATTGGGGCTGATCACACCGCGTTTGCTCTGAGGACCAACGGTACGAGGAAATTTCCGGGGTGCGAGAGCATTTGCTCGACGACTGAACGCTGCCAGGCACTGCAGAACCTGGGCAGGATCCTTAGATTCGTAGAGGTCGACCGTGAGAAAGACGTCGTGCGGGGGCAGGCTCAAGGGAGCCATTTGGCAAGCGCGTAGGAAATGCGAGATGTTCTCCATTTGCACAAAGGGCATCGACGATGACTTGAACTTGACGCCGGGTGACACGGCCAGATTAACAAGCCTGGGATTAGAAAAGGGGCCGTTAGTCAAGATCGCAATAGTCGCAAGCTATCGGTCGGTGATCGCGATCGCAGCACCCAATTCGAGTCGAGCGTCAGACTTACTTGCAGAGAGCAACGCCATCTTTCAAAGCTTCAAGGAGATCCCCCGAAGGAAGTTTTTCTTGAAGCACTTCCTCAATCCAGTCGCGGACCTCGGCGGCTGCCTGCGGAGTATAACGAGACAGTCGCAAATTGCGCAAGTCCTTGTCCAAAGAGGTTACCGAAGCCATTGTGATATCTGCGCCAGAGTGTTCACTAGCTAGCAGGAGATTTGCGAAAATTGAGAAAGACCGACGCCTCCGTGGTCTTTGCGAAGGCTTCCCTTAGGCGGCGATCGTGCCTAATCGCTCCAAGTGGGGAGAACGGGAACTTGGGTAGCACTATTAGTATTGAGTTGGTGGGGAAGATCTCGGTGCCTTGAAGAAAAGCCGATTCCCAGGGTGAGCGAGTGCTGCTTCCTCTACTGGTCAATGATAATTGTGTTGATCGCAGAACGTCGAAACTTGTGAGATATGGAAGAGGTATCTGTGAATCAAGGGGAGGGTGCCAGGATGGACTCAACTGTTGGACATTCCATGCGGGGCCTTGGGACTGTTTAGTTGCGGCGGTGCCGATGACGTTCGCTGGGGCCTGGCAGATCATCCACCCAACTCGTGCGCCGGGGCTGTCTCCGGCTTGGGCAAGCTTACCTTGGGCCGGACTTCCATCTGCATGCATTAATTATAAAGGCAATCCAGTAAAGTTCACAGCGGGCTGCCCCATGGTCTCGATTGACGTGAGAATCAGATCTTAGCGCTCAGCGACCTAACTTCTCGCGAGTATCGTTGCCCTTTCTGTGTTGGACCGACGATATAACCCCCTCCAAAGCTACTGTACATCTCACCAAGTGTCGCAGATTGTGCCAGTCGACTAGTTTGTGGCTTGTGAACTACCAAAGAGGCGTCTGCTAGTAGTAATGCCAACTTCAGCTGTAATAAATGTAATCAGAGAGCACAGGGTGGTATTGCTTAGCCATCGTCTGGAGGATCTCCCAGAAAAACTACGTGGTTCCACAAGAGCTCAGGCCGAGTATATAAATAATATTTGCAAGACAAAACAGAGCCTTCAAGCTGTAACTTGTGGCCCCAGCACGACGGCAGAGACTCTGACATGAGGATTAGACCTTCTCCTGCACCGTGGTCTCATCGACGGGACTATCATCATCTTCCGGCTTGGAGTCAGGCAGTCGTCGCCATTCCATAGCCAATGCTGTGACGCAAGCAAGTGCCGATGTTGCGAGAGCCACCCAAAAAGCATTCCTCAATGCCGAGTTGAACGCGCCGACAACAGCACTCATCAGGTTGGGGGGTACTAGTGCTCTGAATCCACTTGCACCGGCCGCTACGATAGCATCGGCATCGACTCCTCCCTGTATCTCGTGGAGGCTCTGCAAAAGCCCCGTCGTGAAGAGGTTCTGTCCAACACTGGGAGCTAAAGCGCCGCCTAGCATCTGGAAGAACATGATGACCACTAGGCCAGTGGGGACATCTGGCTTGTTGAGCACAACTTGCACCGCGAGAATCGGCATTTGGCTGCAGATGCCGTAGCCTAGACCGGTCAGGACCTGGAAGCCAATCCATTGCCCGCGAGGGCTGTTGGGATTGATGAGTTGATAAAGACCGCCGCCTGTGGCGAGGATCGGAGGTCCGATTAACATGAATGGCACGTAGTGCCCGAATTTGGACGCGAGCAGACCAGAACCGGCTGTGCCAATACTGTTGGACACAATCAGTGGAAGCAGGTTGATTCCGGAATCTCTCGCATTTGTGCCTCGGACAGATTGGAAGTAAATTGGCCAGAAGTATGATTGAATGACAATCGCTACTTGTACGAGCATCATAAATCCACAGGAAGCTGATACTGTGCGGCTTTGGAAGATGTGAAGAGGTATGTTGGCACTATAAGTGGGTCAGTATTTGTGTATAGATTTGTTGGTCAGATGAACTCGAGGGGCCCTACATAGGCGCCGGTAAAAAGATAGAGACTCACTTTTTTTTACCTCGAGATTGTAAACCCAAGAAGGCAACCAAGAGAAGGCCAAAGCCGATCAAGCAACCAAATACCTTTCCCTCGGACCAGGGATAGACGATGCCACCCCATTGTAGGGCTAGATTCAGACAAGATGTGGCCCCAAGCAAAATGACGGCTCCCGGGATATCCAGTTGACGAAGCTTTTGCCTCCATGGTGAGTCTCCCTTCACCGCAGGTGGGGGATTCTTCAACGTGAACCAGATTAGCGCCAACGCCACTGCTCCAAAGGCTACCAAGAACTGTTAGTAATCCTGGCATTTATGCTGGAAAATATAAAGACAACTCACGAAGATTGATCCAAAAGATGAATCGCCAAGTCAACTTCTTGTTATCCGTGATTGAACCGCCCACAAGAGGCCCGATAGCTGAGCCAACATTGTACATGCCCAGTACAATCGGTGTCAAAAATGCCTGCTTTCTCAAAGATACGCAGTATGACAAGATCGTAGTCGATCCGCTCACCAGGCCAGCGGCGCCCAGGCCGGAAATTGCTCGTCCAATAATCAGTGTGATAGAATTCGGAGCCAACGCCGCGACAATCGACCCAAGTTCAAAGACGACCAGTGAAAGACAGTAGACCCACTTGATGTTGAAGAAGGTATAGAGCCGGCCACAGGTCGGCAGTAATGCCATCTGCGCGATCAAGTAGGAAGAACCATACCAACCGATATCGTTCAAGCTATGAAAGTCATTGGTGATCTTGGGTATTGCCGTGGCTAGACCAAATGAGTCAGCTTATCGAATTTCCGTCAAGGATGGGACTTGAGATTGATCGAGTACCGAGAATGGTGTTGTCAATAGCAAGCACCAAAAATATTGCCATAAAAGCCATCGTCAAGCCTGCGAGAGCCCATCCGTGCAAGTATGTCGAAGCCGGGGGCTGCTCCTCGTCATCTCCCTTGGCCCCAGCCGCGACCTCAGCTGGATGTGGAATCTCCGTCTCAACGTCCATTTTGCTTGCCCGCGATGAGGGAGTGAAGTTGTAAAGCGTACTCTATCAGAGTCTGGTGTCCATGGAAGCACACATCGGACCGACAGCGGTCTTGAGCAAATTAGCCGCCCGGCCGTTCTGAGCGTGCCGTCAGCTGAACTAATTATGCCACCGATGGAGACTCGATAAGTCGACGGCGATGCCCCTGACCGGCGGCCTCGACATCTTGCGGGGTCAGAGTCAAGCGCACTCTAGGCACGCCTGAACCTTCGAGTTCCGATTTCGCCGGCGCAATATTAGCAGTGCTGAATCGAGTACTACTCCCTGACCTCAAAGTGCGTTACCTGCACAAATCAACAGTGCGTGAGCCGCAGACCGGTGTAGGGTGACCCTGCACGGCGGACAGGGATGTGTAGCCATGCCCAAGTCCTGACTTCCTGAGCGTCAAGGCGGCAGAGAGCAGGAAAACGACTTTTTTTTTTCCATTCCCGGGTGAGCCACAACAATAGGCTGAAAGCCTTGCTGAGAGTAAGCCGCAAGATTTTTCACAGCCCATAGATGTGCTCGGGCTCATGTCAAGTCTGAAATAGAGCCAACGGAATGATTGTCAGAGTTGCCAGAATAGACCTGCACTAATGAATGGAAACTTTCAGTCAGTCGATCTTGGAAGATCAGTACCACGGCTGAGAGACCGAACACCTAGAAGAAAGGAATACTTGATAGGTGGCAGTAGGACTAGCCAGAGATGCTATTTTGTCAATGAGCAGCACGCCGCTCGGGCTTCTTGTCAGGACCAGTCCGTGACCAGCTGAGACATTCTCACTGCAATTCCTATGTCCTTTCTGAGCTGGTGGATGTAAGTTCTTCAAGTATTGAGTGTCCGCTCTAATGAAAAGGGATAATCGGATCCCAATCCAAGCGATTCCAGCCTGCTTCCCCTTCAGGTGGACTTCGATGCTTGACCTAGCAAGACCCGACTGTGCGTAGGTAGGAGGTAAGTCCCAGCCCGTGATCGTCTCCCGCGGTCCCGCCCTCCGCATTGAACTACTCAGGTAGATGAGAAGGTACAGAACAGCCCTTCAACGACTGGCAGTAGTAGTGTAGAACCGTACCTAGGTAGGTAGGCAGGAGATGGTGGACGTCAGCTACTCAATTCTTGGAAATCTGTCTTCGCGAAAATACGAGGCAGCTCTAAGTATCACTTCAATCACGTGGAAGAGGAGGATTCTTTGGCTCATTCAACAACCATCATCAAGTGCGACACCATCCTATCAATGCTCCTGCGACCCACAACAATGTGCCTGGGATGTTCACCCCAGCCAGCTCTTACTTCGAGGGATTCCCAACGGATTCCCACGAGAGATGTTTGCCTGCCTGAGGGTTCAAGGCATCTAGCATCAAGTTTAGCAGCAATGGCCCATTTTTGATTCTTGGAATGCCGCCGAAGTGGCTCTGTACTGTATGTAGAACCTTCATAGCCTTTGAGTGAGGCATTTCAGATCTTTGAGTGTCATGTCTGCCATGAATCAGTAGTGGTTTGCCATCGCCGTCAAGGTCTTCTTGGCCCAAGTAGTCACTGGTCCCTAGTCCTACCCGACATGAACACTTCAGTACTCTTCCTGGAGAAGTCCCCGCCGCGACCTAGCGGTTACATAAGCACTACGTGAATCAGCCCCCGGGCCGATCGGCCTCAAGAGGGAAGTTGAACGACGCGGACGGGTGGAGCCGCGGCAGTCGAAGCCAACTCAAACCGAACCATCGAATAGACGCCCGGCCCTTTGTCGCAGACCGTCATCTAACGGATCTCGAGTCTCGAAGCTTCTCAACGCGGTGCCTTCCATCACCAAACATTTGCACATTCGACATTCGACACCCGAGTCTCTCCTTTCGCTCACAACGCAGTGAACACACACATCCAAGTCAGTCATGGTCAACAGTCTCTGGTTCAAGTGGAAGAGTCTGCGGCTTCCCTGGCGGCGATCGTTTCTCGTTGGTGAGTCTCCGTCCGAGTTCCCGGGCCTGTGCATGTCTTGTCCATTGCTCTGCGTGACGATGTCGCCGATCAGTCTTGGGTCTTTGGGGATATGGACGATCCTGATGACATTGATTCCATCTATTAGGCCAGGATCTGAACGGGAATACATTCTGGGAATTCAAGGACGTCGCAAATGCGAGTCGCTTTCGACGAATCGTCAAATTCGATCCAAAGACTCATTTCGGAGATGTCCAAGTGACGCGTGAGTCTATTCCATTCCTTCGCTCTGCTCGTCCACTGCCATTTCCTTGCCGGCGTTCAAGTTGTGACTAACGGTCTCTTGTTCATCGTTTCAGCGCAATGGCATCAATGGCTCCGATACGTCCGCCGCGACCCGCCCAGCATCCAAGAACAACAACAAGATTTAGTCCGCCAAGAACAAATCAAACATCTCGCCCGACTAGCAGATGAGCGCTGGGCCAGCAAGCCGTCTTTCCTCGACAAACCCAAGACAAGGCCCGATATCCAGACGTCTGCGAATGCTATCAACCCGCCTGCGACAGCCGCCGCGACAGCTCTACCAAATAGTGATGCGCCATCTGTTGCCTCGCCAGCCTCGCCAGCTCACCCGACAACGCAGCCCGCCACCCAGTCGGAAGTCTCGAACCCAGCTCCCGTGAAGGAGGATCCATGGGCCAAGGCGAAGACCGGGAATCCCGGAGATACATGGCAGCCCGAGGCGTGGAATCCGACTTCGAAGCGATGAGGGAACTCTCTTCAGAGTCGATTGAGGGGAACATTGTATCAAGCGAAATGGAGAAACAAATTCCAGACGGATCAGCGATAGCTCTATGTTTCTGAAGGCTCAGTCGAGGTTTCTGGGACTTTCAAACCGTCCGCAAGACTGCGTGGCTGCACACAGACGCAAAAGTTACCGATTTGTTGATGACAGTCCAACGACTCATCACCCTGCACTCGGGTATCGGTGCAATGTTCAGGCGACGACTATTACCGGGTAGCGGGACTACCACTCCCCAACTCAGTCTCACTTGTCATGTCCCTGTGCTGCGGTATGAATGAACCTGTCCAACGCCACTAGAGACATGGACAGAAGACACAGAGACGCTATAACTAGGCACCTTTGCAGGAAATGAACTGTCAAGTATCAAGGATTCCACGTGTGTCGTGTACTTTTACATGAGTAACTATAATACAAATCTCATGCAACATGTTTTTACACAGTTCGAAAGCGCCCTGCTTCTACAGACTACAGCTTCCGACCATCATGCCGTCTAAGTACAACTTGAATCAATAGAATGTTTCATACCGAAAAGAAGAGACTTAGATCCATTGCCATAGGGGCGGTTCATTGCCAGCATTGAACCGTTAGGTACATTCCCAGTTTACCCCGGTGTCGTGTTAATAAACTTTTTGTTAATCCAACCATGCCCAATCGCGGCCAGGGACATGGAGTGGAGCGGCACCATGTATCGTCCACTGCAGACAATACGACAACTTTTGATTTTTCATGTGAAAAGAAAACGAACATCGAAACGCTTCAAATTAATCGTGAGATTGGTGGGCGTCGAGTGCCTGAATGACTCCACCGGCGAGGAAACTCATCTCGTCCGGCAGGACATGAATCCGACCAATAGCCAGACGGTGCTCGAGCAAATGCTCCACCTTGTCCAGAAGGAGTCGGTGAGGAGAGGAAGGGAGGGGGGCGGCGGTGCGTTCGGCTTGCAAGCCAGCGACGTTCTGCTTGCGAAGTTCCAGAAGAGTATCAAATTCGCCCGTCGAAAGAAGGTTGGGGAAGACGCCAATGACGTGGCTTTGGATTAGATCCAGGTACATGCAGTGGGCGTCATCGGGATGCATCGACTCCGTTTGATTGCCAAGTCGGACGTTATCCGCCTGCGTCTGGATGTATGCTTTGTATTTAGCATCGGCGATGCCATGAATGCCATTCATGTAGGCGATGAAGAGTTGGCGGTCCACGTCGACGTTGTCACGGGAAAAGTCCTCAGGGTGAGTGACAGCAGCGCGAGTGAATTCGGCGTGACGGGGCTCTTGTTCCTCTTGCTCCTCATCGTCGTCGTCGCTGTGGTCGTCGGACAGCACAGAAGAACTCAAAGATCCAGCCTTGAGCGCCAACATCATCATTTCATGGCATGTCATCTGAGGCTCGGTGGTGTCCTCGTCATCTGCCATATCCAGGTCGGAGCTATCGATGTACTCAATATCGGTAGCAAAACGAACGGAGGGCTCAAAGGCGATGAAATCATCGTCGAAGGTGTCGGTGCGATCTTCGCGGGTCTCGGGGACTTCGGAAGTCTCTTCCCAGACCGAAAAGTCGGACATGTTATCGTCCTCATCCTCGTCCTCATCCTCGGAGCCCTCAGAGAGTGCGTCGTACTCAAACTCGATGTCGTCCGATCCGTAACCGGATTCAGACTCCGAGTCATCAGACGCGTCATGCGCATCGGATGTAGAAGTTTTCAGAATCGACTTCAGGAAGGGGTGCAGAGTAGGCGAACGCTTCTCAACGAAGGTCTCCACGCTGGACTGCAGAGGAGCGGGCTTGTTGGATGTGACAGAGACTTCGTCTGACCCGTAGCAGCTATCCTGAGAAAATGACACCTCCAGATGGGCGAAGGTGGAGGACAGTGAATCCCATGACTCGCGATGCGTAGCGTGCGCGGTAGCCATGGTGGGCGGTGGTTGAGGTAAGAAGTAGGTAAGGTGAGAGCGGAGGAGTGGCGAGCAAGATACTGGATTGATTTGCTCCTCCTGTAGAGGAAGGGTCGAAAGAAATGTGAAGGAAGTGAAGCTTTTGGTGTTTTCAGTGTTGAGTGGAAAAGAAAGAGATGCGAGGAAGGCCTCGATTGCACGGAGAGAGGTCCATGGTGAAGCACACGGGGAATCGTGTGTACGCTTAAGGGCAGCCCCAGGCAGGCGTGTAAAGCGAAGACATGTTTATTTTGTTGTGAGTATTGGCGAAGATGGTTGAGCGAGGTCTTTCCTCTTTGCGCGCGCGTGTGTGTTTGCCTATGAAGAGTGTGTGTTTGCTGGAAAGTTCCGATAAATGACAAACACTTCGATCAAAGGGATGCTGGGAGCCTGGGGGAGAGCGTGTCCTCTGACGGTGTCCAGCTCGGTTACAGTCCGGGCGGTAGAGTTGAGTGGGATTGTTTGTGTCTTCTTTACTGTGGAACAAGGAAGGGTTTGCTGAGGAGGGGTCGAGACTGAGAGGGTGTGATGATTTCGCGACGCGATGCAAGCGGCGGAGGAATGTCAGGTGCCGGATCAGCCTGAAGAAAGGTCCCGGAAAGGTGGGCGGTCGGGTTGGAGGCCACAAGGCAGGGGACAGCAGGTGACAGTCTTGTTGGCACTGGCAGTACTCAGTTTGTCCACGGTGACCGCGGATGGGAGTCGACGAGAGATGCTGAGGTTCACGAAAGAATCGTCCGACGAGCCCAAAGAGGTAGAGAGACCAGTTGAGAGAGTGAGATCCCACAGTGCGCGGGGGTATCGCCTCTTTCGGGAGGGGGAAGTGGATTGAGTCACTCGGCGAAAATCACTTGCCGAATCGACGGCAACTGGACAGTTGCGTTGAGCCCTACGCAGCGACAACAGGAAGCTGGAAACCGCTGGACAGTAACGATTTTCTTGATCGTTGAAGCTGACAGACAGAAGAATAAGAGTATAGATCGTTCGGTATGAGCTACTAGTTCATCAGAGGTTTCAGAGAAGACTGTGAGAGAAGGCTCTGGCTAAAAGGGTAATGAAGGTTTCGAAGATGATGATCGATCTACCCACCCTAGCAGATGCCAGATGATTCCGCCCATGCAATTGAGCCTGATTTTCGGCTCACTTGGCTGGATCTGACCTCACTCTGCATTGCGCACTAATCAGCCCCCCGCGAAGGACTGTATAAATGTATAGTCCATAGTATATACTACTGTGGAGTGTAGAGTGTAGAGTTGTGAACAATAGTAGTAATCAAGAAATTCGTAATAATGATTCGTCTGAATCATTACTAGAACAAAGCGAATTAGTATTGTGCTTGATAAACATTTAAAGTCTGACTTGGGCTACTTACTGATGGATTAGGTTCATTCCAACTGATGATGCCTTACTCTCCACCTCGTCATTCTGAGTCAGCCGTGGGTTAAGTGCCCATCGCCTGGGGAAAATCGACCCCTGAGGCCGATCGGGGCTCCTGTTTGATCACTCTCATCGCGGAGGTACTACTGCACCTCAGTCTACGAGTATGCGCGAGGACACGGAAGAAAGTGCTAGAGCAGTAGTAGGATCACAAATGCAAGGTGATCACCGAGGGAGGCTCCTGAAGCATGCATACGGGAGAGTGAGACTACTACGGTAAGCCTCGGCTGATGGAACCACCAAGAGGACTAATTTTTGTGCAGCGACCTCGATCGATCGTCATCGGTCAATTGTAATTCCGTCGAGGTGGTTGCGCACCGAATCTGAGCGGTCGGCAACTGGCGGAAGATGCAGCTCGGCTGTTGATGGCCTGATGGCCTGATGGCCTGATGGCCTGATGCTCCACCTGACATCCGCATTGTCAATGACTCTGCAACATCCACTCATACAGGAGTCGGTTCATCGCTTGCGTAGGAGGATCGAGATCGTGCACTTTGCGAGCGCACGCCTGATTCTTCTCGGTGTCGATGTGGTAAACCAGCTGGGTCCCGATCAGTAGCACGCTAGCATAATCCCTGATCCCTCGGCATCGTGAAACGTTAGTCTTTGACATGCCCAGTCGAAGATTGAAGCTAGCGAAGCGGCAGACCTACCTAATCACCTACTAACTCACCTGAAGTACATTGCTCCGCTGAAGTCGCCGCTTCGGCGGACCTTTGCAATTACGAATCTGGACTGCCGAATTCCAAATTCTAGAGGAGGGAACACAAGGGATTCTACTTGGCTAGCAGCCACCTGACGGGGCTTAGTTTGCTCTAGTGGACAACGAGGCTGGCTAATTGATTCATGTTCTTCCAGCAAACGTAAGGAGGCCCCTGCCAAATTTAGATGTTCCCACTCTTGCACTTCGGCTTTACCCTACCAACTCTCAAATTCCTGATTCGGCGATCACTGTCTAGCAGTCAAGCAGTCAAGCAGTGCCACATCCGTTGGGAATCCTTGTATGACCAACGTATGCGAACTCCCAACTTTCCAGAGAGGACGGTGGACTGTGTAGTGTTGTGTACTGAGTAGTAGTACACAACATTTGGTGCCGCAATAGCATCCGAGGACGCGAGTCATGGGCGCCCATTTTTGCACCGTCTTGAGTCTTACTAGCAATGTGACCCAAGGAACAGAGCAGAACTCATCATTGATTCGTGTTCCTGATGGGGAAAGGACCGGCAAAGGAACTGCTACCATCGACTGGCCCATGACTTCGTGAGTCTCGCAATAGCTTGGACTGGGAGACTAAAATTTACTGCCAAATTTCCAAGGCAACCATCAGGCCGCGGTCTCATGTGGCTGCCGGGCCTCAATTTGCACGGAAGGAGACACAACCCTTGACAAGAAAACTGCCTCTGGAGAGACAAAGCACAGTGGGATGTCCCTGGCTCCAACATCAAATGATATCATCCACTCACATCTGTGCCACGATAGCTTGATAATAATAGCATCAAGCTTAAGATGGGTAGAACCCAACCACATCAGTTTCTCGTGAAGATCTCATGCAGGTCCGACGTTTTGTTTCTTCAACTCCACTCATGGCTATACTACGCGAGATGAAGCGATCTCAATGGCCCGGCAGCTCTGGCCAAGCTGCTCATGATTTGTCTAGGGCATTGCTTGAGCGGGAATTACATTCCGTCCAGCCTCCCAAAATTTCGACCCACATTCCAGCTTTCAATGCGATTCGGGGGAGAAGACCACCACCCCGTCGCAGTGCAGATGGTCTTGGAGTGACGACTCGGCAAAGCTCTCACGATGGCAAAACGAGTGGAACCATGTCAAATGGAAGGCACTGGGTCAGGAGCATGGAGAGGGGAGGCTACAGTACTGTAGTAGGCGGCGAGCCCGCTCATTCAATCGAAGCAATCAGGACAGGGCCGTGGATGACCGGACCACAGGTGTCATGACGCCTACACCCAACCCACGAGGGCCAGATACGAGACTACTGGCCTCCACTGATCCACTCAGACCAAACTTGAGCGCTTTGCCTGGGTGGGTGATGTTGCTCCTGATCCGCTTGGCAAGAGCTTCATGTGTATATACCACCACAGAAGCTTTGTCCAGCTCGGCGATTGGAAGAGATCATGGAAGTAACATGCCTCTGAGGCTCTTCTGCACTTCTCCCGCCACATGAACCTATGTCTGGTCCCCACTGCAGGCCTAGTGCGGCTGGAAAAGAGAGCCTACTGCATGCCTGCGGGTGGCTATCGGACCGGATATCCACTCTGGGGGTGGAGCCCCATCTCGCGCTTCAAAGAGCTTCAGCAGTTTATCGGAGCGTGAAAGATTCTTCGATTGGCCTCATGAGGCAGAAGGTGTCTCCTGTCATTCCTCGTACCGTGACAGTGGAGTCTGTCGATCAAAGTCCACAGACCAACCGGGCTGTCCCACAGGACTATACATTCCTAGGGCCCTCTGGCCCGATGCTCAGGAATGTGTGCAGAAAGTCCAAGGCTGGGAATCTTCTGCAGACCTTCAAATAGTCGCCTCGACCTGTTTGTTTGCTTTGCCTTTTTTGCATACTCAGCAGTGTTTTCATCAATTGACAAGCAATCAAACAGCCACAGTCATTCAAACAGGCCCTTGTTGACTCTGCTCGGTGGTTTGCACTCGTTCCAATTGATTTGCACCCTTTGCACCCTTTGCAAGCAAGCATTCGTCATTCACCCCAGCTTTCTTGCTCGACTCTTATCGGTAAAGCCGGTCGATCTCCGCAGATCTCCGATTTGAATCCCGCTGAGTCTGTTCTTCTGTCACTGCAAGAAGTCTCGCCCTTATTGGCTGCCAGTCCATCGCAACCTCTTATTGTGTGGTTGCCAATCAAATCGTCGAACATTACTTCCTCACTACTGGATTCTGGCCGCAAACGGAAGTTCCTCAACGCAAAGATGTTCGCCCAACCTTTCGACCACTCATTCAATGACATTTTCCACCAATACGTCAACGTGGATACCCCCGCGTCTGATGGCAAAGATCCCATGCTCTCCAGCACTCATTGGGACCAGTTCTTCCCGCTCGACTCTCTATCGAGCGAGTGTGGCGATCTCTCGCCCACTGTCTCCACCTCCAAACGCCTTCCTTCATCACCGCAACCCTGGCCGCAGGACTGGTCCCTGCAGGACGATAGCTGCCTCGGTGATCAGTTTGCTTTTTCAGAGACTGTCCACCCGTCCGTGATCTCCGGTCAACTTTCGACGCCTTTTGAGACTCCCGTTCGGCCAACCCTGACTCACCGGGCTACCAGTGCTGTCGCTCCAACGACTCCTCCAGTAACTCCTGAGCGCAAGGCGACCAAGAGCGCACTCCTCACTCCCAAGTCCATTCGCCATCGCAACCCGAATGAGCGCCGCAATCTGATGCGCAAGCAAAGTTTCTCGCCCAGCTTGATGCAATCAACGATTTTGAAGGGAAGAATGTCTTACCCAGAGGCTTGGGCCCAGCGAATTCAAAACTTCACCCTCACCGGCTCAGATGATCGCCTGCCTTTGTCCCCCCCACCATCCGATATCCTCCTACAGCAGGGAGGTCTTGGGGATGCTGCGTCTGTGCAGCACCCTCGCTCCTCTGCAGAAATGGCTGCTCAATATGATGCTCGTCTCTTCCACCAATCACCCGCGATTTCGATGCCATCACCGTCTGCAGATGCCCTTGCTCGCCATTCGCAGCAGTACATGAGCCACTCTGCTTCTTCGGCATTGACCAACTCCAGTCCCTCTTCGGCGGACGACATTTTTTCTACCTCACACTCATCCGATCCTCACTCTTTATCCTCGTGTTATTCTGACTCCCTCACTGCCTCTCTCTCGTTCACCCCCGATCTCCAAAGCCAGGAGGCTCAGTGGTGGTCCCCTATGCCCTCTCGGGTCTCCCAACCGTCAACCAACTATCACTCTATGGTCCCATCCCCCGCGCCTCAGCGCTCTCTTTCAACGGCTAACGGCCAACAAGATATGATGCAAGGAGGGTTGATGATTCAGATGGACCCCTCCTTTGATATGTCGAACGACCCTTCATTACTCACCATGGGCGGCCAAAAGTTCATGGCCCCCTTCGCTGCTCCTCAAGCTCACAATGTCTCCTCTTCTCCGTCACGATCCCCGTCCGGGGGTTCCCCAAAGGACGCCAGCAACAGTGCCCGGAGCAGCCACAGCCGAAAGCACAGCCGAAAGCTTTCCGGTCAGAGCACGTCCACACCAAAGCCCACAAAAAGCTCTACCAGTCCTCGCGGTGCGAATAAGTCGGTCAATGTTTCTTTCGTCAACTTCACAGCTCACGACAGCAAGAAGATCCTCACCGGTGTTGCCCCCTCGGGCAGCTCCAAGACCAAGGCGCGCCGAGAACAAGAGGCTCGAGAACGTCGTCGCAAAATGAGCGAAGCCGCTCTGCGTGCCGTCCGAAACGCTGGCGGAAATGTTGAGGCGCTGGAGGCTGTCTTCTATTGATCGCCTCAGTGTTCCAATGTAATATTATCTCTGCCCCTCGTTGTCTTCCTCTATCTTGTTTTTTTCTTTCTTGTTCGCTTCAGCCAGCTCATCATCGTTTTTCACTTGGCGTCTTGATACTTTATTGGGAGTTACTTTTTTCGGTGGCCGGCCTCTTCTGATTTGGTCTGATTGTTTTTGCTCTATTCCGAGCTCCGCTTTATACTCCAAAAGGCTTGATAGATTTTTTACATAATGTTTAGACACAATACATATTTCTTATATCTCAATTCAGAATTCACATGGTGTCGTAAGCCAGAAAGATCAGAGAAACTTTGCCTTTTCCCCGGGCAGGTATGACCATCTCATCTTGCTCTGAGTTATCGTCGCCTAAGTGAGGTGAGACTAAATTTGTCCCCATTTTGATGTGCATTCTGATCTCCCGTGACAGGGCCATGAGTCTTTCCAAAGCCCTAGAATCGTGAGCATTCCAGCAATATATAGATATCTGGGGTTAGGCAGAGAATCATCCTGTGGGTTCCTCCAGGCTTCAGCCTCCTCTGACTATATAAATCATCCTTTCACACCTCCTCCACTCTCCCTCCTTCCTCTTCCATCAACATCAAAATAAGAATTCGATTCATATTTTGATTATTCAAAATTTCAAAATTTCAAACTGTGCGGCTGTCTTGGGCCTTACCAAGGTACGTGAACGGTGTGCTTCATGCTACGCAATTCCTTACCCCTTCACCTTGACGACATTTCTTCATTGGCTATCACTCTTCTGTTCTACTTGTGTTCAAGAGTTTCAATTGATTTACGAGCCTGATCTGTGAGCTTCTCTTCATACCTACCTACCTTCTCCACACTTCCACATTGGCCGAAGGCAACTGAGCGTGATCGAGTCATGTGTTTATGCCGTTGAAATTCTCTGCATTTCCATCGCTCGACCAAACACTCGCGTGTCCCCTCACAGGCATCAAGCAAACAAGTCTTCCAGGGGGTTTGAGTTTCTGTTCATAGTCGTCTTCTACGCGCTTCTGGATCAATACGCTAACGAGTCCCACAGACAAACAAACATCGTCTTCCCTTTCATTTAAAATCTTGATCTTCAGATCCATTCTTCCTCCTTTCTCTTTCCTTCACATCGCTTTCACCTTCGATTTCAAACCTCACTTTCAACTGCCGACGTCACTCAGACGTCTTCTACAATTCCAAGCTAGACTTCCTGCCCTGTCTTAGGGTTCAAGTCTGACCTTGCGAGCTCAGACTCTTTACAATCTTCGCGCAGTTAAATCTCGTGGAGAGGTCTGAACCACTTCGCCACTGACCCTCGGAGCAAGTTTCGACTTGAATCGGCTTACTCCCCGGTTAGTCACGTCACTTTCTCCTTTCACATCCTGTTCCACTTTCTCACCTCGGGTTTCTAGACAACATGTCTGGATACGGCCGTGGACGTGGACGTGGTGGTGATGGTGGCTACGGTGGTGGTCGCGGTGGTGGTTATGGTGGTGGTGGTGGTTACGGTGGTGGCCGCGGTGGTGGTGGTGGCCGCGGTGGTTATCAAGGTGGTGGTGGACGCGGCGGTGGTGGTGGTGGTCGTGGTCGTGGTGGCAGCGACGAAGAACGGTTTCCGCACTCGGGGTAAGTGATGCACACAGCTGAAAGTCAAAAGTGAAGAGCAACACGCTAATGATTTAAACAGGAAGGTGTACGCCAACCCCCCGGCTCACTCAGCCCTTGTCCACAATTACGAAGATCAATGTATGCAGGCAAAGCCCAGCGAGACGGGCAAGTTGGCTTTGCGGCCTGGATATGGCACCAGGGGAAAACAGATCCAGCTGCGTGCCAACTACTTCAAGTTGGATTTTGACGACGGCATGAAAATCTACTCGTACATTGCGAAATTCAAGCCGGAGCCCAGCCACAAGCGCCAACTACCATTGATCTGGGCGCAAATTTTGGCCGTGAAACAAATTCGAGCGGCGCACCCAGCTACTGACTACGCAAATGAACTGGTGACCACCGGCAACCTTGATAAAGCCCCTGAATTCCAGGTGACCATCAATGACCGTGAGCAGTCGACCTTCTCGGTGACCTTGGAGCGCAACGGCCTCATCGATCCTCAAGTCCTTCTTCAAGGTTTGCGAGACCCGCAGAAGCGCTCTCTTGTCGAGAATGAGGCCGTTGTTGTTAGGGCTATGAACATTCTCCTCGGTGCATACCCTGGCCGGGACGCGGGTGTTGTCACACTGGGGAAAAGCAACAACAACCGATTCTACTGGATTGATAGACGCCAGCAGCAAGAGGATCTTACGACCGGTCTGGTGTGTCTTCGAGGTTACTATGCCAGTGTGCGACTTGGCGGTGGTCGTATGCTTGTCAATTTGAGCGTCAATCATAGTGCTTTCTACAAGCCCGGCCCCATGGAGCATTTCATTGCGGCCTTCGCGAAGTACTATGGTCAGAATGCAGAGCTCTTAACCCGGTTTGTGAAGATGCTCCAAGTCGAGGTCACTCATCTGCAGGATTCGAAGACGAAGGGAGCACCTCGCCGACGCAAGACTATCTGGGGTGTTGCGGAGCCCGGTGACGGCGCCCAGGACCCCCATCCACCTCGGATCTCGAGGCTTGGGTCGTCTCCCGAGAATGTAAGCTTCTGGCATAAGGACAAGAATCGGTACATGACCGTCAAGGAATACTTCAAAATGGGTAAGCTTCTAACCTCTGAAATTGTGATTCAGTTCTCCGTAAAGTACAAGCTGACTGGAAATCTTCACAGAATACAACATGGACATCACACTGCATATGCCTGTGATGAACGTCGGCAACAAGCAGAAGCCCGTTTACCTTCCAGTTGAAGTTCTCGTGATCCCTCCTGGCCGCGTTTTCCGAGGCGAACTGAACACTATCCAACGCCAGAACATCATCAAATTCAGCTGTCGGAGACCTCCTCAAAACTATGACTCAATCACGGACCACGGGCTAGATATCACGGGAATCAAGGGCAACCATACCAAGGAATTCGGGTTTTCGGTGTCACAAGAGATGATCACTGTGCCCGCTCGAACTTTGAACGCGCCCAGACTCAGGTATGGAGGTGGCGTTGAGGAGCCCACATTTGGTGCTTGGAACTTGATCAGAAAGAAATTTACTCGCCCTGTCTCTGTCAAACGCTGGGTCCCAATCGTCATTCAGGAAGGCGGTGCCCAAATCGAGGGAGATCTGAACGCATTTGAGTCGTTGCAAAATAATATGAATAAGCTCGGCATGGACATGAGGGGCATGAGGACCCCCATTCACTACATCCCACTCAACTCGAATGACCAACAGAAGAAACGCCTTGAACAGATTCGTAAAATGTTCGAGGTGATGAAAGGGTTCCAGCCAGCTGTTGAGCTCGTGGTGATTTGTATTCCTTCGGGCGTTGAGAGGCTCTTTGACCACATCAAATGGCTCGGTGAGACACAGTTTGGAATTCCTACTCACTGCTGTATGAGCAGCAAGTTCTTCAAGCGGGGCAACAACGACCAGTACTTTGCCAACAATGCCATGAAAATCAATCTTCGCCTGGGAGGTGTCAATCAGGTCCTGGACACACCCTCTCCATTGATCGCCTCCGGCAAGACCATGGTTGTTGGCCTCGATGTCACTCACCCGTCCGCCACTGACCCTGAGAGTTTCCCTAGCATTGCTTCAATTGTTGCAAGCGTGGATTCGACGATGGGGCAGTGGCCTGGTCAGGTTAAAATTCAGGATCCTCGCGTGGAGGAAGTTCAATACCTGAAGTCGATGTTGACGGGACGTCTTCGCCGCTGGAAGCAGAGCAACAAGGGTGCTCTTCCTCAAAACATTCTTGTCTACCGAGATGGTGTGAGTGAAGGACAGTACGACATGGTCGTGACAACCGAGCTTCAACAGATCAAGGCAGCCACTCAATCTCTTTACGCCGCGAATGCTCAACCCAATATCAGTATCATCGTTGGGGGCAAACGACACAACACTCGCTTCTTCCCTACCAATCAGAAGGATCAGGACAGAACTTGGAACCCCCAGCCTGGTATGGTTGTTGATCGCGCGGTCACTCGCCCTATTTACTGGGAATTCTTCCTCCAGGCTCAGTGTCCACTTCAAGGCTCCGCTCGCTCCGCTCGATATGTGGTTGTGCACGACGAGATCTTCAGCAACCCTAAAGTGAAGCCGCAACTCGGAATGAGCCCTGCGGACGCTATTCAGGAACTGACTCATAGCATTTGCTACATGATGGGCCGTTGCACACGTTCTATCAGTTACAGCACGCCTGCTTTCCTGTCTGACCGATTTGCCGATCGCGCTCGTAAGTACGTCCGTGCTTACTATTATGACCAGTTGATCAACCACAACAACTCTCGTCCTCCCGCGCCCGGAGACAATGTCACAGTGCTCCATCCGGCGGTTGCAGAGCAGATGGTTTACATTTGAGTGGGGTTCTTGATTCTTTTTTGGCTTTGGTTCTGGTTGTGCTTCTATTTTGCTAGTCTTTTTTTGGATTCTTACGGAGTTGACCAGCTGCCCTTGTTATTCGAGCTATTCCACCTTTTTATTAGGTAGGCTTTGGCTCATTTTAGTATGGCTTTTTTGTTTTTCTGGGCTTGATAGCTCCTGCATTTTTATCATACTGCATGAGGGTATTTTGAGCATTCTCTTTTGCGTTCGTTTCTTTTTTTTGTTATAAAAAAATAAAAATAGAAACAAATGTGTGTTCAAGACCTTAGTGCCGTCTAGAATCCTTACATGCCACTTCAGCTACGTCGGGTAGTGTAAGAGAACATTGAAGGAGTCAGTACGGTAGAGTAAAGGCATCGGTTTACCTATGTGCGGTCACAAAACACTGTCATGTATCTGGCGTCCTTCAACTGGGTTTTACGGACAGGGCTCGGTCTCCACAAAATCAGAGCAAGCACTGAGGCTGAACTTGAATGTCATTGGTATGCTTCTCGTGGCAGGTATACACTATCAAATAAAGTGACATGGTACGCATATTGTTTCTGCACTGGCACCGAGTCACATGTATAAGTATAAGGCACGTAGGAAACCCCCCTTCTGCAGTCAACATTGAATATCTTGCGTGATATCTGCACGGATGGGTGAAAGCCGGAATGATTGAGGAAGTCAGCTGGGATGGAACTCATACGAACGAGGAGGAGAATATCGGAGATTGGAGCAGTGCACCTGTTGATATCATGTTTCTCCATTGCTCGTAAGACCTCATCAATCTCAACGCTAGTGCTGGCTGGCGATATCACGCTGAGCTATCTGGTTTTTGTGGACAAGGGCATTTCTCTAGGGTATGATGGCGGTCATTCTACTGCTGAAGCTTTCACTGACTATTGGGTAAAGGTAGTAGATCACAGAGCTGGAGCCCCGCGGTCTCCCCTGTTGTTCTCGTTCCTACTTTTCCAGCTACCGTTCTTCCCACGTCTCTAGCTGAATCCCGCCATACTTCCTCCCCCTTCACGTTTTCGGAAGCTCAAACTTGTCAGACGATTGACGCTTTCCACGACTGATCCCAGGTCCGGGAGATCCGCGCACATTCTCTTTCTTTTTTGAAGGCGGCTGCCTGCTCCGGCGCTGCTAGAACTTGGATTCTTCGGACACTCCCGGTTGCCCGAACCCTTTCAGCAAAGCATCAGTACATAACGAAGAGAACATTGAGACCCGTGGGATCGTAGTACATATCTTGGTTTACCAGGAAATTTTCCAGCAGTGGCCACGGGCTATACTGAGTCTGCGACCCAAGATGCAGCCTACCATGGCGCATGTTCCCATGGCCGGCGTAGTAGACAATGAACAAATGATGGTCTTTGTCGCCGTGCACAGTCCCGTGGTCAAATGCCTTGTCAATCTCTCGGCGCAGGATTTGTCCTGGGAGATTTCGATTTCGGACGCTGTAACCACAAGCTGCTTCACCAAGGGTCTAAAGAGGTCTTGAAGAAGGGTTGAGAATATTTGCACATCGTGGGAGGTATCGGTATTGTCATTCGTGAACCTGAGAAGGAGCGCCGAGCGGTGCGGTGATGATGTCCTCGTTTCCTGTCGGTCTCCAAGAAATTCTTCTTTATCTCAGGTATGGATGATATCTCATTTGATGGTCGGGCCTGCTTTTCTTCAGAGCTTGAAGAATCGACCGTTGGATTTGTATGGGCCATTTTGTCCCAATATATCAGATAGCCGAAAGTCGATGTATAACCGAAACTCACTAAGTCGGCCAATGAAGAATGAAATGGGAGGTTGTTAGATTCAATAACGGAGTTTCATGAAACTTCTACGAGCTAGGAAAGGAAGGGTCATTGAAGTATTCTTAGATGGGTCTACCTTCCATGAAGAAGTGAGCGTGTCACAGTGAATGAGGCACTTTGAAACGGGACGGCCCGAGGCCGTAGACGGCTGAGCCGAAGCGATTCCGCGAAGCGCGCAGGCTCGACGATTTCAATTAGAGGTCAGCCTGTATTTCCTCGTGAATCCTCTTGAAACGACTGCCTTATTCAAGGGTTGGGGCTTTCAGTTATTCAACTTAGTTTCTCTTTTTTTCTTCAGAAACTTGGTTCCAGCTTGCAGGTAGGTTCCAGACTTAGTATAGTCGTGAGAAGAGCGGGAGGAAGAAGAGCAAGATGTGAGTAAGTATGCAAATACTTCGGGTTCCTGGGATTATATGTGATCACATGGACGAGAAAGATGGTACAATCTGCCTTGTGAGGGGCCTCGCAACTTGATGAAAGCAATGCGATGGTCCAGACGGGTGGACGTGGATGTATATCACTACTACCTACAGACTGATGCTCGTACCTACCACGCAATTCACACGCCATTCGATGGATTTGACCTAAGGCCACACCAATTTGTCATGTTCCGTGATGATAAAGTCTCACATAAATCATCTTGTAATTAAAATACCATGTTGATGCCAGCTCCGCAAAAATCGAATTCATGCAATCTAGGCTGTTGGTTTCCAATGAAATTTCAGGTCTTTTATGTTCAGTATCCAGGTGAGGGCTAACTGGCTTCTAACACGAGAACAAAGTCTTTTGAGTAGACAGCAGGTAATCCGAGACTGGAAGGCAATTGTGAGTCTCGGGTGAGTAGGTAAGAAGCGATGCACGAGTAAGCGTATATGGACTCAGACGTATAGTTGCATGTACACAGCTTCTGCGGGCTCACACTAAGGGTTCCAGTTCACGTCAAATGCATTTTGGGAGTATTTCCTACGATGGCCGATGGCAGAATTCTAGTAGCAGCACTACAAGCACCTCGCTGGTCTTTTCTAGAGTAAGGCATAGATTTTTGGATGGATTTTGGGTGGTCTAAACTCTGTCAGTCTCACTATAGGATCCCCAATACTGATTCGCTATAGTTCTCGCTTCATCCTTCATTCCCCAAGCAAGCTGCGTTTCCTCTTCCTCTCGTCCTTCTGTAGGTCCTAACTACAAATAAGGACTTCTAGCCTGAAGAAATCGGAAGTAGTGGTAGTATTAGTTGACCGAAACGCTGTTAGGTCACAATGTAGGTCATTAAGTGTTGCAATGCTTGGCCTACTGAATCATTATCCCCTCCAGCTCTTTTGGTGCTCACCATACTCGAGGTATGCAGTGGTGCACTGTCTACAATATGGGTTCGGGCCATACCTTATGCAGCCGGTCATCATGATGATATAATGTACTCTACTTTAGTCAAGCAGAATTCTCGTACACAAGAGTAATCATGGAAAGAACTCGTCGCTCCTACATCATACGAGACCTTGACTTTACAGTCATGTGATCTGTCACATGAGTGACGGAGATCGTGCTTGAGAGATCAGCCAAAGAGGCGTCTCCCGTCTTCCCGCTCTCTCGCCTCTTTTCGGCTGGCTTAACGGTTGTACTCGAATACCCAGTCGTGGAGGGTTTGTTGCGGTCATGCCAAGTGAGTTGACGGAGAGCTTAAGCGTAGATGGGTAAGTGTCAATTCGGAGCCTTGGAGGTACTTCAAAGTCAACAAGACATGAATATACCTCTTTTCTTCTGGAAGCCACTCACAGTCTGTCTCTCACGAAAAAAAATAAATCAAAAGAACGGGTTTCATTCAATCCAATAGTTCAAACTTCACCTGTTGGAGTAGTCTTATCGCCCCAGTGATTTGTCGATAGATCATGGAAATGTCGATCGCTGTGACCTGCGACCTGCACAGATGCACGGCACAGACGGTTCTGAGAAGGAACAGACAGTCCTCTACCTAGCTGGCCCTGCTGTGCTCAGCAATCCCTGATGGACAAACATGAGCTATCTCGTCGATTGTGATCTACCTACTGAGTCCTGGAATACATCTTGCAGAAGCGATATGCCAATGACGATTGCCCTACTTCCGGTTGGTTCCTAGTTCAGGTGAAGGTAGGATTCGAAGTACCGACGTGCATATTTCTAGTTGCGATCTACTACCGTTATATGTGTACACTTTGTGATACAGAACCATCTACGTCTAGTACCCTCAGAAGAGAGACCCATCGGCGGTTGACTCGATAAGCACATTCAAAGCGGCGACAGTACAGTACTAGACGCCGACGGCCATACTTGACACTCGATGAGCATAGGAAGCAACTGAAAAAATGGAATGTCTTTAGCAGTTGAGCTACTCGGCTTCTCTATGTACTCCACCCGCGTGAAACCTGTAACTCCAATTTCATAGGTGCCCTGAGCTTCACGTCTCGACTGAGTGTGGACTGTGGAGCCGGGGAAAATAACGATTGACATCCAGAAGACCCTACTCTGACAGGTATCCGTGCGCTTTGACATCAGAGCGGTGGACGGGTGGAGATCAACTGACAATTATTGATGATCTTCACAGTGGAAAAAAATCTCCTTAGATCCACTTGATGCGCGTTTTTACAGTGGTACACTCATGGAGTCATGATTCCTGTAGGGATGTGCTGGATGGTAGGATAGGACGTTCGTGTCGGAGGTGATCATGGTCGCACCCCGGATATACCCCGACTAGCCTATTCTTCGCAGAGCACAGATCTCATTTTCAACTTCCAAACTGTTGAAGGCTTGACGAATGGAAACTAGTCGGAGGTAACTAGTGGGTGGTAGGGACAATGTAGAGATTGTTTACTGCGGAATGAATAGTACCTTAGTCTAGTAGGGACCTAAGATCAAGATCATTCCCTGGCCGACTTCCAATTGAGCATACTCAGCCCGTTGATCCAAGTCAAACACCAGTATTTCAAGTATTGAGTGAGGGACTTCTCCCTTATTGATCTCGCTCGAATAGCCAGCCGCTCAAATCATCCCAAAGAAAAAAAAAAGTACAATGAATTGTCCAGACCATCGCTGCTCCGGAGAATCAACCACAACCTGCCGGATAAGCTTGTCGTTCTCCACTGGCTTACAGCCCTCCAGCCAGCCCCGTCTTGGTGCAGGTGGGTGGCGCGCGCGCCGTTGAATGAGATATGTCACAAATCGAGCCATTGCGCTTGCTTTTGTGTTCAGTCGACTGCGATGAAACGCAAAGAGAATGTCAGTGCTGTTCTGGAGGGAGATTGAGCCAGCATGGCGATAGAATTGACAGATCACAACTCCGGCGCTGTCAGGTCAAGTGGGTGCATGGATAGTGATACTGTACATTGGACGCAAAAAGCTGTGCTCAGTTACATCGGATCCATATCTACTCAGAAATACTGTATCTTAAAATAGAACTGGAGACGGCAGTGAATGCAGACCTGGACGCGTCAATCTCAGTTCGAACGCCCACTCAGAAAGAAGAGGTACCAAGCCGAAGGTTGACTATTGATAGACTGGTCTTTCAGTTTAGTCGCTAATTGTAGGTAACGGCATACAGCATCTTGAGTACCAGTCTCCCAGATGATAATCATATAATACCACTGCGCTTCGTTCGTAGCTACAGCACATGTAGGATTGTCGACACCGTTAAGGTATGACGAGGCAGATGGTCTTTAAACTCGCAGAAAACCCTGGATGAACGATCACTGAGTTTGGCCCCGCTTGAACTATAAAGAAGGAGCTCTGCTTATCAGGAAAGAGCTCGTCTACATGGACGTTGCGCGGAGGTCGGTGATACTTGTCTCATCTCTCGAGAACACACTGGATGATTAGGTGAGAGCCGAGGTTTAGAAGCCTCCCTTATTGAAAGATGAGGAGTATACACATGCAGGTAGGCCTGGGCGTGATGTTTGGCTTGAAATCTGACTCCAATATTGGAGAATCTTAATAGGGTTACTTATGCGCCAGGGCTTGATTATCCTCTGAAAGGCGTTATCTACCCATAAACAGTCTTTCCCTGGAACAGAAATTATTAAATGGGCAAAACTTGCCTGCTTCACAAGAACGCGACCAGGTTCATCACTTTTGAATCGAGGTCGTAGGTTCTTCAAAGTGGAACGTTCCGTCTCTTCTTCCACCCACTTCCTAGTACCTCAGCAGTGTAGTCCCCAGCTTTCTAAAATTGGTACACTTTTCAACTATGTACTAGGTTAGTACGTACTACATAGTATTCTCGGCCCACCCCTCCAGCCACAACAAGAAGGCTGAGGATCCTGGTCCCGACAATCACTGGCTCCGCGATGGGCTGTTTCATGGAGATCGCCAACTAGATGGAGCATTCGTTATGAATGTTGATCTTCTGCTCTGAGCCTTGAGCCTGCACCACGTGGCGATCTGTTACCCTTTCCATACTCTAGAGACCGGAGGGCAGTCTCCAGTTGGCAACTCAATGAGTCAGTCACTCGGGAAGTGTGCTATCGTGCAACATTATCATATCGGCGGTCTGACATGCTTGCGGGCTTGGCGTGGCGTGGCATCGAATGCATCTGAGAATCATCAGGTGCTGTATCGGTAGCTTACCAGCATTTAACGTCAAGCCAACTCGGCCTCACAACCTGAAGCCAGTAAGGCGGCCGCCACAGTCTCACGTGTCTCTCAATCGAACTAAATATCCTTGGACACGGAAGCACAGAGCGCGCAATCGAGCCCGATCGGATATATGAGGCCTCAATTGGTGATGGTGTTGTTCATAAAGACTATGGTGCCATTGTGATAGCGCCGATGGCCAGGACGAGCAACTTTACAGGACCACATGACAAGTCTTCAAGTCCCCATTCCTGTCGGAGAAGAGGGCATAAATGGCCGACCATAATCAGATGGTAGGCACGCAAAGCTGGCGGGGCGGAAGATGATGGAACGAGCTGGGACCGTTGGTTCACGGCCGTCTCGGAGCAAATATCGCAATCGGGAGATTTTAGCCTGTCAGTGTCGGGGGCGGCTATACATGAATACATAGTCAATTTCATGACATATGTTAAACTGTCGACTGACTGGGTCTCAGTCATGCTGCGAGGTTGATGCTGACGGCGAATTTGATATCCAACCTGAGTCATACTGAAGCTGATCTCTTTGATTCATTCAACGGTGTAACGACGGGTCACTATCCCTCGTGGCAGGCGTAACTCAAATTCTGTCGCCGTCAGCGGGTCAATGGGGGGACCTCTTCGGGGGCGCCGCTCTTGCTTGACGAAGGGGAACAAGGGATAGTAATGTGTAGTAGTGTGTAGTTTTGTACAGCTGTACACCTACACCATCGTGATGGACAACAAGGGCGGACTGAATTTTGAGTTCATTCAATTCATTGGTACTGCGCCCCACTCCGATCACTAGAGCAATGGACAGGCAAGATGAATGACTATCGAAGGGCAGAAACGATCACATGGCGGTGGACTATTGACCCCTGACGTTCGATGATTGAGGAAGAAGTGCAACCATCTCAGGTAGCGCACAAGACATTTCACATCGCAAGGTGTCAAGGTTGGCCGATGCGGTAGTTTCGAGGGCCGGTCCCAGCCCAAGATAAATGTGCAGTTGTGCACAGGGCGCGCGTGTACGGTGCGCAAGAGCTGACATGCTGCACAGCGGGCTTCCATGGAAGCTATGGAAGCTATGGAAGCATTGCCGAAGCCTGACGGACCCCAAGCGTTCATTCGGTCGCGTAGTTTGCCCATGCCCCATTGTTGTACTTACCGAAATACTGGGTGACGATGGCCCCTATTCTTGGGGGCCGGTTCTTCACTTGGAGTGCAGGGAAGGGAGACGCCACTTAAGCCAGGGGGTCGCACTTTAAAGCAAAGCTAACGACATGCTATGAGGGAATCGATCACCGTCATCTCCAGGTATCTTGAAGAAAATCCGAGTGAACAAATGAAGCAACACATGAACAACTTGTAATTTTGTACTGTAGCTGTCCCAAATTCACACTCGGCTTCCGGTCACCCCGGTCCATCATTTCATCGCACGAACACGAGCTTCAGTAGCACTAGCCTGAGTGACCTCGGTTTCCTAGAGAAGCAAGTACGTCCTGTTCAGAGACAGAAAATATCCGGACCCAATCAAGCGTCGTGAACGGGCAACGTCCCTCCCAAAGGAGATATCGTGGTCGTCGAGCCTCCAGATCTGAGCCATCCGCCGAGGAAACGACTTTCATTGGTGGTATGGAGACCCCATCGATAAAGCCGCTTGGACAATTCCAGCAGTCGTCTGCGAGAATGGAGACATGCTTCGCATGGCGTGAATCTTTTTTCAGCTGGGGTTGACCAGTTCTTGGTGTTTCCAGTCCATGGAAGGCAGAAACTTCCCCCATAATCTTCATCACCATAGGCTCTTCAGGGCCCGGATCCACTTCTCGGACTGGCCCACGGGCGGTGATGTTCTAAACTTTGGCGCCGTTCCTGAGCGGATCCAACTGAAAAAAGGGGGTGCGCTTCCATTCGATCGCCGTGGATCGATGGCTTTGGACCCCTCGTCGAACCACCTGCCACCAAGCAGAAGAGACCACGGCTCGTCAGGGAAGACCAGTTCCTCGCCCGAATGGACTATGTGCATATCAGTCTTTCGAAACACCAGAACGTATTGAGAAGGAGCATTCTCACAATAACAACCAGGATGTAGATTCTGTCGCCAGCAACGATTGAACCAGTCGTGAGGCCGGACGGTCGGGGGAGGCTCCACAATTCATGTACATACAGTACGCACTTCGAACTTGTACTTGGATGCTCCACTCCACCTGGTCAAGGTGGGCTCCCGTCAAAACTCCATCGCCATGCGAGGCAACATCGTCTTGTCATATGCGGTCCTAAATCGGTGCGTACCCGCTTACACAAGTCGAGGCGCTGATCAATTAATTGAGAGTCAACCGACTCAATAATGGTGTTGGTAGTCACCGACGACGATCCGGAATGATTCTTGCATCTGGGGGGGGGGGATAGCTTCCTTGCTTGAATGCTCAATGGTGGGTAGGTGGAAGAGAGGAAAATGCCCGGACGTGGTCAGAAGTTCACTAGTCTCGTTGGAGAGTGGGGTCCAGTGGCCACCCTCGTGCCAGCTGCACTAAGAACACGACGCCCCGCTCTGAATATTGGACACTTTCTGAAGAGGTACAATAGGGAGACGGTCAAAGTGAAGGTCAAGGGAGAAGGGTGGTACTACTACAAGAGTACAGGTAACTTATACTGAAACACTACTAGAACTGGTACAGTATGTTATACTACAAATTGAAGCTCCACTCTGGCCTCTGCAATCCGGAGATTGCAATGTGGGCAAGAATGCGAGGCGCATCGCTCAAGAAACAAGTAAGGTAGCAGCCAGAGGTCGATACGCGATAGCACTCAACGTGAGGGAGCTGCGAATCAGCCTATTATGATTACTCGGGGTTCCTGACGTCTTCACAGGTCAGCAGCATACTTCGAGAAAGCCAGATCATATACTGTAAAGTGTAAGTACTTATAAGTTATCAGTGTACCACAATATTGAAAGACCCCGGTACCAATATGTGACTAGAGTACTCGTGACTCTGCTGAGTCTGCTCACCCATGGCTTCCCACCGCAAAGTCAAAGACACGCGAGTCATTTTCGAGGATCGGCACGGAGAAAACCTGGAGTCTTGAATTGACGGCACACAGAAGTAAGGTAGTGGTGTGGCACATGCACCATTAATTCTACCACCCCATATGGACTACTGTGATGTCCGCCATACAACTCCGCGTAATCAGGGTTCAAGGGACCTCTTTCTTCTTGCCCAAATCCGGTGCGGTTTGGAAAACCAGGGAGGCGGGTTTCATGATACATCATATCCTCATCCTGTGGGGGGGGGGGGGGGGGGGGGCAAGGTGATCTACTGCAGTCTCTGGGCCTATCTCATTGAGGCATGCCGTCTCAGTCCAAACTTGACGACACGACAAGAGTACCGGGGGACGAGGATCACTGCAAGGGCGACGTTTCATGCCTCTGTTCATGGACTTGGGACGATTCCGTACGTCGGATAGATCTTCCAAGGTCTGGTCCAGGAAATCTTACATGAACAATCCTAGTATGTACTTTCTCTCGTCACAGCCCTGCTGTACCTGGAAACCTGCGATACCTCTTGGTTGAGAATATGTACGAGTACAACTACATTGTATGATTGTACACTTACAGTAACTGACTACCTCATACTTCACTACCAATACTGGGCCTACTGGCACATACTGGATTAGTAGATACGAAATAGTAGAACTAGACTGCCGTCGAGTCGGGTCCAAGCGCTCACCCTGTGGCTAAACCAAGTACTATAGAGGATAGACCATGCATCAACCTATTCATGTATCGCTCCCAGCAAAGCCCATTACAGGAGTACATTCCGTGTGCATCACTGGCTCTGAAAGGCCGAGTTCTGATGCTAGTCCATCGATCCATTCGATGGTACGCCAGGAGTGTACAAGACATCCGCTGGCTCAGGGCTGTTAGCCTGTTCCTGACCTTCTTTCGGTACACTCGCCCGCGCGTGGAACCAGACGGGCGGTGGCCCCACTTGAGAACCCCCGCTGCTGCATTTGCGTCCACCCCGTACCCGTAATTACCGTAAATGGAGGCCACGCGCGCATGGGTCACGACTCACCAGCAGGTCTAATCGACGATCGATGTATTCCTCTTTCCATACTCGGCCCAGTTTTATGTGGAAAGGAGAAACCAGACCGAAATTCTGATGGAACCGAAGGTCTGAACTAAGGAACCGATCGCAATCTCTTCTGGGGTCTGGGACGGATGAGTATGATGATTCTGATTATTGTGATTATTGATTTTATTACCACTCTTCTTCGATCATGGTGCCCACCGCTTATCACGAGCCCGTGTCGTGAAAAGAACAAAGGTTCCTTTTTCCCATTCTATCGTCGCTTCTCCGGTTCCTCTCCAGTTCCTTCACCCTTCGATCTCGCTCTCTCCTCTCTTTTTTCTCCCTCGACTTCACGGAGAATCCCACCGCGGAGACAGTACCTGCGACTCGAGATAAACCTTCCTGCGGCCACGCTGCCTATTACGTTCGCTCTCGGTTGCTCTACGCCGTCAACTCTCTAGATTGTTCCGAGGCGGTGGGATGAGCCTGCAGTCTCGGTCGACTTGAAGAGAGTGGTAGTATTGACCAGGAATTTGACACTATTGTTCGGGTACGTAAACGCACCAAGAAGATTCTTTTTTCCCTCTCGATTCTGCAAAGGACCGGCCTGTCCATGGTCAGAGCATGATGTCTCTGCACTGTGCTGCGTTGCTGTATACCATCCATTTGTGACTGGAGACTTCCTCCATGCGATGGCGCGTCGACACGTACCTTAGCCCATGTGAGATGCACAGTACTTGTCGAGGTTGCAACAGGCGCAAATCTACGCCAATTGGACCGAATATCCCCCCAGATGCCCCCGAAATGATCGTCCTCGCCTGTTGTTGTCCCCCCGTCCTTTGTTTTCTTGTCTCCTGTCCTTCGCTTCTCCCACTCTTGACTGCTCCTCCTTTCTCACGCCTCACTGCACTGACATGACAAATCTCGGCTGACCACGCGCGGAGCAATTAAAAAACAGGATGATTCAGAAATTGTGATCCAACCTGGTCGTGCTTCTTGCGACTCCGCTTCTAGCTCATTTGGGAGACCTTCTCGAGGGCCCGTCAATCCCTCGCATCCCGGTCAACGATCCCAGCTTGGCTGAAAGAAAAGATCTACCGACCAGTGAACGAACACGAGCTCGGTCGTCCGACACATTCCTCACAGGGATCCACATTCTCACCCTTTCGACATGCAATCTTACAAAGGCGCTGATTTCCTGGACGCTGGGAGTCTGTCCCGCTCTCGCAGTACCAGCTTCTCCAGCGACTCCCAACATCCGCGAGTCAACCTCATGTCTCCTCCCGCTGTTCGCCCACCGCCCGCCTTTATTTCCTCGTCGGCCGCCTCGGAGATTATTACTTCGGATCAAGAATTCAACACGGCAGACTTTGGCTCGGAGCAAGATGCGACGGGTGCGGGCGCCAATGCACTGGTCACGCCCGATGCGCTGTCCCTGCTGAATGGATTCCTGGACGACCTCCTGTTCAACATCTTGGCCACCTCCCAATCAACACAGTTGGCCAGTATCCGGCCGGCGATCGCGGAGGTACTCAAACCGCGGTTGGCATCGGAGGTGGTTGCTACAGCGGACGAGGAATTGTACGAATACATGGGAGGGACGGAAGACGATCCATCCGACTACCGAGGCGCAACTGATCTAGAGAGCGACTTTGACCTGATCCATGCGTGGAAGTTGACTCGCTTGCGCTGTATGGTGTATACGCGACTAGGCGACCTGGAAGAGGAGGATGAGGATGAATTCATCGAGCAGGAAGGATTGGGGGAGAGTAATGGTGTGGGCCGCAGATTTACAAGCCATGTCGACAAAATCACACCGGCAGCAGCCATCTTCCTCACCTCAATAATTGAGCACATTGGCGAGCGGGCCCTTGTCATTGCGGGTGAGACGGCCCGATCACGCCTGTCGTCTAAATTGAATAATCGGGCTCGCGACGCTACGGATCTGAGTCCTGAAGCGGATGGTGATGCCGAGTCTGATCAGAACCGCAAGCGTATCGACCGCCTCGTGGTGGAAGATCTAGACATGGAGAAGATGGCATTGAACGCCACTCTTGGGCGCCTGTGGCGGACGTGGAGAAAGCGCAGACGCAACGTAACCCTTTCACGCTCTCGAACCGTTTCGCGTGAATCATTCGCCCGCCGTGGCCCAACGCCTGTGCTATCGGGAAGCCAGAAAAGCAGCTCTGTGGTTACAGACGACTGCATCAGTCCTCGGGAGCGCCCAGCTAAGGACCTCCCGGCGCCCGTTGATCCAACGCGCATTCCTCTCCCAACCAATGATGATCGGGATATCCTTGAGATCGAAGTGCCCGAGTTGTCCTCGGAAATGGAAGGCGAAGTGCAAACCATGCAGGCCGTGGTGGCGCACAAGGTCCGACCGCGAAGTTTAATGCTTCTGTCGTCTCCGTCTTTGGCATCCAAATTCGGGGACACACCTCGCAGTGCCGGTGCTATCGATAACATGCAATTCCGTCAGATTCGTTGCAAATCATTACCCAGCGCAGCGGCAGCTCCTCTACGCCAGCCTGCGGAGCAGGACGAGGCCGCGGTGTGTCAGCCTTCACCTCCATTATCGGAGGACAAGACATGGCTCGAGACTATGTATGAGGACGACGAATCGATGGAATATGTGGATGCTACTGAGGTTCCGCCTGGAACTGCAATCACCACATCACATCAAGAAGACGCTTTGGATCCACCTAGCGCGCCATCTCCTACAACTGGCACAATGTCAATGCTTCGAGAGGAGGACGAAAATGCCCAGGCGACGAGCATGGTACGCGCTCTCGACAACTCTAGTGATCAGATCGCTGCATCCTTGCGCTCTCTGGAAGGCAAAGACCTTGCAAGTGAGCACGGTGCGCGCCTTCTGGCGACATCTCTCAACAATTCATCTTCCGACAATGTAGATGTGCTCGACGGAAAACTTGAGTGTCATGAATCGGCATCCACAATGCACCAACCACGACGAGTCCCCAGCCGAAGATCGTCCGCTATCAATGCACCGACGATCATTGAAGAGACGAGTGAGGGTGAAATGCCACTAACCATCAATCGGGCGATCGAAGCGCAAGGGGGTCCAGCCTCTCCCGGCGCCACCATCGAAATTATCGACTCTGACCGCGGGGCACAGGCCTCGGAGCACGCCGGTCGCAATATATCTGTCGTATCTTCTGAGGTCCCCGACGCGGTGACAAGTGACGATGCAACACGGCACATGCCCCGCCAGCCGATTCAAGAACAGTCTTTTGACTTTTCTCAAACCGACCGCCAGTCTCACGAGTCCATCGTGAATGAATTGCCAATCGTTCATGAAATTTCCCGTCCTGCATCAGCAGCCGATAGCGAGCGTTCACAGCGGTCTGCACGGCACCAGGCAAGCACGCTCCTAGGCAATTCAAGCAATCGCACATCGACGCAAATCGAGCAGCGTGCTGCTGTACAGCGAATGCCTCGACCAACGCCGTCTATCGCCACTTCGATCAAGTCGTCCTCGAGTCGCTCTGGCAGTGTCAGCAGCGCCCGTGAGAAGCGCCCAGGCGCATCCACTTCGCCAACTTCTCAGGTTTCTAGCAAACTCAAGGGCCTGGTCACTCGTCCTCAGAGCGACTCGCCATCACTTCGCGTCCGTAGTTCGTCTGAAACAAGTCGCGCATCCGGCAGTGCCGGTTCTTTGGAGAACGACTCCAGCGACCTCGACAAGCTGATTAATAGCGACGAAACAATTCACTTCACTCTCACACCGCGAAGTGTTCGAGAGATGAGTTTCCCGGAGCCTTCCCGTCATATTCCCCGTTCCTCCTTGTCAAACACTGCCGGCCTTGCGGATGTGATCAGGAACACGGGGCCAAATCACGAGAGGTCACGAACGCGAGGTTCGATTTCTTCACGACATGCCACCGAGACCACCTCTTCTGGGTCCTCAAAAGCGCTTGAATCGCCGAGGCATATTCCAATCGCTTCCCGAATGGTCCTGCCGCCCAAATCTCCCGCACGGGAGATTGCGCGTACGGCGAGTAGTCCAACCGTCGTGACCGACTTTGCGGATTCGCGGACGACAGATGGCGCTACGAGCGCGCATACGCAGCAGCCAACGTCTCCGGTTCGCCCTTCGTCTGGCTTCTCCACCAACACCACAAACACCGCTCGCTCCAATCCTAATCGGCCCCGTTTGCAGGCTCGTCCTGCGGAAACCGGAGGTTCGCAAACTTCGGATCTCATTGATTTCATTCGTGAAGGTCCACCATTGCCGGGCGCGCATCGGATTCCGCGTACTGTGGCACCATTCCGCAACACCATTGACTCGGAAGACCTTCACTACGATCACTCGCCGGAAAAGGACCAGACCAGCTCTTTTGCCAGTACCCGGGACGAGTCCGATCCCAACAAGTCGTTGACTTCTCTGGGCTCCCGGACCAGGTTGCTAGACTCGAGCAATCCCCCGGACGATCACAACAAAGACGCGCCTGCGAAGTTCTCAATGCAAGATGACGATCGCCCTGTGCCGGTACGCAGGCAAAAGCGCATTCCTGGCCGGGCTCCGGATCCGTATGCGATTGATGATGATGACGACGATGAGTACCTGGAAGAGCTACTCAATGAGAAGCCACCTCAACGCGAGGAAGAAAGTTTGCTTGACTTCTTGCGCAGCGAACCACCCCCCGACTTTTCGCAGCAACAGGCTCAGCCTCAGCCTCAGCCCTCCCACAACGTTGCCCCACCTCCCAAGGCCAGTGGCATGGGAATGAGATCGCGACTCATGCGAGGCTCTTCATCTGGCGAACGCGCCCCCTCTTCTAAGATGTCAATCAGCTCTCTTCGTTCGCAGATGTCCCTTAGCTCCCAACAGGGACAGCAATCAAACTACTCGTACAAGGTTGGCATGGCACGCAACCCGGGCGTTGTCCCATCTTCGGCTTCCCGTCAAACAGACACATCTGCACTCGCGGACTTTCTTCGCAACACAGGTCCCGCTGAGCCACCAGTCGGGCGTGACATGGGTGTGAAAGAGAAGGAAACCGGTTTTTCGCGCTTCTTCGCCCGCCGCAAGAAGGTCGAGGCATGAAAGCGTCGGCCGGTTTTGATCATTTGATTTGACATTTGGACCCGATGTTCATAACATTCGAGCCGCCTCGCATGATGAAAACAGTTCTTTTGAGCGCTTTCCCTTTCTAACGATATCCATTCATCTCTTCGTTTCTGCTCTGCTACCTTGCGCGTCTCACCTCATCGTCTTTACCGTTTTTTTCCCCTCCAGAATATCGCAGTACTTGCGCGACATTGGACTTGCCCCTCTTGAGAACCCAAAGGTCTTGCCCTATCCGACAATCACGTCGCTATTTCCTGGATTGATTTCTCACACTTGGATTGCAATGCCATCCCTGATCTTGCAATTTTTACCTGTCATCTCGTTCTCTTTTGTTCTTGTGACTTGTCCAGCAAAGATACCACACTCAGAGATATTATGTACATGTATTGGAATATGACCTTCTTCGCTCGAGCTTGCCACCCCTTTGTGACCTCCAGAGACGTCAACATTGGGTTCTACGATCATCCGTTGATGACAGTCTGTAGAAGTTTCCCTTCTGGAGTGAATATTCTCACTGCCCTTGGTCTTGGCGGATCTCCAGCGGAAGATGGGGGTCTACTAACATCTTTCTCCATGATAGGGAGACGGGACCAGGCTCTATCAATCAAGCTTGAGGCCCTTTTCAATACAAACAAATTCTTTCAGTAAACACAGGTGTTTGAGTGGACAATTAAGAAGCTCCGCTATGCCCTCTATGCATTCTCATTACGAGTAATTTTGATCACATGCAAGTCAGCCCTGGCCGGCGAAAAGTTAGTAATGAAGACGCCATGCAATGTATACTTTAACCTTCAAAAGCGGGCGCGCCTGAGCCCGGAACATCATTAATCCCGACCAAGCTGGGTCCCCTTACCAGCTGGCATCAACAGGTGTTCATGTTTACCAACGAATCGACCAGAGTGCCGCAACACAACAATGGGTTCCTCACCATTCTCCATGAGGTCAATCCTCGCGCTTCTTCTGCTGGTTCTGCAGCTGGCTTCTGCCCTGAAATTTGATCTGCACGCCACATCTGGTAAAACCGAGCGATGCATTCGCAACTTTGTGTCCAAGGACCAGTTGGTCGTTGTGACGGCGATTGTTAGCGGCCAGAAGGGTGATGGTCAGCGGGTGAATATGCATGTACGTTGTCGTCGTCGCTGAGCTTGTCAGAAGAACCTGAGGAGTCAGAGATTGTTTCTTGCTCCTCGCTCTCATGCAATTCTATCGGGCGATGCTGACAGATCGCGCGGAATACAGATCAAGGATGCTATAGGCAACGACCACGGTCGTCCCAAGGACATCGTTGGTGAAGTCCGCCAGGCCTTTACTGCGCCTGCAGACACTGCCTTTGATGTGTGTCTCGACAACCAGCTTGTTGGTCGCAGTAAGTTCCCGTCGATCCTACATGGGCCAGAACCCCTCTCCCTTACCGTGCTCTTCGCGACTGTCATTTTGAGTTCATGAGCTAGGTTTGATTCTGACGTTGCATGTATTCTGCCAGACAATGTTGCCAATCCCTTCCGTGAAATCGATCTTGACGTTGAAATCGGCGCCGACGCCCGTGACTGGTCCAGCATCCAAGCGCAAGAGAAGCTCAAGCCCGTTGAAACCGACCTCCGACGTCTTGAGGAGATGGTCGCCGACATTGTCACCGAGATGGAATACCTTCGCATGCGTGAGCAGCGCCTTCGCGACACCAACGAGAGCACCAACGAGCGAGTGAAATGGTTCGCATTCGGCACGATGGGTATGCTGGTCGGTCTGGGTGCCTGGCAAGTCGTGTACCTGCGGGCGTACTTCCGATCCAAGCACCTTATCTAGAGAAATTCGAAGCGATTCAACCATTCAAACCAGTCGTCAGACACCAGTCACGCGAGGCGATGGGTTTTCATGGAGATTCGGCTTTGGTTGACTTGCATCATGCGATTGAGTTTTCTTGCATATTGATCTTTGCTTCTTGGACTCGTCGTTCGCGGCTTTTCTCACATGGTGGGGGGTTGTGGATGAGGTTGATGAGGTGCTAGTTGCATTTGAAAAGTGTCTCTCGCCGCTTGGCCGGTTCAAGGGCTCTCTTCCTTGTCTTTTCACATTTCTGTTTCCAATACCTGTCATGACCTCAATGATATAAAATATATGCTCTGCCTCTGCGGAGATCTTAATTCCCCAGAAACATGCATCTATTTGTTGACTGACGGACAGGAAGGAGGGCAAAAACTACAAGACTGTGACGAGCATAGCTATCGTTACCTTAGGATGGCGACCAAGCCCGACACGACCCATCGATTGGATTGGTTTTGGCCAATAGCTTTCAATATTAGCTATTGTTGAGATAGCTTGGTGGTTTGGCGCGTCTCACCAGCGTGGTGCGCGCCTACGCACACCACCTTCGTAGCTTAGATAGGCACCTCTCACTAGATGCAATCTCACCATTCCTTTCTCCCCTCTTTTGGGTCTGCTACGTTCTCCTAGTAGCCTCTAATAGGTTATGAGCCCTACTTAGCGTACAAAAAGTGAGGTTATTCACATTTCCTCACTGCCTAGGTATAACTTGTATAATAACCTCTTTTTCTATCGTTTTTCGGCGCGTTTTACGCCTTCTATAGAGTATAGACTTCGTATCTCTTTACGACTTAACGATCCCTACACATCGAATATAGCTACCGAAGCCATCGTATCGAATCGTCGCTAAAGTCCCTTCTTCCGGCTTCTACGCTATTTTCAGAGCTCTAACGCTCTTTACCTATATAGCAGCACACCGCCGTAGTAGGTATACCTATATAGTAGTACTTCGCTATAGTAGGCTTACTATATAATATATCTTTATTACTATAGATCTTATACCTTCCGGCTCTTACGCTCCTTACCTATATAGCAGTACTTCGTTATAGTAGGATTAATATATTTACGTATATTTAATATAGTTTCCGATCTCGAGGCTTATAAGACGGCTAAAACCTTCGCCGAATCAGTCCCTATACTTAAGGGAAGAGCTAACTTCGAGAAATAGAAATAGGAGCTTTAATTTATTATAGATAGCCTAGACGAAGATCTATAGTCTATTATTATAGGTAAACTAATATACCCTATTTAAGAGCCTCGTGATACTCCTATAAAGGAAGCTATCTAAAACGTCCTTTTCGCTTAACTTAGACGAGAACCTACCGAAGAGGAATTTAATAAGTAGATTAATAAGAATATAACTTAACTAAATAACCGATTTCACTAGTTTCGCCGGAAATATATACTTACGAAATACCTTATCTATTATATACTTAGCGATTTAGCTTATAGCTTTATACGCGATTATAAAGATTCTTATAAAATCTTCCTTTGTATTAGTAATATATATAGTACTAGTAACTATACTACTTTAAGCTATAGGCTATTATCTTTAATTAAGCTTATATATACTAGTAGTAATCTGTATAATTTCGTTACTAAATAGTAAGCTACTTTAGACCTTATAAATTTAGCCGTTCTAAATACCCTATTACTACCTAAATAGGCTCTAGCTTATTTTAAGCTTATAATTAATAGCTACTAAAGCGTAAAAGGTTTCTTAAATATATATAAACCTCTAACTAATCCGGATAGTATACTTAACTATATTTTCGGTAAATTTATTAAATATAAGTCGAATAAAAAGTCTATAAATATAGTAATCGTAGCCGTTTCTATCTTAAAAGATACAAAATCTACGTAAAATAATAATCGAGGTAGAGGTAGAGGTAGAGGCCGTAGTAGAGGCTCCGGACGAGATTGTAGCTAAAGTTAAAATAACTAGGATAATAATAATTAGCTATCGTATTATTATATCTACTATAAGCGTTTAATAGCTTATACTAGTAAGTAGTACTTCTTTAACCCTAAATCTAAGAGTACCTCTTAAGATAGAGTTAATATAGCTATAGCTAGTACTTCTAATTCAAAAAAGGACTTAAATTCGAAGGAGAAATCCGAAAATAAGATTTTAATAAGCTTCGCCGAAATAAGCTTATTAGCCGTTAATATTATAGCTATATTAATAGATAATAATAAATAGTATACTTAGATAGTAGACTCTAGCGTATTAGCGTATATAATACCTTATTATATAAATTTCATTAATTTCACGCTACTTATTACTAATATAAAGCTCCTAAATAGTTATTAAGTATAGACTAAAGGATATAGTAATATTATCCTAAACTTTTTAAATAGAAATAATATTTCTAAGCTTAAGCTACTTAGAGTCTAGTATATTCCTTCTTTTAATATAAACCTTATTTTCTTATAATAACTTACGAAGGATTCTAGTATTAAGACTCGATTTAATAAGATATACGGCTCCCTATATAGGGAGGAAGAGCTTATTATTACGATAAAGTAGGAGAACGGTTAATATTAGGTTCGTATCTATAATAGTAATAGCCTTATTAATATACTTAGAGCTCTATCTATTTAACTATTCTATATATTTAGTAATAGCTACGTACCTGCTATAGATTTAGCTATAGCTTCTTAAATCGGTAAGATTTAACCTATTTTAATAGACCTAGCTTATCGCAGAGCCTATTATATAGGTAAGTAGAAGGTAAAGTATATACCTAAATATACCGAAGGAATTAATATTAAAAAGGGATCTAGTATTAAGTACCCTTATCCTCCTTATATTCTTAGTAAAAGCTATACCTTACTCTTTAGACGAAGTAAGTATATTAAGACTATACTAGCGTAGAAGCTTTATATTAATATTTAGGATCCTATCTCTATTATAGGCGTTAGAGGTAATCGTTATTTTATAATAGTTACTAATAATACTACTTACTTCTATTAGGTCTTCCTATTAAAGGCGAAGAGCGAAATTACTAATAAAATTCGTATATTAGTAACCTATTTTTTAATATAATTTAACTATAAAGTTAAGATAATTTTAGGCGATAATACGTAAGAATATATTAAAATCGCTACTTTTTACGAAGAAAACGGTATTATTTAGGATCCTATTCCCTCCTATATACCTTAGCTTAACGGTATTATAGAGATTAGGAATCGTTAGCTTATTAAGCTACTAATCGCTATATTAGCTAAAAATTAGCTTCCTAAATATCTATAGGGCGAGCTACTTTTAGGTATTAATTATATAATAAACTATCTCTAGTAGTCTACTATTAATATAACTCTATATAAAGCTTTCTATAGTAAAAAGCTAGATATTTTAAATCTATATATACTTAGCTACTAAGCTTAGTATCTAATTCTAAAGGAACGTAGGGTAGATAAGCTTTCTCTGTATATAGCCGAAGTAAGGCTAGTAGACTATAGTACTAATAGATATTAACTCTATAATATTTATTTAAAGAAGATCGTAGTCTCTTATAATATAGTCTTTAATAAGAATATAACGAAGGATCTACCTAAGCCTACGTATAATCTTGATATAGAGCTAAAGTTAGTTCCTACGTAATCTATAGCTAATTAATACCGTTATATACTATCGGATTTCCTACCGGCTAATAGTAATTAACTAATTTAGCTAGATTTAGCTAATAGCCTTAATAAGCTAGTATAGCTAGTAACTCTATCTCCTTATATTCTAATAGGAGACCTACTATTATCTAAGCGGTCTAATATACTACTTTCTTTATTTAAACACGAAGTCTAACTTAAAAAGCTTCGTGAATAGATTAAGCGGAGATTCGCCTATAAATAGAATAAATATATCGACGATAGCCCTTAAACTATAGAGGATAGTTCCGAAACTATCGAGGGTAGTCCTAGAAATATTAACGATAATCTTTAAGCTATAGAGGGTAGTTCTAAAACTATCGAGGCTAATCCTAAAACTATCGAGAGTAGTTCTTAAACTATACCTAAGATAGATCTTTAGTATTCCTTATAAGTCTATAAGAAGACTTAAGTAGCTATAGAGTTAGAGGAATATTTATATTCTCTTAAGCTTTTAAATATAGCTCTAGCTAATTATATTAAATACGCTACTTTTTTAATTCGTAGTATAACTATAGACTTATAACTACTTCTAAAGCTTTTATATTAAGCTTTAGCTTAGTTAACGCTATATAAACTAGATAGCTAGTAGGATATAATATAAAATTATAGTAAGGATAAATAGACTAAATAGATTAAAGCTATAGATAAAGAAATACAGAAGTAGCTAATAAATAGTACTTAGTATATATATAATCTTCCTACTAAGGATACTAAAAAGATACTTCTTCCGCTTCGATAGGTCTTTTGTATTAAGGATAATAGGACCTATAAAGCGCGTCTCGTTATAAAAGGGTTTAAGTAATATAAAGGAATCGATTATCTTAATATTTATATAAGTATAGCTAAAGCTTTAAGCTTTAAAATATTCTATATAATCGCTACGTATTTCGGCTAGTAGATATATTATATTAACTTTATTATAGCGTTTCTTAATATAGAGCTTCTTAAAGAAATCTATATTTAACTTCCTAATAGTTTTAAAGAGCCTAGAAAATATAGCCTTCTTTTAAAGACTTTATATAGTCTAAAACAGAGTCCTCGCGAATAGTATAATACTATCTATAGGGCTCTAATAGTAATTAGATTTATTCGCTTATAAGCGGACTATTCGGTATTTATATATATTAAATATAAGCTCTATCTTCTTATATATATTAATAATATACTAATTATTACGCCTTTAGATATATCTCTTATATAGCTTAAGGACTATATTCGAAAATCCTTCGATATTACTAATAATAGTACTACTACGCGATTCCTTATAATTAATATTATTTATATAGATAGTAAGATAAAGCTCTCTTAGCTTATCTATATTCGAAAGGTCCTCGCGAAATTCAATCTACAAGATATATATATAGTCCCTACGCTATTTTATAATAAGAAGATCCTATAACCGCGTAAGGATACTATAACTCCGGCGGAAGTTAAAGCTTACTATAAGATAGTAGGCTTACTTATTTAGCTAATAGTTAATATATAACTAGATATTATATTCGTAGTTATAAAGCTTATAAGATATACGTATAACCCCTCCGCGAAGTATATAACTATATTAAAGTATATCTTTCGATATCTTAAGGGTTCTAAAACGCTTACTATTACGTATTCTTACTTACTAGACCCCCTCTTTAGATTCGTTAATACAGATTAGGCCGGTAAATATATAGATAGTAGTATATTAATCTCCGGCTTCCTTTTTAAGCTTACGAATAGTATAATTACTTAGGCTTACAAAAAGTAAATATACGTTACTCTTTCCTCTACAGAAAGTAAGTATATAGCTATATCTTTAGCTATCTAAGAGGTATTATAGCTATAGCTTTTCCTTAAGGAACTCGATATAGAGTCCCTTTTATAACTTCCTACTATAATCTATAAGGATAACTAAGGCGCTATTTACCTTACTAAAAGCTATAATTTATACTAACGAACGAAGTATATCAACATTAAATACTATTATATTAGAGACTAAGTCTCTAGGGGGGTATATAAATTCGTTAAAATCTCTACTATAGAGTAGGCCGTAGATAGCTTTACTAAGCCGCTATAGCGAGTCTAATTCGAGAGGTTTCTATACCTTTTAGGCATAAAAAAGCTCTGATTTAACGGCTATTTAATAGTTTTTTAACAGCCTTTATAGCGAGCTTAATTCTAAGGGTTTAAACACCTTTTTAAGCTCAAAAAGCTATATTAAGGCGTTATTAATATATTTATATGATCACTTTTCATGTTTTTCGTGTTTTGAGTGAGATTGGTGGATCGAGGTCTAGGGGGGTGTTGAGATAGCTTAGTGGTTTAGCGCGTCTTACCAGCGTGGTGCGCGCCTACGCACACCACCTTCGTAGCTTAGATAGGCACCTCTCACCAGATACAATCTCACCATTCCTTTCTCCCCTCTTTTAGGTCTGCTACGTTCTCCCAGTAGCCTCCAATAGCTATATCCAATCGTACACGAGCTACATATCCCATCAGGGAAAGTCTACCACCGCTGCGTGTTGAAGTAGGCACTCTATGGCACGTGTAAGACTGGGCTGAAGATGTTTTTGACAGTTGGTCAATCCCCGGCTAATGGAGGTTTCCAGGCCCTTTTGCCTTGTTCAAGAATGTATAGCATTATGAGGGTTGCTTGAAGTCCTCCAATGTACAGAAGGGCTGATCTGTAGACGATATGCGTATCCAGCATGGGACCCATCCATCCATGGAAATTGGGTGTGTAATTGCCGCTCGCCCAGAGATCCGGTGGATCCCCACCGATCTGCAAATGCTGCAAACACCGGGGAGCATGCATGCCTCGGGTATCTTTTTTCGGCTCCTCCCCCGATATGATGTCAAATCCGCTTTAACAACAGAACGCATCTTAAGTCCATCAGAGTCCGCCTACGTCGTTTTCTAAAGGCAACTGAACTCAATTATCTGATCTCTCCTCCAGCTTATCAGGAAGATCATGTCTGCACCCAGAATCATGACTCGCTTCCTGCGACCCTCGACAGGAGTATTGAATGCTCGCCACATCTCGGGTCTTCAGCGTTCCTTCGGCACCTCCGGACTACGCTTCAAGAACGAACAAGATGGATACATGGGCAAGCTCGAGCACTTCACAGGAGGCCGCCAGGATCAGGGGCCTGCGAAACCCGAGTTAGAGGTTGGAGAAATGGAAGGCATCACATTCAAGGTCGAGCCTTTGAAGAGGAAGAACGAAGATAAGGCGACAATGCGGGCCCGTTTACTATGTACGTTGATCCACAACTCATCCTCTCTCTGCGCATCTCATTTGCGCGATTCGGCATGAGTAAGAACATTACCGGCTAACCAGAGACCCCACACAGATCAAAGCCGTAAGCGCGGTATCCTCGAGTCCGACCTTCTTCTCTCAACCTTTGCCGACGTGAACCTGGGTAAAATGTCTCATGCCCAGCTGCAAGAATACGATCGCTTCTTGGACGAGAACGACTGGGACATCTATTACTGGGCCACGCAGGACCATCCCTCCGAGTTGCCTGACAGCGCGAAGCCGCCCAAGGAGGACACCGTCACAGAGACGTGGATGAACACGGGTGCTAAGAGTGGCGAGTGGGCGCAAACCGTTGGTGCATTCAAGGCGGCGTACCGACCTGTGCCCTCACGTTGGGCGGACTCGGAGATCTTGCAGTTGTTGCGGGCGCATGTGCAGGATAAGAGCGCCACCGGCTTTGAATCTGCCAAGAAGAAGAAGACCGAGGCGGGCAGTGGCTTGGGTCGGATGCCTGATGTGCAGGTCTTTAACAACTAAGAGATTATGGCCCTCGATGGAGTGAGATTGGCCTGCTATATGCACCATGTACGATTAAGTGTTATGGAGGTCTGTTTTTATGACCCATGCTGTATATTTTTTGGCGCTTGAGTTGTCTCGATTTACTCAAAATGAACATCTCCGAATCACGATGACGCCAGCTTTTTCTCAAGCGGCTATATGTATATCATTTGAGCTTCTTTCAAGTCATACAATAGGTGACGAGACGTGCAGCCCATACATGCTATATACTCTCTCAATTAGACCGGGCGGCGGAGAGATGATTATGTAAACTCGAATTGACGGCCCGGACCCGGGCAACCTTAGAACCTTGAACCCGACGAGGACGAGGTATCACCTCGACTTCAGCCTGAAACAATGCCAATCTTGTTCCTGATGGGATGTTCAGAAAGTAAACGAAGGTGGTTGCTGGTGAGGGATGCCTAATCTCTGAATAAACATGGCATATATTTACTACGTACTGAGCCGTATCAGATCAAGATAAGGTTTAAAATTGCCTGTTCAGTCCATTCGGTCCTCGTGGCTTAATATTCCTCGCCAGAGACTGTGTTCACCAAACTCCGAGGTAGAAGGTCGACAAAGATAATATTATGGTGCACCAACTTGTTCGACTATGATTATGGAATTGAAGGACCTGCTGATCATCGATGCGGCAAGCTCGTTCATTTGTATCTAAACCGCAAGTCGATATACTTCGACCTTGATACAACCGCTCTCGTATCACGTGGTCTTCGCTTAAATGTAGGGCACGGCGGAACCACACAAGGCGGGAACCAACCGGGTTAGGGCTCGAGCCGGCACGCAGCAAACCTCCTCCCTCCCTCTGCGATTTTATCTCACCAGCGTCAACGACCTACTCCGCCATACCTCTCTCCTTCATCGTCTCACTCCAATCATGGCTGAGCAGTTGGTTCTTCGCGGCACCCTCGAGGGCCACAATGGCTGGGTTACCTCCCTTGCCACCTCTCTGGAGAAGTAAGAGTTGGATCGCTTCAAAAGACCGCGCAACGAGAGAATATGTCTGACTTGAAATTCGGCTTCTAGCCCCAACATGCTGCTCTCCGCTTCTCGCGACAAGACCCTGATCATCTGGAACCTTACCCGCGATGAGCAGGCCTATGGCTACCCCAAGCGCAGCCTGGAGGGCCACTCTCACATCGTCTCCGACTGTGTATGTGACCTGAATTTTCCATCTCTTCTAGTCCAATACCGCCACGAAAACGCCGATTGAGTGATGGAATCGAGTCGAAGAAAGACTGCGGATATTGGACTCAGTGGAAGCAACTGGAATTGGGCAATGGCTGACCGCGCGCGATGTTTTCTTTCGTATAGGTGATCTCCTCCGACGGTGCCTACGCCCTGTCTGCGTCTTGGGACAAGTCTCTCCGTCTGTGGGAGCTCGCCACCGGTAACACCACCCGCACTTTCGTCGGCCACACCAGCGATGTTCTGTCCGTCTCCTTCTCCGCCGACAACCGTCAGATCGTCTCCGGTTCCCGTGACCGCACCATCAAGCTGTGGAACACCCTCGGTGACTGCAAGTTCACCATCACCGACAAGGGCCACACCGAGTGGGTTTCCTGCGTCCGCTTCAGCCCCAACCCCCAGAACCCCGTCATTGTCTCCGCTGGCTGGGACAAGCTCGTCAAGGTACGCTTCTATTCCCGGTCGCCCCCTCGATTGCCGATTGCTTTGCAATGCCTCTCTTTATCTTTCCGATCCCACATGATGTTTGCATATTCTACGTATTTGCTACTTCAGAGCCCCCGGTGGCTATGAGACAACCAATCACCCAATGCCTGATGGAAATCCCGGAATCAATGCTTTATTTGGCAATGATTTTGAGGAAGACAACGAGAAATGACTTTCTTGGCTTGAACCTGCTTTCACCACGTTGAAGGATCGCAATTGTGCTAACAAGGTTTCTTTCTCGGGTGTATTAGGTCTGGGAGCTCGCTTCCTGCCGCCTGCAGACCGACCACATCGGTCACACCGGTTACATCAACACCGTTACCATCTCCCCCGATGGATCTCTTTGCGCCTCCGGTGGCAAGGACGGTACCACCATGCTGTGGGACCTCAACGAGTCCAAGCACCTCTACTCCCTCCACGCCGGTGACGAGATCCACGCCCTTGTCTTCTCCCCCAACCGCTACTGGCTGTGCGCTGCCACCAGCAGCTCCATCACCATCTTCGACCTCGAGAAGAAGAGCAAGGTTGATGAGCTCAAGCCCGAGTACGTCGAGAAGGGCAAGAAGAGCCGTGACCCCGAGTGTATCTCCCTCGCCTGGTCCGCCGACGGTCAGACTCTCTTCGCTGGTTACACTGATAACAAGATCCGTGCCTGGGGTGTCATGTCTCGCGCATAAATGGGTTGTTTGATTGGGTGTGAGCGAACTCAAAGAAAGGAGGAGGCCTCTTTTTGATCTATCGTCAAGGGAATCAAAAAAAAGTTCAAAACCAGAGCAAGATGGGCATTGATTTGGTTTGGGATGTATGAGCCACGAGCAATTAAGCGCTTCTCACCCACGAGTGAGAAGGTTTTCTGACACGCCTTAGCTTACTTGATTCACCATTAAAATCCAATGTCTGGAATGTAAGCAGGGCGTGTGATGTTCTAATACCACATAAGGCATCAAAATGTTTTCCTTTTTTTTCTCCATATGGTCCACTCATAATACCACCGTAAACTGGAGGTGAATTCGATATTTAGACGTGCAGCACATCGTTTTGTCGGAAGATATGGCAACTTGTACTGGTCTGTGTCGTGACTAGTGTTGTTCCTAATCAAGATTCAAACTGGCTATGCGCTTTTTCTTGCCTCTGGTGGAATGATTCCGTTTTTTCGAATGAAACTACATGTGGTACTGGACGGCTTCGTGCTCCTGGAAGTCTGGAACCTCCTCCATCTGGTGTCCTGATAGTGCCTGCCGCAGTTGATTCATAGCGGAGCGGAATCCTAGTACTAGAAGTTGAGAAAAAGCACCTGGCTACTGAAGGGAAAATCACAATTAATTCATTAATTCAATCCTCACATGGAGTAAATATTGAGGTGTCATCGACGGATATCTTTCATTTGATTCGGACTGGAACTTTGGAGTTCTATTGGTATTGTACAAAAGTTATGACAAGCACTGGTCCACCTTCCTTCTGCGAAGTTGTACACACTGCTAGATACAGTTCTTTATATCTTCAAGCGCTTCAATGCCTCGTCGGCCATGGCGATGCCATCCTCGTAGCCCAGTCCCTGAGCCAGCGATTTGGCCTCCCTATATCGCTGCAGCGCTACCTCCGGCCTCTTCTGAAGCTCGGCGATCTCGCCAAGGTTATATGTTGCAGCCACGCATGTAATATCACACTCCTCGTCTCGGACAGGCGGCATGATATACGCAGCAACATCAATGGCCTTTGGGCCCATTGACGAGCAGCGTCAATGGTCTGCTCTTTCGAGACTGCTTGTTTCTCCTGAGAACGAGGTCTGGCCGGGAGCTGGACCTGGCCGACCATCGCGCTGGCGACGCTGTTCAAAAGCACAACCTGCTTACATGAGGGTGCGTTGCCCTCTGCGGTTCGAATCAAGTCCAATGCGCGCAGGTAGAGGGGCATTGCGAGCTCGGCGCGGTCCTTCGCTATATATGTATCCGCGAGCTCTGACAGAGCGGTCGCAATCTCGGTCATACTCAGCCATGACTCGCTGTTACCGTCGTCCGAGGTTCCTCCCCCAATTGGAAGGCCGAGTTTCTGCCGCCTGTTGAGTTCTTTCAGACTTAACTCTACGGCGGCGACCTGAGCCTCTTCGGCTTTCTTCTCATCTTGCATGTAGTCACTTGCGTACAGCTCGGCGAGTTTCATCTCGATGCCAATCACTTTCTTGAGGGCTCGATCGCGCTGCCTCGTCTCGAATTCTTGGGTCTCCCTCATTTGCTGTAGGGTTGTCTGCAGCTCCTGGTCGTTGATTGGGACATTTGGTGGTGCGTTCAGCGCTTTCAAAGCCTCTTTCTCGAGAGTCTTCGTGTCCGAGGCAGCTATCTCTGACTTGCGACCCTCCTCGATCCATTTCAATGCTTCCATTTTTGTTCGTTCAAGCACCTCAACCGCGGGCTTCACTAGTCCAGACTTTTCCAACATCATGGCAACTTGAAGTTTGATACCCAAGATCTCATCAGAGAAAGGGTGCATGCCCATTTCCAAGCCGATTTTCAGGGCCTCCTTGTAGGCACTCAATGCTTTCGGTGGGTTGAGGCTGATCTCAGTGTAGTACACCGCAGTCCGCAGCTTCTCGGTGACTGGCGGCGGAAATTTGTGGTATTGTGGCTGAACACGAGTCACCTCCACGTAGGAGACGTAGGCGAAAACCGCGATACCACCGACCACGGAGAAAATGGCCAGAGGAAGCAAGATTGGATTTTTGCGGAAGACTCCCTTTGAGGCCTCGCGGTATTTCATGCGAATCTTCTGGGCAGTGGTGAGGTGGCGAGTGTGGAGTGATGATATATAGTTGAGAGTGCGTCTTGGGGATTTCGAACATGGTGTTGGGCGAGCGCTATGAGTCTGTATTGATCGTGTCAATGGCTGTCGCTGCGCTCGTAGAAGCTTCGTAGCTTGGGCGCAGACGCGCCGCGAGGCTGCGTGATACATCGGCGTTGCTTGGGAGATGGATTTTAGCAGAATGACTCAATTGTTTATGTTTCAGAAGGGAAGTGCCGTGCGAGATCATGGGCCACAAGGTTGGCGACGAAGATGTCTGCAAAGCAAGCCGTGCGGGAGCGGAGGAAGCAAAGTTGTAAGGTGGAATTCCGCCGCACTCCGCTTTTCCGCCGCAATCATCTCGATCGAATGACGTCGCTAGGAGGGATGTATGTTCTTGTCTCTCGCTTCAGCTTTGCTTTGAATAATTATTGTCACACAACCGGACACCTACTTCTTGGCGACATTTCTCTGAAGGACAGACTGAAACCTGCTACATAATCTTCGAGGTTTGCATTCTATCCAGAGATGTGTGGAAGATACGCGCTTGGCGTGGTGAGCCTGATACGCCTGTCCCCACCTCTTATATACACATATGATCTAACCAACAAGGAACGACAGCGCTTAGCCTTCATCCAACAGCAGCTTCAAGAACGAGGGCTGCAAGTCGATGAAGCACCAGATGATGATGAAGTCCGTGAAACATACAATTTTGCACCCGGGAATATTGGTGTGGTGTATCGCGCCGAGGCTACCGGCGCCAAGGAGCCATCTGAAAAAGATAACGAAGCGCGCAATGAGCCTCAACAGACTGCTCCAGCAAGTGAAGTCCAAGGTGATACCGGGAAAAATGGCTCGGCGTCTGGAGTACATCCCAAATACAAACTTCAGGGCATGAAGTGGGGGTTGATTCCTTTCTGGACGAAACGACAGCCTGACTACGGCTCCATGATGCGCACCATCAATTGTCGGGATGACTCGCTTACTGAGAATCGAGGCATGTGGACGACTATGAAGCAGCGCAAAAGATGCCTGGTGATATGTCAAGGCTTCTATGAATGGCTGAAGAAGGGACCGGGTGGTAAGGAGAAAGTTCCGCATTTCGTTCGGCGAAAGGATGGTGATTTGATGTGTTTCGCTGGGTTGTGGGATTGCGTCCAATATGAAGGTCAGTACTGCACGAGGCCAAATGTCTTTCGGGTCACGAGTACTATGATGCCTCTCCATGCTGCCGAAAATGAAGGAAAAATCATTACTCACGCTCGAGTCTACAGGATCCGACCAGAAGCTCTACACATACACAGTGATCACAACATCTTCCAACTCGTACCTGAACTTCCTGCATGACAGGATGCCCGTGATCCTCGATTACGGCAGTGATGCAATGCGAAAATGGCTCGATCCCTCGCGAAAGACTTGGTCCAGTGAACTACAGTCCATCTTGAAGCCTTACGAGGGTGAACTCGAATGCTTCCCTGTGTCCAAAGAAGTGGGCAAAGTCGGAAATAACTCACCCGATTTTATTATCCCAGTCGACAGTAAAGAAAATAAAAGCAATATCGCCAATTTCTTCGCCAATTCCAAGAGCAAAGACGCTTCACCGAAGAAACATACTGATATTAAGGTCGAGGACGTCAAGGCTGAACAACGAGATGCTCCGCATGGCATCAAGAGGGAGCTCTCACTCGAAGGTCTCAATCCTGATGAAGGCAACGAGAACAAAAAAAGAAGATCCACCAAGATACCATTTCTCCCTCGCCACAGAAAGGCCGGGCGAGGAGTGCCACCCATAATACGCCATGGAAAAAGTCGAGCGGATCGAAGCCCGCAGATGGATCTCAGAGAATAACGAGGTTTTTCAAGAAATAGGATCTTAAGTTTAGCAATCAACGTTGTTCTCTAGCAAAGTCGTAACACACTGGACAGAGATGTCCTGGATCGTAAATCAAACCAACTGTATTTCTCGAAGGCCATGGTGGCCTTCCAACAGCGGCTTCAGATGTACTATAAGTATCTCATGGGTTGAAATAGCAACGAGGCAATGCCCACTTGGAAATTAGGGTGGCTTTCAATTTTTAGGAAGTCCTTCGCTGCAGTAGACAGTCGACTGACAAGGACCGACATTTTCCAGATCACCACACGGAGTGAAATTCTATCCTCCATTATCGTACAAAAACCTCAAGAGTTAGTCAAATTCTACCATGCTCGTAAAAACTCACTGCTGGTCTAATTCCCGCAGACGTTGCACGAGCTTCTCTCGCATGAAGGGTGTCAAGCCCAGACTGTTTGCAAACAAGAACAATCATTAGCACCTCGAATCTTAGGGAGATTAATAGAACCTCTCCTAGACACAACTTACATGCCGTCGCGAGTGACCAATCGGTATGTGCCTGCCAAAGAAAAACCATGGGTTAGGTCGGAAGGTGAGGGACGTGTTCAATTGCAGACTTACCGCTTGCTTGATATTTGCCATTTCCACCAACAAATTGACCATTCCCATCAACTTCGAGACTGCCGAAAATATCCTCTGGCCTATTGGACAATTAGCCTTGTCCCTGTTCATCTCGACCGAATGACCATCGCACCATGCAGTTCTGCCGAATTCAGGAGCTCGCCTCCTATCAGAGAGATGGATCCAACCACCATGTCCACCACCACCGGCACCACCTTGGCCGCTTGCTCCCCCACTGGAATCCTCAGCCTCGACATGCTTTCTGGTAGATCGTTTGCTGGACACGAGAACGCCACCACTGTAGAGATTTGCACCGGATTGGGATATCATGACTTGTGCTTGAGACTGTGCCTCCGGATCTTCGTGGGCGTGCTTGGCGAAGACCTCATGAAGAATGCTGAGGAATTTAGGATTCTCTCTCACTGAATCCAGGGTAGGTGGTAGCTTGTTGGTGACTCCAATGGCGAGATCTGTATTAACAGGCTCGGTCGATAGAAGAGAAAGTATATTTGAATCGCCATTGGTTTTACTGGGAAAGACATACTGTGCAAATGTTAGCCAACATTAATATGAGGTAATGAATGGTACTTTGTCGCTGTTCCCTTACAATGTGAGGATTGCTCTCGAGTGAAGACAGGGGGCGTATCTGCGACCACCTGAAGGATGTGATGGCATGCCGAGCTAGACTCCCCGTGGTGAAGCTTGATTTAAACATCTTGAAAAGCTGTGATGAGCAATTCCAGTGGAAATTGTTCAAGCGATGTCTTCGAATCTCCGATCTCCGAGCGTGCCCTATCATGCGGTCATCGTGCTGATCGAGGCGGTCTGATGGGCGGTGTAGCAGAATATCCAAGGCCCATCCACGTGAAGAGCAGTTCTAGGATGTTGATGTCTACGTCTGGAGCGAGAGTTGTGCGCAAACAGTCCTGCAATTGCAGATTGAAGCTATGATCGCGTGACTTTGGGCGCCCTCAATCAATGTATAACGAATTGGTGGTCCATCAAATGCATTCTTGAGATTTTTTCAGAGCTCTTTAGAAGTGGGCGCATTCAACAGTTCGCGCAGCCCAAGGTTGACCCGAACTGGTGTTGGTCAGTGTATTCGACTTCGGATCACACAATTTTTGTTTGCTCTGCGACCGTAGACACTACCTCCCCCTCTCACCATGGCTACTCCCTCAGCTAAACCAGGCGCGACGCCAACCCACCTGACCTCTTCTCCCCACCCAACGTCAGCGCCTCTTCGATCAATAGCACACAAATCACCGTCAACACGAACGCCAGCAGCATCGGCCCCCGGTTACGCAGCACAAAACAGCATATCCTCTCAGGCTCATCAGTACGCGACACCTCTAGCAGTGCCAGGCACCGGCGACGACCCTGTCAACTTCAGTTCACCTTCGGCGCTGCTCGCCCTGGGCAGCTTCACGGGTATCAGCCCGGCAGCTATGATCCAAGAGAACATCCCCGGCCACAACATGACCGACGGCGATATGCAAACAATGGGAATACAGGGAATGAAACTGGAAAGAGCGGTGCGCGACAGCAACGAGGAACAAAGGCGACGAATTCAGGACGTGGTTCAATGTCTGCAAGTACGAGTCGCTGGCCGAGGAGTGTCTCGCGAGGGCATCGAGAGATTGAGTCAACTAGAGGGATTTGACTCGTTGTGGGGTGATAACAATCTCAATATTGCGGGTAATTTCGTTGATCTCGAGATTGACTTTTATCCTGGTCAAGATGTGGTCAAGGATGTCAGCTTGCGATACGCGACCCCCGACTATCAGGAAGGAGAAAGACGAGACAAGGCTTCCGAGGTCTTGAAAAGGAATCTCGTGCAGTCACTTGAGGATGTTGAGCATGGTAGGTGGAGGTCACTGCAGGCGTTCCACGACAATCTTCACTGGCTGAGGAAGCTCGACAAATTCAGCCAACAAGTCAACTGTTTCGAAGCCCTGGAAGGTCTCGAGACGAATTTCCAAAGAATCTGGTCCGCAGAAGGAAAAACTGAGAAGTACGGTGGTGAATATGAGCATCTTTGTGCAGGGATCATCGGACGCCCCAGTATGCACAAGGGAACACGTATCGGACTTGGGCTGGAATACTGGGTTGAACAGGCCAAAGTGCTGGACGCCAAGACTGGTCTCCCTTCTGAGGCAATGGCGGTCGATCAGGCGCAAGGTGCGAATGTACATACGCCAGACGAGCAGCAAAAGATCTGGACAGTGATGGTCGAGTGTGAAGAAGGCTACCCATCTTTGCGCATTTCTAAAGAATGGGTTGGAAGTGATGTCTTTACAAATGACAACCAAGAACCATCAGAAGGCGACGTCCATCCAAAAGTGGTGAAGTGGCTTGATCCCCCACAGACCATGCGCCTCTCTCACGGCGATCATCCAGACCCCATGGCATTAGACTCTAGCATGCTAGAATCCACGCCCCCAAACCGTCGCTTCGTTGCTAGACTCGATCCGCCGCTCCACGTTCCGATCCTTGCAGCGTCGGAGATCTACCGCCATATGGGCATGCAACTTCCCCCGGAGTTCAAGATGTTCACATACGACAGTCTGGTTGCTTCTGAAGGGGCACCAACAGACGCCGTACCACAACCTGGTCGAAGGCGATGTCGAAAGCCTGTTGAGACTTTCGATTCAAGTGGCTCGCCATACACAAATTACCACGATTACACTTTTCAGGCGTTCGAGTCTGTCGCTGGTCGCACCATTCGTGACCTTCCATTTTCACATCCCCGACAGATTGCTGAAGTCGTTCCGGTATGAACCCTTGTTGATTCATTTCAAGCCACGCGAATCACTTATTTGTCTAGATGCTAATCCCCTATAGGTGTTCCGCCAATATGCACTGATGGAAAGTCTGATTCGCGAAGTAACTAGCGGCTCCCTCCAGGAGAAGAAGGGGCCGCGAGATTCCACGAATGACGCCGCACTCGGTGACCCAACCACACCAAACTTGGACCTATTCCTTCAAAACGATACGATTACCCTCTGCAATGACGACCCCAATGAGGAGAAGCTAAGTAATCTTTTTGGCGACGATTTCTCAAACGCCTTCTCTGGCTCTGCGGCATCGAATCTAACACCCCATCACACAACTACATACCTTGACGATGTCCGAGTGGAGGTGACTTTGCGGACACCAATCGGCCAAGCGCCAGCTTTGATGCTTCTCGTGACCGACTCGAAGAATTTCCCTCCCGGAGCCTTTGAAAACGAGCCCGTACAGGTATCCCTCTCGTTTGAAGTCGGTCTCAATGGACGGATCACTGTCATTGATGCGGTCCACGTGGGTGGCTCGAGACACGAAGGCGAGGACACAGAGATGCAAGGGGCTGATCCTGCCCGACCAAGCTTGTATGCTATACGCGAGAAACTTGCTCAGGTTCTGGAAATCTCGCAGAATCTAGGGATTCTGGTCGAGTGGGTCCTCCGTTGGCTACGGAAGCGAGCTGCAAGCGGTTGAGTCTGGCGCTAGTCAGCCCTCAAGACTCTCCAGGTGACCACGAAACTTTATGATAATTGAAAAGTTTATCCTCAATATCATGATCTGCAGATCTGTAGATCTGCAGGGTTCACGGGCCAGTCAAGCAAGCGCCCAAAGCCAGGATGTCAGACCTTTGTAGAGACCATTCATCTATGCACACAGGTCGACTCGTTATCAGACTGAAGTGTTCTTCTTTCGGTAACACAGAGGTGTGAGCTAGAAACTCTTGTCGCAGCGCATCTGATCAACAAGAGCGAAGATGTTGTAGTTGTACTAAGACCTTTCATCAACCAAGGTATTAAAGTCAGTGCCGGTCTTGAATGTTGCACATGTGCCCTGAACCAGTCCTTACTCTTTTGTTCTCTTAATTGCATTGTGACAAGCTGATGGATGGCGTCACAGTCAGGAGCAACTTCAAAAAGGCTTTTTTCTGTATAAGACAGGGAACGACTAGATCATAGTTCGAGCGCCCTCCAAGGACTAAGAGTTCAGAAAGTACCCTTCGTTCAGTGGATGTCTCGCACCCTCGTAAAATGTGAAAAATGCACATGTCCTGTCATTTCCGACGATATTTTCGTGTTTACCTTGGTCAATATGAACACCTACTCGGCAACTCACCCATCACAACAGATATGCTATTTCCCATGGTCACGCTCAACGCATATCTCGGTGTCCAACCTTACGCATTAGAGGGCGAAATCCAGACCAGGCAACCATCCCGTCATCCTCAAATCTCACTTTTTCTCTCTCCTCCAACCATCCCCCAATCTCTCATTAGTCGCTTCTCGGCACTCCCGTCTCCTCGATCCTATCTTCAGTCGTCCCCTTGGTCCAAATTGCAATCCTCTCTGGCACGACGGTTCCAGTTCCGTACGATTTCCGGCGTCGCTGAAACCTTTCGTCGTCGCCGGCAGAACCCACTCCAAGCATGGATAAACGCAAATTATCAGTTCGCATTGGCCGACGGCACCACAGGGCACAGCGGGCTTCCATCAAGCACATACTACTCTGTACGTGACGTGCTGAAAAGGTTTACGACTTCTTCCAGCTACTTCTGGCCAGTCCCTGGATGCATTTCACAGGAAGCGCCTGCGATGGCAACGACATCGCCCATGCAACCGTTCGCTTGTTGTCGCCCTCTATACCAGCTGAGGCACTGTGGTACATTGGTACGTTCTTCACAGGCGGATTGGAGAAGGTTCGGTTCTTTCGCCTCGCCAGATGATGAGATTTTCGACGGACGAAAGCATATAATGCATTGAGAAAGAAGGGGAGCAGTGCAGACCGGGAACGAGATAAGCGAAGGCACCCCGGGAGGACTACGGAGATGGCAGTGGTGCAGGAGTCGGTTGTTGTCTGACGCAGGAGATTCGTCTCGTGTGACTTGGTCTCACTAGTGAAGTTGAAGCGGTCGTGAGGTGAGGGCGCTTGGGTGTTGATCTCCGAGGGTTTCACGTGGGTGGACGTCTATTTCTCATGGAGGACACGAACGTATCATAGTTTCAGGCTAAATGAAAAGGAAGTGATCCAGAGAAGGATACTTCCAGAATGAGAACATCAGCCCTCTGAATTCTGCAGAATTCGGACGTTATCATAGCTGGCCCCCTGCCCAGAGCTGCAAGTGGTTTGTGTCAATCTGATAACCGGAATGTATTCATCTGAGAGCCGGTAAAGTAAGCTTCCTGAATTGATCAACTACTTCACTGAAACATGCATTTTCTCGATACTGGTGAGGTCGGAGGGTGTATCTTGAGTTCAATGACCTCTAACTACTGATATACTATTGATCATCGTGGCCCGTTTAGTCACTCCTAGCTTCCACCGTATCCGATCTCTTTGGGTGGATCCAGGTTTTTAGATCCCTTAGAATCACGAAATACGAAGGACAGCGAGGTAATCATATCGTCTTTGAGAAATCTACGCAGTAAGGTCGTTCGTTGTTGGTCCTTCATATGCCGTACATTAGGCAGAAAGTTAGTCCACATTAACGTCCTTTCGAGGTGTGGCCCTGCAGCCCAAGGTGTAGATGTAATGAATCCGGTATGACGTAGGCCTTGGCGGGTATCCTTAGACTGTCCATGTCGCTAGGACCAGAGCGGGAAGGTCGAACTCCAATTTTCACGTGATTGTTCTGTCATTTTGTTTTGATGCTGTATTAATCAAGAGACTGGACCCGTGTTTGCTACTCCTTAGAGCCCTTACCGCCTACCGATTTCCCGACCGTGCACACCGGAAACTCACTAAGAAGTTCTCTTTACCACAACACTTTTATCTGTATCATAATTTTATATACTTCCTTAAGACTTGAAAGGGCTGTAAGAAGGTCGAATCTTAGAATTATTTTTGTAGGGCCGGTGATTTATTTACAGAAACGGGTGGATGCTAGATCGCGGACTTCGAGAAGTTGAAGTGTTGAGTCGGAAAGCAAAGGCAGACCCGTATTTTATTTTGGAAGTCAAGTACTTTCAAAACGACGAACGTAATAAAACCAAAAATTGACCTTACTATTTCGATCCTAGCGAGGTGGACAGTCTAAGGACACCCGGCCTCGGCATGTTCCAGCACAGTCCGTCTACCGCAAATGCCCGAGAATGACAGTAGCAAAAAAGACAGAAAAAGCAAAGAAAAAGAAAACGTGGAGAGAACGTGACGAATGCTCACGAGGGTCCCATCGACACAGGCTCGAGCCCCCGCAGATCTTCTTGTTCTCAGGTGGCGATGGCATCATTCGAGTTGTGAGCACACATCTTCGACGGTAAATGGGTCAATGCAGGAAGTGGTTACCCATCTGTCCGGGAACCTGATCCGATCGAGAAACACGGAGATTTGCTGAACGATTTGGGTGATGTGCTGTGGCCCCAATATTCTTTTCAGGATCCTGAAAATCGAGCAAGAGAAGGTAGGTCCACGACCTGAGTCACAGATCGTGACTTTCTGCTAGTCTCTACTACACTTGAGTGAGATACTGAGTAGTGAGTACTGACAGTAATCAATGCGGAAATTCCAATCTCTTATCGCACTGTTGACTGGAGTCACACAGTCGATCTTTAATTCCCATCGCCAAGACCAGGCCGGCCCGAGACTCTTCATGACACGATTCCGAAACGGGAAACGGACAAGAAATGGCACCAAAACGGATTCAAGTAATTCCCAACCGTATCCACATCTCAAGAGGAGAGGCGGGGCGAGCAGACTTCTCTCCAGATGGGACTTCCAAACCCAGTTGAGAGTTGAGACTACTACTGATAGGGAAGTATCCCCACTCCCCCATCTGGTTCGAGACGATGACGATAGCCGCGGGTTCAACGCCGGATGACATCGTTTCGATGGCCCGGTTCCTGTTATCAGGAGGGGGAGGGGGCAACTCCGAGTGGAAGCGGTGATGTCTTGGGGAACAATCCGTGCGTACTGCGTAGCACGCGACTATATGGACATCCAGTCACTACTACTAGTATGTACCTTCAAACCTTGCACCTTCCTTTTTGTTTCGCTGAGGCCTGGAATCACCGCTGAAAATGTTGTGGTATCTTTATGACAATATTTTAAGTCAGAAAGAATGAGTGTGTTCACAACAAAAAGACTACGATAAGGGTAGTTCAATGTGTGACAAATCTCCAGCTTTGGATCGTCACATGGCAGATGCGATATTGGATGGATGGGGTGTGGCGCGGTCGGCGCGGTTGAGGCCCTATTCTCCGAGTCGACTGTTTTTTTTTCCGCGAGAAGCGCTGTTGGACGACCAGCGAGAAAAGAAGACGATATTTGCTGGATTCAAGGTCGTTGCACTAATTCGCTGGTGAAGGTTGTTGTTCAAGGGCAAAATCGACAAGTGCAGTGTTCAAGCCTCAAATCTGCAGTACATGACTACGTACGCGAAACTCGAGACTCGAGAGATACTCCGAAAGTAGGATGGTTGATCATGGTCAATCCAAGTCCAGCACCGTTCCTCCCACAGCAAGAATTCATTTATATTAATCATATCCGACCGTCAGCGCCGTGTGTCAAGCCACTCATCCACCAATCAGACAGGCCTGATAAGGCGATTGCGTACCCTGTCGATCGTAACCGCGGGCGTATGAGGACTCAACCTTTTTCTATTCCACCATACACTGTCACAGTGATCGTGGGTACTGTACTTTTGGGGGGCTATCCGCTATCGTGCTGGCGACTTGCACTGCTTGAGTTTCTCAATCGTGGACTTCTCCCCGTTGTTTCCAGAAAGAGTGCCTGCCATTATCCACGCGGTATCAACATATGCACATTTACCCGTACTTTTCCTGCTTGTCGCAAAGTCGAGTCATTTGACACTGACAGCTCAGTAGGTGGGTATGCATATTGCACACTATGCACTATACAGTATGCACCAAACACAATGGTATTGGCTCGGTAGTGTGGACTGCGGACTGCGGACTGCGGACTGCGGACTGCGGACTGCGGACTGTGGAGTTGTGGACTGGAACTGGACACTGGACAGGCTTCCATCAATTCGAGTTCGGCAAACACTCGGCGACTGTATTGCCTTTGCAGGGCTGAGCTGGAATGGGTGACTTGAAAGTGCATATTCAAGGGTGGATGCCTGTTGCTGATTCCTGAGCAGGTCTTCCATCTTCTCACGGGGCTGGAGTCACACCATCGTCTTCGCTGGGATCTCGACTGACTGGGTGACGGGAACCGCATGAGTGCAGCTGGTTCGTTTCGAGGTTGGCCGGCTGAACATAAGTCCTGCCGATCAACGCATTAATCCGTTCTCGAGGTCTCGGCCCTCTCCGTCCGTTGAATGGTTCCGCGCGTGACTAATGTCTGCAACGGCGCTGGAAGAATACTTCGAACGACCAAATCCCCCGGCCGGCACCGGACCTGACTTGCAAACGAGCAAGGAATAAGAAGTGAATGTAGTTGTCATTATTATATCTCTTTTCAGGTTCCAGATGCGTGAAAGTGAGTGACATCTCACTTACAGCTCTCCTCGATCTGCCTCCAGACAGTCCAGACTCAAGTCTTGGAAGTCAGGCGCAGGTGCTATTCTTGCACACGGGTCCATACCAATGTCTTACTGCGGTCAAGATCACGTGGTGCGTGTGGCAGTGTCACTGTCCCGAAGATCCTAAATCGGACCTGTGCCACACTTTTATAAAGACTACTGGATTCGCTGAGAGTTAGCATCTGTTTTGAGACATGAAGAAACGCAAATTCACAATTTGGCTAGATCTTTTCTGCCTCTTGCGTTCTTGGTGACACAAGTCGCGCCAAGTTTAGTCGTGCTGCCCGAGAATCAACACGAGAATTGATAGCAAAATGAGACGCGCTTGCCAAGGTGGCAGTAGCGTGATTAACTGAGCAACCAAGTCGTGTCCCGGCATTTGGTGTATACTACTAGGTAGCTATACTCGTATTGAAGACTGAAATCAGAATCACCTGGAGACGGCGGACCACATCCGCATTGATCATCGATGGTCCATAACCCCCATGTCGTCCTCGTCCAGCCACCCGTGCACTAAAACTCATGATTCCTAAATTCCCCGATTTTTCCAGGTTTAATTTCTTACCATCCCCGGGTTTCCGAGGTTGCTCTGGTCCCTCGCAGATGATCTGAACATGAAAAACCCGGGGAAATAAGGAAGATCCTGGTTTTGCCACCGTTCTTTGTTCCTTACCTGTTCTGGAGGAGTGGAGGATCTTCCTGTTTTCCCCGGACTTGGATCAGACTTGGTTCATGAGGGCGATCTGAGCCCCTCTCTAAGATCTGTTCGTGGGTTGCTGATATTCAAACTATGTGAATGTGAAACGGGAGCACCACCTAGACTGGGTAAGAAGACTGCTTTCAAATGACGAATGCACATGTTTGTCAAGAGGTGTAGAGTCGGCTAAATTGACTGTAGACCTGGAGACCCTGGCAGACGATGAGAGATTGAGGACCGGTTACTGGAGAGAACAAGAGGAAACTGCACTATCAGTATCACTATCTTGTGTGAAAGACCACCATTTGCGAACCGGTAAAAGTGTATAGCTGTTCTAGCGATTGTCTACACGATGGTCTCAAACCTAGACAATAACCCGCACTCATTATTGGACTACATTTCTCTTCTTATTCGACGGTGCTCTGTGCCCTCCAGGAAGAGTTGACAGCTACGGAGTACATGTAATACTTGCCGCCACACGACTCGACTCCCTGATAACCCACATGTGTATATATGTAAATCACTGGGACTCATGAGTCATGATTACTTCTTATCGACAAACGACGACCTGAACTCTACGAGGCACCAACAGAGTCAACCCAGAAAGTACAGTATATAATAGTCGTGTCTAACTCAACCACGGCCAACCCATACTCCACGAGCCCTCAAAAGGCACTGACCCTCTCCAACAGTCAAGCCCTCAACTAACCCAAGTGCCAAAATGTCAAGGCCAGGGCCGATATCGGTGCGTGACACCTACCAAGGCCGGATCAATTGGCAACTGATCAGGAACAAATGATTGGTGACCGGACAAAGGGTCAATCAGTCTTTCGCCACGCTCCACTTTTTTAACCGGGTGTCCAGCATGTCGTGGTCGTGGTTGTGGCAGAGGGTAGTCCGTCGGCAATCATCATGGTTCATGGATCATGGAACTTCGGTCGGAAAGAGGCCAGTGGCTGGGGATGTGGCCTCCGGACTCCTCCAGATTGCCGGGATCGTCTCCAGAGGGAGCGGATCCATAGAATACCGTTATCGTCGATACATCGCTACCGGAGCTGGGGCTGTTACGGACAGAAACGTGTATTTTACAGATTAGATAAGTTTCTCGAATAGCTGCGGAACTATGTAGGTACCTGGGTAGGTGGGGATACTGGACATGATTGATTGATACTCATGATCAGATCACGACTTTGCGTCTTCGATGGATAAACATAATATACTTGCCCGAATACTATATCGAATACATTGATACTTGACTTATATGGACTATGGAGTCATGGGCAGTGTAGTCAGAAGTGTAGCTTATAGCATAATCTTGAGGCATGGAAGGATTTTTGACACCCCCTCGTTGATCTAAGAATCTGTGCCGCATCCTGCGTTGAGGTTCCAAGTCAAAGGACGATGTCTGAATGTCGATTTTGGACAACCTTGCAGTATATGGAAATACATTGTAGGGCGGCGAACCCCTTAAGCTTCAACGACATGTCAACCGATGCAGGTACACCGTACATGGGAAGCAGACCGAACAAGGATTTCGTGTTTATTCGACTTTCCATCTTTGACAGCATCTAGAACATGCACTCTCGATGAAAGTGGATTGTTCTCGCTGATCAGATGGGCTAGTGCGACTGTGGGTAGAAAGTAGTAGATACGCACAGACGCAGACGACAGTAGTGGCAGTACCACAGTACTACTATATAGAGTGTAGTATGTACTATAAGTTATATCATATAACTAACTACTATGCATCAGTGTCACCGGCGAGTGGGGTTCGATCCCTAGAGGGACAAAAGTATGTCAGCCACGAGGAAGGCGATATGGAGCGAGGCTGATAAGACCTCTCACAAGATCCCGTTGAGGCGTGGCTCTGCGAAAGATCTCTAGTCAAGTATAGGTAACAGCTCATTGGGTGATCTTTGAAACACCGGTTGGTTAGTCTGCTGCCGCGATACACTATCGATTGAGCAGACCATTGAAAATGAGAAGGCAATATCGACAATAAGAAGAGCTCTCGCGCGCGCGCATGCCGACAATAATCCTGACTCGGTTCTGTGGCCTGTGCCTTGCTCCTCAAGTAGCCACCGGTGTAATCAATGATCAGCTTGGGCGGATACCACTTCGGCCAGATGGAAAAAAGACATTCCAAGTTGCTTTTTTCAACTTCGATGCATTTGAAGCGCTCTGTTCCCTCCACAGTGCACACTGCACCAGTGCACACTAGTGACTACTGAGGAGTGACCTGGTGACTTGAGCGTCCCATCAAAAGAAATTACCGGAGAGATAGCGACCCCTTGGTCCTTGCAGCTGATATGCATTTGACGCTGGTATCATCCAGGAATGGAGTTTGTAAGAGGTATTAGCAAATTGAATAGGTCTTTTCACTATCAATCGCACCTGCATATCTTTTAGAGTTAGGGTTATTGGGCAAGGAGGCAAAGGCATGTCTTCTCTCTCTCTCTCTCTCTCTCTCTCTCTCTCTCTCTCTCTCTCTCTCTCTCTCTCTCTCTTCGGTATCAAGTTGATAGGTAAGTAAGTACTAAGTAGTAGCACTGTCTCCTGCACCAGTCCTTTCACGGAGGACCAGAGCGGGTGGCGGATGGGGTTCTCCGTGTCTGATAGTCAAATACACCTGACCCGACTGGATCTTTTCCACATGTTCTCGGAGGAGCAGTTGAGGGGGCCTAGATTCGGCCCCCCGGACTTTTTCCGGGGTCAGCGACCGGAAGGGGATCAAGTCAAGCATGCCACGGACCCGGCATCCAAGTGGTAACACGGGCAGGGGAACTATCTTGTTCAGCACCCTTGCAATTATCTTGTTCACAATTTAAATGTTGATACTTTTGTCTTTTGTCCGAGACTGGCAGGCTACCGAGGGAACAAAAGGAACGAGAATAATTGCTTTTGCATCACATGTCCGAAAAGTCAAGCGCCCTGGAGAAAGTTGCGTCGCTCGTTGGATAAATCAACCGGGTGGGGGTTATCTTGACCTTATCGGCCCAACAAGATAACTGCATTTGATCGTCTCTGCGACTGGTGGGGGGCTTGAGGGTATGATTGGGCTGCGAGTGGTGCGAGCGAGTCACTTTAGTTCACGATAGGCCTCAAACTCGGCCTAATACGGCATGTACAAAAAAGATGAACACAAAAAGGAAAGAATGGAAATAAACATGGTTGCGCCTCGGTACGATTCTGTCATCATATGTAGAATGAAGTGCATACGGGCCAGTGTACATACTAAAATCCAAGGCACTGCAACAATATATCGTACTGTAGTCAGAATTTACCGAGCCTACAAGTACACACGTGTAAATGCAAAACACTCGTAGTACGCTCGTCATATCGTCACTGCTCCCGCGATTGTGGAATTGAAAGGTACGGGCAACAAGCGAGGGAAACCAGAATCACATGTGCAGGTTTTAGGTTATGCAGGTTTCAGGGAGTATAGAACCAGAGGAGAATGAGAGAACAGTGATGTCGCCTGCACCGTTCGGTGGACTGAGAGATCCAACGTCCCGTAGAATACACTCTACTACTACAGCATGGTCAAACTTTTGAGGCCAAAGGGGAGATCGGTGACGATGTTCCCAAAAGTCCAGGACATACAAAAGGGTCGCTATGATTTTGTATGATGCGGCGATGATGACACGGGTAAAAGTGGGTGGCGTTGTTCACATCAAATTGTGGGCTATTCTCTATAGCCCTTGGAGTATGATGATTTCATGCGGGTTACATTGCTTCATTAATTGAAGAGAAACCACAGAGAACGGGTCTTGAATTGGCCAACTTGATGTTGCTGTGATCACGAGGAGTTTCTACTCAGGTTTGTATGTGTGTTCAAGTTGTAATGTGTACTCGCGCCCAACTACTCAATTGCGTGTGTGTCTTGGGCGCAAAGAATGCGTGATTTAATTTTCTCCCCCTTGGCGGCCGAACAGGACGTGTTTCCTCAACGACCCCCGGTGTCGGGCATGGGAATGTCCACGGCAGGTGGCAGGTGGCAGTAATTACATACAATCTCAGTCAAGCCAAAGTCTATTGTATGAGGCACTTTTGGACTGTGCGCGTGCATGTCCAGTCATTACGATGACTGGAATCTGCATCTCCGTGACCCCGTCCCGGCAACGCACGTAATAACCGGTAAGATAACAGATGTTCTAGAGTGGTCAGAGAGGATACCGCTAGTCCCCATGGGACTGGGTGGATTCACCACTGAGACCATCATTGGCTGCATATGGCTGCCATTTATCCTCCGCTTTGGATTATGGGATTTTCTTTTTTTGTGAGTCTCTTCCTGAGTTTTCTTTTTCTTTTTCTTTTTTCCCTCCCTCCGCTAAGCGTCCCGGCTCCACTGGGACTTTCCCGTTTCGTCTGGGTCCCCCAAAATCGCAAAAAGACTCACTGGCGGGCGTGACTAAATTTAAATCTTTATCGGTCGCCCTCTGCTTCCCCCACCATCTAAAAACTCATCATCTTCCCCTTCTTTTGGATTTTACGATCCATTGCAAATCAATCTTCTCTCTTTTCCTTCGGGAACACCATCTCGTGTCTTTTCCATTCTTGACCTTTGAAAAAGTGTCCTGCTTGCTTGCGAGCCATCCTTGGTTTTCAACCCGTTCACACACATCCCATAATCCCTCATTATGGTACGTGATTCTCTATCCGATAGTCGTTGAATTTGGGGAGTCCCTACTCACTCTTCGAGTGACTCATCCATTTTCACCTCATCTGTCAAAGCCCACTCAATGAATCGTCAATGAATCGCTGCTAACCACCGCTCTGTCCTCTTCTCGATAGGCTGCCGATTCAACTGTCGTCTCCAACACGGAGAATGTGCGTTTGATTCTCGATACAATGGATTTCCACAATGGCCGCTGAGCCTGCGAGGAAATACACTTATACTGACTTCCCTTTGGGGTCGAACAGCTCATGAAGTACATGACTCTGGACCAGCGTGGTCGCGTCCAGGCTGAGTACGTGTGGATTGATTCCTGCGGTGGCACTCGTTCCAAGACCAAGGTATGACTGCGTCATCTTCAACCCACCCTTCATCACGTCTCTGGCCTCTGCCTGCCCGTTCAAATTGCGGGGCTCTCCATCATTATGGTGGTGGATTCGGGGCAGGATGTCTTGTCGATCCCAAATGGGATGGTTGTGGGATGGGTTGCCCCGTGCGTATCGCTGCCCAGCGATAAGAACCACGCGGAGTCTTATCCCTTTTCAGACTGGTGTTTCTGCACACGATGACCCTGCCACGATCCATGTCATGTCATATGGAGGGAGTGGGCGCGCACCCGGCCGTGGCCGTCTTCGCTCTCATGCCAAGCCCCCATTGGAATGGCCTGAAAACAGTGATCCCGCTAACTCGACATGTGTAAACCTGCAGACCCTGTCCAAGGCTGTCACGAGTGTTGAGGAACTTCCCGAATGGAACTTTGACGGTTCCTCCACTGGTCAGGCCCCCGGTGACAACTCTGACGTCTACCTCCGCCCCGTTGCCTTCTACCCCGACCCCTTCCGCCGCGGCGACAACATCCTCGTTCTCTGCGAGACCTGGGATGCCGATGGAAGCCCCAACAAGTTCAACTACCGTCATGACGCCGCCCGCTTGATGGAGACCAACGCCAAGGAGGAGTTTTGGTTCGGTCTTGAGCAGGAATACACCCTCCTCGGTACCGATGCTTGGCCCTACGGCTGGCCCCGTGGTGGTTTCCCCGGTGCCCAGGGTCCTTACTACTGCGGTGTCGGTACTGGCAAGGTCTACTGCCGTGACATTGTCGAGGCCCACTACCGCGCCTGCCTGTACGCCGGTATCAACATCTCCGGTATCAACGCCGAGGTCATGCCCTCTCAGTGGGAGTACCAGGTCGGTCCTTGCGCTGGCATTGATAGTAAGTTCTTCTCTCCCTGCTCTTTGCACCCCTCGCTGGTGCGGTGGTCTCGAACCGTTGATCGGGAATCTTGAACCTGACAAACAACTCTAGTGGGTGACCACCTCTGGATGTCCCGCTTCATCCTTCACCGTGTCGCCGAAGAGTTTGGTGTGCGCATTTCTTTCGAGCCCAAGCCCATTGAGGGTGATTGGAACGGTGCTGGTCTGCACTCCAACGTCTCCACCGCCGCTACTCGCGCTGAGGGTGGCATGAAGGCCATCGAGGCGGCCATGAAGAAGTTCGAGGCCCGTCACCAAGAACACATCGCCGTGTACGGCGAGGGTAACGACAAGCGTCTTACTGGTCGTCACGAGACCGGTAACATCGATAAGTTCTCATATGGTGTCGCCGACCGTGGCGGTTCCATCCGTATCCCCCGCCAGGTCGCCAAGGACGGCAAGGGTTACTTTGAGGACCGCCGCCCCGCCTCCAACGCTGATCCTTACCAGATCACTGGTATCATCGTTGAGACCATGTGCGGTGGCCTGTAATTGAATATTATTTGATCTTAGCGCTCCGATACCCTCCGGCATCAACTGGGAGTTCGGACCATGAGAGCGGCCTGACTGCACGAGGGAGCCCCACCGTCCATTTGAACCCTACTTTGACACCAACCTGCCATTGCGTTTTCTGCTTGTCCTTATGTCTCCCCCTCCCTCCTTCTCTTTCCGCCTATTTCTCTCTATATCTCCCTCCTGGACCCTCACGATGAACCCCCCCATCAATGACCTTCTCTCTCTCGGCGCCAGGGTCCGCCTCCTGCGTTCTTTCACCTCCCTCAAGTTGCACTCGCCAATTGTCTTTGTTTTGTTTCTCCGAGAATGAGAAACTCTTCCTGCCACTATCGTGGGTTATGTGTGACGTACAATAGCATAGAATTATTACACGGATGGAAACCCAGCCCATCGTTCAAGCAATACCTTCCTAACTGTGTGCTTGTATCATCGCATCAATTAACCTGGAGCTACCTGAGACTAGTCGCGACTTGAACGGTAGGACAACGTTACCAACTGACTGGTACCGCCGCCTGGGTGTCTTAGCTCTGACGAGGCTTGTCTTGGATGTAACCTCCGAAAAACCTTAATCGGACCTCAACATGCTGTGGGCCAAGACAGGCTGCTGCCGTTTAGAGATGCTGCGTAGTGAACGCTGTACACGCGGCCGGCCAATCGACGCTTCCTTTAGGCTAATCTCCATACTCTCTGATCAATGGTGGATGCGAATAACCTCAGCAATGGTGGAATACCGGCAGACTTGCAGCCTCGAGAAGAGTGTTCCATACCAAATTCCAGCTGGTTCTCTCATGACCCTTCATTATCATTCGTTTTTTAGAAAAAGCACGTCTATATCTATTCTTTTGTAGACCCCCCCCCCCCCCCCCCCCCCCAAAAGCAACTCTGCGGATCTTGACCCCACGGTACGATGTAAAGATGCTTATCCACAACATTATAGGGCCATTTCATCAACTTCAACTTGTGGACTCCACTCTCAGAGAGTCGAGATGGGAAATGTCCATGGATACCAGGAATGTCTTGGTTTTCAGTTGTTTTTTCTTTCCAAACCGCCATATTGCTCACTTGCGCTCGTCATTTCCCGGCCGGAACCAGCGTCTCACACCTGCTCCCAGGCCCTGCAAACCGCGCTGTTGTGCTTCACGCTGCGCTGCTCCATCGACGACATTCCCTTCCGAATCGACCTGGTCTCGAGCATACTTGCCATCCACGATCCGCAGCAAAAGCTGCATTGTAATCGCAGCCAGTATACTCGCAATCAAGATCCCAATCATGACAAGGTTAGACTTGCGATACTTCTGTCGACCCGGAGCCTCGTAGTCACTCTTCCAGCCCGAATACAGAGCGTACGTGGTGAGGATACTGCCCAGATTACCCCAGCCCGAGACGACGGCCGAGGCGGCGGCGACGCCGACTTCGCCGTGGCGAGGCTGGAAGATCTCGGCGGTCCAGGTCATGGTGATGGGGACGGTGGGGCCGAGTCCGAAGCCGACGATGAGGAGGCCGCCGTAGCGGGGCCAGGGGTTCTCTTCGGTGCCGGCATAGCTGGTGAGCAGGAGACCGAGGATTTGGAGAAGGACAGGGATAGTGAAGAAGAGGGCGCGGTGGCGGTGGAAGCGATCAGAGAAGGGGGTCACGAGGAGAATGGCGATGAGGTCCATCTGGATTGTGCATGGGTTAGCAAACTAGGAATATGAGGACGGAGAGGGCGAGGGACATGGGCGGAAAGGAAGACGATGCAACATACGATCCAGATGGGGGCCGTCAGTAGACTGAGATCAACACCGTTCAGAGACGGGTTAATAGCTTTGATGATGACGTTGGCGTACAGCTGAACCCCAATCCCGACACCCACCACGCCAAAGTACATGACCAACAGCGGCCAAAGCCTCCAGTCCATGAAGACATGAAGCAGGTCCCGCAGATTCCATTTGGAATTGTGATACACACGCTTCATGTCGTGGTAGTGAACGAGGGCATCGCGACCGGTCAAGGCCGGGCGACTCTGGGGCAACCAGCGCAGCCATCTGGAACGCCGGGGGGCATCTGCACCAGGAGCCACGGGTCGGTCAGGAAGCCACCACAGCTCCGCAAAGCCCAGTGCAATGGTGATGACGCCGTAAATAAGGAACATCCACTGGAACCCGACATAGCCCTGGAGTCCGTCCATCTTTTGGAACCCGGCCGAGACGAGTCCAACGACGGCCGCTGAGACTTGAGACGCCGTGAAGTACTGACCAATCCGTTTCCCAATCCGGGACGGTGGATAGAAAAGCGTGAGGTAGTATGTCATACCGGGCCATAGACCGGCTTCGACAATGCCGAGAAGCAGACGGAGTAGGCTTTGAGAAGCTATCAGCACACAGCCCGTTGTCAGGAAAGAGGGCATGAGCCCAGAAAAGAAAAAAAAGCTGAACATACTAAAAACTCCACGCGGCCTTCATTGCGGTCATACAAGTACCAATCAAACCCACGCTGATGACAATTCGGCTCATCCAAACGTGCGGACTCAGACGAGTCATCACCAAATTCGATGGCAGATCGAAAACCACATAGCAGACGTAGAACAGTGCCAAGCCAGTAGAGATTTGATGAGGATTCAAATGCAACACTTCGGCAAGATCATGGCCGGAACTGATATTCATTGTCTGGGCCAATCCGACGTTTGATCGAATGGCCGAGCACATAAAGTAAAGAACCCAAAAGGCGGATATAATGCGCTTGTCAAGCTTTCTAGAAATTTGATCAAAGAGTCAATGTGTGGATGAAATCAGAGAGAGCCTGGACCAAAAAAAAAAAAAGAAAACCAACCGGTAAATTCGTTCGACATTTTCGATCGTGAAATCGCTGGGTTCAAGATCACTCTCATCGATGCTCAATTCTGTAGAGTTCGAGTGAGCTCGCGGAGACTCATTGACCTCACCAGAGCCGTAGGCCTTGTGAGTGTCAACCTCGGCCGGCATGGCCTGGATGGACATTCTTTTTCTTTTCTTGCTTCGCAGTCTTCTCTAGATCGGAGGTATTCTGTTGTTGAGCTTTTTCCTCCCCGTTTTTCTGTCACGGCAAATACCTCGGGCAATGCTGAGATCCAAAGACAATGCGAAGAGTTTACCTAGTCCACCAGAAGCCGGCAAGATTCAGGAAGCGATGATTCACAATCTATCCTATAGTCAGTCACTGAATCCTGCGGAAATCCATGGTATCCGCTTTCCCCACGGAAAACGCGACTCGATCAGGTGGACTGCGCTGCCCTCGGCATAGCTGCAACGTGGGGCAGCACAGATCGAGACAGTGAGAAGAAACCGACTGACCAGTTCCGATACTCTAGAATGAGATCTACTCGTCCGACCGTCTAAGCCATGGCAAGTCTTTCCGCCGTTCACGGGCAAATATCCTGAAAGTTGCGCGGAGAACCAACAGCTCAATGAGGGAGGAAGAAAGAAAGAAAAATGGCGAGGCGGAGAAAGTAACCGGTTCATGTATTTTTTTTTTTTCCTTTTCCTCTCCGAAGTCCGATCTGATAAGGTGAAGATGATGGGGGGTCGGTCTTGGCAGGGCCACCGTCGAAACGGGCAGAACTTCGATTGGGAAAGTTTAAACGTTTTTCAACCATTTTCATCCAGCAGAGCTCTGGTCACTACTGAGCTATGAAGCCGAATAGTTACGTTGAAAACCTGACTATTATCAACATTCTCGAGCAAGATTGAGGCATTGCTTTCTGTGGTCTGTAGTGATGTAGTGATGTAGTCTAGTCTTCATATGTTGAATGCATATACACTCGGAAACCAAGGTCTGACCTCTCCGTACGGCGCATGATGATGTGATCATGAAGCGCATTTCCATGATATCATTATCGTCTTCACAAGCTCTGGGCTATAATGAATCTCGCGGTATATGTCCCAGAAATTCTCATGATCCAATATCTAGACTACCAATAGCAAATCTAAAACACGAAGGTCAAGCTGTTGGGCGCCGTTGAGTCACCGAACGCTCCGCAGTGCAGGTGGAGACTTCACTTTTTTCTCTCTCGCCATTTCCGTTCGTTCGATAGACGGCTAGAAGCGGTCTTCTTCCCCAACACTCACAGAGAATCGGTCACTGCATCTCTTCAGACTGGAGCCCGCCATCTATATCAGCTTGGAAGCAAAAAGGGAAGTGATGATTCCTGCTGGCCGTAGGAAGTAAACAAAGGTAAGTTCTGCGACGTTTGGTTCTGGAACCTTGAACTACTGTGTACTTTCAGAGCTCTGAATACATACTAAATAGTAAATAGTATAACGAAAAACTAAACCAGCCTATCTACATACCAGGTGTCTCGTATCCACTTTCGTCTCACCGAAGATAACCTTATTTTGCTCAATGACCGTGACTCATACGCTTGTCAGAGTTTATCCTGCAACAATCGAAGAGACGAGACGGGACCCAGACGGTGGTATGGAAGCCATGGGAACTTTGTTGCATGAAAATGTCTCCCTAACTTAATGATGACTTCTTGTCGTGCACTACAAGCCTCGGAGAAATATGGAAACATCTCATTTTCCCATCATGCAGGGCCATTTGATCCTGGAAATAGCTCGCGCCCATGTGGATTGAGACCTTTATTCCTAAAAGTCAGGAACTACCGTAAGAGCGAACCCGGTGAGGTGAGCTTCCTCACCATAGCACAGTTAACGTCAGGAACCTACCGCGACACTTGTATACTGTACTGATCACTCATGCCTCGGTAGAATCCATTCGGCGAGCAGAGAATGAGACTACTCACGACCTCGCTGTACTTTTGGCATCCACTTCCCTGTATAGATAGGCTGGATCTCAACGATGCGCAAGGGCAAGTACAAAGTGCACACCAGCGATGTGCTGAATCAATCTATTCTGTGTATCTCATCATGTACACACATCAAAGTCATAATGTCGTAAGGGCATAACATCCTGTCCGTAATGGAACGCAAACTTCTAACATGCTGGGGGTCTGAGGTCGTGGAAGATCAACACTTGCCACGCTCTCGGTTTTCGATGGCGTCAAATTTGTGCACCAGAGACCGCTTTAATGGGTCCTGGTGAATGACTGCGAGTCATTCCCTCTTAATGATTCTGTTTAGTGGTTAAATATGGCTGGAATCTCAATTAAACCCACGCAAAACCGTTTGTCTAGTACTATACCTTGAGACGACAATGTGTCATTGAAACTTTTGTGCGGGCCGACGCCGACTGAGCCATACGAATGATCTCGAGACAGACTTTGAGTGTGGTGTGTAGCTCGTTTCTAGATGATGGGAGTTAGTTTCAAAATCGACCTCGCAGGAGGATCATGCAAGAGCATCAGTTTGCAAGTGGAAGAGGTGATCACCTTGGAACCATCGCCCTCGGGCGCAAGTCTCTCGTATTGACTAAAGTGAGCCTTTTCTTCTTCGGATAAAGGCTGGGTAGGAGAACAATCCCTGATTAGCACCATCGGAACAGATGCCACAACCGAGGCTACGACAGAGTGATACGCACCTCCGAATAGGAAGATGGTGCTCTTTCTGACAGCATGGCCAAATGTGAACCAAATGTAATTATGTAGTATTGTAGTGTCAAGAATTGATCGTGTGCCAACTTGCACAGCTACCGGCTTTCCGAGGATCTCTTCTATATATTTTATACGACCAGCGGAAAATACTTCCTCCCCCCTAGTGCCAACCTTGACACGGTCGAAGTCAATGACGATTTCTCCGGATGGAAATGGGGTTTCTGGTTGGAGGTCATGTCGCAAGCGCGGGGACTGCGTTCTTGGGAATGACATCACAAGTTGGGTCGGGATACGTGGGTCTCGTTTGCACCTTTGCCTCGACTCGTGAACGCATGATATTCCAGACGGCAGGTCTCCAGAGAGTCGCAGCCCCCATTCTTAAAAATCGACAAGTCAGATAGCCAGACCTCAACATTGATTGGGCGTGGTAGCACATGTGAGCATCGAGAAAAGGTAATGTCGATGACGATCGCGAGGCGATGTCCATCTCTCCCAAACGGTTCACAGTCAGTGGGGCTGACTCCAGCACCTTATCTCAACTTTAAACGAAGGTCCATGCTGTGCAGCGGTAGTACAAAAGGTTTGGAGTATATTGAGAATCCTCTCTTTTCACCGCTGCGCATGGACTTGCGCTGAGACGTGACGTGCAGTTCTAATAAAGTCGCATCCCCCATCTCCAGAAGCGAGTGGCGCATCACCGATCTGTCCTAGCCGCTCACCCTAGTCGCTCACGGACATCTCCAAGCCACGACCGCCCACGTTCCTAGGGTCAAAACGAAAGGCTTTTCTTTACATGGAGTCATGCATGTGGCCATTGGTGGTGTGGGTGATGGCAGACGTCACGGTTAGTGTATGAAATTGGAGAAGCTCCTCCTTACCTTAGCAGCCCTTTTACGTTGGAAGAAAGCAGCTATGACAGACACCCTCGGCCGCACCTTCGTCTCTATTCCCAAAGCCGAAATACTCTAGTTACCACCTTAGTTATACTCAAGAAGCGCTGGTAGGCTAAAAGTAACGCTAGTGATCTTCCTTCTACGAGCTTTCTTTACTTCCTCGAAGCTCCCTTTCTAGAATTAATATATTGTCCATAGATTTACCCTTCTAAGTAGGAAACCAGGGCTCTTTCTTCAACTTGTTTGTACGGGGCTGGCGACAAAGTTCTCGTCGCCTCCAAGTTCTTACTCTTACTATAACTTATCTTTGAAGATTCATTTGTAGAATGACCGGGCATGGAATGGAAAGTGATGTTCGATCCGAAGATGAGCAAGCTCAGATCTGAATAGAAGGTCGGAATACACAGGAATCCCCCAATATCAACCCCAATCAGCCTCACATCCATTCCAATTACTCGTTCATGTCCTTGATGTTAGATAATCGGCGAGAGTATCAAAAATAAGCGAGAGGACGAATGACGTGAGCGCAAAATGACGCCAGGCCTTGGGTATCAGGCTACGAGAAAGAAGAAACTTGCAATAGATCATTGCATGAATCGCGGCGACGAGGCACGCCCGGAAATTAAGGCCACATCAAGGACCTGTGCTGTAATCCTCGTGAATCACGACTTCGTCGTGGAAAGCTAACTAAACTCAATAGCATCCGCCTGCTATCTACCAGCCATCGGCGGTGCCAACCTTCTTTTTCTCCTGGCCCTCGTCGTCGGAGTCTAAGTCGATAAGAATCCCTACCTTGGGACCCTCGTCCTTGCTCTCCTCCTTCTCCTTCTTCTCCTTACTCTCCACGCCCCCGGTCTCCTCGCCCCCCGTCTGCTGGCCACGAGCCTGGTTGCCGCGCTTGGGACAGGCGATAGTGGTGTGTCCTTTCGCTCTATAGAATGGTCAGTCTTTGCTTCTTGCGTTGTAGGAATAGAGTAAGCTTACCCGCATTCCTGGCAAACACGAGCCGACTTGCAATCACGAAGCCGGTGGCCAGCCAAGCCACAGTTAGGGCACTTGATCTCCTGGAGATCATGCTCCCCTGTGACGAACTTGCAATCCTCGCTCACATGGCCTATTGCTGCTGAAGTGTAAGCTGGGAAGTATAATCATGCTACAGCACAAAGTAACTCACCACCGCAGTGATCGCATTCTCGGCGGTAACTGGGGCACTCGAACCCGGCCTCCCCCAAGCGGAACAAATTGTGCTCGGCGTTCCTCGGCCACATACCCTTCAGGAAAGGCCGATCTTGCTCCGGGGACTTGAACCATCCGACGCGGAAAGTACAGTTCACTCGACCCTGCAGATCAATGAGAGTGGAGTCTTCAGATGTGCGGAATGTCTGATTACAAGTTAAGATTCCCAAGTCAGTCATTGCAACCAGCACAGGTGCATAAAGTCATACCTGAGCAATAAGGAAGAGACCGCAATTTTCGGCACGCAGTCGCTTCTCAATGTCAACGAAAGTCGCATCAGGTACAGCCTTCGAGTAGGCTTCAAGAGCCTTTGATTTTCGAGAAATGTCAGAAAGGACCTCGCGGATAGCATGTCTGTTCTACTTGCCTCACGGAAATCATGGCCATCGCCATGACTCGACTCTTTGACTCGCTGCCAGGCTTCCTCTGGAGTGTGATCCGGGATGTTGGTGCGGTCCAGCACCCGATCCTCCAAACAAAAGATGGCGTGGTGTCCTACGACGAAGAAACGCGATAGTTAGTGTTCAGTTCAAGCTTCAGTACCTAGAAGCACGATGCAGACAGGGACCTCCAACCTTCTGTCTGGCAATTTTTGCAGAAGTTCCGTCTCTTGATAGGGCATCGAGCGGCGACATGGCCATATGCTCCACAATAATTGCAGTTTCCTTGGAAGAGACGTGGACGAGTGCAATGAATCTTGTTATGTCTGTAATACGGCGTTAGTCAGTAGCCATGTACCTAGGCATATTTGTTGCGCTTTTGAAACTAACCCTTCTCCGCCGCACCGGGAGCAGTCCGAATGCTTGGGTGGCAGGGGGCATCGTGGCTTGCGGTGTCTATGTTAATCCTGTCAGCTCCAGATCATTATCATTATCGCTAGGAGTTGTATACCCAGTGTTTCCACAGTTGGAGCACTTGCGTGGTTCACCTTCTGAATCTTCTGAACCGAAAATATATTCACGATAGCTGCATTTTGTTAGTCATTCCGTGACATGGACCTTCTACCTAGACGCAGTACCAGGACTTACATTGCAAAAACTGGATCCAGCTCGTCCGTGGAGTCGCCCACACTTGTAGTGTCAGTCTGCCAATTGTAATGAAATCCTGGATCAAAGGAGATGCGTGAGCTTTCTAGAGAATGGCAAAGAGCTAACGCCAAGCCGCTGAACATTGGCTGCAATGAAAACTGACTAGGATAGGTTTCAACGAAGACTTCCTTCTTTGGCTCATCGGAGCCCAGAGTAGCAGTTGCGCAGCCATCTCCGATTGACGACTGGCAGCCCTCGGAGGGACGAGATGAAGTGGTTTGATAGGGACCGATAGATGCCTCATTCTTTTGATGATCGTCGTCAGATGATTGAGCCTGATTCTGACGATTCTGACGATTCTCTTGGGACAAATCGATAGGGGTAGCCATTTCGACGCGGTGTCTGCTCTCTCAAATTCAGTATGTCAGTACGTAGCCAACAGTATCAACATCCGGTACACGTTACTTGATATCTTGCGGAGTGAGGTGCTACGGAGGTGTCGCGCCACAGTTGAAAGAAGACATGCGCAGCCTCGACGGGACCAGGACCTCCAAGTATGCAGCAAGTCCGACAGCTGCTACTGTGCTCAGAGTCACTAGGCTTGAAGGGATACTCACTGTTCAGATGAATATGTGTGGAATAAGTATGAATGAGTGTAGGGATGCTTGAAGTGAATGGGAATGAAAGGGGGAGAAGTTTGAGAAAAGAAGAATTAGAGATTAATGGGAGTAAAGCCTGCCTTTTATATCCCCGGAGGACAAGCTAGCATAGACCCGCGTCTTCGACGGCTTTCGCGACAATCAGTGATGAAGACTCCGGAAGCATGGGCAAACGAGCTTTCATTTAGATCCCTCCTGGGGGCGAGTAACAACAGATCTGCTTCTTCGACGGCTACCGCGCCGACCAGTAAAGAATGATCCGGAAGCACAGGCAAACGATCTATCGTTTATATCCCTCCCGGGGGCGAGCAACAACAGATCTGCTTCTCCGGCGGCTACCACGGCGACCAGAAATGAAGAATCCGGGAGCATGGGTAAATGGTCGGTCGTTTATATCCCCCCTAGGGGTAAGTAACAACAGACATGCTTCTTCGACGGCTATTGCAGCGACTAGGGAAGAAGATTCCGGAACCTGTCCCACCGAAATGGGAGCAAGAATAGGGCCGCTCCTTTGACGGCTACCGTGAGGGTAATCGGTGATGAGGATCCCGGAAGCCTGCGGAAATGACCTGGTTTTTATATCTCTCCGGACGAGGAGCAAGAACGAAGTTGCTCTTTTGACGGATAGCACAACAACGATCAGGAACGAGGGGTTTGAAAACAATCGCATTAAAGACACACGTGTTCATAACGTGGTATGATCTGGCGACTTAAGATACAGGAGGCTGCATTCACGAGACATAGCGGATATGTAAGTCCCATGTCATTGGCACAGCTAGTGTCGCTGCCGATACCTCCAAGTCTCCAGTCAATGTTGTGGACTTTAGCGGAAGAGTCTGCCCAGCAGACTACCTGCGAGATTGTTCACCATCCGTCCACCCAAAGCCCGATTGGCAAATGTCGAGGCCTGACTGAACTTGTCACACCGCGAGAATGCGACGGTGTTGGTTATTGTCAGGATCAATGCGATTCCTGAACAAGAGGTCAGTACTTGGATCATGTATCATTTGCATCGAAATCTCTTTCATTGCACTTTGGAGTTGTTGCAGTCGCTTACCAACAAGACTCAACCAAATCACGCCGACCAACCGAACAATAGCAAGAATCGCCAGTCCAACCCAAAGGGCCGGTGTCAGATACAGACTCAGCCAGAAGAACCGCTTGTCCGTGGCGCTAATGGTGCGAACATTTGGGTCGGATGATTCAAACACCATATGCGAGTCGCCAGAAGCCGAATCGACTTCATTCCACCATCGCAGACCAACGAGCCGACGTCCGGCAATGTTTTTGAGATAGTAAAAGTCTGCTGACAAGAGCAGCAGGGTCAGGATGAAGACCAGCACACTGGGCCACGTGGTTAGCAAAAAACGAGCTGTGACTTTGAGGGACTGGTTTGATTGCACTGGATCTCTCACAAGTTACGAATGAACAAAACACCAAAGAGATACATCAGCAAGGCACCTATATGAGACAAACGTCAATTGAGTTTCAGTGGCTCAGATGGTCGCATCTCCTTCTCGCGCCGTCAGTCATACTGCACGTACCGATGCGGATCCCTAAGAAGACAAGTAGTGTTATTGGATGCGCGCTGAGTCGCCAGTTAAGGTCGCCTGTATTCGCTTGCTCCATGATGATGTGATGAAGCTTCCGCGTCTACAGTTTGAGCAGTTGTGAAAAGAAGGTGGATGTTACTCTTTCCAGAGAGTCACTTACAATGGAATGTTGTCTGCGTACCATTCGCGGTCGTCGAGAGCTGGTTACAAGGCGGTCGGGCATGGCATTATGGAACGGAGTTAAGATAAGCCTTATTATTATTAGCTTCGGACCAAACTGTTACGAACTTAAGGACAATTCATGCTTATCACAACCTCGAACCAGGCCGATCACAGAATTGGGCAGGCATGAATGAAAGACTGAAGAACTGATGACTATTGCGACTGAATTGCGCCTATGCTATCATTCCGCGTGACAGGATATTTCTCCAGAACAAGGAAGGAACTAGCTATGGAATACTAACCAATCAATCACCTCTGGACACATGCGGAGATTTGGCTGATCAGAAAGGCAAGAAACACCAGAAACGTTTTAGAATAATATCAAATCTATTGTGTATTTAAATCTCAAGATCACTACCATTGGCTCATATACGAGTTAGTGACAGAACATATCTTCGTTGATCTTTAAAAGGCTGTGTAAGAAGAGAGGCTGATCGTGCAAATGCGATGGGTATCGTGCCGTTGGATGTATTCTCAGATTACGCCCGAGAGAACTCATGACTTCTTCATTTCGAGATCCTCACGTCTGAGCAATTGAATTTTGCCCATGGTGAGGGCCGACTGACCTCCATCCGCCGACAGGTTGTCACTCTCTGCCAGAGCCTTGGCAAGAGATTTGTCGTAGCTGGAGGGATCGATCCCGAGAATGCCACCGACATAGCCCCCACGCTCGCCAGGTACGCTGAATTCACGGAAGAGGTAGCGCCACTCATTGAGCCAGGCTTTGATAGCCTTGCCAATCTTATCTTTGCCATTTTTGGAGTGGTGACCAGTACCCGTAATGGCATACACTACTGGAATCCCTTCTTGTGCATGCTTGAGCAGGATCTTCTCCAAATACTCAATTGCTTCCTCGGGATGGAGGCCATGTAAATCAACATAGAGCTCTTCCGACGCCTCATCCAGGCCAGCCTGGTGTAAATGCTGATTACGTTCCTCATAAAGCTGGCGTGCAGCTTCCCGATGGCAGCGACGCATAGCATCGTTCTCAGCCTGGCCCCTAAGCGAAAGTGCTTTGGCAGCTCGCGCGTCATTTCGATTCCAAGCTTGAGCGGCGCTGGATCGGAAAGTCAGACAGTTAGCCTCTCATAGAGTCAAATGCATTGAAAGAAGACATTTTGTCCCCGCATACCTTTGAAGAAACTTGTTGCGAACGGTGCCGTGGCGAATGGCTTCAGTTCGATATTTGATGTACTGCTGATTGGCTCTCGCCCCGGTCTCTAACCAAGGAATATGCTGTGGCGCAGGGATTGCCATGGCTGCAGCACTATTCTCACGACCCTTGGTCTCTTTGATGCTTTTTGGCGAGTTTTTTCCTTTGTTGGACGCTGGCGACGGCGACATGCGAACTACGTCGGCAAGCGAAGAAGGTATATTCTCCTTGCCTGCATGATGTGCAGCCCGTTTGCCATGATGCTTCTTCCCAGCATTCTTGGAGCTAACTGCAGCGAGTGTTGGGAACGCATCTGGGTCATCAACTGACAGACCAGACGGGTTCAGATCCGGTCGATTTTGATGACGACTGGCCGGTCGGGAATTTGGACGCCCAAGATGGGTCAAGCTACCGTTTCGTCTTCCCATGCCCGGATGGAGACCCGGAGGTATCGTTTTCGCTGGAGAGCCAAGACCAGGGTATCGACTCGTGTACTGATTTGTCCATTGCTCATCCATAGCAGCAGCCGAAAGTGGCGGAAAGGCATCAGTGCCCTCGACCTGGAAAAGAGTACTCAGCGCTGGTGAGACGGGACGGCTATTGCTTGACACGCTGAGATTTGATATCAGGGCTGATGGATCATGGGAGAAGGGACACCCATCACCGGCTAAACAGTTACCCATCACCCAATACCTAGAAGAATCATGGTTAGAAATTCCAGGTGGTTCCTATGCACTGAAACTGATGGCCCAGTGACCTGGGAAAGGGAAAACCTACTTGCAGACGTGGCTGGTCAAATCATGGCTGAAGCGACAGTCGGCTCTCAGACACTGCCCTGTCGATAGCCAGTATTTGCAGACCACGGGGCTACGGCCATTGGCCGAAGGTGTGATGGGACGAGCTTGTTCCATGGCCATAGACTTGCCAACCAAAACACGAGCGTCCTCGGTTTGCTTCATCACGGTGTGCGCCTCGGCATTTTGTGAGAGAGCGGCGATGGTAGCGCCCAGGTCATAGCTGTTTGCTTCCAAGGCACTCTCGATCTCGTCATTTGTCTTCTTGTCACCCAGGACGGTGCGTAAGATATCGTGAGGACTCATGTCCGGCACAAACTCCGCCGCTGTCGCGCTCAGGGACCCCGGAACGCTGAGGCCTCCCGCAGACGATGTTGTGCTGTTGGCATCGTCTCCGACCAGCCAATCGACGTTGCTGTCGCTGCCCAAGTCATCATAGAAATTCGACCCGTGGCCCTGGTCGGAAAATTCATAAGCGTTGAGGTTTGGAGAGTGTGGGATCGGTTGCGCGAGCGCAAGGCGGGGTGAGGGTCGCGGAGAGGTAAACGGAGAGACGGTCGAGGAAAGCGGAGCTCGAGAGAATGCCCCACGCGAGTTCTGCACCCACGAGGTACTTCCAGGACTAGTTCCCAAGGTGCCCAGAGTCGGTTGTGGTGATAGCGGAGTGACCGCACGAGACATTTGCCATGGTGCTGGCGAAGATCTACGGATCACAGTATGGCGAGCCGGGGGAGGCGAGGAGTCGGGGAGAGTGCGATTGCGATGCCGCCATAAGATGTCCAGAACCGCATTCTCCAGGGACGCACCAGCGAGTGAAGAGTTGGCGCGCAAGAAGTCTTCGACTTTCTCAGCCTGCTCCTCTTCATCAAGTGTCTGGTCCTGGAGAATCTCCAAGGACTTTTCCAGCAGCTCTTCAGAAACCATGTCGGGCGGGGTGGCCGATGCGACGCTGCGGGCTGCTGGGCTAGTGGCAGTCACAGCTCACCAAGGCCGGAAAGGGAGGTGATAGAGCGCTGCTAGGATGCGAAGACGGAATAAGATCAAGAACTGTATCTGACTCAACACGGGATACAGACGGTCGAAGTTCCAGGAGGGATGAGCCAACGCAGGGACTGAAAGACTTCGATGTCAAATGCAGTGATCCATGATCTTGATTAAAGCAGGGTTGAGGGGCGCTGTAGCTGAGCGGAGCCGGTAAAGGGGGTAGAATTTCCCCAGAAGCCCCAGATATTGCTTGTGAACTTATCAGACAGTATCACATCGATGCGCCCAGGGCCAGATCAATTTGCGACATATATAGATCATACCAAAGTTTAGATCGGAGGAGGAGAATCACGCATTGGACGAGGAGTGACCCGATACCAACAAACGAGGTGGGGGATAAGGAAGCCAAAGGCGGAGAACCTCCAGGACCATCACTTTAGGTCAACGTACGTTCCACCACGCTAGTTAGACCGTGAGTTACTAACTGTCCAGTACTCCAGTGGTATTACCACCCAAGGTACTTGAGGTACTATAGGTATTAGGTAGTCACTACATGACACGAATCGAGCTGCAGGCAAAATATGTTGATTGACATGATCTGTAACTCTTTAGATGAGTCCCACATTCGATCATGGATGAGCCAGGTAAGAGCAAATTGTTGAGCGCGGAGGACATCCATGCTTGTGATCTTCAGTCAGTATGGATCAGCTCCAAATCCACCACAGCACAGCTCACTTAGCAATGCTGGTATTTGTACCCCTACCAGTGCCAAGTTTCAACTGCGCTCATACTAGATGACAGACGTGCGCTCCAGCCTTCAGCGTCCAGCCATTTGACTTTGATCCCTTCCATTGACGGATGAAGTACTACTACTTACCAGTACCCCGTGTACCCCGGGCTGTGACTGCTGCCTTGAGATTCCCAGAGCTCGGCATCGTGGAATTGCTGGCAACCTACCACTAGTACACTACTACTATACCAGAACCTAAGATGTACTGCAGGTGCTGTTGAGTAGTGGGTGCCAAAGTGGTAACTAGTAAGTACCTAGTGAGTACCTAGGTACCTAACTAAATAGGTACTCGATATGACTTTTTCCACTTCCTTGCTGAAATACAACTTTGAATGACAATCGTCGAGGCTGTAGCTCAGTGAGCAGCACAGAAACACTTGAATCTTCGACAAGCTCCAGCTAAACATGGCACTAGCCTTGCATGGGCCTTTGAAAACATCAGGACCTCCAATGGATCCGCTTGGTTGACGCTTTGAGCCTATTTTTTGAGACTTGATCTCATTCTAAGTACGGTGGCCGACCGAGGTCCCGACTCAGCCCCAACACCGACCCTGGAAGCCAACTTTTCAGGGCAAATGGATCTTCTCTACAGCCGCCTGTCCGTCCCATGCTGACACATCTCCTCCGCATTCAAAGCCTGCCACTAGGTTGACGATGCACTGACGCTTCGGTCGTTTGTCAAGTCCTCGTTCAATTGTCAGGGCCCCTGAAGAGTCACCTCCCGTCTTTTTCTGGGTTCCCTTCCTGTCCCGGCTCCCGCGCGCCGTGCTCGATCGCTCTTTGAGGTGTCCGCTCCGCGTCTGATCGTCCTGCCTGTGACCATTCACAACTTTTATGCGTCATGCCTGCGGATTACGAATCCACGGCACGGGCGTTGTCACTCACCGACTCGCCGCCCGAACCGCTGATGGACTCCCATGACGAGGAAGAGGATGAACAACCGATCTGGAGTCGATCGGGGAGACGCGACTCATCTGCACGTTGGTCGGGGGAACCGGCACTCGGATTCCGCGACCGAATGATGGAGAGGGGGAAGATGCTATGGCGCCTAGCCACTGAACGATACAATGAGTTAACGCTCCTGCAGAAGATCGGACTATATGTGGCTTCATTTGCCGCTCTGGCTTTGGGGGTAGGGATTATGCTCTTGACGGGCAAATTGTTCATTTGGCTTGGCCCAGTTGCGGAGCAATGGCAAAACTCCTGGCTGGTCGCATTTGTGATCTGGATTGGCATCTTTTTCATCTCTTTCCCGCCATTAGTCGGCTGGTCGACTTTGGGAACTGTGGCAGGATTCATCTATGGCTGGTGGAAAGGGTGAGTCCAAATGAGAGCCGCGGCTGTGTCGCGACGGTGTGCCCGAGCTATCTGTCCATTGCTACGGTCCCCGCTAATCTTATATGTTGACCGCAGATGGCTCATCTACAGCACTGCTACTGTGGTCGGATCAACCGCCTCATTTTACGTGTCACGCACTGTTCTCTCCAAGTTTGTAAACCGCATGATGGAACGGGACAAGCGCTTTGCGGCACTGGCCTTGACCCTGAAATATGACGGCTTGAAACTGCTGTGCATGATCCGTCTCTGTCCACTGCCGTATTCATTCTGCAACGGAGCCGTCTCGACATTGCCGACTGTGCAGCCATTGATGTATGGGTTGGCGACGGCGATCATTAGTCCCAAGCTCTTAGTCCCTGCATTCATCGGAAGCCGCTTGAGGTTGCTGTCCGAAAAGAGTGAGCAAATGAGCGCAGGGTCCAAGGCCATCAACATCATCAGCATTATTGTAACTATCTGTATTGGAGTCTTCACGGGCTACTATATCTACAACCGGTGAGTAAATTCTGTTCAATGATGAATTGTTTTTGGCATGCCGCGACAATCAGCGCAAGCATTTGGACGAATCGAAGCTGACCATTCGGCCTTGGCGACTTAGAACGTTGGCTCGTGCCAAAGAACTCGAGGCTCAGGAACGGGAGGAAATTCGTCAATCCCTCCAGGCGGACCATGCGGCTCACCGGCCGCATCGCAGATTCTCCGACGACGACGATGTGAACTCGGCTGCGAAGATTCTGGCCGAAGACGAGGAGGCACGCATCGGACTTCACGATTCATTGGATGACAATGTTGACCTGCATTTGGACGACGACAGTGACAACAAGCCCTCAGGGTCGCGGAGTCAAAAGCAGGGCCGGAGGTCCTACCATGACAACTTCACAGACAACGACTCGGACGACTATTCTGATGAGGGACATGAGGCGTATGGGCTTCACAGCCATGTTCCTTCGTGAGACTCGAGGAGGGGGTGTTGCTCCCAGTTTGATAGAGAAAGAGTCGGGGTCAGTGCTTGTGATAGATCCTGATGGCGTCTTCTGCTTTTTGGCTTCAATATCTGCGACGATAGTCCAGAGCCAGGCGTCTGATGGTCTTTTTTTTGTTATCATGGCACTTTCAACTTGACTTAAAACAGCAGACTTAGATGCACATAATCAATGTTGGACGCCAGTGTAAATGACCATGAGATCAGTAAGAATAACCCTTCCCGGAAGACACCCGAGCCATCGAAGGCCATGTCGTATTCGATCACTGGGCGGACTGAAAAATACGCTCTGTTCCGAGGGATCAGGGCACAACGTCCTTCAACTGGACTTCAAATTTCACCACTTCTCCTGCTAATCGGCGATTGTCCGTCACGCTCATATTCTGATTGACGCCAAATCAGTATCTAATTGACGGACGTCAGACTTGGGAACTGGGGACCGTTCCATGACTAAACTATCGTACGTGGTGGCTCCTCGAGGCCCCGCCTTTACTACCTTTGCTTGAGCCATCATCGGACTACATCGCCACGCAGCAGAAAAAGCAACGAGCCCCAGCTCTATATGCATCATCTTTCGTCCTCACTTGCAAGCGAATGCCTACACCCTTCTAACTTTTGCTTTGTAGAAATCTTCAGCACAATCTCGTCTTCGATCGCAATGTCACCTACACTCGGCGTAGCCTTGGGTCGAAGTTGATAATCGGTGCCTGTGATGTTGTGAAGGAGCAGCCTGGAAAGTCGAGGACAATCCATGCACATCTGAACGAGGACCCCTGCTACCTGAACGAGGGCTCTCGTTGCCTGTTTACATCCTTGTACTTCTTGTACTTTCAACCCATCCTCAAGTATTCTTCTTCAACAAACCAGGATTCGAATATCGAGAGCACCGCGAGTAAGAGAACCGCAGGCAGTTCCTTTCTGGACAATGGGTTCTCTTCAACCCTCCATGGTGCCTTCTCCCTTTGCTGGAATTCATCCCAGCCAACATCCCTTTCTTCATCAAAATGCGCCAGTTGTACCGTCAAGGAATGATCGGCCCGAGATTATGACATCCGTAAAATCAGAAATTACTGAACCGCCGCTTAAGAGGCTTCGGACAGAGACCGGTGCTATCGACTCCATTGCACTTTCCTCGTCTATTCCACGAGCTGGCCTACCGAGACAGCATGGCAGAGCCAAAAATTCGCTACAAGACCATGTCTTCGAAGGTTCGCAAAGCAACGGCGACTCTTCTGGAATACTGTCACGGGCTGTCTCACGATCATTACACACCTCAGCCACGTCGACCTCGGTTTCCTCATCTCTTGAGCCCGGAAAATCGTCCACACCCCCCTCTACACCCGCCACCTCTATCCCTACCCCTCCAACGACCTCCAATCTCAGTGACGTCGAAAGCAAGAAGTTGGACCTGCCGAAATGCCGGCCGCGGTCATCCATACCGTCTAAGCTGACGCCGGCAGTGTACGGCCAGCAGTGCGTGGCTGCGGCTTATGCATCTCGACTTGATCCATATGCACTGCATGAGAACGAACAAGAGCTTCTCCAAGACTCTCTCTGCCATATGCACGTGACCGTGTATCTGAACATTCGAAATGGCATACTCCGCCTTTGGACACGCAATCCAATGGTCAGCGTCAGCCGCGAAGAGGCGCTTGGTTGCGCGAAAGACTACCGATGGATGAACCTGGCTACATTTGCGTATGACTGGCTAGCGCGACACGGGTATATCAACTTTGGCTGCGTGGAGATCCCTATTCCAGTCGTACCTCCTCGTCGCGGACGTCGAAAGGACGGCCCCGTCATCCTCGTCGTGGGCGCCGGTGTAGGAGGTTTGGGGTGCGCGAGGCAACTTCAAGGCCTTTTCAAACACTATCGTGACTCCGACACTGAGCCCAGGGTTGTCGTTATTGAAGGGCGACCAAGAATTGGTGGCCGCGTTCACTCTCATCCACTTCGCAGTCTTCAGACTGATTCGCTACCAACGGGCCTCCGCCCCAAGGCAGAAATGGGTGCTCAAATCATTATCGGCTTTGATCGCGGTAATCCTCTCGATCAGATCATCCGTGGCCAGTTAGCACTTCACCATCACTTCCTCCATGACCTTTCCACGATTTACGACCACGACGGATCACCTGTGCCCAACAACCAGGATGAGATGGTCAGTAAGCTGTACCAGGACATTTCAGAGCGTGCCTTCGGTTATCGTTATGAGAAGCTTGTGAGACAAACGGCTGAGGGCGACCGCGATATGATCAACAGCGGCAGGGAAACAACCGTCGATGATGGTATCACGGTCAGGCAATGGGAGGAAGCCAGAGCAGCAGGAACTACAGATCTGCTAGTTCCCACGAAACACATCCGTCGACGCCGTGGGGTTGGTCACAACACTGGTGGTCAAGTATCGACATCACTTTCAGAACGAGGAATTGAAAGTGAGGCGGACGATGCGCCCGCTGCTCTGACAGCTCAGACAGCAGGTTGGAGGCTAAACTCTGGCTTTGTCACAAGCGATAGCCTCGAGCTAGATCAAGTCGCTCATGCGAGTGATGCGCAGAATCTCGGTGCCGTTATGGACGAAGGGGTCAATCAATACAGGGAGATGCTTCCTCTCACCCCCAAGGATATGCGCCTTCTCAACTGGCACTTTGCAAACCTGGAGTATTCCTTTGCTGCGAACCCCGAGAAGCTCAGTTTGACCCTGGCAGACCAGGACTCCGGTAACGAGTTCGAGGGTCTACACTCTATGGTCGTTGGAGGCTACAATCAATTGCCCTATGGGTTGTATTCTGTGCCTGACAAGCTGGAAGTTCGAACGAACAGGACAGTCACCAAAATCTCGTATGGCACCAACGACCAGAATAATCGCAAAGCAACTGTCTACTGTGCCGACGGTGAGAGGTTCGTGGGAGATCACGTAGTGTACACGGGCTCACTTGGTACGCTCCAACATCGAACTGTTGAGTTCGACCCACCTCTTCCGGAATGGAAGCAAAGTGCGGTTGACCGTCTGGGATTCGGTCTTTTGAACAAAGTCGTGCTTGTCTTCGATGAGCCGTTCTGGGACGTCGAGCGAGACTTTTTCGGGCTCCTCCGCACGCCAGAAAACCTCGAGAGCATGAAACAAGAGGATTATGCGAACAATCGGGGCCGTTTCTACCTGTTCTGGAACTGTATCAGAACAACAGGGTTGCCGGTTTTGGTCGGGCTTATGGCAGGCGATGCAGCCTATCAGGCCGAGCAAAGCACAGATGCTGAGATTGTCACAGAAGTGACAACACAGCTAAGAAACGTCTTCAAACACGCCACCGTTCCTGATCCGCTCGAGACAGTCGTCACCAGGTGGGCGTCCGATCCATTTACCAGGGGCAGCTATTCCTTTGTTGCTGCAGGCGCCCATCCTGATGATTATGAAACCATGGCCCGCCCAGTTGGCAACCTGCACTTTGCCGGCGAGGCTACCTGCGGAACCCACCCTGCAACCGTTCACGGAGCCTACCTATCCGGCTTGCGAGCGGCTGCGGAGATCATCGAGGCTACCCTTGGTCCCATCCAGATTCCCCTGCCCCTTGTGCCTGACAAGCCTATCATCAACGGGGCCACACCGCCAACAGTGGGCGCGGAGTCAGACACGTCGAAGCGCTCGGTCTCAGCGACTCCTCTGAGCCTTCCCAAGGGTGCCGACAAAAACCGTCTGAAGGCCTACGAGCAGGCCATGTGGACGGCCATCTACGCCGAGTTGGGTCCCGCTCCAACGCCCCCGACCAAATCGGCCCGAAACCCGTTCCTGCTCTACCAGAAGGACTTTTGGGTCAAATGCAAGGAGCAATGTGACGACGCGCGACGCGTAGCGTCAGGAAACCCCAGTGCGAAGGCGTCTCGAGACGACGTCCGTGCCGCGCTCGGCCTCATGTGGCGCAATGCTCCTCAAGAGCAGAGACAGCCATACATTGAGCAAGTCGGGGCCAATCGGAAGGCGAACGAGAACGCCTTAGAACGATTCAAGAGCGTGGCCGCGGAGTGGAACCAACGCTCACTGGAGGTGAAGGCCAAGTGGTGTGCGGAAAATCCCATTGAGACTTGGCAGGCCTCCTCGGATTCCGCGGCTTTGGGGGGTCAGGTCACCTGAAACTTGACCTTGAGCATTACCCTAGCTCTAGTTACTCTTACTTTCATCTTAGAGTAGTTAAAGCTTCAGGTTCCAAGTGATACCAGATCAAGGGCGCTCTGCATTCCCAAAGATACGATAAGGGGCTTGAAGCGCAAGACAGGCGCGCAGTCAGGGGACAAGTACTTTGGTAACAACGCACTGCGCCCACGCAGAACACCCGACTATCTAAACCTTTAGGTAGATGCAAGGCGCATCCATTTTTCCGGTGTCTACATAGTACACAGTAGACGCATGTCATGTCCTTGGATACGTACACGGACAAATAACCATGTTGAGCGTAGCAACCTAGGGACTCGATTGCTCCCGGGCATCGACACTCCATGTAGCAAACAGATCAATGGCCCCTTCATCTGAGACGGCTGTAAACAAGCCAGCAGGAAGGCGGAAGTGAACATGGATCGTTTAAATGTGTTTGGATTGATAGAGAGGAAATCTAATGCAGCAAAATCTAAAAGTTGGTATGCTAGCTGGCATATCCCGAACGCTGTGTGCTGAAAGTAATCACAATAATCGAGCTCGACGGAGCCGGGAGGTCAAAGAGATAGAAGGGGGGGGGGGGGGGGGGGTGGGGAGAGGTCGTGGATGAGTATCTATATATATACTTGATTGGAAGAAATGATTGTGCGGCGAAAAGGTTTTAAAGGACGGGTGTGGCCTTGGTGCCGTTGGTCTCGTTATGAGAAACTTCAAGGTCGGCGAGGTACTTCTCGGCTTCGAGAGCAGCGACGCAGCCAGAGCCTTGAGAATGGGAATGTCAGTTGGGGTTCCTTGCACGTTTTTACTGACAAACTCGACTAGAAGTGGGCGAAAGAAGTACTTACCAGCACTGGTGATAGCCTGGCGGTAGCGCTTGTCCTGGACGTCACCGCAAGCAAAGACACCCTCGACGCTGGTGAAGCTAGTACCGGGCTGGGTGACAATATAACCATCCTCATCAAGCTTGAGTTGGCCCTTGACCAAGGCATTTGCGGGGTCGTGACCAACGGCGTAGAAGAGACCATTGGCCTCAACAACCTCCTCCTTATCGTCGACGGTGCTCTTCACGCGCAAGTGAGTCATGAGACCGTTGGGTTTGTCCTCACCCAGAACCTCTGTAGCAACCGAGTTGAAGCGAACTGTGCACTTGGGGTGCTTGAGCAGACGATCGGCCATGACCTTGGAGGCACGCAGCTTATCACGACGAACCAAGACGGTAACGTGGCTGCCGTACTTGGCAAGGAACATGGCCTCCTCAGCGGCAGAATCACCACCACCGATCACATACAGAGGCTTATTGCGGAAAATGGGCACAGCACCGTCGCAGACAGCACAGGCACTGATACCGTTTTGCCAGTACTTCTCCTCGCCGGGCAAGTTCAAGCGACGGGCGTTCGCACCAGTAGCAATGATCACGGCGTCGGCAGTGTGAGCGGGCTCGCTGTCCGGGCCGTCGTTCCATTCGGTCCACATCTTGAAGGGTCGCTGAGACAGATCCAACTTGGAAATGGTCTCGGTGATGATCTTGGTTCCAAAACGCTCTGACTGAGCGCGCATCTTGTCCATCAACTCGGCGCCGCCGACACCGTCGGGGAATCCGGGGAAGTTCTCGACATCGGTGGTGGTAGTCAATTGACCACCGGCAGCGGTGCCGTTGGCGAGCATGCCCTCGTAGAGGACGGGCTCAAGTTCGGCGCGAGAGAGATAGATGGCGGCTGTGTGAGCGCCGGGGCCGGAGCCGATAACTGCGCGAGAGGCGAAAAAAATACCACCGATCAACAACTATTCTTCGATATCATAATCTCACGAGAAGGATGTCGTCTGTGCAAAGGGATCTCACTTACTAACAACTTTGGTGTGCACCATTCTGGCGGTTGTAGTAGAGTTGACGCGCGTGGGCGTCGTTAAAGGTTGCTTAAGTACCGAGGCAGAGGGAGGAGACTGTTGGTGCAGAGTCGATGAGGCTGCGGCAGCAGTGAATCCGAAGGATCGGAGGGCGGCGGGGAAACGGCGAAAAGTGGAGGAAAACAGCTTGAAGGTATTGCTAGTGAAGATTGTTGAAAGAGAAGAAGATCAGAGATCAATATTTGTAGGTCTCAAGGGGAAATTTCTCAATTCGGATCTGGGTCTTGGAAGGCCAAAGAAACGGGCTCTAGTGGGGTCTTGCGTGCTGAAGGTCTCTGGGATGACGAGAAGGTATTCTAATCGATTAGGTGTAGGACACTTCGGCGGCCTTCTTTTTCAATGTATCAGTACTGTAAGTCTGTTAGCTTACAAACACATATCATTACAGGACAGTTGACCCAAGCGCTGATTGAGGTGGATGTTCTATCACTTTAGTGACACAAGAAAGGCTGAAGCTCGTATTATTACGAATGGTGTTTGGTTATTACATTTCTAGCATTCCAGGTCGATACGGCATCGCATTATTCAGGTGCCTGCATCGAGACCCTCGCTTTCTAAGCAGCGGCACGTGATTTGGCCTCGACCCAAGTGGCCTGGGCGACTCTCGGGCTATTCCGTCTCTCCTTAGGCTGCAGGCGCCGAGATATCTAACATTCAGATGCAGCACGACTACTACTGTACGACATGCAGTAGACAGTAGATACTCGGTCAGCCAGGGTGCCGAGACCTGACCACAATCACCGGAAATGCATTGCTTTGGTCACTTGGCTCTCAAGAGATGCTGTGAAGAGATCAGGTTGGCAAACGCCACAATCGAGCCGTGCACCGCCACTCATTACATTTCGACTCTTTCGAGTCCCGGAAACCACAGCCTGAGACTTGCACCACCAGCAGTACCAGAGTAGTACCTCAATAGACGGCCGCATATGCATCGCCGTCTTGCACCCTTGGACAAATGCCACAATGCTTATCGCTTATCGTCGGGGATAGCCCCGCGAAATCACGCCATCTGACTCACCGCCCGTGTTTCCTGGGGAGTCGCGATTGGGCGGTGGATCTATAGTCTTAGCACGTCCTCTCAACCGTGCCAACCTTCAACGTCCATCCCATACGACTCTTCGCACTCTCGTTGTGTGTGGTCCTTCGTCACATATCAAGGTGGGCGGCGTGAGAAGAGAGAGGAAGCGGCTGCTGGGGTGATAGGTCGTGGGGTTGAATGCACCCATATTCCCTTGTTCGAGGTGGGTAGTTGCACTACGAGACATTGAAGACAATAGTGGACATTGAGGAATGAAAGCATCGCTTTCGTATTATAAGCCTCGAAGCCCTCACACTCTTTCATCTGACGTTAGTCGAGTATCTCAAGAGCTGGCTGTGAGACTACTGAAAAAAAAAACACGGAAATGATAAGGTAACAATATACTTGCACGGACGCTCACAAAACTCAACCAAAAACACTTAGTGTACATGCATAAATCAAATCACTCCAAACCACTTCTTGCGAGGACGAGGATAATCGTCTTCATACTCATCTTCTTCGTCGTCTTCGTCTGATCCGCCGGCTGGGCCGCCCGCGGACGGATGGTCCACTCGGCGTGGAACGGGTTCATGGACTTCCTCATCGCTTTCGGGGTATTCGTCGTAGTGAGGGTATGTGGCAGCAGCGTTCGCGCGGGTATTAGTAACTGTGTCATGGTCTTCGTAATCATCGGCATCTTCGTCATCATATTCAGCATCCTCGTCGTTTTGCTTCTCGTTTTTCCGTCGTGGCATACGGAGCCACTTGCGCCATCCCTTGACCACAGGGGTGGGCGCGGGGTCGTACTCAGTACCCTCGTAGTAGAGCGCCGGAACAAGAAGCTTGTAGGGTACGGTAATACCAGCTGGGTCGTGCGGGCTTATCTCAAGATTCAATGTGATGGCCAGACCTCCCTCCAGATTGACAAGGGCTCCAGCCCCGTCATCGCCCTGCTTTTTGGCTCGCTTTCTAGTGCCTTTGAGACTGAGGCTGGTGGGTCGTCGATGGAACGGACCAGGTCGAGAGGTCTCAGCAGGATCGCCAGGGAAGTAACTGTTGGCAGTCTCATTTGGCCGGGGAACATGCGCATCGACGCTGGCTCGTCGGCCCGAGGCCCCTGCGGCACGTCCGAAACTCATGGTACGCGTGGGTGGTCCGCCACGAGAGGACAATCGCCGGAACAGACCACCAGGTTTACCATTGCCGGGGCCCCTGTCTCCTCGTCCCAGTGATAATGTGCGTTGGAGCTTGCCAGGGCGAGGCTCGGGTGTCATTTCCTGTTCGGACTCGGGCGTACCGAGTGGTGTGGTGCCCGGGCGGTACTCTCGAATGGAGCACCAGTTACGTCGAGGGAGAAGACGTTTGTTGTTTCGCGGCTTGCCGTCGACGTCGTGCTCGAAGATGGGGATGACATCTTCATCAGTATTAGAGTCCATGTGGTGGATCGTGTTTCGCTTATTGAGCAGGTCCGAGATGATCTCGGTTTCGGGCACATTGGCAATGGCAGATGAGATCACATTAGGCATATAGCGGTAGTCTCGGTCTTTCGGGATGTCCAATTTAGGGTTCGAGTAGAATTGCCCGATCGCGGCCATGTTCACATCACCGCTACATGCAGGTCAGCACGCTGCTACAGAGAGACAAGTTGTCACATCAGGATGCAGTGCACTTACCTCAGGATTGTGACACGAACGGATTTCTCAGCGGCCAGATCTTGCAAGTCCTCGACCAGCCAAGTCCGTTCGGCCTTGAGATGCTTTCCGGCCCAATGGTCATCAAACACCTCCACATTCCCGCCGGAGCGATTGATGAGGCCTCCGATCATGCCGGCCTTACCAATCGACTTCCGACTATTCATGTAGTTCTTAAGCATGGCCTTTGGAGGCGCTCGAGTCAGCTTCGAGTGAGTAGATGGGTCGAGTGGGCTACGTACCACACGAGGGTAGGCAATCGGTACACTTGACAGGATTATCAAATGTTTTGTTCTTCCTTTCACGATTTCTCGATGACACCTGTCCCATAACAACTCATTGGTCTGGGGGCTGATAACCTCATCGTTCTGCATAGTTCAGTTAGCAGACGAGTCCAATATGTCCACGCAATACGGGCTTCTCTGATCACTCACCTGTCGCTCGGTTCGGCAATCCAGACCCAAAAACATCACGTCCCTACCCATCGACATGAAGAGATTGCGGCTTCTCTCCTCAATGTAGGGGCCTGGTTCAGCGCCGAGGAGCCAGCTAGGCTCGTCAATCTCTGTCTCGTCTCTTACGCTGTGATGCTGGAATAAAAGGTAGTATTTGTGGCCAATCTTGCCTATCCCAGATACGACCGCGCTTTGCATAAACTCGTCATTGTACGATCCAAAGCCTTCAAAAATTTCGTGGTCATTCCAGATGTTGACCATTGGAATCTGAGAATTGGCCAAGGAGAACAGACCCTGCGAAAACCACGAAGCATAGCTTTCGAGATAAAACTTCTCGAGTTCTGCCCGGAATTGCGGTGTCATGGGTGCACCATATCGGTCCGCGGCATTCTTGACCTTGATCCATTCCTGGAAAGACGGAAGATCCGTGATCACCTTGTCGTTGTAAATCTGGTCGCCACCCCCAATCATCACATGGAAGGGCTGGGTCTGATGCTCGTTCAGAACGTCTCTCCAGAGCGGATCGGGTCCGCATAGAGGGTCAGAATCAACATTCGGGCTGAAGCCGTTGCCACTGTGGAACATGATGTTCATCGGCTGATCTTTAGCAGGGACCCAGAATCCCAACGCTGGTCCTTGATTGATACGATAAGCAATGCGCTGCTGTGTCGTCCCAAGTTCAACCTCCATGCTGAATCTCCAGAATGTCACGTCTCGAGCTGCATCCGCGTAAAGACGGACTCCCGGAATGTCTCGATACAAACCGGCAGTCTCGCCATCAATCGGATGGATTCTGTTGGCTGGAGCCGATTGTTTGGCGCCGTCCGCGCTGTAATCGACTATGCTTGGTGATAGCTCGTAAAGTCCATCGTCGTTTTCGACTGCAGACAAATCCACCTCTTCCTCAAGATGTTCGACTGGCTTAGCATACAGTGGACGACCGTCGCGACCAACTTTCATGAGACCCGCTGTGGGATCGACGTATTCGGGAGCCAGCGCTCCATCTTCTCCACTGACGAATGCAGGCGGGGGAGGCAGAAGGTCCATAGGTTGTGAAAACATTCTCAATGTAGGCGGACTCTCATAAGAGGAGCGTGAATCTTTAGTGACAATCAGCACTGAGCCCCGCCAGAACTCTTTCTCCACGGGCTCATTGGCTTCGTCGACAAATACTCTCTTTGTGCCAGTGTATCGGAGGAGGGGTCCGCATCGCATAAACAATCTGGGCTGGAAGGTTTTGTGTGCAGTCACTCCTGTTTCATACAAATGTTAAGAGCTGCCTTCAGTTATAGAATGTGAAGATATGGTAGCTCTTACCTGTGACTTTCTGGGCTGCAGTTTGATAACCTTCTGGTAAGACCCTGCTTTTGCGCCGATCGGTTGAAATGCCACCTTCCCACCAAGCTCTACTTCGATCAATGTCCAGATTTTGATAGTCGAAATCGGCAGCTGCGAGGCGAGCCACAGGCCCATTTCGCCATTCGAAGATTGGTGGTGGAGTGGGCGGTGGTACATCGAAGGAGACAGTCTGTCGTGGTTTTGATCGTGGGAGTGAGGCACCAGACAGTGACTTGAGCGTCGAAGGGGATTCTCTTCTCTCTGCGTGAGGCACCATATTTGGTGCCAGCGGTGATGGGCCTGCATATTCTTGCTGTGACACTGAGCGAGAGTGTGTAGGTGCGCCAACCCATCCCCTGTGGTCTCTTCCAGAATTAGCTCTCATTGGACCGGTCGCCTTGGTTGGCAGGGGTCCGCTGCTATTAACTCCTATATGCTGATCGCCCCTCGTGGTGCGATTCTCTGGATATGAGCCATTTGCCTGACCCGCTCCACCATTGCGCACAGTGGTGAGCTGTTGACGAGTCTTAGGTACGGCGATCTGGGCGTTTTTGGCGGAGGCCACCGGATGATGGTCAACTCCTGTCGTTGACATTTGGTGCGAAGAATTCGGCGACTGCGAGTTGTGATTGATGTGCGCTTCGCCGCCGTTTCTACCATGAGCCGTGGCAGCAGCCTGCTCCTTTTCCAGCTTTTGTCGGGCAAGGCGTTCTCTTAATCGCCGTTCTGCCTCTTGTACTTTGGCACGCTTCTCCTCCTTGCTGATTCCAGACAGGGTAACTTCGAGCTTCTGCAGGGGTGATCGGTCTGAAGCCCAATCCTTCTTGGTGCTCATGCCACTGGTCGATCGTATTGTATTTGATCGACTTGGAAGAGACGAAGGACTCACAGCAATGGAATGTGCCATGTGTGACTGCAGATTCTCATTCTCTGATGTGGCGACATGAGCGCCACGGAAATAGTCCGCAGGAGGAGGACCGCGAGGAGTATTTGATTCCTCGTCGACATCTTGAGTGGTGTTCGCTGGTGCTGGCTTCCGTGTGGTGTAGTTCAGCTTGGCAGCTGTCCTGCCCGAGAATGATCGAGTCGGGGCCACTCCCTCTTCAGCACTCGAGAACGGCATCACGACGGGCTGTCCGCGAACGCTGGAAGCTCGACGGCCCATTTGGGTAGCTTCAAGACGAGGATCTCCATGAGCGAGATCTGGAGAAGCACGGGTTGCAGGTGCAGCCATCTTGATGAGATTACCTCTTGTCTGGGATAAGTCAAGCCCGCGTCATCAGACTGAACTGAATTCCTGGTGGGATGCTGTCTTCACTGCAAATCGCCCAGTTTGGTGCAGGCGGACAAGACTGCGATCCCCGCGGCGCTTTGTCGGGCCGTAACCGACTCTTGAGAGAAGCAAATCGATTACTGTAAGAGATGCACAATGCATTCACTTTTTCGCCCGAGTCAGCTCGAGTCGTGTCCGATCGTCAGGCACCTCTTCGGGCGGGGTGGCGGCGGTGACCAGGCCGAGCGTAGGACGATTTGCACGACGTCGGTCAGTGTTCGCTCAATGGTGGGTTGGATGCTCGGCGCCAGGTGATAGACACAGACACAGTTGAAGTCGCAGAGCCAACAATGCGACAATGGAGTGATCAAGTGCAGAGGATCGGGAGTCAGGTGCGATGAAGAATGGATCTCCGCGTCCCTCTCTGTTCTATACATTGCGATTATCCCGGTGGCTGGTAGCTGGCGGCCCCAGCCCTCTCGCGGGGCAAGGCATACGCAGGAGCCAATCGACCCTCGCTCGTGGATAAAGTGGCTTCGAACTGGGATGCACTGACGGCCGAGGATTTCTTGGTTGTCCCCTGCATTTCAAGAAACTTACAGGCTGGGGGTTCTAGGACGTAAGTTCTGGCGTAGTTGAGCATTATTGTTTAAAAACGGTTCCAACTTCCCACTACCAACGGGGTTGTTCAAATACGGTAATTCTCGAGTCTAAATCCTTACCTCTTATTGCGGTTATTGAGTGGGGATCGATGATGTGTGTAATTGTGTATTAACGGCGGCAGTAGTATTTTTACCCTGACAGTCTCTATCATCTCCTCACTTTGACTTTCGTCTTGTTAAATCAACATTATCATCTGATATTTTGTGTAAGCCTGCAAGATGCAGGTAGTTGTACTGCGTTGCTGCTCCTCCATAAGTACTGATTAACATAGTTGAAAGTTTGCAATATCTGCAGCCTTGTTCGGTACCTTGATGTTACTAACCTACTTGAGTAGCCTTCTTGTTCTTTTGTGAATTATGCTGTATTCATATAAGAGATGTCTGATGCAGTACGTGAAGGACCATCTAACTTATGCGTAATTACATATCATTGAATATATGGAAACCCCTTCACTTCGGGTCGAGACCATCTCCCTGCATATACCCACTGCACTTCCATTGAGCGTACAGTAGTATGTCTTATGGTTTTGCTCAGCCAGGTTTGACTCCAAAAACAAACCTACGCATATATACCTTACCTAGTAAGTTATGTACCTAGAATCACCACTACAGTATGAACTTGACAGTGCCACATAGTACCCAAACATCGATGCAATCATTCCCGTCCTACTATGTGAGGAATACTATTCGATCACGCTAAGCGATGCAGGACTCCGGATATTTTGAATGCTACGGTGAATTGATGCGGACTCGACTCTTGTTCCGTGAACCACTTACGCAATCCACCTAGACTACCAGACCTTGAGATAGTGTATTTTATATTTCCTCGAACCAAGTGATTCTAGGCGAAGTGGGGATGCTTTTATCAAAGTAATATATGTGCTAGAGCCCGTTACCTAGGGCTGGTGAGCCGAAGTTAGATGCGAATCTACCGTAGAATGGGCACCTGACGATACCTATCTGCCTAAGTCCCTACTGTTAGGTCAAGTGTATTTACCATCGATGCATCCATAGGTATAGGTCGCAGGTATAAAGATTATGAGCTCTTGGGAGCTTTAGGTATGATCAGGAGGTAGTATGACTATGCACTATCCACATATTTCGTCGTCTGTTCCAACAGACGGGCGTGTAGCAGTCTTTCCATTTGAAACCGGACAGGGTCATTTGTACACTACCACTACTAACTACAAAACATATATGCTTCGTGGTCGATAGGTATTCTTATTCCTCAAGTCACATTGACTAACATTGAAATCCATTAATCACCTCACCAGACTTCTGTTATCGAAAATTATTGTAGTCCTTTAAAATGACACCCTCAACATGTTGCCGGTTGACGGTCGGCATCCCACCCTCATATACTAAGGGAAGGTGCGGCCCGGAATTAGTAGAACGGTAGAACCACAGTTGACCCAATTTACTAGCGACTAGCGAGTACCGTACCTAAACAGTAGTATGAAAGTTCAGTGAGAAGCTCAAGCAGCAGTAGTAGTACTATACCCCCTGACTCGATGATTGAAGCAGTAGTCCCATGGAAGTACCAGAGGTCGGACGCCAGCTGCCGAAAGTGTGGACGTCGATGGGTCCATCGCCTCCTTTAGCCAAGCATGGCACTTGGACCTCTGCGGATCTTTGATGAAACACAGAAGCAACCGTGGTCTTTCAATGAAAGAAACGTTCAAACTCAAATAATATGGAGGGACACCACACTAGGAAAAACATCATGTATACAGTAGTGTACAAATGTACACTGTAGTGACTGTACACTCGTAGAGACCAAAGCACGTACTTTCTTCGGACCTCTGAACTTTTTTCCTTCTGGTGTTGCAAGTGGGAGTTGATCGCCAAATGGACAGCCCCAGAGCTTAAAGACTCTGGCCTCCACAGACCCGCGTTGTTACGTTGGTCCCGACGTTGATCCACCTCCTATTAGCTATTCTCTTTCATCCATCGTCCTGTCGCCAGTCGCCACAGCTCCTTTTTTGTGGAGGACGGCCCCGGCGATTGTCAACTTTTCCACCTTCTCCTACCTGCATTGGCAAGGAATTGTCTTCTTGGTCTGGTGCATGGCAGCAGTGACGAAGTGCGCTCATGATTCTATACCTTGGCTGCAAGTCCGCATTGCTTGCCGTTAACCGCCCTTCGGCCGGACCGTTTCCTCCCCAGCCATGCGTGTCGCCAACAGCATTGCTGTCGCCGTCAGCTTGATCGGCGCAGCATCTGCAGCTCTGTATCCTCGCGACTACGCAACCCGCGACTATTTTGCCCTCCATCTTGATGAGACCGCCCCTCCGTCCACCGTCGCCCAAGCACTTGGCGCTCGCCATGAAGGCCAGATCGGGGAGCTTACGGGCCATCACACATTCTCCCTACCACGAGAGCAGAGTGCCGACGCTGATGCGGTGCTCGTCAGTTTGAAACAAGCCAGGAAACTTCGCCGCCGGTCGGGGGAAGGGGCTGGGCCCCGAAGCGGGGATCCGTTGGAGGGTATACTGTGGTCACAGAAGCTTGATCCGCCGAGACAAAAGCTGTTCAAGAGGGCGCCACCAGCGCCTCAAAAAGGGCCTGCAAAGCAATTTGCCCGTGCCAAGGCGGACGTGAAAAAGCTGGCGGAGCAGAACAAGCTCATGGAGGCGTTGCAAATTACAGATCCAACCTTTAAGGATCAATGGCATCTGTTCAACGCCGCCCAACCGGGACATGATCTCAACCTCACCGGGGTGTGGCTTGAAGGAATCACAGGCCAGGGCGTGGTCACGGCTATGGTGGACGATGGCTTGGACATGTACAGCAACGACCTGAAGCCAAACTATTTCGCCAAGGGCTCGTGGGATTACAATGACAACGGCCCTGAACCAAGGCCGCGTTTGTCAGATGATAAGCATGGCACACGGTGCTCAGGTGAAATCGCAGCCGCAAGGAATGATGTTTGCGGGCTGGGTGTTGCCTACGACAGCAAGATATCAGGCATCCGAATCTTGTCTAAACCAATCGATGACTCGGACGAAGCGGCGGCTATCAATCATGCATTCCAGGACAACCATATATATTCCTGCTCCTGGGGCCCTCCCGATAACGGCCAGACTATGGAGGCGCCGGGCCTCCTTATCAAGCGGGCCATGGTCCACGGTGTGCAACAGGGACGAGGTGGAAAGGGATCGGTATTTGTGTTTGCTGCGGGTAATGGTGCCATCTATGGCGACAACTGCAATTTCGATGGCTACACCAACAGTATCTACAGTGTCACCGTGGGAGCTATCGATCGTGAGGGCAAACACCCAAGTTATTCCGAGTCCTGCTCCGCGCAGCTAGTGGTCGCATACAGTAGCGGCTCTGGAGACAGCATTCACACAACCGATGTGGGTGTGGACAATTGCTTCAACTACCACGGTGGCACATCGGCGGCTGCCCCACTGGCTGCCGGTACGATTGCACTTGCACTCAGCATCCGCCCGGAACTTACCTGGCGTGACGTTCAATATCTGATGGTCGAGTCGGCTGTGCCAGTGAACGAGGATGACGGAAGCTGGGTCGATCTGCCGTCGGGGAAGAAATTCAGTCACGACTGGGGTTTCGGCAAGATCGATGCGTACTCATTGGTTCAAAATGCCAAGCAGTGGGAGTTGGTCAAGCCCCAAGCCTGGTTCAATTCTCCGTGGCTACGTGTCCACCATGAGATTCCTCAAGGGGCTCAGGGCCTTCTCAGCCGTTACACTGTCACAGAAGATCACTTGAAGGGAGCCAATTTCGCCAACCTCGAGCATGTGACAGTGACGATGAACATCAATCACACAAGACGCGGCGATCTTAGTGTTGAGCTGCGGAGTCCAAAGGGAATTGTCAGTCACCTCAGCGTCACCCGGGAAAGTGATGAAGAACCGCAAGGATATGTTGACTGGACTTTTATGTCCGTCGCGCACTGGTATGTTCGATCTGATCGTTTCTCTTCTATATCCGTGTCCCCTTTCCGCTAACATGAGACAAGGGGTGAATCACCCGTAGGAGAATGGACCGTGATCGTGAAAGACACCAACGTCAATGAGCACACGGGCCAGTTCATCGATTGGAGATTCAATCTATGGGGTGAGGCTATAGATGGCGCCACTCAACCACTCCATCCCTTGCCGGAGGAGACCGACGATGACCATCCATACGAGGAGGCCGACGTCGCAACTACTACTGTCAACACTGCTCCAACAAAGACCGACCTACCTTCGAATCCCGACCACCAACCAGATCGCCCGGTCAAGCCGAAACCCGCGGAGTCATCTACAACCACACTTCCCGTCGAGCAACAGTCGCCTACGGCGACCAGCAAAGCCACAGCTTCGGCCACACCGACGTCGACCTCCGACCACCTTTCTACGTACTTGCCTTCATTTGGAGCCTCCAAGCGCACGCAGATCTGGATATACGCCTCTCTAGCTATGATCATTATCTTCTTCATTGGATTGGGTGTATACTTCCAGCTTCAGCGCATGAAACGTCGTCGCACCAACATGAATGATGACTACGAGTTTGAAATGATCGAAGATGAAGATGAGATGCATCCGATGGCCGCCAGTGGTGGCCGGAGTCAGCGCAGAGGGGGAGAGCTCTACAATGCCTTTGCGGGTGAGAGCGACGAAGAAATATTTAGCGATGACGATGAGGGACCATATCGTGATCACTTGAATCAGCCGGCTGGGCATGACCGACCTAGTTCACCCCAAGATCGCTTGCTGTCCGAGAAACGATGATCGACATGGTCACACTCGGGTCTTCTCCTTCTGTAACCTATGTCTGCCTCCATTCATCTGGCATGCTCCATGATAAGCGTGGTGTCTTCCCGCCTGCACATACTGTGGCGAGGGCATATAGAAATTTCATTCAGAACTGCTCTTGTTAGGTAACCTTTGTTGAGTTACCATAACACGTACATGCAATAGATTGGTACCGCTGTCTCGCCTTCTACAACTGCAGCAGATATGGACACATAGACCCTGCGTATAAGCCTCCACAATTTTGACTGAACCGAAACTTGTCTGAGGTCAACACATGGTACCTGATCGTACATGAATAATAAAATTGATCATAGAAGGTCGCCTCCATAGTTACTCCAGTTGAGGGTTCCTGAAAGTTGGGCAAAGGTAAGCTTAGTCAGTAAGCGGCTTCCGGCGATCCCAAAACGATCGCAAGGCGATGACGAAGGTGCCGCTGGGGGAACGGACTCCGCCTTTTGGAAGCTCGGGGGATCATTGGACTCAGTCCTACAGGAACTGCCAACGTCTACCTACCTAGGTAGCTTTCACCTGTATCGGAATTTCGAGCTCGTCTGCGATTCTCGCCTGTCACACACTTCATCTTAGTGGCCATCAAATCCGCTTTTTGTCGAGTAAAGTCAATACTCCACACGAGGTACATCGTCGCCGGGACACCACGGCTGGGTACGAGCATTGTTCCCCGCCATGGATCAACACGACGACTTCGACAATGTTTCCTGGCGCAACGACACTGCCAGTGATGCCTCACGACCGACCACAGCGGGTACAGACGCGGCGGAGCCTCGCGATGTCGAGCACGATACCAATGGCAAGCGCAGAATGAGCTCCGCCCACGAGGAGCCCCAAGCAGGTCCACTTGCTGATGCTGTGGATTTGGCTGGCATCGGCGACGGTGTGCTCGAATGTCGCGTCGACTCCCCTCTGAAAGAAAATGATGGCACGAAAGATGCCTATATTTCCTACCTTGTCACGACCCACGTCAGTGCTCCCTTGTCGTCCACTCTTTGGGTGTCTTGCTCCTGAGAGCCAAGTTGCTACCATGGCTGCCTGGTCCCTACCGAAGCTCTTTCGGGCCGGCGAGGTGCCCGTTCATTCAATTCGTCATAGCTAATCTGTACTTCTGAATAATCTAGACCGATTTCAAGTCATTTCAGAAGTCAGAATTCAGCGTCCGCCGCAGATTTACCGATTTCTATTTCCTGTACAAGACGCTCTATCGCGAGTACCCAGCATGCGCGGTCCCGCCCCTCCCCGATAAGCACAAGATGGAGTATGTGCGAGGCGATCGATTCGGGCCAGAATTCACCACGAGGCGATCATGGTCGCTTCACCGATTCTTGAAGCGTTTGACCCTTCACCCCGTCCTTCGCCGGGCTCCTCTCTTGATCATTTTCTTGGAATCTCCTGACTGGAATGCACATATTCGACTGCACTCTTCTCGGGGCTCGACAGCTTCCTCCACTGACAACTCTGGGTCTGGTATCTTCGATAACTTGACGGACAGCTTTGTCAACGCATTCACCAAGGTACACAAGCCCGATCAGCGATTCATTGAAGTCAAGGAGAAAGCAGACAAACTCGACGAGGATCTATCGCATGTAGAGAAGACAATAGCCCGAGTGGCACGTCGCGAGTCTGATCTGGAAACCGATTACGCAGACCTTGCGACCCAGTTTCGCAAGCTGGTTCCTCTTGAACCTGCGGTTGAGATGCCATTACAGGTGTTTGCAGCATCCGTCGAGGAAACCGCACGAGGACTGCATGATCTCAAAGACCACACAGACCAGAATTACCTGGGATCCTTGCGTGACATGGAGGCCTATATACTCTCCGTTAAGGCGTTATTGAAGACGAGAGAGCAGAAGCAGCTTGACTTCGAAGCCCTCGTTGACTACCGGAACAAGGCCGTAACGGAGCGAGATTCCCTTGCAAACAATCCAAGCGCCTACTATGCCTCAAATCCTCTGACCTCGTCTCCTGCTTCGTTCATTCGTTCAAAAATGGAAGACATGCGCGGCGTCGACCACGAGCAGTCCCGCCGCGAGCGTGTGCGAAAACTTGAACTACGAATCGATGAACTCACCCGTGAGGTCGAGTCAGCCAAGACCACCTCAGAGATGTTTGACGAGGAGGTCGTTCGTGAAGTCGCTGACTTTGAGCGAATCAAAGCTGTTGAATTTCGCGACTCCTTGGGAGCTCTTGCTGATGCGCACATCAACTTCTATCAAGGTGTTCTGACTACATGGGAGCGATTTGTGGCGGAAATGGAAAGTGATGCTGAGACCAGCCTAGAAGCCGAGACACACGCTGCTGCGTCGCGGTAATTCTGATACAGCGCGCTGTGTTGCGCCTTGGTGAAGATTTCGCGTACTTGACTGATGGTCTGCGACATTGATTTTCGAAAGTCTAGCTGTTCATGAGCCAACCCAATCTCTTCTTGTCTTGCTTGCTTTTGACTGCTTCATACCCGCTAATTCCATAGTTTCTGCATCGTTGGGAATCACCTTTATACTAAATCGCTGCAGCCTTTGAAAATAAGCATGTGTTGAAGAATTGGAGTATTGACGTCGACCTAGTCGTTGTGGGTATGTAGCTTGACGAAGCGTTCCGACATACGCCATTGTAAATGCCATTGACACAGCTCAAGCATGATGGAATATGCTGAGCCACTGAGACTGCATTCTTCAACAGACTGCTTGATCGCATCGATTTGACTGTCGTCTGAAAGCCACCACACTGGCGACCGCAGCCACTACTATTCAGCAGACATGACTCCACGAAATGTCTCGGCTCATTTTGGTACAAGCACTCATCTGACAGTTAGACTGAATCGCATGTCCCAGGGCAGAAGACCAGAGAAAAGGAATTCCTGAGTGGAACAGCAATTATGCCAATTTTGTTCGATCAATTTTGTTCCATGCCATGGTAGTCATGGGTCCGATCTCAAAAGATGGACTTATCATCTGTTTGAGCCATTTATGGCAGTATACGTCGAGCATGTGATCGAAGGTCTAGATTGCCATGCTTGATCTCGAGCAAGGCAGTTTGCACTGTTTGCCTGGGTGCAGCGGGCCCGATCAAATGAGGGTCATACAACTGTAGTTTTCCAAGTATTGATCACAACCCCAACACCATGCGTCTACTCACACAAATCACGTTGCGGACTTATGTCTGTCCGTCATGTAGACATGGTGCGATTGCTGGTCGGCGACGACTTGCCACGCGGGCAGGCCAGACCCCTGACATCTACGATGTTGTCTGTGTCGGAGGTGGCCCGGCGGGTCTAGGGCTTTTGGCTGCGCTTCGTGAGTGATGCTCAGAGGCTAGAGTCGTATAGAGGCATGATGAGGGACTAATTATCTCTGGAATCTAGGAGCTTCTCCTGTTACGTCAAAGCTCAAGGTTGCCCTCATCGAGAGCCAGGACCTCAACAAGGCGCGATCATGGACCATGGACCCCAATCAGTTTTCCAATCGCGTCAGCAGCTTGACGCCGTCCTCGAAGGCCTTTCTGGAAAGGATCGGTGCCTGGGAGCATATTGAGCAGGAGCGAGTGCAGGATTATCAAGAAATGCAGGTCTGGGACGGCGAGAGCGGTTCCCGAATATCATTTGACTGGACGATGGATACACCTGCGTTCGAGGAGATGCGCACAGTAGCGACGATGACAGAGAACTCGAATCTCGTCCGCGGACTTTTGAAGAGAATCGCGGCTTCGGGTGATGAAAACCTGAAGCTCTTCTCCAATACAACGGTGGCTGGAATTGAGAACGGAGTCGACCTTGGCCCTCATGGCCCAGATCTGTCGGCCTGGCCGATTCTCTCGCTCAAGCCCAGCGGACCTATTTCTGAAGGGCAGGCCTCGTCCCAGATCGCAGCTAGATTGCTCATTGGGGCCGATGGCATCAATAGTCCTGTGCGCTCCTTCGCAGACATCCCCACGAACGGCTGGGACTACAATCGTCACGGCGTTGTGGCGACCCTTGCCCTTGCGGATCCCGATACACCTCCTTTCCCACCCTACCTGCGCACCGCGTACCAGCGCTTCCTACCTTCGCTTGGCGGACCTATTGCGCTTCTCCCACTGCCCAACAATCATGCCACGCTTGTCTGGTCCACAACCCCAGAGCACGCCGCATACCTCAAATCTCTCCCCTCCTCAGCCTTCCTCGCCATGGTCAATGCTGCCTTCAGACTGTCCATGACGGATCTCAAATTCATGATGGACGTCAAGACGTCCTCGTCAGGACAAACCTCACATGAGGACGAGCTCTCCTGGCGCGTGCAACACACCCCGATCCCGGCTCAGGTTCCACCCATGGCCAACGCCGTGCAGTCCGGTTCCATCGCGTCTTTCCCGCTGCGCTTCCGCCACGCCGCGCAATACATCTCTCCCCGGGTCGCTCTTGTCGGCGATGCCGCACACGTCATCCATCCCTTGGCAGGCCAGGGCTTGAATCTGGGCATTGGAGACATCGCGTCACTCTCGCAGACAATCGAATATGCAGTCTCTCATGGCATGGACATCGGCGATCTTCTGACTCTCGAGCGATACTCATCTGAGCGATACTTGACTAACTCCAAGATCGGAGGCGCGTGTGATCTCTTGCACAAGATGTATAACGTTCCCGGTCAAGGTCCTGTGACCTGGGCTCGAAGCTTCGGGTTGGATGTGATTGATAAGCTGCCTTTTGTGAAGTCGTTCTTGATGAAGAATGCTCAAGGGTGAGTGACACAGGGGCAGTGAAGTTGAGTGTCACTTTAAGTTATACCCTTGAATCTCTCTTTGTATTTGTACATGTACAATTGACTGCTAGGTTCTGCATCTATCTGATCGCTTGTTTCAACAAATGTTGCTGTGTCTGGTGAGCGTCGTATCTTAGGACAGCCCTTCACTTCAAAGTATAGATGCGAGTGTTGAGACAGTCACCAGCTCTGGTGAATCTTCTTCCGATAGTGTCGTCACTGTCGTGACTGCGGTGATGCCATAAGGTACTGATATATATGTGTACAGCGTCCAGTCTGTGCTGGGCCTTTGCGTATACAATCAAGGTCGAAGGCCGCGTGGAACACGGCTGAACATCTTGCATATCTATACTTTCAACAAACAGCGAAAAAAAATGGGTGGTAAAAAAAGAGGCTGATAAATGCTCAAGGGTAGATGATAATCAGGCCGGCCAAAAGTAATGGAAGTATGAAAAAAAGAGAGAGAAAAAACCGCGAAGACAGCCGAAGCAAAAACTGATCAAAACGCCCAATCATCCACTTTTTAAAAAAAGATCAAAAATGAATTTTATGCAATCCGATCAGACCTGTACATCCTGCAGTTGCTGAGTCAAGTTCGCTACGGAACCTTCCTGTTTCTTAGCAAGGCGGGCTTGCACCTCGGGAATCAGATTGGCCAGGTCGACTTCGACACCCTCCTTTTCGGGGTGGTCCTTGTCCAGACCCATCTCCTTGACCTTGACCTTGCCTGCGGCGAGCTCGTCTTCACCAATGATGATACCGAAGGGAATGCCGCCGTCCTCGGCAGCCTTGAATTGCTGCTGAGGCTTGGGCTTGGCCTTGTATGAAAATTCGGCCTACGAGACGAGGATCAGTAACAGATTTATCATGGAATAGAGGGTCCCCGTTTGTCAGCTTACCTTAATACCAGCGCTCCACAGCTTCTGGCAGATCTCCATACGCTCCTTGAGCATGCCGGTGAATCCCTTGCCGCCAAAGGCCATGACAAGCACGTCGACTTCGCTATTGCGCAGGGGCTTGGCATCCTGCTCGCGCTCGAGGCGAGCCTTGGTGATGGAGAAAATACGATCCACGCCAAATGAGATACCCACGCAAGGAATCTGGGCCTTGGGCAGGAACATGCCAACAAGATTGTCATAACGTCCACCAGCAGCAACACTACCGACACCAAGGGTGGGGTCATCCGAGCGGTCGTCGTCGTCTCCGTTTTTGGACTTGGGCTTCTTGGTGGACTTCTTGAGCTTCTCGGCGTCGGCGGCATCAGATGACACCGCGGGGGCGGAGCCCTCGGTAACTACCTCGTAGATCACACCGGTATAGTAGTCAAGTCCACGGGCCAGAGACATGTCGAATGAAATCTTATCCAGCACCTTGAACGCCTCGAGGTAGTCCATCAACAGAGCCATATCGTCGAGACCAGCCTTGGCAGAGGCATTGGCAGTGAGCTTCTCATCCTGGAGGAGCTTGTCCAGCAACTCCCGTCCACCCTTGTTCATGACATAGGTTTCAATGAGATCCGCCACGGCACCGTCCAGACCTTTCTGTTCCACCATCTCCTTGCGCACGTCCGCCCAAGGCATCTTGTCCAACTTGTCCACGGCGCTCGAGATCGGGCGAATCTTGTCCTCGGGAACACCGCAGACCTGGAACACACCGTCAAGGATCTTGCGGTGGTTGATCTTGATCGTATAGCGGCCGTTCCAGCCAAGCTCCTCGAAGACCTCGCTCACAATGCGCATGACCTCGGCATCGGGGACCATGGGATCGAATGCGCCAGCGATATCAAAGTCGCATTGGTAGAACTCACGCATGCGACCCTTGCTGACAGCGGGCTGGTCTCGGCGATAGACCTTGGCAATGTGATAGCGCTTGATGCTGCGGACTTCCGGGTTCATGGCCAGCCAGCGAGCGAAGGGAACGGTCAGATCGTAACGCAACGAGCAGATCTCACCACCCTGGTCCTTCAGGTCGTAGATGAGCTTCGAGTCCTCGCCGTATTTGCCAGCCAGAATCTCGCGCAGTTCAAAGACAGGTGTATCGAGGGCAGTACCGCCGTGGCGCTTGAAGACATTGCTGATGGTGGTGAAGATGCGGTCTCGGAGGATGGCATCGGACCCGGACCAGTCCTTGGTGCCCTTGGGGGTCTTGAGGTTGAAAGTCGGTCCCTTGTCTTTACCCATGGTGTCAATCTGCGCAGCGAGGTATGGAATCGTGCTGAAGGAACGAGTGCGGCGGGGGAGAATTGAGTGGTGGGGGATGGTGGGGGCTCGGAGACAAATTTGATTCGAGGCGGCGGCGCGCTGCCGTTGGGCTGGCAGGCTCTGAGTCACGCCAATTGAAGAAACCGCTTTGGAGGAACTGGCAAGAGCTCGTCGTGTGGAGCGTAGAGAGACAAGAAGGCACGTCATAAGGCTTTGTGACCTTTTTTTGGATGAGACCATCCGGTTGCCAGATCTGGTGCTGTCGGGGCCTTGCTAATCCTGAGTTTTTCCGTGGAGTTTTTCCGAAGCGCGACGCGTGCATCGCCCACGGTATGATAATAGACAGATCGAGCTTCCCTTCTCTGCTTGAGATATGGAAATCCTAGCAGAGCAAAAGGGTCCATTGCCGCTCGAGTCAGATAAACAGCTGTCATTTGAGGGTCTTTGTCACCGACAACATGAGTTGTCTCGTTCGAGACAGTTGAACCGAAGGTGGAGGCTTTCAAGACAGGCCATCGCACTGCAATGTGATCATCAAGCGGCACTGCCGAGACGCGGTGTGCTCCGATCTCTGTCTACGAGATGTCTTCACTCTTTAGTCCGCCAAGTGCCAAGGTACGGGACAAGGGTGTCGGTCGACCAGAGGAGCTCACGTGCTTCAGATGTACAAGACATGGAGTCTGTCGAGATTAAAGGCAACTCAGTACTACTGAGTCAGTACTACTACTGAGTACTGACTAGTATGTTCTACTTAGTACTTATTTGGTTACTACTTCTTACAAGTTACTAGTTACTCCATACAACGTGGAAGACAGATGACATATCGGCCCTTGGCAAATCAGATGACTGATATGATTATGAACTGCCATCCGAGTTGTAGCTTACTTCGACCCGGAAACTGACGTGTGAAGTCTGAAATGGGCGCTGGGTGGCCGTTCCGCGAATCAAGTGCTGCACTGCATATTTGAAGTTCATGGCTATTGGATTGCCCCAAAGTGCGTATGGCTTCAGAAGTTATTTCGCAGTTTTCAGCTAGCGCTTCGTTGAGAGCATCGAGAATGTGACAGGGGTTTACGTATGTCGAGCAACAGATCTATGTGGCAGTTTCACCGGGCCTTGAATACTAGCCAGATCGAGATATTTTCGGGGCCAGGAGTGCTTTTATTGCGCTCGATGTCTCAGAGCTTGCTCCGTGGTGAACCCCTTGATATACTGTTACGGTCGAGTTGACTAATACAAGCTCACGCCCGGGGTAGACCCTGAAAGTGACCTCACTCACCACAAAGTTCATGGTGCTGTACCGACTTGATGCCCATTTCCCACGTAGCTGGTAGGCTGGTACTCTTGACAGTAGTACTGTCTCCGCAATGACCATCGCAGACGCTTGTCACATTTAAGCGCACGCGCCGGCCCCCACAAGACAAGGGTGAAGGCACCCCGTGGAATCGGATGTCTATCAACAGTCGCCACCTGCCCACCGACACTCTGGTGCACAAGACCACCAGACGAGTGAGCAAGGGATTTCAGGCTTGCCATGTCTCCTAGCAAGAACATCAACATTTGCCCCTGGGAATACCTCCATATGCTCGAGTCGGCCAAGAGCTTCGTATGTAGGAGGTGCACCCAGCAATCCGCAAGCGTTCCGATGTGTGGATGGACCAATTCTTCGCAGTGAGTGTGGTCAGTAGACAGACTAGACTCGGTACATAATCATGCAGTGAGAGCGGGTCGAAATAAAGTCCTTATCAGGTCCACTCAGTATTATTATCCTTTGTAGACATTTGTTGATCTGCGCTTCTTCGCCTTGGGTGTCGAGACTCGAGACGACAATGCATCTAGCGTGATTAGTCATGATGTTTACGTCGACGGCGGTCTGGTGGAAGGCATCGAGCCTACAATCTACATCCATCCTACACATTTACACAGTACACACACCGAGTCAGCTCAACTCCCATTCGTGAAATCAAGGCTGCTGTGCCGGGTATTTCAACAAATCAAGGGTACAACGTACGGTTGAAATCGCCCACCATCGACTCCTTCAACAGTAAATGGCCGATCTTGCCCCGATTCAGGAGGAGGTCGACTTGAGCATTTCAGCCCACTGAGCCCAGTCGCAGCCCTGACCCCCGATCCCCGCCCCCAGTCCCCTGTTGATCATTGGCCGTTCAACACTTTCCATGCGAGGGGCCGGGAGCGTGCACATGGCGGAGGTTGGAGCAGCACCAAATTGTGGAACTCAGCCCAATGGTGATTGACAACGGTGCAGGGATCATCGGTTCCGTTCGCTGCCTGGGCTCTCTCCCGGAAGACCTGAGCGATTGGAACGGTCGGTGCTCAGATGATATGGGAGTGCTTGCAGTGGTTAGGTACACCTCAACCTCAGGTTGCAGGTACATCTGAGATTCTCTTGCCCATGCCAGGGCTCAAGTACGAGTAGACCGGTAGAGTGCCCGTCTGGAGGAAAACTCTCTGGAGCCTGATCTCTGTTCCCGGCTGCCTGTCATAATCCGTAAGTATATCGCGGAAGTGTGAGCGCGACACTCGAGCACGAACCGGGGTCGCGGAACTAGTATTCCTGTACAATGACATAATGATCCCCACTTCAGCTCCTCCGTACAGGTAGGGAGCAGTGAGCAGTGCCCGAGCAGTTGAGCACTGTAGCAGACTAGCAGTCGGCACTTTCATAGTACACTACTATGAATGGAGCGATGGGCTGACTTCTAGTAATTACTAATTACTAGTGATTCACTAGTTAACGAGTAGTTAACTAGTAGTTAACTAGTTAGTCAGTAGTACTTAGTAAAGTACCACAGGCGTGGACGGGATGAACTAGGGAGGCCTCAGGCTACTGATGACTGGCCAGTCCTGGCTCAGACCTCCTCCTGCGCAGGCGGCTGTACCACGGGCAAACCAGACCTTTGTCCTCTTTCCAATCCCCCGATTGCCACCAGATGCACTCCTCCTGTATGTGATGTGGATGCGGGGGATTTCACGTTATGCTTCTTTCTCGAACAGTCAGGTTGCATCGACTCCCGCGAGACTGGAAATTCGGCGATTGGCTGCGTCGTCTCTACTCGCCACCTCCACGTGGCTCGAGCACACCGGGCGGCACTACTCGCGAGAGGGACACTTGTGCAGATCACTTGGAACCGTGAGAGTCTCTTCTCAGTTTGCAGCACTCTCCAAACGTAGGGTCTCGCATAAGCATATTACTCATTGAGAAGTGAGAAGTGAGAAGTGTGTTTGGGTCGGCCTAATAAGGGTTAACGATCATCGAGTGTTGTGGTCAGTGGCCACAGCCTCACAGGTAGTACATTATCGCACTACATCACTACTTATGCTTTGAGTGAAGACTCACGAGTACTGTTACACTGTATAATCATATAGTTATATACATATCTGGGACATCTGATCATTTCCAGTCAGCTTCTCAGCTGACTACCAGTACCTGCAGTATGTACCATGAAGTTATGTACTATGTAGAACTGACCGTCTCACTTCGAGCGTAGTTGCAAGTTGACTGTCTTCTGGAGTAGCGTGTCAGCACAGATACACCACGTTGAAAAAAACGTATGATTGTACATCCCAAATCTCAGCAGATAATGTGCACTTGTGCAGCCTTGACTCGAGCTGAATCTCTGTCTTTTTTTTTTTTTTTTTTATTTGGAAGTCCGTTGTTGGAAGTTTGGGTTATGCGCCTGTTGAGGTCTCCCTTAGCCGCCAGGAAACGACCTCGGACCTACTGCTCAAATTCTCTGGCTAAGAGTCCAACTGCTCTGCTGTTATATGAATAGCAAAGCCTTACATATGGATACTCAGTACTGAGTCTTATTTACTTACTACTGTAATTGATAAGTCAGTAGCCCAAGTCTGTCGCACTGTTAATACCGTACGTGTACACTGGTACAGCCATGATCCATGCTCCGCTCCGCTGCGGCCGTACGGTACATCCGCCGCGTCTTTCTTCCATCGGTTATCGGCTCCTCTGCCTCATTCCTCTCCGGCCTCTAACCCCATCCACCCCATCCACCCCATCCACCCCCAAATCCACCGGGCGCCACACTGAACGAAAGGACAGGTTCACCCATCGCTGGATCTTTCGCGCCCTCCCAATTCTTGTTCGCGGGCCTGTTCCCCCCATGCGCGATTCTTCCATTTGATCCAAAGGACTCGAGACATCATCACCTTTCCCTCTTCCCTGTTCGGTCTTCCATCGCGCTTCGAATTGCTTTACCCCCCAATCCCCCCAATCCGCCATCCCCACTTCCACCTGTTGATACTTTCTTTCCCCGCCTCCCCCCTCTCGTCTGGCCGTCTTGAGTGGTTCCTGCGTGGTCGCAGACTCGGCTTCTGGACACTTCCGTCTTGGCCTTCCCCGGACCAGCGAGGCACCTCTCTCACTTGGGTTCACGACTGACTCAGTGACCACTGACTAACTGACTAACTGACTAGACTGACTAGACTGACTAGACTGACTAGACTGACTAGACTGACTAGACTAGCACCAACTCACTGGTAAAAAGCGAGTGGTGCCCTCCCTAGTCCCTACGCGCGCTGGACTCCGGTACTGCGCTCCCCGTCTCTGGTCTCCCCGAAACTCAACGTTCCTGATTCCTGCTCTTGTCTCTTCCTCCCCTCCCCTCCCCCCATCTCACCCTTCCCCAACCCTGGTTCCGTCCCATTTCACTTCTTTCTCCTTCATCTATCCCGGCTGCCTTCCTGCTCAAAAGGAAGAAAAACACACACACACACAAACACAATCATACTCCCCGTCTACACGACTCCGTGGTCTCTCGAAGAAGAACAGAAGCGAACCGTTCCCCTTCTCAGTCCATGCTTCACGGGAGCCTTCTTCAGTAGGAGTCCACCGTGCCGCTCCATGCTGCCGACTGCGACCGTTCAACCACATTCATCATGAAGGGGCTCTTTTCGCCTCGCCGCGGCAATGGGGTAAGTGCATTAGTGGTCTTGCGACGGGCATGATCCCTCCACCGAGGTGGTACAACCTGTCTGAGATCGCTCAGGCAGCCCGGTGACGTGTTTTGTGAGACAGAATCCTCTCGTTGCGAACTGTGAGACTGATGATGGACTCCCGTAGGCTCCCACCAATCCTTCGCCTGCACCGGCGCCCAAGAAAGATGCACAAACGCCGCAGATCTCGCCCCTGGAAAAGCGACTGCAAGACATGGGCCCGCTTCGGGGCGACGGCAGTGACAAGTTCTTTGGTATGGAGAATGTAAGTCCTCCGGGTGATTTGCGTTCTTGGAAATCACTTCGTCTACCCGTTCACCGATCACCGATCACCGCTGACAGTCGCGCGGCGAATGCGCCCGTGGTGGCTCTCTAGTATGGAAACACGTGCTACTGTAACTCCATCCTCCAATGTCTGTACTACTCCGTTCCCTTTCGGGAGGCCGTCATCAATTACCCGCAGCGCACCCCGGTCGAGCGCCTCGAGGCCGCCTTGGCCTCGAACTTCACCTACCAGAACCCCAATGCGCATCTAGAAGCCGAGGCGCTGGCAGCCAAGCAGAAGGCTACGGCATCCGCATCGTCGGCACGCCAAGCGGGCGTGGCTCCCAATCAACCGCAGAAACCGGAAGACAAAGACTCACCCGAGTACAAGAAAAAGGTCGCGCTGCAGACGCTGCCGCTCATGGACACCAAGAGCAACGCCGACAGCTATGGCATGTCCGAGTCCCTTTTCACTTCGCTCAAGGACATCTTCGAGTCGCTGGTGGCCAGCCAGTCTCGCATCGGAGTTGTCCGACCCCAGCAATTCTTGGACGTCTTGCGTCGTGAGCACGAGATGTTCCGCACGGCCATGCATCAGGATGCCCATGAGTTTTTGAATCTGCTGCTGAATGAGGTGGTGTCCAATGTCGAGGCCGAGGCAACGAAACAGTCCTTCGGCGAAAAGGCTATTACCCCGCCGCCATCGGAGAGTGCCGAGTCGCTCGGGACGGTCACCAATAGCAGCGGCTCCAAGTCCCCCAACACCACGAGATGGGTGCACGAGCTCTTTGAGGGAACTCTGACCTCCGAGACCAAATGCTTGACTTGTGAAAAGGTCTCGCAGCGGGACGAGGTGTTCTTAGACCTGTCCGTCGACCTGGAGCAGCACTCTTCCGTCACGGCCTGTCTGCGAAAATTCTCGGCCGAAGAGATGCTCTGTGAGCGAAACAAGTTCCATTGCGACAACTGCGGTGGTCTGCAGGAGGCCGAGAAGCGGATGAAGATTAAGCGTCTTCCGCGGGTCTTGGCCCTTCACCTGAAACGCTTCAAATACACAGAGGATCTACAGCGACTACAGAAGCTCTTCCACCGAGTGGTGTACCCTTACCATCTCCGTCTGTTCAACACGACCGATGACGCAGAGGATCCGGATCGGCTGTACGAGCTCTACGCAGTGGTCGTCCACATTGGCGGCGGGCCCTATCATGGCCACTACGTGGCGATCATCAAGACCGAGGATCGCGGTTGGTTGCTGTTTGACGACGAATTGGTCGAGCCGGTGGACAAGAACTACGTTCGCAACTTTTTCGGTGATAAGCCCGGCCTCGCTTGTGCCTATGTGCTCTTCTATCAGGAAACAACGATGGAGGCGGTGATGCGTGAACAGGCGCAAGAGGATGCGGCCACCGGTGCAGCGGCGGCCGCCGCCGCGGCCGCTGCCACAGAGACTGGTGATCTAGGCAAGACCAACGGATACCTGGCGTCGCCCAACAATTTGATGCAAGTCCACAGTGCGAGCTATGTCCCCTCCGAAGAACCCCACCGGTTCTTCCCAATCAGCAAGACGACAACGGCACCACAGCTCGAGCCTCACTATGAGCAGGCCGAGTCGGACGCCCCTCTACCATCACCGCCACCATCACAGCAACACCATCACCACACCCTACCTACGCTGCCTCAGGCCCAGACGCCTTTGGCCCCAGTTCCCGATGAACGAGCCCCGATATTGAGTGCTAAAAAGAGCGACGTGCAGTCGAAAAAGGAAAGGGCCCGGGAGGAGAAAGAGCGTCGGGCCGCAGAGAAGGAGCGTGAGAAGAACGAAAAGGCTCGACGCAAGGAGATGCTATTCCAGCATCAACTCGACGCCAAGCGTGAAGCCGAGGAATTGCGTCGAGCTATTGAGGCCAGCAAGGCGGACGCACCGGCTGATCAAGGCGAGAATGGGTCTCCTCGCAAATCGTCCAGCTTCAATTTCCTCCGGCGTAGTAGCCGTAGTCTGAGCCACCGTCTGAGCAAGGACAAGGAGTCTCGTGGATCTATCTCGGATCTCGCGCCTCTGACCGTTCCGGAGACCCCCATCAAAGAGGAGGCCGTGACCACCGATTCAGAATCATTCTCGCCCAGGGATCCATTTTCGCCTAAAGATGGGTCCTATCTATCTCACTCGTCGTTGGCTCCCAATGGCACGATGGCGCCGCCAACCATCAAGGAAGTGAAAGAGATCCGAAACGGGAAGTCCGGCCATTCGCATCGATGGCGGTCACTCAGTTTCAGGAAGGCGTCATGATGGATGACTTTCACCTTGTACTTTAAAAGAAGCATTCTGAACTGCTCGCATCGTTCCTGGGTTTCTCATTGCTCTACCCCCCACCCCTTGATTCTCCTCCTCTCCCATGTTTACCTCGATCCCGCGATACCCTTTCCGTCATGGTCGATGCTTAGCATTCATGCGCGATATTGAGCGTATTTCTTTCCTGCACATACCTTTTTTCTTCTTATTTCGCCATGGAATGTACCACCACAATCTTTGCCTTGACGTACCTGCTTATGATTTGATCGACCCACAGTGCCGTCTTGAAGGGACAATGTTTACAATTTTCTTTTCCTTGCGATGCATTGAGGAGGCTTTCTCATGCGGGCGATTGCATGTACTACGCTTTCCGGGGAAAGAAAAAAAGTCCCGTACCGAGAGAACTTGGCGTACCCTCTGAATCAATGATGTGCACTGTAGCTACTGAAATCGACTTCTGCTTCGCTTCCGCAAAATCACAATCAGTCTTTCAATCTTTCCTCTTGGCTTGCAAATGCGGTCATGGCTGAATTTGCATACCTAGATTGATGGTGACGGAATCATTGTTTGACTCAAGCAACTTACTCGACACCTGAAATGCTCAGTCCCTGTCAAGCATCCACCTGCCTATCGTAGTGGCTGTACAACGGCGTTGCCAACCGGGAGACAAGCGTTCGGCATTAGTATCAGGGGACTTAGAGGTAAGCTTGCTGGGAGATACGTTCTGTAAGCTTGATACGGAGACAGGTCTGGTTCTCAGATATGCGCACTTCGGGCATGACAAGGACGAGCATTCACATAACGCCGTGGGGATATCTGCTGTAGCTGGATTTCCTCGCCAAGACTAAGTAAAGAAATCATGTACATCGTAGAAGGGGTATTCAAAGCAGATCTGGAAGGGAGAGTAGCAGACAGAGACCCAACAACTCAGCGGACAGAGCGTAGGACTTGCTTGCACGTTTCAGCGTCCGAGTTCTGCTCTTGTGCTTCTGCCAGGGAACGCGGCGATTATATCCACGAAATGCAAGTAGTCTCGCTCTTTCTTTCCTTGTCAAAAGCCTCTTCTTTTGCGCTTTGCTCACGGCCTCCTTTTGTTTTGGTTTTTTTTTATCTAGAAGCTTCGGACTAGGATTTCCGGGAATGGTCGATTCATACCCAAATCGAGAGGGTCGGATCAGCCGAGGATCAGCTCGTAGACGATAATCACCGTATTGATGACGATGAGAGGTACTGTATGAGGATGCAGGGTCAACCAAACATGTCTATGAGCATATTCCAATGACGACGAAAGGCAGGGAAGCCAGAGCATCAAGGGGGCCGTTGCACGTACTCCGCATGACCGTCCGTACACTCGCGATCAAATTGACCGACTTTGCTTTCACACTGGTACTATCATAGCTGGCGCCGAAGCCTGGCTCAGCTTGTGTGCGACCCCATCCGACTGTGTTTGGTTATCCATGCGCATTAGTTTTCAGGATCGACAAAGTTGTCCGGTCTTGTCTTGTGATAGGGCGTAGTATTCAAAGAGGGAAAGAGAGGGAGGGAGAGGGAGAGAGAGAGATAGACCGGCGTGAAGCACACAAGCGGGAGGGGAGGGAGGGGACGAACTGCGAGCGAGGAATCGGTCCTCGGAGAGGACGGCAATGGCGTTGATGATGAGAACAATCACTGCGTATCACCCAAGTGTTCGTTAGCTTAGCTTGTTTGGAGCTTCCGATACAGAGGAAGCTGGCGTGGAATGGGCTGATTGTAGTGGGGAGAGTGCTGGTTTGGCACTTACCATAGACCAGATTGCCGAGGCCGAAGAGCAGCATCTTGTCTGGTGAGACGTTGAGTCACTGGCTGTTGTGTGTGAGTGTCAAGAGTCAAAATCGCAGTGCCGGAGGACCTTGGGTATCCGGCGAAGAGAAGGGGGGTGTCAAGAGTTCAGAGTCCAGAGTTCAAAGTCCAGGCACCGGAAGTGGAGCGGCGGATTCGGGGCAGCTTTGGGGGTTGCGGCGGGAAGCCGCCAGATCTCCGGATTTACTTGACATTGTCTCGACACCCCGTCCACAACTTCGTTTCTTTCCTTATTTGGGAGATTTCAGTGAATATTCCTTTTTTCCATGAAGAGAGCCATACCGAGAGAAAAGAGAAACTGCTTGTCAATGCAGTCACTATGAGACATGGTCAGTCTCCGATCATTGAGCTTCTGTCAGATAGAAGTATTCGGCGTCTGGGCCTAGTACTGACCATAAACAATAACCAGCATACCTTGGCCTAGTGCTCTTGCTGGCGAGCTTGATCCTCTTGCATCTCTTCGCTGCGCCTTACACCAAGGTAGAGGAATCGTTTCATGTTCAAGCGACGCACGACATCCTCGCACATGGACTGCCTTATGGTGATTCCATCGAGCACGGTCATTATGATCACTTCGACTTTCCGGGTGCCGTGCCGAGGACTGCGGTGGGAGCGACTATACTCGCTGGCTTAATGCCCATGTCAATTGCGACGTGGACGGGAGTGAACCAACAAATATGTAGTAAGTTATCATCACATGGGTGACCAGGGCAAAGAGCTCATCGCCTTTCTCCTTCAATGGACAGTCATTCACTAAATACTCTCGCGCAGTTCGAGCTCTCCTCGGCTTATACAATGCCCTTGCTCTGGGGATCTTTGCCCGGGGCTTGCGGAACAGCTTCGGCCAGACAGTGGCTGTTTGGTACTTGCTGTTTCAATGCAGTCAATTTCACCTGATCTACTACGCCTCAAGGCCACTGTCGAACATGTTCGCCTTTGGGTTGACCACCCTAGCCATGCGATACCTCTTACCCGACTCAATAGCACAGCCTGGATCGGCGCACTCTCGCCACGTGGGCGTGAGATTGGCCCTCTGTCTCTTGACCGTGGCCGGGGTGATATTCCGCGCTGAGATTGCCCTTCTCCTCGCATTCACCACTCTGTCTCTACTGACCGTGCATGGGAAAGAAGTGCTGGTGGATGTGGTTGTTGCCGGAGTCGTGGGACTACTTGGCGGGCTTCTTTCCACCGTCGGCATTGACACGATCTTCTGGAAAAAATGGGTTTGGCCTGAACTGAATGCTTTTGTGTTCAACGTTGTCGAAGGCCAGTCCTCTGCCTGGGGCACCGAGCCCTTTTGGTTCTATTTCACCAACGCATTGCCTCGACTTCTTTTGAACCCGCTGGTCTATCTGATTGCGATTCCAGTGGCGCTGCAGAATCCCGCACTTAGACGGCCAATGCTACCTCTACTGGCACCATCAGTGTTGTTCGTTGCATTGTACAGTGCGCAGCCACACAAGGAATGGCGCTTCATTCTCTACGTTGTCCCTGTTCTCACTGCTACAGCCGCTCTGGGAGCAGCATACCTTTGGCGCCGGCGCGATCGGTCTTTCTTCGCTCGCCTTGCATGTCAAATGCTAGCGGTTTCCACCATGGCATCATTCGCCCTGTCGACTTTCGTGTTGTTGCCAGCCTCGGCGGCCAATTACCCCGGCGCGCATGCTCTAAATGCTCTCCACGCATACCATGACCGGGCCTCCTCGTCCACCGATCCCGGTGCATATGTCTACCTTGGTAACCTAGCCTGCCAGACAGGAATCACTCGATTCCTCCAGCGACCAACGACACAGGGCTGGGTCTACGACAAGACAGAAGACGAAGCCACCAAATCCCACTCGGCGGGACTCGGAGAGCCGTTTTGGGACCAATTCGACTACGTCGTCGTGGAGGCATCCGACGATCCAGAATACCAGGACCCCGATGAAAGCATGTTGATGCAAGCGCTCCCATCCTCGCGCTGGCAAATCGCCGACGTGATTGATGGCTTCACCGGCATATCTATCTTGAAACCGGGCTCTCCCGCAACTGCGCAGGTAGAACGGCGCATTTTGTCCCTTATGGGCGTTGAGTCTCTGTATGATTCCTATGTGCTTGCCCGGGATGTGGTCAGAGAGCTTGTTCTGCGTGGTTGGTGGGTCGAGCTGAAGATGAGGCCGAGGATTAAGGTCCTGAACCGGATTCGTGATGACAAGTGATACCATGTCCGTGGTCTGAATCGGATGATTACCTACGATTCGGGAGTCATGACGCTAGCAAAATGTTGAGGTCTCTTTTGTTTGTGGGTTCTCAATTACATATTTCAAGTAAGATGAGTGGATTTGCACCATTTGTCCTTCCTAGCCTTCCCTGGACGGTATAGTGAGGATTAGAATGGCTTGTTCTTGTTCACGTGAATGTTGATTTATACGTATGCCCAGAATCTGCCGGGGTGGCATGCTTATGAGAGCATCGGACCAGCAACCTGACCTGATACACCTCGTAAGATCGATGATAGGTTGGAAGAATAGATTGTCACTATACACAAGAAGCCTAATGGGATAGTAGAAGGCGGAAATGGAGACGGCGAGGGGACGCGAGATATAACATAGACAACGCCATCAGACAAGGAAATCGAGAGAATTGGTACACCTGGGTGAGGAATTGGAGGGAGATCAAATGGTGATCTTGAAAGGGTAGACAAGAGAACTCTTCTAAAAATTTTAGTTGCCGCCCTGGCATTTGAGCCGTCGAGAAGAGGTCGCAATCAAGATTCTTCCGGGCTTGAGTATTTCGTTGTTACCCCATCTTTTGAGATTTAAAGAACGATTATGCATTACGCTTGATGCTTTTACCGGTCAACCTCACCGAACACCAGATCCATGGTACCTGTGGAATCAGAAGTCAGCACATTTGACAGAGTATCATATAGAGGAGAAGCAATCTCACCAATAATGGCGACCGCATCGGCCAGCAAGTGACCTCGGGACACTTGATCGAAGCCACCCAAGTGAGCGAAACCGGGGGCACGAATCTTGCAACGGTACGGGCGCTCGCTGCCGTCACTGACCAAGAACACACCCATCTCTCCCTTGGGGGCCTCAATAGCAGAGTAAGTCTCTCCAGGAGGAACGGAGTAACCCTTGGTGAACAGGAGGAAGTGATGAATCAGAGCCTCCATGTTCTCCTTCATGGCGGCACGAGGTGGGGGCATGATCTTGTAATCTTCAACACGAACAGGACCAGCGGGCATCTTGTTCAAGCATTGGTGAATAATGCGAAGGGACTGACGGAACTCCTCCATACGGCACAGATAACGGTCGTAGCAGTCACCGTTGACACCGACGGGGACATCGAATTCAACCTGGTCATAGGCATCATAGGGCTGAGACTTGCGGATATCCCAGGGAACACCAGAGCCACGAAGCATGACACCAGTGAAACTCATGTTGAGAGCATCGGCAGCGTTGACAACACCGACACCCTGAGTTCTGGCCTTCCAGATACGGTTGTCCGTGAGCAGTTCCTCGGTCTCGTCGATACGGTCACCGAACTGAGTGGCCCACTGATAGATATCGTCGAGAAGGCCAAGAGGGAGATCCTGGGACACACCACCCGGGCGAACGTAGGCGGAGTGGAGACGAGCACCTGAGACACGCTCGTAGAATTCCTACAAGGGAGAAGAGCATGGTTAGGAGACCAACGGAGATGTTCAAGAGCTCGCAGCAATGGATGTACAATGACGACTCACCATCAGCTTCTCACGCTCCTCGAAACCCCACAAGAAGGGAGTCAAAGCACCCACGTCCATGGCGTGTGAAAGAACGGACATCAGGTGGTTGAGGATACGAGTGATCTCGCCGAACATAGTTCGGATCCACTTGGCGCGCTCGGGAATTTCGACGTTCAACAGCTTCTCAACAGCTAAAGAGAAGCATTGCTCGTTGGTCATCATGGAAACGTAGTCCAATCGGTCGAAATAGGGCAAAGCTTGCATGTAGGTCTTGTACTCGATCAACTTCTCGGTACCACGGTGAAGCAGACCGACGTGAGGATCAGCACGAACAATCTCCTCTCCGTTCAATTCCAAGATCAGACGAAGCACACCGTGTGCTGCGGGATGCTGGGGACCAAAGTTGACAGTGTAGTGACGGATTTTCCGGTCGATGCCTTCAGCGGCGGATTCGAGCCCGGCAGCTTCATCCTCGGCGGGACCCTTGTTGGCAAAGTGCGTGAAGGTCGGGTCGGTCGGGACTAGCCTTGTGGCTTGAAAGCTGGTAGCCTCGGCGTGACGACGAGGTACGGTGGTCGCGATCGAACGGGATCGTGGCACGGATGTGTTGATCAAGTTGGAGGGGCGGAGACACAGTCTCTTGGGCGCATTGCCCGCGAGGCGAGCGAATGAAGCGGCCATGGAGAAATACTTGTCAATGTATTCTGAGGATCGAAAGATGAGACGGCTGGTCCTCAGTCCAGACGCATTCAATGGCTGGGTGGAGAATGAGCTCGCTGGGGGAAGGGCAGGCCTACGGCTTGAGGATGCAGATGAGGTCGCACTCCAAATTGGAATATCACGTGATAAGGCTCTATGCCGGTCATCAAGCGACTTCTGGTTGGCCTCGGGCTTGCCGGGAGCCCATCGATCGGAGAAAGAGTGGCCAAGCCGCTTTCAGCAGATTGAGCTCCTAAGGCACCAGTATTACATAATTATACATATGTTCACGTGACCAGTCTCGACAGCTGAGGCTGGTTCCCTCCCTCGCCGCACGATGATAAAGCCGGTAGGCGGTCTGCACTGTGCAGGACTGGCAGGACTGCAGGCTGTCCTCGAAACCAGCGGAACAGTGCTTTATTTCTGCCTTAGGCTACCAAGAAAATATTCTTATCGGACTCGATCATTGACCTTTTTCTATAGTCTTCCTTAGCATTTCACCACATCGCCCATCATGGCACCACTTATTCCATCGCAGGAGGAGCTGCAGCGCCGTCGCGTAAGGACTCTTCTGATGTACAAACCAACCAGACGCTAACCTTTCGCAGATCATCGGCATCAACGCAGAGACCGTCACCAACATTCCCTCCACAGACTTCCCTGGGCACTGGCCAGGCGAATCGCATAGCTGGGCTTTGGATCAATTCAAGGATGTACGTGCTGTCATGTAAAAGAAATATTGCGCTCGGTGGAAAGCCCATGTATGAGTATGCGCTGGTGCTTACTCAATGTTTCGTAGAACTTCAAAGTCGAGTTCCATCGCAACGATCCATATGAGGCTTCATTCTCACTAATTGGACTTGACGCCGCCGTTGCTAATGCTTTCCGCCGCATTCTTGTCGCCGAAATTCCGACTCTTGCCATCGAATACGTTTTCGTCCAGAATAACACTTCTGTCATTCAAGATGAGGTCCTCGCCTCCCGTCTCGGCTTGATTCCGCTGAAGGGCTCTGTTGAGGGTATCAACTGGATGCACTGGTATCGCAAGCCCTCCGAAGACGATGACGGTCCTGCCCCACCGGGGCCAAGTGATTTCAACACAGTTGTCATGCAGCTGGCTGTTGAGTGCACAAAGAACCCCGATGCTGCCCAAGATGAGACCGACCCTCGCAAGCTATACCACAATGCCCATGTCTATGCGAAAGATATGACATTCACACCCGTCGGCCGCCAAGAACAGTTCTTCACCGGCGAAGGAGCCATCCAGCCAGTGAACCCGGATATTCTTATCGCCAAATTGCGTCCTGGTCAGAAGATTGATCTCGAGATGCATTGCATCAAGGGCATTGGAGCCGATCACGCCAAGTTCTCCCCCGTCGCCACAGCTACTTATCGTTTGATGCCGCAAATTACTATTGAACGCCCAATTCTTGGTGAAGACGCAAAGAAATTCGCCAAGTGCTTCCCTAAGGGTGTCATCGGTCTAGAGCCCGTGACTGCCGAGGACGCCAAGCGTCAGGGAAGTGGATATGAGGGCCACGCCGGTGAGATGAAGGCAGTTGTCCGGGATGCGTTCAACGACACCGTGAGCCGAGAGTGCCTTCGTCATGAAGAATTTCAGGGCAAGGTTAAGCTTGGTCGCATTCGTGACCACTTCATCTACAATGTGGAAAGCACTGGACAGTTTGAAAGCGACGTATTGTTCCTCGAGGCCGTGAAGGTCTTGAAGCTGAAATGCGCTCGCTGGAAGCGCGGCCTCGAAGACTTGATGGCGTAAAGCCATCTTGTTGGTTACCCCCTCTTGCTAATGCATTTTCCTGGCGTTGGAATTCAAAGATTTGAGCTTCGTTCGCGCTGTACATTTACGAAAAGTTCGGTCAAAGTTAGGCTTTACGAGGCCAGGGTCCGAATACCCCAGTTACTGTTCATTTGATCTTACTGTGAATGAAGATTTTCGTCCTGGTATACCGTTAATTTTTGTCCCGAACTATGTAGCGGCTGAGGTCGCCGATTCCGCCCCACTCTTGAGTCGTGGTAGTCGTAGCATCAAGCACTCATTTGAAGACAAGGCGGTAGCGGAAATCGATCGTATAGGCCGGGTCGCTGACTGCGATTTCTTCGCCGTCCTCGACGAGGTCGCGCAGCTTTAACCGCAAATTTGGTCTTGTATGCTCTTCTAGCTGAGGTGGGAAGCGCTGGTACAGGGTTTTCTCCTCGGTTCGCATGCTAGGCTTCTTCAATTGCGCCTCGGCTCTCTCGCCGAGGCTCTCGATGAATTCTCCCAGCGTCAAGTCAGGATCAACGTCCATCTTGCGAGCGAGATTGCCACAGACCGGGCAGTCTGACTTCTTTTCAGCCTCGAACGTGTACGTGTACACGCCCTCTTCACCGGCATACATCATGTAGTTATTGAGATATGGGTTGCATCCGGTGGCGATCTTCAGCACCTCGGAGGTGGTGGATGCAGCAATCACGGCATTTGTCGATGCAATCGCTGGAATGATATTTTTGACCACACCTTGAGTCATTTGAAATGTCACACCCGCAATGTGGAAGTGCTGCGCTCGCTCCAAAGCAGCATGGTAGACCCACGATATGTGTTCCATGTTATCGCTGTCAAAGGGATCGTCCTTTCGCTTGTCTTGCCATGCGATCTGGTGCGCCCACTCAATGCAATGCTGTGGTTGACGCGGAATGGTTGCAATAGTGCAAAGTGGAACTGCTGGACGAGGAGCATGCATATCGAGCTGACATTCAATGCAGGAGGTCAATGTCGGTAGAATGACTCGAGCTTGGCCCTTGAATCCTGTGTCCTCGGTGGTCAGCGGTTGTCTCTGGAAAGAAGACCTGCCTGGGTATACCTACCTTCAGTTCCACCATCGACAAGAGGTTTAAGACTTTCTTGATTTTCGGGGTCCACCATTCCAATCAGCGTCGCATTGATCCAACGACGAGCTTCTATACTATCCAGGCCGCAGATGATGATTTTGAATTGCATGTAAAAATCCTCATCTTTGTCCTGAATCTTGCCAACGAACGGGGTGATCCGGACTCCTTTTACTCGCTTCTCTACGAAAGCGGCGGCAACCTCTGCTTTCGGCTTTCCGATGTCTGACTGTCGGAAAAGGAATTGTCTGTTCAGATTAGATATATCAATGGTATCTGTAGTACACAGTTAGCTGCCACCCCTCGAGCATGCTTTGAGAACTCACCCATGTCAATGACATGAATGTCCTTGAACCCTGAGAGAGCGAGATTCTTCAGAATCTCGCAACCCAGTCCACCAGCTCCGCTAAGATGCGCTCAGTAAATGCATTCGTCTCCAATCAGTTTCATTGGGTTGATTTACATTACACTGCGGTCTCAGTCAGTCGCTCGTCGCAGCAGATATTGTTTGCTCATGGGGAGAGTGCTCACAGGACTTTGGTAGACTCAAGCATATCAATTATCGCTGATCCTGGAGTCCAGTCTTCATCACAATGGGGTCCAGGTTTGGACATAACCTTGTAGAGGTGCTTCCTGTGACAGATTAGCTTTGCGAAGCGATAGACATGTGAGTTCAGGAGCACTCGCCACCGGCCATGTTGGCTCGCGTTGGAGTGATTCATTTCAGGCAATTGAACTTGGATCGGTGATTTGAAGTCGAAGATCCCAGAAACAGTCACTAGGCCCACCGTCCACTCAATGGGGCCCGTCCAGAGAATGCTTTATTCGAGACTGAAGTGGTGACCGCAGAAGTACCCAACTTCAGCGTGGTATATATCCGAGGGGAGATTGAAAAGAGCTCGAAGCTTTGAGACTACTTAAACAAACAGTAGACTTGGTGGGTCCAGCATGGCACTTATCAGCAGCTATCACGGCGTGGGATAGAGAGGTAGACATCATATCACGTGATATTCCGCATAGAAGCTCCGATGTGTGCGCTGAGATGTTGAAGTACTCTGCGATTTTCTGTTTGGCACTCACAAAATCCACGTGATGGAAGATCTGCTGACTACCATTAAGTCCATAAAGACGCACAGCGAGCCTCCGTTGGTTGAAGTGCAAGCAGATCAAGCGCGCAATGATGGGTTCAGCAAACCTGCCGCAGATTTGAGCCAAGAAATATCATCGGAGCAAGTGATACAATTACTCAAATCTCATCCAAGTAGCGAAGAGCTCGCCATTGTCCTTGCTGCCCTAGATCCTTACAATACATCACGGGAGGTATCTCAGGTTGATGTCCGAATGCCGGGCCCAACGACAGCTCATATCTTACAAATCTTAGCGTCCACCACAGTACCCGATCATTGGCAGCTTTTGAATGCGAAGAGCAAATCTGGTTATGTGAAATATCGTGCTGCACTGCTCCGTTGCTTTAGTAGCATAGCTGGACTGGGATCGCTAGTTGCTGAGCTTCGTGCTTTAGTCATAAGCTCGCGATCGAAAGATCAAACTGACAAGAAATCGAGCACTTCGACTCGAGTGCTAGATATCTTGTCGGTTCTGTCTTCCCTACTTGAGCCACGAGATTTCGTTCGGAGAATTTTTGTCGACATATCAGCTGTGTATGGCAACCACACTCGGCAGCAAGCAGCATGGAGAGAGTTTGTGTCTCTGGTATCGGGTGGCAGGATTCTTTCGACTGCAGCGGAGGCTCTCGCTGTTGCAGGCCAACCCAATTTGACGTCGGAACTTGCCTGGATTGGTGAAGGTTCTCGCTACTCATCATGGCTAGGCCTGAATATCGCTAGCCTTGCCGCTAGTTTGGATGCCAGTGATACAGAAAGCTGGACTTCGCTAGCTCTCCTCACCAGCCGAGCGCTGAGCCTCGGATATCCCGGTAAGTGGCCGTGGCATTTCTCCATATTCGAAAGAAGCTAATCAGGAGCTAGACCATGTTGTCCGTGAGATCTACTGTGAGCTTGTTGTTGAGAAATCATGTTCGCGACACCTGGGCATGTTGATCGACCATCTGCGACCGTTGGAGCAGGTCGCCGTTCTGGAAGCTATCTTCCGCGATGTGCAGAAGAGTTCATTTTCGGAGGACCTCTCTGAAGCTGTGACGAAGTCTGACTCTGTGAAATCAACCATTGCAAGCGTAGGAGCACTCTGCAACTTGCTTGTGGCAGATCGTCCCTTCCTCAAGGAGCAACTACTGAACTGGCTCTCCAAAGGCCAGGGTGGCTCAATATACACAATTGGCCTGCGCCGAGCCATTCTCTCAATATTCAGTGAATCCGCAGGTAGGTCAGTCAAAGATCCTGGAAAATCTCAGATCTAACATTGCGACCTCAGAAACGTTGAAAACATTACTTTCTCACGCTCTTGAACAATTTGGTGACCGGTTCTCGATCAAACACCTTCCAGTCCTTGTACAAGATGGTATGTCTCGTCTTTGAGGACGCTTCGAGATATGGATTCTGATAATCTCACAGCACAAGCGCAAGTAATCCTACTTGTCGCGGGACAACTAAACCGAGCACATCCCCAGAGCGTTCAGGCAATTGGGTGCACGGGACTTTATCTCAATGCAGTGTCTAACCGACTTGCAGCATCTTCGAACAAGGCACGTTTCCTCGGCATGATTGTGGGCACGGGAATATCCCATGTCATAGAAAAGCCCGAAAATGCCATGAAGTTCGACCTCGAAGAGATGCAAAGCGATGAGGCTCTATGTTATTTGAGTCTCACAGATATCCAGGACAAAGTTGGATCTATCGAGTCTTTCCAGGAGTTGAGACGAGGTAACACAGCGAAGGTGTCACCAACTCAAGACGTGCCGAAACCCAAAAAAGCTAAGCCTAGCCGAATCGAACCACTATCAAGCAAGATCATCACTATAGAGGAGATCGAAGATGGTGCAGATGACACCGACAGCGAGGAGGACCTATTGCCGTACGAGAAGCCGGATGACGACATGGAAGACGAAGACGAGGATCCAACGCTTGTCCAACGTAATAAGCCAAGCGCGCCAGTGTAAGTTTCCACCAGTTCATCTCTACGTCCAGTCTGAGTTTGGCTTCTCACTTCTTCTTAGGTACATTCGTGACCTAATCACATTCTTGCGCGACACTGAAAACGTGGATCGTCACCATCTTGCCATCACGACCGCGCCGTCGTTGATTCGACGTAAAGGAGGATTTGGAACCGAGCTCGCCGAGCAAGTAGAAGAGTTGGCACTGACGCTGGTCAGCCTTCAGAACGATAAAAGCCATCCATCTTTCCACGAGTCACGTCTCCAGAGCTTGATTGCTATTATTGTCTCGCAGCCGCTAAAAATGGGCCGTTGGTTTGCTGCGATCTTCTTCGACGGCGACCTGTCACAAACACAGCGGTCTGCAACGCTTACGGCATTAGGGTTAAGCGCACGAGAGATTGCTGGCAATGGCGAGGATGATGCCAAGGCACTGAATCTTCCCAGCTTGGGAGATACTTCCTTCCCATCCAAGCGTTTGTCGCCAGCCTTGGAAGCTGTATATAAAGACAGCAATCAATCCCCAATCGCTGCACTAACACAAGAGATGGCAAAGACATCGTTGCAGCCATTGGCAGCCGATGCTGCTGACCGTATGACCGGTCCCAGCGCGCTGAAAGTCCGCACCTTCTCCTCGCGCATGGAGGTTGAAAACAAGCGAAAGCAACGCGAGGCTCAACGCAAAAAAAAGGTCGTAAAAGATCTCTACAACATTCTAGCCCAGGGCTTCTTCTACCCTCTCCAAGCTCGATTTGAGCGAATGATCCTTCAATTCGCCTCGTACGTCATGATACTCAGTCCCTCATTTGCTTCTGAAAATTGCTAAGAGATCAAATTACAGGTCATCCGCTCCTTCTCATAATCCTTTCTTGGTGCCCCATATCCTCACGCTCTTCCTCCAGACCCTGTCACTGATATTCTCTACTGCTGGTCCACATAATCCCCTCCTTGCGTCCTTCACACATGAGATTCTGTCACTGTTGATCTCGCTCCACACGGCTCCAATAGCTAGCGAGCCCACAGTTACCGCGGCGTTGCTGGGGCTGTTCTTGGCGGTTGTAGACGTGAATATTGCATTCGGTTCAGATGGCGAAGAACGTCTCGTCACCGAGCATGCTACTCGCGTGATGGAGCTACGCGAGTGGGCGTCCGAAGTCTTCGATCGCACGCCTGCAAGCAGAGTCAAAGCAGATCCTGGAACATTCGCCGATCCGCAGGAGCAGGTGCGAACATTGTCTGCGGGAGTGATGGTACGACTGGGTGAGGTCATCGAGCGTTATCAGGGGCGATTGATGGGCGTGAATGCGGGCTTCAAGTACTGAGCAGTCATTTGGTTGAGTGCAATATTTGCCTGTAAGATGAATAATACCGTGATCTAGGAATCACGCTGTCATAAGAAATAGGGAAAAAAAGACTTATTTACAAACAGTGAACGCTTCATGGACATTAATTCAAGACGAAAAAAAAAAAGACTACTCGGTCGTCTTTGCGAAACTGCCTTTCTCAATAGCTGCTTCCATCATGCGGTCACCGCTGATGATCCCGGTAGTACATATCACGATCTTGCGCTTTGGCGCCTCCTGCGCAGCGATGAATCGCAGCGCAGCAATTTCAGTGAATGTGATTCCACCCAGGAAGAAGACATAAACGGTCTTTGTGGCCGAGTTGCCACTGAGGACCTGTCTTGCTCTTACGGCCTTGTCATCTCCCTTCTGCACAATGTTGAAAGTTGAGCCACGGGCACTCTTGATTACATCTTCGAAGCCGAGCCAACCAGGCGATGCGGGACTGGTGGTGTTCATCGACGCCGCGGGTTTCCCGCCTTTAGCTAGTGCGAGCACGTACTGCTTCTGAAGCACACATTGCACCAAGCGAACGCTGAGCGGGGCAAACCCACTGTAAACGTAGGAGATGTCGTCGGGCTCCTTCTCGCTGACCTCTTCGATGACAAGTCTAAGGTTCTTGCGCAGGTACCCGTAGTTTGTTTTAGAGCCCGGTTGAGCACCGGAGGTGGGGATAAGCATCGCTGTTGCTGAAGATCTGGGTTGAAGCAGTTCCATTTTTTCGAGCGCCCAGAAAGTCAGAAGGTGCTGATGGCCGTATGCTTGCAGCACTTGACGTTTAAAATTCTCCAGATCCCGCGCACGTAGTCCGCCAGACATGCACGATTCAAGACACAGCAGACGTAGCACACTCTTCAATGGGATATCGCGAGAGATCAACTCCTCAATAGTCTCATGTTGATAAGTCGGATCAGCTCCGGCTGCATTGTTCTGCTGAACTTCGAGGACTTTCCGGAAAGTCTCTGTTCTGGTCAATCGCATGATTTCCTCGGCAAGATTGGTATGGATGCGAAGAGACTGGTGTTCTAGTTGATAAGTCGGTAGTTTGTTGACAAACTCACGAAGCTCGTTTGTTGTTTGGGCCGTGTGCCGAGTTTCGTATTGATTTTCAAGTCGGCGAGCGACCTTGTTCAGAAGATCGCCCACAATGGCGAAATTTGCATCACGAAGCTGACTGAAAAGCAGATCTGTCGAATCGAGCTGAATTTTGCGCTTCAGGCCTTGCTTGACTGACTGTGAAGTCCTTGATGATTCTTGGGATTGGGTGCCGGGCGCCTGTCCGACAATGCTCGTATCTACATCCGCCTGATTGTTTCTGATACCAACGTACTCATCAATGAGTCCCTCATAGGTGAGTTGCGTGAGAAGCGGAGTCCCAAAGTCCACGTCTCTGTCAATGATAATCAAGCTCTCGGTGTCGGCACTGGGCAAAAGACTTCGTGCGTAGGAATCAGTCAGTCCAGAGCTTTCTTCGGCATCCAATTCTTTACGCATCCGAAGCAGTAGATCAGCTAGTCGGCGAGCATTGTCGCCCTTGCCCACGATGCGAGGGAAATATCCATGCCTCTGTTGAATGCCCATGAGAGCCTTGGCGGCATGGAAGATACATCCGGGGTCCTTGTGCTGATCATGGCGTTAGTTGGGTGTTCTAAGGCCACATCATTTTTCCGTGGACAATCGTACCAGGTAGAGGTCTGCAAATGTATCATCTAGCTCCAGTGATAAGAGGTCTTGTTCCAGTGGCAAGAACTCAAGCGGGAACTCAGCAATGTTGACATCACCAATAATACCCGCCTCTTCCAGAACAGCATTGCCGACCAAGGTCCGCCGAGGGGAGAAGAAGATGGAAAATTCGTGTTCCACATTGCCATTGTTCTGAAGGCGCTTGATTTGCTCTGAAAAGGGGGGAAAGGTGTCAGCTCACACTGATGGCAACTCAAGCAAAGCAAATGTGTAGTGAAACGTAGTAGCCGAGCGCCAAATGAATGAGCTCAATTTGATATCGGGAATCGCTACCATTGCGAGGAGTGGTCATATGAGCTCCACGCAACATATGAGGCCAAATAAAGGCCTATTCCCATGAAGTGTCTACATTCGGGAGTGAGGGTGGATGTGATGGCATCAGAACAGCAAAGAACACCGAACCCCAGGAGCTTACCTGCTACCGTCCGCACATGATGCGCTTTCTCGCCGCGGACTACGAACACCACATTACGCTGCGATGAGTCCACATTGGCATTCTCCAGAAGAAAGACACGGTCTACGCCATACTGCTGGAGTTCGGAAAACTTGACGATCAAGCCCACTGGACCCGCCAGTTCCTGGCTGATGACGATGTTCTTCTTCCCACGAGCCTAAAGTGCACATTAGCCAGTTTGTTCCTTTCTAAATTGGAAGACATGAAGGCAACAGCAATACTCACGCCTTCCAGCAGGGCCAGCAGGTCCCGGCGGGCCTTATCCCTACAATAATCGGCATCTCCCAAAGGCGCCATTGCTCGAGTGGCTGTGGCAGGCGAACACAGAAGCATCATCCAAAAATAACCAAAACGCGGCGCCGGAGGGGCGAAGCTTCTCCGAATCGAGACTAGCGCCACCACTGAGACTGAGTCAGCTCGTTTTTGTATCGTCACGCGTCACGTTATCCCTCTTTCTCCAGCAACTCAAACATGATAGGGTCACTTTGTCTGTGTAACTTTGCATTACTAGAATACATCAATACCGTCGTCGCCGTGGTCGGCCTCCACTGCCCGAGAGCTCCCCTGAAGCATTCTCCGTTTTGAATTAATCTTCTTCTTTTCGGCCAGCTGGCACATTTTCATTCTTTGATACTCCTCCCTCGCATTACGATACTTCTGGCAAAGGCCGACTTGACCGCGACCTTCTCATTCTTGACCGATATCCGGACTCATCTCGCTGTGCTTAGCCTGATCACCCAACAGACACATCACATACGACTCCAGTGCCTCCACCCCACGCCACATCATGGGGCTCTTCAAAAAGCACAGCGAAGACGGCGAAGAGTCCAGCCGCCGCGCTCTGTTCGGCTCTCGATCCAAGAACAAAAGCCCCGCGGCCGCATCCAACCCCTACGCTCAACCGGCATATGTCGATCCCTATACCAAGGCGAAGATCCAGGCCGGGGTGACACCCCCGCCAGCTGGTTATCAGGGCGGGACCCAATCCCCCGCCCCCGCGCAAGGACCCCACGCCATTCCATCCGACAACAAATACTCAGCAAATGCCTACGGGAATCAAGGCGGCTACGGCGGTGATCGGTATGGCAATGGTGGCAACGGCAACGGCGCGGGCGCCTCTCGTTATGGAACCGGGGGTTATGGAGGACTAGGGAATGCCGACCCCAACGATCCAGGAAAGACGGATGCCGCTCGCAATGAACTGTTCGGCGGAGCTAGAGATCGTACACAATCCGGTCAGAACGGCGCGCCGCCTCCATACTCGCCTGGTCAGGGCGGAGAAGCAGGCGGGCAGGGCGGAAACTACGGTGGCGGCAGCAATGAATATAGCATGGCAACCTACCAGGACCGACAGTTGACGGCGGAGGAGGAAGAAGAAGAGCAGATCCAAGCGACCAAGCAGGAGATGAAATTCGTGAAGCAGGGTGACGTCGCATCAACCCGGAACGCTCTCCGGGCTGCCGCCATGGCAGAGGAAACGGGTCGGTCGACACTGGCTCGTTTGGGTGCTCAGGGAGAAATGGTCCACGACGCCGAAAAGAACCTAGACATGGCCACGGTTGAGGGACGTGTCGCGCAGGAGAAGGCGCGGGAGCTGAAAGCACTCAACAAGAGCATGTTCGCGGTGCACGTGTCCAATCCGTTCACAAGTGCCTCGCGCAGACGGGAGCGCGACGAGCGCATCCTCAACACTCACCGTGAAGAGCGCGACCAGCGTGAGGGTACTCGTTCAGAAGCGTACCAGACCAATGCGCGCATGGACAAGGTCTTCCGGGACATTGACCGAGAGGCGAATAAGCAACAGAAGGGCAAGAAGGCGAATGTTACCGAACGGGCCAAATACCAGTTTGAAGCAGACAGCGAGGACGAAGCCATGGAAGATGAGATCGAGCAAAATTTGGACCTCCTCAGCGGGGCCGCAGGCCGACTGAACGGTCTGGCCAAAGCCACCGGTCAGGAATTGGATCAACAAAACAGACATTTGGAGCGCATCACAGGCAAGGTGCGTATTCTCTCTAACGCTCCAACTTCACACTCATTCCCGTCCCGGTGGGGTTGGGACTTCCCAATGATATTGAACCTGATCAGCTAACTTGCTCATACAGAGCGATTACGTCGACGATCAAATTGCCATGAACCGGGCGAAACTCGATCGAATCCGCTGAGTCGGTCACAAACATTCGTAGCAGAATTTACTACTACCTACATACAGTACCTTTTTTTCGAGATACGGGAGCCGGAACATGCCTGGAGCTGCGCCGCTCATTCATTAATTTATCGTATGGGATGTGGTTGACCATTTGCAAATGGAAGATCACTTCATAATACTGCCAAATGCATTTGCTCTGTTTTTGGATCTTTTGTAAATTATTGAAAGACTCCTAGGTATTGCCTCGCTGTATACAAGGGAGGTACTTCCCTTCCCCCACATATGGTGTACCCAAGTCCCCATGTCGTGCAACATGCGACTGTTACAAAGGGAACCACGGCTGCGTCAGTAAAGGGCGTCGGGGAGGCCGAGGCTTATAAGCGCTTGTACGACTCGGGAGCATGTCCTGTGAGACGTGAGAATCTCCAGTGCCAATTTAAGCTTAAGTTCACGACGCAGACGGAATTTTCAATAGAGGTAATTTCGCGTCCAGCGATTGCAAATGATGTGTCGATTGAGAAAGTAAAATGCAGGTCTACTCGACACCCTTTCCTTACGAGGATTCTTGGAGTCTTTTTGGAAAAAAGACACTGGTCGAGTGGTGGGTTTCAAGGACAAATTTTCCATGAGTTATCTCATTGATGCAAATTATATGCAAGTGAGAGAGTATTAAGCTATTGATCCAAAGTGTGGACAGGGAGAAAAAGACCAGCGAAGCGAGAGATGAAGGAGAAAAGTCCCGAATTGGAGGGGAACAAGGGACAGGAGGGAATCCGCATGAAATCATCACAAAAGCCCAATGGTATCAAAAAGTTGGAATCGAAACATTGAAAATCCAGAAAGTCTCCCAAGTCTAGCGAGCGAATGAGAAAAGAAGAAGATGGAGGATTGGTGTTCGTGAATGGAGACACCCCAAGAGAAGAAGAAAAAGGGTACAAGACAGAAAAAATCATAGCCAGGTAGTACCAAAGTCAACCGGCAACTCTATGGTCATAACAGAAGAAAGATGGAAGAGATGGCAAATGCTTCGATTGACACAGGGGAGGAAAGATGGCCTCTGAGAGACGGAAGCAAGTCCCAGCGGCAGAATGAAAATCCACAGACCTCCCATTGGATCCGCTAAGGTATGGCCGGTGTTGAAAGAGGCGGCCCAGGGACGAATTCGCCTCTTTGCGACCGCCGGTTGAAGGGACAGCCTTCGTCGGAACAAGGGGTTCAACCGAGAGGAGTGGGAAGCATAGGCCAGGTATGTTGTACAAGCTTCACTCTCTGACGAATTGCAGATGAGTGGACGCAGAGAAAAATAAGAAGACAAGAAAGATGCTGAACAATTGGGTATCAGAATGTCTCGCGCGAGAGCGTTTTTTGGACGCGCGAAAAGCAAAGCACGAGAGGGAGGGAGTTTCAAGCCAAAATAAAGGCGAAATGGTAGAACGACAGAGACAAAGATTGACGAACAAGTCGTGATCAATCATCGATTTACTCGTCGTCGTCACCCGGAGAGCTGCCCTCCTTCTCGCCCTTGTGAACCTTCTTATGTCGGCGCAGGTTGGACACGACCGAGAAGTGACGCCCACATCCCTCAACGTCACAGGCGAAAGCTGTGCGAATGAGTTAGTTGATTTCTGTCCAGTAGCCAGTCGTTGGTGGGCGAGGGTAAAAGTGTGTTCGAAGCAGGACTTACGTTTTTCACCAGTGTGACTGTACATATGCGTCTGTAGGGAAGAAGGACGAGTAAAGCGCTTATCGCAAACCTTGCACTTGTGCTTCTTCTGTGTGTTGGATGGCATCTTGGAACTGAATTGGCTCATCATGGACTGAGGTCCTGGAGGTGCGCTTCCAGCCAAGAGGCTGGTTGGTCGCGGAAGAGTCCGCGACTCGTACGACTCGGATGTCGTCGAGCTGTAATCGGTTACTGAAGAATCCACGGAGCCGACGGAGGCGCTGTAGTAAGGGTATGTGCTTCCAGAGGAAATCGAGGAGGTTGATGAGTGGTTGGTAGGGAAGCCGTAGGCATCGGTGGAGCTGCGCGCGCCGCGAGGTCCATAGATATTGCGAGGGGTCAGGTCTTGGCTGAGAGCAACCATTCCACGACTGGCATCAAGAGCATCTCCGAAAGAAGGTCCAGGATTTGAAGATGCGATTCGATCACTGTTCGCCGGGTGGGAAAAAGCGTTGTCAGTCAAGGGCACTTTCACGATTCCAAGGCACTTGCAATTCGTGTTGGGGCAACTCAACACCGTCCACTAGAAAGGGAGATGTCGTGTGAGAGGGGAACCATGGACTCACGAGTGCGAAATGCGACGAATGTCGGTTGGAGAAGCGGCATGGATTGGAGCATATGCGGCGGGGGCATAGCTGGCCTGCGCGTAGCTGCTCATGGGAGGCGCGGTCGTATAGGTGGGTGTTTGCTCGTAGGCTGTTCGAGGGACCTCATGCTGCATGCTCAACACATCTGCACTGTAGCCGGTGGTGGTATAGCTGTTGCTGGGTACCATTGCAGGTGCAGACACGGGAATGTTGCTGTAAGGAATAGACATGGCGGCCGAGCGAGCCACGTCCTCTTGCTTGACGGCATTGATCGGCATGCTAGCGCTGTTGCCCATCGAAGTCGCATACACGGGTGGTGTCGAGTGTGTCGATGTGTGTGCCGTCGCCCAGGGATCTGTGAATTGGGGTGGATTGTGGTGGTACACATTATCGAAGCTCATCCCGCCGTAAGGGCGGTTTTGATTCTCCATTACCATCGTCATTGGGGATATTGCGTTGCGATGAGGAGATTCAAGGTTTCAGCTGGCGAACCAAGTCCACACTAGTAACAAAAAATAAAAGATGACAAGAATTTCGGGCGAATTCCTATTCTTTGTTGGAGACGAGGCGCGGTGACTCGTCGCGAAGGACTGGGCTCGTGGGGGAGGGTTGAAGGAAGTTGGGGGTTGAGGGTTGTAGATGATCGACTTGATTGCTGGCTGATCTGCAACAAGACCCAAATAGAAAGTATACAAAGACAAAGGAGTCCGAGGGTGTAGGTCGAAAGATGGATAGATGGGCAAGGGAGAAAACGTGAGAGGTGCGAAGATCGATCCTTAATGTACCTGGACAGGTAATGGGGAGAGTGAAGGGATATTCAAAGTGATAGAGGGAAAGATGTGTCTGGGGAACGGGGATCGGCGAAGCTTAAGAAGGGAAGGGTATCCAGGGCATACATGCGTGCCGCACGTCTCCAACTCGGTCGACTTGACTCCTCAGGCAGTTCACCCATCAGTGGTGAATCCACCCACGTAAAGAGACGGAAAAGAGAAATCCAAAAAAAAAATAACACTCTCTCTAAAAGACCGGGAGAGGAAAAGAGAATTGGGTGAAAATAGAGAATATGTGGTAGGGACCTAAAAAAGAAAGGAAAGGGAAGGGAGAAAAAGAAGAATTGCCCAAAATCAAAAGAGGTAATCTCCAAAATGATCCACCGTAAGAGTGGACTGAGAGAGAGAGAGAGAGAGAGAGAGAGAGAGAGAGAGAGAAAGAGACTCGAGAGAAAGAGAGAGTGAGCGCGGGAAACAAAAATAAAAATAAAAAAGGAAACCCAGGGAGAGAGGGAAAAAAAAAAAAAAAAAAAAAAAGAGGAGAAATTCTACAGTGAAAGAAGGGAGACAGACCTCAAGTCGACCATCCCACAAGGGTTGTGCCACTGACGACGTGCCGTCGGAGGTCGCAGATCCTCAGAAAACGCTATTACCGCGAGCCAAAATACATGCGGGTCAGGTAATTTCACACGTCTCCTCTTCCCATCCCACTTGTCCAGTTTGGGGAGAAAATCAGATTTTAAGCTCTTCATTATTCTGCTGAGGGTAAACCTTCTTTTGGGGGGGGGGGGTTGATTTGAGAAGTTGATGAGTTTGTACCTTTTGAACAGTCTCTCATAATCTGATCTAGTAGACAGCCCCCTTTGGACGTTGTGGTTTGCTTTTTCTATCAGTGACCCTGATTTTGAAATGCAGGCATTTCCCATTTCCCATCATGCGTTCAGCATGAAGTGGGCCAATGGGTCTTGCCTGTACCAAGCTACTGATCATATTTGATTTGTCGTCAAGTGGGAGTACTGCTTGTTCTCGATGGCCGGTAACTACATGCTATATACTTGTAGTATATAGCACTCTAGACTCTGGTCGCTTCTATTACTCGAGAGAGAGTTTCTCTCTCTCTCTCTCTCTCGATCAAAGCTTCTGTCTCACCTCGAAACTGCATATGAGCTACTCTTTCCGCCGCACAACGCTTGCCTTACCAACAAGAACTCGCATCGAAACTCAAGTAGAGCGAGGTCAACCTCTCAATGGAGCGCCCGACGTCTAGACTCCTGTGTACTTCTGAACCATGCGATTGGGATCTCTCTGGGTTGGCTCGGACCCTTTCGCTCGGGTTGTGCCAAATGTGCCAAATGTGTAATGAATCGGAATGGACTTTTTTTTGGGAGTCGGAGGGATTGGCGATCGGATGCTAGACCCGATTAAACTACATTGTTCATCACACAGAGAGGGAAGATAGTAATACACCGGCGTTTGAGCGTGATCGAGTGAGTGCATCAGATAAGGGAGTACAACTAGAGGGACTAAGGTAGATTGATACATTCAGTTACTCCTATCGTAGCTGGAAAGGAAAGATCCAACATACCTTGAACAGTGTCAGAAGACAGAGTACTGTTTTTCCATTCTCCCTTGAATAATCCGTGTCAGTTGGAAATTCTTCCCCCCCCCAAGGCAATCCAGGAAGTCCAGTCAGGTTACATAGATGGAGGAGGGACTCTCAGAATCCTCGCCACCCAGCCTCGCAGTACTCCATCAAAAGAGCGCGCAAGTATTTCAGCATGACGAGTCAATCAAATAGGGGATCCCAAGAGGATGGACCGGTCCACCATGGATGACATACTACCTAACATACTCCTCGGACATGCTCATGTACGGACTACATAGTGCAGACAAAAATAGGTGAAGAATGGAAGGAAAGATTGAGGGAGGGAGGGGGGCCACTCCAGTACTCGACGAGTCGACACCGTCGCAATTTACTTGGGGACGGGACGCGGTAGCAAGAATGTATGAGACGACACCCGTCATGACTGGCGTTCATGGAACTCTTCAGGGTTGGCCGGAGCGTCAAGTGACTTTGGTAAGGAGTACTGCAAGTACATTTACTCATCGTACATCATAGTCATACTACAGACTCACAAGGGATAAAAGTCAGCTTAACAAGAGATGAAGCGTCTGTTCACCGTTGTCCTCTGAGCTCGCTCCTGGCTTCCCTTTTCTTGGGGGGCTGACACTACTGAAGGTTCTCTTTTTTTTTTTTTTCACACTGGCATCTGTTTGATTTCGTAGGCTCTTTCCCGCGGGATAGAGGAAGGACCCGGAGCTTAAATTTGGATCTTGTTTTCTTTTTTGTGGTTTTTGTTTTTCGGCATGGGCAGGCTACGGAATCCCGTGTTGCTTGTGAAAGGGAACCACAGTACCGGTCAGTGGTCGGTGGTGGTCATGGTATGGGATCCTATTTGGTGCCGTAGATAGACTTTGGTGTAGGTGTGGATGTGGAATTGGAGCTCCATCGATCTGGCATGGAAGAGTTGCGCATAGCCACGAACTGGAAAACCACGGGACGGTTCAAGATGGAAATAGACTAGAGGAGGGGGATATACAATCATCGTGGACGAAAAGAATACCAACTCCTATTGTCATGAGTACCTCTGAAATAAAAGAGAGCACGACAGATTCAGCTCAAATCCCCCGCGACGCAGGTAGTCTGCTGGACATGGACATACATGCTATCAACAAGACAAATCTATAGAGTTGGAAAATGCCTGATTGGAGTCGAGTCACATTGTGCTTGTGGTCGTTTAGTAGTGAAGTCACACCGTTGGCGGATATGCAGACGGGGGAAGAAGGATGCACGGGTGTTGCTGGCAGCGGATCACATCGAAAAAAGGGGAGGGAAATCCCGTCTCCAACAAGAAGATGGCTACGACTGGTTGGGTTTTGCAACTGTGTGGTGGCTAGTGGCTGCCTCCAGTCTTCCACCTCAGCTTCAACTTCGTGGGGGGCTTTTCCGACCGCAAGCCATGGGCGACGGGCGACGGGCTACCGGCTTACAGGCGTAGGGGGGGGGGGGGCTGCTACCAGAGGGACAACGGGTGGACGGATGGACGGGTGAACGGGGTGGACCTTCAAGTCTACCTTTTTCTGCCAGTTCCAGTTCCAGTTGGGCCTTTGGGGGTTGGAGTCACGCTGTTCCTCTTCCCTTGCAGAACGCCCCGGAAAAGCGAACATCCCCCCGTCCTACAATCTGGTGACCGAGCCAAAAAAGGAAAAACGAAGAAGAAGAAGAGGAAAAAAAAAAAAAAAAAAAAAAACAGAGCAAGAGAGGAAAAGAAAGGAAGAAGGAATCCGGAAGTGGTCCAGCACGAACGGGTCCAACGGTGATCGGTCATGATTGGCCCCGTCTCTGCCGTGTCGAGTGTCTCCACAGTGCTTCAACGAGAATCACCAGGGAAGACGAGGACAGAAGAGTAGGAGAGTACAGTACTGAGTACATACTTACATAGTAGCACATCGAGAAGAAAAAGATATCAAACAGAATCACCTTGACAAGATCCAATCACCCGGCATGTATCTAGAAGATCGAGACAGGCTCATCCGCAACGCGCCTTCGGGAGTCGGGAGTCGGTACTCGGTAGAGGTACAGTCCTCCAAATGGAAGCTAGAGGGAGAACAACAGCACGTGAGTACACCCTAACCCGATAGACAAAAGCCTAGGGGGGAGACTCGATCTGAATCCAGCGACCAAGGTTCTCATTTCAGACAAGGCGTTTCAGCCTGGCGGGGGTCAGCCAGCGAACCATATTCGACTAGCTGGCCCGGTGAAATGTCAGAACCTCAGGCGATAAACTCAAAAAGGATGTACCCGCACCCCCCGTTTGGGGAAGGCGAGGTGGAGAGGGAGGGGGGCTTGGCTTTGGGATGATCTCCATCGCAGTCACGCCTCCACGCCGGGATGAAGACGGTTGAATTAGCGGTCGAGAGAATAGTCGTCACTATTGTACTAGGGGACTAGAGCACTGTTGCATGGTATTGAGCCGGTCGTGAAAACGAAGATCCGACAAGGTTTACCTTTCTGAGCTTGTCGATCGAAACCACTACATAGTATTGACGAAGTCCACTGGTGCACTAACTATGTATTTTCTACCACTAGTGAGTCGGTGACTCTTGGCTCGGGATGATCCAGTCATGTTCAAGCTTCGGCTCAAGTCTGGTTGAGATGTGATGGCTCACGAAGAATGGGAAGATATACTTCAGGAGCTCCGATCAATGTGCAGGGCCAGAATCGGGCCTCCTTAGCAAAGCAAGCGTTCACCCCAAAAAGGCCTCAGCAACAAGACTGGACTTCTCTTCTATCCGGCCAGCCATCTCCAAGAGGGCCCCCAAGCGGTAGCATCATGCCGGTTCTTCATTGGCGTCCCATCTCCAACTGTCCCGGGGCAGTAGGAATTGCGCGCGAGCGGTGCCGTGAACAGCAACCTTGAGCTGCACAAGTGTACAGTAATGCGGAGGCAAAAGAGGGAAAACATTCCCCAAAGACCAGGCAAGTCGAAAGATGGGGTGAGGTAGGTGGGGAACGAGCCCAATCGAAGGGAGCAAAACTCGAAAGGATGCACACCACCTGCACGGGTCAAGAAGTATGCACTTTATCGTCGCATCGAGTCTGGCACACAGATCCTCTCCACAGTCCACAAGCAAGGGCATCAGAGATCACAGGTCATGGGAGGTCAAAAAAAGGTCGAATCAGACCCAACGGTGGACGGGCGGATGCGAGTACCACTGCAGTGTGCTCCAAGAAAGGAGTTTCCAGATTTCGGTCGTCGAGGATCAAGACCAAATGGACTGCCTTTTGGATCACGAGAGCCCTTCTCCGTCATCATCGAGTATGATTCCATCTGAGCGAAGCCGTGACGACGAGGCAGTCTAACTTTGCGAGGGGGAAGACCGGCCTGCGAGAGCCACACACGATGGAGACGGTACGAAGAAAGGGTGGTTGAGAGCCTTGCGCGGAAGGCTTCCATGGCCATGGACACGGGCCATAAGTGGTCTAGCGTGTGAGGCGGGCTTCACACAGTGGTGAAATCCCAGATGGGGAAGAAATCATTGCGGAATGTACCGCCACCTGTGAAGCTTCAGTCGCACTCCTGCCTTCTTCTCCCCCCCCCTTTTACACAGTAACACAGGGAAGACAGAGAAAATGAATATGAGAAAATAATAAGATTCGGCAAGCCAATGCGCAACGCAACAATAAAAATGGGACTAACACTCGTCGCTGGACGCTCTCCCGCACGCCATGATCTTCCTATCTAGGAGAATCAGACAAGAGTGGATCGTCGACCACTCAAGTCCAGCCTCGGTGGTCTCCACTGTACCTCGCACAGCGGAGTCAGTCAGCAAAGTGGAGGATGGAAATATCACGCCCATCCATCCACAGACGCCCAGGGTCGCTGAGTCATTGTCTGGAGGGCTCAGGAGTGGGTTTGACTTGATCCAGCACTGCATGCAATCAGCGGGTGGGCTACAAAGAGGAGCCGGCGAAGCCCAGAGTGGATATATGGACTCAGCCTCAGGACCAATGAGCAGTCCCCACCCCCCCCGGGTTCCTCAATGATGTCGTCGGGCTTGGCCTTTTTTTTTTTTTTTTTTTTTGGGGTCCATGGCTCCTCCTGCCATTGAAATCAGAGGCTGTGAAAGAATGATATCATGCTGGCCCGTTTCTGCTTTGCACCCTGCTACTGTACTCTCTCTCTCTCTCTCTCTCTCTCTCTCCGCAGGTACTGTACATTCAGCATGACCGTCTACCGTCACTTGGGTTGGGAGAGATGACGGACTGGCGCGCTCCTTTCTGAAGGAATTCCCCTATCCAGTACCCGCAAGAATGTGCATGATGACGACGGTGTCATCTGCAAATAGCTACTGAGCCATTTCTCTCTCGGCCTGGAACAAACTGTTTTGGGCCACCCCAAGGTCGTCGACCAGTTGCCCAAAACGACTATTCTTTTACCCAATGTCATTCTTCACCTGTGCGGTCCAGAGTTCCAGCCAAACTATACTGCAGCTGGATCAGATGACCGCACCAGATGCTACCTAAGGTATGCTTGAGTACGTAGCTTGATGTCGATGATCCACTTCCCAGCTTCTGGAGTTGCTGGAAGTCAACACTCAACACGGAGAGCACTGGGTGCGCGGGAATGGCCTGCCAGATTCCAGCAGGCCTCGGAGGATTGGGACTGTGTAAAGTAAAATCATGACCGCAAAGGATCTGAATTATAATCACACGCCGAGGGAGTAAAAGGTGCCCAGGGTGCCCTCTCTGCCGCTTTGTCACATGAAAAAAAAAAAAAAACAAGAAAAGCTCTGGTTGAAGTCGGATCACACATGCTCGCAACTTTATGGGATCGAGTGCTAACATGCATACATGATGAAGTCTCGTAGTCAACACGCTACAGGATGGTGGTCTGCCAAGAATGGCAATCAAGCGACCCTGACTAGAGTGGTTCAACTCAACCACAGCCTCCCTTCTCTTTCATGTGCGCAAATTGCATGCGAGGTTCACATGAGTCCCGGGCAGTCTATGCTCCGGAACATAGGTAGTAGTAAATTGTAATTCCTTGATGAGACGTCAAGGGTCTCCGAGTCTGAAAATCGGCAGTCTGCATCATTCGCCGATACGTTGCCGAGCCGCTCAAGAATTCAAGGTTGGAAAAAAAAAAAAAAAAGGCAAGACATCAAATCGGATTCACAGCCATCAAGTTCCAAAGGGTTGAGGGCGTGATGACAAGATTCCGGTTTTTCGGTCTGCCCCCGCGCGAGACATATAATTTCCATAACTTCAGAGTGAAGACGGTAGAGCCTTCAGCCTAGAGAGTCATGCGGCCTGTGTTCCAGACTCCCTCCTCCACCGTCAGCAGCTCTTGATTGCTGAAATTGAGAGAACCCGTGAACCCGTGGGTCGGCAACGGACCAAAGGGCAAGACCAGAATAGGAGAAACTGACGGTGGACACTGGAGTCTGGACAGTCCCGCTGGAGAGGATATGGGTAAATGAGCAAAGCACCATGGGAGTGGGACATATTGGCATCAAACCGTGAGGAACGAGTGAAGCCGATGTGAGTGCCACTGCAGGTTGTGGGAAGTCGCCAGGATACCAGGGGAGCCGGTTCAATTGGGTCAAGAACCTCGTCGACCCCCTCGCAGTCAACTGCCCAAAATGCCGTTCCTTCCTCCGCCAATTGAACGTTGACGCCGCCGGAGTGGGTGGATCATGGACCACGCTATGCCGCTTGTGGTTATTTGCACACAATCAAGCCCCCGCCGTGTCTGATCGCTTTGGGACGGTGATGTTGTGACAGGAGAGAGAGTGTGGGGACGCGGGACGCGGGACGCTGGACGCTGGACGGTGTGCGACGGTGCGTGCTTGCTCCCTGCCAGTGCCACTTATGGATGGGGGCGTTCTTTTGCGTTTTTAGGGTAGCAGTAGTCGTTTCTGGAAGATAATGGACAGGAACCGCAAAGACGGGGATAACCCCATCCTCAACTACCTTAGTGCCGACTACCTACTGGAGAGTGTAGACTCGACTTGGAGGAAGAACCCGGACCATTCATTGCATCTTTGGGGGGAATGGTGGTTGAATGATGCGACATACGATCAATCAGAACATGTACGAGAAATACGATGCTGGCATGAGTGTTTCGATGGTCTGAAGAGTGGTTCATCGCGGTGCGGCTCCTGCAATGGAAAAAAAAAAAACAAAAACAAAAGTACGGTAGATCCGACGGCACGCGCTGTTCAAAGGTCGACAATTCAGATAGGGTATGGTCTATAGTCTATTGATTCAGGTGTTTCCCAAAGGGGAATGATGATCGTCACGATAGATGAACCGTTCGTGGGAGAGGCGGCTAATGTGCATTTTTAAAGTACAGTAGTGGCAGGCAGGGAGGGAGGGGACCAGGGGGCTTTGGACTACGCATATCACAACCAACTTAGCTTGGCATACCCTTCCAAGCCAAATCAAAAACATGTCCAGAGTCCAGACTCCAGAGTAGTGTGTTGTACCGCTAAACTCTTCAGATCCAAGGTGCAAACGTTCGTCCCAAAGTCGAGCCGACGGTGGAAATGAGCCTTGGAAATGATGGGAACCCAACTGGTCTCCACCCCGCGAGGGAATCACAATCATCGCGGCAGGTGAGAGCTACCGGGCTTAGACCCTCCGCCAAGGTCCCCGATCCCCATGTGTCAGATCCCCGAGAGAACTTCTCATCGCGACACAATCGGGTCTCTTCAATGATCCCGAGTGAACGGGACAAGAGGAGATTCGGGAAATTTGATACTGTACTAATTTACTAGTCTTGGAAATGCTCCATAACCCTTCAGCACGAGTAAATGTACAGTAGTCACTGGTTAGTGACTACATACAAACTAGCCTAGTCTAGTTCTCCCAAGGTAGTAGTCACGGGTATTTACCAAGAGTTTTGGAGTTGAGCATCTCGGCCAGTGGTGGGAACTTCAACCCACAAGAGGGCCGAACCCTTGCCGTCTTTCTGATTGATACAGATTACACACTACCGGCACTGCACTGCTACAGTGTTCGTCGCACTTTTCCGGGGTCTCTTCCCTTTCGGCCTTGTGATGGGATGGATTCAGCCAACTTTGGGGGGTCTATTCCTCCCCCGGCTCCCGCTTCCCCATCTGCGCACTGACTACTCGACCCTTGCACTTACTTTGGACTCCCCCAGCGCCAAGCTTCTCGGTCATTCAAAATCTGAAGCCGAGAAAGGACTAGACAGTCAATGATTGTCGACTCTATTGAGAGGGATCCTCACTAGTGGTGAATCCCCCGTTGCCAAACCCTAAAAAAGGTCGGGGTGGACCACAGTGGTCAGTGGTCACAGAACCCTTTTTGTTCTCTCCCAGCGCTTGGATCCGCCACCACCTTTTTTTTCCCCCCTTTTTTCCGGGAAACACTATTGATTTGAGCGCACTGTTCCGGTGGGTAAAGATCGACCGTGCTGCGTGCCACCAATCTTGTCTCGTTGCCTTTTTTTTTTTTTGGACCGCGTACCCAAGAACAGTCGTGGTACTGTACTCAGGTACTGAGTACTATACTGCTCAATGAGCACTGAGTAGAACTCACGAGTCACAACTCGTACTCAGTACTTACCCACTACTCAATAGCGTACCTGTCGAGCTCAGGCCCGGGGAGGGGAGGGGGAAACCCGCTTGGATCCCGTGACCACAAAACCTAAACAAGCCCCAGTGGAGAGCTGCCAGTGCCTTCAAGGTCTGGGATCGCCTTTACGGGGCCTGACCCGGCACATCATCGTTAATCTGGTAGTCGACCTTTTGACCCTTTTCTTTCTCTTCCTTTGCTGTCGGTGGGAGCCAGGAAAAGGGAGAGAGAATGAGAGTAGTGTTAAGTGGAGTGTCCTGCACTATGTTCAGGTCCAGCGCCACTGATAGGACGGGTTAACTTGAACTGGAATGAACTCGCACTCGAGTCAGCACCCGCATGAAGGATCGAAAATCAGAGGTGACAACCAACAGACGCATGAGAGCCGGGCAAGTTCACATGCAGGGCGAATGAAGCTGAAGCACTCTAAGATTTGTCAACCGAATACAGAGGGACCGTCCAGATGGAAGCCATGCAGGCCAGTACAACAACAGTCAAAGACAGAGCAACTCGAAAGTGGACCCTGCCTTTCTAGCACGGTGGGATCCTTCCTGAACTCTTCACTTATCACACGGCATATGTAACCTGAGTACAATAGTCAAAGTACTACTAGAGCACCTTACAGCAGACTGGAATTGACCCCCCACGTTTATTGACAGCCTTGCTCTCAGCTTCCGCCAAACCTTCCGTGCGGGCGATCTCCGTCGCTGGACGCTTGATCGCCAGTGCAGTGCTCCGCATCTCCACCCACACGCCACGGGTGCCGTGGTCATGATTTTCGATGGAATTTCTGGAAAAACAAAAAAAAAAAAATGAAATGAAATGAAAATCAGTGACGCTGCTCAGTGCTCTGAGCTCTCAGCTCCAAAAGTCAGAAGTTTGTGACTAGTCACCATTTGACGAGAACCAGAGAACCCGAGAGACTGGCTCCAGCGGAACCGGCGAAATGACACCCAAAGTGGTATATGTGCTCGGTGCTTCCCGTGGATCTGCAGGAGAATTGGAACGGGGGTCCTTGCTGAAAGGTGTGAGTGGCTGCGCCGTGCGGATTGCATGGGGCACGCCGATTGATTGGATAGTGACTGCAATCCAAAGCTCCCTCTTTGCTCTTCGAGTCTCTCCCTCGCTTTCACATGCTTAAAGTGGTGTACCACGGTCTGCTGGTCGAACACGTTATCGCGCCCTGAATCAGATTGGACTGTTGCTCCACCAAAACCTGAACGTTTGCACGACTCAGGCACCTCTAGCCGGATTTTTCCCCCAAGGCATACGCAGTGACGGACTAGTTCACCCTCGACCAGGTCGGAAGGGCTTAGATCCAAAACTTGAAACTGTACATCTCTGGGTCCATGCTGCCAATTGAGATCGGGTCGATCCTTCACCCACGAATTGCCCGCGCTCGGAAGGAAACGCTTCTGATTGGGTAGAGCAAGCCGCTGGAGACGCGGCGGAGTTTGAGCCTCGGGGATCCTCTTCTTATTCTCCGGCAGTGAAGCACCACCAACTTATGATCATGATGATCATCGCACCGGCGCAATGGATGCCATATCAAATAAGGCGTGCGATTGACACGTAGCCGCAAAACGTGGCTTTCTTCCACCAGTCCCTGCACCGAGTGGGGAAGCGATGCGGTTTGATATGAATCTATTGACAGTAGTGTGGGATGTGGACTGGACCTGAATGCCACATGATCCGTTCAAGGATGATCCTCAACGAGGAAACCCGACGATCTTGACAGAGTACAGAGCTCTCGACTGCGGGTGATTCTTTTTCTTGTTTTTGGATGCTGCGGATCCGAACACATGGAGGGATTTGCGGTTCCGTGCGGATGCTCGATCGAGGGTCTCACCTGGGTATACAGATGCTTCAAAAAGGAGTCTCCCGGACGAGCGGTACTCTAGGGTTACAGGGTTGAAGGTGGTGCGTACATGTGGTCTTGTCGGTGGAACCGTCAATGGCGTAGTTTTGGTTGATGCTCAGTTTTGAGATCCTCACTGGGTATCTGTGTATCGTGTATCGTGTATCGTGTGTAGTTGTACTACCTTATGTAGTAAGTAACTTGGTACTTGTCAACGTCGACCGTAGTCACTGATGCGTTCACAGGTCTTGGCAGTGTACCTGATTGTAGAGGTGGCGTCAAGATTGCACTGAAGTCTTCCAGCACAGAAATACATCATGATCCCAGCCATTACCATTTGTGTCCTTGATTCGTATCTCTCGCCCGAGTGTGCCCTGTGCGGTATAGAATCTAGAGCACCACAATACATGGAAAGTGTAGCCCGGGGGATTTCCGGACTGTGCACGTCAGTCTCCGCATGTCAATCAAATCTGTTTCGGAGATGCACCGTGCCAGGCGCAAATAATTTGACTGGCGATTACCCGACGAGCATTCCATAATCAGGGGGAACAGTGCCACCGTTGCTCAAGTGCCCTGTGCTTGGCGGTTATCCCTGTTCTGTGAAGTGTGAACACTTTTGTTCTTGATGGTTGGGGTTTGTCACATGGATGGAGCGGCCCCAAACTGTCGGGCCCGGCTTAAATTGGGTCTTGACGGAGGACGACTCGACAGATTCGCCACTACTGTAGTACGATGACTACCTATCTACAGTATGAGTGTTGCAGATCACGGGGTCGATGGACGAGTACAGACTACAGGGGTAGTAATTCCCTTTATGTAGTACCTGTATATATTTCACTTCACTTCCAATCATCAATGAATATGGTTGGTACACACGTCCCAATGAGTCGGGTGGCAGTGATCACCTGGCGGGGGCGGAATATCATGGATGCATGATCATATCAAAATTGATCATCGATCAGTGATCATCCCGATAAATGTCCGCGACCAGGGCTCAGGTTCAGGTCAATTGTGGACTCAAAGCCAGAGCCATGGAGACGGCCTCGTGCCTATGTGTGTTTTTCAAGGTCTATATAATATGGCATTCGACTTTCGACTATTCAAACGTACATGTCGTTTGGAATCGGGCAATGGAAGCACATCCAAACGTGGGCTATATATTCAGCTCTTATTTCCCTTGCGTCGCTCTTTACAACAGTGACCGCATCGTCTCATTTAGCAATGGATGTTATAAATGTGACATTGGGACCAAAACTAGTCAGGTACAACCGAGTGGAATATGGTCTCCCACGGACATGCATCCACCTGCATCTGGAATTTCATGCCTTCAATTACTACAGCACTACCCTATATGGCTTCTTAAGATTTAGCCGCTCCACTACAGTCCAGCCACATCTCGCTGTCCCCCTCCTCTTTCGACTTCACGTTGGCCCTGGAGGTCCTGAGTTGGAGGTAGGTCCCACCTGATGATTCTCCGTGCCTTGGGTGGCCTCTGTGATGATGTGATCCACTTCCAATGGCCAAGATCGCCATGGAGGCGGCTTCTACCGGGGACGACTTGACCATTTACAATGCATAGGACTAGGTAGCAGGTTGACTACCCGTTTCTGTCTTCCAAGCGCGTGATTCCATTCTTCTCTTGCCTCGTGGAGAATCCTCCTGGAACGGATCGAGTCATGAGTGGAAAAGGGGGCGGGTTCGGTTCATCCATCTTATCCTGAAACAGTTGATTCCATCTCCGATCAACTATTGATGTTGCAGTCGCTGTCATGCTTTATTGATGTCAAGATCGGCCATGCTTAGGTCTGGTACACTGAATTCTGGAGTCTGAAGTCTGGAGATCGAGCATTCAATACACAGTTACACACACAACATTCTCTTTTACTTGTCAAAAGTATAAAATGCCTGTAAAGAAAACCCCCCCAAAAAAAAGAATCAAAAAAGAGACATGGGCTGGCCATCACACATGTCTCACAATTGGACCCGACCGTTGTCAAGCCCCATCCATGTAAGTATGTGGCATATACAGTAATGTACGTACATACAAATTCATTCGGCCAAGATCTCTTGTCCGGAGTGAGCCGGATAATCATACATCGGACTACTGTCGAACTAGAGTTGATCTAACCCCAAACACCATCGGATGGGAAATGAAAAGCCAAAAAAAAAGTAAAAAAAAAACTGGGGTTTAATTAGATGATCCGTGAGTGCCGACCGAGAGATTGTTCCAAGGTACTTTTAGTGTGGGTTTTGGCGCGATGAGAAGAACTTTTCCATGCAGTGGGCAGTGAGCATTGGGCAGTGAACATATGGCGCAACTACTGCTGTACTACTGGAACTAAGTCGACTACTTTGACTACCTTTGTACCTTTTGATCCCTTTTGGAGAGCGGGGCTCCACCGTGGACAGAAGAGGCCTAAGCTTGAAGCTCGCACGGGAGCGGTGGAGACTACCTACTCAAGAGACCAGATTATTGATGGACTTTTAAGAACCAGATTCGGAAATGGAAGAAATGAACAACATTGAACACTTTGAGAAAAAGATCAAGTCACAGCGAGCTCTGAATAACCACAGTCCCAGTCGAGGGCGGTTTCCATGGAAAGGATTATTCATCGAGCTTCGAAATATATAGGTATACCTATGGATAATGTGGTTTTCTATCTACAAAACACAGGGGTTGTCGGAACCAGCTGGAGGCTTTGAAAAAAAATTCGGATTCGATTGAATTTGGGGAAGCACCTCATCGTACTTATTCAATGTCGAGATATTGACATCCATTGGATCAGCATAAACCTATCACTCCTTCCAAGGCTTGGCAAATGCCTGTTGGAATGTACTCGGACACAATTCGCCTCAGGTCACACACCATTTAACTTACCCCTACAGTAGGTGGATTTACCAGTAGTACCGTAGTAGTCATGAGGATACTATCCTCCAAACTGCACCGGTTAGGCTCTTACGACTACACAAATGTCTAGATGCAAGACTCAGAACTCACCCCCATGACAAAATTCAACCTTGATGAGTGGAACAGAGACGACTGGTCCATGGTCAAAGCAAAACAGCAACTTCAGTCCTTTCAATGCCTCTAGTCTCCTTCGAGTCTCCAGGGCCATGCATGGTCCTCCTCACTCCCGAGTCCACACTCCACAGTGTTGCAGCGGGATTCACTCGTTGTGCGTTTTGCCTGAAAGGAGACAAGCGCATCAAGCGCCTCCGGAATGCCGGCTGTTGAACTGTGAACTGACTCGGCCACTCTCCCCAATGCCCATCCACTCGAGTTTCCCGAGGAACGCGCTTTTGAAAAAAAAAAAAAAAAAAAAAAAAAAAAAAAAAAGAAAGGGTGGGGGTGGATGGAGCCCAACCGCATGACTAGCAGGAACTCAAATTCATCCATCGGCAGAGAGGCGGTCAAGAAAGAGTTAGTCCAATCTAAAGCTCATATCAATTCGCATTGTAGTACAAAGTCCAAGGCACACGTGATTAGCTAGCTCGATCGTGAATCACACGGTGGAAAGGCGTCATTTGTCGGTAGCCTCGGTAGTCTTGGAGAAAGAAAATAACTTTCTATCCCCTCGTTTTCAACTCCTGCGAAAGTAATCCGGGGAGAAACCCGTGAATGGCTTGAGTCCCATCGAACAGCACCAAGTCGACGGCGCTGCCAAATCTGGACTTCCACCAATTGTCCGGGCCGCCCAAGGGTGATGATGTTACATCGGCGGACCCGCAACGTGAGTAAGGCATCAACTTGTTTCTTGGGCCTCTTTTCTGCTTCGAGTCCCGCGGGTATTTCTCGGATGAATTGTCATATTCACGTATTCCCATGACCATACCCGTACCGGTGGATCAGGGCTGTCTCGTGCATTTTCCATTTCACATCACGAATGCGAGATGCAAAGGACGAGAACATTGATGGGCCTGGAACTTTCGTGGATTCTCTTCGGATTTTTCGGCGCCAAAGGAAAGAATCACCGAGGTTCGAAATGTCTCATCTGAGATCCAGTCGGTCCCAGTATTCTTCTGATAGTACTGTAAGTGTAGGACTAATAGACTAGTATGACTATGTACTAATGTAGTACCTTGGTAAGGAACGCACATCCGACCGGGGGCTCTGCGCTTGGCAGTGTCCACTGCGGCAGATCGTCCGCGATAATCCTCTTCAGTCGAAAGGCTCCAGACGACTTTGCGCGCATCCCCCGTTTGAGATTGATATGACATTCCGACTTGGGTAATGAATGCGGCTTCCGTGAACTTGACCACATATGCGGGGGAAAGTGCTGCGCTTGTCGCAATGACGAATAGATAATGTGCAGCGAAAGTCCAGACATTGTTGAGGAGCCTGTATCCTGCATAATCCGTGTCCTCGACTCCTCGGTACTCTGGTATCATCCTGTTTTGATGAGACCGGGACCGGCAAAAGGTATGGTATTGGAGAGAGATTCCTGCATCAGTGCATACTGCATAGTGCATACATATTACCTGCATATGTACTACTGCATAGTATGCAGTGCATACTACATACATGTGTAAGTGTCTGCAGTTATGCATAGATAATTGAATACTGTATGTTCTTCGATTCGCCAGCCGTCCGGTCTCCTTTGAGACATTCTCGAACATTTGGGTATTGGAGTCGCACTGAAGAATGCTGGATCCAGCGCTCCCTTTTCCAGGGTCCCTGATCGCCTTCTTCCCTTTCAAAATGTCCCAGAAGAGGAGGAGGAGGAGTAGTGTCTCATTTTCTTCTCTCAACGGTCCTCGATCAGACTGGCCGTGTTGCTGCTCAATGACGGAGGACTATCCCCTTCGAGCGCGCTCTTGATTCTTCACCTGGAAGGTCTCCGTGATCACTTGCTGCGGAAGGCCACTGACCTAAGGTACTGCTAAGTTGCTAACCACAGGGCACATCTGAAACGGGGCTTTTTCCTTCTCTCTCACCCGGATGGTCTGTCCAATAGGGCAATTTGGATAATTCATCCCGATGGTGGACGTGATATGTCTCGTGCTTCATCACGGTGGAGATGGAATGAATCTCTGTTCTGGCCAATAGCCACTCCATTTGTGAGTGGGTCACTCCGACTCCGTCGGGCGCCGACTCCACCACGGCGCCCTTTATCCTGTGAAATCCATCCATATGAGGTGCAAGTGATCGAGTCGACTTCAACTGTCGGATGGGGACCGTGGTCTAGCTATGTCAGTACCTGGTGTTCATCCGTTTTTGAAATATGTGGAAAGGGAATAAAACATCGTAGGATGGTATTCTTGTGTGAATCTCGTCTCACACAAATTGTAGTAAATACTACGTGAGTCGATTCGCAGAATGTGTGCGCGACTCTGTGAGGGGGAAGGCGAGGGACACGTGAGGAGAAATGTAATTCCGATGTGTAGGTCAACGCATCTGGGTCTACCGTTACATTCAAAATGGATCATTCTTCACAAATCCATCCGTACTTACTACTATTACTGCGGTGCTACTATCATCCATTACTCTTCAGAGTCTTTACCAGAATCAATCCCGATACCGACACCGGACTTTCGGAGCATGTCCTGATCCCCTCCATCGTCATGCCAAGTCATCCCAATCCTGTCCCATGGCATCTGCATGACCGTGGTCCACCAAGTGACTCCAAATCCTTACTTTTGCAATCTCATGGTGCAGACAGTCAAGGGTCATTTTGGCTTTTGTGAATCTCCTGGAGCCTGCATTGTACGGGATGTCGTCTGCTGATAGCACGCCAACCAAGTGCAAAACCACCCCCCCTCCCCACTTGGACCTGGATGGGTTGCCCCAAGCCACGCAAAACCCTCTCGCCATTCTTGGATTCGATGGCTGCGTTCCCGCGTCGACAAGCACGTATATACACACATTTGGTGGAAACGTCGACCCGAGGGATAACAGACCCTTGCGGTTCAGGTTGTGTGGTCCAAGGCCATGCCATGGCTATGGCTAAAAAAAAGCCTTATCACACTGACAGTAGCTCGTACCTACTATAGGTAGCCCACCATCTGGAGTTCTACACTCTACAGTACCTAATGTTTGTACTAACAGTATAGCAGTGCGTCACATACTGTTTCGAGCTAAGCGGCAGTCGGCAGATAGTCGATAGCCGAGCTTGGCGTCGACAGATCAGCCAATAACTTTATCTACATCATGCCAGGAGCTGACGCGTGCGAGGAACTAGTACTGGTGTATATTGCACAGCGGATTCCCTTTTCGGGAGTTATCTCCACCCGATTGGGACCCGGTTACACTTGGGCGGGGAGAACTTTGGCTGAACACTATTTGACGGGAGTTTTGGCAGATCCCTCTTCCTCATCCCTGCCCGAGCACGGCACTTATGGGTCCCGTGACGCGGACGGAGTCTGCAAGTCCCAGGGTCCCGCGGCCCTCTTGGACTTGTGTGTGCATCCTGCACCATCAGGGCTCGAGTGACGCAGGACGGGTGAGAAGGTGACCGACTGCAGAAGCGCATGCACTTCGAGACCTACATTCCATCAAAGTCATATCCAATCTGTTCTTAGTTCAACTGAGTACCCACGGCACGACTGGATGGCGCGACGAGAAATTTCCCGCACTATACTGTAATGAGCTATCTCAGTCCGGGTTGTATGCGGCTTGGTCAGGGTATGTAATATGTTTAGTGGGTGATGCGCAGGACCAGTCGTCATTCTCTCAGCGACTGCATGGCCATGCACAATCAAATTTGGGATCCATCAGCGCAAATGGTCGAAAAAGACGGGAGACGTGGCGATTTCCACATAGCAGTAGGAGACTAGGAGTCACTTCTACTGACGAACGTCTTGGTCCAGCAGTATCCTTGTTCCCCCCCACCTGTGTCCTCTTCGGTTGCTGGAATGTCTAATGTGAGGTCACGACATCACGCCAGTGCGTACTGAGATCAATCCATGTTGTTGAGATGGTCGGTGGCAACATTAGTATTTCTCATGGGGGGGGGGGGCTTTCCAATCTATCTTTAGTATCTAGTACTGCAGGTGGCTTGAATGATCTGATCTTAATGATCGACATTGATTGTCAAGATTTTACAGGTACATTTGGACTGTGCGATCACAGAGATTGATAATGCACAACCTAGGGAGTACCTATCCGCCATTGAAGCCACAAGATTGATATTCCACCACACGACCGTGATAGACGGGACGCACAATGGCCCATCCATGTAGCGTATGCGATTTACGAATCTATACGATCACGCGGCATTCTAGTCAATCGAATCATCTATCCTTCCAGCCCCGACGGATTATACTGTGTAACTGTAGTACCTAGTTTACAGTTTACACTGAGTACGCTTGTCAAAGTCAAAACATGCGTCGAGAATCCCGCCGGTGGATGTGAGCCACCACAAAAACATCAAAGGACAGCGCACCACAACCCCACTTCGACCACCTCTTGTACCGCAGACACGCCTCCAATGATACCCCTCCTATAAGGCTTGGCACAAGCCAGTGACGTAGGAGGTATCCCAAGTGTCACGCTTCCCTCGAATCAGTCCAACGTCCCATTCCACGGGTAAATTCAAAAGAGGGAAGAAGAAAAAAAAAAAAAAAGAGAAAGCGGCACTCCCCGCTCGTACCTCTCTCTTTGGGACTAGCTTCCTCTTCCCCCTAAAAAGAAGCTAGGTCCCGAAAGAGGTCCCTGTTATTTGCCCATTGTAGAATGGGGTTGTTTGACCATTTTGGCGTCCACGTCCGCCTGACAGTCGTGACGGACTTTCGGGATTCTCGAAGTGGAAACGTCCTTCTGAAATCCCGACGGGCTGCGACTTGTCCAGTCCAGAGCTTAACCGTCAAAGGTTACTTTCCTTCCTCCGACCGCTCCACTATCACCGCTAACAGCACTGCCACACTCGCCCAGGGTTGTTTGGAATCCTGAGAAAGAAAAGGGTTTGTCGTATCCATGGCAGAGGCTTCAAATCTGAAACGTCCGGTAAGACTTTTCCACAGAACGGATCAAAGGTCTGTTTTCGGGATGGTCTTGGCTGCGTGCTCACTGCCCAGTGCCCACTCTCAGTGCCTGAATGCACTGGTTCTGTTCTCCATGCTAGGTAACGGGTCACCATCATTTACAGTTCCGGTCTCTCCCTCAAGTAGAGGATCAGGAAGTCAGGTATTCCCAGGTACAACCATGGATATTTTTCCCTGGAACTTCTGCTCTGTTGATTGGACTGGTCCTCACAGGTACACCTGGGAATTGCTTTTCCAGCATGTTCCCCACACTGTCGACGGCGTGAGACGACTCGGAGTCCCGGCTGTCATTTCGATCTTATCTGGTCTGTCTAGCGGTTCCGGGTTATACCTTGTGATTCCCCGACGTTTTCCCATCCTGCCACAGTGGCCAAACAGCTCGATCCTGGTGAATTAATATACAGTAGGAACTTTACTACCGGGAGTAGTCTAGCGGGATATCAGAACCCTTGCACCCCCCCCCCCCCCCTAGACATACCTTTCCCCGTTTTAAGGTTTATCCTCTGGGGAATGATCGCCTATCTTGAAGATCCCTTTCAATTTTGGGTCTTTAAGATCTTGAACATTTTTGTCCGTTGCCCCCCCCCCCCTCTCGCGGACGATCATCGACCCAATCCAGCCAATAATCACCGGTGCGGACATTATCTACCTGTTCAATTCCCCCCCCCCCCCTGAATTGAGAGTGAACACATGGCCATAAGCAACCATCCTTTATTTGGGTAATGGGGCTGATTCAGTGGGGAATTCCGATTGAAGCGTGGAGCAAACGACACGCAAGCTTCCCTTGACAGTTTGTCATGTTGACTCACTGGAGTCACTACTAACTAGTACTGAGTCTACTGACTGTTGAGTAGTAACTTAGTACTCACTATTCAGTTTATTGTCAGTGACTACTGATTCTATACTAGTACTGAGTCTACTGACTGTTGAGTAGTAACTTAGTACACTATTCAGTTTATTGTCAGTGACTACTGATTCTAGTGACTGACTATTTCGCTAGGACTTACTACTTAGTACTCGGAATACTATGCAGAGGGAATGCTACTGTATCGGATACCGTGTCGAAGTCGAACTACTGTATCTAACTAGTAACTAGTACTACTAACTACTGTAGTTATCTTCTGGAATACATGTCTGTTCCTCTACTGACAGCTCGCACAGTATTCGTCGTGCTCGCCAATTCGATGGTGAACGAGCCGGTCAGTTGGAGTAGATAGAAAGCGGTGATTTCTTATTTGGCCATTCTAGCCTTGCCATCCCCGCTCAGCTGCTAGTAAGTTGTAACTGTAGGTGACGATTGCCTCTTCGAGATCAAGGTACTTCCCCATGTTTGTAGTTCCCGTACACTGATACCTTTCCGTGAGTCCGTGACACCGCAGTCCGTAGTCTATAGACATGTAGTCTGTACCTATCTCCTGCCGATACCCTCCCTCGAGACACCCTCTCTCTCTCTCTCCATCCTAGCACTCCCTAATCGCCTTGTTTGCTCGCGCCAAGTGCTCCCACTCTCCTGGAACTCCGCTACAAACCGAACAAACCCTGATATCCAAGGTCGAAAAGGCCGGCCCTCTCCCCTCTAGTACGGGGCCCTACTGGGTGGTGGCCCCCAGCTCCGGATGGTTTTTACCCAGAGGAGGCAGACAGGGCATTTGGGTGGCTTGCTTGATGACCGACCCCCGCCACCAGAGTCTTTTAGCGTCGTGGTGGCGCTCTCATCTTCCCGCTGAGAGGTTGCCGTGTGCAGCGTACAGAGCGAGGGACTCTTTTTCTCCGCATCCCGTGTCGCTGACTACTTGTAGAAGGACTGAAGGAGTCAGTTAACGCAACTAGTCGTAGTATGTGACTCGTGTTGAGTGCTGACTGTTGAATGTTCAGTGGATAGGTTAGTGATACTACTATTATGCCCTCCCCTCCGATGTTCTGGAACTGGCCCTTTGGGAGGGGGTCCCGTGACTCCTTCTCCCACTGCTCGGGCTCTCTCCCGTGAGTTCTGATTTAAGCTTTGGGAGGGCCATTTCCTCTTTTTGTGTCGCGACCCTGGACGAAACTTACGGTGTGCGTTGTCCTGCCTGGGGAGTTCGAACCCGAACTCTTTCCAAGCAGGCCTCGCCCTGGCTTCACCAGACGGTCCCACAAAATGCTGCTGACAAACCCGGGCCACCACTGGACCTCAGGCCGCAGCTTCATCACCACGGGCGTCTGCCTTCATTTTCTGGCCCGCACTATTGAAACCCGACCCAGGCCCCTCGACCTTGGAACAGAGAGAGAGAGAGAGCTTTGACGTTTCCCGAGTATCATTGCCGCCAATGATTTCAACCTTTTTCCACTGACACCATCTGACCCGAAGCTACGACATGGAATGATGGAACCATTGGATGCTGGCCACAACAGCGTTTGGGTTTCTTTCCCCTTCCCCCCCCGGGCATCACGTAAATCAGCAGGTTTTTAGAGAGACAGGCTACTAGTACATGTTAAATGCTTACATTTTACTTTTACAGTACACCAAGCTCCGCTTGGTCCAGGCCTCTGTGCTTGATGTCCATGACTCCATGTCATCAAAGGTACAGTACCGGAGTGTCCCTGTGCGCTACTGATGGTCAGAGGGGGTGGAGTACCGCCAGCCTTGGCAGATGTCACTCGAAGCTTCAACTGGGGCCCCCGCAACAATGGGACGAGGAACGACGTAAAAGTTCAGCCTCAACATCATCCATGATCCATCATTCCTTTCACGACCAAGGAGCCGCAGAAGGCATGGACGAACGGAACGGGAGCAGAACAGATGAAATTGCGAAGGACAAGGTCATGAAGAATGTGGACGTCATCAAAGACTCCTCTGCCGCTCTCTTCTTGAAGGAACAATTCCCCATCATAACGAGGTCATCCAGCAGTCAGGCTGGCAAGGCCAGAATAACAACCAGCTCAAAATCGCGAGTGACGAATCACCCAGGAAGAAAAAGAAAAAGAAAAAGAAAAAGAAAAAAAAAACCAACCCCCAGGAAGGGTATTACCGCCTCTCAGCCGTGTCAGGAGACAAGGACAAGCGTACAGATTATGATCATTGCTGCGACAGAGATATATCAGGACCATGAGTCCATATTCTTGCCCAGAGGGTGCGCTGAACGAGTCATCCTTGATCCCTGGGAGAGGCTGCAGGGCGTGTGTCAAAGTCCCCTTGCACGGGATGGAAGCTATCGATGCATGAATGTCAATATGCACGGACACCAATACAACCGCGGTCTTGGAAGAAAACCTGCTGGTTCACCATACCATTTCACCAGTCCTCCAGTCATAGCGTGGTCCTCATGCACTGGGAGGAATTGAACCACAGGACGCTCTTGATTCACCGGGGCAATCAGCCATGGTGCCGATGTCCTTGTCCTGGTAGGCGGGCAACAAGGAGACTCTCTGGTGGTCTCGCCATGACCACATCCTGCAAGTGATTTAGTTTCCTTCCATTAGATCTGATCCAGTTGAATCTTCCAGTACATAACTAGGGACTTCTCAACGCACTGTGACCTTCACTCTTCCCCCTCTTACGACATTCTCTACTGAACGTCCCGCAGAGATAAGATTGCACTCTACGGGACTACCTGTCAGGGCGCGATAATCAGTATCGGCTGCAGGACTGCACTAGTGCACACGACATGATAGCTCCAGAGGGTTCGGATTGAGTCTTTGGGACATTCTTCACCACTTCTACAAAGGTACAGTCTAGGAGTGTGGGAGTGTCCATCTGTAGACGGCCAGACGCAGCCATGGTGTAGTGAATACTCACAAGATTGCTTTCGATTTACTGTGCATGTCTCACGCGTAGAATGAATCAGTCACAAAAGACCGGAATGATTATATATAGAGATGAGTTTGTGATTGACATTTGACCTTTGATATTTGACCTTTGTTTGATATTTGATATTTGATATTTGATATTTGATATTTGATATTTGATATTTGACATTTGATATTTGATATTTGATATTTGATATTTGATATTTGACATTTGATATTTGATATTTGATATTTGATATTTGATATTTGATATTTGATATTTGATATTTGATATTTGATATTTGATATTTGATATTTGATATTTGATATTTGACATTTAACATTTGACATTGACATTCGACATTCGACATTTGACATTTGACAATAATGATCAACTGGCAGTTCCGTTCCTCCAAGTATCCCGACTCCCGAGAGCACCGCCAAATCGAGGAGTGATCTTGCTCCACTCAGCTAGAAGATCCACTTTCCTTTCCTTACTTATCCCTGTCTACCTTGCAGTCTGACGGTAGTTCCTGTTTCAATATACACTTGTGCGAGATATGGAAAGCAATGGCAAACGCTTCTCAGAGAGGAGATCCGAGCTGAAATTGGCCATGAGAATGAGAATTCAGACGGGGAGGGGGGCCGGGGGAACAACAAGGGGGAATCTCAGCTTTCGGTACACTTTGCTTGTGTACAGTCTGTGTGCGGCTGTGCGCCGCCACCCATTCTTATCAGATGGACACCTCTTGTACCGGTACTGAGTGACTGACTTGAAGCAAAGATATCGAGAAAAGACAGAAAGTCACCAGCCACGAAAAGACACCTCCCAAAACAGGACTGACCCCCGGAATGACCACCGATCTGGCAACCATCTTACGTTCCGAAGAACACAACCAACCGACCCGTTCGAACGCCGGTCCCCTATAAAGATGGAACCTCCATGGAGAATCCCTTCCCTTGGCAGAACAGCTGACGCCATTTGACCCCGATGGCGCTCGGGGAGAGGGGGGGGGGGGGGTAGTGGATGAGAATTGGGAGAAGATTCCTGCAAGTGTCTTCGATCTCTTTCTTTTTGTTGTAAGGTGTGTTCCAACACAACGACTTGATGGGTTGCCCGATAGATGGGAGCCCGCTCGTCCCACTGTGGCTGACGCCGCCTCAATCTTCCTTCGTCCTGAATCCGGTATCGCGGCTATCGCGAGGTCCTGTTGTGATGAGTGGGCTTGTGGTGTTTGGGGCCCTCGTGCAAAGTCGTTCGCTCTGCTTCGGTGCTGACTGGCGTCCGCCGCCCCGCGCGCGATGCCCCACGATCCATCCTCTCTTAATCGATTCTGCTGTAGTGCCGTAGGATTCCATCGCACACGTCTCCTGGTGAAGGTGAAACAGCCAAAGATCCACCGTTGGTGCCAGGGAAGGAAGGGGGATCTCACGGTACGACGTGGTCAGTGGTGCGCATGGTATGAACTATGTGGTACGTGATACGTCGTACTTGGTGGCTGAGGGCGTGTTCCGGGTCGGAAGGTTTCCAGAAGAAGCGATAGAAGGGACGAATATGGATCTCAACGCGGTACGAGCCTACGATTCGATGCGAGATCCTGATCGTTTCATGTAGAGCGTTGGGTCAACTGTCTACTACAGTACCTGAGCACACAGTGACACACTCGCTTGATGTACGGTGAAAGGATGAAATTGTGTAGTAGCCCGGTAGTCACATCGACTGTCGAACAATAGAGTACCACGTAGCTAGGTAGGGTCTGATAGTAATAAATGCATCAGTTATACTGCCAAGACCTTTCGATTGCCAACCTGAAGAGGTGCTTGTTTTATCTTGGAATGTCTACCACTCTCTCATTTGTCAGAGGGTCAACTTGAATATCCGCGCATGTCCTGCCGTACTTGTGCTGCAGCTCCCTGGCACTGGCTTACTCGACGACGACCTAACGTCTGTTATCTTACACCAGACGCTCCAGTGTGCCAGAAAGCTGGCTGTAGAAGAGAAAAATTTTTTTTGTTTTGTTTCCGGGGGCGGCTGTGCTGGAAAAATGTCAGTCCCAAACCATGGATCAGGTTCCTTGAACTCGAAACCAGAGACATGCCTCCATGGATACTATACTGAAGGTGGTGTGTCCTGCGCGGAGTACCACATCTTCAACGGTCGTCTCGCATCCTCAATCGGTAGTGCAGATCCAATGTCCAAGCCCCGTCCTATTGGTAAAAGTATGGAAGTGGGTTCCAGCCTCTTGACCCTGAGAGAATTAATGTCACCTATCAGATCAGAACTGGAAATCGCAGGATGAACTTGAAGATAGTAAATCATCGACATGATTATCTCATTCGTAGGTACATACTCGTCGGACTCTTTGGAGCATGTGAATACAGTAGAATCTGTATCGGACCTTGAGAGGTCGAGTATTCAATGAGCTCATAGCAATTCCTCGATCACACTGCTAAAACAGAATGACATTATTTTTTTCAATTCCACTATTCATTGATTTCCTCAGACGATCGCCATATAGGTAGGTAGCAGGTTGATCTTTGCAAGTCCTCAACTTGGAAGCGCAGTCTAAGATCCGGTCCGATTGTTTTGACCGCATTCTATTCGAGACTCTCCCGGACTCTCCAGTCTGCACTCCACTCCACTCATTGCCCATCTTCAACATGCACCCCCTCCCCCACCCGTCACGACTCTGTCCACCCAGAATTCCAAATCCGCATATCCTCTTCCAACAGAACATCTCAAAGAAGAAAAAGAAAGGGCACAACCTTTGCAAAGAGCTGACGCGGCCACTCGACCCTGCGCCAAGACCCCTCCTCCTCTCCGTGTCTCCAGTCTCCAACCCCTTTGCACGCTCCGACTCTCTCTTTCTCTCTTCGTCATTCGTTTTCTCCTCCTTCGTTTCCAAGGGTTTCCGCCCATGATTCCAAACCCTGAAAGTCAAAGGGGATCCATCCACCTGTTCCTATTCGTGTAACGTACAGCTTGAAGTCTTCCAAGGAACCGAATCCGGCAAGTACAGCACGAAAAAAAAAACCCCCAATCAATCACTCAGAGTCCCCATATAATCCGAGCGTTCGAGCTTTGTGTCTGGTTGGGGGGCGGGTTTAAGAAACATCGAGGGCGTTTCTGCGTTTCTTGGCGCTGTGGTGGAGTGGGGGTTGGAACACCGGACCGGACCCTGCAAGTCTTGTTTTGTCGTGCTTGACATGATACTTGGCCTGGAATGTAAGTGCAGCACCTGAGTGGTACTTGTCTGAGAATGAGAGGTTCCAACCACCCACAAGGCAATCCGGAACAACGCGTCGTCGTGGACGGAACATTCCCGTTAAGAGACACAATGATGCCACGGGGTTCGAGAGTTGTGACGATACAAATCACCTTTCACTCCTGAGACATTCTGGGACTGTTGTATCCTCGAGTGCTGCACTTCTACTCACAAAGAAGGCGATGATAAATCAGAGAAAAGTTCAAGTCTATGAGACACCCGTAACAATGCTTGAATTTTCGAAATCTTGATGTACACTACTGACGCCCAAAAAAAAGAACGTCCAAGTTCATCCTGGCAAAGCCATCACAAAAAAGCAGAGGGAAGAGAGGTATGGCATAAAGAACACATTGGTATGGCAGAGGACACCGGCTAGTAAAGAATCGCAAAAAAAAAAAAAAAAAAAAACAAAACAAAAGCAAAATGTGCTCATCCCGGGTAAAAAGTACTTATGCATAGTGAAGAAGTGAAAGGTCCAAAATCCACAGATCACCCAAGTCATCCAGATCATCCATCTCCTCCCATCACACGATGATGTCCAACTCGGAGCGATCCAACCCATCGGCCTTGAGGTCAGGGTAGTAAGGGACCATCGAATCGGCCGCTTGCACATACGCATCGTTGTACAGTCGCCAGTAAGGCGTGCGCACCTTGCGAGCAGGGTGGAAGAGACCGGCCCAGATATAGTTCATGACAGTGCCTGTACCGACTGCCATGCGAATAGCGTCAATGGCCTCGATGATTCGGTCAATGACGTGCGGACTGGTTTCAAAGATGTTGGGGAAAACGAGATTGAGAAGGTGGACCATCGCGTCCTCACAGCCAAGGCCAACGACACCGAGCGCAATGTGTTTCACCACACTGGCAGCGGTCTGTCGATGAACTTGATCGCGATCAATCAGAGCGTCCTCGAGCAGAGGGGTGACCGCATACACATAGTCCTTGGCCATCTCTCCAATGTACTCAAAGAGGAAAGACATCGCCTTGAGAACACCATTCTGCACGTTGAGTTCCGGGACACGGTACTCATTCATCAAGGCCGGGAGAACCGTGAAAGGCGCGCACGTCTCGGCAACAATACCAATGGCGACAGCCGTGCAAACACGAGACTGACGTTCCTGGACGCGCAAGTTGTTGAGGAGAGTGGCCAGAACGTCCTGAGGACCGATGGCTTTGGCAATGAAGCCGAATGTGTTGTTGGCCGCACGACGGATACCCTTCTTGTGGGCCTTGAGCATATCCAGCAGCTCAAAGCAGATACGCATCCACTCGCGCGCATTCACCGATTCGGGCCCACGGTCCGCAATTCGACCGACAAGATCAATGGTGTTCTCTTGCACCTTTTCGTGTCGGTTACGAAGAATAGGCGTCAGGCGAGGTAGGAGGTCACGAATAGGTGGCTGCATCTGGTTGATACCCACCACAGTCACAATGGACCGCAAAGCACCCAAGATCGAACCCAGGACTTCGGGGTACTCTTCTCCTAGGTATTCATACAAGACAATACCTAATTTACCCATGAGAGCATCTTCGCCACACTGCTTCATAACCATGGCAATGCGAGAGATGAGATCGGCTGCTTGCTGACGCACAGTTGCAGACTTGTTGTTGAGTCGCCAGAGAATGGTAGACACAATCTGTGGAAGGTAAGGCTTGCATCGAGTGCTGAGCGCATTCACGACCGTGCCAAATCCGTTCAGAATGACAATGTCTTCAATGGACTGTTCCTGGAAGGCGAAGAGCACGCCATCAATAAGCCGTTCCTCCAGCCGCTCCGAGATATCGGCCGCACCGAGCGAGGCGACCAACTTTTCGATAGTCTCCACGGTCATCTTGCGGTAAGGCTCACTTTCATCCTTCAAGTTGTTGACAATTCGCTCAAGGATCTCCCCCACACCGACCTTTTGGCCCAGGTCCACCGTGGTGTCGACCACCTGACGGTAGTTTCGGCGATCCAAGGCCATGCGGCGCACCCAAAAGCTCTTGAAGAATTCCGTCAAGACGTTCTCCTTGAGGTAGTTGGCTGTGACACCATCGGTGTTGGAACACTGTGACACGACTTTCAACACCACCTTCTTCATTTCCTCATCCGGGGAAGCGAATTCTCGAAGGAGAATCTCCATAATCTGACTGGTATAATAGTTGGCGTACTCTTCATCCATAAGAGGAATAATGTAGCCCACAGCTTTCAGGAATGCGGCGAGGCCCTTGCCGCGCTGCTTCCTGGCTCCAGTCCAGAGGGGATTCAGAATCTCGTCGAAACTTTCGATACCATACGGGTTGGCAGCCTCGGCTAACGCAGCAACAGCCAAAGCCGTGACTGTTCGTACCTTAGCTTGCTCATCGCTGAGGTTGTCTGAAATACAATCAACGAGTCCCTTGAGGTGGGGAAGAATGGCGCAGCCCATCAAAATAGGAATTTGCTGAACGATCTTCACACCAGTGTGACGGGCTTGCCAAGATTTCTTACTACGGCACACTGCCCGCAAGAAAGGCAGAAGTGCCGGAATTCCGAGAGCGGAGGCCACGACAGCGAACGCACGCGCTGTCGTGTTTCGCACGTACTCATCCACATGGTCGATATCTGGACGCATGGTGCTAATCATCGTAGCAAGACCAGCGGCCTTGGAAAGGTTGGAAATGATCTCCCGACCTTCAACACGAGCATAGTAGTCTTGATCGATGAGCAATGGCTCAATGACAACCAAAATCTTGTGCACGTAAGGACGCACCAGGTCGTCAAGCTTGTAAAGCACACGGTCAATGACCTTTACCAGTAAATGACGCTCTTGATCTTCCAAAGACTTCTCCATCAGCAAAGGCAAAATCTGGTTGAAGAGAGCACCGGCCCCAAAGTTTCGCGCATTGTCGGTGAGCTGACGTAGCGCAGTCTTTCGCATGGGAGGCGTGCCATTCTTGACTTTGAGCAGCAGCCTCATAATCTTGCGCTCTTTCATTTCTTCAACTGTCATGGTGCTTTCATCTCCGGCTTCCATGAGCTTGCCAAAGTATGCCATGTCCTCAGGCTTGAAGAACTGCAAGTCACCAACACCCGGAATGTCCGTTGGCAGGTCCTTGCCCATGGATCGAGCGCTTTCGGGTTCCTGCATCATGAAACCTCCAACACCTGCAGCACCAGCCAGTGGCGCCGGTGTCGCCATCACCTTGCGTGCGATATTCCGAACAGGAGCGTAGCCTGGAGGAGGGTCCAGAATCTGGTAGCCTTCAGTTGGCAACATCATATCAAGCTCCTCGTCGGTCCAGTCTCCAGCTCGTACAGCCGTGTCAACTGGGAACCCTGGAGTGGGCCCAGCAGTTGCTTGGGAAGGATGCATGGGCGTCGCAAGCCCTTGATTACCAACGGGTGTGGCCGCAGGTGCCAGGTCCCATCTTGACCTGCGCTTCGGTTCCTCGGGCGCTCCTGGGGCTGGAGCCTCATCCCAACGGGAGCGCTTGGTCTTGACTTCCGCGGGCTTGGCTTCTTCTGATGTCCCGTTCTCGTCTGCGCCGACATCCCAACGCTTCTTTCGCTTCTTGCCCACCTCGGTAGCGGTGGCGCCAGCATCTGGCATTGGGCTATCGTCTTGCGCGGATTTCAGAGTAGCTTGGTGTTCCTCAACAACGTCTTGACCTTGCTCTCGTTTCTCAGCAATCAGCTTTTGAACGCGCTCCTCCTCCTTCTCAAGTTCACGGAGTGCCATGACCTCTCGATATGTCTGACCCTCGGCTTCATCTCGTCCATCGGCGTTGGCAGCGAAAGGGTCGGCACGTGTGGGTGTCAGAGGGCCACGATTGAATCTTCTTTTCTGGTAATCGGTCTCCCTGTCCGCAATACGGGCGGCCTTCTCCCGGCCCAGCAGGATGTCCTCTTCCTCCACTCCGTTTCCTTGCGCCATCTCATCGATTTGACTTCGGGTAGCGGTGTACTGGCCGACTAAGCGATGGCCGCCGTTAGCGTCTTCCATGTCGTCATCTTCATCGTCGCCAGTCACCGCGATGGACGTGTCGTATCCAGCAAATTTGTCAGATCCGTTGCGATCGAACAAGGTCGTATCGAAGGATTCAGTCAGGGAGGCCTTGGTCGAGTTGTCAGTGCGCTGACTAGATGGGTCAAAGGCCCTAGAACCTTTTGTTTTGGCAGCAGCCGCATTGCGCTCGGCTTGAAGCCGCCGAACAGTCTCGATATCGGCTATTCGAAGCAATTAGCGTCAATACGTCCGCAAAGTTAGTTGACGCGACTTACCGTCAGACATGGTGAAGGGTGTGATTGCGAAAACGATATGAGATGTTGTAAGTCTAGTAGCGGAAGCTACATTCGGATCGAGAGCCGTGGACCGGTTGCATTGACGGCATGCAGATAATGCGTCGATGTTCTGCGATGAGGCAAAATGTACGGACGGTTACGAAGATCCGTTCTCTAGCAGTCCAGTTCCGCCTCCCGTCAGCAGCACTTGGATGACTAAACAGCACGTGACCTCGAGCTCTCTTCATAGTAGTACACCAATAACTTAACTACTAACTTGCATTGAGTCCCAACATGGTTTACATTTCAACAGAAGTGAGTCAACACTGCATACCACTGAGCAGTCAAGCAAAATTACTAAGCAGCATGCTTGTCTCATTTGAAACATTCATGATAAATTTGGAGGCCCCCCGCTAAGATGTACGGTCTTAGCCAATAACGTGATGCCCGATCCTGTGAGCGACCCAACGGGATGAGCCAGCCGCGTCAAAACGCGCCAAGACATTCAACCTTCCAACTTAAATCACCCACCATGCCTTCAAATCGCGAGGACAGGCGCTCAAATTTGGTGGAGCAAGAGGGTAGGCTTATCCTCGCGATTGGGGTCTATAAGGATAGCCAGATCTCAACAATTCGCGCAGCCGCAAGATGTTATCAAGTGCCGCGTGCTACCCTAGCCAAATGTCTTGAAGGTAGACCTACGCGCGTTGATATACGCGCTAAATCATTTAAGATGACTCAAAATGAGTAAAACATACATCTTAAATGGGCTCTCTCTCTTGACTCTCGCGGTACTGTCCCTAGGCTTAATCATTTACGCGATATAGTGGATCTACTGCTTGCGGTACGTAGCCGATCTACCCTTAAGGCGCTTGCCCAAGTTGGTTTATACTTAAGTCAGATATAGTTAAATTAGCCTTGAGGGCTGTAGGAACTATGCCTCTAGACCCTAGCTAGGTCCTTAAAAAGTTGAATATATCAGTTACATCAGCTAACGCAGATGCGAATGCGGTGGTCCGTACCCCGATGCCGCAGCCAAGATCAACACCAGGTACTAGATCAAGTCAGATAGAGCCAGAAACGCCTCGGTCTACTAATCAGGATAAGAGGCAGCTTCGCATTATTAGTCGACTATGACCTACTACTCCGATCAAAAGAGTAGTAGATAAGCTAATAAAAGGACATGATGAGGTAATAATACAAGGATGCATCGATCAAAAGGAAAAAGAGGCTCTTCTCGCAGCCAATGCCAGAAAGGTGCAAAAAGCATTAAGATCAAGGCGCCAATTCCCACACCAAGAATGACTATCAATTTAGGAGGCTCTTGATCTATTGGACGCAATAAATCAGCCAGAGAGGGTTGAAGGTCTCGAGATGCAGCCGTATGATCAGCAGGCAGGATCGCCTACCACGCGCGCACCAAGGGGTCTGCAGAGGTGTAGTGGCTGTAGAGAGTTTGACTATAACGTTAACTGTTGACCTAATCGTCAAATGTAAATAATTTGAAATTTGGGTTGCGAAAATTGAATTCAAAGTTGATGCGTTGATGTGGCTCGCTCATCCCGTTGGGTGGCTTATGGGATCGAGGATCACGTTATAAGGAGATGGAAGCCTTCATCTTCTGCCGTGTCATGGCAGGGCTCAGTTTGTATTTGACTCGTAGCTTGGTTGCAGTTGATTCTCTGGCTGCTTCGATCTACATAATGTTCCTCCAGAGAAGACCCATTTAGATATTCGGGACAGCAGTTTGACGTTATGACTGGTCCAACCTGTAGGTCATAATGATATGCAATCTTATCGATCAAGAAGGACTGCAATTTTTCAGGCATCGGGGACCTATCAGATTTTTCACATATCCATCAAGCAGTCAATATGCGCCCCGAATCCTCCTGATGCTAGATGATTTGATATTGATCGTTTTCAGCAGGTCAGTTGGTCGGCCCCAAAGTGCCGTAGCTAACAATCATCCTCGGGGTTCCCAACATCAAAATATCATTCGTCGTTCTGACAAATGGCCCTCTATTTTGAAGTCCTGAATTGACGCTCATATTACATCCATCTACCAGTGGTCTTCGAAGGCGAAAATGGACAGTCGGGTTGACGCGATATTGCCCACGTCTGTTCGAAAGAGCATGATCCCGATTGATTAAGATAGTAGTTCTAGGTCGTATCCACGTGAGTGTCACCGCCAGACAACCGAATACGCAGCTTTCTGCCTTCTTCTCTCTACCAGGCTCTCTTTTCACAGATCGCCTAAAGTTACACCCTACTTGGTCCCGCTGGTTACGGATGCAGTGCGTTCAGTCATCACAATGACTTTAAGTACTCGAAACTACTCACGGTGGTAATTGAAGCAACGAGCCTCATTCCCGAAACTCTTCCTAACTTACCGATCTTTCTGCAATATGGGACTCCTCGAGCCTGACATCAAATAAGACCTATCTACGACCTCGGCCAAGCTTCAAGGCCAATTTTCAAAGCATCTATGCACCTGCGTGTCTTTATAAAGCTACTGCCGGCAGCTTACCCCCGATTTCGAGAGACAAAGAGGTCATTCTTGTGATGAACGAACATGGTGTCAAGGTGCGATCTTTCGAGCAAGGTGTGAAGGTTTCTCATCTTTTGGGTTCGAAGCAAGAGCATTCCCTCAGATTCTGCCTGTTCTATCTCAACAGATGAATCCTCCCCAGTATGCTGCCTCGCTGGGCCTTGGCCATCTTCTCCTCGCCGGATCACCATCTTTATTGGATCATCAAGCGCCCATGCATTTCGGGCTATCATGTTTCCCATTCCTTACTACCCGCCCACTTGAAGGAATTCAACGTCAGAGAGGAGTACGTGTTGACCGATTGAGGTCAAGCACTTGAACGTGGAGGCTTGATTCACGTATGATCACTGGGCGTCCCTCTTGTGCCTTTCACTTCCCACCGCCATCGCCTGCTTTTCTTTTCCTTTTCATGTCTACTCAGTGCCCGCTGCGCATTCCAGCCAGTTGACTCATGATCAAACCTCGTAAATTGAGGATCCTGAGCCTAGAGCTATCCGGCTTCTCCGAAAATGAACAAGTTTTTCACTTCAGATTTTGATGATTGACTGCAACCACGCGAAACGCTCGAGGGAAAATTGCATGCCTGGTTAGGTTTCAGAATATTACCATCACTGTCACGCGAAATCGAGTGCTCAACATGAACATGCCCCCGGGACACCCTCGAGATAAGGCCCCACGCTGATCTTGAAATTATGCTTACAACCAATCTTCGATGACTAAGGGCACAAAAGTTCGAGCAGGCTAGTCGAGAGCTGCAAAGATAGACGCTGGGTCGAAGATCCCGAAGAAGCTGGACGTGCCACTCTTGGTTAAACATACCCAAGCCGTGTTGTAAACATATGCGGTCAATGAGGTCAATGAGTTAAGGCACGAGACCGCACGCACTCCTCCACGTGTGGACTTGAAAAGGCTACGTTCGTGCTGAATACCGCCAACCCTCCCTAATTCAGCGGATACAAAGGGTGCTTCGGTGTAAAACACGCCTAGCGAAACGTGAATTATGAAACGTTGCGGCATGTCAAAGTTCAGAATCTGCATAACGGCGTCTTGATATTTTGCACAAGACATATTCAATGCACGTGCGCATAGGTCCAAGCTCTGAGTACATAAACCGGGGCTCACGCGATCGGTATATGTGGGTTTCAATTCATGATATGCACAGATATGTGCACTGAGTCTGGACAGGCTTTAAGAATCACCCGCTTGCGACAGCAATACTGTTCCATCAATTTGGTATTCCTTGAATCTGGCCTTGGTCCATGACAGAATCGTGGACGCTTACTCGGCGGCTTTGGTCGAGAAGTTTGCAAAGAGCTCAACAATATGCATAGGTACTCGCCTAGCGAAGCGGCACCATTGAAGTCACACGTTGGAAAGAACAAGGGTTTGCAGTGTCAGTCGAAGCGCGGTGTCTCACTTTGAATCAGGTGACTTGGATACACTTGAGCCAATAGTCAAAGCATTGATTCGAGCAGCATTCACATCAGCATCTATACTGCGCAGAAAACAAAACACTTCTTTCTCCGAGCGAGACCCACCGATCGGTCATCCAGACTTGGGCAGCAGGATGACTCACTTTGTTCGTGACGTGAGAAGGTACTTCTGATACATAGAAAGAGCCTCTGTCTTCAGAAATATATGTACCCTAGATACCTTTACGATGGAATTGAGCATCCGACGCAGGGTCAGACATTATCGAAGGATCTTCTGATAGAACAGCTGCGGAGCTTGGGTATGTATGTTTTTGCGCTTTTCATCCATTCCAAAGCATGTGCAAGTCCCAAGTCGTAGTATTACAAAACAGAAATCGCTTTGAGATCCATATTTGCAATGCAATATGCGTTACGTGGAAATCATCTTCGAGGGCTTCTTTGCGAGATCTTTGAATAAATGTGGGATTCCTGCTCATTGTGCACCCCGGAAGGCTCAGGGTTGGTTGCTGAAAATTAATCATGTCTTGCAAATATGTGCGATTTACACCTCTGCCCGCTTTCTGAGCCCCCAACCGAAGGGGACAGGGGCTTCCACTCTCATGTTGCGTTTTTATGTGGTCCTGTAGGATGCGCAGCCATCTCCGGCTCTCTAACCGCCGTCACTTGCAGATGCAAGCCAACCGCCAATGCTGGTATCGGCAATTTATTTTTAGAAAAAATTAAAGGACCCCGTGTTTATACAGAAACAAGCCGGTAAATGTAACTTCCAAGCATACGGGTCGTTTTCGCACTCCGAAGAGCATCCTTAGCGCATACTATTTTCAAAGACAAAGAACGTCAATAGCGAGCCGTAGTCGGTTCCTGCTGTTGGACTGCTTCCATTTGTGTAAAACATTGGAACTGATACCATTTTTGAGGTAGAGGAAGATGGGCTCGTCAGACTGAAAATTGTGTACAAAGTAATCCAACAGCATGGCATTCATCTGACAAATCGACCCGAGTCTTGTTGAAAGTGGTAGGCCATGTTGAATTTGCGGCACGCCTCAAGCCCGAGCACTTGGAAGAAACCCTCAGACCTCTTTTACTTAATGTGATTTTTCTTTGTCATGAGTCGAAACGCATACTATAGCCCGAATGACCTGGATCATAAAACGAGGCAAGCTTGCGCTTATGAAATTCGATCAACTACCTAGTACCAAGGTTTTCTCACAATTCTACTCATCAAAGCGCCGATAAAACCATTTGTTCTTCTCCTCTTCACCAAGTCCTTTTTCAAACCTGTCTTACGTTAGGCCATAATTCTTCACGTTGTTTCCACAAACAACACTCACGATGCGAATTGTGCACTACCTATTTTGCTGGCTGGCTATCTCGCTAGTTGAAACAACAACAGCCATTCCAGATCCGCTGAGATTCACAACTATATTCTCCAGTGCCTCCAAGCAACTTCAAAGTATCAGTCTCGGGAACTGCTCACTGACGGGGATCTCTCCGCCGCTAAACGATACAAAAAAGTCGCTTCCAACACCATCTCCAGGCCTGGACCTGAAATTCATTGCACTGGGTCGTGGAACACAAAACTACTCTTGTACCCCGTCGCCTTCTTCTCAAGATGCCACCAAAGACGAGAAACCCGTTGCGGTCGGGGCTGTGGCAACACTTTTTGATGCTTCTTGTATCGCAGCAACATCACTCAGTTTGCTTCATGAACTGCCTTCTATCATGGGCCGAGCGCCGCTTGGCCCGCTTGCTCTGATAACCGAGCTTCTGGGCGACATGACAAACTCGTCTAGTCTCATTCTCGGAGAACACTACTTCAACGCTGCCGGTGAGCCAACGTTCAACCTGACGATGAGCGGCTCGGATGCTTGGGCCATAAGCAAGAAGGACGCATCCGTTCCGGCACCAAGGAGAGTTAAAGTCAAGAATGCTTGTCCTGAGAAGGGTCAGGACGTGGCGTGGCTCAAACTGGATCGGAAGCAGGGAAATCTCATCAAGGTAGGAATCATGCCGTGAGATCCTTCTCGTGTTCAAAAGTACGCAACTGACAAAAGCATATAGGAGGTTTACCGAGTCGTCACATTCCAAGGGTCTCCCCCTCCACGTGCGCTGGACAGGATGAGACAATTCTGGTAGGGTACGCGGCAGAATACTGGTTTTATGGATGATTGAATGCTTCCATAAGGCCTCCCAAGCTCTCATACGAAATTCAATATAGTTCAATTGGTGAAAAACGATGATTATATTTCACACAGATATTGAGGTTCTCATGTATGGATTATGTACGGCTCGCCACAGGTTGAGTGGAAAGATAGAGGCCGTATATAGGGCCGTTTTCGACGAAATCTCATCAGATCAATCATTGCGAAAGACGATCAGCGCTCGTGACTCATTCCTCAGATCCTATGCTCATGCGTGTTTGGGTAAGCCGGCACGAAGCATTGAAATGAGGACCATCTTGTAGAGCAATTGTCATCGCAGTTGACCTCATTAGAGTTTGACGTGTATTGATAAAGTGAAGCTCAGCCATCGTACGTGTTTGTAGGGCATGTGATACTGCCGACTCACCGTAGTCCATAGCCTAGATATAATCTCTCCCCCGTAGCAATCTCACACCTCATCCCTCTCACACATGGTGATGCTGCACCTATTGTAGCCACCTCCCAACAGTACGGACTTTCGGTACTCAACGATGACCTTTAAAATAGGTCATCAATAACAAGCCGTTTCTCAAAGAATCAGCCCAGGAAAGGAGATGAGCAATTCTTGATAGTTTAAGAATGTGTTACGAATCGCCTGATCTAGATGCTAAATCATGAAACTCAAATGCATCAACGCGCTTGACGTGTCAACAAGGTTTACCGACAACACTGAGCTGTCACGAGTCGATGTTTGGCAAATCGAGGTCAAATCGCTAGTAATGATCGACAGACTAAATATTCATGCCTCAGGCACAGATATCTTGTCGAGCTGCTCTTACTACCACGTGACTATCAGGTGGTGAACCGGTGACGCGAAGCTGGGCGGCTTGGGGTCGCGCCTCTGTCGCGAGACAGGCAGGCTGTCGTCTCTCACTTTTCATCAATACGCTCTTGCATCAATTCCATCTTGAGAAAGAATTGGCATCAAAGATAATCGGTTCACCCATTCGTTCTCTTCGACTTTCCATTGAGCTCAATCGCTCTCGCGGCGCAAACTCCACACCACCTACCACCCTTCGTTCCACCTGACCACTTTCGACATTATGGCGACCGATTACGGCAAGAAAACCAACGCTGAGCTGATTGAGATCCTCAAATCCCGATCGCTTCCTCACACAGGTAAAAAGGCCGATCTTGTCGCTCGCCTCCAAGAAGACGATGGAAAGAAATCAGTAGAAGCTCCTGCGCCCGCTCCCGCGCCAGCGCCCACCTCGACCGAGACTGCGAAACCCGACGCTGTCGCAGAAGACGTGATCGACTGGGACGACGATGTACCTGCCGAGACTGCCAATCCCTCCACAGAGGCTTCCGCGGCTGCCATTGCTGCTGGCGGCAAGGGCCCGGTAGCCAATCCTGTCGCCGTTCCTAACCAAGAACTTGACGTCGACCCTGCCACGACCCACGACCTTAAGGTGGAATCGACCGGTGCGGTTGACTCTGCAGCTGCATCCGAGCCTGCTGCCACCGCAGCTGGTACCGAAACTGCGGCCGAGCAGAAGCCAGCGGTGGACTACACTCGTGGCCTTCCCGCAACTGAACTTGAGGTCGAGTTGGAGAAGCGCAAGAAGCGCGCCGAGAAGTTCGGCATTGTTGAGGATGATGAGACTGCCCTCAAGGAAGCACAGAAGCAAGTCGAGCGGGCTAAGCGCTTCGGTACTGCTGCTACGAATGAGTCCGCTGCCACTACCAGCGTTGGCGTCAAGGGATTGGACGAGGCTCTCCCCGATGAGCGATCCCGCAAGCGAGGCCGTAACGAGCAGGGCGGCCGGAGCGACAAAAGACGCGATGTTGGTCGCAACCGCAATCGTCGCGGGGACGGTGCGCAGCAACGCAATGGCGGAAGCAACCCTCCCAAGGCCGGACAACAAACAGCGCAGCAGAAGTCGTGGGATGAAAAGGACCGCCTAGCGATGGAGGCTCGCAAGAAGCGCTTCGCCGCCGCGAACTAAAGGTGGCCTTCCGTTGCTTTCTCTTTGATTTTCCTGGGTGATCAATCCGCTCTCCTCCCTTCCTTCGACTTCCACATTTCAACCAATTTGTTTTTCTACTTTTGCTTCACGCTGGCGTCGATCACAACACAAATACGAGGCATTTGCGGGCATACCGCTGGAAACAAAATTCTTTTTTCTTTCTCATCTGTTTCTTTAAAAACTTTCTCGACCCAGGCAGGTCCTCAATGGGTCATGTACCAACACTGCTTAAACATGGGTTTTCCTGATACGGAAATTGGCACCGGCTTTTCTCAGCCACTCAACTGCAGTGCTGAACTACCGATGCCAATAGACATGGTGATCTTAGTAGTACTTTATTTGTCCGGGGGTTCGCATTGTCAAAATGTATAATAACGTCCTCTAGACTTGGCACATTGAGTCAGACGACGAGGCGACCTCACAGTAGACGACAATCCAGAAGCCTGCTGTACTGAGTCACGAAGAGAAGGCTTCCAGCCTGATTTGGCTCTCCTCTCGAGATGTCAGCTGAATTGTGCATTAGCCTGTGGTTCCTGCAGCATGGCAATAACCATTAGTCTTGGAGATGAAGCTGGCTTTCCAAGCCACAAAGCACCTCCCTCTCTCCGTCTTCCGGGAAAGTCTACAAAAAGCTCTGACCCTTCATCCGAATACAGCTGTCCAACCAATACATCGATAGCACGATGTCTCGGGTAAGACTAAGACTGAACATCCCGCGCAAACAGTCCATTACTCCCACGCCAGGTTTCACTGCTCGGCTCTACAGCACGTGCCGGCTCGCCCTTCCGCAGGTGAAGGTGTCCCCCGTCCCTTTTCACTGGAGATCCTTCCGAAAGCCAACTGGACGTGGAAATGCCCGACTCGGCATTTCATTTGCCAGGAGGCACTTGGACCGTCAGCCCTGCTTAGCGCCGGACTCCACTGGGACCGAGGGCGTTGTGGCGAATGGAACGCCTTCGTTGCTGTTTTTAGAATGGGTGGATCACTTTGCTGGGAGTGGCCTCAGCAAATAGTCTTCAGTCTTCACACTACTACACTGATGCGCTCTAGATTCTACAGGTCGACAAAGTTCAGGTCGTAGTCTTCACTAGCCGGATATTGCTTTGATTTTCGTGATCGTGATAGACAGGCCTCTGGCGCTGCCGAATCGGGGAACATCTCTTCTATCTTCCAATCTAAAGGACCCAGAACTCGCTGCAAGAGATCAAAACGGGAATCGTCCGATCACGATGTTGTTGCATTATGGAGAGGTAGGTACGGAGTTGCTCCTTGTAGAACTGATTGACCATGGCGGCAGGACTTTAGACATTCTCGGAGAGATTGAGCCAACGAGTCATGAATTATCTTCCAGTTGACAATTGAAGTGAAATCAAGCTAAACTGGAAACCACGACCGGAATGAGAGAAGATCATGTCTACAGAAGATCAAACCTCAGCTGTGTCGAATCTCTCATTGCAATCGCGCGGCTCGATGTCACCAACTTAAGAAAATGACTTGCCAAATGGGGTGGTTTGGTCCTACATTTCGATTATATGATGTTGCTATTGTGGGAGGCCATTCCATGGTTCACAGCTGAGACCGGTACTGGGCTCGGGACGGGCCTTTTTGATGGTACCAAACTTCCGGTCAGGAATAAAGGGTGTATTACTCATGAGCTCTATTGCCTTGGGTCCTGGACGAGTCAATGATCTATACGATTTGATCTGAGGCAGTCCTGAAAATGGCGATGATAGAGTGAACAATTTGACAATGATGTTCCCCTGAAAGGTTCCCCGAAACAAACTAGCCAGTAGTAGACACTAGACACTAGATACTAGATAGTACTGTAGTGGACCAGGGCAGTCGGGGGCAAAAGTTCCTGCAGGATCTTTCACTCGAGTATGGTTGCTTTTGTCCAAGAGTGACTAGTGTCCGCATAATCATGAGGTACATGTGAGCGGTGATTGAAATGCTTACTCAACAACCAAGATACCCGAGAAGAAATACTGGCTGTGGCTCGAGGAAGAGTCGATATAAATTGAGCTTGAACTAGATTGAGTATTTTTTTTCCCTCGGTTTGAGATCGAGACAGTAGATAGTCAAGATTGGGTCCGCGATCAACATCCGTTTCGGCGTCTCCGATTGTTCCGTTACAAATGAGGCGACCTGGACGAGGCAGGCCACTGCACCAGACCGTCCAACGCGGTGAAGTCTTTCCCTCTACGGGCGCTCACCTCCGGGCGTACCCGCACAGATCAATGAAAAAGCAACCAAATCACAGTCTCGACGACGCTCGATGAGTGTAGGACTGTCGATCAGCTGATATCAGGCCAATGCAGGCAGCCCGCCGGTGTTGACCCAAACCGGCACGAATGAGGACGAGTTCTTTCCGGCGGACAAGGAGAGTTGTACCGTGTACGCATCGTGGCAGTCCCTTGAACTCGATGATTCGTATCTCAAACTCCGTTCCAAAGTGGACTCAAGCCGGTTGCAATTGACCACCGTTGCGGTGTGCGCCTCCGTCCGGGACGGATTGGGGGTCAAATCCAACAGTTGATGGTCGTCACTTGAGCGCAGTGCGAGCGCAGTGCTGAGTGCTGACTCGTCGGAAGTTCAGAACTGGAGAATATGCCCTCTCTGTCCGTGCGGACGGTGCGGCCACTGCGGCGTCCCGATTCCCACGACAGTACAACAAAACATCCTGGCCACTCGCAACCGCGGATAAGGCAGACGGGGAGAGTCGAACCAACGACAAGCCGTGTCTGTCCATGAATACTGGGTGAGCACAAACACGAACGAGGAAGCTTGAGACTTCGGAAGTACCTCCAAACTTCTACTAAACGGCGTACTCTCTTCACCAAGGCATCATTTTGGGTTTGCTTCCGACCGACGTCGCTGCCGTACGGATACTATGACCAAACTTTAAGGGCAGGAAAGAGAAATGGCAAGATTCTCCCTGGTTTCTCTGCTCTGGCATCTTCATTGGAGTTCAGTGGAGCATTGGAGACTCACTGCCCCTCGACCCCAGTAGCGCCCATGCAGTCTCGACGGGCCATCGTCACAAGGGTCCACGGCCAATGATCGTCTCCCGACGAGCCTTTCTCTCTTCTACAAACGGAGCCCCACTGCCGGTCGCGTCCTATTCTGTCGAATTCGACGGTTTGACGTGCCCCAGACAAATCAGTCGGAGAATTCGAGCGGACCAGGCCTCGTTTGGGTTGGGAGGAATCACTTCCACCCCCACTCACAAACAGAAAGGGAGAAACCGAGAGAAGAGGGAGAGAGACAGGGAGAGAGAATGAGAAAGAGAAAGGGAGGGGGAGTCTCGATTCGAGTCAGCACGTTCTTGAATGTGGAGACGCCCGCTTCGTCCCAAGGTCGATCTAAAAGGAACTACTTCCGACAACCATACTATCTACTCTCTCATAGTCGGAGGCTCCGAGTCTCTCTTCCTCTTCACCGTATTTGATTGCTGTATATCAGCTTCATCGCCCACGGTGCGTTGTTCAAGCCTACCTGTATGGCTTGCCTGCCTCTGACGTGGCCGAGACCAGTGGGACAATCCTGAGATTCTGCTGCCGCCACACGGCTCCAGTCTGTGGCGAAGCAGCTGCAGCTCTCCCGCCAGTGCGGGTTGATCAGCTCGCACGAGTGGCATCGTGTCGAATTTTCGTCGTGATATCTATCTCATATGCTCTTCGTTTTTCTCTTGGTTCCATGTCTCATGCTTAATGCCCCCTCGCTTCTTGTCCCTTGCTCTGCGAAGCTCATTGACGTTCCTTTGTCATATGACGCGGCAGTTGAATGATTGATGATTGCACGTGGCCGGAGATTACCGTCTATAGAATATCTACATTGCGACAGTGTCGGTGTGCTTTTCTACCCATTCTCTGCGTGGACAGGTCAGCTTCTTCAGTCTGATTCACAAACATTGACCGGACTCGAAGATCAGCTTTCAACATCGACGACTTCTTCATGAACTAACGACAAGCTCCGATGCTCGTGGCCCCAAACAAGCTTCTCATCACATGTCCAATGTGAGATTTCCAGTTCCAGGCTTTCTCAAGAAACTCTAGCTCACACAAGGTCCAGATACAGTGTTCCGTAACCATTAGCTAAATCGTCGGGCGATAGTGGCAAAAAGCTCATACGGATGATAACAACACTCGCGTCACACTCCTAACGCTGGAGTCGACATCTTTGGAGACTATCAAGTCATGTCATCCAACAATCAGATGAGCCGCCGAGCGCCATCCAATGGGTTTCTCTCTTCGGTGCAACCCTCAGGACCGGGCCTCAGCAGTTCCGTCTCAGCACAATATTTGCGCCCAGGCAGGCCTCACCGAGCAAGCTCAACGGCCTCCCTCACGACAAAGGATCGAGGGCCTGCCGCGGAGGATGTTCAGGGAGGAATCACCGCCCTACCTCCACTCACTCGTCCGATACCGAACTCTGGTCAGAGAATGTCATCCTTACCACGTCCGAGTCTCGAAGGCGCAAGATCGATTTCCTCTCCAGCATCAACTGTCTCTCCGCTCACCCCGGCATCGTCGATGCCTTCGTCTCTGTCCAGTCCTGGCACGACGCCTTCGTCCCTGTACCCCTCGAGCCAGCAGCCATTGACCGGGACTGCTACGCCAAAGCGAGCACGTAATGTTCTACGCCGCAAGGCACCGACAATCGGAACCTATTTGGACCAGGGTCAATCGCAGAAACTCAGCCTGGTAATCCCATCGTCCACCCTACCAATCAAGTCGGGAGGCGTTCAAAGATCAACTCCCGTAGACACTCAAGCCAAGGGAGCCTCTCGATACCAAAGCAAGAAAGAGAGCGCGGAAGATCATCAGCGACAACGCCCAAAGATACAAGAACCCATCGAACTGGCAAGCCTTCGCACAAATGTCGACAAACACAGCGCTCCTCCTTCAACGACAACTCACTACCCCTCTGCGGGTACTCCATCAACTCGTTACTCGGAATCTCCAGGCGCTCCCAGCATCTGGAGCCGGGGCTCTACTCCTACGTCTTTGTCCTCCTATTCCCCTGGGATCATCAATTCTTCCAAATTCAGTCGCATGAGACAACCTAGCCCCTCTCAACCTCGACTCCCTCTCTTCTCCGCGGCTCCGACCCCGACTAGTCCCGAAAGCCGCTCAGCGGAGCGATCAGCTTCAAAGACACAGAGATCAGGCTTACCAAGAAGATCACTTGGGCTCGGTTCAGCTACAATTCAAACAGTCCAAGGCCAAGGTAGTCGACAGACGACTTCCAGCAGTAACGATGATCATCCAGACCGTCCTTCCCAGCAGGATTCGCAAGTTGACTGCAGTCCGCCCAGAGACGGTCCGTCCAAGAACCCAGAGATTGACATCGATGAGGCAAGGGAGGAAGTCGAGGAAGTGGAGCGTGAGCTCTCCAAGTTGCAACGAGTAAGGTCTTTATCAGTCACCAGAGTCGAGGCTCCCAAAGTACCACAAACACCACCACGTCCAAGCCGCGAGGGCACCCACCAACTGGAACTGGAAACCTCGCCTGTGATCCGAAGTAACTTGCCCTATCTCAAATCGACGGGGCACAAACGACGAGAGTCGATGGAGGCACATCTGAGTGCTTTATCCCAGTCTACATTGCCCTCCACGGAATCGCTCCTTTCTACTGGAAATCTCTCCGGGCTCCCCTCTCGCGAGATCAATCCCCAAATTCTGGCCCGGAAATCACCAAAAACCTTGACGAAAGAACCTCCCCTTGAAGGTACCGACGCCAATGCATCGAGCGCTCCCAAGCGATTCGGTTTCTTCTCGCGGAAAACTAGAACTAACTCCGAAGTGACCTCCGAGGACAAGACGCGAGCGATAAGAAAAGGCCCGGCTGCAGGAACTGGTCATGAAGGATATGGGAGATATTCTTCTCAACGTGGCCGCCACCCAAGCTCCGGTGCCAGTGGAACACGGGCTCGATCAACCAGTACCAATCGAAGCACATCTCAGTCGGCCACAAGCCGAAAAGGAAGCACATCTTCAAGTCGACCGGACCTTGATCTAGATGATTTCTTGTCCAGTCGCCTGGAGCCTGTTATCATCAATGGTGGGGGTATGGATGGGGCATCCTTGTCCCGAACTGTGAGCGAACAAAGTATTAGCAGTATGAGCGTCACATCGTCCAATCTACCCCGGCTCGCGACACTCACTCCATCTACCGTCCAATCGACAGAGTCTTTAGCGACATCCACTGGGACAACCAGTGACCCGGGCTCATTTGCCCGGACGAAGAATGCCACGTCTGCAAACAAGACTAGGGCTCCTTTGAAGACTCAACCGTCCTCTGAGCGGCGCACATCACGATCTCGTATGCCCGTTCCCAAGGGCACCAATTCTTCTGGTTTCTACTCCCTTCCTAGTGCCGCGACAACCAGCACTTCACTGTCGGGCAACACTTCCAACACCCTCATCTTGCCAAGACTGAAGCCCGCGCCCGCTGCATCCGAGCAGCCCCCGAAGGCTGTGAGGAGTGAACCAATCGAGAACAGAAAAGAGAAGACTTCACGTTGGAACTTGTTTCAAAGGGGCCGTGTCAACGAATCGAGTGTTGTCGTGGAGCCTCAAGTTTCCACTGCGTCGCAAACAGCTTCCTTGCACGCTGCAATTTCGCCAGCGCTGAACCGCCGCCCTGTTGCTCACTACGCTTTAGTAGACACAGACTCTGACGAGATTGATGATATAATTGGCCGGATAGAGAATTCTCCCCCCACAGAGGAGGAGAGGTACGATGTTGCCCTTCAGACGTCACCCAACTTGGACCTCCAGAAAAAGGCCGATTCGACTCAGCTGCAGCCGCCCCCTTTGATTCGTGGTGAGACTGAGCGATTCTGCAATTTTACCCCAAAGACTACAATGGGACCTGGCAGTGAGAATATACCTCAATTTGAAGACGGTCACAGATCACGAAGACCGCAGCGGCTGGCTTCGGTTGGCCGAATTCCGCAAGTAGTGTCTAGGCGAGATCGACATCACATGCCGGGCATTCATTCCTTCTCTCGGCCATTCAGCGTTGCTGAGTCACCTTCTGTGATGGCTCCAGTCGTCGAACCCTCATATGGTCACGATACGCTCGGAGGACTTCCATGGACTGATAATCAAAGCAAGCCAGGCGAATGGGGCCATGGATTCAACCCAGCTTTCAGTGCTCCAGAGGCTGTGAGTGCTTTAGAATTTCTTGCCGGTCCTTTTGTTGCTGGCGAGCTTCTTCAATTCTCCCCTCACAAGGGGTCAGTCTCGTCGGCGAGCTCGGAGGCTACCGCAGCTGTCACAGCTGTTCTCCCTCGACCGGGAACCGCACCGACAGAGGATGAGATTTGGAACGAGTATGACGATCTTATCGATCATGTGCTTTCACCAGAAACGCCGGCTCCGAAAGAGCCTGCGACGAATGAAGAGAGTGACCGATTTGAGATGGCGACCTCCGCTAGCAAGGCTCTACAGGACGGACTGAACCGCATGTTGTCTGATCAACCACGACCTGCCTCAATCGAAGACTGTCCCACCACACCTGACGGGCAGGAGTCACCTTATGTACGTCGTTCGACAATTGTCTCAGCTCTGGAGCCACCCCTAGCACCATCGACCCAGGCATCCTACAGCAATCTCATTGCCAGCTATGGTGATCCCGAGGTCATGTACAGCCCGGTGCAGCACCCTACTCGACCTCCCCCGGACCCGGTTCATGAGCAACAATCTAATTTCCTTCAGTCGCTTGCCGCCACACATGCTCCCAACTCCAGAAGGCATGGCCGAGGAGAATTCCCGGGTTGCTCCGAGCGCGAATGGGACGCTGTAACTCACATCAACATGCGATCGGCATCCCTTATGACCAGTCGATGGCTGTCCTTTGGGCGGGTGCTGTTCAGCCCGGCACATAATCACGTCAAGTCTGGCACTCACGGAAGGATCCTCGTGATTGATGGACTGGGTAACGACGACTGGTCTTTCTATTGCTCTCTGACATACCCAGATGCCGAGGTTTACAGCCTCAGTGGACGGCCTGTCTCGACGGCTACTCCTCATCCGGCTGCATGGCAACCTCCAGCGAACCACCACACTGTTTACCATGCAGGACTGCAGAATCCATTGCCCTTCCCCAAGGACTATTTCACCGTCGCTGTCCTGCGATTCCCCGCTGCGAGCTCGGAGGCTGTGCAGAGCAACATCATCCAGGAATGTCGTCGTGTGCTACGCTCCGGCGGGTATCTCGAGATGAGTCTTCTCGACCGAGATCTGGTCAATGTGGGAGCTCGCACTCGGAAGGCCATCCGACGCCTAAAGGAGACGACCTACCTGACGGATTCTGCAATCAGTCTCAAGCCGGCGAGTGACAGTGTTCAGCGACTCCTCGGCACACAAGGATTTGATAATCTGCGTCGGTGCATGGTTAGCATCCCTGTTGCTGGCATGGTAGTCCGGTCGTCTGGGTCAACAACATCTTCCTCTGACAAGTCCATGTCGGCATCTGCCGCCACTACCGCGACGACGGCCTCTACCCAGCCCGCCGGAGCCTCTGCCTCCAGTCCGATGAATGCGTCTTTGGCATCGGAGGACAACCCTTCTCTCGGAGATCTCCTGTCCGACCCTTCCCCCTCTGCAGCGAACGACGAGTCTATTGCTAAGATCGTGGCTCGCGTTGGTCGCTGGTGGTATACAAAGTGTTATGAAGAGCCGGCTCTTCATCACCTTGAGGCCAACGACCGCAGCGTTTGGAATGACCGCAAGGTCCTCCGCGAGTGTCAGAAGCGCGGAACCGGATTCCGAATGCTTATCGCTTATGCTCAGAAACCGAGTCAGAAGCGGCGCACCGCAAGCGTGTGAAAACAGCCAACATAATACAAACCGATACCCTCTCTTCTCCTTCGATCCATGAATGATGAGGCATGATTTCCCCTTTCTTTTGATTTGATGAACGAATTGCATGTTTATACGACTGTCCCTCATGGCCATGATGTTGATCGGGGCTGGTATATGGTTTTCTCCCCCGATGCAGGTGGACCAGCCGGCAATTTCGAATTTTTCCTATCTTGCGTCTTACTTTTGATTCCCTACACATGATCTTCCAAATGGCTCTACTGGATTGTAATTAATGTCCATGTCTCTTCGTTGTTTGTCTTTCGTTCTTCTGATTCACCTTTTCTCTTCCAATCTTCTTGCTGTTGAGCATGGGGGCTTGACAGACGCTACATATATACTATCATCTTAAGAATGGCATCGACCTCGCGGTCACCTTTATGAACTTACTTGCGCTTGGGCATCTGGATCGACACCACGATCTATCATGGAGCCCGCTTCTTATGTGATACCTCCAAAAGGTCCAAGTCACAGTCATCCACATCTGCAAGGCAGCCGCATGATGACGTGAGCTCAGCCTGAACGGCCCCCACTCTTTCCGCAGGGCTGTGCACTCCAACACTCCAGCCAAACAGTTGCCAAGCCCACCAAGTGCCGCGGCCCCACGGAACGATGACGACTGCGCCACATCTTACGCTTTGTGGGATCAATACGAAGGGACTGAAAGTCCGTGAGAGAAGGGGAGATACGAACGAGCAAGCCTCCAAGACTTTCCGGAGCGGGCTCGGGCGGCTCGTGGGGTGCTGGTGCGACGCAGCGTAGCTGTTTCCTTGAAATACCCCTCGTCCATCCCACTTTGTCGTCTTGGGGTTGATTTTTTGATCTTTCCAATTTCACCAGCGATCCCCGTCTGAATCCACAGTGAAGGTTCATTTTCCTCCATCATGTCCTATCAGTATCCACCTCATCGTGAGCTTTGTACACTAGTCTCCCGCCTCCCCGGAGTCCCCTCCAGTCGTGCGCAAGAAAGTGATCATTGCTCAACGTGCAGTGTTGACTCTTGCCCAGGGCCCCGCGAGGAGCGACCGAGTAGATGAAAGACTAACTTGTGAGATACAGAACAACCTCCATACGGTTATCCTCCTTCTGGAGGACCCCCTCCTCCTCCTCCGCAGGGCTATCAGCAACCTCCCTTTCCTCAACAACAATACGGGCCTCCCGGGGGCGCTCCTCCACCCCAATCTGGCTACGGTCACCAACTTTCCTATCCTCCTCAAGGCCAGCCGGGCCAAGGATACTACGGGGGCCCTCCACCACCGCACGGCGCATATCCACCTCCCACTCATTCGCCGCAACCACCCCAGCAATACGGCCATCCCCCGCCGGGTCAACACTACCCTCCTCCGCAGGGTCATGCCCTCCCACCAGGGCCACCTCCCATGCACGGAGGTTATCCAGGGGGCGCTCCCGCTTCCAACGCATACCCGGCGCCGCCTTCACTTGGCTATGTACCGGGACAAGTTGCACCGGGCGACTTTCGTGCGGAGGCCGACGCTCTCCGCAAGGCCATGAAGGGCTTTGGTACGGACGAGAAGGCACTTATCCAAGTCCTCTCGCGACTGGACCCTCTCCAGATGGCCGGTGTACGCGCCACATACTCCCAGCACATCGGCCGCGATCTGTTCAAGGACGTCAAATCGGAAACAAGCGGGTACTTCGAACAAGGTCTGTTGGCCGTCATCGAGGGACCGCTCATGCACGACGTGACTTGCGTTCGCGAAGCCGTCAAGGGCATGGGCACTAAAGAATGGCTCCTGAATGACGTTCTCCTGGGCCGATCCAATGCCGACCTCCAAGCCATCCAGGCCCTCTATGAACGCACCTACGGTCACTCGTTGGCCAAGGACGTCGAAGACGACCTCTCCTTCAAAACAGCCGAACTTTTCAAAATGGTGCTCCGCGCCACCCGCCACGAAGACTCTGTGTCCTTGAACCCACAATCCATCGAAGCCGAAGTACGCACCATCCACGACTCCACTGCAGCCCGCATGGTCAACAACGTCACCGAGGTCTGCGGCATCTTCGCCCGCTCCTCCAATGCCGAGTTGCGCGAGATCAGTCGTGCCTTTGAAGCGCGCTATCACGCTTCCCTCGAGAAGCACATCGAGAAGGAATTTGCGGGCCACATGGAAGATGCGCTGTTGCATATGCTGCGCACCGCGACAAATCCTGCGATGCGCGACGCGATTCTCCTGGAAGAATGTATGGCGGGGATGGGCACCAAGGATGAAAAGTTGGTTATCCGGGTTGTTCGCGCGCATTGGGATCGGCAGCACAAGGATCAGGTCAAGAGGGCTTATCATCACCGATATGGCCGGGATTTGATCGATAGAGTGCAAGGGGAGACATCTGGTGATTACAAGCGGTTGATGGTTGCGTTGCTGGGGTGAGGACTACTAACAACTGCTTGGGTGGATGTCGGAGGACTTTGGAACGCCTCTACTCTTATGGGCTTTTTACGACTTTATTTGGGACCCGCAGGTTCGCGAGGTCCCTGTATGCTTAACGATTGGGACAGAAGATTTCCACTGGGGCAAATTACCACAACCCGATTCTATAGCACCTTGTATTCTATGTACTCATGAGACAGTGCCTCTGCATGTACCTATCACTTCATGACACGATTTCGACGAGACTACGTGAGTTTCGAAGTCTCACCATTCATGGCCCGCGACTTTCCACGAGGTACTGAATCATGTATTCACGGGCATCTGCCCGTAGACGGGACCAATCGATTAGGTAATCTACCTAGACCTGAACGTTTCTTGGAAGGCATAAGGAAAATTCAACACACGCCGGGAACAGAAGATACTTCCAAGAATCTGGTTGAATGGCATTATTCGTGTTCATCATGTCTTCCCTCCTCCCATAGATCATGATCATCATAAAATTCACCCGCAAATGGAACATCGGCCCAGAACCAGATACAAAACCCAAGTCCAACCCGTAAGCTTCAGAAACGCCCGCGAGCCAACCCATGGATCTCTGGCTCTTTGACCCCAAAAGACCCTAATCAAGCCCGGCCCTCCCGTGCCTTTTCACTTGATTTCTCCCACAACAGTGACATGCGTACCGGGGAATAAACCCGTCCGTCCAGCATAACTTCCCCAAAACCACTCATCATTCACATCGTCAACTTCTTTAATTTCCGCACCACGAGGGAAAAACAATTCATCTTCGTCCTCTTCTCCAGGGAAATAGGACCATCTCGCCTGGACCACGAGGCCCATGCCGCCGTCAGGTGGGAAGCGTCGGAATATGGCCCCATGCTGCAGTGAGGGCGAATTGTTTCCAGAACTCGAGTCCGGGGTGCTGGATGGCTGAGCATGAGAATGGCCTGCGTTCCCACCACCGCTAGGATGGGAAAATGAACCTCGAAGACGAGATGCTTTTTTCCGGCGTTCGGAGCCTTCTTTCCAGCTCCAGTAGCCGTTTATCCTGTCGGCGGAGGCGACGGGACTGCTGCCGGCTGACGAACTCGGTGGCGATTGTGCAGCTATGTGCTCCTCTTGGAGGGCGTTACCGCCGACCCGGTCCCTGACGATCACACGCCGTTGGCCATCGTCTCGGTCCTCGAAGCCAACAACGATCATGCGGTGGGAGGACAGACAGCGGCGCCAACCATTATGCCCATTTTCCTTGCTGATCTTGGAAGTGGCCACCAGTTTCAGATAACAGTTGGTGCAGACGTCATAGTCGCCCTCGTTGCATTTCAGGCAGTGGAATCGGGTTACGGATGCAGGGATTGGGTACGTGCAAATGTCGCAGTTGGTGGAGAAGGAGAGCGTCTTGAAGACTTCGGTGTTGGATCGTGAAAGAGTGATGGAGTCCGCGGGAGTACTAGTCGCCGAAGCCTTTGGAGCCCCAACCACGCGCCGAAGAGGTAAGAGAGGGTGCGTACAGCACCTCCCCTGATTGACACAACGATTGCAGAAGCCCCAATCTCCTTCGTTGCATCGACTGCATTTCCAGAAGCAATCATTGGCTGGAGACTGGCAGATGTCACAGAATAGGCCGGATATCAGACGTAGCGCGGGGTTGTCGTTGGTAATCTTTCTCTCCCCATTGATCACGACTTGTGCACTTTCCGAAGGCCGGTCGTACTTGAACGCGCGCATTATGTGACCGGTTTGGCGCATTCTCGCCGGACGGTGATTCGGTGATGCCTGGATTCGCTCGTACATTGCTTTGGCCGCGGGGTCGAACCCACTCACCCGAGACGAGTCCCCATAGGGATAATCTCCATCTGTGCGATAACATCGCAAGCAAAGGTGGAAGGAGGGGTCTTTGCATTTCGAGCATTTCTTGTGCACGTCGTACTGAATATCCGAGGTGCCACAACGATCACAGGAGATTGACGGCTCCAGGTACTGAGCGCCAGAAGGCGCCTGCGCATTCCAAAGAGAGGACCGAGGACGCCTTTCTGACCTGGGTGGAACGCGCGGTGAAGATACCAAAGGTGCCAGGTGCTCTCCCGCCGGTGAGTCTGGGGTAGACACCGAGACCGTCTCAGGCTGACTGATGTTCGTACTAGACGACGCGTTGCGCTCCCTTCCTCCGCTCACCAAGTCATCGGATATGCCATGTTCTGAATCTGTTGCACGCCGCGAACGCAATCCAGGCGCCTCGGCTCTTGCTCGTGTCGCGTGCGCGCTGTGTATTCGCTCAGCAGTCATGTCACTGGAGGATCGAACAGCCGGCCGTAGATTATCCTCGGAATTAGAGGCCTCGTAGACACGGATGGGGGATGCCCGACGACGACTTTCGGTGTGTTCAGAGTTTCTTCGTTGGCGATTTGACCTCGGCCGTGACGTCGGTGGATCAAACAAATGCGGTCTAGTTGCGGGGGGCCGCCTGTCCGCGCTGTCACGAGCCGATGGCGACGGTGAGGGAGCAGTGGAAGCCACAGCAGCCATAGTAGTGATAGTGGAATTCGAAGTAGTAGTATTCTCACTCGGCCGCTGCACGGATTGCGATCGTGAGCGAGCACGCTCTCCATCCTCGGCAGATCGTCGGGGACTCGAATCCTCAGGATAGCGTGGATATTGTAGTTGACCCCGACGATAGGCATCTGCAATCCGCTCACTCAATTCTTCCTCCTGTGCCGCGGTCAAAGTGTCGAAATCAACATCGTCAAGAAAACCTTGATCTAGAATCTGCCGTATAATTTGCTCCTGTATAGCCTCTGCGTCTGCGGTCAAGCTGATAATCGACCGCAAGCTCGACTGGTGCTGGATGCGCCGTCCATGATTATTTTCATCATGAGAATGCCCCGATTCTCCACCTCGTCGGCGCCTTGTCCTTGTTTCATCTCCTGAGCGCTCACGATGGCTGCTCCCTTCGCGGTTTCTCCCCGAATGCCCAGCTGCCCGACGCGCTTCTCTCCGGGCATGTGACCGACTCTCCCGAACACTCATCTCTTGGACCTGCTGTAATAGCCGTTGGTCCGCCTCATCCTCCTCGCTGCCGGGAGGATTCCTTCGGGATGGAAATACAGAGTCTCCTGGAGTGTAGCGGGTTGCAATTTCTTCCTTTTCGGCTTCAGATCGGGCACGGTCGGGATGCGCCTTCAGCACCATGTCCAGTAACGTCGTTACCGTCGCATTTGTGCGCGTGCGTAGGACTTCTGCACGGCATGATGGACATGTGAACCGAGGGGAAGTGTCTGACGAGGAGCGGCGCCGTGAGCCCTGCGCTGCAAACCATTCTTTCAAGCATGATCCGCAAAAGGTGTGCAGACAGTCCAGCAGCGTCAGTGGTTGGTAGAGTAGCTCCGTACAGATCTACGCAGAAGCACAATATGAGTGATGACGATTATGCAGAGGGGTAGCCGAGAGGGAGAGGAATGCGCTGGAGAATGTGTTCATGGAAGAAAAACGGGGAGATCTGGAAGAAGGATTCCAGATCTGAGATCCCCAGATGGTGATCACTTACCGAGCACCCCAGTTCTTTTTCGAGGTCATTTAACGCGGGCGGCGGCTGCGTTTGCGACATGGAGAGAATGACGGTGGATGGTAAACAACCCAACCCCAGAGACAACCGAAAAGAAGGTGGTCCGCTCGGGGAAAAATGAATGCCAACCTTGGATCCTCCGGAACGACCGTGGATGGCACCGGCTGAGCTTGTTGGATGCGTAATGAAACTCGTTCGGACCAAGGAATGTCAGGGCGGGAGGTGGGCTGTCGCGGTGTGAGACTCAAAGTGGCTCCAGCCCAGCTCGCCCCAAAAAAAGAAGTGGGAGTCCATCGTGACTCCACCCGAGCTTATCGTAGTCCCGCTTTTTCTCCTCTGAACACGATCCATACTCTATCCAGGGCTGACTGGCTGATGATATAGTTTCCTGTAGAGGGGTCGGATATCTCGATAGATTCATAGATGCACATGCAGCCCGGCTTGACAGGAAGTTCATGAAGATAGTGAGGAAATGCCAGAGGGCTACGTCGCTCATTATTTCGAGCGTGCCCGGTGGGACAGCAAGACCCGTCGTGAGTAGAGCTGGAGCTTTTGAGGTCACTATTGAGTTGACCTCTCGGAAGCATGCCGATCATCATATCCAGACAATAAGTTGCCTCCTTTGTCTACCTTGTGGAGACCATATTTCTGCGCAAAGACCGAAGGGTTCACTGATGCGTATCGAGATCCCATACAGCGAAGGGTAATCGACCGGAGGCGTGTCCTAGGGAAATTGTGTTCAATCTGACTGCCAGAGACGACGGCCGAGCCTCGTAGGAAAGCCATAGAGTAGATCTGGCTGTTGAGACCGACCCAGTGCTGCTGTAAATCTGTGCCTGGGTTTGCCTTGGTCGAATTGGCGAGGCGATCAAAACACTCGGACTGAACCTTGTGGGTTGAGCGAACTCTTGGAGTGGCCGATGTACAGTAACGTCCCTGTTGTGAGCTTCTTGATTGATAAACGCCAATGATCCGACTTGGGACAGCTGACCTTGCATCGAGCCATGATTGCTTGATCCTCGCTTCAAATTGGAGTCGAGCACTTATTGAGTATCACATCAAAACCGCGCTACTCGTCTTGCGATTAGTCACAGTAGATATGGACCCTCATCCCGCCAGAATAGCTATCTATGCTTGTGTTAACCGATCTAGACGGCTGCCCCCCCCAGCGGCGTCATGTCAAAGTTAGGGAATCCTTTTGCGAAGATATCCTCAATTGTCCATTCAATGCTACACTTCACTCGGCAGGATACGACCACGTCCATATTCCCGCTGATTTCGACTCATCGAAGCGTCTCAAAAAATGGTTTGTTCTTGATTTGGATGTTACTCAACCACTCAATAGGGAGGATGTTTTGCAACTTCCACATCAGGTATACCTGGCAAGTCAACGCAGTGGCAAATTGTAAGACGCCCAGCCTGATTTTTGATAATGATTCCTCTTTCTAATTACAGAGATCATTCGTCCCTGGCAATCGATGGGCCGAGAATGCAAAGGGCAGGGCTATTTCGTACATTTTGGGGGGGGGGGGGGGGGGGGGGGGAAGAGGAACAGAAGATTGTGGATATAGTATGCGAAAGGAGTTCAATGACGACAAGGAATGAATAACAGAGCCCGAGCCCTCACACTCATACCGTTCAAGACGTCTATGGAGGCGTTCCTCCGTTGAACACGGAACAATATTCGTTGTCCTTATCCTCTTGCCAGTCGTGGACGTCTTCACGCTGATGAGGAGGACAACCTTGTTAGTTGATTTTGAATCGCAGGTCGAAATCCGGCGATATAAGCGGTTGCCTCACGCTCACTATAGCTTAGGTAGAATCTTTCCTCAGTAGTCATCTCACTCCTTATCCCTCTCTCACATTACATAGCTTCCCCTATCGTAGCTGTATATCATCAATATCTTCTGTCGTCGTGATCTTAGCTTGATTAGGTAGCCTGACGGATTCCCCCCTCAAGTTAATGACCCACTATCACATACTAGGCCTGAAGGCTGTTGATTGCTGCATAAAGAAGGATAGGGAGCTAATCGAGAAAAAAACCCCCTACTGTAAAAGCCTTGGCTTTCTATCATTTTGCCAAAGTCGTGCCGAATCACTCCACATTGTCCGTTGTGAGTAATGTCGATTACCACGTCATCAAGGCGAGTGTGTTGCTCATGGCTTAGAGCTCAGCCACCGATGCCCACCATCAGACCGATTCGAGCATTTGAGAAGCTGTACATCATATCCTCGGGCACATGGCCCGCTGAAGGGGTGCCGAGCTGAACCGACCCTGGGCCCATTCTGTTGTCCTGACGGACTCCTCGCAAGCTGCCTACTAGTGTATTTGCACTATCCTGTCCTACATTGTCCCATACAGATGATCTATGACGTGAAAAACGTGGCAAGGTCAGCTTACAATATGCAAATTCAATTCCCAGACTGAGTCCCGTCGCTGCTTCGCAGTGCATTGTGGACTGACTGAAAATGACAGTCTTCAAGCCAGTTTTGCATTCGCTTATATTGCAGTCCCACTTTGTCTCCTCTCTTGATCGATTCTTCCAGCGATAAGGCCTTAATCTCGTCGTATGTCAGTTGGAACACGATATATGACCTCACATTTGGCCTGGCTTGGCTTTCTGAGAGCACATCTGTTGCCCTTCGACTTGGAACAAACCAACTATACGTCATGTGCCGTGCGATAACCCCGCGAAATCATCAGAAAAAAGACACTGGCTTGAGACAGTGCTTGATTTTCACCTTTTAAGACATCCCAACTTTCCAGGATCTCTCTTAGTTTCGAGATTACGTTCGCCATGTCCCACTCCCGTGGATATACCCATCGATTTTGACCCCGAGAGTGAAGTCTTAAGCCTAGCCATCATTATTGCCAGGTTACATATGGGTCACTGTTCTTGCTTCCAACTCACTCTTATCTCTTAATCAGATACAGAGAGCCGTCGTCGTCTTCTTCTCCTCATAATCAGAACGTCATCTCCTCCCCCCCCCCCTGAGTCAACGACAAGATTTTCCAGCTTGACTGGTCTGAAGGGTCGAACTATTTATGCCCTGTGTGAAGCCTCACATCACACTTTACTCGTTCTTGTTTGAGTCTTGATTGATCTTCTGCGCTGCCAAACCTATCTCGCTCCAGCTGTATACTGGCATCAAGAAGGAGCCTGATTGATCTGATGTGTTGCAAGTCTTGAACGCCTTGTCGATCTCCAGGCATCTTCAGTTTGCTAGTATCATCACAACAAGGGAAAGGGCCTGAACATGTGGACTGCCCTCAAGATTGCGAGACATTCATGGCATACCATAATCCGAGATTCTTCAATTCAGCGGCGGTCGGGTTGACAGTCTACACATTATGGAAGAACTCCCACTACTCAATGAAAGCGAAGAATGTGTCCTGCACCGAGCACCTGCCTTTATTCAGAGTGATTCCCGAGTTGATACCTGAACTTGAATGAGACCTCGGGACATCGGCAATGAGGGTTGCGGACTGTAATGGTCTTCATGCTCCTTTTGAACATATTGAACACACTGCACAAGACGACGCAGGCTCTGATCGTGCAGACGTGGACCTCAAGGTGAAGCCTCGGTGGAATAGTCCCTGATCAGAGAGCCTGTCGAGAACGGAAAATTTCAAGCTGCAGTGCTCGCAGACTTTTGCGGTTTTTTCGACAAGGAGGTTCCACGCAGATCGCGAGTCAGGACGGACTTCAGAGGTTCTCGTCTTCAGGCCCTAGATTATTATGCGCGAATCTGGTAGGGTCTGGCAGGATCCACGGAGGCATCATCAAGACTCCGTGAAACTATTCGTCGAATCATGATAAGGCTACCATGCTATCAATCCACGTTGTCAACTTCAGTGAGAATATCATCTTGGGCACAGATCCAAGCATTTCACCAAAAGACCATCATCTGTGAAACCGTCAGCGAGTACAAAGACTCGTGCACAGGGCTTACTTCTCGTGGTGTCCCGGACGCGGATCTGTGCCGAATGTCATCTTCTGTCGTCTCGTGTTCGAATACGATACAAGAATATCATAGACAACGCACACTCCACACTAAAAGCGACGGATGGCATCACAAAGCCATATCGGGTCAAAGGCAATCTCATCAGCCTCTTTGAGCCTCTGTGGTGAAGTGAGAATTCAAGTTTGAAATCTTGATGTGAATCCTCCACTCGACCGGAACGTTTCTGAACAACTGTGAATATTCGAGTATTATCTCAGAGGGTAACACCCTTTTCTTTTTCGCAGCTTCGATGCAGGTAAGTATACCCCATGTGAGTGAAGAGCAGCTGTACCGTGCAAGATTGCCTGTCGTACACTCGGACATGCACTACTTGTTTGCCTCAGGTGAGGATGAAGACGCCGTCTCGTTGTTCAAATCTCTTTTCATAGTTATAAACAAACAAGATCACTGTGCTCGTAATGTAGTGGAGCTTATGTCGTCCGAAGCACCCCCATCACCTTTGCAGTCTCCTGCCTATCTCTTTGCACACACACATGCAGTTACACGTCAACCACCAAGCATGTACAGCCCGAAAAGCCCAAAGAATTGGACACTCAACTGCTGCCAAAGTGGCGGGGGCAAAATGCCGCAAGCCTCGTCCATCAGACTAGTAAGTGTTGCACCAAGCCGATCCGTTTCGACCCTTGGAAAAAAGACCTTGTAAATCCGCTACCTAAGTTACACCATGGAAACTTCCAGTCTACACAGCCTGCGTCAATCGATATTCCCCGCTTTCTGAGTCTGCGGACCTACTACAGAAGATCAGCTTGGAGGAGGCCGGGAGTCGCACGAGCAGTCCGTACAAACTACAAGGGCTAGCGTTATCGAGAGAGTGATGTACCTTGGCCCCGTCGACAAGATGACTTTCACCGGCTGCATATCCTCATCCCAACAAAGTTTGCCTCCTCTACAAATGTTACTTACAACCCTGCGGTGGCGCTACGACGCAGACAGTGGCAGCTCCATTGCCCGAGCGAGGTGGCTTTTATGTACCTCTACCTGCTCACGGTGAGGCAGAGAGGCAAGTAAGAGAGGTGTGAATTGCAACATTTGAACCTTATTGAACACAGAATTGACTTTTGCTCAAGAGCTTGGACGTCCATGTCTGCAGTGTTGTGTTTGGTTTCACAGCGATACAGGCTGGGTCGATGGACTGATGCGATTGGCGAGTAGTGCAGGGCTGTGATCGTAGCTTCTGACATGGTATTCAGAAGAATAAGAACGTTGACGGACCGGAGCGTCGGATGATTTTTTGGGGGGGGGGGGGGGGGGGGGGTTTGCGTCGCATTGTCTAGGTTATACTTGAGTTTACTAAAGAGTCCCACCTGAGGATGAAGCTCTAGACAAGGACTTCAGTGCTGTATTCTTTCACCACTTGATTGCGAGATAGGGCGGGACTGCAGCCTTTCGGTCCAGTAGCAGCGGATAGATAGCATGGTGGTTATTAGATCACTCATCCACATCCCTCGCATATCAATCGTCGATAGAGACAGCTTCAATCTCAGAATGGAAAGAGCTTTCAATTCATGGTATATTTATCACTGCCAAAGTAGGTCTCGAGAGGGGCTTCCACCTATGAATTTCAAGTGCTGCTGGGATACTCTCATGCATGTCAACTATGCGCCAACTTTTCGTGGCTGATGCCTGTACCTTACTAGTGCATCTACACGAGCAACAAAAAGACGCACTAGGCACTGAGCACTGAGCAGTAGGCAGTCGAGGACTAGAGCTATCTTCTTCAACTTGATGATAGTGGGGTCGGTCTGTGGTACTCCGAGCATGGAAATGCAAGCCCAGACTCATGCGAAACAGCATCACGCTTTGAGCGCCGAGATACAAGGGGGGGGTAAAAGAGGGGGATGTTGATGTTGTTGATCTGGAAACGCGCCATTCGGGGATACAAAGTCCCGGAAACACGCTTTTCAGAAATGACCGCCGTCAGTGCAGTGGATTCGAGCGATACGAAGCTCAGGTCTGGCGGGGGAAGAAGGGAAGTTCAACCGGCGCCATGATGAAGTGGCAGGTAGCAAGGGCCCCTCTGGCCTCTGCACCCCGCAATTACATGCGTCTGAGGGTGAGAAAAGGAGGGCAAGGGGAGAGAAAAGGGGCGTTGGTACCAAAAGTCAAATGGCGTGGTCATGGATGGTGATCTTTTTTCGCCGGGATTAGGATACGAAGTCGGGAATGTAGATGATGGACATGAAAGTACATACCGAATCTGTGTGACATTGAAGCCATCCACATTTGAAAAGCGGCCGCGGGCTGGACGCATACCACCCCGAAAAATCGTCTTTGCGTTCGGGCACTTTCCGATCATTCGGTCTATCTGGAGTGAAGTGATCCGAGGTGGACATCCCCGTCTCCAGACTGATTTGGGGTACGTCCATGGGGGTGGCAGTTCCCGAAAAGTGGAAACATTTGGGGGCTGTGATGGAGTAGCATGCATTTCCTCAATGATACAAGTCCGGACCTGAGAGCTACTGCTTTCACCAAGATGATGCCCAGTTCTCTGCCTTTATCTTTGTCTCCGTGGCGGGAAGACCTTGAACTCCACCGAGCCCAAGCCGATCGGCGTGTTCCTGAGGTCTACATGGTACATAGTTACATACCGCCTCGGTTCAAAGTGATATCTGTGTGAGCCTTGGGCGATCAAAAAGGGTCATTGGACGGATAGCGAGCTTGGCTGCGATGGAAAGGTTACTCAGGTAGATTCAAGGTTCGAGTAGCAACAAAAGCGGTTGCTACTTAGAAGTGACTTTGGAGTGCGATTGATCTCCATCTCGCCCGAGACGGGATACTGCGGGTTGTCTGTTTTGGGCTGGAGGGTAGTGGTACAACTACAACGAGAGCATTTGAACCAAGCGGTACATGGCTGCTTGCTTGTTGACATCTGGTCGTAGTGTGCCCCCGCCCCAATGCGATGTTGTTTTTTTACTCATTTGCAGACGGGAGATTGACACAACATGTTGCAGGCGCTAAGTTAATGGAAGCTGCCTAGATTTGATGTGGGAGCAGACTAGAACCAAAAGGGGAAAGGGAGAAGCGTCTTTCGTAGCTACGAGGACAGTGCAATATATCGACTAGTAGATCTACCGCATGGATCGACCTTGTCCGACGCCGATTCAAGTTCGGGTACGAGGACGGCTCCTTTTGGCATCTAAAGAACACATAGGTAACACTCGTGCTACTTTCACATCGCCTAGGTATACAGTAGGTAGTTATCCACAAGGAGACCGTAGCTTGCGGTTATGATTAGACAATCAAAACTCTCCATTACATGAGGTTTTACGTGCTGAGATTCGCCCCGACCATTAGAAATCATGCGATTGCCTTGGGCGGACGAGGAAAACTCTGCACTCAAAAAGCCCCCCCCCCCCCCCCTTTGGATCTGATTTGATGCAATTTACCCATCTCAACATGTACTGTACTCCCGTTGCTCGGACTGTGGCACACACCAGCGCACGGCCCGAGTATGATTTGATTTGCGATGACTGAGTTGTCGGAACTTTTTTTTTTCTCTTGGGCGGACGGGCCTGCGCCCAGCATCAATTGTGACTGGCCCTCGCAAAGTTGTTGGGGGAGGGGAGAAAGAGGATGGTGCGGCGGCGGCACGCCTCTCCCGCCACAGCTGCCTCAGGAGGGAAAAGAAAAGGGTTACATAGCTGCTACAAGAGTCAGCTACTGTAGAGTGTGGAGTGAAGTGGACTTTGGATGATAGTGGAAGATGTTGCGTGATCGCAGATTCGCCTCTTGATAGCTGGATATGGTGACATTCAGATTTGATGATGCTCATGGTCATCATTTCCCGCAAGGGTCAGTAGGTCGATCGGACCGTTAAAGTTCTTATGCGTATAACCAGGTAGGCAGGTCCTCTTCGGGGTAATTGAGCACTCACCATGTCAATTCTGCTCCTACTGTACATATTTTCCCTCGCTAACTTACCTCCGATCCTACCGACGACAGCAGTCCCGAGTACCGACGAAGGTACCGATAACTGTACCCTTCAAGTCCTCCAAATTCAACCGGCCAACGTAGGACCCGATCACGCAATCCCCTCGCTGCAATCCATCTGGACCGGTAAATTAAACGCCGAGCAACGAAATCATTGTGACCTTTACACACGGGAACCCGCAGGCCGAGCCTGTCAATTCAAAATACGGGGACCTCCGAGCCTAGGACAAAAGCCACAGACTCTGGGTGCGTTTCAATGATGCGTGATGCGCGCGTTTTCAGGGCAGTGGAGACATCGTGCGAGATTCTGAAGGGGGCAGTGGGTAATGGTATTAGGGTATATTATTATTCAGTCTACCTGCGGCAGTACTCAGTACTTGCTACGGAGCAGTGAGCAGTGACCTGAGCTCTAGTCATCACTTTTATTTACTTTTGGAGCGGGCACTAAAGACGGTATATGCCCGGTCTCCACCAGGACCCTGAGCGCAGGTCTGAGATCTGAATCAGGAGCAAGAAGAGAGGAAAGAGGACGCAAGGAACGTGAAACATGTTGTATTCCTCGCCTCGAACGCCATCAAACGTGATCTGGGTCAGAGATCGACCTGACGTGGAAATACGACTCCCGGTGAAAAGTGCTTTGCCCCTCGAAGAACAAAATTCCCGTTCACATGCTTATGCAACAGGTGATCGTCTATTTACCTACCTACGGATCAGCGGATCGACGGGTGTAGTATCATTCAGGGCGACCTCGGGTACCTAGGATCGAGAGTAACGGAAATTTCACGTCAACATCCGCGAGAGCACTACCCCTCCGGCGAAAAGCCACTGCCGAGAAGCCGAAGATAAAAGCCCAGTTGCAAATACGACGACAGTGGTGCATTGGAGGGGTCATCATGTCATGCAGGTCGAAGCCCTAAACATGGTATCCCTACAGGAGGAGGAGTCCTCGATATCAATATGCAAGCAAGATGTGGTGATCATGCAAAGCTGTCGCAATGGGAAAATATGTGGACACTGGACACTCGACAGTCGACACTCCCTGACTAAGACACCCGATTACCTACTAATTGTACAGATCAAATTTCTTTTCTTGGGTTGTGGGTAATTGTCCGGGGGCACGGACACTGATATATTGCGTTAGAGTTCTTCCGCAGTCTTACTCGTTAGTCGTTAACTACTACGAAGTTACTAACTAGTAGTTAGTAACTACTACCAGGCGGGATGACTCCTAGCTTAGTAGCACTTGCTCTAGTCAGATAGCAACAAGCTATAGTAGATAAGCAGGGCCGTGATTTAGTACCGTTAGCAATTGACAGCCGTAGGTATCTACTGCTTACCTAGTAGGTATGTATTCAAGTATCCCCATCCAGGGACCAGCACCTCCGAAGGTATACAACCACTGCAAGTATATCGTCGCGCTTTGGCGTGGGTCTACTACCTCCACAACAGTGGAGGCTACCCACCGACTAAGGTACCCCCACTATATAATATTCAGCTAACCATCGGGTTCTGCTTGCCAGCTGGAAGACAGTCCTCCGTGGCTCAGGATAGCCAAGACGCGGCCAATTCGGAGAATCATCAACTTTTTCATCCCACGGTCATTTGTCCCGACCGAGTCTAATTCATGCTCATCCGTTCCTTTTCCCCTTCCCGGTGAGCAGGTACATATATACAGGACTGTGGGATCTACGAAATACTTCTAGCGGTCTTAGTAGGTACCAGGTAGTAGTAGCGGGTAGCTCCCTTGTTAACCGAAGATCCACTCGGAATTGGAAACTGGATGTCTTGAACTTGGACCCTGCAAAGGAAGGAGGATGGATCCTATGGGCCTTATTTCTTACGTACCGTGTCTGCAATGCTGTCTTGACGCAGGATGACTGAAGAAAATAGTCCATGGATAGCGATCAGAGGTACTGACTACTGAGAGCAAATGTCGAGGGTCAAGGTATCTGATACCAAAATGTCCTGACCCCCACGCCTGCATTCGGTCGTAGTGTTGTTACCTCGACGTATACACAAAAATGCGGTGCAATTCTATGCAGGACGGCAGGTTCGACATTCTTCTTGTATGTGTGTGTTAAACTTGAACAAATTTCAGAGGTAGACATTGAAATTCGTTGACCGGGATTATCTTATGATGTCTGATTCTCGAATCATTCTTTTTCACCTTTTCCTAGATCCCGCTGTTGTGACCTGCGCTCTGAGCATCATCCTACTCAAGATGATACACCCCCCACTCATCCCTATCCATAGACCAGGCTAGATCATAGACCCCCGTCAGCGAACCACCCACATACAACATAAGGGGACCAGATGGGAGGAGAAAATCATCAAAAGGACTTGGTCGCTCAGCGACAGATAGCAGATAGTCCAAGCATTGAATGGCACGGACCAGAGGAGTGACAGCATTCCGAGACGCATAGTGTGCATCTCATATGGCGCACTGACAATCTCACGATAAGGTCTAGACTAGGGCGAGGGAGGGGTCCCGGACGACGGGGACGGGACCAAGACCAAGCAACTCCCCCCAAACAAAGAATTCGGATATCTTATCATTTTCAATGATCGAGATTTCACCTCCGTAGTCCTGTAGTACGGCCGTCGGCCACTACAGTGAGGACGCACCCTTGTTCTCCGTTCTGCCTCCATCTGATGGCTTACTTGCTCTAGCGCGGGCACGGTCTAGCGTCAATGTCAGATAGAGGGAAGGCTGTTGGGTCAACCGTGTTGATTGTTCGACGAGTGCAGGTGGGCGTTGGTGGAGTGGGGATTGTCTTGCATGCCATGCATAAGCGTATGCGGCCGGTGCATTAGCATAAGAGGATGTGGGTGAGAAACCCCACCCCTTTCCCCCAAAATAAATAAAAAAAATTCTTGGAAGAACTGCATTGTACATGCTGTGTACAAATCTTGGATCGTACATAGGATGCACACGTTGCAGGGGGTAGAAACTTAGCCCTCCAGTTTCAGTCCAGTCCAGTCCAGTCTAGTTCGGAAGAGTGTTTCCATTCAAATTTCTTCTTCCAAGTTCCTGCCCGTTGTCCCTCCCCGGGCCGTTATTCGAACTTTGACGTTGTAAGCACACGCACAGGATACAGGATACAGAGCATAGGACATAGAACATGGCATGAACATCTTGAGTACCCCCCTTATTACAAGCTGACAACTCACAGCACATTGTCATTTTCAAGCCTGCACTTGACGACGGACCGGACTCGGAAAAGTTTCTGTTTTTTTTTCTTCACTTATCGCGATGATATGGAGACCAAGGTTCTTGGCCGGATCGACTACCTAAAGATCAACACGCAACCTCCAGTTAGGGTGGCGGGTTAACCTGCCGTGGGACTGCGAAGTGCTGAGTAAGGCATCGCGGAGAACTGAGACGACGGATTTCCTGAATGTCTTGGAATAGAGATGGAAAAGGCGAATAATCTTCCAAGAGTACTGAAGTCGGAGCCGGATGTTGAACCGATGTTCTGGTACTATAGTACAGGTAGGTACATGACTACATGAAGCTAGTAGCTAGTCGCTAGTAGCTACCTGAAACCTCATGCTGCTTTCTGTGAGAATAGTCGAGATATATTCGACATGTATGCATCGATACACAACGTCAAGTAAAAATTCCTTGAAGATTGATCATACAACAACATATGACTCTGTTCTTCATTCAATACTTATAGCATATAGACCCGAGTACCGAAAGTGACCGACTGCTCACAGTAGCACATGCCAATAATCACCGAGCGCAACATTGAGCAGTGGCAAATTGTCAGAAGTTAGAACTGGGTAGTACCATATACTCCTTTAGCATACTTTGACTGCTGAGAGTACTGGTGCAGGGCTGGCCCAGCTTTGTGACTGGCGTAGGGCAGCGTCTACATATCAAATGTTGTGATAGTTGCGTATCAGACTAGGTGTGACTAGTAACTACTGGGCATGACCACATACTACTATCAGTGACCGAAGACGCCGACCAAACAAGGATACTTCATCTCTACCAAGTAGTACCCACCAAGTATGTCGCTTGTCCGCTATGTGCTGTAGTATTGACCCTTCAGAGCGCTTGATACTGACATGCTCTCATTTACCCCGCCATTTCAACGTCTACTATCTCTCTCCTCTTCCTCTCCCCTTTCCCCTTCCCCTACCCCTACCCCTCCCGCATGCCCAGTACCGACCTAGGTTCAGCATGAGCATAATCCATATGAGACGTCGGCACGACAGAACCCAGTCGGGGAGTTGGCATCCCTGCAAAGAATCAAGGAGGAGAAAAGGTCATGTGTCCTCTGTCGCAGGGCATAGAGCACAAGTCAAACCGACTGCATGGACGAGGCGTGCATACCTGCAAGATACTGCACGTCGAGTCGGTCAAGCGCTTGAATACGGAGCTCGAGCACGAGCTGCAGCCAATGACCGACAGAAGCAATAGATCTGATGCATTCAGCGCATAGACTTTGAGAAGAGCTCGAGGGAAAAATCATCCACCCACACTTGCGCCCCCCGCCCTTCTCCCCTTAGGCAATAGATCACTGCAAGAATGCGCGTGAAGTTGAACTACATCGCAGCGGCTCATGACGAATGATCGAGAACTGCGGCGATCAAACGGGTTTCTCATTTCAAGGTTATGAGGACCATTGCGAGTTACACCGACATTTGGACACTCTGATGATTTTATCACGCAAAAGGTCTTACAGTAGAATCTGGGGGGATTTAGAATCCGGGGGGGGGGGGGGGAGATAAGGACGGCACCTCCTTGAGCTACGAGGATCGAGTGTGATTCGCGGTTGAGCTTTGGCTATCGCAGATAGCCCAGATGCAACCCCACAATATCGACAGGGAGCCGCACATATAGGCCAACTTCCTCAATCCGAACTCAAAAGTATTGCTCAGCGATCAAGTAACTTTTACACGCAGCACAGCAGCATCTGAGCACGGACACAGCAGATGCACGTCGCTTGCGCGACGTGAACATTGCGGGGAAACAGATCCCTGCGATGTCAAACAGATCATCGGATAGAGAAAGAGAGAGAGACCAGGCCAGGATTGTGTACGACAGAGGCCTGACCGTCATTAATCCGACCCTCCTGTACAGTGTACACACATGTAGTTGATCTGAAGCGTCGATGAATCACGGTGAGCGTTCGGACCACGTCGACGAGCCTCCAATGGAGTAGCTCAGATGTTGAGTGGAACGTTCATGACGGATATCTTGAGGATGACCAAAATAGAATGATCTGCCATCAACGATCCGACGATCCGACGGTCAACTTCTTAAAGAACCTCATTTTGATATCGAGATATCGAGATATCGAGATATCGAGATATCGAGAGATCGTGACTTGGCTATTTTGGTCGTGGTGCGGTCTTTGAAACCCACTTCTCGCAGTAGCAAGGCCACTGAGCTCGGACATGGCTGGCCTGATGTCGAATGAAGCTGGCCCGTTCAAGGTTCAGCCACAACAAGCGCCTTCGCTAGTGAGCAGTGGAGGCCCAGAGGACGGGCCTCCACCAGACTCCGGAGATGGTGCCATGTGGAGAAGATAGTGGACTTGCGGATGGGCCCAGCTCCAGAGGCCTCCAGGGTCTTATGAAGGCCAAGACGTTCGCACCGGTGAATCCAAAAGGGCAACAGGAGACGTGATGTGCAACTGGCAATGGCCATATGCCTCTGCGTTCGAAAGGGTCTGCGATGATCTCTTCTCGATTTCTTCTCCCCGCTTGTGGTGGAAGAGGGGGAATCATCCATTCTGATGCCGTGCGAATCGTACTGTGCTCACTACTCGGTGAGCACAGTACTGTGGCAGTGAAAAAACAGGAAGTTCAGCGCGGTTGACGGTATCATTATCCGAAGAATCGGGGACTCTGGACAACGGGCTAGATCCCATAAGACGTAGAGAAACACCAAAGGCGCAGCGGGCTCATATCTATTGGAAACCTAGATTTGCAGGTGGAACTTTTCCAAAATTCAACTGCCAATCCCATCGGTCTCGGTGAAGGGGGAGAGAGAGAGAGAGAGAGAGCGCTGCTCTCCTTTGCGTTTCCTCTCGCCCCCTCCCTCTGTCTCTGTGTGAGTTGAGTTTCCTCCCCAGTCCGAATTTCCCAGGATAGGGTTCAGTGCGCGGGCGCTTCACCCAGAAAAGAAGATGAGTGACAGACATTGGTGAACGGTTCCATACAGAGACAGACCATGGTGATTTGTCGGTGCACTGGACCGAACGCAATATGGATGGCGCAAGCTTAAAGATCGTACCGGAGCAGGCGAAGCAGGGCTCTCCGCCATTCCAGGGTTGTTCGGCGGGGAAGCGAAAAGGTGGATTGCGCAGAGCTTGTGGTTGGTTGAGAGTCTCAGACCCGGTGGTGAAGGCGGCATGAGCCGAGCAGCCAACGCGAGTGGTGTTCGCCTCATCGCGGCTTATCTCAGCTATGCTCGGCACTGCACAAGTGGCTGCAGCAAATGTTGTTGATTGTAGGGTGGAATTGTACAGTCGGGTACCCGAGCCCGGTCTCGATGAGTTCCGTACCACCTCACTGGCTCGTGGGATCTCCTATTAGGTAATAGACAGTAGACAGTAGACAGTAGACACCGCAGTGACACTGGACGGCCCAGGTATTCTAGCACTGCTCTGAGAAGATATTCCCCTACTGGACCCGGTGGACTCTGGGCAGTTCAAGAATCGAGACATGGAGTGTTAGTCAGCGATCATTAGTCTCCTACCAAGGTAGGTATCTGGTTCGTTCACCATGAGAAGTTTATAATAATCATGGAAGCCGAGTTGTGTTTAAGGGGGAGGAAAAAGACTCCCGAAGGTGAGTCCTGACCTCCTGACTCCTGAGTAGTACAGTAGTAGTAGTAGTAGTAGTAGTAGTGGTGGTGGTGTCTGTCGACTGATTCCTAGAAAGCTCTCGCGCTCGGATCGGAAACCAAGCGATCCGAAAAGCTCACACACACAAAGATCATCTCAGCCTCACTCTGTCCATTGTCCAACCCTGCGAAATCATGGTATCAGGCATACATCTTTCAACCTCGGACAAGTTCCCTGACGTGAGGTCAAACCACGTCAATTTCATTCATCCCGCGATGCTTCCTGATTCCGAAGCCGCCCCGGACATCGAACCCGCTTCATACCATTTACGGTGTGGACGAAATTCGAAAGTGTCTGGAAGAACTTCTGGGGAAGTCCCCAATACTTGATTCTTGCGAGACAGAGACCGAGGGTGGACCGGTGGATAGGTAGAAGATCCATTCTGGTACTTGGAGCCTGGGAAAGTGGGCAGTGGGCAGTGGGCACTTGGCAGTTGGCACTGGGCCGGGCCCGGGGCAAGGACGGTTACGTGACAGCTCGTGGGATCGCAGAAATTTCAGACGCTCCAGTAAGGTTGTTGGTGGAACATTTGGGGTAAGTGATGGAGAGGATCCATCGCGGACGACGCTGGGCCGTCGCAAGTTCCAACCGCTTCCATGCGACGGTCAGTAACTATAGTTAAGAACTGCTGAGTTAGTAAGTACTAACTGAGTAGTACTCAGTGAGTACTATCAGTATCAAATTATCAACACTTAACTTCTAGGCTTTCCGATACAAAGGTAAGATGGTCCACTAGTTGGACGGCTTGAATCTGTATAGACGAGAACCCGGGCGCGGCTTCGATATCGGCGCAATGTACTAATGTACTAATGTAGTAGTGATCCAAAGATCCAGGACAGGATGATGATCGGGAACATCAAGGTGCTCAGTCAGCGGACTATACTCGTGAACTCTCGCGCTGTCCCTTAATATACACTCTACGAATCAATGGCAGACCCGATAGTAGCTCATCAGAGCTAAAGAACCTAGTCAGGTCCTAGGCCAGGGCAGAATCGATCAGAAGTAGGAAAGTAAGCTCGTCCCCGCGAAAAAGTCACCAAACCCAGCTCGTAAGCAGCCAAAAAGAATGTTGGGCGGATCAGCTTGCGTAGATCGACTCTGACCAGCGTTGCGCCAGAGGCTAATTCGTGCAGCTCTCCGGTCTCGACCACGATCATCAAGACCATTCGGGGGGAAAAAAAGAGTCCAGCGACAAAGGGAAAACGAGGGCGGGCCAGAACCGACTTGGGCTATGGGCTGAGAGCTCCAGTTTCAGGACCAAGTTCAGGATCCAGCACTAGCCAACGTGTGGTGGGAAACGGTTGCTCGGGACCATATCGACCTGTGGAAGGAGTGGGATCTGGGATGAAAGAGGGCGGAAGAGGGTCAATGCCCGGGCTCGGGCCCGGGCCCGGTCGTGAATGGTCACCTCGTTGCAATAAGCTCCGAGGAGGACGGTTGATGCCAAGTGAAAGTTATTCATTCGCATTAGTCTGAGGCGCATCCTCCGTCGTCCTGATAGGCAAGACATGTGTCGTGGGTGGCGAAAAATGGAAAATCTCTGCGGCGCTAGTCGAGTGGAAATACCGGACTGTTCACTGCCAGTGCCCGTGACCGGCGCACCCAAATAAGCGCAAGCCCTCACGCGGCTGAATATGGATGATGCCGGTGAACGGTCGGATTAATCTAGAGAGGGTTGTCATTTGCAGACAGAAAATCATAATTCCTCGCATGTCCTCGGTGAATGACATGCGGCCTGCGTAGTCCAACAGGCTGACTCGTGCACAGCGGTGGATTGCTGCAACGGCTTTTTTTTTTTTTGATTCTTTTCCTTGCTTAGTGGGAAGGGGGAGGGGTCCGCGGGGGTCACACAAGTATAGTATTGAAACCTCGAACTGTGTGAAACGCGGGATTGGACCTCGTAATCGAGGACTCCCGACGCGATCGCACTGGCTGTAACTCGTGGCTGCGGGAGGGCAACGCCCTCAACCAGGGAGACACAGTGTAGTAAGACTAAGAATCCTGCGCACAATGTATATCCCGCCCGCCCCCAAAGTGTTGACCACCAGGACAGGGTTGGTCTTGATCAGCATAGGCACATGGATCGTCTTGACGATGACCGCGTGAGCTCTGCCGCGTCACCTCGTCATCCATCAATGGATTCGAAGCGATCGCACGTATTTGGACTTTTTGATGGGTCGCACCCCCAGAACTACAGGCTCCTCCAAAAGTCTTCAGTGTGGAGGCTCCAGAGCTCAAATTTGAGATGAACGCTCTTGTCAGCGGGTCGATCGCCAACGCGTGGTCGCGCTACTTGCGAGATGAGGTGAGAGCCTGGGAAGAGGGCGGAAAGTGATAACGTAGTGTAGCAGATACAGATCGCAATCTCAGGGTAGAGTACCGAAAAAGTACTTGGTACGCAATCCCCAGCCATGTCTCGAAGTCCCTGCCTGGTTGGCGCGGGCACTGCATTCATCAAAATGGACCCTTCGTCATGGGGACCCGGACGTGTGGGACCAAACGGGTCCGGAATGGACAGGGTATAGGGTACAGACCAACTACGCCATCGTGCCTCGTCTGATGTACTCGCGCGTCGAACTCATCATCCCGACCCTACCGTGTACTTTACACTAGACAGCGGCTGAGAGTACCACTCGTGATTCGTGAAAAGGTGATGCCACAAACAAGATATTCGGCACAAGCGGGTCCCCAAGGTCCTTTTGGTCGACGGGGGAGGATCCAGCTCCCTTCCGTGAGAGACGACCATGATAAAAGGGGACGATCTAAGTCTCCAGAAACCCTTACCGGGTGGTCCGTACTCCATAGATAGCCCAGTCCACTTACCTAACCCACCAGACAAACCGACCTCAATCCATCTCCATCCCCAGCTCGGGCATGCACGGATCTTCTTATAACCACTGAGAGCGGAGTCACGACAGCCGGGGGGAGGGTGTTGAGACTGGTGGGCGGGAATGGTGCAGTGGCTCTGCTGGATCGCGATTCACCAGTGAGCGAGGACCAACCTCTGGGATCACTACTCACGATTCACCGTATTATATGATCATTAGTGGAACAGTGAGAGAAATATGTCTCGCCGTGGAAATCCTGTCGAGGATGTGTTGATGGAGTACGAGGGCCGAGATGGACATGTTGAGGAGCGGAGTGACAGATCAACAAAGATTTGATGTTGTTCATGAAGGCCTAGCCCCAAAGGAAAAAAAAAGCCAGACCAAGGAAGTGGACGCCTCCGGGGGCTTGGTCCATGCGTCTTGACGTCATCCACTTCTGGAGCTCTGGTGCGTGGCTTTAATGATGAGACCCACCTTCTCTGCGCGTCAATAGAAGGGCTGCGCTATCAACGTGCCAAGGCTTGCGGCTTGCAATTTGCGACTCGAGAAAAAAAAAGTGGACGGGCGCACTTTCGCAGCGATTGATCGGACTTCAAACACCCACGGCTCAGGAACCAGATTGATTGACCGTCGGCTCGCCCTTATCGAACTCTTCGAGTCTTCTTCCTTGGTTGACCGATCTCAGCCACAAGCTTATTCCCGTGGTCGAGAGATTGAAAGAGAGCAGGTGGCTAGATGCAGTTGACTGTTCGCGGCGACACAGAGATAAGAGAACCAGTGGAACACTGGAAACAACAACATGCAAAGTTTAAAAGACGAGTGCACCCATTCTGGTGGAAATTCATTGAACCATGCTTGATGAGAAACGAATTGGTCCTCATCCCGAAGGAGGTTCGGTTGACCGGTCGGCCCCTACCCACTCCCATCTCCGGCTTCTACGGCATTCAAGGTGGAGCCCTCCAAGAGAGAATGGAGTATGGGGACTGGAGTTGCCATCCACCGACCTCAAATCATATCAAAGACCATGATTCAGGTGTCGATCCACAACAAGAAGCTGAAAGCATTTGGAACACAGCGATTGAATCGAAGAGGCCTCCATACGAAACCGATCTCGGGGGAGAGAGAAACAAACAGCAATTACTCGAGAGCCGAGACCCTCCGTCCGTTTGTGCATCTGCTTTGATTACAAGCATCTTACGGAAGGCTTTGAGTTGGATTTGAATCTATGAAAGATGAAGAGCAGGCAATTGAAAGAAGAAGACTAGAAGCGTCTATAGCCACAACAGGTCCTGCAAATGTGCGTCGAACTCGCTATCGACGAGGAAACACATCGGAAATCGACTTCCTCCGTTGTTCTTCACCTGGGGATCTCACTCGGCGGGAGCCTCCACCGAGGTTGGGGGCGCCGACCTCCTTACATGAAGAGGTCGATGCACGATTCACACCAAGAATGTCTGAATTACGCCAGAGCAGATGAGCGGGGTTGGTCAAGCAAGTACCTACTGTACCCTTCAGACTTGCAGACTCCATCTTATTAGGTCGCAAACAGCCTGCAGAATAGGGCTATTGTTGATGCAGGGAAGGAGTTCGTGTTCAATTCACCGACCCATGGTCGTAAGACATGGAATCAGGGACGAATCTGACGATTCATGAAGGGCACTTTGACCAAGGGCAACAGGGTATGTCCTCCATCTCTTCCCCACCGTCAAGGCATGGAGAGAATCACAGTCAGCAACGAGATGAAGAGGTGCACCGCATCAGAGGTGGAGTCTGCCTTGCGCACACGGTCAAAGTCCGGTCACGACGCGTATGTGGTCAGTGCTGCTGCCAACGGGGCCAGACCGACAGTCATGCAATCTGGAGAACACCACGGGGAGGAGGGGAAAGAGGAGAGGAGGGGAAGGGGAACTAGAAACGAGAAGGTTTATGCTTCACAATCGCGTGCTGGTGCATAAGAGGCCAAAGAGCAGGTTAGTAGTATTACTTATCCACCGGGTACAGGATAACTCCTAGCCCGAATCATGCATATTTCAAATAGCGCCCATGGGGCCAGGAGAGGAGGGGCCTTGCAATCGGTCGAGGGGAGGAAGGGAGGTCGCCGTTTCACAATTCATCGCGCGGTCTTCGCTCCCAGAGACTTTCGCGGATGCTGCCTTGGTTGCCAAGTTCACATCGAGCCAATAGACAGCGGGATCACTGAAGATAACTCGGACCTCGCTGCGAGCAGCAGAGGGTAGAAACCCACCACATGTCTCGATAAGAGACACAATCGACATGGGCTTGATGAGGTACCAAAAACTTAAACTGGGTTTCGGGTACCACGGGGTTACAGGCATTCGCCGACCTTCTACCATGGGCAGATGAACAGTTGAGGACCATCCGTACAGCTCGATAGAGTGTAGACTAGTATAGTAGCAAGGAGTAGGTAGTAGGTGAGTACTACTGAGTATTGTGCGACACTACGAGTATTCGACTGCTTGGGAGTGGACTAGTGGGGGTACACTAGAAACATGCTAGACGGCCGATCGCCTCCGAAAAGGTTGGAAGGTCCAGCCTCGTGCTCTAGGCGGTATGAGATTGATGATCGTGGCCACGAACATCTGGATTTGCACTGAAAATCCGGGGCGTCAGACAAAAGAAGAAAGGGTGAAAGGCAGAAAGGATGACCTTTGCCGGAGAGAAAGTGGATATGCAGTAGCGATACATGTGCAGGACGTCAGTTTATGGAAGCAAAAACAGGGAAATCCAGGTAGATGGAAGTAGCCGTCCCGAGTGGGCGGAGCCACGATGAGGAAACCATAACGACTTAGCTACCTGGCGTCTCCATCATGCGTGAGATGTCGTCGTTGCGGCAAATGCTGGTTGGCTGTACTGTGACCACTGTCCAGCAGTGTACGGGGCCACGAAGGAAATGATTTCAGGACGTATGTCAATGTGGGAGAGTGAAGAGGCTTGCCTAGGGTGTATATACTATATGGCATCGGTGGCTGTGAGGAATCGTAGGCCCTCCCCGGCGTCACGATTCAACTTTTCCTAATGCCAGGTTGAGTTCCTTGCAAAAGTTTAAGCCAGTGTGGCTACTAGTATACTGCTGCCAGAAACTCAGCAGGTGAGTACCTAATCCTAGGTAGCTGGTGACCTGACCATAGTACTTTGAGATTTGGTACTCTGGTACCTGATTCTCAGTGGGATGGTCGTCCAGTTTCAACGCCAGACCCGAAGATCTCCTTGCTCATCCGTACCAAAAGCGCCACTGCACGTTTAAAAATCTAAGTCGAGCACGCCGCGAATCCCTCTGCTGTCTTTCGCCGGTGGTTGAGAACCACCCCCTCTAGACCAGATTCGATGCCTGTGGGATTCGCGACAGATGCTGTATGTGGGGTGGTTGCGTCGGCATGTACCGGAAGGATGTACTCCAGATAGAACTGAATCCTCAACATGCGTAGATTACAAGATACAGGATGGATCAAAGTACACGCTGGTATCTAGTACAGCCACCGGAGATGACTGTGATGACTGTGGTGAGTGTGTTCAGTGTTGGCACTAGCCTGGGGTGGTCGTAAGCGTTGCAACTCGGACAGCACGTACAATAGGAGCTCCTTGAGCGGATTGATAACGTGTTCGGTACACACTTCGAAAGCCACACCGTCGCGCGTCGAAACGACTCCACAATTCTACATCGAACGAAGCAATGGACACTGGTAGTCTGGTACGGTATCTCCATTCAGTAATCAACTGATCATCAAGGGCTCCTGGCACGATGCGGGTCATTCTGTCTAGCAGTCGTGACATTCGCAAGCCGCTTGCTGACGTGAAAAACGACTGAATAAATGGCCGCGGACAGAGAGCGACGGAAGTGCACCATGGATGGCTTGGCATACTGTCCCGAAGCTGTGAAGCAGCGTGTCTGTGATTGAACTCACCGGGGACGAGAGCCTCCAGCTAGAATCGGCACGATACCTTACCATCTATACGCCGTACGATTCAGCATCCAAGCGCCAGTCTCCAGATGTCGCAGTGACTCCAGGACTCCAGGACTCCGGTGTCCAGACCGGACCCACTGGGCGTGGCCCTAAGGCAGTAAGCGACCGACCGGGGGTCTTACAGCCACAGCCCACCCACCCTCTTCGGCAACGCACTGACGGTCTCTCCTCTGGGGCTGTGGGAACTTGAGAAGTGAGTCTAGTCGAGGGCCTCCAGGTCTGGTTCTGTCGGGTCTGTGCCAATGAGCGCTTGCGATATCGTCTTTATTTATCGTGCCCCACTATTCTTTTCCCCTTCCTGTTTCGATTTTTCAGAAATTCGATTTCTCTACCTATGCTCTTTCCATTTTTCTCCATTTGCTTTTCGGGGCTTTTCCATTCTCCCTTTTCGTCGTTCTTTCGTGCAACTCAATTAAGTCATCAATATTAAAATATGATAGTTCCCAGGTCCCGTCATTCTAGATTCCTTGCTCCAAGGGAAGCTATCCAGTTTCTATAATTCTCGGCTCGTATCGCCTCGTGCGCTATCTGAGGTCGAAATCTTACCCTTTTCCTCCCGACTGTCTCTCCTCCTCCCCCTCCTCTTCCTCTTCCTGGTACCTCGTCTCTTCACCTCTCTCATCCTCTCTATTCTTCCTCGCGCCTCTCCTCCCTTTGAACAGATCATCCAGGAGATCAAGAACTCGAACCCATTGATCTTTCCCCTTAGGGCGAATTCCTCAACCAACCTGTGCCACTGGTACACCAAAGGTCCAAGCGGGCGCAGTCTTGACCATTCGGTTTGCCTCCCCACTGCACGACTTCGGAGGTACCTGGGAGGTACAAAGTGAGGTGATCCTCGATCGGAATCATCCCATCCTAGTGTCCCATTTACCTGTCCCGGCGGTTATCCCGGACCTTGTATTAGACTTTTTCGTTTTTCCTTCGTCCTTTTTTTTTTATATTTCCCGCTTTTATTCTCGCTCTCTTCCGTCGCACTCGGCGCCTCTGCGTGGCTCCATTTTATTTACTCTTTGTACCTTGAGTACATTGAAGGATCCTTTGTCGATTCTTTGCTTTGCATTTGATCAGCCCTTTGGGGGTTTGTTGGGATTGGCCTCGAAAAAAACCGCCAAAAAAAAACTTTTTTTCCTTTCCGGAAGAACTCTCGTACACGCCCATTTTGGTCGGCACGTTCGGCGTTGGATGTTACCCGACTGGCAACCGGCCCACCGTTGATAGCAATCGCCATCTCCGCCATCGCGCCCAGAATCATTGCCACACCCCACCCGCAACTGCTGGATGTCCCTTCAACGGTAGGCTTGATAAGCTCTCTTTTTCTTTCCTTCTCTACCTTCCCACAGCTTTAAACCTCCACCCACCTCCCAATCAACCAACTCTCTCCACTTTGGCAGTTTTCAATCCCACTGCTACACTCAACTGTTACCTCAATTGTCTTCTGGACTGGTTTTCTTCCTCATCCTCTCTCTCCGTGTCACTCGTGCTGTGATACCGGTTGCGCGCTCTACTACCTACTCTCCTCCAACCTACCTCCCCCTTCGCCATCTTTGAGGTGCCACCATCTGCATCTATCCTCCTCAGAGCCAAAAGAAGTTTCACCTCGATGACCTTGGTCCAGTCAGTGTGCTCTGTCTAATGCATGGTGATGCCGTCTTTGCTTGCCTGTCGGTGTCTCAGCGCTACCCTCTCGTCTTCGCCTCTCGCCACAGCCTTGATTGATTAAAGGAACGCCATAGCTAACCTCAGACCTGAATCAGAATTCCATTGCATACGCATTGAACCCATCAAGCACACCTTGTGCTAGTTCTTTGCCTTTCTTTTATTTGTTGAGCTTCCTTGTGTTGAGATACACAAGTCGGCCGGATGCCATACACTGCACCCGCAAAGACGTTGCCCGCCGCGCAACATATCGAATACACGGAAGCCTCATCAGGGCCTCGGACAGAACGATCCAGCGCGGCGCGGCCTGCAACACACCGTTCCCAGAGTTCCCGCTCCTACTCATCTACCTCCTATGTTCGTCGGCATCGTCGAAGCCCATCCATCTCTAAGACGAACAACAATCAATCCCCCACCGAGACGACGACTCACCCCCATCTCACCATCGATCCACACGCTAGCCTGCGTCAGTCTCCGCCGCCTCTCAACAATGCCATGATTCCTCCTGGAGCCGTGATCTCACCCCCAGAATCAGTAGCCAACTCGAGTGACGAGGATTCCTCTGGTTCCAAGGATGAGATTAAGCTTGAGGAGCTCGAGGCTGCAGTGCGGTCCATTGAGCAGCGAAGGGAATCATCACCGGAGAGAGGTATTGTGGAGCCGACGGAAGGAACCGGTACTGAGGCGCAGCCCTCCTCGAGCCAGGTATCAACGCCTCCTCAAGCGCAGCCAGAACCCAAGTTCTTGCGTCTCTCCAAGGAGCATCGCAAGATCTCCCACTCACGATCCTCGACGGAATCAGCAGTGGACCTGAAGAGAGAACAGGCATTGACCAGCTCGCCGGACGACAGCGATGCCGAAGCTGCTCCTAAACCACCCATGGTAAGAAAGAAGTCTGGAGAGTTGGTTCGTCCCGCCCTTCGGCCTGCCACTGCTCGTCGACGACCTTCCAGCATGCCCGGCACCCCCAACTATGCCAAGGCCGTGCATTTCGATTCTCAGCTGGAACATATTCGGCATTTCCTGCAGCTGGACCGCCCGCTGGCTGTCAGTGCCGAGACCTCTCCAGTAGACAGCTACGACGGAGAGTCAGAGTTCCCGTTCGGACATGATGCTGACAAGTCGACTCCGTCGTGGGAGTGGGAGCTCCGCCTAACAAACTTCCCGAAGGATACCGATGCGTCCCGGCAAGCCACTCATGCAGTTCGCCTAGACCGGCTATGCCTTTCCTTTGACAAGAAGAGTTTGATTGGCTCGGTCTCTGTGGCTAATCTGGCTTTCCATAAGCATGTGGCCGCCCGCTTTACCTTCGATTACTGGAGAACTGTCTCAGAGGTGACCGCGGTCTATAACAATGACGTTCGTCGGAAGCATTCCCATGACGGGTATGATCGATTCACCTTCGACATCAAGCTTGACGACCAGGCCAACCTGGAGAGCAAGACCATGTTCGTGTGCATCCGATACAATGTCGATGGTCAGGAGCATTGGGACAACAACCAGAACAAGAACTATCAAGTCGACTTCGTCAAGGTTCCCAAATCCGCTCCCCGAAAAGCTGCGGCTCCAAGCCGCCCAAGTCTCCCTCGCAGTCGCACCTTTACTGGCTCCACATCTAGCAGTCGACAACAGTCCATGCCTCCATCGTTCGATAATTTCCCCGAGGTTGGTAAGAGTGCATCTTTCGGGAGTTCTTTCAACACCAAGGTCGGTCCGATGTTGAGCCGAAGCGCCACCAACGACATTGACACGATCGGCCCACCTAAACGTCGCGAGAAGCCTCATCCGCAAGCCTTCGGCAACCGGTATGACTTTGGAGCCTCGTTGACCGCGGCGATCCAGACCAAGCCTCCCGTCGATCGTACGACCCTTACCGCCCGTGCTCGGTCTTCTCAGCCTACGGAAGCTCCCAAAGCCAGCGCGGTGGAAAAGGATCTGGATGTGAAGCCAGGTCGGATTTCTCCTGTGAGAAGCGATGTCCGTCCAGGAGATCTGAAGCCGTCCTCACTGGTCTCTAGCAAACCATGCCACGAGTCCTCGTCGTACAAAGAGCTGGTGGATAAGTACTGCTTTGTGAGTATTTCCCTTGAAGACCTTGATTTGCAGTAGCCGATGCACTGACTAACACTCGGTTACACAGTATGGTTCCCCCGTCGAGTCGTCGACTCCTGAAAAAGCGCCCAGTTTCAGCAATTTCACCTTGACTTTGAAAGGGAACGAAAAGTCCAGGTTTCTCACCACTGCTGCTCCTTCCCCTCCACTGTCTCCTCGCTCCTTGCCCGCACGTGAGTCGACCACGTCTGAGCTACCTCACTCTGACAACCACTCTACCTCTATGAACTCTGGCCCGGGAAGCCCGCGAATCTCTCGGAGCACCTCGCCATCGATGAATTTTCGTTACCCGTATCATCAAAAGACACTGCAAAACGGCTTCATGAAAGATCCCCAGTCATCGCCAGTCATTCGAGGGTGAGTGACACATGAAAAGCTCGGCGACCGGCCTGAAGTCTTCCTACTATATTGCGATGCGGCCGCCGTTCTTCTCCCCCAGTTGTACAATGTTGACACGAATTTCGTACTTCAAAGGGGATATGATGTTTCATTTCTGGAAATGCCCGACTCGCTTGTTTTTCCATCATTTGCCAATGCCTCTACTCACGCGCCCTACGTGGGTGTGGGCGCTCATTGATATCCCAGGGTTATGTTCTTGAACCAGGATGTGTTTCTTTGTGAACAGTCGACTACGGTTGTTGTCCGAGTCTTACGAATGACACAGATGGGACATTCGCGATGCATCATAAACCGCGAGATATTCCTTCTTGTCGCTTGTCGGACAGACACATCGTGTGGGCTTTGCGCAAGGCCACTCAATGGGCAGCTCTGACCTCGGGTGGATGAGTCTCCCTACTTACGTTCGGTGTTTTCCCATCCTCTTATCTGCTGTTCGAACATCAGCCTTAACTTATCATGGCGATGACGCGAACTCTTTATGTCTTCCTCGATTCCTGCTGTTTCTTTGTCTCAGAAAACCGTGAAGGTCACTCTCGAGCGACTCATTTCTCATCTCATCTTCAGAGGTTTTTCGATTCTTGGTCCTGCTTCTCGGCGGGACACCCTTCAGCCCAAAAGTTCACTATTAGTTTTGTTGGGCCTGCCTCTGCTCAAATTTGCATATTATCATTGGATTAGCCGACGTCTCATTGTTAGGGGTGCTCCTCGCGTCTTTCTCGTCCCTCTGTCCGTTCTTGTTTCTGGTTGACTTTCTGGCTGTGCTTCAGCCTTGCATGGCGTTCCGGGGAGATTTCGATTCCGTCTTGTTCTTCCCTCAGTTCTCTTCATCTGTCCATGTTTTCATTAATTCCCCCCTTTTTCTTTTTTCTTCCCTCTTCCTCCCTTTGCTTTTGTCCTTGTTCTGGTACGGTTGATCAATGGTTTATGGATTGAATGCAATGCGATGAAATTGCAGGAGAGGTATCTCTTCTCTCAATGGACATGACTTAGCTGCGACGCTGGAGCATAGTCTAGACAGCGGAACGCACAAATGAACGCGACCTCGAGTCTCATGATTATCACTATTCTTTTGATCATCACCTAGTACTACTTGTAGTTTGGAATCTCTAGACAGCGTCTGGGTGTCCCATAGAGAGGAATAAGGGTTGGGGGGGAAGAATCAGGATGCTGACTTCAAGGCTGTCTGGTCTGTACTTGTGGATTCACAGGCCACCATAGTACCTTACTACTGCACAACAGTACAAAGTGAACTATAGCCATCGGGACGAATATGAGTCTTTACGGCGACTATTCATCGCTCAAAATACAATGCATCAATTCTTCTGTTCGTAGATATTCAAGGCGCAGGCAGATGACTGCACGCTCCAAACATTCGAGTGACTTCGATATCCCTTACTCATCGGAGGAAGACGACTTGAATTCTTCGGACGGAGTCGTGTTGCCAGCCTGAGGCCAGAATATTATGGGCCTTCCCCTCCTCCACGTTCCAGTGGGCCCGCCGCAAGAGCACCTCCCATTAAACCCCACAGAACAACCTTCCGCCTTGATCAAATGCCCGGCGTCGAGTCTCGACTCTTCCACACCGCGCGCAGTCTCCACCCGCAAGGGTACAACGCAACGGGAGTGGCTTTGCGCTTATCGACGCCCGTCTGCTTATCACCACGTGAGCCTTATCCGGTCGATCCCGTCTACGCGGAAAATGCGGGCAACTCCCAATGCTAAAAGACATGCTGGAAATCGGGCTTTCATAACGGTGTTTTACCTTCCATGCCCGCCTGCCACTTACCGCCGTGTCGCGAAATGGCATTCCCCTCTGCTGCCCGAATGACCTAGAGCTTACCTAAGGACGCCTCCCGCCCTGTGCCAATCGACTGTTCGTTTGGTTTTTCCCCCCCCTCATATCTCGGAACCCCCAGAAGGTCACGCGTAATCAAATCGTTGGATGTCCATATTTAAAGCCCACCGCCGGTCGCTGACTGATCTTTTTTCTCCCTTCCATCTTTCTCCTTCCAACTCTCATCGCTCTAACAACGCATCCTACCGGCTTGATATTGAATGCTCAAGGATCTCCCACTCTTTCAATTCTTCCATCAAGCCTATTAAATTCAAATCATCCACTTTTTGGATTTAACACATCATGTCTGGACGTAAGTGATGATCTTTTTTTGTCCATCTACTACTCGCTTGGATGGCTTGGTTCGGGTCCCGATGGTGATGTCGGGAGGTCGTGATGCCCCTGGTACCACGTGATCGGGGGAGGCTATCCCGCCTCAGGCATGCAGGCACTCCACAACCTGTAACCCACTCGCTCGGAACAACCTGATGATCTCGGGTCTAAGAGTCTACCGTACCTAAGAAGCTTAAACAATGTCCCTCGGACTCGTTTGACTCTACATGCCTCGCTGTCCAGCATCTCCACCTTCTACCCCATGATGAATAACTAACACATTCTCTGTCTCTCCACAGGTGGTAAAGGCGGTAAGGGTCTCGGCAAGGGTGGCGCCAAGCGTCACCGCAAGATTCTCCGTGATAACATTCAAGGGATCACCAAGCCTGCCATTCGTCGTCTTGCTCGCCGTGGTGGTGTCAAGCGTATCTCTGCCATGATCTACGAAGAGACCCGTGGTGTCCTCAAGTCCTTCCTCGAGTCGGTCATTCGTGACGCTGTTACTTACACCGAACACGCCAAGCGTAAGACCGTCACTTCCCTGGATGTTGTCTATGCGCTCAAGCGCCAGGGCCGCACCCTGTACGGTTTCGGCGGTTAAACAGTGGATGTCACTTTGACGTGCTGGACTGCCAATGTCAGAAAGCAATCATGGTTTTTGACATGTTCGCACCTTGAAATTTTTTAATGCTTAACGGAGTGATGCGCTTTCAATTCACGAATTTTGGTGGTGAAATCCTGTCTGTGGTGTTTTCTTCTGTCTTCTTGCTTCGACCCTTAGCCGTGGGCTGCTCAGCGGTCTTCTGATGCTCATCGGGTCGCTGGAGTTCTTGTCGGACGCTGGACTGGGATTTTTTTTTGGGTGCTGGGATTGGATTCTCTTGTTTTGTTTCTATGAGTACTATGGCTGAATTTGGGACTGATCCTGGAATCCTGCGAACCGCAATGCCTCAATAAACCCCAGCCACGAGCGCTGGGCTCAATAATTCAAGAATTTGCTGCTTGAACTCGTTGCTCAGTCTTCTGATCTTGAAGTTTCATCTCCTAGTCGTGGACGCTGCAAGGTCCTGCGGTACAGTGTTGATTTGCAAAGCCGGTTTCAACTCAGCTTTCACTTGACATTGCATCTGTACTGCCCCCACGTATTCGCATCATCGATGCAGAAGCTCGCTCATTGTAATGCGAAAGCCCGTGGAATGAGTAATTTGTCTTTCATATCATTCCTCGTTGCTGGACTTTTACGTCAATACCGAGCGGCCTCTGCGGCCAGTGGCTGAGTGTTTTTTTCTACCTTCGATAATAGTCTTCCTGTATGATGAGTTCTGCGTACGCTCTTCTTTGTTATCAAATATTTATCCTTATAATTGAAATTGGGATGCTCCAAACAGATCATCGCTCCGGATCGTGATGATGGACTTGAAGTGAACTTGATCAGGTTCGGTACTCGGTAGGGTCGCTGGCCGGACGGGTCCACAACCACATGATCGGCATGATGTAATCGGAGCATGAACCTCGGCCCTCATTCAGCTGCCTGCTGTGGACTTCGTGTAATCGTGTCTGTCGCCTGGTCGGCCTTCTTTGCGTGAGATCACTCATTTTCAGAACGTACGGATCATTTCTTTATCGTTGGTGACCTCTGAATCCGCGCCCGTCCTACGCCTGGTGATCAGGCTTTCTCGTATTCTGTTTTCTGAATCGTGCAAAGGCATCATTGTCGAGGTTGATCGAGAGGGGTCCATTTTGCGAGGGCGCTCTCCCTCCGCAACCTCACCATGGCCGAATATAAAGTAACTTACGAGTCGGAATTGGTAAGCTATCTCTCTCGAGCCTTTTTCTCTTGACAGACATCTTGGTTGGACTCACCAGGTGGTTTATGATACAGGACGCTTTCCATCCTTCTTTTCGCTATGACCAACGAGACCCAAAGGAGGATTGGAAAACTTCGGCGCTTCGAGGTCCATCGTTGCCGGTCCTCGGAAACGCTGTGGCGGGAGCTCTCGGCTCAGCAATCGCGAATGTGATCGTCTACCCACTTAACGTGATTGTCGCCCGTCTCCAGACCCAGGAGAAGAAAGATCCATCGGACAAAGATTCTCCCAATGAGCCCGAGTACAAAGATATCGTCGATGCAGCGAAAAAAATCTACGAGCAATATGGTTTGGCAGGTTTCTATCCCGGCTTGGCTCAGGACACCTGCAAGTCGATCGTCGATTCCTTCCTATTCTTCCTTGCCTACAACATGCTTCGACAAAGGCGCATTGTTGCCCGCGTGGGACCAGCCCGGGCGGCCAAGAGCAAAAATATCATGCTTCCTATCTGGGATGAACTTGCAGTGGGCATGGTTGCCGGTGCTTTCTCGAAACTCTTCACCACGCCTCTGTCCAATATTGTCACTCGCAAACAGACCGCCGCGCGAAAGAGTAGGAAGGGAGAGAAAGATCCTAGTACTGCAGATATCGCCGCACAAATCCGCGCTGAAAAGGGACTCGGCGGATTCTGGTCAGGATACTCTGCAGCTTTGATTTTGACTCTCAACCCGTCCATTACATTCTTCCTGAACGAAGCGCTGAAGACCGCTCTTATCCCGCGAGCGAAGCGTCAACGGCCTTCACCTGCTCTTACTTTCCTCATCGCTGCCCTGAGCAAGTCAACGGCTTCGACCATCACCTATCCCTTCTCCTTGGCCAAGACACGAGCGCAGGCGCTCGGGAACTCGCAAAAGGCCGCCACACAAGGTTCAGGTTCGGATGCGATTATGGCTGCCTTTACACCAAAGATATTCTCGGCCGTAGCAACGATTTACCGAAAAGAGGGCGTTTCGGCTCTCTACGCCGGTCTCCCCGGTGAAGTCCTGAAGAGCTTTTTCTCCCATGGCTTCACGATGCTGGCCAAGGATGCAGTCTATGCATCAATCGTCAAATTCTATTACCTTTTGCTCATTGTGGCGCGTCGCTATCCATCTCCCGAGGAGTTGTTGGCCCGCGCACGCGAACAGGCGGAAGAATATGGGGAGATTGTTCGCGAGGGCGCCCGAGAATACGCGGAACAGACGCGTGAGGGGGCCGAGGATGCCTTGAAGAATCAGTCTGGCAGTGTCTCGGTTGATATGACGTCTGATCCGGCCTCCATGACAGCTACTGCCGCCGGCGCTGCTGCAAATGGAGCGCAGGGCTTGGATCCTTCGTCGACTATATCAAAAGTTGCCGACGAGGTTAACGAGACTGCTGAACTGGTCGGTGACTATGTTGAAGACGAAGCTGCAGGATGGAAGTCGATGTACCATTGGTTCTGGGACAAGGACCGGATGAAGAGCTGAAAAAAAAATCTTTTTTTTTCATCGCCTGAGCCCCTTTGCGACTCTGGTCTTTGGTTTAAATTCGACCGATTCTCTGTCTTGCCCCACAAAATTGTGATCTGGAGTACATCGGATGGCCGTGACATAGCTGACTTGATCAGTTTTGTAAATTTCTTCCTGTTCAAGTTTTCTGATATTCTCCTACCTACCTTCAGACCCTCTGATCTCCCTTGGTGTATCCATGTCATATTATTACCATCTTTCAATTCGCTCACCTATCGACCCAGCCAGACATGCGACATGACACACGACTCGATGCTTGACATTCACGAGCTTACGCCTCTACTTTCTTCTTCTTTGCCTTTTCTTACTAGCCCAAAAGATCGGTTCCTCTCAAATATGTCCAATTTGTGTGTTTTGCTTGTACGTATGTACCTGCAGGTAACGTTAGGTAGTAGCTACCGCATTTGTATAAGACAACCTCCAGAATTTCACATCTTTTATTTCCCCTTCCGCTCAGCCACAACCACCTCCCTCGACACAAAAGCAGCCTGCAACTCCTTCCCAGCCTCCCACAACACCCACAAGGGAATAAACACCCACAACGTATTGAAAAAGAACAGATACACCCACAGATAAACCGGATCCTCCGTCGCCAGCTGCACACTCCCCGTCAACCACTCCGGCGCAAAGGTCATAAACCCACCATACAGCTCTGCCGTCGCCAACGCCGTCGCCACAAACCACAGCGTCGCCTTCGCTCCCCCGCGCGCACGCACACTCAACGTCTCATTCGACGCCCGACACAGCAAGTAGCACACGTACAGCGCGGCCGGACCGCCCAGGAAAACAGTCAACAATTCCAACGAGACAACCGTGACATCGGCCGTGGCCCAGCGACCGTCCGCCTTGGCGTATTCTTGCCAGAGTCGGGCGCTGGGCCCTGTGCCGTGCGCGGCGCCGTAGATCCGATCGATGCGATTGAGGAAGTGGGGGCCTGAGCTGACGATGCCCTTTGGTAAGGCGGCGTAGCTGAAGAAACATTCGTAGAGGAAGGAGCCCTCGATGAAGATGTGGGTGAGGGCGTCGTAGGCGTGCCAGAAGAAGAGGATTCGATCGCGCGTGTGGCCGGAGGGAATTAGCGCTTTGCCGAGTAGGTAGGCGATTGGCATGAAGGAGAGGCAGAAGGTCAGGCACAGCACCGTCGAAAGGTCCAGGGTAAAGGAGGCGCCCGTGCTGGTGGTGGTCATCTTGGGCGAATTAGACAGACGTGGGTCTGTGCGAAGAGTTTATAACAAAGAGGATTTTGGTATAAATTGAAGCCTGACGATGCGGGTAGTGAATTGTCATCTGAGGAGAGACAACTTGGCGATGTCCGTTGCTAGCAAATAGCCTCGGACGGAAACGAAGTAGATAAATACGTAGATTCATGCAGCAAAGCGTACTGGTAGGTGGTAGTAAGGTACTAAGGTAGCTGTCCCGTGCGGGGTCCACTTTGGTATCTGCCTCAGGTGTCATCTAGGTGGATCAATCTCCATAAGGACCTAAAGGTTGCCGTAGTACTCAAGTGCACACTAGTAAGCCTACTCTTATTTGAAGAGCTGCTTCGGATCTGACAACTCGCCCGGGTTGCTAAGGTTCTATAGCTTTAGCGTGTCAGCTATCCCGTGAATTATCTCGTCCGCTCCAAGTGAAACAGCCGATGTTCTTCTCAAATAAGTGATCAACTGATTATGCTCTATCCTCTATATGCGAGTATCACGAGCCCCGCGGGAACAAGACAGCTTGAACATTCAAATCCCGCGTGCCACGGCAATACAAGGACGAGATTCAGTCTTCTCTACTCGATAGACCCAATTCGAAACGCAGAACATTGCGCCGCAGTCTGTAGAACTATTTGATGAGTGACTGACAAAAAAAAAGCGTCAAAAAGAAACTCTCCCTCGGGGAATCGAACCCCGGTCTCCCGCGCTTATCAGTTGTAGTGACAAGCGGAAATCATGACCACTAGACCAAGGAAGATGAGATAATCGAGTTACTGCTCGACCACTTGGTACTGGTTGATGTCAGGGACGCCCGATTTGATGTTCATGAATGCGGGCTGTTGCATTAGCATTGTCCCGCGACGATAATCATAACCACAATTTGTACTCCATACCCAGAATGTAAAACTGCCTACCGATTCAAGCGATTGATGCTACCTACGTGTCTTATCTGACAACGAGCAGAATTTTCTTTCTTTAGTCGACGGAGATAGAAGTAAAATGTCGACTCGAAGAAAAGCCGAGATCATCGCCGCAGTACATGCAAACGTCCAGGAGTGTTGAGAGCAGAAATGACTCGGTGGCTGATCATGAGCGTAGGTCACGGGGTGATAGACACAAGTCATTCGACAGCCAAGCCTCTCTCTTCCAATAGCTTAGCGAGGCACCTGATCGGATTCAACCTTGATATTTGCAAGAGGCCTCTGAGTTTTCGGGACATTTGATTCAAATCGATCTCAAATTGTCACTCGTGGTCTTGCTACCTGGGCCCTGATTCAGGACTATGTGCTTTTGGTCCTGGCTTCTTCCAGACTCGTGATAAAGGGTCTCCGTTCTATGACCTTCCTCGATTGGCGCGAAACGACAGCACTTTGCTATTTGTGAAGACAGGAGGGCGGTTACGAGCATCGCGCGCTGATCACCGATGCTCATAATTCTCCGCTCATCGAGGAAACAATCAAGGTACGGAGAGAGTCAAAAACACCTGACAGAAGCCCATCAGACGAGTGTCTCGCTTTCCCACCGAGCTATCTCATACGAGATAGTCATGTCGTTCATCGAATGATTATCGTTCAGTCACCTGAGAACAATGTTATCAGAGGCCCATCCCACCTGTGATGCATGCATGCAGCGGGGTAACTCGCCATGGCGCAAGTGGATGATTTGGGAGATATATTGGATCGGTCTTGCATCTTCCACCAAAAATCTCAAGCCGATTCGAGTTGCGCACCTTCACCACAATCACTGTTGCTGAGTCGCTCAGCACCCGGAGTGGATTTATCTCGCTGGAATAATGTCCACCTAAGCAACACCAGCCTCTATTGAAACAGCGAGCGACCGCTGTCGACCTATTCCGCGCTGTACTGCCCCATCGCGCTTCAACTGAGCATCGGATATTCGCAATGACTATAATTCGACATCATCGACGTCATCACTCATGGCCGCACTGTGGCTCACAGATTTGCACTCGCGAGATATGCAATCCCCAACTTCGTGGTGCTCAAATCGCAGCTGGTAGCGACACCGACTTCTCGTGGACAAGTTATCCTAATCCTTCATTTCACCCACTTGACTCCGGTCTGCAAGACCGTCAGAATGAAGCAGATAACGACATTTACGAAGATGACGACGCAGAAATGGCAGGAATCACTCGCATGCAATCACCCCGACTCTATCGTCTCTGGAGCCGTTCACTTGCGAGAAACAGGCGCGATGATCTATTTGTATCGCCGACGACAATACAGGCACGCAAACCAGGTCCTCGTGGCGTACTACGTCGATTGATTCGTCGCCCGCCGCTGGATAAATCGCGATCACTCTTTGTCATGCCGACGTTTCGCAGACAAGGGGAAGCGGAGGCTGGGTCGGGCCGGGCGCCATCGCGGGTCGTTGCTCGGCCGGTGACAATCATTGAAAGGGTGCCAAAGATTCTGCCTGTGTCGGAGCTGAGGGGATCACATCTTGTGGGGGACAGACGCCACCGGCGCTGTCACTCTGAGCAGCCACGGTCATGGAGAGAGCCTAGTGCCAGTCTGTGGCCTTTGCAGGAGGAGAGCTGAGACTGGTGTTGATGGGAGAGGTGGATTCTCCGGGTGTGAGACGGGTTCGAACTTTATATCTTTTCAATTGGTGTATAATTTAGCCTGAGCATTGGCCAGAGGTGATTTGTCTACATGATCAGGGGCGGCAGTATCACATGAGAGTCTTGCACATCTTAGCTTCGGAGGAGAACCATGGAGATTCTCTTGCATAGGTTCTACTATCTTACTCAAGTGTAAGGTGCAGGCGAGCAAGAATACGAACACCCAACCACATGTGAAGTGGTGGATGGATCAAGTCTGCCCTCGTCCATAGTCAAGTGAGGTGGCTCATGAACAATTGCGAGATATCAGAGTTGAGACACGGCACTTGTTTTCAAACTTTTCATCTCAATACACTGACTACTGCACAGTGCACAGGTCTGGAGGTTTCCCATACTGAGTGTCATATCTCGGAAATAAATTTCGACAGGGAGTCAAGACCGCCGCTAGGATCGAACTGACACGGTCATTGGTATCGTGCAGGGACGTGGTGGTAGCAGCAGAGTAGAGGTTGTTAACTCCGAGAACCTCAGAATCACGGAAGGTATGTCCTATTGGGGTCAAATGCGCCGAACTCTGTAAACCCCGATTCGCAGAGTCCGCAAGAGGAATGCACCAGCCTAATAGATAGGTCCCTACACCAGCTAGGCGGTTTCCAAAGCTTAACAGCACAGATGTCATCATGTCGAGTTGAGCTTGTGGGCCATTTCAAATGGAAGAAGATACACACAGTATCTCTCTAGGGAAGAACAAGCATGAAGTTCCAGTCTCCACGGACTTGAGAAGAAGCTTGTTACCACACCATTATTGTTGCTGGTGGAGTCTCGTACTTTTACCGGAGTAAATGGAATTCCTGTGTATGTAGCATGAAGACGATCTCCCACGACCCGAGCTACATACTGGAGCAGTGGTGACTACGATCATGAAACCTGAAACTCTAACAATTGGGTTGCCCAAGTCCGACTGGGTCATGTAAAGAAACTGGATAAGGTTTCGCTATGTAGGGTTACTGGTTAGCTTTCTAAATCTCGAATGGTTCAGCATATCGAAGGTGGGTCATCCACGAGCGCCCGGTGACAATGGATCAGCTCAGCTGAGCGCAAGCTGCAGATTACGCGTGTCTACTGTCTACTGACTTCACTGCAATTCTCCGGATCGCTTGGCATTGGATAAATGTCTTGCTAGGACGGAACTCAAGAGGCAGAGCGACGGATGAGAATACCGGTCGGTCATCCACCCGACGCGTGCCGGTAGCAGCATCGGACAAATGACCTGGAGCACTGAATTGCCTGGAGATAAATTGTCACCACTGGCTTTAGGTGACTTGAAGTACTAGGGCTTGGAGTATTGACTTTATTGAGTCATTTGGTACTTTGTTGCGTGAAGAGCCTCATGCGTGGGGCAACGATCGGGAAACTCGGCATTGGGGTATCGCCCGCATCCAAAAGGGCGTGCACAGGGACCTCCGCGGCATGTCATCCGGGTGGATCCTCGGGCAAGGCCGAGGTTGCCTGCCAGGCAGAAAAATTAAACGGGCGACGGAAAAGGCGGGGACGGAAAGCACATTCCAAAAATACATCCTCTCCACACTCATCCACCATAGGATTCATGATTGAAGACTCGGATGATGATGACATTGGAGTATCAAAGTCGTGGACGAGGGATGAAAGAGTGAATGATGGAAAAGTCCACAAGCTTGCTAACGGGCCCGGTGCTCATCTGATCAATGAGACTAAAATCTGACAGACACTGTACAGGACTTTGGCGAAGCAAAACGGCATGGTCGAATACCTTGTCTAGTGACTGGCTCTTGTCATTGACCTCCTCACCGACATGGACGCCCGGTGCACTTGCCGGGGCCTTCTCACGGATCCCTTCATGCGAGACTCCGATTCGCAGTGGGCGGCCCGTCAGCGAACTTTGCTGCACGGGCGGGGAGTTTGGGTGCCCCAGACTGGCACGCTGTGAACCCTTAATTGGCCCTGTCAGCCGTGTCGGTCATAATCGAGCCACTCGCTCATCCTGGAAGTCGATAGCCTGCATGGTGGCAGCGGGCCCCGGCATCACCAAGAAGCGGAGCTCTCGCTGGTTAGTAGCCTTACAGGGCTATCGATGCCATTACCAAGGCCCAGCGTGGACGGTGGATACACGGCAGACACTCTCAGGATGGATGGTAACCAGTGACCACTGTGATGCGCCAAGTCCAACTCATCAATCCCCTGTCCACCATCCATGAGGCCGTTGAAGGTAGAAAGGGAATGAAAGTGTGGGGAAACGAAGCCGAGGAATGGAACTGATCGAACGTATATGAAGTCCTGTGATCCCCCTCCAGGTCAACGTCTTCCTCCGCCCAGTCATCTGTGAACTATTTTCCTCTGCATTCTATCCGATCGGTAACCAAGTGATGCGTGGGTCCTCCATCAACAATAACCACTCTACCTCTGATCGTGTGCGACCACAGTCTCAGTCCTCCATCACGTCTCTCCCTGCCCGAGACCTCCACCAACTCGATCATAACAGACCCCGTGGTAGTCGAAGAGTGACATTCCCACTGGTCTCCAAGTTCTCTCGATTCAGTAGCAAGCTTCCTACGCCTCTGGATATTTCCCCAACCCATCATCGCTCGCACTCTGCGAGCGTCTCATCCAGCCATCACGACATCGAACGCAGTCTGTCCAACTCGTCGACACTGGCTTCTTCCTCCTCGTCATACTCGTATTTTGACCGACTCTCAGACCGTCAGAGCTCAACCCACATGACCACCCACCCTCTCGGTCTCCAGTCTCCCCAGCAGGAGCAAGGCAGCCGCAAGCGGTCCTCAACCATGGGGCGCAAGACTAGTGATGACTACCGTCGATACCACGGCACCGTTCAGCAATGTGGTCGTCACGCTAACGACTGGCTCTTTGGTGGTTTTAGTGTGCGCGAGACGGTTCGTGACAGCATTGACAAGCTCCGCCGCCACGACAAGGAGAGCTGAACGACGCCTTGTCTTTTCCCTTGCCTACCCACTCTCCCTTGACATGATTCGTCAACCTTTCTCCAACAAAGTGATGACGATACTGTGATACCGTCCACTCGGTTCTGGTTTTGATGCAATGGATTCCTTCTCGATTGCTGTAGCTCAGCTGAGCCATCACATCGGTATGAGGACCTCGGTCACTATCCGGTTCAAGATTTTACTTTCAGATCTCGCGCCTGTTCAGTGAATGTGCCGCCGGCGACTAAGAGAGAGGCGCCATTGATCTTCCAATCGACGGCACCCCAATATATACTTTCATCACGGTGCCCATTGGCCAGGAGCTAAGTGAAATTGTTCCTCCTCTTTGCCATGTCTGTTTCAGCCTCCACCTTGAACTCAGAGAATGCTGGCTCCTGGGTCCAACTCATTTTGCGCTTTATGAACATCCACCGCGCAACCGATCATCTGACACTCTTTTCCCTCTGTATGCCTTTTTACTTTTCAGAAAGTAGTGCAACACTTGATATCTGGGTTGACCAGGGCTGCATTTATATGATAGTGACCAGAATTCAATTTCCCTTATCTGCATGTGCTCCGAGTGTAGACATTTGTTCAATGAACAGCTTAATTTTTGGTACCTTTATCTTTCGAATGACTCTCATTTCGCCCGGATATTGGCAGAGAGGTTTCGTACAAAGCGCCCTCAACCTTGTTAACTCGACACACCACTGGAAACTGCGGGCTCGCGAAGATGGATCTAGTCTCCACAAGTGCTAGCCGGGAATCAGCAGTCAACTGCTAAGAGCAATGGTTGACCGAGCAGTTAGAGTCCCGTTGATCAGTTCGAAAGCTGGATGCCGTCATAATTGATCTCTTTGAAGTAGACAGGGGTCAAGTGGAACGTGGGAGGGATGGAAGTTTCTGATTTGGCCAAGGAGATATTCACCCGGATTGATACGTTGCGTATGATGGTATCGATGGGCAATTACCTTTATTCGAAGCAAACTCCAAGCCCGTGTAGATGATACTTAGAGGGAAGGGATCGAGCGGGGGATCGATTCAGGTAGGTAGGGATGTGAAATTGGTTCATCAAAACCACCACGACCCACGAAGCTAGTGGTACCTTATCCATCTGTTTCTCCGGTCTCGAACTTAACCCTTTCCGTACAATCTAGAGGCTCGATTCGGAAACTCTATTTCCACGAAGCTTTCGTACAGTTCTTATTCAAGTGTGAATTGCTCTGGAGAGACACTTGTTCGAGGTGGCCGATCCGTAGAGGAATAGACCGCATCCATTAGGCGTTTAAATAGCAAATCTTCATATCCAGAAAATCAAAAAAAAAAAAAAAAATTGCGAATGACGCCAGCTTTCATTCGTGAGCAATGGTTATCGGCAACCGTTCCTTGTCTCCTTCATCTCGCTTGTGATCTATATGTCACCACCTGGCACCTGTGGTGGAACTTGCATTCGCTCGGTCGATTGCCTTTTGAATTCCAGATCAGGCGCTTTGCCATCTCGCTATATCTGCAGCAGATATGTCGAGGTTTTCGACCGTTAATTGTTGAAGCGTGGCTATCGTGGCTGGGCCTGGAACAATAACAAAGATGAAACGGGTTAGCTCAGAAAAGCTCACGTGCTATCCAGACCACGAGAGAAAAACGCCCATATCGGAGCTATACCCAGAGCGCATTCTCGATCGAAAGACAATGAAAGACGTACTTGGTCGTTGAGCCGCCGGCGCCGCAGCTTGTACATGAATGACCCCGGAATCCACGAACTCCTTCGTCACCACCCCATTCACCGAAGAAGTGCTCAGCATGATCCTCAACCGATACTTGCCCGGCTGCGAGATCATCAACCCCGTAAACTTGGCGTACCCGCTCATCGACGGCTCATTACGACTGCGCACCATCGCGGTCAGATTCCCACCGAGTCCAGCGGCGGTACTGGTTCCGGCTTCATTGCGCAGGCTGGCACCGGCCACGAGGTGACAGTCTGTGTTGGAGGGGTGCCGATGGCGCGGACTGAGATGATGACGGGAATGGTGAATGGGAGACCTGGTCGGACCGTTGCTGGAGGAGGGATTTCAAAGGTGAGGTGAAATTCTCGGGGTTGTGCCATAGTGTTGGGACTTCCAGAGACCTGGGTTGAAGTTCGGTTATGGAAGGTTCTTTGATGAAAGTGTTCTCGGTTTCGGGCTGAAGGAGAGATGTGAGTGCGATCTTGATTTGGTTTCGAGAGGTGAATTTTTCCAAAGTTCGGCGTACTTGAACTGTTGGTCTGGAGCTGGTACAAATTGATCGAGGACGAGGTAGACGACGACTTTTAAAACTCTTGTGGCCTTGTCAAACCGGACGGATCGAAATTCGTCCAAGATCGAGAGATGAAGCTTGAACCGGGAATAATATCCGAATCGGCGATAGCAGTTGCATCAGACAAAAAACGTGCAAGATAAAAAAAATATTTCCCCAGAACTACTGGGACTCGAACTAGGTGCTCATAAAATCCGAGTGAAGATTGAAAAATTCTCGACGTGTTTAAACAAAGCACACCTCATGGAAAGAATCATACTTATCCGGGTCTTCATATAATTTTTTTCAACAGCTTCATGAGACCAGGGGGAGGTCCCGAACAAGAACCCTGTGCATCGGCAGCCTTTTTCCAGTTTAGGCTATGCGGGATGATTTTATTACAATGCAAGAAATTTGCCACCGGAATCTTCAGATAGCGTATGCATGCACTCGTGCATGAATTATGAAAAAAAAAAGTAATCTATCAAGGAAAAAATGGGGCTAGCGTTTACGGAAATTACTTCCGCCACCTTTTCACGATCATCTCCCGCCTGCGTGTAGATCCGCTCCGAATTGTCGTCCTGGGCGAGCCGAAAGGGTCCCAACTTCCTCAACATGTTTAGAATTGCGAGCTGGGATCCGATAGAGTGGATAGAGTGGATGAGGCAATGACCGGTCTCTCTTCGGTTAAAGTTGTCGGGTTTCAAGTAGAGTTTTCGGTTTGGCGGCGCGAGAGGGAAGACTACTATGTGATTGTTGAGGGACCATTGAACGATCAATCGTGGCTTCGCGAGTAGGGCCGGGTAGGTCATCACTAGATCGAGATCTTCCAATAGGGATCGTCTAACAGGGATTCATTGCTCTCTTAGAATAGACTGAGTGCGATAGAAAGATTTACTGATTCAACAGACCCCGAGCATGGGAGTCTGGATTTACCCCAGTCCCGCTTCAACCTCGTTCTTCTGAAATCCACTCAAAAGTCCCGCTGGGCGCACTGAATGACTCCGGCTGCACTTCGGTCATTCCGACCCGGTACCTGGGTTGACTCTCACCCGATCAATAAACCATCGCACAGGCCTCTGGGGGCATCCAGATTGACGGAGCGCACAGGGATCACCCAGTAGATCGCAGGTCACAAGAGGAGGAGAACCCTTGGACACCAACCATTCTCAAAGACAGAGCAGCCATCATCGCGAACGGGGATTTTGAGACGGAACTGACCTCGCCCTTGACGTTAGAGTGGCTGGTGCCTTGAACTCTGCGAGTCAGTTGTTCCCGCTCTCGGCGTTGCACATCCCGTGGCTTGTCCTTTGCTGGGGAGATACAGGTTCCGTGGATAAGGTGGAGGTCATGGCGCAATCTAGCCTGAAAGCAGTCATGATCGCCCTATCGATCTAGGAGAGCTTAGTAGAATTGGAGTTCTCTCGTCCCACGATACCATGAGCATCTCCTTCGTCATCTCCAGCTGGACAGCGGATTGGACTGCACGAGGTAACTTGATTTCCTGTTGTTGCATTCAACGCAAAGACACCGGCACATTGACCCTTCAATTGCAATTTTGGAAGACGAGGGCCTCTGCTTCTCGTATCAGCAGGGATAGATTTCGATTCTCAACAAAAGCTTGTTGCATGAAAGATTGTCTCGCATCAGGCTGTAGAGCTCGGTTGGACCATCCTGTGAGCCCCTGTTGCGGCGCATGAAGGGTTCGGGCTGGTTACTTGTGGGCCCAGCAAAGACACATGTCGTCAAACTTTATCGGTCACTCCGAGAACCTACGGATACATATTGCATCAGTGCATTCATACCATCGGAGAGCGTCCCAGTCGTTGATCTGCGCCAGGATCGGTCTATTAGTTTGAAATGGTAGCTTTCAGCTTTAGCCTCACGTGTCTCGAGGTACCCAATATCAGCCACTCGCAGAATACAGGGTGGCTTGGGCTTACATTTGGGCGGGAAAGCATACCAGTACGCATTAACAGCGACGACTCTGCTGCGGCGTAAACAAAAGCCTTGACCCCCTCTACTGATGAACAATCACCGACCTAAGCTCCAGGCTTTTGTGAGACTCACGACGCTGTCGGGATCTGAGATTCACTCTGGCAAGATAGCCGAGGGACCGCGGCTCTGTTCTGATGTCAGACTCGATGGATGTGACGGTTGTAACAGCCACACTCCATGGGGAGGAACCCTTGCGCAAATCCTGGCGCTGATGTTCTCCCGGGACGCCTCCTGCGAGATACAAGTTCGGGGCTCGAGAAGACGATCGCTCGTGGATGAGGGCCAAGCGCGCTCGTTGGTCTTTTGATTTTTTTAGACTAACTTCGTCATTGTTCGTCACCGGAAACTCGTGCAGAACAGCTTATCTCCAGATTTGCGAAGCAGTGGTCGATATGCAAAGGGAAATGATCGTCTCCTGCCGGATGAACGTTTCCGTCCTCTCTTGGAATATCTCAGTGGTCCTTGGCACCTTGATAACTTTGTAACCGGGCAGTTCACGACGAACGCGGGGGGGGGAAGGCGTTCCTGATGAGACAATCATATTGTATCATCTGTATCACTCCACTGCAGTAGTGCAGTGGTCCGGGATCATGCAGATGCTGTAGCTGCCCAGTCTGGAACGTCTTGGTGGCCAAGTTTCAAAGACAAAAGCAATATGCACAGGACTTTTCAATCGAAGACTAGTGGGGCCGGACATGGCTCCCCGTCTCGATTAAGTGGCGTCTACGCACGCCCACCGTCAGTCGGTAAGCGAGGAGAGATTGGCGCCAAATAGCATCGTGGCATCACGATTCTTTCTGCATCGAGACCGAGCCTCATGGCCGAGAGTCAATAGAGGTAAAATAGACTTTGCAGAACGAGACTTGGCCGAGGTGTCCGACATGCAGGAGGCTGAGAGGGGAAGGTTTCCATGCTGTCGTGGGGCAGAAGTGGGCCTTAAAAAGGATTGCAGCAGCACCGATCGACGAGACGTGAGGAGACGCACCGCCACTGTAAAGTGTGGCGGTGAAGCCCTAGTCCTTGCACCGACGATTGAGACCATTGTTACTGCATCTGATATGGCAAGGATCTTTGTCCTTTCGGCTGATACCTCGTTGCCCGGTCCCTAACTTCCAAGTCGAGAAGAAAGAAGGATGGTTCACGGTGAAGGGCCGATCAAGTGTGGAAGAATTGCGAGGGCAGGTCATCACGATTTTACAATTACGCACGCATGAAGCCACGCAGCTCAAGAGTGGGGAAGGGCGGAGTGGTTATGGCCCCGGAATGATCGTTTCGATATATTTCTAGGAAGAGAGAAATGAAGAAGGTTTGTCTTGAGTATCAAAAGTCGACGCACCAAACTTCCTTCAGTCTACGGGCCCATGTTGACAACTTGCATGCAACGAACACCGCCCTAAGTTGAAGACTGGGTAACACTGTACATTGTACACTGCACATTGTACACTGCACATTGTACACCGACAAGAAGTGTTCAATTGAGGGCAGCTCAAGCGCAAATATTGGCAACCCGAGAGCTTGAGGAAAGAGAATACTGAGCATATTGAAGATAGCCCAAGACCATCCTTGTTAACTGAGGAAGACTGCATACAGCATTTCATCAACTCGACTCAGGCGTAAACCAACACCAGCTTGCTCAAAATACAATTCACAGGTTCTTGTCGCTCTCTGAGTCGAAGACGGGCTCGTGAAATTCCTTCCCAAAGACTACAAGCCCCGATTGATGCCTTACGCGGACCATGTTTGTCAGAAGGGAAGGTGCACTCCTCCTTAGACCATTGCCATTCGTAGCAAGAGCTTTGAGATCATGTAAACGCCTTCTCTCAGAATTTCCAATTCTGTTCACAGGCACATGGAGCGGTCACTCTTTTATGAGTTGAGTCAGATCGTGCACCACAGCCCTCAGCTCAAAGGCTGGTCTGAATCAAGCAAATGGCTCCACTAGGCGAACCCCAGACTGGAATTCACTCATTCTCATTCTCACGATCCACACCTTCTCGTGCTCATCAGCCCAACCATAATAACCCAACCCATATAAGGGACTATATCAATACCGGCACCTTCGTGCAGCTTCTCGCCGGCACGGTCGGAATTTTTATTCTCTCTGTTCTTTTCTGGAAGACCGGTCAGTTTCTGCGGGCCCGGACCAGACACCGAGTACTGCAAGAGGGCAAACAACCGACAAGTCGATTCGCCAGGACTTGGTATGGCTGGGTGCCCCTCGAGATACACGAGAGGAACAAGAGTCGATTTCGGAAAGCATTTCGATACATACTGGACTGGTTCTCCTGGGAGTCTCCAAGAACAAGTTATGAGTGGATGTGGTGGGACCCGGGCTGTGAGGCGAGAGATGAACGACGAGCCAGACGCAAGCGACTTCGCTTGCTCCCACGATTTCTTCAAAGCACTGAATTCACTCCAGCTTTCTCCGCCGCTTATCCTCGATCTTCAGTAGAATGTCATGGGGCATTGATGAGCGGTAACAGCGGCCCCAACTCGCAAGACATTCGACCTGCATCTGAATGGGAGACGGCCGTCAATGCATGGTCCCAGCCTGCTGAGTTGTTTGATGGACGCTCAAATAGACCCACGACGTCCATGCCTCACCACAGGCTCCATTCGTTTCCAGAGGAGCTCACGCAAAGACGCAGCAGCCCGGTTGGAGAAGGCGCGAGGCATTCAGGAGTAAGGAAAAATGCATCTCACTTGACTTTGCCATCCAAGATTCATTCAGTCTCCTCATCGGTCAATGGGCGGCGCGACTACCGCAGAGATGACATGTGGCAGCTCAACAGAAGACCGCGTATCCGCCACTTGTCACTGGCATCATTCGAATCAGAGAACACTCAGATTGCGGAGTACGATGGTGGGCTCGGTCCCGCGCTTGCGTCCCACACTCGACATGACTGCTCTAGCATCCCTTCGACGCTTTCATCGAGAAAAAGCCACCGACCAATGCGCAGATACAGTGCCTGGTCAGCGAAGATGCAGATAGGAGTGCGCTCGTATGTGGAACAACGCCGCAAAGATTCATCTGGGCCTCCAGGGACCCCAGCTACCGCCGTCTGGACGACCAGTCGCTCAGAGCAAAGCATTTGGGACCTTCACCAAGCCCAAATGATGACCAATAACCGAGCGTCTAAATCGACATTCGAAAACACGCCGGTCTCAATGGCCGCTGCTCCCGGATCCAAGCTCATTGAAAGACAAATAACACTTACGGTTGACCATACGTCTGCCAATTCTGGAAGATTCAACACCGCCCCAGTCCGAGTTCGGCCCCCGGGAAAGCCGAAGTCATTTGTGATGCACACCTCGAATGAGCCCCTACACTCCTGGCACGGAAGGCGCGGTGTTTCACCGAAAGATCTGACCGTGCAAGTATTACCCGGCAGGGCCAGACGCTCCACAAGATCTCAAGCCACGCCAAATTGCAGGCGTCTTCGACGTAAAGGCCGCGAAAAGGTGCCATTTCCGACTGCGAAGCTCAGCGACTGGGAACTACGCCTGATTGACCAACTGAACCGCAAGGTGAAATGGGTGTATGACGAGATGACCCCTGGCCACAGACCGTATCAATTCAGTCTCCTTGCCAACCATTGGCTCAATACAGCCACATGGGTGGTGACTGATCCCGTCTCGAGGGTATCCACTGACTATCGTCGGCGTTGGGGGGACCCCCGATTCCCACTGCCTGGGAGCAGCGACAGCGGTGTCCCGAGGCCCAAATACGCTAAGAACCGCCAGAGGAGGGCTCGAATCCCACGCATAGATTCATGGCGGATTGCTGTAAATCGACAAAGAAAAGTTTCTGGAAACAGAAATATCCTTCACTCAGTTGAGCTGTACGAAGAGTCAGCCGAAGAACCTCCAGATGGGCACACCGACCCGGCGGCATGGATGCTACCGAAGCCACCGCAAGGACATGCGATGTCAAACAAGCAAAAGAACGCGTGGTATGACGGAGGAGCAGGTTGGCAGGAAAAACTGGAGGATTGGCAGCAGGTCGGCCGAGGATATCGCCTTGATAAGTTCATCCACGAAGGCCGTGCAAACCGGACCCGTGTCAGGGAGGTAGCGTCGTCCTTTCAGAGAGGCTGCCTCGCTGCGTCCCTGGCACTGCTTCCAAGGGAGCGAGCACGCTCACCAACTTGACATGCCCAATTTTTGATGCTACTCATCTTCAGCTCTCACTCTCGATGGTGTGGCCCTTGTCTTAGACCCAGCACTGTCAGCCTGCCAGCATCTTATTATTACAAGCCGGATCGATATCATCCTATTGTTAGAAGGGGCCGGACATTGAGCACTGTTCGATCTGAACATAATCGATTGGATAGAAAAGCCAAAAAAAATCACGACTAACGCTGGCTATGAAACAATGGGTGCCAGTGGCTTCCTTGTAAAAAGTGCCTTCAAAGGATTTCTGCATCACCATTAACTCCGGTTTTCCCTTCCTATGTGATGCGTACGTCAGGGCACTCAAGTCATCAAGAATGACCGGCGCTCTAAATTCGGGGGTATAATACAGACGCCAATTGACAGGGCGAAACACTGAATATCTCGACCACTCATCCATGGCGGGATGCAGCCATGGCAGGCTTAGAAACCAGGGGGGTTGACACGCTGGCTGACACGGGTCCACTTGGGAAGCTCTGAGAATGAGGGATCAGTAACAAGCTCAGAGATCCCAGGTATTCGGGAGTCAAGGAGGGTTCCCTGTGTGATTGTGACATACTGTGAATAGACTTGCGGTAGCTTTTCTCCTTCTTATCGAAGAGGGTGTATTTGTCCTTGGGAAGCATCTCTTCCTCGCGAGGCATCTCGGCGTACCACCGCTCGACCGCCTTAGTAGTCTTTCCCTGTCGCGAAAGAGCTGCGCTGAGAGTATCAACGACCTGGTCGACGGCGCGTAGGCGCTTGCGTTGCCGGGCTTTCTGGGGCGATGACAGACGCCATGGGGTCTTCCTATTACTCAGTACAAGAGGGGGTCAGTCTGATGGATCGAGATATTGAAAGGGGTATTCGTTGTCAATGTCTCCTTACCAGAGAAGACCCGAGAAAAGGGCCGAGGTGGGCTTGAACATGATGGCGGCTTGCAGGAGAGAATGAAAATGATACGGCGGGCAAAATCGTGCTTGAAGTCCGGAATACAATTGGTCCGTGCGCTTCGGCTCTGCTGTACTTCAACGCCGTTCAGTACGAGTATAGATCGAGGGAACACTGTACAATAACAACCGCGTAATTAGGATTGGGTGCAATAATTATGTAAAGAGTAGGCTTATTGGTGATGCTAGAAGCAATTCTGAAAATTTGACTCAGTGTAGGTCAACTGTAGTGGGAGGATTTTAGATAATTCTACATGTGTTTACCCCAGGCTCAGTCACATGATTCCGGAAGACCGAATGTTCGCCGATCAGCAGCGGCCCTGTTTTTTCCCCCTCTGGCGTAAAGGGTTCTTCTGTTGACTTTTCAGAGTAAGAAGGCAGTCTCGGAATTCCCTGGACATCTGCTTTCCTCACGAGCGCCTCCGCTCGTCTATGGAGCATCACTGAATTTCCACGATTCACATCACTATGGACGCCGGCGCATCAACCGCAGACGCGCCGTCCCTCCCATGGCGGGCAATGTCCAGTGTCACCATGTGGGGAGTAGCTGGGCTATGTCGTGGCTTCTTGTCAGCATTGAATAATGCAGAAGTTCATGGCGGTGAGGCATTCACAGCGCTGTTGGACTCAAGGCAGGATGCGTCGCAACGGACGAAAGGTCTCATCACGGGTATGTACTCTGGCGGATCGGTTCAAACGACGTCACTCTACCTATGTTCCCTTTGCTCACAGTGAAATCTTGAAACAGTCTCAAATCACATTAGCGTGTACGTTGCCGACATGTTCACGAGAAATCGCTCCTTGTTTGGTTGAATTATCGACACTGACGGCCCCGCGATGGAATTAGTATGGATGATCCGTTGATCTGGGGATTGCTCCCCATGAGATATTGGAACAAGCGATGGTCCTTTGGTAGCCATGACATTTGCTTCCAGGGAAGGTGAGTACTTCTTACATACGTATACAGGTCAATGGCTTCTGGTCGTGGCTAACCTTTCATGTTTACGACCCAGGCCTCTCTCGCTCTTCTTTGCACTAGGCCAGGTCCTCCCCACGCATCGCCTCGCACACTCGCCTTTTGGCGGACTCGGCCAACCCGCAATTACGCAGGCCATTCGAATGCTTTCCAAGGGTCCCTTCCCTGTCGACCACCATCGCGCAAAACCCGAACGGCAACATTTCAGCCTTGAGAATGTATGCGTCGATCCCTTCTCTGATCTCTCCGTCGCATACACAACAAATGGCGAAGACTCACACATGGGCCCCTCTGCCTATGCTTGCAATTCACACTCTTGGGTGCACATCTTCCCCGAGGGCAAGATCCACCAATCGCCCCGCAAAACCATGCGCTACTTCAAATGGGGCATTGCACGTCTCATTCTTGAGGCAGATGAATGTCCCGATGTGGTACCCATGTGGATTGAGGGCTTTGACCAAATCATGCATGAAAGCCGCGAATTTCCTCGATTCCTCCCTCGTGTGGGAAAGAATGTCAGCATCACATTCGGCTCCAAGGTAGACAACGAGAAGGAGTTTGGAGAGATGCGATCACGCTGGCAGAGGCTCAAGGCCAAGATTGAAAAAGCAGATGCTCAATCTCGAGACCTGCCGCTTGGAGTGTTGAGCGACGAGCTTTTACATAACAAGGAAGTGGTCGAGTTGCGCAAGGAAGTGACTCGCAAGATTCGCCGCCTTGTTCTCGACGTCAGACGCTCCCGTGGGCTTCCTGACGAAGATCCTAAGGAGGGTTTAGTTGAAACATGGTTAGAAGAGGGCCCGGGTCGAGAGGGCCACATGAAGGATGACTCCTGGGTTCGTGATCTATGAAAAGCCCAGTACGAAATATTTATTGTAAATAGCCTTGTATAGAACTGTACGATAGCGGGCATACTCCAAATTAATAGAGTGACCGACGAGAAGAATGAAGCACACCGCTTCAACACCAATGTAACGTGATTCTTAGTTCTTGTTCATCATTTCATTCAGTCCTAGCAGAATAGATAGTACATCGGCAGTGTAGAAGACTCCCGATATTCCATCGATCTAAATCCCAAATTAACTAGATTTCAACAAAGCCAGGAACATGGAGACAAGATTGAAGCGAGTACTAACCTTTGAACCTACTAACTGTAAGTCTGTAACTTATTAGTAGTCACCTTCGGCATGGAACCGTGCGATAAGAGAGCCCCGATCGATAAGCAATGACATCGGCGGGGACGGTCTACGATTCCACAAACCTGTCTATCTCTCACGAAATCTTACCCATATCTTACACACACTGCTCATGCCCAAAAGACAGAATAAATCATTTGTATATAAACCGAGCTTCAGCCCTAGCCCATCGCTCACGTCCCAAATCCGTCGAGATGATCAACATAGACGGCCCACCGCTTCCGACGACTCGGAATCGCCTTCTGTCAACGATCTGATCAGCCATCTTCGGCGTACGCAAGTTTCAGGTGCTTTGGACAATGGAAACTCTTCTGCATCGCGATCCGTCATCTCCCAGGCATCGGTTCATCCGTCTCTGAGGACCCTGCTCGAACTGCCCAATAACCCGCCACCTCGACCTCGCGCGGGGTCTCGTCGTGCGATCATCGGTGGGCGCCCCGTTCGACTTGTGCCAGGGCCTCCTCCTCCGGATAGCTGGCTCGCGAGGCATGCAGACACGGGATGTTTGAGTGGAGGTGGTGCTGGTGGGGTGGCGGGCTCTCGTACTGCTGGACCTCCTGTCATTCGACTTGACAGGTTACCGGGGGCAAGATTTCCCAGCGAGTCGAGTCTCGTTCATGCGGTCCTCAGATCTATGGCCTCAAATTGGGCCTGGCATCTTGACTATGATGGGCCATTTCTGTGTCAGCTTCCGCTTCATATAAGGGAGCTTATGCTGAGTTACGTCGCTACATATGCTGGTCATGCGAGGACCCAGCCGCTGAAGAGAATGGGAGGGCTGGCCCCACTATTTCTCCCTGAACACCATCTTTCGCAATATGCCGTCGACGAAATGGGTCCAGCCACAGGCTCTGATGCTGATGTCCGTCGGCTGGATATGACACGGAGTCTAGGATACTGGACGTCGTTGAAACAGCTCTCAAGCGAGCTTGTCATCTCCGCCAAGGCAGCATCGGCGGCACCCAAGTCTGCTGCTCCCAAGAAAGAGATCCCGACATCCTGGGACGAAGAGGATCTCGATGTGTCTGGCAATAGCAACGAATCTTTCAAGTTTGATGCAGTGCCTGCCATCCCCAAGGTCTTGAATCTGACCGCCCGGTTCAGCAATCTTCGTTACCTGTCCCTCGCGCATCCAGCAGCGGGCGCTGCAAGTTGGAATTCTCTGCTCCATCTCTTGTCGCGTATAGTTACAATCACCCATCTATCTCTGGCTCACTGGCCCGCTCCAACACGTACACCACAGAACGCTCCCCTACGAATGAAACCGCCTAACCATCGCGGGCCATATATGTTGCACGGGGGCACTGATGAGTACTCAGCGGTCGAGAATAATTGGGCCGAAGCAGCAGGCATTCTGCGCCAGCTATCTCGTTATACATACTGCCTGAAGTGGCTGGATCTAGAAGGGTGCTCCGACTGGATCGGTGCTCTAATCTGGACGGGGACGACGCCCGATGGGCAACCCTATCGACCGGGTAGCGCGGGTCCCGAATGGAACGCATCCTGGCGGAATATCGAATGGATCAGTCTGGGTCCTGGGTTCGAGTATCCTCGGGATGAAATGCCGTCGACGCAGACCCCAATATACCGAAGTGATGCTTCCGTCGGTCCTGCCTCTTCGGATCTGCCTTGGGATGTGGAAGAGGAGAGATGGGCTTATCGTCGAGAAAAGGGACGTCAAGCTTGGCAACAGGCTGTGCTCCAGGCGGAAGAGGTGTGCACTGAGATACGGTCGGTTAGGAAAGCTGCTCGTGGGAAGTGGCTCCAGGCATACACTGGAGGACAGACTCAGTCGTGGGAGGTCTCCTGGCCATGTCGAGGCCCTTGTTGATGCTAGAATGTCCACGTAAGGAGCGCATGGGTCTACTGAGTACTCTAGCGTAGCAACTTCTGGGACTTATCAGCGTAGCAATCTGATGGGATGCTCGAAACTCGGGATTTAGAACAAAAAGATAAACAGCCTCTACAAGGCAACAGCCAATGCAAAAATGGTCTGAAATTCCTGTTCAGCTGTATAATGGTATCATAGCATACATCTAAGCATCCGCACATATCCTCACTTGCGACCCCGATTGAATGTCTTCAAAGGATCCACCTTGCCAGTTTTCTTGCCCTTCGCACGCGCGCGGTTGCGGTCACGAGCCTTGCGAATACGGTTCTCGCCAGTTTTCTTGAAGCTGACGTAACCCACATCCTCCTTACTGATGCCCTTCCGTCCCTTCGCAGGCATCAGATACTCTGGTACGTGCTTGAGATGGGGCTGGACCCGAGCAGCGCGCAACTCGCCGTCGTGACGTAGTTGACGCAGCTCGTCCGGGTTCTCCTCGAAATGCCGCTTCAGCTTCTCGCTTTTGATCAGTTCCTGTCGAATCTCGCGGGCTCGAGCCTCCTGTACGGCCAAACGTGTCACTGCCCGCAGAGCGTCAGTCATACGGTAACGGAAGGCATCGACTTGTGACATTTCGAAATGGTAAGGCTTCACTTCATTCCCGATCTTGGCTTGGCGCTTGATGATCTTTGCGATCACGGACTCATCGTGCTTGGCGGTCGACGTTGACGTGGGCTTGTGTTTGCCATACTGGTCGGCGGGAACCACAAACGAAAGGGCCATTCCGGCTTTGCCTGCACGGCCGGTTCGTCCAATCCGGTGGGTGTATGATTTTGAGGTAGTCGGGAGGTCGAAGTTGAGAACGCAGGCGACGTTTCGGAAATCGATGCCGCGCGAAATGCCATAGTCTTTCTCTTTACTGGACATTTTGCGCTTCTTGGTCTTCTGCTTGCCGTTGGACTCTTCCACGTCCTCTTCGTCCTCGCTGCTTCCAACTTCCGTCTTGTTTTCAGCGCTCTCCTCAGCCTCCTTGGCCTTCTTCGATGGCTTTGGTGTGCCCATCACCTCCTGGTCATCGGCGGCGATGATGATGTCGTACACACCCTTGTTGAACTCTTCGACAACATGCACTCGGGAATTGATGGGGAGCTCCGAGTTCAACACACAGCTTTTGATACCGAACTGTTCCAGGAACAGCTTCACACGGTAGCAACGATCCACATCGCACACGAAGATGATGACTTTGCCCTTGACTAACTGTAGCTTGAAGATGACGTATGTAAGAAGGAACTTTTCGTCTTCGGCACATCTGTGTAGTTCTCATTAGTCTGGAGTCAAAAGTAGCTTGAGGAACAGCCTTCACTATCAACGTACCTGACCACGAATTGGCTGATCTCGGCACCCTTCTCTTCCCTGTCCTCCAACTTCAAGATGACAGGGCTTCGACAGAACAAGCTCTTGAGGGTATCTACCTCCGACGTGAGAGTGGCACTCATGAGGAAAGTCTGCACGCCACGAGGAATGGCTTTCGAAAGAGCGTTGATATCCTCATCGTATCCGTATGAAAGGACCAAGTCGGCTTCGTCAATCACGAGATGGGTAAGCTTATCAAGCGACAGAGCCGAGTTGTTCACATTCGTCAAGACGCGGGTGGGTGTGGAGACGATAATATCGGGGAAGTCTGCCAGCAAAGTTTGCTGAACGGCATCGGAGACCTTCTGTGTTAGGTTGACGGAACGGATGTCCTTTCCACAGAAAGCGGCGAAAGAAGTGATGACTTTTTGAACTTGCTCTGCCAACTCACGGGTTGGAACCAGCATGAGAGCAGTGGTGGCTTTCAAGGACGTATCGGCCTGTACCACCAATTCCGAGTCAGCATGGGCCGGAATTCAAGAGATCCATCAGAGAGGGTGATACTGACAGCTTTGCGCTGAAGGATCGCTTGCAATACGGGCAAAACGTATGCAGCAGTCTTGCCGGATCCCGTTTTTGCGCGTGCTGTATTCGTCAGAATAGATGTCTGATTTAAGCCGAAAGCGAGGAGACTCACCCAAGATATCCTTGCCCTCGAGAGCGAGCGGGATAGCCTTGGCCTGGACGAGTGTCGGTTTGCTGAAGTTTTCCTTGATAAGAGCCTGGCGCAGACGTGGATCAAGGCCCAAGGCCTCAAAATCAAGATCCTTCTCCCCGGCCTCGACAGGCTCGGGAGAGGGCACATCGTTGGCATCCAATTTGCGCTTCATGTTGGCTGTGCTGTGTTGCTGTATGATTGCAACCCCAAATTGAAGAGAACAATTTGGGAAATTTTATCGGGCGGTGAGATTTTCTGCAGAGCGGTCAGTTGGAAAAACACCTGCGAAGGAGAAAAGGTGGGTCCTTCCTGCGGGCATCTTTCTTCCTCTTGTGAAAGCTGAAAATAGCCCAACATGGATGGTCATGACGGCGAGATTAAACAAGGCTTAGTCCACCACGTGCAGACTGGACTTCTTCCTATCACTACTGTAGCTTTCAGCTTGTCACCAAGTCATTGATCCAATGCTTGAATGTAGCACACCCGACTGTGTCAAATGTGGGCAAATTGATACAATGTATTCCATACCCACCTGAGGATTTGCTGATTGACATAAATTAATGCCTCGATGGCTCCGATCCAATGTCTCCCGTCCTGGATTGGCAACATTTAGGTCAAACAGGTGGTTGTAGGCGGACGCCCATCTATCTAATTCCACGATGGGATTGCCCCGTCTTTGGCGATCTTCTGTGGACAAGTTTCACATGGACTGATTTGTGTAGAGGCTGAGTACAAAATCTGTGGGGGAAGATCATGCATAAACCTCGACGGGAGGAGAGAGATATCTACCATACACCTCATCAATGTCATATCCAGCATGTAGAACAGATTTGAAAGTGGCTAATGGAACGTGGTATACTAAGGTATATTCTTCATCCTACCTATCCGCTGTACCGAACTTAATGGGTTGGTCACAGGCAGATCGTCCACCTTGATCGGTAGGTAGATGTACCTCGGATGAGCGCATTTCTTTCGGTCTCGGCCATGCGGACATGTCTTGATCGGAGGGGATCCGGTCCACTTCGTATGCATAACCCATGTTTTGAGACTCATCTTGATCACGTTTGCTAGTCTTTCCGCATATTCTCCAGCCAGTGTCAAAGCATCTCACCGCTGGCGCTCTTGCTCTTTCTGTGAGGCCATCTAATATTCGCTTGAATAGCAACACTCTACGTCCAGACCTCATTTCGGCGGTTGAGACTGCTACTACCGCGCTCCTCGCCCCGCAATGGCTTCACTCAAGGAACAATTGAATGAATTGACTCGGAATTATACTGCTTGCGATGTGAGTGTAGCAGCTCTGATGAGTCGAAACTCTGCAGTCTGGTTCCTTCATTGACGTTTGAGCTACTCCATCAGGTATCAGATGCATTGCTCAAGCTCCAGAAGGTTCCCCCAGGGGAGGTCGCACGCGCTGGCTTCCTAGCAGACCTCAGTATGAGATCCCGATGTTTCAAGAATTGCCCATGATCCATCTACTACGAGGACTCACACATGACTCGACCCGGAGACGTGAACGCTCAACTTACTGATGGAGCAGCAGCTGACGTATGAACCTGTCCAAAGCTCCCTACTCCCCCAGCATCGGCCCAAACCATAGCCTCGAACGGACAGCCGGGCCAGCAACCACCTTCCAATTTGGGACCAAGGATGAAAGTCCGCCGGAGATCGCTCGTGAGAATCCCGAAAAACATGGCTTCCCGCCTGGTCGGCATTGGGTCGATTTTACAGGAGATTATGCAGCGGCGAACCCGACAGATGTCGGCTTCGTTGTTGTGATTGACCAGCCCCAGGGCCAGTTCTGCGCCGTGACCGGTGGTATTGTGGCCACTCGAATGGGGGTGCTTGGTGCGAAAGCTGCTGTTGTCAATGGGCGAGTGCGCGATGTGAGAGAAATGCAATTGAGAGGATTTCCTGTACGTGTGCGGTTTCAATCCCTTGTTTTGATTAACCACGTCTGGTAGGACGGGTGTTGCCCACTCTAGGATAAACAAGCTGCTTACTCCAGGACTTCTCATAGGTCTGGGCCCGAGGCACTTCAACGGTAGGCACAGGGGCCGAAGCAAAAGCCGTGGCGCGAGACATTCCCTTGAACATTGGGGGTGTACATGTCTCTCCTGGTGATATTGTCTTCTGCGACCCAATGAACGGGGTGGTAGTCGTTTCGCGCGATCTCCTTGAGCCTGTGCTTGAGCTACTGCCCAAATTGGGCGATATGGACAATCATGCGAAACAGGCCGTTGAACAGGGAATGTCCGTGACAAAGGCCTTCAAGATGTTCCGAAGCTAGTTCCCATTGATCTTTTACTCTGTTCTGCTTTGAACTCCGACGCTCTTGAGTATTTCATATCCCTGAGTGTGTAAAATGGGTCTTCAGTGGGAGAAGAAGTATAGTTTACATTTTTATTGCAGGATAGATACGTGGTCCATATCTCGACATAGATACAATGAAAGCAAGCGTGACCCATGGTGGTATCCTCATAATGGGTTAATGCACCGAATTCCAGGGGAAAAGAAGACAAGGCGGAACTCAAATTCCAGTGTCCCGTGGAGAAAAGCAAAACAGCGCTGTGCAATATATGATAAAAGGAAAAAGACAAGGTAAGAAAAAGTTGAGTTACTCGGCGACCCAGACGGCAGCCATACCCATACCGGTACCGACACACATGCTGGTCACACCGATCTTCTTGTCGGTACGTTTGAGCTCAGTCAGGAGAGTGCTGACCTGGCGAGAGCCAGTGCAGCCGAGTGGGTGACCGAATGCAATAGCACCGCCCTTGGGGTTGATCTTTTCAGCAGGGAGGCCAAGCTCGTTGACACACCAAACACACTGAGAAGCGAACGCCTCGTTGATCTCATAGATGTCGACCTCATCCTTGGTGATACCAGCCTTCTCCAGGGCTACGGGAATGGCAGCCCAGGGGCCGATACCCATCAGAAGAGGCTTGACACCGACCACACTGGCGGTGACGTACTTGCCAATGATCTTCTGACCCAGGCGCTCAGCAGTGGAGCGCTTCATAAGCAGAACAGCGGCAGCACCGTCAGAAATCTGGGAAGCGTTGCCAGCGTGAATGGAACCATCCTTGGCGAAGGCGGGACGAATCTTGCCGAGCGACTCGGCAGTCATACCCTCGCGGATACCATCATCGGCCTTGACGGTGATGGTCTTCTCCTCGCCAGTCTTGGGATCGGTCCACTTGACATCAAGAGGGGCAATCTCCTCGTTGAACAGGCCAGCCTTCTGGGCCTTGACGGCCTTCTGATACGAGTTTGCGGCAAAGGCATCCTGGGCGGTACGGGAAATACCACGGTCCTTGGCCATGTTCTCGGACAGAACACCCATGGGCACCTTGCAGTTGGCGGACTCGGGGTGGCTCTCAAGGAGCTCGGAGAACTCAGTCACAGCGCCGGGTCTGTCAGAAAAGAGAGGAGACAACAAGTTAGTCAATGATACTTGCAGTGGGGCCAGTAGAATGAAAGGCGATCCTTACCCGTATTGCGAAGACATGCTCTCAACACCAGCACCAATACCAACATCAATCATGCCGGTCTTGATGGCGTTGGCGATATCAACCACGGCCTGCAGACCGGAGGAGCACTGACGGTTGAGGGACTTGACAGCAGTAGTCTCCGGGAAGCCAGCGACGAGGGCAGCAGCACGGAATTCCGTAGCACCGCCGCCAGGAGGCAGAACTGAGCCAACAGCGACATCCTCGACATACTTAGGGTCGATACCACTCTTGTTGATGACAGCCTTGAAGACACCGGCAAGGAGATCAGCAGCAGCAGTGTCCTTGAAGCCACCCTTTCCGCCCTTGGTCAGAGCTGTGCGCAGAGCACATGTCACGACAATATCATCAGGGTTCTTCTGGGTGAGGGCCGCGGCTCCCTTCTGGCTACCGGAGCCAAAGTGAGAAGACACTTGAGAAAGACGTTGCTGGGCTAAAACATGACAAGTCAGCACCACAGCTTTCGAAGCGTGATTTTGGTGAATTTGCACGAGCTTCTGCCTGTGGCTCTAAATGCAGGCCATTGTACTCATTGTAGTGGTGTGGAAACCGTACCTGAAGACATGGCGTATTTTGTATTGATGAAGTGAGCGATTTAAGGGGGAGGAGAGGAGGAGAGGAGGACAGGAAAGTTGAAGTAGTTTCGAGCAAATGTAAAACACAATCAGTGCTTGCCCGGTCGGAGACCTCTTATAAATCACATTCGTGGATCCGGTGTACTGTTCCCTCCAGTCGCAGCAACGTCCGAGCTACTTGCATCGTGTCGAAAGAGCCGAGGTCCCCGCACTTTTGTTGATCCGCCCATATTCTCCAGTCACGGGATCCCCGGACGTCCCGACCCCCTCGGGCATGTGAACATGTGAAATTCGCGCGAAGACCACAAGCCAGCACCACCCCGGTGACTAAGTGGAGCTTACTGTTCAGTCTCGAGTCATCAGGAAACCTGAGGTAAGTAGTACCTACTCTCGAGGGGAGCAGAGCCAGAGTCTTGAGTTTATAAAGAAGGCTGGCATAAAAGGCTGCCAAATACTCACCTCGAACGTTGAGTCGCGACTAGATAGTGACAGAGAATTGAAGCGTGCCCTGGACGTTGGTCTTACTACTTTCTATTCTGAGCCTCTGCCTTTAATTCAATAGAGCGAGAAGGAGGTCTCATCGATTCATGTGCAATACCTCATCCCAAACGGGAAGCGGTGCGAGGCGGGTAAGGCTGGCTTTGAGCCTCCACCTAACGTCTCTTCCATCCCCTGCATCCAATCGCATTTGCCCATAATCTATCTGCGCACAAGGCCTCAAATACAGTCTTGTCCGCATCTCTGATAGATCCTTCGCCATACTCTTTCGAGAACTCATCATACTTTCCAAACTGTTTCGAGATGGAGGAATCTTGTTGAAGGCAACAAGTCGCCCTCCAGCTTGTTCCTAAGTCTTTCTGATCATGATAGCTCGGCCCAACGCGGGTCCACAAGCTATAGAATCAGTCATAAACCACTTGCACCTACGAACAAAAGCAAGGACTTCTTTGATTGCATGCTTTGAGGCTCTCAACTATGCTGGCATGAAGAGGAACCTAATACAAGATGGATCAAAAAGTGCACATGACGAGAATGCTTCGGCGACTTGTCCGAGAACTCAGAGCTAGGCTGTTGATTCCTATCAAAGCCCACAGCGGGAAAAAACCTGCCGAACTCAGTCCACCTCCACGTCGTGAGACGTTACAGTTTTAATTGAGTTCTTTAGGAAAGACCACTTCAGATCACTTACCGCAGAAGTGCTCAGTCGGAGGTTCATTCTCGACCCCAGACACACTGTCTAGAAAGAGATCGCCGCAAATATACTGTTTCGGAGCTTTACAGTGCAACTCACGTCCATCCAGAACATGCGTTAACAGCGCGACTTGGTGTAGCATGCAGTATTCCACCTAGGCTTGGAATCATCCATGCAAACAGTGATGAAGCTACCTAGAGACATCTAGGCCAAGATCTGGGTCTACCTCAAGCGCAACTCTCCAGTCATTAGTCGGACACGTTTCGATTCAAGCCTGATTCATTCAGAAAGGAACGTCAAGATGCTGCAAACCCACATACACCATCGTACCAAACGTTTCAATCTTGTCTTCTAAGTAACTCTCATCAGTATCGAATCAGAAACCTTCGAGGGCATTTCAACAGCAATCTTGCAGGATCTACCTAAAGATCGGCTTGTCAATCTTGATATTCACCAGCGAGACCGGGAGCGTCCAGCACCTCATTTTCTCAAGTCCACGCGTCTACCGGAGAGTTCCTCCACACGAGTGATCGGCCGGAGGTAATTGATCAGGGTTTGAGCGATTTTGAAGATTATGGTGGCCTTGCGCCTAGTGGACGCCCCAATCTTGAAGACCTTCTTGCAGCGAGCAAGCCGGAATTACTAGCCTCGGCGTCGCATATTGAAAATTCGGGCATGCATGAAACAATCTTTCAATGGCGCGTATAAGGCCGCTTGAGTATTTTTACAGGATCACTGGGATAAAGGTAAGACTTCGCTTTTTCAGAAAGCAACTGCGCTACGAAGCCAATCACTATAACGGCGACGGTTTGAATAGCCAGTAATGGTTCCATGCTCGAGAAAACTCACCGAGCGTTGGCCTGGATGAATAGAGACGCTCTGTACGGAGGAAACGTCATTTCAATACGCACTGCGATATAAATACTGTCGAGGAAAAGACCTTGACCTGAATGCGTGAGCAAGTCCAAGCCAACGTAATGCGGCGCGTTTCCCGTTAATCCTCCTATACGATAAATTTGTTTAACCTGTGTCTCTGTACTTCGAACGAGTTTCAAAGCAGTTACAAAATGGTATAGTCATGTAGAGATGGACCTTTGTAGTCTAGAACTCTATACAAACAACACCAAATCAGCTTTTAAAGGCACTAGGAGTACTGTGTTTGCGCTAGTGACTGGAGCTTCAGGACGACCAAAAGCCGAACTTTTCTAATCACGCGCAGACAGACACAGTTTGCAAGTATTACGGGGACAGATTGATTCAAATTAAGTAGAGCTCACTGCGCGAGTGAACAGGGATAGAGGACCCCTCAGGTTTCTATACTTTGCGGGGGTGGGGAAACCCAGGCGCAACTGTCGGAGAAGAAGCCATCTGATGCGGAGAAAGCGGCAGATCAAATAATTTTCTGGCCCGCGCGCGAGCCGACTTCACCTCGATGTTTGCGAAGGACCGTCACCTTCATGACTCTTGTCGCACAATAAACGCACCTCCCACGTCGTGAAAAGTCCCATCATAATTGCCTTCATGATTCGACCGTTATTTGCAGCCGTGTCGTCGGCGCGCTGCGCGTGTCCGGTCTCAACTACGGCCCGTCAGACGCCAATCGCGACGCTGTTGACGCCGCGCATCCAAGTAAGACACTGTCCTGACGTGTTTTTGGAGTCTCGATCATGGGAAGATGCTGACACACTTCTATTAGAACAATCTGCACATCTCTGCCACCATCGCACAGTCTGCCCCCGCCGCCATGTCCAGACAATTCACAAGCTCCGCCCTCCGATCCTCATCGCCCTTCCGTCTCTCCTCCGACAAAAACGAATCCTACCAAAACCCTAATGATGAATACTACAGTCCCTATAAGCCAAAGCGCCAATGGCCTCCTGATATGTCGAAACTGTCACCGAAGCATCAATTTCGACTCGAGCGCAAGTATCGCCGACGCGCGGCGCTGAAGTACGCCCGGCCCAAGTTCATCAAGACTGTGACTTTGGCTCAGTGGGTTATTATTGGCTGTGAGTTGTGTTGATCGGATTTGCAGGCGATACTATCTTCCAGGCACTAATTGTGGCTTTTTGTCGTAGTTGTCGTGGTTTATGCGGTCCTCTTCATGAACTGGGATACCAAGGATACGCCGTTTGATGGAGTCAGTGATGACATTGTTTTCTGTGTCACTTCCTGTCGAGCTCGTTCGTGCTAACTTTTTAATTGACAGATCCGAGAGGCCGTGTTCTCGGGGGTCAAATCTGTGTTCTCGAGTCCGCCGCCCCCTGGCCCAGTCAAGCGAGCAAATGATGGCACCGTGGCAGGTTCTGAGAAGTAGTGTAGGTTTGCGATACCAGGCACTGGCGCCAGTTGATAATGTAGTGAATTGTGGCGCAAGCCGTGCCGCGTGACCTACAAAAACCCACGATTTCCGTTCGAGAGACTATTGATTGTTTGTGAATGGCTAGGTAGTCAACTCGCTACGTGAGTATCAGAAATCAATATACGTGTCAGAGGTTCCGGACCCAAAAACCTCGAGTCTTGGAAGCAAGATTCGCAACAAATATCAACTCAATCTTCATATCTGTCATGCGTCGTAGCTCATGATGAGGTGTTCTCGCATAAAGAGCGGATCCTCGAAGGGCAAGACAGGACACATCAATGCTTGTGACACAACCAGCCTTGTGCGGTTGATCGTATCAAGAATCTGCTATGCTACACATGCTGGCCCTGTCCCTTGCTGCAATTTCAGTCGATTCTGGTGGCCTGCCAAAAAGATGCAGGACATTGATAAATGATGCAGGTTTGTCTAACGCCGGGAATGCCAACGCCTCGAATCTCAAGAAGAATCCCCGAGACAATGAAAACGATGAGTAGATGATCTCGCCTAAAATAGACGGAAAAAACAATGTAGAGCATGCCAATGGGGGAAAAAAATCAATACGGTCCCTGCAAGAAGATAGACTCGATAACCGAAAGCCCAGGAACGCCAAGTCATGACACGTTAAGAAGAAACCCAAAAACGGGCTCTCACGAAGAGGAAGGAGGAAAGAACAAGAGGAGAAGGATAAGAACGCGAGGAGCATTTACCATGAAAGTAATCGCGAAACGGGTGGGAATTCAGAGCCAACGTGCAAGCTCACTGGATGGCGTTAATGGGCCCAGGGGCTGAGAGATGCGGGAGTCGGAAAAGTCAAGTGCCAGATTCAAATTCAGCTGTGGTGGTTTGTCGTCAAGAAGACCTTTCTTTGGGCTCCCCGGTGCAGCCTTCTTAGGTGATTTGGCTGGCGATGAAGGTTCCGTACGAGGTGGGCCTTCTCGTACTACCAGGTATGGCCAGCCATCTTCCAAGGCGGCTGCAACCCAAGTACGAAGACATTCGTGAACGGCAGAATAGAACTTTTCCTTGCACGTGCGCAAACTGCCTCCCATGACCTTTTCGAATCCCGAGGCTCGAAGCTCAGAGCGAAGCTGGTTCCGATCTTCTCTCGTGGGCAAATAAGCAATCAAGCCATTGAGGAGATCTAGATGGGCAGCAAGATAATTTGTGGCATCCCACTCGACACCTCCCACGTAAGGCGCAGCAGGCACTGGTGGACGAGGGCTGGGGAAGTGACGCTCTTGATAGGAACGATCATCGCGCGAGCTCTTCGTCTCCGTATGCGGATCGTCCGATGAAGAAGTTGCTTTGGGAAGAGGAATCACATTGAGGTGATGAAGGAAAATCCAGAAAACTTCCTTCGTCACATTGGTGACTTCTTTGCACCATATTCGGTATGGGCGAGCTTGATAAATGTTCGCGATGAATGAGACAGGCTGGCTCTCATCTTCGGGGGATGGATCCCGAAGGTAGGCAAGAATCCTCTTCGCCCGCTGAGACGAGGTTTCATGTGGATGAGGAGCAGCGAGTTGGGTCAAGAGTAGGTTGATGATGATACCCCGTGTAGTGAATTCGCTAGGACCCTTCTTTTCATCGTCGAATAGCATCTTGAGCAAAGCAGGAAACAGCTCGCTCTCAATGCGCTCCAAGTGGGCTAGTGCAATAGAAGTGGTGCAGAGGGCCTTGAGACACAGCAGTGCCTCGTGCAAGAGAGTATCCTCATGGTCCTCCCTAGAAAGAACATGGTCAGAGTGAGGGGATTTTTTGTAGAGGTAGAGGTGAACTGTACATACCTCCACTCCATCTTCATGATTCGGTAGATCAACTGGACAATCTCGTCCATACCTCCCTCTGCGATAAACCCATTCACCCAGCTAACGGTTTCGTTCCGCAAAAGAAGCCGCAGCTTGTGCAGCTTGCCAACCTCGACCATCTCCGGCTTCTGGATTTCCCTCAAATAATGTACGAAGTCGGAAGGATCAGCAGCCGTGTCGACCACAGCCGCGTCGGCCAGCGAAGCGGTAGAAACAGCTCCACCAAGCGTGGTGTAGACCCCCACGGGCTGTGAGAGGTCCACAGATCTTGGTCGATGAGAAGATCCGCTTTCTGGCCGGGCCTTCTTACCTGGTGATGAGGAACCTCGGCCAAATGTAAAGCCACGGCTCCGAGAGCGGGACCGCGAGCCCTTTCGGTCTTGAGTATCTTTATCTTCTTTGCCTCTTCCGCGTCGACTGTCAGATGCACCAGCACTCAGAGGAGTGCCGTGGTCGGTGCGGTCTTTCTGAATGAAGTCCGCCTTGATGTTGGTGTCCAAGGACCGCATTTTGTCTCGCATATTGTGGGGGATGTTGCGTGCATCCTGTAATCGTTGTCAGTGAAATTGACGACAAAACTTGTACCACTTCGAGAAAATTCCTCACCAAAAGCTTCTCGAACTCGCTTTCCAAGTCCTTGGAACTGAAATGCTTCGGAACATCGCCATCGCGTTCCTTGCCATTAAACACCGAAATCGCGGCTTGTACCCGGGAGAGTCTCTTAGTGTTTGTCTGTTCCTTTGGGGGGATTGCTGGTGATGCCGAGACTGACATCTTTTGAATTTTGTCAAATCCCTGACTCTTCAGTGACGCATTGTCTCGTCCATTACTGGCATCGCTGCCACCCGAAGGCATTCGCTGCGGCCCCCGGTCATCCTTGACTTGTTGGTTGCCGGAATAAACACCTGATTCCGGACGTGGCTTTGGATTGCCCTGCCTGGTGAGAGACGGTTGCTGATAGTCACAAAAGTTACGCTGTTGAGCTGGGTTATACGGTTTGGGCGTGTAAAGAGAGACTTCATCGGCGACACTGCGACGTTTGTCAGCGCCGCCAGAATTGTGTCGCTCCTCGCTCCTCGCGGCTCCATATGCTGCGGGCTCTGGCTGCCAAACAGGCGAGGGCATGTTGTCGACCAGCTCTACCGGGCTTCGGTTCTCCTTGTCCCGGCCCTGTTGAGCAGCCTCTGTCTTGCGGCCACGGTGAGACCGCTTGAGGATGGCCGATAGACTGGTGGAAGACTTGGTCTTTTTCGGCTCTGAATCAGCAGGCTCCGTGGGCGGACTGTCGTGTGGCTTACTGTCCTTTCGATCCATATAATTCCGCAGAGACTTGAGTGACACGGCGCTTTTCGTTTTCTTGTGAAGCGACCGCTTATTCTCTTTAGTTGCCGACTTTGTCGACGGCGGATAGTTGTCTCGGCCGTCGCGATTCGGCACTATCTCTGCCAAGGGAAGATGGCCCGAGGGCACATCGTTCTTGTCAGCCCATGGGAAAGGGATTGTGCCGGATGGTTTGCTGTTCTTGTATTGTGGAGGAATAGCATCGTCTGCAGACTGGTTTCGTTTGTGCGGTTTTGACATTATTGCACGGAAGACCGAGGATCTGGCGGGGGCGCTGTCGGCGTCGTCGAAAATCTGAGGTCCGATGTGATTTGAATCCATTGTCTTTCTGGTTGATCAACAACTGTGGGCCTGTTAGTGGTCTGGGCAACGTCATGACACGGGTAGGGGCAGCATTGCACTCACAAGGCTGCTGACGGAAACTTTTTTTTCTTGCTCAAACGCAAACACAAACGCCAGACAAAATAGAAAATCAATTGCTAGTAATGCCAGTAATGCCAGTATTGTCGCTATTGAAGTCGACTTCAGTGCAGAGACCTGTAAGCCTGGCTGGCCGCAGTTGACTTCACATCCAACTCGAGTCAAAAAGGGCGAGGACACGCAGACGCAAGGCAAGATCAGCAGTTGGAGCGAACTTGAGTTTCAAGATGGAGCGCAGAAGCCGGGGGGGGAGGCGACCGAGAAGATGATATGAAAGCCAGAATCGGGGTCGCGCGCATAATCTTGGAGGAGCCAGACTCCACCTCAAGACCGGGACAACAGCTAGCCTCGGTGGGTGATCGTCTCCTCAGTGTCTATCGGGGGGTTGGCTGGATCAATCGGAGAGGAGTAAACAACGTATGGATTAGGCGGTTGCGAGGGGCAACGCAGCGGAGATGGCGGAGCTGATGGTCAACGTGGACTCAATGACGAGACTTTGTCGAATCGAGACCCATCACATCTGCCATCTAAGGGGTCATATTCAGCAGTTGACGCATGAGCTTAGTTGCTTTCTTTCCGGGGTATTTGGTCTCCTTATTCGTCACCGTGGTTCACTAAAGATGGCAGGTGAAGGAGTTGTGCTAGAACGGGGTCTATCTCCGGTGGTGCCTGGGCAGTTCTCTCGAGTCTCCACTAGAGGCGGCTTCAGAGTCGAGTCACTCTTCATGCCTGCATTGACTACTTGATCCGAATTTTGCGTGCCACTGGATGAAGATAGAAGATGGCCTTCGTCGCCGTCTTCAACTTGAAAGTACTCACCTCATGAGTGAAATATGCTTCAAGTGGTCCTTTCAGAGAGACAGAATGCAATGTTGCGCGCCATTACTTCAGCTCAAAATACTGTGAGTGTGCACTGTGCAGTGTCTGTTGTGCACTACCAGGACCATCCATGCCAGCAGTAATGCTGGCATCGATTTGCAAAGGAATCCAACCGTCAAACTTTCGTATTCAATTTCCAGCTGCCTGAGCCGTGTAGAGGTCTGCTCGTATATATCGTCCATCGTGGTGGTAAAGATGATTACTGCAGATTAGCGCTGACTAGGTATCTGTTGAAACCCTGGCAGCCTACTGTGGATGTACTACTCGTAACTCGACTCGTATCTGGCAGGCGGGTATTGACTCCGTCGACCGACACGATCTCCCAGGTGAATCTCCAGAAATCTGTACATCCTGCCTAGTGATCAGTGATCCGAGTCTCTGAAACCTAGCTCAGGGAAGAAGCCAGCAAGAGCCACTTTGGGCATGACATCAACAGCGCAGATCTCTGGAATCCTTAAATAATCCCACTACGATGGTAGTCTAGTGGCGGATGCTTATCTCTGCACGCTAATCACTGCAGAAAACACGATGTTCGTGTTGGGCATCGACACTTCCCTACAAGTCAGCAGACCTCTTCATCTGTTTATTTTCTCGTGACTTGAGGGCAGAATAGCATGCAGGGCCCAAACGAGCCCTTCTGATCACTCAATACTTCCCCAGATGGTTTTCTATGCGGGGTCACCCATTCCATCCCACCTGAAGTTTCTCCCTTACTGCATCCATCGAACCGGCGGATCGCTTGGCATACTCGACCGACTATTGCCCTTTCCTTCCAAGCGGCCGAGCCTGGGATGGCCTCTCTGTGAAGTGACGTCTGTTAAACTCTTCGAGACGTGTCCCGTAAGGTATCTGCCTCAAGGCTTTGCCCGCAAGCTTTGATGATTTCGCCGGGTCTGGCAGGACTGGGCCCAAGGTCCACAAAAATTGCCGCTTGCGACACGCCCCTCCTCAACGTGCCGGGGGACGACCATGGCAATCGACTCCGGTCTGCACACAGTGCACAGTGCAGGACCCGCCGGGGGAAGTGCTTCAAGAGACACATGGTCCATCCTAGCGCTTCTACCTTAGGGCGCCTTTGTTACGTACACAATTCGCGAATTTCAAGCTCGTGGCCAGAGACCGGACGACCCAGATTGCGCACACCAATTGGCCGCGGTACCTTCTCATTCATAGGCATCAAGAATCTCGGGCAGACCCGGACCTCCGGCAGTACCCACAAGGTTCTCAAAGGTCAATCTTACGCTCAAACAGCGTTGGTCGGCGATTTGGTCGCGATAATACAAGACTCCATATAATTGCATCACCAACCCGGGGTGAACGGACCTTGGGAACGCTGTACAGAAAGCAGTCCGCCGCCCCAGTTGCAATCAAAATGAATTGCCCCTCCAGAACTGATGATACACTTGCCAATCCGAGCTGGAATCAGAGTCCACCTCGCTTCAGCCCAGATATTACGACTCGCAATGACTTCAATGGTCTAGCCAACACCCGGGTTCACCACAAGCATGCCAAGGGTGCAGGGACAATATCCGGCGACGACACAATGGCCATAGAATCACGATCGCAGAGCCTGGACAATCCAAGTCCCGGAAATGAAAAGGAACCAAAGGGCGAAGTGACCGCAGCGACCTCAGGGTGTCCAGCACCCTCGAGGACCTGCGGCCCGCCTCGCCGTTACTTCTCTACTTCTTCATTTGTGGCCTCTGCGCAGCACTGCGCTCGCAGTCTGGTCAAATTCGGCCGTTTCGTAGGGCCTGGGTTTCTCATTGCCGTGGCGTACATCGACCCAGGAAATTATTCGACGGACGTTGCCGCCGGCGCACGGTTCAGATATGCTCTACTATTCATCGTGCTGCTGTCCAATCTGTTTGCAGTTTTCCTTCAGTCCCTGTGTATCAAGCTCGGTTCGGTGACAGGACTGAATTTGGCAGAGAACTATCGGGAGCACTTGCCAAGATGGATGGTCGTTATACTATATGTGATGGCCGAAGGGGCGATCATTGCCACTGATGTTGCAGAGGTAAGAACCTTGCTGAAAGTCAAGTACCACGGCTCTCACCTCCAAGAAAAACCGTATACTGATACGAGTCTAGGTGGTTGGATCGGCTATCGCTTTGAACTTACTTCTACATATTCCACTTGTCGCAGGCTGCGCGATCACCCTTGCCGACGTCTTTTTCCTGCTCTTGTTCTGGCGGCCCAACGGGTCAATGGTGGGCCTACGCATGTTCGAGTTTTTCGTCATGGCGCTGGTCTTGGGCGTGGTGATCTGTTTCTGCATTCAATTGTCTCTCATCAAAGGTCAACCTGTAGGGGAGGTCTTCCGGGGCTATCTTCCTTCCTCAGCTATCGTGACATCGGATGGGTGAGTAGGACCAGCCATTCACTGGCCTCGTCAAGCACTTCAAGAAGGACACGATACTGATACCTCTCTACAGACTGTACCAGAGTTGCGGTATTCTGGGCGCTACCGTGATGCCGCATTCCCTATTCTTGGGTAGCGGTGTCGTTCAATCTCGTCTGAAAGAGTTTGATGTAACGGCTGGTTATGTTCAGTCAACCGTGGCCCTGGGAAGTACCGATGGCAAAGTTGAATACCGGCCTAGTATCCACGCAATTCGCGGTTGCATGAAATATTCGATCATTGAGTTGGCCTTGTCTTTGTTCACCTTCGCCCTGTTCGTCAACAGCGCCATTCTCATTGTCGCGGGTGCCTCTCTCTATGATATACCGGGCAGTACCAGTGCCGATCTGTTTGGGATCCACGAGCTTCTCACCAGCTCAATCTCCAAAGCAGCTGGCTTGGTTTTCGCCTTAGCCTTGCTGCTCTCAGGAATTTCCGCGGGCATCGTCTGCACCATGGCCGGCCAGATGGTGAGCGAAGGCATGTTGAATTGGTCCGTGCGTCCGTGGATTCGCAGACTCATCACCCGCACGATCAGCATCATTCCTAGTATCATCATTGCAGCGGCTGTCGGGAAAGAAGGTCTTGATAAGACTCTGAACGCTAGTCAAGTCTGTCTCAGCGTGATCCTTCCTTTTGTGTCCGCTCCGCTCATCTGGTTCACGTGTTTTAGCAAATACATGAATGTGGCAACTGAGCAGGCGACAGAGGGCGAGGGAACTGTACAAGTCGACCAGATCAGTATGCGCAATCACTGGGTGACTTCGATCGTCGCCGTCCTTGTGTGGTTGCTGATTGTGGTGATGAACGTGGCATTGCTGGTTCTGGTAGGAATGGGCAAGGCCTAGTTTTGACTCAGTGCTGCCTGAGCGACGCTCAGCCATGCAGACTTCCAAGACACAGCATTTGACTGATTCCTTCTGCGCTAGTCGCAATGGTGAGGGACAGAAGTGACGAGATCAATGTACCTCGATCTCACTTCAGGGGGGTCTTTCTAGTCTTACGAGCGGTATCCTTTTGGTAGATCCAGGCGCTCCAGCAAAGGTGTTCACATTGATATCGACATGGCCGATGTCGAAGCTAGCACTTCAGCCGCAACAATATATGGACGTCTACTCGTTTTCATGACGAAGCCAGTGCCTAAGTATTGCAAATTCTCATTCGGCGAGACTACCTCCCAAATTACGTCTTCCGTAGCCTGATTAAGTCCCAGATAGGTAGGTAGGTGTTTCTCATAGTGATGTCAATCTACAGAGTTGAGCGTTGGTGACAAATCTTTTCATGTTGCTTTGCCCAAACACTACAAGTAACAAATCCTCCACATTCAGAGACTGTGTGGTATCGAATAGACTCTCTTCTTCAATAAGTTTCATACAGTGAGGCAAGATGCGCATTAGCCAATTCCACCCGCCGCCTCCTTGACCTTGGCCTGCTCTGGCGGCTCGTCGATGAATTGCGGAGGCGCAACCTCGTCTTGCAAGAAACTGGGGACTGCATCGGCGCCCATCTCAGTCTCAAACAAGGACTCTTCACCCAAGGCCTCTAGCTCTGCATCCAGGTCGGCTTCATCCACCTCTTCCGGCAGATCGTACGCTCGAGAGATACTCTCCTGAATCTCGTTTCCAACCTCCATCAGATCGGCCATCTCATCCTGCATCTGTTCGATCTTGTCAATGTCCACCTTGCCGTATTGCTTCTTCAGCTCCTTGGTGGTGGTCTTCATGGCGTCGACAGTCGTCATCACGTTCTTCAGGTTGTCTTGCATCATGCCGGCTTGTTCCATGTTCCACGATTGCTGGGATAGCTGATCGCGCTGGGCTTCGTACTGTTTCCGACGCTGGAGGACTTTGAGGGCCTTTTGGCGAATGGCGTTCTTGCCTGGGCCGTCGCGCATCTTGGAGAGTTTCGCCTGGTAGGCGGAGAGCTCCGAGTTGAGCGCACTGAGCTTCACATCGATGCTGGCGACGCGGTCGTCAACCTGGTCGCATGTTAGCTCGAGTCAGCTCTTTTGACGTTTGGTTCCCGTTACTGAGAAAGCGAAAGTCTGACCTTTGAGATCGCGCCATCGAGCGTAGGCTTGGGAGCCGTGCTCTTTGTCCCGAACAGACGATTCATGGTGATCGATGGCCGGTTGAAGAAAGGAGGCCCGAAGATGGGGTGACCCCGCAGGCCACAGAGTACAGCCTGTACTTTCCGTGACTTGATCAGACGCTGGAAGCGACGAATATTATTGAAAATAGGTAGAGAAAAGACAGCTTCGAGGCTGCAAGGCTGTTGCGCAACAGATATGACACGTTAAAGTCGAAGACTCCGGATCTCGTCGCCCAATATCCGACTCGTTGTTGGTATGGCCTGAATGCGATAATGCGGAGCGCCCGACGTCAGTGGGTGCTATTTTGGCCTGAGGCTCCAATTCTTCAACCGACCTGGACTTTGGGACAGTAACTGAGTAGAGGAGTAAGTAGTTAGACCTGATAGACTTGAGTTAGGCACCGGAATCAGTAGGTATGTAGTCCTCCACCTCTGTTCTGTTGTTGACGCTTCAACGATTGTTCCCCCTCGGTTTATACTGTTGACCAACCCGACGCCGAAAATGGCTCTCCTCTGCACTCCAAGCCAGGGCCCTTTCCTTCTCGCCCAGCCTTGTCGAGCGGCTATTCCATATACAACAGGGCCACCTGAACTACCTCCTAACTGCCGCGCTACTTTGAACCTCGACCGAAACGGGTGTACCCTGGCTGCAAATCTGCGTGGTGGTCCCTTGCTGCATACATGGTGGATGCCCTTGACTGTTCCATGAGCCTTTCCAACGTTACTGTCTGAGGACGTGATCTACCAAGTCATGTTCCCCTTGAGACGAGATGACTAGGGGTCGTGAGAACAGCACGGCCACTCAAGACTTTTAATCAGCGGGTCACTCTGACTATGGGACACACATGCAGACTGTCAACAGTGATTTTGACTGCCCTTGGAAGTCATTCACTAGTAGCTCAGGAGGCCAGATCACACTTTCTACGTGCAAATGTCGAATCTGACAGGTGATCACTCAAATGTCGGAGTCGAAGGCATGATCAGGAACGGTTGCCGTCTTGTCGAACCTTGCTGGTGACTTGGAAATTCCATGCTGTACTGGAGGTAGACCGATACCCCTTCGCCAGGTGGACAGTTTTAAAATCTAGTACCCGTTCACCACGGCGCTCCTGACCCCTTCAAAACATAGTGAGAAGAAACACAGTGGCGGATTCAAAGATGCTGGAGAGGTGGCCTGGACCGAGGTTGGGGCGACAGTGGGAAAATCGGGTAGATATGAGGTGCCTCGGACGAGAAATATACTCCTAAATAGCTTAGTCGTAGTCTGAGGGCGCATACTCCAGGCAGGATCAACAATTGTGGAATGATCGATCACAATAGTATGTGCTCTTGTGCTTTCAAACTTTCAATCTCTAGGTAAAGTCTCCATCCCTTAAGTGGTATCATCAACTGGACTGCTGGCCAAGGGAAGGCACTTGGAGGTAGTACTAAAGTACTAACACTCCCTGGTCGGGGGTTCCAAGGGTTTTAATCTGCATGGATCATGGAAAGCATAAGTGCATCCCATCGAACATTACGGAGTAGTTAATCGATTGTTCCAACCAACTACGCAAATCATTAGAATACGTACTCTACACTCTGTGACTCTACGGAGAAGCAGGCGAGACAGCCAGTACCCACTTGATTCATGCGAGGCAATGAACTACTTATGAATACCTAGTAAGATTGTCTTCGATGCCCGGATTGACCCAAAGATAGTGCCAGGGCAGCAGAAGAGGGGGGGGGGGGGGACCTCTAACCAAAGTACCTCTGTGTATAAGCGTAACTCAAGTGCGATCCGAAGCCGAGTCGATGACCGGTAATTACACCTTCTGCCTGCGGTCTTTGGCTGATTCCTGGAGTCTTTTCCTTTTCTTCCTCCTGACCAAGATCCGTAAGCATCATTCTCGCTTCTCCAAGTCACTCAACTCCCCGGGTGTTGATCACTCTCCAGCTTGCGCGTGGCTCCTCGATGGACCAGCGCTGATTCCTGCATTCCCGCCCGCAAGTCGGCAATCTCCCAACTCTTCTCTTCTTCCCACCACAACTACCACCCACATCCACCCTCGGGAGGCCCTCAATTTCCCGCGCTCCTTCGTCTCGTCGCTCTTTGATCTGTGAAGGTATGTATCGATCACCTGGGGGTTTGGCCTTCCTCCATGTCGGTTTGCGTCGCGGCTTGGCCCCTCCAGGGGATCCGGTCTTGCGGAGGAGGGAGGGGGAATTCATTCTCTCATCAACGTCAAATGCAAAACCGAATGGCGGTTCAATCACAATCCGTACTCCGTTCAGGTGGTCGATGATCAACCGTCGACGAGCCATGCTGACTTGTGTCCTTTCTCCCCCCCCTCATAGCGCCGGGTTCGCTTCGGCCTAGATTCCGACCGAGATCGATCTTTGCTCGAGCAGGCGCCCGCAATCAACCAGCCCTCCCGACCCCACTGAACCCTCACCTCAACGCATCCCACGTGTGTGTGTGTGGAACGAAGTACCGTTCAATCGCCCTGCTGGCGGGACTCATAGACACTTTTCTTCACCCTCTTCGATCCACCGAGTGGTTTTTGCTGCTTTAGAAAGGGCTTTCACCTTCGCAAAGCCCGAGATCTTTGCCTGCTTGATCGCTCAAAGTTGACCGGAATCTGCTATCCCATGAATCGTGCCTTTCAGCAACAAAGTTCATCATGTTCTGGCGGTTTGGGGGATATGCGAGTATCTCCACCATTGATACCCTGCTCGACAAACCCGATGTTGCTCTCGAGGACCTGCTAGATGAGCCGGAAATCATCCAGGAATTGAAACAGCATAACACAAAACTCATTGAATTTCTGCGCGAGGATCATGTCCTGAAACGACTTATGGACCATGTCATTGCACCAAGCCTGGTGAATGACGATGATGATGACGATGATGAGGGAGACGAAGATGAAAAACACGATAACGATCCCCATGCGAAAAACGACAGCGAGGCGTCCGCCGATACCGCCGCCGTGCCGGCAGAGCAGACGGACAGTGAGGATAAGGACCACAAGACGGAAAAGGCCGTCGATCCGCTCAAAAGTGTGCTGGATCCGGAAGACCTGGAAAAGGTCGAGAAGGCTCGATTGAAGCATGCTTACATAGCCTGCGAGGTCCTGTCCTCGGAAACGTGGTCCATCCTGGAATCGATCATGGCCAACCCGGCCTATCTGCGTGATTTTTGGGGATTTGTACGAAGGCCCGCCCCACTTGATTCACTTCAGGCCAGTTATTTTACCAAAGTGAACGAAACACTTCTCGACAAGAAGACGGAGGAGATGCTCGAATTTTTGAAATCCATGGATGGCATTGTGGCGGCGCTGCTTCAGCACGTTGACAATCCGATGGTGATGGATCTCTTGTTGAAGATTATCAGCTTGGAGAAAGCGGAAGGAGGTCAAGGAACTGTGGATTGGCTGCAATCGCAGGACCTGATTCCTCAACTATTGTCCTTCTTGTCCCCAGAGCAACCGGGCTCCGTGCAGACATCTGCTGGTGACTTTCTCAAAGCGATCATCACCATCTCGGCCAACGCGACCCCAAATGATCAGTCTTGTATTGGACCCAACAGCCTCACCCGTCAGCTTGTGTCGCCTGAACGTGTGCAGCAGTTGATCAATGCGATGTTGAAGGGCGGAAACCCTCTAACGGTAGGTGTCGGCATCGTTATTGAGGTTATTCGCAAGAATAACTCGGACTATGACCCTGAGCAGACCGGCGGCCCCGAGTCGGTGCCGACGCCCTACGATCCCATTTATCTCGGGCATCTACTGCGCCTATTTGCCAAGCACATCCCTCAATTCATGGCGCTCATTCAGAGCTCTAAGCATGCAGTTTACGACGGTACCACAGTCAAGTCCGTTGAAAGAGGCCGTCTGAAATCTGCATGGGGCGCCAGCATCGAGCCTCTGGGTTTCGATCGTTTCAAGACCTGCGAGTTGATGGCTGAATTGCTGCACTGCAGTAATATGGGTCTTCTGAACGAGCCTGGTAGCGAGGACTACGTTCGTCAGCGAAATGAAGAGCGCGACAGATTGATCCGCGATGGTGTCTTTGGCCACAACCGTGATGAACAGTCGGGCATGGAATACAATGACACCACTGCCGATTTCACAAATGGTTCAACAATGAATACAGACTCCCTTGATGATGTTCACCCCAGAGCTGTTGAGGAGGAGGGATTCGAAAAGGTCGGAGCATCCGGGGACTCTGTTCCCGATGAGAAGTCAGAGCAAAAAGATTCCACCATATCGTCGGATCCGCAGAATCCTTCTGGAACGACCGGAGAGCCATGCGCAGAAACGGCTGAACCCAACACGACTGGATCGCCGTCCCCGCAGACTCCTACTACCGTGCTTAGTGATGAAATCAGCGATATCAAGCTGGATGAGCAAACCCCACAAACACAGGAATCACTCGCCGAAACACAGAAAGACGCTCAAGCTGGTGCAGCACAGACTACCGATGTGCCTGCACCATTGTTCGCCTCAAAAGAAGCAGAAGCCGAGGTCGCCGCGGCATCGAAAGACGTATCGGAGTCTCAGAAGAACGACGAGCCAGCAAAGGATGGCGGAGCCGAGGACTCAGTCGATCAGTACATTCAATACGACCTTGACGGGCGACCTGTTGTGGGAGACTTCTTAAAAATTATGTTTGTGGAAAATCAAGTGGTGCCCACCATTCTGGTAAGTTTATTCGAGCTTAACCCATTGACCCACGCCGACGCGCTTTCTCACATATCTTTTGCAGGGATTCTTCTTCCGATTCCCCTGGAATAATTTCCTTCACAACGTTGTGTATGACGTCGTACAACAGGTCTTCAACGGCCCAATGGAGCGTGGCTACAACCGTGCTCTTGCTATCAATGTGTTTGAGACTGGCAAGATCACCAACGCAATTATCGAAGGCCAGAAGCGAAGTGACGAGACCCAACGCGCAAAGCAAATCCGTCTCGGCTACATGGGTCACTTGACTCTTGTGGCGGAGGAAGTCGTCAAGTTCAGTGAGCGCCACCCGCCAGAGCTGCTCTCCCGATCTGTCATGGACGCTGTCTTGGATCCCGACTGGATCGAATATGTCGAGCAAAGCTTGTCCGAAACGAGAGAGCGCGATAATGCCATTCTTGGAGGTGTTCGACCGGACATGGCCGGTGGACACAGGCAAACCTCTGCGAACAACTCTACACCTAGCCAAGGATTTGGTGGCTCTTCTGCTCTCGCCGATGCCGGTTTGAACGGCGGAATCGGTGGCTCAACTTTTCAAGGGTTCGATGTCAATCAGGGCGGTGTTTCTGGCGGGGCATTCAGCGGAGGCGGTACTTCCTTATTGAGTGGATTTGCTAGCTCCAGCGATGACGAGGACGAGGAGATGGAAGACCACGAAGATCGTGATACTGGTAGTACCGACCATGGTGACACCGAGAATGTGCGTACCTTCCTGTTTAGTCACGAGGAGTGAGCGTTCTTTGGAACGACGATTGTTCCCCACTGTGTGTTTACTTCACCGCAAGACTCTTGCGCATCCGGGGGGGAGGGCTGGTCTGGGGGAGGCAACGGGAGTTCTGACCTGAGACGAGGAGGCTGTGCAATGACTGGCGTCGCACCGAACTTACCCCGACTCGATGACGACTCTTCAATGCACCTCCACCGGACTCTGCTTTTCCACTTGGTCTGTAGCATTCACTCTCATTGTCATATTCATAGGCCCCTGCCTCTCAACGCTTCCTATTGAACTTCTTACCTTTATTGATCCCCAGTCATCACCGCGCATGTCTCAACTTACATGCTTTGTGTTTTATGCTAACCAGTGATATTCCCAGGTATCTGAAAATTCGTCAAGCCAGCCAATTCCCATTCTTCCACCGCCTCCTGCCCCGCTGAGCATGGGTCCATCCAGAGCCCGTCGTCAACTTGCAGCACGTCTTGCGGCCCACAAGCAGCAATCTAATGACAATGACGAAGGTTCGGCGGACGACCACGCACAGCAGGACGCTGATGAATGGTCCACCAACCCCTTCATCATTGCAGGAATTGACGACGATGCTGAAGGTAGCCATTCGGCATTCCCTGGTACCGACTTTGCTTCTACCCATGATTCAAACTTCCATTCCACCTTCCCAGACACTGTGTTTAGTCCACCGGATTCATTTTCTCCTAATTCATCCGAGGAGGAAGGTGATGGCCGTGGTGAAGGTGTTCGACGACGCGTCCGTGTCCCCCTCGAAGTCGAGGACGATGACGAAGAAATGGGCGAAATGATTGGACCCAACGCGGGCGGGATGGACTCTGACGAAGAGGATGAGGCCATTATCAATGAGAGTCTTGGGTATTCCAATCTTCCTGGTCAGATGAGATATAGTGGCTTCTTCCAGTCGCCGGGCTCTGGTTCCCACTACGACGACGACCAGGACAGCAGTGATGGTGAGGATGAAGGCCTCGTGGAAATTCTCGTTCCTGGCCGCAAACCTTCCACCTCCTAGTGTTTGAAAATTACCTTCTCATTCATGTCTGATTCCCCTTCCGCGTCATGTCTTCGTCTATTTCCTGCGTTCCTCTTTTGCAAGTGCTATCTCATCCCTTTTTCGATTACATTGACAATCATATACCGCGAGGAATGATTTTTCTATTTCTTTCAAGGGCCGAAATCGTCATCTCATTGCTCCTGCTGTGCTGGCGGGCGTTTTACTCGCCATCGAATTTCAATGGGTTCTACTTATACTTTGCCTCGGGCTTACCAACAAGTGGGATGGCTGTCATCATGGTTTGACCCGGTACATGACACTGTCTATATGAGGTTGACCCCTTCACCGAGCTGAAGAATAGTTGTCAAGTTCTGGTTCTGCTTCTGTGTCCTCGTTTCTTTGCTCTTCCTTTCACCGATCTTCATCAAAGCTTTTGCGTGGGTCATCATCACAACCATCATCCGGGAGCGTTTTGTTGAGAGGAGTTGATGTCGTGTACGATATTTGAGTTCGAAATGATGTTCTAAGCGGCTTGAAGTGCATCTTCCTAGCATGAAGACTCCATTGGATCACCTTGTCAAGTAGTACGAGCATGACGGACGGGAGCGATGTTAGGTTATGGTTCAGCATGGTCCAACTCTCTTACGATCACAATTTGCGTCGGATAGTTCAATGTGGAATGCGATCTCTGCCTTTAATGTCAGGCGTTATCAGATCGTTGCCTGATGCCCGCTGCACCCGTTAGAACGTCATCCTAAGCAGCATTCGGGCACGACTAGTATATACTGCATTTCAAGCTGCAACAGTATTCCCATTATTCAAGGTTGCCAAGTATTGCAGTGGCCGATGACCCAGGTATACGGAATGATTATACAGAGGAAAATACCTGGCCCGCCTCACATGCGAGGGAAAGGAAGTCGTGAGTCGTGACCTCGTGGACAAACACTACTACAAAAGTACCGGGGGCTTGGAGTGTCGATATGTTCCCCACTGAAGAGGCTGCAGTGACTTCTAGGAAAATAAAAGTGGGCCCCATCTGAGGGTCAACGGCCCCGCCAAAATCTTCAATGAGCTATATCGGTACGACCCTATATCCTTGCTCAGGCTCAGATTCACCATCTGTGACGATCAGATATAGAAATCAATCTATCGGCCATTCGTTGGTGGTGACAGACACTCTGAGGCCTCCAGAATGGTTTCATCTGCGGAGTAAGTGTATTGTTACCCTTCGCTCATTCTGGCGCTGAGGCTCTCAGCAGCAGCGCCATCCATGACTAAGGCAATTTGACGACCCTAAGTAAGCCTGTACTGACGAGATATAGCAGGCAAGGATCCGGGCACTCCTTGGAAGCGCATACCGAGCTTGTTAATTGGATTCTCAGTCAAGGTGGCTCGCTCAATGATTGTGTGCGTGTTGCGCAAGACGCCTCGCGCGGGGTCCACATCCAAGTCAAGGCCGACTGGCCTCATCCCATCAGCCCGGAGACCAGGGTGCTGAGTGCCCCGATGGGAGTGACAATGTCATACTTCAATGCCATCGGATTCCAATCGTCACAGATATCCTTTTCTCGACATGGCGTGGAGCTACCACAGGCGTTTATTGACTCGGTGGCTGTTGAGGAGACCACTACCTTTTTCCTCATGGGTCAATATCTGCGTGGAGCTGAGGGCTTTTGGTACCCTTATTTGAGAACGTTACCACAGCCGGGAGACCTGACTACGCCACTGTTCTTCGGGGAAGAGGATGTGGACTGGATTCAGGGCACTGGTATTCCAGAAGCGTCCGTGCAACGGTATGAGATTTGGGATGAGAGGTATGAGCAGTGCATGTCGAAACTAGAGGAGGCCGGATTTGACGGCCTTGAAGACTATACATGGTGAGTGGCTACCCTAAAGTCAGGATTGAACACTTTCGGGTGTCCGCCATCTGACTGTGGCGAACAGGGACCTGTATCTTTGGGCTTCAACCATCATCTCTTCGCGGGCATTCTCTCCTAAAGTTCTCTCCAGTGTTATGGAAGCTTCAAAGGTCGGAGAAGATACTGGGGTTTCTGTGCTCTTGCCACTCATCGACCTTCCCAATCACCGTCCGCTCGCGAAAGTGGAATGGCGTGCAGGCACGTCGGATGTCGGGATGGTCGTGCTGGAGGAAATAGGGCCTGGTCAAGAGATCTCTAATAACTATGGTCCTCGTAACAATGAACAACGTGGGTCATACGAGTCTGTTGATAGAACAGCGACGCGAAAGCTAATGCATAACAGTGCTGATGAACTACGGATTCTGTCTTCCGAACAACCCGACCGACTACCGCGTCATTAAGCTGGGAGTGAAGCCAGATAGTCATCTGAGTCGAGCCAAGAGTCGTCAAATTGAGATGTTCCCCGATATGTCGAACAACAAAGAAGATCATTACTACATCTTCAGTGTCTACTACCCACTGCTTGGACCGAACACGGCCATGGAGCATTCTGTCTTCTCGCCTGCGCTGTTCAACTCACTAATGATTATGCACGCCAATGATCGTGAACGCAAGCAGATCGAAATATCTGAATCGTCCATGTCAATTCCATCGGCCTATGGAAACGGACACAGCATGCTGGCAGCACTATCACAAATTTGCTTTGAATTGATCTCACATATTATGATGCTGCAAGCTAGTGCCCCTGAACGTCAGCGCCAACCCGAGAACTTGAAGCAAACCTTCGCCCAGATTTATCGAGACAGCCTTCTGACACTCGACAAGGCTGCCCTCATCGTCGCAACATGGACACTTAAACGAGCCCGCGAACACCAGAAGGGTGAGACGTGGGAAGACGTGAAAACGATGTTGAATGAACACCTTGCCCAAGTTTCAGAAGGCCATTTCTCCCCGGAGACCTTGTCCAGAGTACGTGTCCGCATCTTGGAGCGCGAATCCCTACTCAAGCGCAATGGAGAACTGTTCCGCCTGGGCGAATTATTCAGTCTACTGCCTGTCGACATGCAAGCGCCAGGTCGCGACTGGTTCAACAACATTCTCGCACAAGCCAGTCAATCCGTACCTGCCTTGCAGACGAGTCCCCAGGCATTGTTTTCTATAGTCGTTGCATTACTTGTCGCAACTGGGCGGTCACAACAAGCACGACCACATCTGCCTGCGCGCTTAACGCAGTGGGTGGACTTTCTGGTGGAGCAGTACCCGGTATCTGAGGTCATTGTTGAAGAGAGTGAATTACTCAGTCAGCTCAACAACTTCGCCGATACTGACAATGCTTATTCGATCGCAAGCCAGGTCGGTGTGGATTGGTTGTCTGATGTTGGTGAATGGATGAATTCAAAGTGGTTGACATGGGCGATGAATGTGGCTGACTCGGAAATGGTGTTGATTCCTCATGAACCATTGCAGATCTTGGCCGCCGAGAACCCAGGCCTTCCAAAGCTCGGGTGTCTGTATGTGCCACAAATCTAGATATAGTTTACTCGATCTGGTGATCAGATCTCAGATGTTCAAATATCGACGAATGACAGAAGACGGTACCCAGTGGGGTGGCGATACAGAGAAGTGCAGTAGAATGGAAACGACGCCACACGCAAGTCTGGCATACCTAGCGAATGCCTTTGATTTTGGCGATGTATTGAATTGATAGTGTAAGTGAGCAGTGGCCCAAGTGGAGTAGATGGACGAATCCTTGTAAGACGCTTGAACCTCTTACTATGTCTCGGGACAGTTACAAGTCGCCTGGCGACTTGTAAAATGTTCAAACAAGCCATTGATCTAGTCGCATTCTGCAAAGTTGAAACACACTGCAATCGAGGTCCTTCCCAAAGGGGAAGTTGCGTCATGAAGAATCCGTCGATGATCGAGTCCGATCGCTGACTCAGCCGCTTGCATGCTTTACAATCACGTGACATGTCTCCAATCAGCGCCCTCGAAATGGCGGATCGTTCAGCAGGCGCAAGAATTGCCGTGAGCTTCCCCTTCTCTCTACTCAGAGACCCGATTGCATCTCTCAACGACACAACTACAACCCGCCATCATGTTGTCTCGAGCGGCGGCTCCCTCTTCCTCCACCTTCGCGTCGATCTCGAGCCGTTCCCTCCGCGCCCAGGGAGCGGCAACCCGCGCGTTCGCTACTGTGCAGGAGGCTCCTCCAGTCCGACACCATGGCGGGCTCCGGGACCAGGATCGCATCTTCACCAACTTGTACGGACACCACGCCCCGGATCTCAAGTCGTCTATGAAGTATGGTGGTGATTGGCACCGAACAAAGGATATCGTCCTCAAGGGTGACGATTGGGTGCGTGCTTGCCATATTCCACCAACGTGCCGGATTCGGTCGGCCAAGTGTACCGAGGCGTACTGACGATTGCTCTTTCCTCTTGAATAGCTCATCTCCGAAATCAAGGCTTCTGGCTTGCGTGGTCGTGGTGGTGCTGGTTTCCCCTCGGGTCTAAAATACGTAAGTAGGACTTGAACAAGCTCGGTCCGTTTCGAGCGACCCATATGCGGGCAGGTCCTCGGTCTGTCAAATCACAGGCTAATTGAGTGTTTCCCCTTCAATACAGTCATTCATGAACACCAAGGACTGGGACAAGGACCCTCGGCCCCGCTATCTGGTCATCAACGCTGATGAGGGTGAGCCCGGTACTTGCAAGGATCGCGAGATCATGCGCAAGGATCCCCACAAGCTAGTTGAAGGTTGCTTGGTTGTTGGTCGGGCTATGAATGCCAATGCCGCTTACATCTACATTCGTGGTGAATTCTACCACGAGGCTACCGTCCTGCAGCAGGCCATCAACGACGCCTACGCTGCTGGTCTTATCGGGAAGAACGCATGCGGTAGTGGCTACGACTTCGACGTTTACATCCACCGTGGAATGGGCGCCTACATTTGCGGCGAGGAGACTTCGCTCATTGAGTCTATCGAGGGCAAGGCTGGCAAGCCTCGCCTGAAGCCCCCATTCCCAGCTGCCGTTGGTCTCTTCGGTTGCCCCAGCACCGTGACCAACGTCGAGACTGTCGCTGTTGTGCCCACTATCATGCGCCGCGGTGCCAGCTGGTTCTCGTCCTTCGGCCGTGAGCGTAATGCCGGTACCAAGCTTTTCTGTATCTCTGGTCACGTCAACAATCCCGTCACTGTCGAGGAGGAGATGTCCATTCCTCTGCGTGAACTGATCGAGAAGCACTGCGGTGGTGTCCGTGGTGGCTGGGACAACCTCTTGGCTGTAATTCCTGGAGGTTCTTCCACGCCCGTTATTCCCAAGTCTGTTGCTGACGACCAGCTGATGGACTTTGACGCCTTGAAGGACTCTCAGTCCGGTCTGGGTACCGCTGCTGTCATCGTCATGGACAAGTCTACTGATATTGTTCGTGCCATTTCTCGTCTTTCCACATTCTACAAGCACGAGTCATGTGGTCAATGTACCCCATGTCGTGAGGGCAGCAAGTGGACCATGCAGATCATGCAGCGCATGGAGACTGGTAACGCCCGTGAGCGTGAGATCGACATGCTGCAGGAGCTCACCAAGCAGGTCGAGGGACACACCATCTGTGCCCTAGGTGAAGCCTTCGCTTGGCCCATCCAAGGCCTGATCCGCCACTTCCGTCCGGAGCTTGAGGCTCGCATTCGCCAGTACGAGAAGGAGGTTGGCGGAACACCCTTCGCCGGTGGCTGGAAGCCTTCAGCGCGCGCCGAGGGCAAGTTGATCTCCCCAGGCATGTAATTATTCAATTAAAGAAAACGAAAGCAAGCCCATCTACTACCTTCACACGTCTTCTTCCACATCCACCCTCCCTCATCACACCTCGTGTTTCCTCAAAACCCGATGCAGAAATGGATCCGGTATCCCCCTTGAAATGAGCTAGATCTTCTCCACTACTCTTGATCTCGATGTCCAGCAAGTTCATTATCTTGTCTTTTATTTTTCCTACAGACTTGTCTTCCCTTTCAATCCTATTATCCTGTCGCGTCTAAGTCGATTTTCACATGTATAGTCGCTAGCAAATCCATCTTTGTTTTATTTTGTATTCTGATCGGTCAGGGTGTATATACTTACATGCAATGAACTGAAATCGGAAGTCGCCTGCTTCTCTAATTCTTGTAATATACCTAGATGTAGACCGGGTCGACTCCTAGATTCTTCAGTGTTTACATTCTCTTCGCGTTCTCTCTAATAAATTCAGCATCCCGTCGGCGGACTTGACATACTCGAAGTATAAGTAGGTAGAGGTACGTTACGCGCGCAAGCCGTGCAGTTGAACCTAGGCCCCTGTTCACTTTCAACCAACATAGATCTGGAATTTCATATTCGCAGGCATCCTCGCAAAATTTCTTGCCTCGGGAGATTGACCCCCGCTAATCCATCGATCGACCTGTTTAATGGGGTAAAGCCTGCCCTGTGAGCTCGCCGAGCAAGCATTTCCTGATGGGGCATGCATTGAATTGAGCCTTGAGAGCTGCGGTGGCTGTAAGGTTGCAATCAATGGATATGAGATAAGGCATATCGTCTTTCTTAGTAGAGCATGCACATTTTGGCACGAGAATGTTCATTGTCTGACTCATAACGAAGTGACTCTTTGAGAGATGTGCCTGAAGCGTTGATTGATTGGATGACTGCGCGCAAGAATAAAATACAAATCATATCGGGCTTAGGAGGCGTGATAGTGAAGGAAAAGAGAAGGGCAAAAAAGGGCATGTAATGGGCTCGTGTAAGAAAGTGTACATACTGACAGGGGGAAGTAGAGAAACGTGTCACAGTGCATATCTGCGGGGGAGATGGATTAAGAAAAAGACATGTCAGCGCTCGCGACCACTACCCTCCTTCGATCCCTGGTTTGATCATTTCCAGTCCGCGTTGTAGCCAAGAAGGGCGATGACAGGATAGTTTGATGAGATTTGCTTTTTTTCGTCATTTTCGTCGTTTTGGTCCTTTGTCTTCCTTAATGGCTTCAGATCGTTTTCGTGCAATTTGGCTTCGCTTACTGGCCGCCAGCCATGATGATGCCGTAATAGCGTCTACTCATCTCGGCGGTCTGCAGCACACGGGCGTCCCCGTTGAGAGGAAGGCCAAGGATGGCTGAGGATTCCACAGACTAAAATCAAGAATGTCAGTATGAAGTCGCATATAAGACCGAGAGAGACGATAGAAAGAAAACGTACGTGAACATCTTCGTGAGTGATCCACCCAGCAACAGCGCGGCTCATCTCTTTAAGAGCCACACTTCTCTCCCATCCCTGTGAGTCATTTGCGTGACGAGTACGCTCGCTCATGTCGACCAGGGCATTGACCAGTCGGCTCAGGCGAGTCGGGTCTCGGCGGCCACGGGGCGCAGTAGCTAACCGCAGGAAGTCCTCATAGATACCGCCTCCGGAGGACCAACCTCGCATCTTGCGCTCGGGCCCATCACCGAATCCAGAAAGCAAACGCTCGAGTGTTTGATAATCGCGTGAAATAACAGCAGTGGGGCCAACCACACTGCAGAATGTGGCGTGCGCATCGTTCCAGTGCTTGCCTCGGATCAAACAATCAACCTCGACGATAGCGTCCCCGCGATCGCGAGCATGGAGAGCCTTAGCGAGCCAGATCCAGGCCTCTGGAACTTGGAGTCTAGAGGTAAGATCGGTCCATACCGAGTTAGGAGCCGATCCATCTGCACTGGAAGGATCGGGAAGGATAGAGCCACAGCGTGCCAAGGTGTCCTGAACGGCGCGTTTGCGGTCGTCGGCGCGCGAGAGATGGAGAAGGACGAAAATAGCAGCACTAAGCTCGCCTCTAGCAAGGAGCTCAGACGCATAGTCCCAAGTCAAGCGATCAACCTTATTCTGATCAACTTGAAGGGCGTCACTTTGACCGATCGCAGCCACCAGTACATGGTGAAGCTGAAATGAGAGGCGATTCGAAAGACGATCGCCAGAGATTGATTCTGGCAACAAGGCCGCAGGGAGCTGGATGGGAGTGATTTTACTATTATCGCTCAGTTTCGTGGCCGAGTAGGCCTTCAGAAGTAGCCACAAGGGAGATTCACGGCCAAGGGTATCCGAACCAGGCTGCAAGGCTGCTTTATCACTAGCATGGTGAGAAGGAAAAGGGAACGCGGGCTCGAGCCCCGTGTCGAGGTCATCAAGGAATTTGGCTACCGCAGCCTCAACTGGCTCATCCTCGGTGATTCCGTACCATAGGCGAAGACCGAAAGCCTGGAACCAATCAAGCTCAAACCGATCGGTCAAGGAGAAAGTGGTAGCCCGATCTTCGAGTGCACCTCCCGATCTACCTTCGCTCCGCAAACCATTACCGGCAACAAGCTCATAAAGGGCACGGACGGATTCGTTGATTTCCGATAGAACATTGTTTTGACGCCAAACATCAATTTGATTCGCAATGTCGGATCTCGACGTGGCGTCACGACCAATCTGCGCAACGACAGTGGCCAGATGCAAGTTGTGGCTGTCGATGAGAGTCTTGCATGCCTCATCAATACGGTGAGAGCAAAGCAAACGAACCGCACGTTCCTCCGGTGAGCGGATAGAATCAAGAAGGTGGGCATGGCGATCGCGAACAATAGACTCCCACAGGCGTGTCAATCGGTCTTTTTTGATCCTGTCAGTGAACTTTGTTCGCATCTTTGGAGGCACACCGGCCGAAATGTCATCCTCAATATCGTCATTGAACAGGATATTAGCAAGTTGCCAAACCAGCGACTCCTCATTTGGAGATGCAGAGAGCGCAAATTGGCGAAGATCAGGCTTGGGCAGGCGCACAAGCGGAGTATTGTCAACACGCTGAACGGTAGATTGCTGCTTCTGGGCATCGAGTAACTTGTCGGATGACTGTGAGAAGCGAATTAGCATTGGAACGTTCACATATAGAATTTCTGGAAAACATACTTTCTCAGAGGAAACAAATTGCAAGACAGCGACGTCTCGTCCTTCGCTGAAGACGGAAAACCGCTCTTTCCATCGGTTATTGCTCTCTGACAATGATCCTGTCACGTCGTTTCTGGCGCAGATGATGGAATCCATGGTGCCCCAGCGAGGCTTGAATGAAGCATGAAATGCCACGTCGCTCTCGTTCATCTGTGCAGTGTCACCGGCGAAAGTTTTAGGTTGCTTGTTGTAAGGCCACTGTACGAGAAAACATAAATTTTAGTAGAGATTCTCAAATTCAAACAACTATCTGCAGGGGAGAATCCAAGCTAAATACAAAAACTTGAGTAAGGCTGGAGCTGGAGCACAGGGAAGTTCCGTAACCATAATTAATCAAAAGAATGTAAAATGACAAACAAGAGCAGTTGAGGAGGGTGCATAGACATGCAAAGATCACGAACAAAGTAGGGGGGAAGTTCGAACCTCGAAGCCCTTGGGCTGTTGTTTTGACACCTTCTGCGTGCCTGTCAGATTTTGCTTTCGCGGCTGCTGCTGAAAAAGCGAATTCATCAAGTCGATGCTATTGGCAAAGCCTTTCTTCGGCGAGGCGTTAAATTGCGCGGTTGGAGACTCTTTGTTCAACAAAGGTCGATCGGTGAATGCATTTGCTTGCATCTCACGCAAAGCGTCACGATTCTGTTTTCGTGGACTGATCGTACGCTGAAGCTGTTCCGCCCAGTCTCCGCTCAAGTCGAGGCGTGGCTTGCTTGGGGTACCAAATGGCTTCAAAATGGGGTGAGTTGAGTTCATGTCACTGTCAGTGCTTTGAACATCATCGTGCTCCACGGTGCGACGAAGATCAGGAAAGGACCCCGCCATGTCCATCGCCTGATCCTCGTCAGATCCAACTGTCGAGTCGCCAGATTGCTGGCTTTCGGTGACAAAGTCGTCATCCTGCTCAATAGTCGAACCCGCGGAGCCTTCCTCTAAAAAAGACTCCGACTCGTACTCGGAGTCCATTTCCTCGTCTTCCAGCTGCAAGGCATTGTTTGCAAAGGAACCGGGCACGAGCTTGCGCTTCTTGAAATCGAAGGTGTCATCATCGATTCCAGCCATTGACCCCACGAAAGATTCATCGATGGAGAGAGTCGCAGACTGCTCGAAACTCTGAGGGTGATGATCAACGGCCTTGGAAGTGCGATTGTCATCTGGACCTGCGCCCAAGGTGCTCCGTCCAGGGATTTCATCTTCGTCCTCGTCATAATCAAGACCGTAGGTGGTGAAATGTGGGACATTGAAGATCCAGGTGCCAGTGTCAGTTTCATAGTCAACAAACTCTGTGTCTGTCACCTTACGAAGACGGTCAACGTGCTTCTCGAAGAGTGGGCCGCTAGTGATGGGCAAAGGGTTCTTGCGATCACGTCCGCGAGGCCATGAGTTTTCAATTCGCAGAGTCGAAGGAACATTCAGCCCCTTGCCCATCGGCGGCTTGACATTCTCATCAGGGTAGACTGTGATCTTGCGAACTCCGATATCAACAATGCCATCAAAAATGTTGTCAAGATCAACGGTCGTCAGGTCCACCGCACCGTTGAAGGTCACCTGACCACAATTCTGACGACCGACGGTGAAATTAACAACCTTCTTCAATTGATCCCGGGTCATCTTCGCAAGTTCAGAATGAGAAGGGGACATCCAGTAGTCACCAGGCTGAGGGTCACCACCAGGGATAAAGGAAAGACGCTTGACGGAAGCACCGTTTGATGCAGACTCAGGCTTTTCGGGCACTATTGCAAGATCGTGCCGAGTCGACTCCATCTCTGGTCGCTCAGAGTCTCGATCAATTCCGACAAGACTGCCACTCTTACGAGTAGAGCGAAGGAAACCAAGTTCCTCAGCTGTAGGCTCGGGGCTCTTAGAATCGACAAAGACAACCTCGCCGCCAGCCGGCGCAGAATCAAAGCTGACCTTTTTCTTGAGTTTATCCGCGGAATGCTGGTCATCTCCATTGGTGACGGGAGCAGCTGACGGTGTCACCGAGCGTGAGAACAGATCATTTCTCAATGAACGATCAATAGTAAGGCGCTTCAACGTTCCAGTCTGGCTGCGAGAGCCGGTTGGCAAGAGGGCCCCTGGAGAAAGAACGCTATCTTCTTCGGGAAGGAATGACTTGCGTAAGTTGCTGGTTGAGTAGCTCTTGCTGAAACTACGACCCAGGCTGCCGCTGATACTGTTGCGAAGGCTGCCTGCAGCACTGCTGCCCAAAAGGCTGCTACCCAAGCCAGAGCTTGAAGAGCCCAGGGTACTAGAAGGCGAGCCATATGTCGAATAAGAGAACCCGTACCCTTGGCGTTTAGGAGGAGTGATCAGCCGATTGGCAGCACTTGGGGTGATCTTGTGTACTGGCAGGGGTGTGCGCTGCTTTTGCTTCATGCTTGATGCAAGCGGTGTGGCAAGAGGTCCAGGTGACGATACTACAGGACTCGGTAAGCCGGAGAAGATGGATTGGTTACCATACGGGTTGTTGTCGAGCAGAGAGGCCTGGAAGCTGCCCGGCACAGGTTGCTGTGGCTGCTGCTGCGCAGGCTGAGATGCACCAAAGAAGCCGGACCCCGCAGGCTGTTGTTGCTGACCTTGAGTGGGCCCGAAGAGCGAAGAGCCAGCATTCTGATTAGTAGTCTGGTTTCCAAAGAGGCCACCGCCGGTCGAGGCCGTAGAGTTGGAGAATAGACCACCGGGCTTGGCCTGCTGAGTCTGCGTGCTAGCAAACAAGCCACCGGTATTCTGCTGGGTCGGGTTCGTTCCAAATCCAGAGCCAAATGCACCGCCTGTCGATGCTCCAGCATTGGAAGTGCCGAAAATTGAACCCGTGGGTTTTTGCTGGTTCTGTGTATTACCAAAGATTCCACCGCCACTGGCAGGCTGCTGGTTTTGGTTGTTGCCGAAAATAGAAGACGTGCTTTGTCCCTGCTGGGCCTGGCCGGCACCAAATATGGAACCGCTTGCGCCGGTGTTTGTTTGGGGAGCATTGTTGCTGAACAGTCCGCCTGAAGGGGTGGACTGTTGTTGAGTATTGGTACCGAATCCTCCGGTGTTATTAGCAAAGAGGCCTGTCGCAGGCTTTTGGGCCTGATTTTGAGTGTTGCCGAAGCCTCCGAAACCAGATGTACCGGTCTGCTGTTGCTGAGCACCTCCAAATGGCGATGCTGTAGCAGTCGTTGCGCCGAAGGGAGTGGCAGCCGAGGTTGTCTGTGTTGCGCCAAATCCGCTACCGAACCCAGAGGTTGTTGCACCCGCGCCGAATGGCTTATTTTGTTGCTGGTTATTGGTAAATAGTGAGCTGCCGGTGTTAGCACCAAAGCCACCCGTTGCGCCTGTATTTGCGCCAAAGCCACCAGTCGTGTTGCTGCTATTGAACAAAGAGTTGCCGGTCTGCGCGGGAGCCGCCGTGTTGGTGTTGAACAAGGAAGTGGCGGGCTTATTGGCACCAAACAGAGAGTTGCCACCGGTAGTACCAGCACCGAAACCACCAGTTGTCTGAGTAGCGCCGAATCCGCTAGGAGCAGAAGTAGCGGCTGAGCCACCAAAAGTACCACCAAAACCAGTAGATGCTTGTTGACCTCCGAACCCAGTTGACGATCCAAACGCAGGCGCACCAAAACCGCCTGGCTGGCCACTTGCATTCCCAAAGCGGCGACCTTGTTGATAGTCGGCAAGTCTCAGTTCCTCAAAACTGAACTTGCTGTAGGGCTGCATGAAACTGATGCTCTGGTAGTGGTTTGTAGCATTGGAGCTTTGGTCCTTTTCAGTAAAGGCGCTGAAGGGGGTGCCACCGGTGCCCTCACATGTCTGCGAGCCCTGGAACGCAGTTCCAGTACCGCCGAAGCCTGTGCTAGTAGCACCGGCTCCAAATCCAGTGGTGCCGGAAGAGCCAAATCCCGTGCCGGCGGTGTTCGAAGCACCAAATCCGGTAGCCGGTTTGTTGGCGCCAAAGAGACCAGTGTTGGTATTGGCACTGCCGCCGAAGCTAGGAGTCGTAGTGGGAGTAGTTCCAAATCCAGTACCAGTTCCAAATCCCGAGCCAGTATTCGGGGTAGTGCTACCGAATAGAGTTGAGCCGGTGTTCGTGTTCGTGCCGAAGCCGCCCGGGCGAGTGTTCTGCGCGCCACCGAAAGCAGACGTGCTCTGAGTATTAGAGCCGAAACCTGTGGTCGTAAAAAGAAGAGTCAGTAAAGCGTCTAGAGCATCAATCCATGCGCAAGTAATCAAAAAGCAGCAGGCCAACTCGTAAGTGGGATCCATATAGTCTGAGCTTGCGGTGACGTCTCAGGGGCCATGACAACTCAAATCTCCAGCGTTGGTGAAATTTTGGGTCCGCCAAAACAGCTCGATTGTGGTCGCTTGGATGACAAAGGTCCGTTGTGCATCCGATGGCAACGTTCAAGGGCCACAAAGCGGCATTCAAGAAGGGGCGCTCGCGCACGATGGGAAGATTTCAAGACGTAGTCCAAGAGGTCGCAAAGTCGAGCCACCGTGAGCACGTACCTGAGTTAGTGCCGGCGCCAAAGCCACTCGAAGTGTTCCCAAAAAGACCGCCTCCGGTGTTTCCAGTGGTAGCGCCACCGAACGCGGAGGGAGTTGACCCAAAGCCTAAATGACGGAGTTGGATCGAGTGTCAGAGAAGTGGTCTAAAAACACCATCCTCCTGTGCCTTTACTATTGTCGCAACCGTGCAGAACGCCGTCGATGGTCGCCAGAAACTTTCCATCGAACAAAGTACATTGTGTGCGGGTTACTGAAGCGTAACTCTCGCGATGGGTCGTTGTCACGGTTTGAAGCATGGGACCGTTCCTCCTGAGTGGCTCGATGGGGCTGTCGTTCCGGAAGGCCAGTCCACGCCTGGATAGTAACAAGATTGGCAGTCGCGCGAATCCCGAGACAAGTGCACGACTGAAGAGAAAAAAATCGAATAGGGTAAAACGAGGCGCAACTCAAAGTCACCTACCTGTGCCGTTATTCGCGGCTCCAAAGCCAGTACCTGTGCCAAAGCCAGAGCTCTGGTTGGTCTGTCCAAATCCAGATCCCCCTCCTCCAAAGAAAGCCATCGTTTTGGTGGAAGCCAAGAACTCAAGCTTGCATAGAGAGAAAACTATCCCAGATGATCAAGTTTCAAGGTAAACGAGTCCGATGGCGCAGCGAAAGAAAGTGGTTGTCGCGTGAAAGAGGAATTTGGGAAGAGAAGATGGACGCGCCAGAAAAAGAGGTAGGTGAGGCCAAGGTCAGGCCTTGGAAGTTTGCCAGCTCAGGCTGCTGTGCTTACCTCATCACATCAAGGTCGGGTGGGGCCCGCCCGGGCTGTCTAAATGTACACGTGACTCATACGCCCAGCTGGAGGTCCAGCCAATGAGACCGACCTGACCTACATGGGCCACTAAGTTTCCTTTACTTTCAATCGCTGGTTCTACTTTTCTACCCACTGACCGTTTCGAAGCACATAATGCAACGTTTCGCTCAAACGGCTTTATCTAGAATCGTGAAAGCGGTCAAACCAACGCATGCAGGAAGGGCAATGGCCTAAACCGGCGAGTTCGAAACACGTGATCGTGTTCTCGGTGGTTGCTGACCACGCATCAGTAGTTAGTTATACGGATCTGTGTGGTTCGATTATTCAGTAGTTGTCGCTCGTACGGGGAGAATGTTGAAGGCCTATATGAAACACGTCGATTCAAACCATACGATGTTTTCTTAAATTATTTATGGTGTGGAGAAGGGGAAAGGATCCAAAGTTGGCAAACGATTTTGGTATCTGGAGCAAAAACACAGTACTGTTCACATCACATACAGACGAGCTGACTCGGGAATCACGTATAGGAGAGCAAAGTGGGGTAATAAACAGAGTCCCAACCTCCGAATTCACAATTCATTTGGGGGGCTGCGATGAGGTATAAAGTAACACGCTCCCGTATTCCTCACGAATAGTAGGAAGTCGTAGAATCGTCATGTTCGTCGTGTTCGAGGGTTCAAACTTCTTTATTTAGCACGAGCGGCATGGACAGTTGCAATGATTTTATCCACGACACCGGGATCAGACAACTGGAAATTTGGTTAGCCTCTGGCCTAGGACATGAAGGGAACTTTTAACACTCACAGTTGAGGTGTCGCCAAGACTGTCCTCCTCGCCACTGAGAATCTTGCGCAAAATGCGGCGCATAATCTTTCCACTGCGGGTCTTGGGAAGATCTTCAATCACGAAGGTGGCCTTAGGAGCTGCAAAAGGTCCGATCGACTTGCGGACTTGCATAATCAGATCTTTGCGAACCTGGTCCGTAGTTTCATTGCCCTCTTTGAGAGCAACAAAGGCATTGACAGCCTGGCCAGTGAGCTCGTCGGCGATACCAACGACGGCAGCCTCGGCAACCATAGCTGAGTGAGGAGTCAATCATCCTGTTCACAGAGATTGAAGGGGAGAACACTTACGGTGCTCGAGTAGGGCTGCCTCAATCTCGGCTGTAGACAGACGATGGCCAGAGACGTTGACTACGTCGTCAACGCGGCCACGAATCCAGTAGTATCCTTCATGATCACGACCGGCACCATCTCCAGTGAACTAAGTATCGTTAGACCGATCGAGTAGCAGACCTGCGAGAAACTATGGAGAACCCCCGGGCCGGGGAGTGGGGGGGTGGGATTTGGGGGGTTTCTTACGTAGTATCCTTTGTAAACATTGAGGTAGGTGTCCATGTAGCGTTTGTGAGCTCCCCAAACAGTGCGAGCCATGCTAGGCCAAGGCTGCTTGAAAGCCAGCACGCCCTCGACGTCATTTCCAGTAATTTCTTCACCAGAGACCGGATCGATGATGGCGGGCTCAATACCGAAGAACGGCAGAGAGGCACTGCCGGGCTTGGTTGGGGTGATACCACCTAAGGGTGTAATCACGTTCGAACCTGTCTCGGTTTGCCAGTATGTCTGGTTGTGTCAGTATTCGTCTGCAAGACCTCGGGCATCGATCGGAAGACGAAGAGCAAAGAGCTGGAACTTACGTCACAGATATGAGCCTCCTCTTTGCCGACCGATTCGAAGTACCACTTCCACACCTCAGCAGCGATGGGTTCACCAACGGAACCCAGAATGCGCAGCGACTTCATCTTGTGATGAATGTGTTCGTCACCCGCGCGCTTCAAGAGACGGAGCGCAGTAGGCGCGACGTAGAATTGGGTCACGTCGTACTTGTCGATGACATCCCAGTAGCGAGAGAAGTTGGGGTAAGCGGGAGTACTCTCGAACACCACCGTAGCACAGCCAAGCAGTAGAGGAGCATACACGACGTAGGTGTGTCCCGTAATCCAGCCAACATCACCGCCACAGAAGTAGCGGTCGTCGTCGTGAATGTCAAAGACATACTTCCCGGTCATGGCTGCACCAAGCAAATACCCGGCAGTCGTGTGCATCACACCCTTGGGTTTACCGGTCGAGCCAGAGGTATACAGCAGGAATAAGGGGTCCTCCGAGTTCATGACCTCGGGAGCCAAGTAGTTGGGATACTTCTCAACTTCCTCGTGCCACCACAGATCGCGGCCCTGAGTCCAAGGCACCTCGGTGCCAGTGCGCTTGTAGACCAAACAGGTGGTAACATCAGGACACTGTTTCAGAGCCTCATCTACAATGCGCTTGGTGCCAATCACCTTTCCGCCACGCTTACCCTCGTCAGTCGTGATGACGACCTTGGACTGGGCATCGATGACACGGTCACGCAATGAGTCGGAGGAGAAACCAGCAAACACCACAGAGTGAACAGCGCCGATACGAGCACAGGCTAGCAGAGCAACGACAGCCTCGGGGATCATGGGCAGATAGATGGCTACGGTGTCACCCTTCTTCACGCCACTCTGCTTCAGCACCCAGGCTACGCGAGAGACCTCGCGAAGCAGTTCCCCGTAAGTGATGGTACGACCTTCATTAGGTTCATCGGCCTCGTAGATGATGGCGACCTTGTCCGGGTTCTTCAATGCGTGGCGATCCACACAATTATAGGAAGCGTTTAGCTGGCCTTCCACGAACCAGGCGTTGTCACCGTTCTCGAAGGAGCCGAAATGTGTGGTCTGGAAGTCTCGATCAAACGTGAGAAGCTCGCGAGCCATGCGAGCCCAGAAAATGTCGGGGCTCTTGATAGATTCCTCGTACAGCTTCTTGTACTCGTCGAGGTCTTTAAGGTGGGTTCCAGTTGGGTGCTTGTCATGGAATACTTTTGGGACATGGAAGGTGTCGACCTCGTGGGCCTCGAGCACCTATACGTTTGAAAAAGAAGGACAGTCGGTATCAGCAGGAGCTCCACAGGTTATTTGGTATATGGCTCAACCGTCGCAATCAGACAATCCGTTCATGTGCTCCACACTTACCACCGATGGCTTGCGGTCGTCCGACATTGCTCAGGAATTGAACGAGCAGAATTTCAAAAGGACAGACGAGGAGAAACGCTCGAAACAGTCGAGATCGATTAGATCAACAGTGGATCTGTTCGAGGGACCAAAAACAGGTGCGTTAAAAATCATTGCTGGAGCGGGGTTGCGGGATGATCAAGCTCCCATCGCGCAGAGAGGGGGAGATGGAACAACAAGCCAGTGGGGGGATCGAAGGGCCACTTACAGTACCTGTCACCCAGCAGACTCAAATGCGCCCGAGTGGAAGGTGAACTTCGGAAGCTATCAAGAGATGGAAAGGAGAAAGGTGGAAGAAGAAGGACAAGGGGGAGAAAGAACTGAAGAGAGGAGAATTTCACACCGAAGACTGGTCTACGTCTCCGGCGACGGATTGGGAGGAATTAAATAAGGAAGGCTATTCTTCCCGCTCTCTTGCCTGTTATGGATTCGGAAGCTGCTCGGCATGGAGGAGACACCTCGCGGGCGGGTCTGAGGGACTTTTACTGTTATGCGTACGAGAAGGTAATTTACAATACGACCCGCCCACGGTAATGTGATCGTATGAGAGGGTCGGACTCGGAGTCCATTTACTCTATTTACAATACGCCGAGAAACGCAGCCTCTAGTAGAACTAGATGGACTTTCGGAAGCCCTGTCGTCTTCCGTTGTGGCACTAGGTACTCTTCTATAAGTATAAAGTAGCGTGTTGACGACTGATTCCAAATGGACTCGGTATGCAGATGGAACTTAAAAGTAAAGGTGTAAGTCATACAGAAGTAACAGTACTATGATACTATGATACTGAAATCTGGGCTCGGTGATATGGAAGGGTTCAAAGAGGATAGATTGCAGTAGTGGTCCATAATCGCATTCACTTATGTACAATTGTACATACCCATAGGTATTGATGTGGTCTGATTCCATTGAAGATGAAGGGACATGATTTGGGTACTGTATCGGGTATCCAATTGTAATGTACTGTCCTGTATGTATCTGCGGCCCCGATTGGACTTTGGAGTGTGGACTCACTTGAGCTCAGCTACAGTTAAGTAGCTCTCCCGTGACCCCTCTCCCCCACTCCCGTATCCGCTGCCCCTCACCTAATGTCTTGTGGTGAGCTTTCAAGTTGAGATGCAATGGAGGGTTTGTAGTTTCAGCCTCCCAGCAACGCATCCGATCAAATTTATTGACCGCATGGCTTGTAGCTTTTTTAAGGCTCTCCTCAACACCATCTACTCTTTACTGTGAAATTTCAAGGTGGCTATTATGCACTGGTAGCGCGATTGTCACGAAATAAATTCGCCTTAGATGCTTCCAATGAACTCCAAGGAAGTGGTGACCGACAGGGAATACCAAGGTCAGGTAGGCTGATACTTTTTCATGGCTGGATCGCTATGCGGAGGACCTGACTCGATTCATCACTCGTCAAGTCTATAGTATATCAGAATGTCGAGTTGGCAAGCAACAAAATGAAGGTTGTCTGACGCTAGTAAACACCTCGTCAGTGATTCCAGCGTCCACATTTATACCTCTCTTCACTCTTGAGGTTCTGTGCCGTGTAGTCCGGCGAGAAGCTCTTCGCTTTCTGATTTCATCCTCGCCTAGGTACGAGTACCTTGCCTCGAGCCTGTATCTTCTAATCACCACTTGTAGTCTACATACTCAGAGAAGTAGTCTGGTAGTAGCAAGCAATGGGTGCCGCTGCCCAGTGCCTACCTAACTGCCTAAGGTTGCCATTGATGTACACTTGTACAGAATAGCGTCCACTATGTCCGAATCAACCTCCGTATCTCCTCATCAACTCTCATGTCACAGTATCAGCCTTGTGTATCGATGTACCTCGAAAGAACTCCTTATTGCAGGTCAGAAGTGCCCATGTACACAAGCAAGATTTCAGCCTGTCAAGCTTCGGCCATGGCCAAACACTGTCAAACTCAATATGAGATTTCAAGGCCGATACGCGGGGCTATCCGGTCCTGCGGGGATAAATGACGGTCCATCTTCCGGTGCTCCGTTGCTCCGGAGACACGTGACGGACTGTCACTCGGAACCCCCAGTTCTCCCCCTCCGCTTCTCCATTCTTCCATTGTTCCATCCATTCAAGCGCCAGCTTACTGCGAACGGCTCATCCGGGCTGTGGTTCGGATTGGCCGACCCCGAGTACCGCCTTCCTTTGTCCATCTTGGCATTGCGATCGGACCAGGTCAGAGGATAGGACCAACCCAGCAGCCTTTTGCGGTCCATGGACCCAGGTTCAGGTCATCACGCATGGAGTCAGTACCGTGAGCATGTCGATATGGCCTTGAAGACGACGACATGTTCAAGCGTGTAGTTCTCTCCTCGTCGTCTGGTTGCTCCTCTGATTGCTCAGCATCAGAGACTCGCGGACTCTCGGCAAAATTGACAAAATCTGCAGTGAACCAGAACAACCAAACTATCCACAAACCACGAAGAAATGGACGTTCAAAAAACACGGTCACGACTCACTGGGCCAAAAACCACAGTCTCCGTGGTTGAAAGAACGGAGCCTAGATCAAGCGGCGACCTCCCGCCCAATGTATTAAAGGCGACTTTAGCCGCTAGGCTTGGTAGCACTTCTGCCATCCTCCGTGAGTCCGTGGGGAACAAGATGCACTAATTCATGCACGATGCACGCTAGTTAGACAAGCGGTTGGTCTCGAGTCGAGGGATGAATTTATCACTGCCGCATCAGCGTCTGCTAGCGTGGTGGGTAGGCGGGCCAGAAGTCTATGCTGGCACTGAAAAGATAGTTAGCGCCAGGGGGTTCATGCTCAGTATTCAGTAATAATTGCTCCTTGTTTACCACACAGGGAAAGTGGGATGGAGGGGCATAACTTTTTTTCACCCACGAACGAAACATGGTGGTGTTATTTGATTCAGCATAATCTAGTAAGTAGTAGCTACCTAACTAGGTATACTTACTATATAGTTACTACGGCCCTCCCCAGACTGTGGCCACTGGCCACCACCCACACAGGTATCGGAGGTGTTTGTTCGCTTCATAGTTCACCACCACAGTTCGCACTCTCCCGTCTCCACAATCTACATTCATCAACAGCACTAGAAAAGTGTGCGTGCCTTGGGCCTGCGAATGAGCAGCAAGACAATTTAGCTCGCACATCACTATAGAAAATCTAGTCCGGTACTACCTGCTGTAGTTCACCTTCTAGACGGGGAATAATCCTTATCCACTGCCATTTCCCCAAGGGTCGGAAGTGATCCGGGTTGAAACGTACTTGGACTCGATGCACGGTAGTCCTGCATATGGCGTGCATCATCTCTTCTTTGTACTTTGTACTTTGTAGGCCATGCTGTGCTCACATGGACTTCCTCATATCCTTGAAGACATCAATACACTCAACAAGCATGGCGCTATCACGCGCCGGACCCGAACCCCTCAATCTCGGGGAAGATAGATGTTACTCAGCAGGTGCGAATTGGTATAGCTGAACCCAGAGGTCAAGCTGCGACGGTACGACCATCAAGTCACACTGACACCTCCGTGCGACCGTAGCACGCGCCATGCGAACCTCGTCCCGAAGATCAGTGGGGCTCTGCTGTCAAGAGAAGAGGGGAAGACCCAAACGGGTAAGATGGGAATCGATGGTTTCTTACATCCAGTACAGTACATTACAGTATTGTTGTCAACCCGTCAAACCATTGCTGCAGCCGAGTCTCCCCCGAGATTTCTTTCTTCCGGTTAAGTCAATGTCCTTGGCCCTTGAGCGTCAGAACTTTTTTCCCTTTCCATGGAGCATGATCCGGCTGGTCCCCGTATGTTTCGATTTGAGTCCTAGGACTAAATAATAAGACTATATCTTACTTACACTTAGGCTCATAAGTAAGACCAGGACCAACCTTGATTCATTTTCCCTATCAATTGTGTCTCGTCAGAGACACAACCACAATAGTTTAGGCTAACTTGTTTGGGACATGGGATATACGCTTAGGGGGCCCCATATAATTATTAGTTTTCTTTTTTTCCTCTAGGGGGAGAGGCGTTCTGCCATAGCGGTCTGCGAAGTACAAATCATGTGACTTATGGACCCTAGGTAGCCTTGGCTTTATGGCATCAATGCTAGCATGTGATTGACTAGACGCGACGGATCTGGCTGCGAATCTGGCTGCGAATCTGGCTGCGAATCTGGCTGCGTTGCTGGTGTAAATCTGGCTCGGTATTCACCGTGTATAGGATTCAGAATGTTGTTATGGCCTCTGATGAGGCACATTTTCAGTCCTTAGACCACTTTGGTCCTAGGACGGCTAGTAACTTAAACAATACCAGTCATTCGACTCAAAAAAGATGGTTTTGTTATTAAAGCCCTTCATGTTTGACTTGCTGGGGGAGCGGCGCAAGCATAGAAAACGTCCTTAGTGACACAATCTCCTTCTTCAGTCACGCCCCGTTTACATTCTCCTATGAAGTCAACAGCACTTCTCTATGCGCCGCTCGGTGTGCGCAAGTGACGACCTGTCATTCTTGGCTGTACGCTGCTTCGGGTCGCGAGTGTCAATTATATCGCCAGCAGCCGGTCTCCCAGTCCCACAACCCTCGTTCCATATCTGGAATGTGCGAGGAGCGGGCATTGGGGAGTATCTCAAACCCAGAAGAAACTTCCGCCCTTTCTGTCTCTGCTCCTCCTTCCTTCTCATCTTCCGTTCCGGCAATCCGTCAAGTCAGTTTTCATATTTCGACACTCCCAGCCCCCACAATCCTCTCTCCTTCCCTGTCATCGTCGCAATACTCCTCACATTAGACCCCTCGGCTGCTGCTCATGAGAGTACTAATGTTGCCCTACTGTTTTAAAACAGGTCGGTGAGCACAGGAGCAAGACGGGCTGAGCTATGAAGCGAGATTCAACTGGGTATCGTCATCCGCACCATATTCACCACCGCCATCGCCCCGCCTACTGAGGTTATAGTTGGAGGCCGGGGTCAAAGCACGGAAGAAGATATATCGTCTCTCAGACAAGACGAATCGTGATACCAGATTCGATGCTCTTCTCATGTGAGAACATGAGGACATCTCCTAGCTGCCAACTTCGGGCGACAGAACCAGGACTCATTGCGTCAATGACAAGTAAGTAAAAGACGACATGCCAACCCAGAGTACAGCCAGTGTCCCAGCAACCAGTATCCCCCTCCGCCCTCCCCCCCCCCAACCTGCCAGTCTTTGAAATCCGGCCTTCCCTGCAGCATCGGTTCTCAAGGCATACTTAAATAACACCAAAGCTTTCTGGGCTAGAGCTGGAGCCTGTCATGGGGAGCAATGTCGGAGAAGAAGTTCAAGACAACAGTTTCATTGATGAAGCCGTCGAGAACGGCGTCCAACATTCCGTTTGAACCGCTGTCGACCGTCACGGTGGGCAATCTATCGACAACCCAACCAATTTGCCTCATTCCATCCTCCAGCATCATATTAAGAAATATCTGATGGTGCAGATCAAGGATGGGCGGATGGGCGGATGGGCTGGATTATCTTGCGCCAAATAGCGTTCTACGACAATCGACTGTGCTAATCCCTTCTTCATAGGCGAGGTCTTTGTGACCTCCTTTCGCGATGAGCAGAAGCGACGACCACTCCAGATGGTTGGCTCCAGTGATCTTGGTACCGTCGCGGCAGAGATCTTCGCGAATGTGGCCGTATACAAGGATCGTGCTATTTCGTTGGCGGGGGGCGAGATAACCTTGTCAATTTGCGCGGATATTTCAGGCTCAGACGGGCATCGAAGCAGAAAAGAAATCTGATTGAGCATCTCCGATTTCTCGTCTGACTACCTACTACAGTTGCAACCACACGAGACCTTACCCTGACCGAGGACTAGATCTCAAAGCTTCCATGTATATTTCCAGACGAGAGGGCGTCCCACATACCATATCCATTCATTACCATCACTTGTGATCCTCACAATCAGACTCGCAATCGGTCTCACATCCCTCCGCATGATGGCGCAGACTGAGCAGCTCGCGGTCATCCAAGAATTCCGGCCAGCTCGCATACCAGTCTAAAAACTCCGGAATCGAGTCAAAGCGCGGCCTCCTTCCGTAGAGCACCTGCTGATCCAAGGTGATGTCCGGCTCGTGCTCCAGAAAAACCACGCGCCAACCCCACTCCCGGATCTTAGGGGCGTCTGGGATATCTTCATCCGCTGACTTCTTCACGTCTACATCCTCTTCGGGACGCTTCCGGCAGTAGAGGTACGCACTGTGCCATCTCGGATAATCCCCCACGTAGCCGGTGCCCATTATGACCCCTGCACGTACCTCGAGATCCGGATCCGGTCCGGCGGCGATATTGACCTTGTTGATCAGGTCCGAATCATCGCCCGACTCCAGCGACTCCTGTAGCCACGTACAATCCTTGCGCACTGACGTATGGTACTGGGCCCGCTGCTCCGCTGTGTCTATACAGGGTGGGCGTTCAAATCGGGCTTTTAGCAAATTGAGGCCGGCCGTGAAGGGAGCGATGCCTGAGTGGCGAAAGTCCAGATCCTCCACGTCATGCGTATACTTCACGAGATAACCGAGCTCTTCGCAACGCGGGATTGGCGTCTTTGAAGCGAAATCCGCGCCTTCAGCGGCCATCCACGCCTCCGCCTGCCGTTGGAAGACTTCTTCGAGGGTGTCGAGGAAGATCTCGCGAGCTTCCGGCGTACAAAGGCATGGCGGGTAAATCCCGTCTACGGCAAAGAGGGGACGGGGATCGTCTTCCAATAGCGCTGGTATGGCAGCTAATTCCCGCGTCTGCCGGAACTTGTTGCTCTTATAACGCGCATCGAGGTCCACGTAGCTAACCTCATCGTCGCGGCCGAGGACTTCAAAATGGCGCCACTGCTGCATTAGGCGGAGTCGGTCCCTCTCATCCGTGAGGCCGCGGGCGTCGATCTCGGAGATACGGTTCTGGACGAACTGTCGGTTAGCGGCTGCCATGCGCGTTCGAAATCGATCCACGGCCTGCCGCATAGTTTCATCGCCGTTGAGGTTCATCTGTCGACATGTTGGCTGATACGGGATTCCTCTTTGCGTAGGCTCGGTATGTTGTGACTAGACCTTGCTAACGAGCCGAGCGGGCCGGACCTCGACATGTCAGTCTCATTTGAACTCGACTTTACAAATATTCATACCTGGATCTTGGACATCGAATTTCCCTCTCTCGACAAAATCTTGCAAGTCTAGTCTCGAATAACGTCACGTTCTGAGTCAGCCTTGATGGGTGATGTCTGCCAGATCGAATGACCGTCCACGATCCACCTTTCCAGTGCGGGGAGAAAGGGCGTGACAGGGCGTGATCGGGCGTGAGGTATATATGTTATTACAGAGTACATAGTACATACTCCCTACAACAACGGGCAATTTACGGCATCTTGGAAGCTTCTCCTCGGTCTCGCGGCTCACTTCAGCTCAGCACCTGGACCACATGCCCCGACCCTTGAAGTGATGAGGGCAATCCGGACTTGCTCAATAATTAACTAGGAAATCTTACCTAGCCCGGCATCAATCTGCTTGATCCAAACGAATGTGAACATTGGCTGAAAACAATGAGCTCTAACGGGTCCATGTATATCAATGCCAACGCCGCGACAGAGCGCCTCGATGACATTGATACCTCTGCTATTAGAAACTTCCATCGAGCACTACCCAACTACGCTCCAACTCCCCTACTTGCTCTACCGGAACTAGCACACGAACTCGGCATTCGAGCTGTCTTCGTCAAAGATGAGAGCAACCGTTTTGGACTGCCCTCGTTCAAAGTTCTAGGCGCATCATGGGGCTGTTTTTGTGCGCTCACCCGCCATCTCGGTCTACCAGCTTCTGCAGATCTACTGGATGTCTCGGCGAAAGCAGTCTCCCGTAAGCTCAGCCTTGTTGCCGCAACCGAGGGCAATCATGGAAGAGCGGTCGCTTTTATGGCCCGCGTCCTGCGCATTCCTGCTAGGATCCATGTGCCCTATTCAATGAATGCACAGACGCGAGATCTTATCGCAAGTGAAGGAGCATTCATAGCACGTTCCCGCGGCGACTATGACGATGCCGTGAGTGAGGCATTTAGCCACGCCGAGGAGTCCTCCGGCGCCCTGTTCATTCAAGACACTGCTTTCGAGGGCTACACAGATGTTCCAAGGTGGATTGTACAGGGATATTCGACCATGCTGAAGGAGATTGACGAGCAACTTGCCCAAGTTGAGGTCGAGGCAGATCTCATGGTCTCTCCCGTGGGAGTTGGAAGTCTGGCTCACGCGGTTGTCCAGCACTGCAAATCAAGGAAGAAACCAGTCAGGGTCGCTACCGTCGAGCCGGATTCTGCGCCGTGTCTTCTGAGGAGTTTGCAAGCCGGCGCACCTGTCACAGTTAAAACGAATGACACCATCATGGACGGAATGAACTGCGGCACTGTATCCATGACTGCGTGGGCAGATCTCCATCGTCTTGTGGATGTCGCGGTCACCGTCTCTTCGTATGAGAGTCATGAGGCCGTCGACTTTCTTGCTGGTGAACACATTCTCACGGGGCCTTGTGGAGGTGCGTCATTGGCTGCATTGCGCCGCTTTCAAGCTCAGCCAAGTACGTCCTCGCTGCTCGGTGAGGCCTCCGTTGTTGTCCTTCTGAGTACTGAAGGCTCCCGCGAGTACATTGCGCCATCGAAGTAGGAGTGTATACGATACAAGCGCTGCATCCTTGAGAGAGAACCGACTATGCGCTTTCTTCTTGGAACAGTAAACCTTCGAATTTCGGGAAACTGACGGGGAGACCTTGAATCATTCTTACTCGTACTCGAGAATGCCTTGAAAAGAAACTAGCGAGACCAACGGCAACCGTTTTGATCGGCTGCCTATTGTATCTAGGTTTACTGATACCACCACGATGGCTTTTCTGCTACTAGCACTTTGTGAAATGTACATTTCGTGCCAGCCAGCATCCCATAGTGACACCGGTGATGTTTCCCGCATCGTCGCGATGAAAGACTAGGGTCCAATTTCCTGGCGCAGGGGCATCCAGACCCCGTGGACACACCAGAACCCAAATATCTTCTCCAAGGTATCGCATCAAATGCAAGGGGCCTTTGCCGAGGAACCCTTCAAATGCGCCATACAACATCTCGCCTGTTCCATCGCAGAAGAATACCGATTTCTGCTCTTTGCATTCGTATCGTCCAGTGTAGTCCCCTCTGATTATACCTTGAGGTGCGCGGATCCGTCTGGCATGGATCCTTCGATTATCGTCTATACGGTGCATTTCAATCGTATCGCCCTCAAGCTCCAAGAAAAGGGTGGCTGTAGATCCGGATGCCGCAGTTGACAGGAACACTTTTTCCTCATGATCAGCGTATTGGACAATGACTGTGCCGGGTTCATCACCCCGAACGGTGAAACTGAGTTGAGCGTCTGGATCGAAGAAGGTCCCCAGACAATTCCAGTCAGTCTGGGGTCTATGTGCCAGATTAGGAGTAGTCTGAGAGGTGGTGAGAAGGCTGCTGACAATATCCATCGCTATAGTCTCTGCATCAATCTCATGATTGAGCATGACCACAATCGCCAGCCGTTCAGAGGGGACTTGAAGTCTGTGAAGACAGTATCCACGAAGCGAGCCACCGTGACCGATGATGTCGATATCACCGAGCTTCGTACGAGCGAGACCATTGCCGTACATTGCGCTCGTGCCGTCTTTGAAGTAGGGCACTCTTGCAATTGCTCGATAGAGACTTTGCTCGTCTTCCCAGGATCGATCGAGATACTGTTCGTAGGCGATCATATCATTCAAAGAGGCCAGAACACCCGCGTCTCCAGACCACTCGACAAGATTCTTCGCCGGCAGGAAACCAAAGACCTCATTCCCTTCGTAGCCGACACACCACTCGGGCACTCTTGCATTGTCCTCGCAAAGCCTTGCACTTTGCATACGAGCCGGCGCGAAAAGCCTCTCAGATAGATGCGTTGCCAATGGCAGCCCGGTAACATTTTCCAGCACCCGGGCAAGAATGTGAAAGTTCAGGTTAGAATATGAGTACTGTGTCCCGGGCTCGAACTGCAGAGACGTTGTCAGGCTCAGTGCTTTTTTCGCGTCGTGTTCGAGTGTGAATCTCCCCTCAGGCTGTGTCCCCCAGAACATAGACATGGCCCAGTAGTCTCGAATGCCAGATTGATTGTTGCAGAGATGCTCGAGTGTCAGCCCGGTATTCTCGATGATTTCTTTAGAAACAATCTCTCTCAGGCCCGCATCCATCTGCTCATCAAAAGTCCGATCAGTCGATAACATCTTCGGGGTTGGGTTACGGCGGACATCCTCTATAATCAAGCATAGCATTTGCTTTGTGATAGAGCATATTGGCATCGATGTTGTCTCGTCCATGAGCCTGTGTTCGTCGAGGTTAGAGTAGCCCCAGACTTGCTTTCCTACCACTTCGCCATTTCGCAGGACTGCAATGGCACCACCTGGTCCGCGATACCGGCCAGGGATTTCCCTGAGAAAATCTTGAAGCATGGCTGCGTGGACACCGAGTCTTTAAAAAGTCCGAGCCTTCCAAAGACAATTATTATCGTCAAGTGCCTTCACCTCGGAACTATATATGCGGAAGCTTGGGCCTCTTCGGGTCGGGCACCCGAAACGGTTAAAAGGAAACTCTAATTGTTCCCCGCGATGGCGAGGTAGGATACCCATGTCTGGGGCTCTTGAAGGCCTCCTTGTTGACCGCATCATATAACTATATTGGTATGTACCCAGTCTACCAGAGAAACGAGCCCGAGAAAAGAAGATCTCGCAGAAGAAAGAGAAAGAGTGGAAATGAATATTTTTCCTAAGACAGCTAGTGACAATTATAGTAAGCAACCCACATTCACCTAAATCGATGTCCTGGCTCAGCCTTGCAACGATATCAATAGTTCTCTTTGTCCTTCAGCTCCCAAGCCCAAGCTTCTTGTCTTATGATCTCAACATCACATCGCTTCCACTTGTCAATCATGTCCGATATCGCATTCTTCTGCTTCGCCTTGCAGAAATCGCGACCCTCCAAGAGCGATATCGCCAATCTGACTCGCGCCCAGGCGATCACTCGCGTTCTCGAATTGCTTCCACTCTCAAAGTCTTGGCCCAGTAGCAGAGCACAGCTGAGCATCTTCCGATACGGTACTTCGTTAAGCACTTCGGCCAAGGAGTCGAATTTGATCAACAGCACCGGATCAGCGGCGTGCATTGTTACCAGATCAATGATTGCCGACACGTAGCGACTGAGAACTGGATCAGCCCCAGTGGTGGTATCTTCTGAGCTTGACGCGGGCTGGAATGCCTCGTATTGCGCTCTATCAGCTGCGTCATCGAGTCCAGTCGTGCGGCTCGGAGATGGCAGAAGTTGAACATCATACTCAAATCTGCTTGCAACCGTCATTGGGTAAGACGAGCTCTTCAACACGCAAGGCTCATTCCGTAAACGTGTAGCATTTTCATATATGCTCGTCATCAAAGCGGTGATATGATTATAGAGCGGTGCAGAGCAATACGGATACTTTTCTCGTTCCAGCCTGAGCTCCGCCAGGATCGCCAGTGTATATGCTGGCTGATGAACGTAAGTTGCCGAGCTCTTCTTGAAGACAAGTGGAGACTCGCTGAACAATTTGAGGCGGTAGTTAAATTCCTGTAGGGACAATTCATCGGAGACACCTTCTGTCATCTGGGTCCTTGACAGTCCCAGAAGGGGAAAGATGAAGCGCAAGGGTCGTCGTTTGCAGTGAGAACGCCAAAGGTTATACATGTGACCATCGGTACTCGAATCATGCTTGGCTTCGTCCACAGAGCTGTTCAAAGCTTCATAGATCTTCTCGAACGATTTCCGACCTCGAAAGACTAGTTCCCAGCCGCGATGGAGCTGTAGAAATGAGCACGGAAGATCCTTAGTCCAGTCATGAAGAATTTGATCAATGAGGTCATGAGCAAACGGCCCAATATCTGAAGGTGTCAATTCAAGTCCGGTCAACGAGAGTCCGATCTTCCCAAGAAAGACGCTCATCCACCGACCATGCTGGGGGATCGAGTTCTCTACTAGAGGAATTAAAACCTCCTGCACATAGGCTGACATCACTTCTTCGGGCAAGTATTCCTTTGCGCCAGAGACGAAAATTTCCAAGATTGGACGCTTCGAAGTCTCAACTCGAGGCAGATGACCCGTATTTTCTGCCTCTTGCCACATTTGCTCTGAAATCTTCACAGTTTCGTTGGGCCCCGAGGCTAAAGCAGCAAGATTCGACAGGGCCTTGAGCGCTTGGCGGCATGACTTTGTGCGTGTCTTCTTAAGTATTGCAGTAAGAGCTGGCAACCGCACATCATTGTAATTACTTGCCTCGCACACTTGTTCAAGCAGACGCAGTTGCGCGGACTGTGCGAGATAATCTGCCCGTGCGAGACTTTTCACCAGTTTGATCAAGCTCTTTTTGGCCCGATTTTTCTTCCTTCGACTTTGGCCTTCAGAAGCCTGCACCTCATTGCATATGCTTTCGACACATTTTTCCACATAGCTGTGGGCCTGAGAATAAGACAGAGCTCTCCCAATGACGTCGACTTCAAATTTGCAGTACATCAACATGTCATTCCCGAGCTCGCGGGCCAGTCTCCGAATAAGCTCCTCGGCAAGCCTTGGTCGGCTGCTGTACACAAGTATTTGAACCAGCTTCATGGCACAAGCCATGGTGCTCGAGCAATCAGCAGCCTTTGAAGAAGTCCTTACCGTTTTCAGTAATGACTGAATGAGGTTCTGCAGCATCCGGGCTGGGACATCGACGGCATTGTCCCTCAGAATTATAAGCGCTTCAGGTATGGAGTCCTTCATCCCATATTCTGCAACACGTGCAAGAAATCCTTCAGCGAGCATCACTGGGCCGAATCGTTGAACTGATTGATTCGGGAAACTCGTCGTCAGGAGTCGCGGTTGTGGGTTGAGAGTGTCCAGAAAAAGCAGAGAAGCTAGAATCATTGCTTCACGATTGCCAAAGGAAGCATCTTTACTTTGATCCACGGAACGAGCGTGAGAATTCAGCATAGAGATCGGATTTTGCGTCTTAGTCTTTGGACCCGCTTTCAGATGTACGAATCCATCTTTGGAGTGTCTGTATCCCATGCGGCAAGTCAAGATCGTGCCAGGAATCTCTTTCGGTTCTAGGTCACTCAGGGAGGCGTCACTTTGCCTAGGCTTTCCTCCGAGGCTCTCCAATGGGTCCCATTTTGTGAGACTCAGATTGAGCGGAACAGTTGACACCATCGGGATGACCTTTGGATGGGTGTGAAGCTGAGATACCTCCTTGACCTCATCCTCAAATTCAAGTCGGCCGTGTGTGAGCAGCCAGTCTTGGGAGAGTTTGAGATATAGTGGATGCTCAGACAATACTGTAGAATAATGACTCCAAACACGTGAGACCCATTTCTTCCCATCTGCTCCATTCGAGGTAATTGCGCGAATTACAGAGAGTAACGAATCCACAACTTCTGGTCTCTCCCCCGGATTCAAAGCTGGCGGGATCCTGTCTAGAATAATGTCTCCCGGGCTAAAGAGAAGTTCATTGACTTTGCAACTCAGAAAAGGTGCTTCTTTGGGCCTCAAGAGTGCATAGCATAACCACTTATGATCCGGCGACAGGTGCTGAATAGCAAGACCGCGCGGCCAGCCAGGACCGAACTCGGCAAGTTTCGGCTCATTGTTCGCGCGAATCTCTGTCCATAGCTGGTCTCTGGCTTTTGCAAGGAAATCCACAAATGCAAGGTATGCACTGCTAGGGTTTGGAGGACATTGCAGTGAAACAGGGACGCCGCTTCGGCCAGGTTGACCCCAGCCGTCCGCGTTCTCCCCACCACCGTCAATACTCGTTTCACGCTCATGCTCAACAATAATTGGCACGAGGGATTCAAGTAAGATCCTTGTCAACTCCGACTCATCGCTAGATTCAGTCAACAGATAGTGGTGGACTGCGGTGACTCTTTTGTCAATGACCTTGGCAAACATCTCAAAGGCACTGTTTGCCACCTGTAGCCAAGAATAGGACTTTGTCACCGAAGACCGTAATCTAACAACCTTCAGCAGGTCCCTCAGAGCCAAATTGGACACGATAGCAAGATCACTAAGGTTTGATGTTGAGTATGGCTGCAAAATCCGCCCATGAGGTTCGCATGAGAGAAACTCCGCCGCCGATTTACATATCTCAACCAGCAGTTTGGGAAACACTTCCTGGAAGTCAAATGCAATTTAGCGACATGGGATCTCCAAAGGAAGCCAGAGTCCTCGCTTGGAAGGGGGACATCCTACCATGTCCTCTGAGAACACACCAAGCCATTGTATCAGATCATGAAAAAAGGCAAGGGACTGGGTTGCAGAGACGATTGCGAGGGCCGTCTTTGCGAAATTCAAGCGTGATTCACCATCTTTCTCCTCGACTGCTTTCTGCTTGATTTTCACAAGGGCTGAAAAGGGTCAGAATCACGAGATTTATCATATGTGAGAGGTGTTCTTGATCGCTTACCCTGTTGAGTGATCTTAAAGTCCTGGTGTGTCTTAGCAGACAGTGTCTCCCATCCTGACCAAAGCATACACTGCTCCTCCCATGTCATGGCCCAGTCGTTTTTCTTCAACAGATCGTCTGATATGAACGTCTCACAATTGTTGACGTGTAAAGAGCGCTCGAACAGCTCTTTGGAGCGAGTCAGCGGCATCTTTGACAGTAGTGCAATATCCCAAATCGGAAGCACTTCAGCTTCTCGCTCTGATGGAGGCCACATTGTCATATCAAAGGACAAAGTCGGACAATGCTTGCAAACAAGCTGCAAGAACTCGATTCTTTTGTCAATGGGTACCCTTTCGACCATCCGAGAAAGATAGCGACTCAGCCCCACAGGCCTGTCATGTAGCCAAGCCAACTCCTGTTTGTCGATGAGCATGAATACGTCATTCACCATACAACTCTCCAATGCCGTCACATAATCTGGCGTTGGCCATGAAGGGCTGTTCCTCTTGATCTTGATTGACGAATAAAAGGGTAGCTCATCCGCACAAACACCGAAGCGAGCTGTGGACCAGCAACGGATCACTTCGAATGGAAGGATATCAGAAACCCAATTTTCACAATGACACTTCTTGCACCTGTCAATCCAGTGCGAGCGATCTCCGTCACAGAGCAATCCGAGACACGCGGATATAATGGCACATAGAACATCAATTGAAACGTTGCGACGAATAGCCAAGTGCACGATCTTCTTGGCCCACTTATTGATCAGATGCCTGCCTTCTCTCTCTGTCCATGGAGCAGACTTGCTTCGATCAATATGCCACATTAAGTCCATACCGAATAGCACGCCCGCAGGCACACCCGCGTCGACTTTCACGGGAGAGGTCGGAACGTATGCCTCGTTTGATGCGAGTAAAATATCCGCGTGATCGCGCAGGATGTGAGTGCGAAACTGTTCTGGGGCATCCACAACGCCAACCGCAACAAGTCTAAGAACATTCAATTGCGTACGCAAAAGGTCACGTTCGATGGTTCGGGTCTCGATACGCCCAGACTCTAGTGCCTCCGCCACTCTCTGGGGAGAGCAGCAGGCATATAGCGACATCGCGTCCAGGGACAGCGGTCTTGCACCCAATTCATCTGACGCTTCGAGGAGGGAAACGAGCTCATCAAAATATCCGAGCAGTATATCATTGTGCATACCTCGCCCGCTTTGGCAGAGAGCCTTGACAAAACTGGTAGCTTGACGGAGAGAAAGGCCATCTATGAGGGATTTGACGCCCGCTGGTCCTCCTAAAGCGTCCCATATGCGCGGTCTCGCTGAAGGTCGCCGGAAAGCGTGTTTAAGAACTTGAATCCCTGCTATCTGGACTCCAACCGACTCCTCATCTCGAATCGCGTCGCGCAGGAACACAGGAGAGGTTGGCCATATCAGGAACAGCCAAGTTTGGAAGATCCGCCATGGGACAGCTTCTTCGTGAACCAGATGCAAGAGATAGGCATTGATTGAATTGAGGCTGTCCAAGGAGGAGTCGGCTGCCAGGAGACCCCTCAGATGCTCGACTAGTGTGACTGGCTTACTTAGCAGCACCCGCGGCTGAAGACTTTCGGGAATATCCATCCTAAAGTTTTTGTTTTCGTGCTGGCCGCATCGTCTTCCACAACGTTGCAGGGAGATCCACCCACCTCGAGCATTTGCTTACTCTTCACCGACTGTCTTGCATGGGAGGAAGCGGTTAGACCGAGTGGGGGCGGAGTGAGTCGCGAGAAGCAGCCAACCTCCGCAGTTCGTCTCAGATGCCAGGTTGGAAGATGTGGGTAGGAGACATGATATAGATTGGATGCACGAGGATCCCCGGTTTGTGATATGACCATCGACACCTGGCGATGACGAGGATGCTATTTGTGAGGTTCGCTTTCTCTGAATGTCTGAAGGAATGTAGATCCTGGAGACTGCCAGGATGGATGGGTCGGTCTACATATCTCGGATCCGCGTAGAGTAGAGACTTTGGTTTCCAAGGGAAATGACAAGTCGAAGAATCGCAAGTCTTGTGGGTAATAATTCGCATTCCTCCATTATTCGTGCACTCTAAGAGACAACTGCCTGCCACTCGCGATTGTACCACGCTGCCAACCCGAGGAAGAAAAGAATGAGACTTCCATCGCGGGAAATATCCTTGAAAAGTTGAATGACCATTCCAAGCCCTGCTTGTGTACTACCGTGTAGTACTCTTCCTCCCGAGAGAACCATTTCGCCAGTGACAAATATCAAGAAGGGGTTTTGCGCCGTCGCAGGCTTAGGAGGTGGGCTGCCGAATGTCGCAACCGAAGCCGCGATCATGAACAGAAGGTAGACGGCCAGACCGAGCGCAAAGAGGGTATGCAGTACCTTCCACGCCCGTTGCACATTCTGCGCCGATTCGGTAGGTGGCGGAGATGCTCCACCCAGCATGTTGGCGAGGAAAGGCGGTACGCCGAGAGCAGAAGCAATGGCAGCAGGAGAGAGACCGGGCTGTGATTGTCCGGGCATCGCTCCCGGGGCTCCTGATGGAGCTGCGTTCGCATCTCCGGGCATGCCACCGATCAAGTTCTCAAGAAGCTTCAATGTTGGGTCTTGGACATCGTTGGAATCTTGACCCTGCTCTGGGACAACCTGTCGCAACATGGCACGGAATGCCTCTTGTTGGGCCTGAAGAGAGTCCGGGGGTGGCGCCTCCGACTGGTAGCTAGGAGGCGGACGCATCTGCGGAACTGGAGATGGGGAGGGAGAAGCTGCGGGCTGAGGGGACGGTGAGGCTTCTTCTCGCACTGTTGAGAAATTTGAGCGCGTTAGAAATCCTGATGACGTTCCCGAGTGCCTTGTTGCATTTGCGAAAGTGATGAATCAGGCACACTCCTTAGTCTGTGACATGACGACTGACCTGACTGTGGCGTGCGGCCACTGAGACTTGTAATCTTGTCCAAGCGAGCAGAGCCTCCTTCTTTGATTTTGGCCTCGCGACGCTCTCGTCGCAAACGAGCGGCGCGCTGGGCTGGTGACTCTTCGGGAGTCGACATGACTGTGGCTTTTGAATTGTTGATCCGTGGGCAGCAGTGGAAGCTCGAACAAACTGACTTTGTGCCCTGTGGTCAGGTGATTGAGAGACTGCGATGATCGAACAGCCGCAAGTCACGGTGTTGAGAAGACGTGGCTATTGTAGAATGATCAGGTTGAAAGTGACCCGGAAGTGATGTGAGGGCCCGTGGCGGGAACTCTTCGAAAAGGTAAGCGGGTCAAGTTGAAGTGGATGCGGCGCTCGGCTTCCCTTTCTGATGTGGACGCCACGTCGGGATGGAATGGTTGATGTATCCCCGCCATTGCTCTACTATACCGTCCTTTCCACCTGGGGAAGCCTAGATTCTTCACTCTTCATGCCAAATGATCATAATAATGATCAGAGAAATAACAGAATAGAGTCAAAGTCGTAATCTTGTACTGTGTTTGATAGTAGCCGCTGAAGCGACAGAGTCAATCATACTGAGCGCCGAGTGTAACTGAGCTAAATGAGGTCTCGATGTCCGGCTCGTATCTTGTAGTCTGCATGATTATCATGGGGTTGGGGCATTTCATGCTACTTTGGGCTCTAAGTTATTGACCCTGGCCTAATTCGAGGATCCCAATTCTCCCTTGACTATCTATTTCGTCCTTGAAGGTTGTATTTGAAGATAAGCTACAAGCCTCGGGAAATGGTCCGCAAGAAGCTTATGAGATGGTAACACAAGCCTGATGCAACCACAGTCCAGGCAGGGCAAGAATGCTCTGTGGAACAGAATGCCAGTAGCTGGGCATAAACCTGGTAAAAGCGATCAGCGATTAGACGAGTCATTCCCGATGGACACTCGACAAGATGCACGTAGGAAAATGGCCTTTTTCTTCCACGCCGGGCGACAGAACCTGGGTACCGAGCTCGGCATGGTGACCACATAGTGGAAAGAGGAATTATTGCTTTTGAAAAACGAATCCGTGATTAGAAAGATTGTCAGCTCAGAATTTATCATGTTCATATCTCATGGCAGCCGAGGTTTCATGCAAATATTAGGTCTGTTCCACATACCAAAGCCCCGATGCTAAGTTCTCACCTGCAGGTCACTATCCACAGACTGAGCCCCCCGAGGTACATATCTAGTGGGCACTGGGCAGTCATTTTCCGTAAGGAGAGTGTATACTTTCATCCAACTGGCCACCCTTTGCGAAGCAGCTTCAGCTTGAACCATGTTTTTCTGGCTCGCTAGTCAGGCTCATGCAATCTCAGTCCCACAGCTTGCAAGGCCTTGGTGTCGAAGAAAGGTTTTGTCTATCGGCGCCGGCTCGGCATCTGTGAACTCGAATTACGGGCACCATTCCTGATCTGTACCATGATCCTTATTCAGCCACACATGGCCAGAGTCTAAAATGAAGGAGCTGGACAGTATTAGAAATAATCGCGTGGCTAGATTGACAGATTCCAGAGCCGTGATGCGTCATCTATCGGAGCGCCACCACATGCACCTCACTCAAGTCCCATATGTGGAACCTCTGATTCTGTGGACAGTAACCATCCATCGCCTTGGAACGAGACTCGGCAAGGTCTAGAACATACTTTTAGATCAACATGCGATGCACACAATCCATTTGGATCAATCTACGAGAAGAGAGACAAACATCCAGTGGTGTGGTGTCCCGTGTGCAGAAATAAATATCAAGGATAAGCTAGGTTGGAAATGAAGACACCCGTCAATTCCTCGATCTTGCGAAGTGACACCTCCCATCATCTTTTCATTAACGACCACCTTCTACGTCCGCACTCTTCGTTCTTCGAAACGCCCACCTACTATCGTCTTCGGATAACAGACACTTTCAAGCTCAAAATGCTCACAGGCTCGTGTCTCTGCAACGCGAACAAATTCCAAATCGAAGAGAAAAACATCATCCGTAAGGTAAGAAAGACTTCATCCCATCATCCAAGTCAGGAACATATTGCAGCTACCGTACGTATTGACCAGGCTCCTCCTACAGATAACATGCCATTGTGCTCGCTGTCGTAAAGTCAGTGGCGGACTATCCACAACCAACCTCGTTGTCCAGAAGGAGGGATTCAAATTGACAAGTGTCTCGACTTGGCAATCTTTTGTTCCAGGTCTACCACACTCGATCAGCACTTTCAATGCAGTGACGAAAGACAAGAGACACGGCCATATTTGTTTCTGCCGCCATTGTGGATCGGTGATCTATCGTGAAGCCGAAGAGGATGGCTTCCGCGATCTTTTGTTTGTGCCGGTGGGAGATCTTGATGACAGTGGCTATGCCCAAGACATGAAAGAGGAAGTTTGGTATTAAGCCGCTCGCCACTTTCCTACGTTCAGCGGGCAAGCAGCTGCTCATGAACGCAGAGGAACGCAGAGGAATTCACCGTCATATGAACCACTGTCGATATCATTCAAACATCTGACCTTGGGAAGATGAGGTAGGTAGAGTGCTCTAAAGGCCAGAGTACTGGTTGTAGCTGCAAGCTTGGTTGACTCCGTTCATGGGAATTATGGCCATGTAGCTCCATGCTCCTATCAAAGTGAATAGCTCATACATGTATTGATCAAGAATTTTGAAACCTGTTCGAATTAGGCAGACCTAGATTCCCTTTGTTCTTTACTTTACCAAAAGAATTTCTGTAGTAGTTTGAGAACTGTATCATAATTTACGGATCAATCGCTTCATAGATAGTACTGTGAGTCAAAACCCACCTGCACGAGCTTGAGCTCATCGTATCTTCCATAGTGTTGACTGCGCCCGTGGAACTTCTCTTACTGGACAGTCACGGGTCGAGCGTTCATAAAACCTGGATCTCAGTGCTGGCACAGTACTTGGCTTTCGCATCTTTAGCTCGGTACCCTATATCTGCGCGAGCTCGCCCTCCAATGACCGCCAACCCTGGCTATACGGCACTGCAAGTGATGAATGGCCCAAATATATGAGCAATCACTCTCATCGGCGGAGCCTGACAACTTTTCATCATGAACGTTTAAACTTTCTTGATCCCCGCACTCCGCTTGAACGAGACCTGCGGCGAACCGCTGTCACATATTCTGTGGGACCACGCCACCATGTATCCGTGGCTATCACCAAATCAAGACGCTCGGCCGGAACTGTTCGTTTTCTTTCCCAGCTCTTGCAGACAATATACAGCATGTTATTCGCAGCCATAAGCGAGTCATTCCATCAGCCATGGCGTATCATGCATGCCTCTATTTGCTGTCCGTGTCATCGGAACCCAGCCAGACCGCAAGCCCAGGCCAACTCAACGGGCTTTGACGTGCGATGAATCGAGTGACAGATCATAAGATCAAGGTTATCCGTGAATGATTCTTAGTGATCGGCTGATCCTCAATAAACCTAAAATTGTGTTCCCCTCGGGACATCGCATCGTATCGCATCGCCGGCGCCGGCGGACGATGTCAAAGCCACTGCCAAGTACCCACTGCCTTGCCCGATGCCTTGGCATATTATAAGGAACTGGCCAACTTGAGATGTTATGAGCAAATGTTCTGAACAAACTATTTTCCGGGACTGGCAGTTCGGAAGCCTTTCATATTTCAGTGATATCCTCCCTGGCTCACACTTTACAAACATCAATTCGGTCTTTCACCAGCCGAGGGAGGTTCGAAACAATTCACATACTACAAGCGTCCAAGAAAATCGTCGGACTAGTTGGAAATCAACATGGAGCCTTGGACAGCAGTGTCGATCCATTCAACCACAAGCAAGCCTACTCTGATGCAGGAATCCAAGTCTCGAGGGGGAGTCTCACTCAAGTTCCTCATGCTCGAGCCTGTCGTCTATTTGCAAGGCGATGGGAAGAACGACCATCACACTGCAGGAAACACGGCTCTCCTCAGAGGTAACATCCAAATGCATGTTACCCAGCCAACCAGAGTGAAAAGTTTCTCGCTTTCATTCTGTGGCAAGGCTCTCGTGAGCCCTTTTGGAAGTAGGTGTTATATCCGATCTCTTGATTGATACAGAAGCAACTTCACAAGCTCAGACGCCGGAACCGTCCATCTGTACGCTACACAGTTTACTAACGGTCTTGCCAGAGAATACGAGGACTCACGACTTGATCAACTCCAGTATCACATACCTCGAAGATGGACAAGGGATATGGACAGATCTCGTATCTGGATGTTCAATCCCTCGCAACACCATCAGGGAAGAGCTGGTTGGAAAGCGACGAAATTCCGCGCCAGCCATACTGACCCGACCAACTCCACCACCTGAGTATGATCCACCAAGCTATGAAAGACTAGAGCGAATACATAGCAGTGAGACTTCACGCACGCCAAGCGAAGCTCAGGCGAGAGGTAGATATGCCACTATACCAGCTGGGGATCACACCTTTCCGTTCGAATTTGTCGTGCTCAATTCCCTACCACAAACCATAGACACTCAACTCTTGTCTACCCGCTATTTTCTCGAAGCCAAGGTTGAATTCGGCGGACTTTTCGGATCAAAACTGATTTCCCAGCTTGATGTTCCACTTCTCCGCTTACCGCCAGAAAGCTCGTGGGAATGGAATGAGCCCGTCACGTTGACCAGGAATTGGAGTGAGAATCTGCAGTACCATTTTGCTATTCTCGGAAGAAGCTTTTGCTTGGGCTCACAGATCCCTATCAGAATGGGATTGGTCCCCTTGGTCGGGCTCACCTGTTCTTCTGTTCAGGTCCTGATGTTACAGCACATACGTTATTGGGACCGTGACAAGGAAACGTGTTTGGTGGACTCAGGAAAGAGAACAGTGCTTTTGCTGGAAAAAAGCGTAGACGCTGAATGTCGGAGCGTCTTTCCGGGGGGTGATGTGCGGATCAGCAAGGATCAAGAAAAAGGTGAATTGGCAGACAAAGACGATTCGAGTCTACTGGGGGGATTGATGCAGCCATGTCAGATCGAGATGGATGTCCAATTACCCAGATGCTATGAACTTAAGGAGAGACTGTCCTGGCAAAGGGTCCACTCAAGCAGCAAAATCGGCACCTTGGATGTGAGCCATTGGATTCAGGTAAGTAGTCTTGATTTTCATCGTTCATCAACCGACGAGAACTTAACCATGGCTAATCAATGGAAAGGTTGTTCTACGTTTCCGGCTGACTGACAAGGAAGACGGAAACATAACCACAGAGCACAGCCTCTCTCAGCGACTTACACTTCAAGCTCCCATCACCATTCGGTCATGCAAGGCGACTGCGTCCAATATCTATGTTCCCCAGTACAGACTTGAGCAACAGCTAGAGACGGAATCGCTTCGAAATTCGACGTGTGACTGCCAAAGTAGCTCCCTGTCTCCGGAAAGTCTTACTCAAGTTGAAAAGCTGGATGAGCCCGAGCGAGAAGGGTGCATCTTTGGGGATCCAAACTTGCCGGACGTTGCTTCCCCGATACTGAAAAGCTTTAGCCCATCTGTCACTCTCGCAGCTAACACGGAACAATTGGGCACTTGATGTGACGTTGGCAAATTCCAGGGTTTTGATGTCATGAATACAGTGCCGGGGTCAGTATCATTTATGTCGTTCGATGTGTATGTTTAGATACCCAGGAGGATCATTCCAGTGAGATGTTAGGTTCGATATCAAATTCTAGACTTTTTGTTCCTGAGTGATGGCTTAGAAAAAGAATGAGGTTCACAGCTGACGTGTAGACTCTGCGGAAGAGCACCTCCCATAGATGTCTGAACAGACTACTTAGTCCTGTAGAAGTGTAGAGTTGAGTCGATATGGGGTTGCGTCCAGACATACTGGAGCACTTCATTATCCCGCGCCTCCAACCCAAAAACGGCGGTCGGCGGTGCCTCTCAAGAAAACAGAAATCTTTCGGGCGAGACTTACGGGAGACGACCCAGCGCCTAGCCGCAGTGAGAAACAGCCCTGACGACGGTGAATCCTGAATGTGAGTATCCAAGTAATAGAGCTTGGCAGTTCAGGAGACAGCCCATGCTCGCATTTCCAAGTTCGGTGGAGATTGACAGTGTAACACGCGAAAGTCGTTGGGTCCGCCAATGACGACCCGAACACAAGACTGGCCGTCGTCATCACCTTCCTCCAGCTTCGCGGCTGCCGATGACGTAGTGCACGAGCTGAAGCTCAGACTCGCGATGCTCTGGGTCTCGTCAAACCGACCTGACGACGATTCTTGACGCAATTAGACTTTCTTGTGGAATCTCATCCTTTCTCTCATCTGCAGTCGTCCCGGTGTTGTTTGCTCCCTTTCAGCAGGTGGCTCTTGAGTGAAGTAGAGCTTCTGGTCAAGCCCAGTACAAGCCTCTGTCGACTGGTTTGGGACAGCATCCATGACCTCGGCTTCACATTGATAAAACCTCACATCACCAGAATCCAACTCAATTTGATCAGCGGCATGGCATCTAGCGTCACGCCCGAAAACCATCGTGTCGGTGAAAACTGGAGTGGAAGCAATCCTATCCCGACCGTCCAGAAGTTCATCGAGCGTCTTGACGTGGAGAAAAAGGAACGAGACCAACGAATTGACCAGGAGGAAAAGGCTCGTACGGAGCGAATCAGTCAGCACCGAAATCAGCAAGCAACTGCAGGAAGCTCGAAAGACGATCCAAATGTCGAAGTCACGGCCCACCAGGCCCGTGAGGTGGCACGGTCCAAGGTCCGGACGGTGACCGACCCGACTACCGGCAAAGATATCGGAGTCGAGGATCAAGGACCTGAGTCCATGGAGACCGTCAAGAATCCAATGGTAAATTACGATTGTCATTGCATCTTCTACGGTCGTATCAGCTGATGAACATGAATTAGTTGACCGTTCCGAATGCCAATCTCGGCAGACCAACCGTGAGTACAAACAGGTCATCTGCTAATCGAACTATGTCAATGATTGAATATTACGTTAACAGCGAGGCTAGGAACATCAAACCAGTGCCGACCAAGACCCAGATACCTACAAAGAGAAGCAAGATATCACCGCTCCTCCGGATCCCATTGCCGAAGGAACAACGTCCGATGTACCTATTCGCGGCGAAAAGACAAACATTCTGTTCCACCCTACTCCGACTGTGAACTACAAACCCATGTTTGATGAATTGGAGAAGCGTGGGACAGCCTTGTGCGTTGGAATCGCACTAGCTATCATCTTCTTGGGCCGAGTCTTTGGGGGATCTTTGCTGGGCCTTGTCCCACTGGCATTTTGCGTAACCAGCGGTGTCTGGCTATGGGTCCAGGAGGTCATCAAGAGCGGCAGACAGATGGAGTGGAAGAGCGAAAAGCTTCGTGGGCAGATGGTATGGATCCTAGACTGCATGGTCTTACTATATAATTTCTTTCTGTTCGCTAACAGCATCGTCTTGTCAGGCGACCGCAAACTTACTTCCCGAGTCCGTCGAATGGATGAACTCATTCATGTCCGTGATCTGGGGTCTGATTCCTCCGGACATGTTCACGCCCATGGCCGACACGATCGAAGACATTATGCAAGCCTCTGCGCCTGGGGTGGTCGAGAATGTTCGCATTGCTGAAATCGACCAGGGCAGCAACCCTCTTCGCATTCTCAGCATGCGTGCTCTTCCAGACAACCACGTCAACCATCTCAAGGAGAACAGTCACCTGGAGAACATCAAGAACAAGGATCCTCAAGAGGCCGCAGCTGTAGAGGAAGGAGGTAGCTACTACAACATGGAAGCCTCTTTTGCTTATCACGCTCAGCCGAGCAGTGAGTCTGCGTCCTCGAAAGCTCGCAATATGCACATGAATCTCGTGTTTTACCTCGGAATCCGAGGTCTTTTCGGAGTTCCGTTCCCAGTCTTTGTCGAACTGACAGAGCTGGTCGGAACAGTCAGACTGCGCTTCCAATTGATGCCAGAGGCACCTTTCATGAAAGAAGTGACGTTCAGTCTTGTGGGAATTCCACACGTGCGCGCTGGCTGTATGCCAATGCTGAAACGCGGTGTGAACATTCTCAACTTGCCATTGATTTCAAAGTTTGTCAACTACGCTATTAGCACGGCATGTGCAATGTTCGCAGCACCGAAGTCCATGACATTGGACCTGAGTATGTTGCTCAAGGGTGACGATATTCAGAAAGACACTCATGCACTCGGTGTCATGTGGGTTCGAATCCACCGTGCCGTCGGGCTGAGCAAGCAAGACCGACGTGGCAGTGAAGGTGGCGGCAGCGATCCGTACATAAACCTGTCATTTTCAAAATACGGTAAACCCATGTACTGCACGCGCGTGATCACGGACGATCTGAATCCCATCTGGGAGGAAACCGCTGCTCTTCTGGTAACGCCAGAGTTGATCAAGGCGAATGAAAACCTGAGCGTTGAACTTTGGGACTCGGACCGCCATACTGCCGATGATATCTGCGGAAAGGTGGAGCTTCCCATTCGTGAAATGCTTCAACACCCAGGACAAATGTATCCCCAGGTGTCCAACCTGCAAGGTTTGGAAGACGGTACTGACATGCCTGGTGAGCTTCACTGGGAGGTCGGGTATTTCGGAAAACCAAAGCTGCGCCCTGAGCTTCGCACAGACAGCAGGAAGAAAGATCTCCCTGAGAATTTGCAAGGAAATCCGACCTTCGAAGATGACAAAGGCACTATCACCAACGATGAAGAGGATGCAGTTGCTCATACACCTCCGGACCCGCTCTGGCCAAGTGGTATCTTGTCTGTCATTGTTCACCAAATCGTCAATCTTGAGCTCAATAATGTCAACGGAAGCGACGGAAATCGTAAGGGTAAAGAATTTGAGCCTGCTAAGGCATATGGGGAGAACACTGAGGAGGAGGGCAAGCAACTGCCTACCAGCTATTGTAAAATTCAGCTCAACGACGAATTGGTCAGTTCACATCCCGGGGTGCCAAAAGCTTCGATATATGCTAATCATTTTGCTACTTCATAGATCTACAAAACACGAGCCAAAGCCGTCAGCTCCAAGCCTATCTTCAACGCTGGTACCGAGCGTTTTGTACGTGATTGGCGATCGGCTGTGGTTACTGTTACGGTGCGAGATCAACGATACCGCGAGCACGACCCCGTCCTGGGTGTTGTGCCCATCAAACTTTCCGAAGTCCTGGAAACCAGCTCTCAGGTTACACGATGGTACCCACTAGACGGTGGTATTGGCTTTGGGCGCATCCGTATCTCTGTGCTTCTCCGCCATGTTGAAACCAAGCTCCCACCCAACATGCTTGGCTGGGATGTTGGTACTTTTGAATTTGCTGGCGAAAGGATCGTTGCCAAGGGCTACGGCCATCATGGCAAGATCAAACTTCGTACAAGTGGAAGTACGGGCAAGGTCGGCCGCCGAGTGGCAACACTGGAGGGCAAAGACTTAACCTTCGACATCTCCGATCAGACGTATCGCGATGGACTGCGGCTGCCCGTTAAGCACAGATACCGCTCTCCAGTCGTCTTTGAGTTCCACAACCAAAGTAAGCGAGGCACCGCCGCCTACGCGGTCCTTTGGTTGCAGCACTTGATCGATAATGAAGAGTTGGATATCGACATCCCGATTTGGACCACCAAGAATGGTTCTCGTCTCACCCAAAACTACGTCACAGAAGAGAACTACAAGTCAAAGATGAATCCTGGACTCGAGGACTTGACTGAGGTCGGCCGGTTGCAGTTCAGATGCATGTTCTCTCCGGGCACGGATGAATCTCATGAACGATTCGTCACCGATAATGATTCGCGCGAGACCTTTGAAGCTTGGGAGGCATGTGCTGCGCAAGGTGTTCGCTCTCGTAGTGTTGCCATTGATGTGCCCAAGGAGACTTTGGAGAAACACGAACAGTCCCTCATTGATGGTCGCGATATCCTGAAGCAAGCCGATCCCAGCGAGCGCCACGAGTGGATCGACTATGAAGGCAATGACTGGAGCGGTGCCTTTGGCAGTGACCCTCGCGCCTTCACCGACGCCAACGGGCAAAAAGTGGCTGAACCGGGCCGTGATCAGCCGCCTAATGACCCAATCGCGCCGCAGACTTCGAATGACGGAATGGCCACAGACAGTGGGCACAAGGAGCCGAACCAGACTACGCAAGAAAATCGCGAAACGACCGGGACGCCGAACTCGCCGCGTACATTCGACTCCGATTCTGATTCCGATTCGGAAACCGAACCCGGCAAGTCCTGGAGCCCTTCGACAGTGAGCCCTTCGGAGAGGCGGTCATCCGGAGCCGCCAGTAGCCAAATGAGCCTTAAACAAGCCAAAGGAGCCAATCGACGAACTGAATTACGAACCCATCGTGGCATCATGCAGTGGAAGCCCGCACGGAACGTGGCCTTTGCTAAGGATGAGGCGGTGTTTGCGCTTCGAAAGTTGAAGACGAAGGTTGGCATGGGTGACATGACTGGTCGGGAACCCGATGTCGAGACTGAGACTTGAGGTTTTTCCAAGGGCGTGGGTTTTTGCATGGTCTTGCATGATTGATCTGTTTTGAGTTTCCTTTCTCTCCGTCTTTTTTCTTTTTGAACAGGGGCGGAGTGATGTGGGTTTGTACAGTGTGTCATTATTTGTTGTCAAGGATGGAGCTTTTCTCTCTGTCATCATTTCGGTGTACAATGAGCCTAAGACTTATATGAATGTTACGGTCTACTACTACTCTCCTGATATTGGACACCATGCATCCCACAAGTCCCGCTCTATTCCTATTCACCCGCTATCGCCCACACCTTCAAGAAAGTGTCTATTGTAGAAAGATGTCTAATTCCATTCCTATAATGAAAAAACAGCGCGTTCCTTTCCCCCAGCAAATCCCCCCCCCCCCCAACTAGGAGGCAGACCGTCAAATTCCGCGACACATGTCCATGCGATACCTGGAAAGTGACTTTCCATACGGACATTCCCGTCTTGCCTAAGCTTAGGGATATCTGAAATAAAATACAGTGAACCTTAGGGCTGGTGCGGATAGTGAGATGTCACTTTCTTTTGGTGTTCGAATTCATTCGAATTCCTCGAGCTCGGAGCATATCTTTCCATCTACCGACCCTTGTGATTCGTTCATTGGGTTGCGATTCATGAGCGCGCGGAGATTGTAAGACTTTAAGTCAACGGGTGTTTGGGATCCACGTTACATGTAGGACTGTTGGAGATCCAGTTTGTACGTGGGAGGACCGTCTTCGATTCTCTTCCTCGTGTGTGGCAAGGACTTCCTGCCAGACAGGAAACGCTGTAGGTGCCTACTTTCAATTTGGCATGAGGACGGTCTGTTACTTGTGATGGTTGCCAACCTTGGAAGGGGCAAAGATATATTGAAGTGGTGTGGGTAGTAGATTGTGAGATATCGTCAAGAAGATAAATATGTACTCAATGCAGCCCTGACTGGGCGAGCATTGGCGATGAAAATGCGGAGAAGAGGGAGCATGGTCAAGCCCAGCGAGTAAGAAAAGGGCTTAAGAGTTGCTTGAGAAAGAAAGAGAAAGAAAAAAAATAAACCACCAGCGCCTCTCTATGAAATTAAACATGATTCATCGTGTAAGCGGTCATGCATGCATCAAGTTCGTGCATGTAATATGAAGGCAAGGAAACAAGACTAGGAAAGAAATGCTGCAAAAGCTAATCAAAAGAATGCCTTGATATCTTGGAACATTCTGGTCACCCACGGGAGAGTGTCTCAGATGGGAAATTCGGAGGCTGCGTTGTTGATGTCGCCGCGGATAATTCCACGTGACCTTCGTTCGACGAAGACTTAAGAGGTCCCAAAGTCCATCGCCACTCCCGTCGTCGTTTGGCACGACCCTGTCGTGGTGTTTGCGGTGTAGAGGCGTCGGAGCGGATGGGATCAAGATCATCTAACAGTGCGACCGCGCGAACTTGTCGCTCTGCACGTAGTGTTCGACGCTTCTTACGCTCCATCCTTGACAGTGCCGTAGAGGGTTGAGCCGCGACTGGACGATTCGCGCCGACATCATCTTTTGAAGCACTGCCGGTCTCTGAGCCAGACTGAACGCTGGCTGCGTCTGAATCCTCCTCCTCTGGGGACTCGGACGTGGAGTCAGCCGATTGCGATGCTGCCTTATTGTGCACCGCCCCCGGGAGCGGGCCTTCTTCGAATAGATCAAAATGCTGGGCCGTGTAGCGCACGGTCCGAATTTCTTCCTCCAGTGGATTGCGATAGCTCACTTGCTTCTTGGCCGGGAAGAAGACCCGGCGTGCGCCTGCGCCGCCGGGTCCACTGGCACCTGCAGATATGGATCCCGACCGGCGCCGGGCAGTTGGCTCGAGGGGGGAGTTGCGCAGGATGCTGCGCACACCCAAGGGTAGTTGATATGGATTGCTGCGGTGGAAGAAGCTCGTTGTATGGCTGTGTGCATGGTGAATGTAAGGAGATGCCGGTTTGGCGCAATTTAATCGGAGGCTCGGCGGGGCCGTGGTTGAGGGAGAGTTGCTGGTGGAAGTCGGAGAAGTGACGTCGTAGGCATTTTTGAAGGTGTTGCGGACGGTCGGCGAGGCAGTTGAACCAGCCGCCAGGGAGAGAGAGAGTCCGGTGGAGGAGCTCCCAAAGGTGCGTGGGAGCGACGTTGTTTGTAACGTCAACTTTGGTCGAGAAGTCATTGATCGTGTTGGGTCACCGAGAGGTGACGACAGACAGGACATGGTCCTTGGAGATGGACAGGTTGGTCGGCTGGCGATATCCCACCGAGTCGTCAGTTGGACAGATCAAAGCGGGGATGGTGGCATGAAGTATAGCATGCAAGTAGCGTCCCAAACGACGAGAAGGCGGAGCGCTCTCGAAAGAGGTGATCTTCATTCACAGCGTGACCTGCAATCCTTCCGGGTGGCGGAAAGTTGGAGTGGCCGTCGAGCAGTCGAGGCGTTGAGGAGTCGAGTGACGGAGGACGTACAGTAGCGGGGGTGAGCTAAGAATAGTTGGCGCTGGAGTGTGATAAGGTGATTGGGAACGTCACTGGATGAACTCCCGGCCCTGCTGGTGTAGTGGATGTGGTGGAGGTACACAGTGGTACTGGTAGTATGTCCTGTAGTGCCCGAGAAGGAAGAACCTCCCGATCGCTTGTGACGGTCTCCTGGCGAGTTCCTCGTTGTCCGGGGCCGAGAGGAAGGAATGTGAGAAGAGGTATGTGAGAGAATGGGAGGAAAGTCAAACATCACGGAATCTCGGGAAGGCAGGACCGGCGCATATTCTTATCTGGTGGGCATCCACAGAGAGTCAGAGCACAGCGCTGACGATAGTCCGAGCCTCAGGTAATTAATCGGGTCTGTTTTTGCTTTTGCCCCTTCTCTCTTCCAATTTTTTTTTTCCTCTATTGGAATTTTTCTCTCGGGGGACTGTTATTCTCTTCGAGAGACGTGGAGAAAGAGAGAGGGGGCAACTATCGATGCCACCAGCCGCCCAGCCCCAGTTCGGAGATGGAGGAGATGCATGGGGGGGGTTCTTTCGGGATTCTGATGAAGTGATTTTGGGCCTTGGAGTGGGAATGATGTTTTTTTTTTCTTTGATTTTTGTTGGGGTACCCTTCTCATTGAGGCTCTTGATGTATGATTGTACATTGTACACTTATTACAGCAGTACATATTGCCTCGGTGGTAATACGGATCCTTTGTTGTCGAGTCCCGTTGTTGGATCAGATAAGACGAAAGAAACAGATGATAGACGAGTCACTGCGGCCACCTGTACGGTAGACTCAAAAAATCAAAGGCACATATCTGCATGACATGACATCCAGCGCCCATAGGCTGCTGTACGGTTGAGGCCGAAGATCGGTAAGCGACATGCTGCAAGGTCCACGGCGAGAGAATTGGGGGTTGGGCGCTGGACACTGGACGGAGGTCCGTCATTCAGGGCCAGGCCATTGCATGTCTGTATTGGACAGATGTACATGCATACATCAGGACATTCCTGATGTTCTGGCGACGTCGTCACTGGCTGTCTCGCGCGTGGACAACGAGGTCATACATTCCTACAGTCGTAAAGGGTGGGACTCGTGGTATGTAAACATGGCGGTCGAACACCGTGAGTGCAGTAGTGCACGTCACTGTCGTCGAGTCGTCGACTCGTCGGCATTTCAGGTGTACCCAGGCACCTGTCATCTACTTGGAGTACGTACGACGTAGTGTGTGTACGTATAGTCGTGTACAACTACAACATTTGACCATACCGCCATACACAGACCAAAGTCCAGATACACGTACTCGTCGCCTCGAGTGGACGAAGAGTGCCTGGAACGGGAACCTGCGAGTGGGTCCACGTGCAAGGATACATGCGACCTGATTGGCGCTGCTATTTAAAGAACGACCAAGCAGACACGCCAACACGCCCCTGCCGACGGCGCCAAGTGGGGCCCGATCGAATGGCCGAGCCCTCGGGGTTCAACTTCTTCTGTGTTTGATCATTCAGTCCATTCCAGAGTAACTTGGTAGGAACCAGTTCAGAAATAACAACTACACACTTACAGCCAAGGCTCCAGACTCCTAGAGTAAGGGACACCATCCATATTAGGGGCTGTCTCCAGACATGATCTCCAAGCACAAGCACGAATCGCCTGGGGTGTTCACAACCTGCCAGCCATGATTCATCAACCGGGTGTCTCACAGCATGAGAGATTCCAACGACCGTATCCCTCCAATGCCGGCCCGTCACCACGGCGGCCATGAGGTCTAGAGCTGGAAAAGAACCTACCCTCCCCCGCATTGTCTTAGTTGGTTCACTACTACTGACTACTGAGATTTTGTCCGGGTCTCCTGCATGGATCAAGGGAGACCGCAGTCACGGGTACTGCTTGTAGTACTACCCTCCGTTACTCTTTCCATGTTTTTCATCGTGACTCGGGTACCTTCGAGATTCCGACTGACAATCCCAAATCGCGATGGGTCCGCCGCGCAAGTCCTGAAGCGGTGCAAGTTTAAACTCTGCCCGCTGATCAGGCTGGATCCATGAGCTTCTGGTCAAGGTGATTCGCTACAGTCGACACTCTACACATTACACAGCAAGTTGATGTACAGCCCCAGTGGCCCCAGGTCCATTGCGAGATGGAAGAGGCAAGTGTTGCGCGTCTCTATATCTTGATGGGAGAGTGGTCGAGACTGGATAGGCAGAGTCTGAGAGTACACGTGTGGAAGTTCTGTAATGCGAATGAAGGAACCGGTGTTTACCTCAGTAACTGAATCAATGGGGCGATATTGACTCGGCTCGAAGGCAGATGTAGGACTGAACGAATCACAAGGGCCGGAGATGATTCCAGTCGCGCCTGTCTGAAGACGAAGACCTCATCTCATTGCCGTAAGACATGAACTTTCTTCACCATCGAAACCCTGGATTCCATCACTCGTTGACCGAGGTACTGGAAGACATCCATTGCATTTCCCCATCGCCGATCATGGAAACCCGCCTGTTCGGCGGACGGGCTCGAGCTCCTACTGTACTGCGTTTAATCTCCGTCCGGGCGCTCCTCGGATACCACGTTTACTTTTTTACTTTTTCCACGGGCCAACTTACACTAAGTGCACAAAGCGGCGGAGAGAAAAACTCAAATTGGGGCCCCAATTTCAATCCGGCTCCACTGTGGATGAAAGAATGGGCTTCTAGAAGCCCAGCCCACACTCAGCGCCCCGGAGCTTGAACCATCCAACCGCATGGAATCCATCTGGACCCAAATAGAGACGGACTCGCAAGCGTAAGCTTGCCGGGAGGTCAGTAACAATAACACCAGAGAGATTGTTCATCTACCCAGGTCAAGAGAATACCAGCTTGACGATGTCTGAACTCTGAACAACACATCAACTTTGCTGATACGCTATGGCTCGTGGCAATCATCAGTACCGAGTTGACACGTACTGTATCAGATGGGCCCAGTCACCTGTTTCGGAGAAAGCCTAGACGACAGTACTACACGACTACAGCAGCAGCCCCCAACATGGTGCTTCACATGAGCAGCTTCCGGGGGTGAGCAATGTCCAAAAACAAGCGTCCCCAAAGTAAGCGAGGAGATCATGACTCGAGGAACCTGAATGATTCTCTTTCAGCAATGATCCTCTACAAAATGATCGGTGATCAAAAGGCAACACCCAAATTTCGGGATCACGTCCACCTCAGTGATCCACACCGACAATCAATGTCGCTGCATTCGAACCGCGTTTTGAGCGTCTCGATAGTGATGCTTACACCCGGATCTTACCAACACCAAGTTGAGAGTAAGCTGGTTATGCCAAAATATGAAAACCAGCGACACCCCGTGGATCCATCTGACAGGCCCCTCCGGGGCCAAAAGACTGGAGTTGGACAACAATCAGGATAGACATCGAAGGATCACTTTGGCCCGAAGGGCGAAAAAGCCGGGTTGGAAGTCAAATTTCTGGATGTGCATGAGTACCTCCGAGTCTAACGAGGATCTTATATGCCTCAATGGTGGCATTTGATCAGTCCTGAACACATGACCTAAAAGGTGTGCGCCTGGAATAGCATGCACTTGGGGCGAAAGAGTGGACCAGAGAGCTTTGAGATTTTTCTGTCGCATCACTCAGAAAATAGAGTCAGCCAACGACGTGATACACGAGGTTCACTCTGCAAGTCGCTCAGTCAGATTCAGTAAGATAGAATGGCTCCGACTCGGCTGCGATGCTCCAGGGCCCAGAGTATGATCCGGGGGGCTAGACGATGATCCATCCGAGGGGTGACTGTAGATGGCAAGGCATCTGTGGCAACGACCAACCATTACTGGAAAGTTTCAACTTCTTGCGGCGCATCTCCGTCAATGAATTTGGCCAACTTGATATTGAACGTACTAAAGTAGAGCCCAGATCTGATCACAAGGATAGATTCTGGAGAGTCAGAGAAGGGCCCTCGAATAGGCGAGGCCGCAAGGCGGTGAGACGAGCAGCGTTGAAAGAGGCACTTGTTGCTTGACAACAAGGCCAGGCCCGCCACGTGAGCTGAGACGACGATATTTGTGTGGGCCGAATGCCTGAGGCGCAAACGTCAGTGGACTGTGGAGCGTGGACTCGTGGAGTATCAGAAAATCATGGGCAATTCACATGAACCGCATATTTCCCCGGTCACACAGCAACTAATCTGAGTGCACGCGGCCACACGCTGGACGAGACATCCTCCGGCTCTCCATGGAGAAGACGAGACGTGTACTTGGTCGATGGCTGCCGTACCAACGCGCAATGACCGTCGAGTCATCCTCCACCTGGTACGTTCAAACAGACCGGTACAACACGACCGTCTGCATCTGCTGACTCGTTCATACTGACATCCCCAATTCAGGACTACGACTGCTTCTACGCCTCGGTCTTTGAGGTAGAACAGCCAGCACTCAAGTCAGTACCTCTGGCAGTGCAGCAAAAGCAGATCGTGGTAACATGCAATTATGAAGCCCGCCGGCGTGGCTTGCACAAGCTTCAACTCATCAAAGATGCGAAACGCATCTGTCCCGACGTGGTGATTGTGCTGGGCGAAGATTTGACTAAATTTCGAGATGTCTCCAAGGAGCTTTATTCATTCATTCGTGGCTTTGTCTGGGGTGAACGAGTCGAGAGACTTGGCTTTGATGAGCTTTCCTTGGATGTTACCGACATGATCGATTACAATTTACAGATCTTGAATCCTCATGATCTGACCAACGCCTTTTTTCAGTTGGACGTGAAAGATCCCACCGTCGGCTTTTCCTATGATGCGACTCGCTATCTTGGAAAGACGGTTCCACTATATCCTGAAGGAATCGCAACCCCGCTCGAGATTGACTCCCTGGGCATGAGGTTGCTCCTTGGCTCTCACCTAATAGGATATTTGCGTACTCGGATGGAACATGACAAGGGCTTTACGGCTACTGGGGGAGTCTCAACCTCGAAATTATTGGCAAAGCTAGTGGGCAGTGTGCACAAACCGAATCAACAGACGACCTTGCTTCCTCCATACGAGACGAAGCACGATTCATCCTTGGAAGACAGCAATGTTATTCAATTCATGGATTCTCACGACATTCGAAAGATCCCCGGTATCGGATCACGCCTTGCGCAGAAATTGAGTCACAAGGTGAACAGCCACAGCGATGCAGAGGGTGATGGGGAAAGGAGATTGACCGTTAGGGACGTCAGGCTCTTTCCCAGCATGAGCTCAGCCACGCTTGAGAGGGTTTTGGGCGGGCCAGGTGCGCCAAAGGGAATTGGCGTCAAGATTTGGGGAATTCTACATGGTGTTGACAACACCAACGTCATGGAGGCACGCGATATCCCCACTCAAATCAGCATCGAGGATACTTATGGCCGTGGGCGGCTCGCTACGCCCGAAGATCTTCGACGTGAACTCGAAGTTCTCACCAGAAGCTTGATCCGCCGGATGAGGACGGACCTGCTGGACGATACCGTCACCGATGGGACTCAGCCCCGATGGCTGGCTCATCCCCGAACTTTGCGTCTCTCAACCCGGCCGCGAAATGCCCCGGAGACAGACGGGGCGCGTTCCTATAATTGGAATCGCATCTCTCGTTCAGCGCCACTGCCGAGTTTTGTCTTTCACGTCGACGAGAATGTCGACTCGATTGCCGAGCGGCTGGTGCACGAGCACGCGATGGTCATGTTTCGCAAACTCCACCCTGAAAAGAGTGGGTGGGATCTGCAACTCCTGAACATCGCGGTGACCAACCTCGTCGAGAGCGCAGGAGACCAGAAACAGAGTCGTGGGCGAGACATTGGCAAGATGTTCCGTCAGCAAGAGGCGGTGCTAAAGAACTGGTCTGTGCACGAGTCCGGTCCGGCGGCGGAAGAACGAGCGGCAGTCGACCATCGAGCCACTCCGAGTCCCCGCCAAGCCACTAGCCGCGAGGAAAGAATGCAGCAGCCTGGCGATTGCACGGGTGTCGCCGTCCAAGTCGCCGCGCAAGTCGCCGCAGCAGCGTGGAACAGGAACGATCAAAGTGGCAGTGAAGAATCGGAGGATGCAGACTGGCAGGATGAAGACGAATGCGATCGATCGTGGCGAGTGAGTCCTGCCAATGTGGAATGTCCACTCTGCGGTGCCGTAATGCCGCAATTTGCCCAGTTGGCACATCAGACTTTCCATGCCACGGAGAAAGGGGGAGACTAAGGTGTAGTAATCTACCGACTCTGCGGTACTTACATGGTTGGTAAATTTTATAGATCGATGCATCTCAAGGTGCAGACTCTCCAAGCCACGGCTGTTTGACAATCCTAAAACCGATCTGCTTCACCTCCGTCGCCCAACATGGTCAACCCTGGAACGATCTCTCTACAGAAAAATCATTATGAGTGATACTGCGGAGCCTCTGTCGAAACTCATACAAGTCTGACGGTTGCAACTCGATGAGTCATGACAAATGTGTCTGGGACAATCGCACCCATCAAGGATCGCACTCGTACAAACCCTCTATTGTACTACTTCAGTACGTAGTTCACAATCCAGCACAAGTATATACCTCCTTGGACCATGGTACTACAATCTTCGCAACCACGATCTACGATACTTTCGCTCCTTCCATAACTTGGGCCATATGATTGTTATCTAGATCATCCCCAAAGGTGACGCAGACCACAGCCTTCAGTGCCTTGAACAGGTTCCTCCGGTGCCAAGCCCACCTCCGGTCCGCTCATTGGAATCTGTCTCTGCTTGGCGAGACTTGCAGGAGACACCCCAACTTCAAAAGTCGAACTGTGGCGTCTGAGCGCTTGGCTGCCAAACGCTCTCCCATGTTTACCTACCTGCCCTTCCCGCTGCATCCCCGGCCTTTCCCATATATTCCTTGAGTAGCCTAGGCAGAGGCGAAGTCTTTTTTCTTTTTTCGCACGTCTCGCGTGACTTCTAGACCACTTTCTTCCTCATTAAGTCTCAGTGTGGTATGGTCGCAGAGAGCGAAGTCGAAGGGTTCGATTAAGATTGATAATCAAGTCAAAGTCTTAACGACCACTCCCACGTCCGATCATCCCCGAGCGGACCCCTGGTCCCTGAAACTTCAGGTGACTTTGGGACCATCAGCAGCCCCAGAGGGGTACTGTATAATCCCCGCGGTTGCCTCAAGGCTCTTCCAACCTTCCCCCTTGTCTCCAGACCGGGTGAACCCCTTTTGAGTGCTTTTTTCATTTTCTCTCTACCGTTCTTTCTTTCGCGTCTGTCGTTCATTTCCTTCTTTTCACTTTGACTATTGGCCGGCGAAACTCTCGTACCGTTTCCCCGGTCGCACTTTCTTGCCCCGTTGCGCGGAGCCGCCGACTATGCGATTCACCCGGTGCCTCTGGCCCATAGCAGGGGCCCTGTCAGCATGGTTGACGCTCGTTCCGGTTCATGGTGAGTGATGAAAATAGACGGGGATATTCCTCAGAAAAACTCAAGCTGACTGGAGGTGTCTTATGTGCACTACAGCGCGGTCGCAGGCATCTGAAGCTATTCGGCAGGTGACACCAATTGAAAATGCCAATATTCGAACGCCAAACCACCAAATAGACCACCTGTCACATTTTGAGCTCACATTTGAACTTCGTCGGGACGGACAACGAGTCAAGCTAGATCTGGAGCCCAACCACGACATCCTCGCAGATGATGCTACCCTTTCGTACGTCGGCGCCGACGGTCTATGGAAGAGTGAACCGATTTACCGGCATGAACATAAAGTCTTTCGCGGCCAGGCCCTGCTGGGGTCGGGTCAGGGACGCTGGACGCCAGCTGGCTGGGCTCGGATCACGTTGAGACAGGATGGTTCCGATCCTCTGTTCGAAGGCGCCTTCAGCATCGATCAGAACAAACACCACGTTGAGTTACAGTCGACATATCTGGCCAAGAAACGGCCGATCGATGTCGATATCGAAGTACGAGACACGGACTACATGATTGTCTACCGCGACACCGATATGCTCAAATACAATGATGAGCTCAAGAAGCGGTCGCTGGACGACTCACGAGGCTGCGCGGCACAGCGGTTGGAATACAATGCGGATTTGACAAACTCCATCTTCCCATACGGTTATGATCAGGATCAGTCCAAGGGTGGGTGGGGAGTCACGCCCTTGAATTCTTTGTTCGGACTCTCCAAGCGTCAAAATGATCTCGGCGGAGTATCTGGCAATACGGCAGGCGTGAACCTCAAAAACACAGTGGGCGATACTTCCGGATGTCCCAACACCAAAAAAGTCGCCCTTATCGGAGTATCCACCGACTGCGGAATGACCAGTGTGTTCAAATCCAACTCCACCCCAGAAGCAGCCGCCAAGGACTGGGTCATCAATATCGTTAACACCGCGTCCAATTTGTACGAACAGTCGTTCAATGTATCCATCGGCCTGCGGAATTTGACTGTCAATCACGCGGATTGTCCCACAACCTCCGACACTGCCACCCCGTGGAATGTGGACTGCCAGAGCCATAATATGAGTTGGCGGTTGAATGAGTTCTCCAAGTGGCGGTCGAAGAACGCAGATAGTAATGCATACTGGACGCTGATGACTTCCTGCCCGACTGGCTCCGAGGTCGGCGTCGCCTGGATGGGCCAGCTGTGCAGTACCGACCTTGTCGAAAGGTCGGGCAATTCCGTGTCGGGTGCCAACGTCGTTGTTGGCAACCAAGGGTCTACTTGGCAGATCTTTGCCCACGAGTCCGGACATACCTTCGGTGCCGTACACGACTGTGACTCGCAGACATGTGCTCAAAATCTGCAAGACGCCTCTCAGTGTTGCCCTCTGTCAAAGACTACTTGTAATGCCAATGCTCAGTACATCATGAACCCGTACGCAGATCCCAAAATGACGACCTTCTCCCCATGTACCATTGGCAATATCTGCTCAGCGCTCGGTCTAAACAGTATCAAATCGAGCTGTCTTTCCGATAATCGAGGAGTGGTGACCTACACCGGAAGCCGGTGTGGTAATGGTATCGTGGAGCCGGGCGAAGAATGTGACTGTGGTGGCGTGGAAGGCTGCGGAAATAACTCTTGCTGTGACGCGAAGACTTGCAAATTCAAGAATAACGCTGTGTGCGACGACCACAATGATAGCTGCTGCACTAGCTGCCAATTCTCCTCCGCGGATACCGTCTGTCGAGCAAGCACGGGGTCCTGCGATATCGCCGAAACATGCTCCGGAAACTCAAGCACTTGCCCGAACGACAAGTACAAGGACGATGGCACTTCCTGCGGAAATGGACTCAAATGCGCCAGCGGTCAATGTACCAGTCGTGATTACCAATGCCGTACGGTGATGGGTACGCTTCTTCAAACCAACGATACCTGGGCATGTAGTAATACTGCCGAACCCTCCTGCCAGAAAGTCTGCGGAGTGAACGGTGGAGTCGGGTCATGGGCCAGCGGCACCTGTGTCAATACTATGCAGAACTTCCTAGATGGCACGCCCTGTGATTCCGGTGGCAAGTGCTACAACGGTCAATGCAAGGGCTCTTCTGTCAAGGGTTGGATCGATGATCACAAGAACCTCGTGATTGGCGTCTGTGCGGGTGTAGGTGGTCTCATCTTACTTGCCATTCTCTTCTCCGGCATCAATCGATGCCGCGCTGCCAGTGCCAGACGTCGCATGGCCAAGAATGCGCGATCTCCCCCGACGATGGGCCAATATCCCGGCCCGATGCCCGGTTATGGGCCTCCTCCTGCGCCCCCACGGGGTCCTCCGCAAAATCAATGGTATGGCCATCCGAATGGCGGCTATCCCAATGGAGGATACCCTGGTGGGGGCTACTCGCCCAACGCGTATCAGAACGTGCCACCCCCTCGCTACTCGTGATGGATACATTGTCTTCTTGCCTTGCTCGTCTTTAAATCTTCTCAATATACCATCGAGTGAATGCCTTTCACTCACTCGGGAGACAGGACTTCGCTGTCTATTCTTGCATCCATGGTGTGATATTTGGGCTTTGGCCGTGTTTTGCTTAGATGTTTGTCCATGTTGGTCTGGGGCCATTATGAAGACCATCCTAAGATTGCCGGCAAAGCTGGACTTGTCGTTGATGTATTCTGGATTTGGGTCTTACTCGGTCAACCTTGCTCTCCCTCCCCCATTTCTTAAATTTTCCCCTTCCTTTTTTGTCCAACCACTCCTCGATCATCGGGTATTTTCCCCAGATATTAAAGCATCATTTCTGTCAAGCCCACCGTAACACTCGATTGGCATTTTCCATGTAAAAGATTCGAGCATGGGATCAGGTGGACACAAGACACTAGACTCCGCTCTGAACATTTGAGCAGCGTGCCCACAACTATCTTCTTTTCTACAGTACTGGATCAGACGTCCATCAATTCACAAAACGGGTTGGTATATGAGAAAGGACTAAACCAGCGCCTAGACACTAAAGAAAGATAGAAAAAAAAAAAGCCCAGGTCACGGTACGTTGAAACACAACAGTCATGGGCCTAAAGAACACCATAACCCCCACCTCCCTCATGCAAGGCACAAGAAGCATTTTGCCAACCCCCTTTCCACTAGAAAAGACGAGAAGGAGAGATAGAGAGAATATCTCGCTACAATCACTGCCAGCAGATGCCGACAAAAGCCTCCCTCGTGACACCACCCACGCCCTCAAGATCAAACTCCTCAATCATAGCCCGCAATTCTTCCTCTTCCAGTCCCGTCTCGCCCAATTCACGAGCCACACGACGCAGATCCTCCAGGTCGATAAATCCCTTACCACCTTCGTCGAAGAGCTCAAAGGCGCGGAGGATCTCATCGCGCGGGTCCCGCTCGAGGATTTTCAGTGCCGTCACGGCTTGGAAGGAAGAGAGCGGCATGAGGAGGTTGGAGGGGTGTTGAGGGTTGGAACCGGCGTTGAGTTTGGATTGTTGTTGCGGGTTAGAGGATTGTTGTTGTTGTTGCTGCTGTTGTTGTTGGACCTGGGGTCGGGGTACACCGTATGTTGTGAGGAGGGAGATGAGTTCTTGTTTGGTGAGGGTGAAGCCGAGGGCGCGGAATGCGACGCGTAGTTCGTGATAGTCGAGGTGACGGTCACGATCGAGGTCGAAGAGAGTGAACTGGAGGAGAGTCACGCGTCTGATAGTTAGCTGATTGTCGAGATTCTCAAGTTTCGCGTGTTGATCTTCTTAATGCTTTCTCGTCGTATCTTCGCGAGACTCTCAGACACATTGAACCGCATTGCTCGCGACCCTGTCATTGTAGTCCATGGGTCGTCCCCCCCCCCCCCCCCCCCCCCCGCGAGGCCACAGGAATTGAGGATATATGGACATTTCTCGAAGCAGCACTACCGACACAGAAGCCAAAGCAGACAGATCTCCCGGAACTTACAGCTTCATTGATCTCTTCCCTCTGCTCCTCGGTCAACCGACTCAGTGGATTCGCATCTTGACCCGCACCGTGAGATTGCGCTGCTGCAGGCGCATTGTTGACTTGTTGCGCTTGCTTGGGCCCATCGGGACCTCCAAAGTCCGCAGGCGCCGCATTGCCTAGCCCTCGATGTCGCGAGAACGATGAAGCGCTGAACGGCATGGCATTCTGGTTCACCGAGCGTTCGGGCAGCTTTGCACCCGCGTAGGAGCGCGACGCGAAGGGTTGGCCCGAGGCCATGGCGATCGGGTGTGGTGGAGCGTCGATATGCCGCGTCGATTCCTTCGATATGAACTTGCAATTGTGCGCTGGGGGTAGATCAGAGCAAAGTTCGAAGAAATCGCCTCGACGTGAGCGGCCGTTGACAACAGACGCAGAGTGTGTAGTGTGTACCGGGTACAGTGGTGGGCAATGTGTGGGCTGGAGGTGAGAGTCGAGTGGAGAGAAAGGGTATGACCTTTGTGTTTTTGGCGGTGGAGAAGGACGGAGACGAAGATGAGACGCGCCCAAAGTGGGGGGTCCCACCGTCCATCAGCCTTGAGATCGGCACTGTTTTCTCCTCATCTCCAGGTACAGTCACTCACGCATCCTGAGTCAGGCCTTGTCTTCGACTGAACTGAAGACGAATTTGCATAGCAGAACATTATGACAACACCAGCGAAATGCACGGCCTCATCCTTAGGTCATCACTTGGAGTACCGACACAGGCAAGCCTCTTTTCTCAGAGGAATACGAAGAGCAAATCCACTTTTCACAGCTTCATGTCGGTTAACCGACCTTGCAAATTTGAACGTTAGGCATTTCGGCTTCCAGGAAGAGAAGATTGGTCAAGGAAAATACAATTTGATCCATAAGCAGCAAGTGGAAGGGTTTAGAACATCCCACAAATATACATTAAATATATTGAAGGGCCTATTGACACGCCCATTACTGCGCAACTGCGCAATATCAAGCCGAACGTTTGCAAGCCAAGTTGGATAGTTTTCTGGTTTCAAAGCGATCTCGCGGTACGAAAGTGTTCCATCTCATGGCAATGATTGCTAGTAGGCTATTTGCGGTGCGGCTGCTCCAGACCTAAACCGATGTATGTCAAAGCTATCAAGGCTCGCCAGGATCTAAGATCGAGTAGCGCATCAGTTCCAGGTTAACTAAACACCAATACCAGGTGAAGCACAACTGTCGTCTACTGTGTGGAAGGGATTGCTGGCATTCCCCTGGGTTCATGGATTGATAAGCAACGATGCCGCCCCTTTCACAACGCCTCTTCAAGTAGGTAATCCGGTGCTTCGCAGTAGGGCAGTGGTCCATGTTCAACTCGAGCTTCGTGCGAATATCAGACTCACGGTCCTTACGGTTGGGCTGTTTGCCATCGCCCAACTCATCGCCCAACTCGGAAGGGTCAGGGAGCATCGTTGATCGCCGGACGGTTAGCTGATGAGAGTGCACTTGCACGTGACGTAGTCGTGCCCTGACCGGAAATCAAGCGTTCAGAGACAAGGAAACCATTCCGCTCTTGCGAAGTTCTTTCTGAGCTCTTGTCGAGCTCTTGTGGAAAATGACTCAATTGATTCATCATGTGGGTATGTTATTTCCCGATCTTCATCAACTCGGCGGTGTTCTGTCTCATCAGATTGTCGATTTCCGTCTCCAGGTCTTTGCTGGTCTCAGGTTGCCCTGCTTCGATATGTTGAGCAGCAGCTCATGGTCCTTGGCTACCCGACAGAAAGATCGGTCGGGTCTCGATCAAGTAGTCGATGTCGTTGTGAGGGTAAGTCAATGGTGGTGTTTTAATCGTGAGTGACCAAGCTCCGTCGGACGAGAAGGGAGCGACAGGTGCAGACGCCATCGCGAGGTATTCTCTACAGCGTCGGTAGTTTTTGGGGGGTTTTGGGGATACTGCTGGAGTATGTGAGATACTTGTTTCTCACCAAAATAAGTCACAGGGGCAAGAAGCAAAGAAGGGGGAGGCCTACTGGTGCTTTCAAACCCTGAAGAATCAGTCGAGTCTTTTGTGCACTTCATCCAGAGCAGTGAAGTTGATGAAGAGAGGGAGAGCGAAGAGAAGAAGAGGAGAGAGCGCGAGGAAAGAGACAAGCGCCATGACTTGAATGCCGTTCTTACCCCCACCCGTTTTTGTGTTTGTTCCATCATGCCTTTTTGGCCGCCATCTATCTCAGATCAAGGTCCGTCGCATGGAGTGCACCATCATATCAAATTGTGATGAAAGTCATCGTGTTGCCCTTTGAGTTACAATCTCAGTTTGATGGCCGTGAAGAACATTCCGGGGCTTCATGAGAGATCGGAATGATGACAGACGGAAGAAGTGTTTGCGCCCGGGAACAGCACCACAAGCCAGTTGAGAAGTGTCATGGAGGGAAAGAACGCAGGCCAGGGAACACATACCGAAATCACTCGTGGTAACAGCAGCCTAGTGACCCTTTCTCATTTGAGAAGATGAAGATACATTCAAATAAAAGTATAGTCATCATGGCTATCAAGAACCTTAACGCTATTAGGTACCCCGTCACTGATCTTCAGGTTTTCAGACCTGAACGAGGGCGAGGTATGTCAAGAAAGGCAAAGGTTCGATGAGTGATATGCATGCGACACATCAAAACATCCATGAGAATATAAGGTATAAACGATGGTGAGATAATTTTTGATTCCTAGCTGATGGATCAGGCCTTTATCATTGGGACATACATTTCCAAGAATCCCACCGATTACTATACATGAGGACGCGATCATCGTATATATCCAACGTTGATGGTTCTATAGCCTCTAATTATTGAAGTCTCTCGGGAAGCCGGCGGCTTGCAGAGGATATTTTAGGTTCCGAGGAAAGCTACCTATAAAAGAGGCTCCATATCCATGTACGGGATGAAGCTAGTCCCATGTCCTACTATACCACGCAAACAGCTGCGGAGGTCTATGCTCTACGTAGGGGTAATCCAGGCTATGTATAGAGCATTGTCATTGTGGGGATGAGTTACTCTACAGCAAGAGCGTCAAGGGAAAGTAAAGTCACTTGTGTGTATCAGGCGCCGACCAGGATGCGAAAGGGGTATCATTTACAAATTGTGGAAAGGCTCATGCGCCATGACAAAGGCCATTGAGAAAGAGGCCAGAGAGGAATCTCGACAGCAAACGCGAGTAAGACAGACAAGAAGACAAACAGAAAACAGAGGTAGGAATCCAGAGACCAGCGGTCAACATCGTCGTTGCGCAGGCCTCTCTTTTCCGTCAAAGTATAAAAAGAGACACGCATACTCATGCTGTGTCTTACTCGACAGTGGGCACGACGGCCGAAGAGGTTTAAAAGGTGACCGAGCAGACATGCGACGATGAACAGAAGCCATCGGGGACTCTTCCTAGTTCGTGTCGAAGAGCCCAGGCCAAGTTTGAGTGGCATCGTTGGGATCGCCATCGTCAGAGAACATGTGTGGTGCCCAAGGATCGAAAAGGACTGGATCAGACGGTTCCTCGAGCGGGCCTCTGTAGAGCAAGGCCGGATCCTCGATCAACTTAGGGTCAATCGCCATGTTCATGTCAAAGTCCGTGTTCGTCGGAAAGTCGATGTCCATGGACAAGCCGGCGTCGGGAGGAAAGTCGGACGTGTTGAACAGGAGAGGAGACTGGGTGGAGTCGCTGTTTCCCCAGCCAGGACTCGAAGAAAAGGTAGGGACGCACAGGAAGTTGGGTGACGAGCCCAGACTTGTCTGTTGCGAAGATGTCTCCGACATTGGCTCCAGGAAACCACTGGGAGCTTGGACAGGAGGAGCTTGAGTAAGAGGAGCTTGGACGGAGGGAGCCTGAACTGGAGGAGCCTGAACTGGAGGAGCCTGAACTGGAGGAGCCTGAACTGGAGGAGCCTGAACAGAAGTCTGAGCCTCAGCAGACTTGGTTGGCTGGTTGACCTGGGCCGGTCGAATGCACTGGCGTCCCCGTCTGGCACATGATGGGCAAGGGTTGCCTGGCCCACAGCGCTTCTTGCTCTTGAAGCAAGCTTCACACGCCCCACCCCTTCTCTTTCAGGGTCCGCATAGCCTTCTTCTGGCTCTCGAGCTCCTCTCGGCTGCGGACCCTCTTCTCCCGGGGAGAAACACCATTTTTGGGGTCCTCAAGGACTATCCCAAGCTCCCCCTGCCGGGCTGGAGTCTTTGACCCGAGGCTCGGCCCGTTTCCGTGCATGCCAGGTGCACATGAAAATGTGGTGGTGGGCGTGGTCAAGGGTGGCTGAGGCTTGTGCGCTCTCCGGCCAGAGGGAGCGGCGTAAACGGACCCCGAGAAGGTGTTGTAGAACCCGTCGAAGCCACTCGGCGGCATGCTGGCGCACAGGTGATTTTCGCCGGCGACTTCGACAGGCAAAGCCCAAGTTCCAACATGGGCGTGAGACCAGAATTGGTCGAAGGTGAGTTCGGGTCTCATCTCAAAGGAAGAGATGAGTGGGTCCGAGGCGAGGGGAACGACAGGTGGGATCGTCTCACGATTGAGAGCAGTCTCCGGGAAACCAACTTGACCGATGGCCTGCATTTGATGCAGGTTGCCAACGGCGTCTGCCCCTGAGGTTTGTGGATCCTGGTTGTCTTGAGCCACAAACTCCTCACCCTCAACGAACATGGACAGATCGAACAAGTCCATGACGTTTGCCGCAAGGAGGCAAGAGGGAGGCAGAAGGAGAAAGACGGACACACACACACACAGAGGGACACGCAGAGAGAGACACACACAGACACAGAGACAGAGGGACAGAGTCACAGAGAGACAGAGCCAAGAAGAGGCGAAAGAGACGATAGGTGAAGCGACCGTCACTTTGAGATGAGCCTTTTTTGAGAGCAGTGATGTGTCTCTGGCGAGGAAAAAGAGAGAGCAGACCGTCCTCCCAGCTGGTAGATACAGGTCAGACATGCCAGGCCACTTACGACTCACTGACAAGGTCTCTCATGATGAAAGAGCACGCATCTTCCATTTTGTCCTCAATCAGGCTTAGTAGTGTCCAAAATGATACATCTTGAACCACGGCGCAGACGATAGATGATTATGACGGCTGTCATTCACTGTGGCTATTGAGTAAATCATAGGCTGTTCCCACACGGTGGCTGGGAAATGAGGGTCGTTCCATAGAACTTCAAGCGTCGATCAAACAGATTGCCTGAACAGGGAAAGTCCATCTTGCAAGAGTCCCAAGTAGGGCTTAGTATTATCCACTTCGATAACTTGAGAACCACGGCGCAGAACTGTTGATGATCATAACGGCCATCGTTCACAGCAGCTGCTAGTTGATCGATAGGCTATGCTTGCACGGTGGCTGGGATAATGGGGTCGTTCCATGGACCGCTAAATGGATGGGGCATCGTCCAAACATGTTGCCTAAACAGGAAAGCGCATCTTGCGAGTTCACCCGAGTTGGGCTTAGTACTGCCGACAACGATGACCTGATAATGACTTGAGAATCACGGTGCAGATGTCAAATGGTTCCGACTTCCGTCCTTCTCAGTTGTTTGTGACTGCATCATAGGCCGTTCTCGCAGTAGGACAGACAACTTGAAAAAAGGTCCATAGAACCTTCAAAGCGCCTTGCATCGTCCAGACAAGTTGTTGCCTGAAAAGGGAAAGTGCGTCTCGCGGATTCTTCCGAGTCTGACCCAGCCCTGCCGATGACGATCCCCCACAAACCAAGACGCTCGGGCCCAGTAGGGAGTACGCCGTTATTCACTCTTGCCAATGATGGGTTGACTTCGAACAGAGACCAGCTAGTGATTTTTCTGCATGATGCTCTCGCGCATCTTGCAGCATCCAAATAGAGTTCCTTCAACCGGCAAGTGCATCTCGCGAGTTTTCCCGGGTCGGGCTTAGCACTCCCGATGACGATCTCCCGTGGATTATCACCCGTGGACCATGGTGCTGGGTTTCTGGACTGTGAAGTTGTTCCCTCTCTTTTGTCATAGTGATTGGTCAGTCCAGAAAGGGGGCCGGTGTGCTGATGACGTTTCGTGTAGTCTTCACGAGTAATCCACACCATCCAAACACAGTTCCAGAAAAGGCAAATACATCTCACAATCTCTTCCGCATTGTGCGTAGCACAGCAGACAACGAGCCCGTCGTAAAGCACCGTGCAGGGATTTGATGATATGACAACCGGTCGTTGCGATTGGTAAATTGTCACAATAACACAGACTTGCCTGTCGGTGACGTTCTCAGACCTCGTTACGTTGCAGCGTGCGTCATCGAATGCATATCCCACACAACGCAAGTGCAGCTTGCGATTTCTTCCGAGATCGACTCAGCACAAGTGCCAGAGATCTCCCGCGAACCATGTTGTGGGTTTTCGCGGGGCATGACTGCTTGCTGTCGCGCGAGTGTCATTTGTTAGAATCATCTCGCACCGCTCGTGAAGGCATCTTGTATCATCTAGAGTGAGGCCATGTATTGTACCAAGGGACGTGGTAAGTTTTGCAGAAGTGACAAAAACATCCTCAAATTGTGAGATTCGATTCATACTTCGTGCCAACGTCCGAGAAAGTGTCACGGGACATTCAGCAGAGTATCCCCTAGTGCAAGTCTGAGTCGTGTTTCGTACCAAGATCCAAGTCCTCCAAAAACCTGCGCCCAGCAAGCTTCTCGGGCAGATAGTCTTGCTGTACACGGCCGTCGACGTAGTTGGGATTGTATTTGTATTCCTTGCCATATCCGAGTTCTTTCATTAGCTTTGTCGGAGCGTTCCGCAAATGAATTGGAATGGGTAGTCCAGCAATGCCTGGCTCGTTGAGAGCTGCGAAGGCGTTGTTTAGACCCCGGTAGGCCCTGGTGCTCTTCTTCGAGAGCGCCATAGCAACTGTGGCATGGGCCAAGTTGATGCGGGCCTCCGGAAGACCAATTTTCTCCACGGCTGCATGGGTTGAGATGGCAAGCGTCAGCATTGTATTGTCGGCCAACCCAATATCCTCGGATGCAACGACAATCAGTCTCCGGGCGATATAGAGCGGATCTTCTCCCGATTGAATCATACGGGACAAATAGTACAGCGCTGCATCTGGATCGCTGCCTCTGATTGACTTGTGGAAGGCGGATATCGTGTCATAATGTTGATCACCAGCACGGTCGTACACCAAAGTTTTGGTCAAGGCTGATTTGATATCACTTTGGGTGGCGTTGGGCCGCTTGGACAGGTCCATCGCAAGTTCGAGTAGATTCAATGCTGTTCGCGCGTCCCCATCGGCGAAACGGGCAAGATATGCAATCAATTCGGCATCAACGAGCTCTGACGGCGCATAACTGGGGCCTTCGATTTCCAATGCTCGCTGCAGAATGGAGACTATATCTTGGTCGCTGAGTTTCGAGAGTGTGAAAGTCCTGCAGCGAGAAAGCAGAGCGTTTTGGACCTTGAACGAAGGATTCTCGGTGGTTGCACCAATCAACGTGACCTGACCACTTTCAACAGGACCGAGGAAAACATCCTGCTGCGATTTGGAGAATCGATGGATTTCATCGCAAAAGATGATCGTTTTTCTGCCAGTGAGTCCAAGCTCACTCCGAGCCTCGCCAAATATTTTCTTGCATTCAGCGACACCAGAGCTCGTACTGTTGATCTCGACGAAGCGACTGCCAACCATGGATGCCACCACGCGCGCAATGGTTGTCTTTCCCGTGCCTGCGCTCCCCCATAGAATCATGCTGGGAACCCGGTCCTGTTCAATTAGGCCACGAAGAACACCATTTGGGCCAACGAGATCCTGACCACACACTTCATCCAACGTCTTTGGCCGCATCCGCTCAGCTAATGGAGCCGCATTCTTGAAAGCGTTGATCTTGGGCCGCTTAGGCCGAGGTTCCGCCGCTTCTTCGCTCGATGACTTCACGCCGTTATGTTGCTGAGACAGGGGCACATCCTGCCCAAAAGACCTTTTGCCATTGAGCGGACGAGCGATCGTGCTTGGGCGCGGAGGAGATTCTTGGGTCAGACTGGAGTGGCTTGGAACTTTTCTAGCGGAAGACGGCTGGAACATGCTAGGAACAGGCCCTTTTTGAGACGATTGTTGATCGGTCGGAGAAGATTGTTCCTCGACAAAGCGTTGACAACCAGAGTCAATGTGATCATTAATCTTGAGCGAGGAAACCGGCTTCTCGCAAATCGGACACGAGACCATGGTGTCGAGAAACTAGAGATCGTTGGAATGGCGTGTCAGCTAGCTTTCAAATTCAATGTCTTTCAAGCTCCGCAGCTCTTGAATTGAGTGCGGAGACGCGTCGAGACCCGCCGTGACGCGGGCGGGCCGGCGCCGGTTGCTTAGTCAGGAGACCTTGGGGTCGAGACGGACGGGACCTGAATAATAATTGTAAAGAACCTTCTAAGAGTAGGTAAGGATGATACCTAGTAACCTAACTAGTTAATAGTTAATAGTCAATATTTAATAGTTAAAAGTTACTAAGTAATCCTAATGAACCCACCAGATGGAAGCTCCCCGCCTGTCCGAAAGACTTTGCAGACCTGATTGCCTGATTCACAAGGCAGCACTCAAGATACTTCAGTGAAGAATGCAATTTCAGCTGACATGTTTTCTGCGCCATCTGCCACTGATCAGATGACTGGATAGTACTCAAATGATACAAATAATTAAAGAGTCGTCCTGAAGTCACTATTGAAGGGTTGAGCTTTTGATATTGCGCGGCTGGAGAGTAGCGATGTCCGAGCTCGGAAACGCGCCCGGAACAGCCAAGCACGCCATGAAGTGAAATTGTGGGATGGATTTCAACTCCGCAATTACAATTGCGGTTCTGCAAGTTAACACAAATCTTCCCTCATGGTCACTGGAATCACAGTTGCTCTTGCTACGCTCAACCGATCAAGACCGAGGGTTCGCAGCTTGCGCGCAACTACTATTTCTTCGCTTCTACCCCGCCTTCTCGGTCCACACGCGAGAACAATGTCCGCAACAGCTGCGCGGCCTGATCCCTTTCGGCCAGCGAAGCGTGTCGCTGGCCAGCGCCAGGATGTTTGGTCGGTACCTACGGAGGATCGCGACTCGCCAGCCAGTGAAAGATAGGCATGCTCATCAAGATGAACAGGTCCATTGTGAACGAAGCCGCCGCTGCCTCGCCCGTGCAGCCCATTGTCAACATGGGCCAAGGGTTCTTGTGAGTGATCAAGATACCTCAGCCGGTCTTCGAGGTCGACAAGCTTGTCTTATTGTTTATCGTTGCTATTCAGTGGTTACAATCCCCCTCAATTCGCCATTGACGCCGCCAAAGAGGCCTTGGATCGCGTTGAGTGTAACCAATACTCTCCTACAAAGGTACCTTTCAAAGGGAGTTCCAGCTCCATGTCTCGGCATCAAGCTGATCTCTTTCTAGGGCCGGCCTCGTCTGAAGCAAGCTCTTGCTGACGCCTACTCCCACTCATTCGGCCGTACATTGAACCCCGATACCGAGGTCACGATCACGACTGGCGCAAATGAGGGTACGTCATACATGATAAGCGTCTCCGAATGAAAGTATACTGAGACTCTTGAAATTATCTAGGTATGCTCAGTGCCTTCATGGGGTTCATTGAGCCCGGAGATGAGGTTATCATCTTTGAGCCATTCTTCGATCAGTAAGCAATTCATGGCATCGAAGCTAGAGGCCTCTGCATTCCCCACATGCTAAGACGGCGTGAACAGGTACATCAGCAACATTGAAATGCCGGGTGGAACCATCCGATATGTGCCTCTTCATCCGCCTAAGGACGGCGCTACCAGGACATCGCCTGCTTCCGAGTGGTCAATTGATTTCCAGGAGCTTGAGAACACCATCAATGAGAAGACAAAGATGATTGTAAGTCTGATGCCCCAGCTACAGAAAACCAGAAATCTGAAACATGCTCATGATGAGTGAAAAGGTCCTGAACTCACCGTAAGTAATCGTCGTCTACACTCGATCTTTTTGCCTAGTCACTGATCAAATTCTACAGCCACAACCCGGTCGGCAAAGTCTTTTCTAAGGAAGAGTTACAGCGCATTGGAGATCTTTGTGTCAAACACAACCTCATCATCCTTTCGGACGAAGTGTACGATCGTCTCTACTATGTTCCTTTCACACGGATCGCCACTCTCTCCCCTGAAATCTGGGAACGCACTATCACGGTTGGCTCGGCGGGTAAGGCCTTCTACGCTACAGGCTGGCGTGTTGGATATCTCATGGGACCTGAACACTTGATCAAATATGTTGCGGCTGCGCATACTCGCATCTGCTACAGCAGTGTTTCACCTCTCCAGGAAGCTGCTGCCGTGGCGTTTGAAAAGGCAGACAAGGCTGGCTTCTGGGAGCAAAGTCGACAGGAAATGCAGCAGAAGATGAAGCTTTTCTGCGAGGTATTTGATGAGCTTGGCATTCCGGTATGTTATGCGCATGTTCCACTTTCTTTCTCCTCCGAAAGTCTGGTCGCCGATACTGACTGGTTCTTACAGTATTCTGACCCCGAGGGCGGATATTTTGTGCTCGCGAATATGTCGTCTGTCCAATTGCCGGCCGATTACCCTTTTCCACCACATGTGGCTAACCGCCCTCGGGACTTCAAGCTCTGCTGGTTCTTGATCCATGAGGTCGGAGTTGCTGTAATCCCGCCTACTGAGTTCTACACCGACGACAATGCTCACATCGCCGAGAACTATCTCCGTTTCGCCGTCTGCAAGAACGACGATGTCCTCGAGACTGCCAAGGAAAGATTACGTGGTCTGAGAAAGTATATCAAGCAGTAGAATCGAACCTCTCTCTCCGGGTCATACGTACTATCATTATCATCAACATACCTCAAACGGATATAAGCGTCGTTCCCGGATGACCTGCATGTGCAGGTAGCATCATAAGATAGCTAGTCAAGAAGAAATGCGGTCCCTTTGAGTTATCAATTCTCACTTTATCTGCCTCGATTGGAAGGCTACTGACAGTCGTATACCAAAGCTACCGCGGCCATACGAGCAATTTAGGACTTTTAACGTGGTGCACGACCAAGTTTGTCTTCGAGAGAGATATTTCAACAGAAATTGCTGGGCCAATACAAGGTATGAGCTCCTCCAAATAACGAACCTTTCGACTGCGCAGAAGCAGAGCATTTACCTGTAAGAAACATTTAATTTTGATAACCTTTAGCTGGGCAAGTGTCTCTGAACTGGACCAGGGCCAACTGATTCCGGATGACTGGAGAAGATGGGTTGGATCTAGCTTCGAAATTTGGAACAGACTTACGAAGTGCCGTCGTTCTAATGCACGAAGATCTCAGCTTCGCGACTTGTTATAGCTATGCCTACAGCAAGTGTGATTGAAGAGGGAAGCTGTGAGTGGTTCGGCGCTTATGCTCGACTCGTACAACGTGAGTCTCATTCGGAGGTCTATCCTACAGACCTCGACTGCTTTCCATCTCCCTCTTCCACCCAGCCCCCACCTCCTTCTCTCGTGAGCTTATGCCAATTCACATCGGCGTCGACATAAGCTCACAATCTCCCTCCCACTCCCAAGGCCCAGACCCCAAACCATCCCAACCCTCACCACGCCGGAACAGCCGCCTCTCCTCAACTGGAACATGGTCAAACCCCTCGCCTCTGACCCTGGCCTGCACCCCTTTGACCACGGGGTGTGTGGTCCGATTCGCGCGAAGTATCCAATGGCTAGCTTCCTCGTTGGATACAATGCGTTCGAACCAACGCGACCAGTTAGGTCTGCCTAGCAGGCTTGGTCGCTCTGCTTCACACGTCCGGTCACGGCAAGTACGGGGTGGCAGACCAAGCCACTCGGCCTCGCAAGCGTGTCGCTGGCCAATATCACGAGCGTCGGGGCATATTGCGAACTCCCATGTCAGTTGACGCCGGATCTTCACGTCCAGCTCGGGCGACCACTGCTGTTCGGACCGGAGCCTGTCGCGCAGCATCCGGAACAGGTACCCTACCAGCGGCTGGACCTCAAGGGATTCCAGCAGGCACACTGCAAGTACCCGTCGGAACCGGTCCTTCTCGCCAGGGTCGTCGAACCGCACGACGTGCGTCACACGGAGCGAGCAACGTCCACGCAAGGCAGCAGGCTCCCACTCAACGTCAACACCAGGCCCTCCATCGGCGAAGATGAAGTAATCACCTTCACCCCGAGCCGTGCTGAACCACAGCGCCTGCCGATGACGCTCTGGTCTGTCCCGCCCATGCATACAAGGAATCGCGGGCGGCTCGCGGAGGAGATCCGGGGGCATTGAGAGCGCCACGCACGGTTCCTTCATCGTGAGCTGTCCGCAATTCGGCCAGTGGGCTCGTACGTCTTCCCGCATGTGTTCCCTTCCGCAGTATCTGACATACGAATAGGGTCCACAGAACGGGCAGATGACGGATTGACCATCCCACAAGCTACCCCGTGTCTCACAACCTTCCTTTTGGCAAAGAAAGCTGTGGTAAGTCATGTCCCAGAAAAAACCGCGCACTTCTGGGATGCGAGATTGATCTGCCAGACTGCTGCCAGTGGCACGTGGCGAAGGGGACGCGGTCTCTTTGGCCTGGTGGCTCTGCTGGTTGGACACATCCTGGGAGCATCCACGGCGGGCGACAGTCGCAACAGACTCCGGAGCGAGCATGTGCTGAGGGGCGGTCCACGGCGCGGCAAGAGGGTTCAAAAACTTCACAATTTCTTTAACCGCTCGTTGCTGAAGTTCCCCTTGCGGTGTAGATTTTTCCGGGACCTTCTTTGCACTGCTAGACTCCAGAACCTCTGCTACGGCTGCCGGCTTGACTTCGCGTAGATGGCCCTCCGGCGTGCGATCAGTGTTGTCGGGCGTGTCTACTTGTAGACATTGCGTCAGTACTCAACTCGGCATGAGGCTCATTTTTATGCAATATTAACTTACCAAGCTTCACGGGCTGGCTCGCTTCGGACTTCTGTGAGCGATCACTTGTGCTGTCCGCAGCCATCGCTTCCGCTTCACTGGACTCTATAAAATAAGTCAATAATCATGGCACGAGCTATCAGATATAACGCCAAAATCCTTATGCTCAGGTGGGGTCGCACTTGTCACGAGGTGCCCTGCCTCAAAGCCTTGCAGAACAGATGTCCGTCCTTTCTCTGAGGTATCTATGTCAGCCGGAACCTTCCATGGCACAGTCTGCCAACACTGGTTTCGCAAGTCGAAGTTCCCAAGCAATAATATATCAATGAGCATGCGTCTTACCTGTTAGGCTTTCCGTTTGTCGTTCGGCGCAGTCATCAGCGACGGTACTCGCGACAACGTGCGAAGGACTGTAGGGGGGCGAGGGAGAGACAGTCGGATCAGGTAAGCCTGAGCCACGTCCCAAGGTTTGCACGTCGTTTGAAGCATCACCCCTATCTGTTTCAATAGAGCTCATTGACGCGGGGGCTAAGATGCCGAGTCTTTGTTCACTTGAAATTCTTTCGGTGCGCCTTGCGTCAGTGTCGTGTGGCAATATGCTCTCTTGCAACTCCTCTATAGATTTTCCGGAACTCTCTTGTCCAGGCTTTCTCGACTTTCCTTTGCGATTTCGCTTTCTCTTCACATTCGCCTTGGTACCTTGGTCCTTATCATCGGCAACAAGGCCCATGTCTGCAGTGCTCATCTGACTCTGCAGTGTGGGCTGTGAAGCATACTGTTCCTCTTCTTGGGTCAAACAGTTCCTCTCTTCTGCTACAGGCCGGTCTGCTTCTTTCGAGACAGGCATATCCACGTCTCCACAGTTGCTAGCCTGTGCCTTTGACGCTTGAGAATCCAGCCACTCGGCCTTGCGACGTTGGTATTGGACATGGAGCCAGATTCGAGCAGGCAAGGCCATGAACTGCGCAAATCGGATCTGCTGAATTAGACCCTGCGTTAAAGAAAGCTTAGTACGGGAAATGGTACATGTCAGAGGCTTCCGGGCATAGGACCACTTACTCGCTCCTGGCCCACCACGAACTTGTATCCGTCGGCGTGTCTGTCTACAACGATGATCCCCATCTCGCGTGATTTTGCGCGGAGCCTGAAGAAGATCTTGGACGAGTACTGAGCCCAGTCGACATGGCAACCGTACTGTACTTTGGTGTCTTGCCACTTGAAATTCTTTTCACCAAGACGATTTGCTCGCTTATCAAAGAGGAACTTGTTTGTCATCTTCTTGCCAGTATACGTCTCGGTGATGCCATGGGGATTTGAGCCATCGATCAGCTCACGAATTGTGTTCAGGAGGGCAGCTCGACCTCCAGGATAGTTGGCTGGCAGCTTGAAAGTGTACTGCAGTGCATCGGCCGTGTCATCCATGTCCTCTTTGAAGTCCCTTTTGAGGGATGACGAGCTCACAGTCAGGACTAAGACCGGAAAAGGCTCACGCCATTTGACAACCTCCAAACTCAAAGCCTTTTCTGGAGACTCCTGATCCCCGTCTTTCGGTCCTGGAAATGTGTGGAGCTTTTTTTCCGCGTCTAGCACAAGGGCATAGTCGCCTTGCTTGGGCTGATGAGCCAAGCCGGAGATGGCACTGCTCTTGTTACCCATGTTGAGAGTGAGCATGGAACAGAATGTGGGTGCTTGTGTACGTGATTTCAACGTTCACACTGTGGAACAAAGTGAAGCAGGTCGAGGTACGATCTCTAAGCGGGAGAAGTCGACTTTCATGTGGAGATTGAGGCCAAAGTGGAAGTATTCAAGTCAGGTATTAGGATGAATGGGTGAGGGTGAATATGCGCGCAATATTGCTATGCGCGTTATTCTGTTGTGCGAAGACTTGGATGTCTGAAAGAGTGTAAGAAAAGAGAGTTGTACGGGCTTATTGAATAATCGAAGCGTTCGTGAAGGTCACGATGTGGACGGAAGTGTAACGGGTAGTGGTAAGATATCAAAAATGAGACTCGTCGATGTGGGAGTGGAAATCGAGGCGAGAGTCGAAGCGTAGTAGGATTTAGACGAGTAGGTGAGGTTGAAGACGTCGACGAGGACGACGACGAAGACGACGACGAGGAAGCGAGGCCGGACAGGTATACGCGCTATTGTTGTTGTGCGCGTCCTGTTGTTGTGGCCATCGTCTCCAGTCAGAAGGTCTGAAAGCAAACAATTCGATATCACGAAAATTCTAGAGCTACGATAAGGGTGCGATGACAACCCAACCTTGGAAGATTCTTGGTTGCACTCCCACATGGGAGACAAGAAATGTATAAACAAGCAGCCCTCATCGCGAAGACACGCTAGCTAGTCAGGTTGACGATCTCTCATTTCAATGAGTCTGGTCACCAGTGTCTCGATTATGGATCTCAGAGACTCGCTATTGGAGAACAAGAGCTTTGTGTATCTGCATCCATTATTCGTGATATACATGTTCCCCTCTCTAATACAAGAAAGTTTTATTGACATAAGCCAGTCGTTCGCCTAGTTCGATGGCTCGAGACAGAGATTAGGTTTTTACATGTTCTCTACCTAAGTAGTGTCCACGAGAGCTTGCCAGATGTTCCGTTGAGCGAGCTTCGATTGTCTGAAATATCCCGATCAATCTTGTAGGGGATTTCTGTCAAGTTTCAAGCCTAGGTTGATCTGGGGTATCATCTCGCAGAACGGTCATCAAGAGCGATCCAGTTTATGCTCGCTCTAGGACGTAGAATTATTGACTAGGTACCTACCAATTCATCTCTGATCCAATAACAGCGTGGAATGAATCATTCCAGGAACGAGGATTCATGTATATCCAAGCCTGTAACCAGCCGTCTTTCAAGTGACTTGGATCTCATTCATCTATACAGGCTATCCACCTTAATATGATGCGTTAGATGGCTCGAAAACCTCACTGTTAGATTAAGCAGCACCTGTTGACGGTCTCCTTGAGTTCAAGATCGAGCACCTGATCAACCTAGAAGATTGTATGCCATCCAGTTTCTCATCTACATATCGGTGGTTGGTATTAAAGAGTGTTTCGCGGTATGGCTGGGAGGACAGGGCTGCAGTTCTGCGAGGGGACATACCTTATTGTTTGAGGATCGAGACGTCATGTAATATTCTTCATTACGAGTCGTAGATGATAAATTATTGGATGTGGCAGCTAAGGGACCACAACGTATACCGTGCTCAGTGTACACACTGTACAATGTACAGAGCTCGCCTACACTTGGTTGAGGTACAACTGTCATCGGATATGGATTCCGATGTAAATTAGTGGGCCGGGGTAAGGTAGGCGAGTCAATCCAGGACCTGCGTACCTTACTAAGTTACTACTAAGTACTAAATGAGGTATGTGGAGAACAGCTGGTGTCTTGAAAGTGTGGCTGCTCCCGCGAGAGGCTCCTCTGACGTACCCCACGGAAAAGTCAGGTGAGCTGGACTGCCGGCATTTTGAGGCGTCACCGCCAGGCTTGACACCAAGTGGAGCCACTCCACGGCGATGATACAATCGAATCCCACGAGAGGACAGTGCTCCTTCGTCCATTGGCTTTGTTTTGATATTTCCATTGTCGATCCTCTGCGCACATACTTCACTTCACAAATGTGTGACCCATGAGATGACCAGCCTTTGGATCCTGAGGGTGGTGGGGACACATGGCACCCTGCAAGGCCTGAGGTAAGGCACAAGGCTTGAAGGCACACGGCACACAGCACATGGCACACCACTAGTGCAGTCTCTTACCTCTTTCTTAGTAATTCTTGGCTTCACACAGAGCGATTCCACCGTCTTCTCAGTGGCTGACCTCATGCAGGAAGCGTCCGGTAGCACGGCAGAGAGAAGACCGTTGGGTGTCCGAGAATGACGCTGTCGAACATGGATGATTGGGTTAGAGACCAGAGCCACTAAGCGCCCAACGGGTCCCGGACGAGTCTTTGTTCACCCAGCCCTCGCTGTCATCCTCCATAACTCCATACGATCGATTGCTTAGCGCCCTAAGGGTCGCCTTGAATGAACGCATGAAACAAAGCCTCGTCCGATCATTCATGGTTCGTGAGGATGGAACAGCCATCCTTTGTCAAAACAGCCCACTCCCCTCGGAACTGGTTCACCAAACAATGTCTCCTTGTCGCTTACTGCTTCAAAAATGGAAACAGCCTCTTGTCCATTCTAGTAGGGTGGACAGCTTAGCGCTGAGTACCAAAAATAATTGTTAAGGTGATTCCCACATGTGAGAAATCTATATGGTCTCAACATCACCTTCCTGTTTCCTCCCGCCTGTTCTTCTCTACTGATCTTTCCCTCTCGGAGTGGCTGCCTTGACCTATTGTGAATACTTTTTCTGTTTGACTCAGGCTGCAGCGCAGCTCGATTGATACCTTCCCTTATTCGCTGCCTGGTACAACTAGGTATATTGTCTCTTGTTGATTAGCCCGCCACACATTTTGCCACCCATCTGCCAACGCTCAGGGACTCAAAGCCCGAATCCTTCCATTAAATCTCATATATATTCACCCAGCAGCTGGCTCTGCGTCAGAATTAGTGTGGTGTCGTCGCGTTTTTTTTCAACCCGTCGATCAACTGTCTCTCGTTTCCCGCTGGCCGTTGAAATCTGAAAATCCCCTCGTGGTTTGCCCATCATGGTCTTCTCACGATCAGGGCGATCTGTGTTTCCTTTGCTGCCTCCTTACGGCGCACACGATCCATCGAATGGTCATATCATTCCTTTACATCCAGACGGGCTGACCCCCTACCTGGGTCTTCGAGCGCGACTCTCACAAGTATGGATCAACCGGTGGACCATTTTGCTCGCTTTGATCCTAGCACGGGTTCTCATTGCGATCGGAGGTGTTCGACACGACATGGACTCAGCTCGGCGTGAGGCCTTGTCGGCATGTACGTCGGTGGAGTCGATGGGTAGTGCTATGGCCTCCATGCCTCACTATCTCTCGACCGGTGTGAATGAGTTGACGGCTTCGGGTGTGGAGCATGCCGTACAGGGTCTCAAATCGATGCTCTTGCTCACGATCACGGGTGTGGAGGAGATCATTCTCTTCATCATTAAAATCATGTACCAGACATACCTCTGTCTGGCCACCATGGTCGTGCGAGGCTCAGTGCATGTGGCAACGGCCTTGATAGAGGACGTCACCAGCTTCCTCAACTCCACCATCAAAGGAGCCGTTGCAGATATCGACAAAGGCGTCAACTCCTTCGAGAAATCCCTGAACGACTTTGCTGGCTTTGTCAACTCGGCCGCCAGCGCCTTTGGGGCGAAGGTTCCCACGTTGGACTTGAGTGGTCCCTTGAAAAAGCTGGATGACATCTCCATACCATCCTCGATCAATACGCAGCTGGACAAGCTGGACAACAGTCTCCCCACATTTGATCAGGTCCAAAATCTAACCGAGACTGTGATTCGATTCCCCTTCGAAGAGGTGAAAAAACTCGTCAACGATTCACTAGGGGTGTACACTTTCGACCGAAACGCATTGCCAGTCCCTCAGAAAGAGCAACTATCGTTTTGCAGTGACAACCATGGGATCAACGACTTCTTCGACGGGATCACCAAGCTGGCGACGACGGCACGGACAATATTCATCGTCGTTGTGACAATCCTGGCCGTTCTCGTTTGCATCCCGGTTGCGTGGCAGGAAAACCGCAAATGGCGCCATATGAAGGAGCGCTCCCAGCTGGTCCGCAAAGAAGCCCACGATCCAATGGACGTGGTGTACATCGTATCTCGGCCCTACACGGCCGCAGCTGGAATCAAAGCCGCCAGTCATTTCAGCAACAGTCGTCGACAGATCCTTGTGCGATGGGCCATAGCTTATGCGACTTCCCTCCCGGCTCTTTTCGTGCTCGCTCTCGCCATTGCAGCCCTCCTATCATGTCTATGTCAATACATCTTGCTGACAAGCATTGAGAAAACTGTCCCGCAACTCAGTGCGGAAGTGGGCGTCTTCGCCGACAAAGTCGTGGGCTCTTTGGAGAATGCCTCGATGGCCTGGGCAACCGACGCCAATAAGGTGATTCTCTCCTTGGACGACGACATCAATCACAACCTCCTCGGCTGGGTCAACACTAGTACAACCGCGGTCAACAGCACGCTTGAAACCTTTGTCGAAAAGACGACTGGTGTGTTGAACGACACCTTCGGAGGCACACTGCTTGAAAAGCCTGTTCAGGAACTCTTCAACTGTCTGATCGGACTGAAGATTCAAAGTGTTGAGAAGGGTCTGACCTGGGTCCATGATCATGCTCATGTCGCTTTTCCCTTGCTCCCCAACGACACGTTCTCCAAGGGCGCCAAGGATAGCGTCTCCAATGACGCCAACCCGTCTTCGAGTTTCCTTGCCGACGCTGGAGATTCCACGTCGAATAAGATCACTCAGGTGGTGCAAAATGTGATCGACAAGCTGAAGAACGGACTTCGCACAGAGACCTTTATTGCCACCGCTATTCTCTGCGTTTGGATCGTGATCGCACTGGTCGGTATCGTGCGCGCCATGGCTCTTTTCTGGGGCCGTGATCGAAACAGAGGTGATGGCGGCGGTCACTATGCGGATTCGTCTCCCAACCAGCCCGGCCCCAGCGGTGCAGCATCTGTCATGGATCTGCAAGCCGGTGATCAGTCAAATATTCCCTTGACAAGTGTCTCAAGAGGGGATGTAGGCAACGACATGACAGCGGCCGGTCCTGCGCCAGACCGAGGTGAACAGTCCTTCAGCGATGAGAAGCGGGGATTTGCAGGGCAGAGAAATTACCAGACTGCGCTTAGTATTGAGGGTCAGCCTGCGTTGCGAAAGAGTAACTACGTCGAGTATGGTGGGAAGAGTGGATAGTCAATGACTTTCGCTTTTGCCTACCAATAACGCTCATTACGCTCACTTAATGTTTCACCTTGCTTTCTGCATCCCGATCGCTCCCCAAATTGTTATCATTAATATCGCCCCGTGATTCCCAATGACGATCTCTCTTTTATCCATAATATAACAAAGATATGTGACACAGTCACTCGACGATTGACTACCATCTGCCCCAAGAATGGAAACTGTACCTTACAAATCTCACGCCGCAAGGCTTCTTGAAATCATCTACATTACAAATCCACCCCAGATAGTGATGCCTAGAACAAGGAATGAAGTAAGTAGTTCAAATTTGTAAGGTAATCGTTATCAGAGATCATGCTATACGTCCTGAAGTCATATATGTCATGTTCAAGGCATCACTCCTAAATAGCCACAAAGAAACTCTGCTCCCCTTCCTTGGGTGTAACCCTCGCTCGCTCGATAATCGGATCAGCACAGCTAATCCGAATACGTTCAGGTGTAGCAGGGCTAATCAAACTTAACACCTCTTCCACACCCCACTGCTTCCGCGCAGCCTTTAGAGCATCCCGAATAGCGAAAAACACCGCACTGCCCATGAACAAGGGCGGCTCACCAATACCACGGGAACGCTGAATAGTGCGCAGATTCTCCCACTCGACATCTTTCAGGAGACTCACGTTGAAGACTTGAGGGATGTCGCGGAAGCCAGGGATCTTGTAGTTGCCCGGTCCGCGGGTAAAGATCTGGCCCGAGGCACGATGCCATAGACTTTCTTCGGTCGTGAAGAGACCTTGACCCTGGACGTAGGCGCCCTCGATCTGGCCGTAGTCAATAGATGGATTGATGGTGCGGCCAACGTCCATCTTGATGTCGGCGCGAAGTGGGGTCCAGTCTCCTGTTAGAGTGTCGATTTGAACTTCGGCAGCGGTGATTCCTTGTGTGAAGTAGAAGAACATCTGGCCGGAGTTTTCTCCCCAGACATACCCGATGTCTGGGGTGCGGTAGTAACCTTGGGCGGAGAGATTGACTCGAGCGAAGTAGGCTGCGTGCGCCAGTTCCGCCATAGTGGCTTCTGGCATTGTTTCGCGGAAGGGGCGAAGTCTTTCGTTGAGTTGCTCGCAGGCGTTGAATATGGCGTATCCGTTCAGGTCAGAGCTTGCTGATGCTGCCGTTGACGAAGTGTTGGCCACGGTGTTGGTGGCTGTCTCAGCGATGAACACGTTGTCTTGAGGTACGCCAAGGGCTTCAGCGGCGATCATGGTCATCTTGGTGTGTAGTCCTTGACCCATCTCTACACCGCCGTGGGCTACAAGGACGCTTCCATCGTGGTAGATATGAACCAGAGCGCCGGCCTGGTTCAAGAAGAGCGCGGTGAAGGAAATTCCAAACTTGGTAGGCACGATTGCCATGCCGCGCTTGGACCACTTGTGCTTTTCGTTGTACTCTTCGACGGCCTTACGTCGCTCCATGTAGTTGCTCTCTTCCAGCACCTGCTTGTACATCAAGGGTACGTACCAATCCTTCAGCTCCTGATTGAAATGCGTCTTTTCACCGGGCTGGTACATGTTGATCTCACGCATGCGCTCAGGCGATATATTGAGATGATCGGCAATCTCGGAGATATACGATTCAGCGAAGAAAAGACCCTGTGGTCCACCGAATCCACGGAAGGCTGTGTTGGAGACAGTGTTCGTCTTGCAGATTCGCCCGCGCACGTGAAGATTGGGGATTTTATAGACTCCATCGATGTGTGACAAGCTTCGTTCGACAACCGCGCCAGACAGATCCTGAGTGTGGCCGCCATTGGCAAAGACGTCGGCATCAAGAGCAAGGATCTTTCCTTCTTTTGTGACGCCGACTTTCCAGCGACAGAGGAAGGGATGACGCTGACCGGAGGTTAAAATGTCCTCATCACGGTTAAGCATGCATCTCACGGGTCGATTGAGTTTCTTTGCGGCGGCCGCGCAGATTCCAGCCAGCTGGATCGATCGTGTCTCTTTGCCACCAAAACCACCACCAAGTCGCTTCACACGGGACACTACCTTGTTGGCAGCAACGCCGCAGACCTGAGCAACGTACGTTTGTCTGTCATGCTACTTTATCAGCGAGCCACAATAGACATATGTCAGAGTTGGGAAAACTTACGTCTCGGTAGGGTTCTGCGTGCCACTCCACACTTCCATTTCACCGTCTTCGGGCTTCGGGATAGCCACGCAAGCTTGGGTCTCCAGGTAGAAGTGCTCTTGTCCGCCCATGCGTGACACTCCTGTAAATACGTGATCGGCTTGTTGGAAACCCTCGTCGACATCACCAGTCTTGATGTACCTGTAATGACCGAAGAAGGAATTTGCTTCAATCGCCTCCTCCATGGTCAAAATGACTGGAAGTTCTTCGTACTCAATCTTGACTGCTCTCATACCCTCCTCGGCAAGTTTTGCAGTCTGGGCCACAATCACACCGATAGGTTGGCCAGCAGTGGTGACTTTGTCGACGGCAAAGAATGTCTCATCTGAGACAGGTGCTCCCCACCAATTGGCCTTTTCGTTTGGTAGGTCCCTGTGGTCGATATAATCAACAACACCTGCGATTTCCAAAGCGGCTGATGTGTCGATACTCAGAATCTTCGCATGTGCCTTGGTCGAAAGAACAAGACAGGCAAAGAGCTCATTCTGTTGAACAGGGATGTCATCGGTATATTGCGCTGAGCCGGTAGATTGCTTGAGTGCGGCGACATGGGGCGTTGCCTTTCCGAGAATCTTTTGCTGGTAAGCGACGGATGCTTCTTGGTCCTTTGCGCCAGTGGAAATCGCTCTCTCGATCTCGGCAATGACGTCCGCGTCGACATCAGAAGCCTTCACCTCGATCAGGGACAGAATGTCATGGTAAAAGCGGTAGAAGAATCCCATGGCGAGAGACTTTCGATAGGTGGCCATGCCACCGGGAACGCCATAGGGAAGATTGAAGTCCTCCTCCAGGGCAGCCATCACCGCCTCTAATGTCTCGGGATTCGCTAACTTCTTCCCTACCAGCGCATTTTGTGCCTTCTTGGCCGAGACAGTCATGGCAGCCATGCCACCAAAGACGAGATTACAGCTGGTGACTTCATTCTTTTCAGACAATGACACGTGGAGCGCAGAGTTGACAATGGCAATATCGTCATCCTTTCGCTTGGCCTGCTTATAAGCGCGAATAAACTGCCCTCTCTCCTGAAAAACGGGAATGCGAAGACTGGCAATGATCGCATCAGGAGCCAAAGCCGTCTTGCGATAGCCTTGGAAAAACTCGGTCATCGGAATCTCCTTTTCTCCCTTGAGAGACCTTGCTACCAAGATGGTATTAGTCGCGACAAGGACGGGGTTCAAGTCTGAGATGGGGGACGCGGTTGCCAGGTTTCCAGCCGGGGATGCAACATTTCTGATCTGACGTCCCGCGAAGTATGCCAGCTGTTTCTTGATTGCTTTGAACGGTTGAGCACGGTTCGGTCCGTAACGTTCCACAGCTTGATCGCAGATTTGTTCCAAGTCGGTCAGTGATACGTTTGCGCCGATCTCGAGACAGTCATCGTGGAATGTGAACTGGCGCAATTCGGGAATATCACCAACATAGACCGAGGCGCTGTATCGCATGGCTTTGAATTTTATCTCAATTTGAGTCTCCGTGCTTCCGCCTATCAACTTGGCTTCGGGATGAATGCTCTTGATCTGCAGCAGTTGGTCAACCGTTACCGGACGGTACCACTTCTTCCTCTTGTTGCCAAATGCGAGAGGCTGGAAAGAGTGCTTGCGTAGAGCAGCCGGGAATATCAACTCGGTGTCTGGGCTATACTTTTTGAATTCAGGAGCTGGAAAAATGGGCTCCACGACTTCGGTCTCTTCTGATGCAGCAGAATTGCTCTTGCAGCAACCACCGTCCCTCTTTTCCATGCAACAGCCAGAGCCGCCGTTGGCTTTCGCCATGCCGCAATTATTGCGTGAGTTGAAGCTCTGGGCTGCGTCCAGAATGGGTCGATATCCCGTGCAACGGCACAGATTACCGTCGAATGCCTCCTCGACTGCATGCTCTGATGGGGACGGATCATTGCGCAGCAGAGCATATAGACTCTGGAAAAAGGATTATTTATCTGTCGCGTTGTACTCTATTCTAGAATAGCGAATGATGAATGGTGATTCTGACTTACCATAACAATTCCCGGGGTGCAAAATCCACACTGACTGCCATTTCCGACAGCAATTCGTTGCTGAATGGCATGCGGCTTCTTCACATCACCGATACCCTCGACAGTGATGACATGCTTGCCATCTACCGAGACGAGGGGTGCAATACATGCGTTGACTGACGCATGGTAGATCTTTTTTGTCGTTTGATTGAGATGCGAGACAACCTATTCCAAGTTAGTCCGATATAATCTCCCTTGCTTTCGTAATGAAGACACCTACGACTGTGCAAGCGCCGCAACCTCCTTCGGCACATCCGAGCTTTGTCCCGGTGAGACCGATACCCCGGAGATATTCCAGCAGGGTAAGCTCTGGATTGACAGTGTCCACGGCAACCTTTGTGCCATTCAGATAGAATCGAATGGTATCGTCCCACGTTTCCGTCATCTCGGAGAGTGACTTGAACTTGGCCTTCTCGAGCTCCAGGCCCTCCCCCGAGTCCGAGCTCGTGCTGCTTGCAGGAGCCATTTGTAAAGGATTGTGATATGAGTACGCGCAGCTTGCGATAACGGAGACGTCGTTTACAGACAGCCTTTAGTGATCATGCTGGGGATCAAGCCCTTGCTATTGCGTTCCAAAAAGCCAATGAACCTGAAATGAAACAGATGCAAAGACAAGAAAGACTGTCTGAAATCACTGAAGAGGCAAAAGATAATGCCCAGAGCGAATTGCACGGCTATAAGATCTGGAATGCCAGGGACGAGATAGCGCAACTCATCCGCGCCTCCACTCCGCTCCACCGCGGGGCCTCATCGGTGGTTTTGCGGGGATCGCCACGCGCCGAGGCGGTCAGATGCCTTTGGCCTATCAGCACTCTTCGAATGCATTCTAGATCTACAACCTGGGGTCACTTCGCTACACTGAAGCGCTATGTAGATACCACCGTGTACATTTCTCAGGTGTGATTTTACGGGATCGAGAGAGAGAGAGAGAGAGAGAGAGAGAGAGAGAGAGAGAGAGAGAGAGAGAGAGAGAGAGAGAGAGAGAGAGAGAGAGAGAGAGATCAGGAGGCAGACTACTGTATAATCTGCAGTAAACTGTTACCGAAGACCTGTCATATAAATCCAATTCGGGATTCGTGACAAGAAGTCTGAAAAAGTTGAGGTGATTTCCATCCTCGGGGATGTTTCAGGCACAGCATCGGATGCAAAAGATTGCTGTACATTATGGGTGCGAAGATAGCTTCAAGTTCAATAATATCGCGAGTCATTTCATTGCATGATTCGTGTGTATCAGGCACGGTGATCCGCGCCCAAAAACGCTTAGTATGAATGCATCTACCAGCGTCTGGAATTTGTAGAGACCTCGAGAAGGGCTCTTCGCCGCCGTGCTCATGATGAAGAACCGGAGAACGCCTTCTCTTCCTGCTCCCACTGCTTCCGCTCAACAACAGCACGGGCACTGCAGGTTGTGACCCCCTGTTAGCATGCATCTTGGAACTGTCTATCGGTAAAATGAGTGACTTACTGATACGCTTTCACAAATCGCCACACCTCGGTGTCTGCCAGATTCCAGGCCTCGGCGACATCCTTGATTTTTTTCTGATTGGCGTCTTTGCTCCTGATGACCTCGCGTGCCTTCTTGATCAGTTCATATTCCTTATCCACGCCTTGCTGGCTAGGATTATTGTTCTGTACACTCTCCTTATCGTTGGGTGTGTTGGGCTCAATAGCGTTGCCGCGGGGAATTTGGAACCCGAATTGCCACTCGAACTCATCCAGAAGCTCGGCGGGCAGACTCTGACCCGCCTCCGCGGGAAGGGATTCCACGGTCATCCACAGCGAGTTTGCGACGGCTTGATCCCCCGCAACAACTTGCTTGAAGACTGCCGCACGGGACGAGGCACCAAGTTCCTGTCCAAGATGTTCCTTCGTGACCTCAGTCACCCAGACGTCACGCTCAGTCTCCCGACGGACCTGACGAGTGGTCACCGCATCGGAGTTTTTTTGAAGACTGATCAGGGTGTATGGGTGAGGGAGAGTGCCAATAGTGAACAGGAAAGTGGTGTTTTTGAACCCCGATGGCTGGCTAATCCGCATTGGTGTTTTGCCCGAAGCGCAAGGGCGACAATCAGGTATGTTGGGTGGACAGGATTTTGGTATAGGTGACTGTGGACACTGGATAAGAGCTTTAGCCAGGCGCAGGGCCGGCTCCACGAGCGCAGTCGTGTGCTCCCGGAACGGCTTCAGCACAGCCAGACCAGCGGGGAAGGAGCTTTGGAAAGTACTGTGCAAATGAGCGTTGATAAGTTCCACTAGTTGTAGTCGACCGGATGCCGGATTCTGACTGATTTTTTCGTGAATCGCTGGATAGAGAGAAGTAATACTCGACGACTTGTAATATGCCAGTGCAGTTGGCTGCTCCACTCGGAACAACGCTGGGTCAATCGAATCTGTGAACGAGAGGGAATTGTCCTCCAGCTTCTTGACGGCGCTTTCGATTGCCCGGTTGATTTGCTGTTTCTCTCCAGAGTAGAGTCCCCCTTGGAAGTTATCAAACCGCGTAATGAACTCAGGCGCCATTCCTCGTCGCAAGGCCGTCAAAAGGTTGTCATCGTAGCGCGCCATAGGGAAGCACTCGAAGTCTGCAAGAATACCGGTGCCCATATGACCCCACGCTAGCCATCGAAACACTTCATTCTCCATCTCGGGGTTCAATTTCAATTTTTGTACAATTTCACCGTAGGGGCTTTTCATAGCATCACCTGGGGTGAGAATGATGGGTCGGAATCCTTGGGCGAACCAGGCCCGTCGCCATGCGAGCAGGAGCTTCTCATCGGCCTTCCGACTGTCCTTGAGCTCCTTGCCAGTGTACTTCTTCGGGTTGTATTGAGGATTATAGTACGTGTACACCCGTCGGCGTTCGCGCAATGGCGGAAGGACAGAGCGATTCTCGTCCAAGGTGATGGTCGAGGAGAATGGACCTTTCCATTCCCAGGTGCTAAACCATTTTGACTCGCCACTTGTACTATTTGTCTGTTCCGCTGGAGGCTCGTGGGATGGCGCGCGGAAAGTTGGAAGATGAAAATCGCCCCACGACGGGAGTTTGGGGATCGGGACGGGAACGTGAAGCTTTGCGCTGTGATCAGCTCCGTCCTCCGTCTGACTCTCAATTGTCGGGGACGGGATGGGAGATGCCGAAAATATGAAAAGGAGAAGCGCGACGAAGACTATGACCGCCAACAGACCGGTCGTTCTGTGAGGAATCATTTTGTCGAAGTGCTTGCGAAATAGAATTCAAGATTGAAGTGTGAAGTCAATCTTATCTCTCAGGGGAAAGTTGACCTCTGCCACGATCACGCGTGGTCACCTTGATGACGCCGGATTAGGCAACGGAGAGACTCGTTGAGACGACGTCGCAGCATAAAGTGATGGCTTAAAAGGTCGTCATTTCCAGTGCCGACATCAAAGCAAGGAGATCATTGTCCTGGCATGGAGCCCCAGTAAGCTCCGGCTATCCAACATGCACAGCCGCCAACGCCGTCACTCAGGACGCCAAGACCAAGCTAGGTGGTGAGCTAACGTGCCACCCGATGATGGCCTGGGGCATCTTCCCCTGCGCCGCTTGGCAAGCCCCCAGAACTCCGAAGAGCACTAGTGAGGAAGGTTCGATTGACGGTTGGTCAGGTGATCGACACGTGATCATAGAATCCGACTGTCTATTACATCATCCAGCTGACGGTCGTGAGGCATTTGAGACACATGTCCATATGATGGACTCCATACGCATTTGGTCAAGAGTCCACAGTTGATGAGCGTCGGAGGATGAAAGACTCTCCAAATCCAGGTGTATGCAATAGTCCAATTTTGGGAGTCTCGAGAGAGTTTGCTGTATCTAGGGGATTCTCACGATAGGGCCATTGAACGCCTCGATGCATTAAGTACCATGCAGCTGGGGTGGCTGATTTCGTGGCTTGTGGGACTGCAGTGGGATGTACACTTTCTTCGGATACAGCTCTAGGTTGAGAAGTAAGGTAGTCATGACAATCTTGTGAACGACCGATTAGCCCGAGCAAATTCTAGGTGCGCAAGCGGCCAGCTTGGAATCCCATGTATTCTCTGAAAATTGAAAGCGTGAGACTGCATACATAACTGAAGACCTATATCTGCGTTGAACTCCCGTCGACTGTGTCAGTAAGACTAAGAGTAAGCAGTAAGTCTGGGGCGGTGTGGACGTCAAAGCTTTGTGGGGGATTACTGGAGGCAAATGGAAAAGGAAAGCTTGGAGCGAGATCGGACTGTTTTTGCTGGTGCCCCTCCACAGTCCACAGTAGGACTCGTACTGCCGCCGGTAGGAGAGTGGGTTCGGGATTGACTCATCTCATCAACTTGTGTTGTAGGCTACTTTCGCACCTTGACATTTTTAATCACCTTCAGCATACGTCAAAGAGCAAGTGCAATTGCATGGCATCATGGCTGTGGGATCTGCTACGCTGAAAGACCGCCTGGAACGGTGGTCAGAACGTCTAAACAATCTGACTGTCTCCCCGCTTGCTAGAGACTATGACGCCCAAGCAGACAGCAAGCGAGCAATTGAGGCCTTTGAAACTCTCAAGCTCTCGCGAGACACACAATCTGCATTGCAGAAGCTGTGTGGACCAACATCCTCCCAATTTACGGTGTTTCTGACTGCTTTTGTGCTACTCGTCGCTCGATTGACCGGCGATGAAGAGTCCGTCATCATGTTGTCAACGACCCTGCATAGAATCCCCAACTGACTCGAGAATAGTATTGCAATCGCGACGAATCTGGCAGAGGACTCACGCCCATTTGTCCTGCGTGTCTTCTATGATCCTGCCGAGTCATTCACCCAGCTTCTCGCCAAGGTTCAAAAGGTACGGTTTCAAGTTCTTACTTGGGCGGTCTATCTCTGACATCATTGCTGTGACTATAGATCTTCGACGAGTGTGCTTCGGACATCGTTCCTTTAGGAAGCCTTCGGTCATATATCAAAGACAAGTCGAACTCAGAACGTACCCCTGTACTCTTCCGGTTTGCAGCGTACGATGCCCCGGCCGAATCCCAAGAATATCCTGCGAACACATTCGATAGCACAGATCTCGTCATCAATATCGCGAACGAACTGGGTGCATACTATAACCAGCGACTCTTTTCAAGCGCACGAATTGCCACGATCCTGAGGCAATTGGTTCAGATTGCTGACAATGCCGCTGCAAATCCTGATCAGGCCGTGGGTCGCATCGATATGCTCACGGAGGAACAGCGTGCCCTTTTACCTGATCCCACGGCCAATCTCAATTGGTCGAAGTTTCGTGGTGCAATCCATGATATCTTTGCTGAAAATGCGCAAAGGCACCCTGAAAAGCTTTGCGTGGTAGAGACCAAGTCAAGCACCTCCCCACAGCGCGAGTTCACCTACCAGCAAATCAATGAGGCTTCCAACATCCTTGGACACCACCTTGTGCAAGCCGGCATTGAAAGAGGAGATGTGGTCATGGTGTATGCTTATCGTGGTGTGGACTTGGTTGTGGCCGTAATGGGTATTCTCAAGGCCGGAGCTACCTTCTCCGTTATCGATCCTGCCTATCCTCCCGAGCGACAAAATATCTATCTTGACGTGGCCCGCCCGCGTGCCCTGATCAACATCGCCAAAGCGACTGCTGATGCAGGTGAACTCTCAGACATTGTCCGAACTTTCATCAATGAGAATCTGGAACTGCGCACTGAAATTCCGGCGCTCGCGCTCCAAGATGACGGTACCCTGACTGGCGGAGTCAAAGGTGGTCAAGACGTATTCGCTCAACAGACTGACCTCAAGTCACAACCCGTTGGTGTCGTCGTGGGTCCTGACTCCATCCCAACACTCTCGTTTACTTCGGGTTCGGAAGGTCGTCCCAAGGGCGTTCGCGGTCGCCACTTCAGTCTAGCGTATTACTTCCCTTGGATGTCTGAGACTTTCAAGTTGTCAGAGCAGGACAAGTTTTGTAAGTTTACGGTCAAACTCTGAACGACAGGGGGGGCATCTTCTGACTATAAGCCTCCGTTTAGCTATGCTTTCCGGAATCGCCCACGACCCGATTCAGCGTGATATCTTCACACCGCTGTTCTTGGGCGCTCAACTTCTCGTCCCTGCAAAGGAGGACATTCAGAATGAGAAACTAGCGGAATGGATGCGGGACTACGGCGCCACTGTTACTCACCTCACCCCAGCCATGGGTCAAATTCTCGTTGGCGGTGCCTCCGCTCAATTCCCAGCCCTTCACCATGCTTTCTTCGTCGGTGACATCTTGATCAAGCGGGATTGCCGTTCGCTTCAAGGACTTGCTCCCAACGTGTCGATTGTGAATATGTACGGAACTACAGAGGTAAGAATCTGGCCCTTTCACGAAAACCTGGTCTGTTGATGCTGACGAATAACAGACACAACGAGCCGTCAGTTACTACGAAATCCCGAGCTACTCGAGTCAAGAAGGCTTCTTGGACACCATGAAAGATATCATACCGGCTGGCCGTGGTATGGTCGACGTTCAAATGCTGGTGGTCAATCCATTCGACCCCACTCGAATGTGTGCTATTGGCGAAGTTGGCGAGGTTTACGTGCGAGCGGCCGGTTTGGCCGAGGGGTATCTTGGCTCTCCTGAGATGAATGCCAAAAAATTCTTGACAAATTGGTTCGTGAAGCCCGATCACTGGACTCAGAAGGAGACAGGGGGGATGAGCCTTGGAGGCAGTTCTATGTCGGACCCAGAGATCGATTGTACCGATCTGGTGATCTGGGCCGCTATACTCCATCTGGAGATGTTGAGGTTTCTGGTCGCATTGACTCTCAAGTCAAGATTCGAGGTTTCCGTATCGAACGTAAGTTAGTCCAATGAAATGTGAACGACGGCACAAGACTTACATTTCTTTAGTTGGAGAGATTGATACTCATCTTTCTCGACACCCCCTTGTGCGCGAGAACGTCACTCTCGTTCGTCGTGACAAATTCGAGGAGCCAACGCTTGTCAGCTACTTTGTCCCAGACATGAACAAATGGTCACAATGGCTGCAGGCCAAGGGCCTGGAGGATGATGGTTCTGGCGAAGGAATGGTGGGCATGCTCCGCCGATTCCTACCACTACGCAACGACACCCGTGATTTCCTCCGCAGCAAGCTTCCTGCCTATGCCGTCCCCACTGTGATCATTCCGTTGAAGCGTATGCCTCTCAATCCCAACGGAAAGATTGACAAGCCTGCCCTGCCGTTCCCTGATACAGCCGAACTCAGTGCTGCTGCGCCCCGCCGTCGCTCCTCTGCCATGCAAGCTTTCTCAGAGACCGAACAAGCTCTCGCCCAGATCTGGGCCAAGCTGATTCCCAATGTGACCGCTCGTATGATTGGATCCGATGACTCGTTCTTTGATCTTGGTGGTCACAGCATTCTTGCGCAGCAAATGTTCTTTGAACTGCGCCGCAAGTGGCGCACCGTGGACATCAGTATGAGTGCTATTTTCCGTAGCCCGACCTTGAAAGCCTTCGCTGGAGAAATTGACCGTCTCTTGGATGCCGAGGCCTTCGCGACTAGTGATACAACCGAGCCAAGCAACAGTGGGCCTGACGACGGTTACTCAAAGGATGCACGTCAGCTCGTGAATGAGCTTCCCGCGTCATTCCCCACCCGAACTGAGGAATTACTCGCCTCTCCGCCAACTGTCTTCCTTACTGGTGCTACAGGCTTCTTGGGTGCGCACATCCTCCGCGATCTTCTTACGCGCAAGTCTCCCTCGACTAGGGTCGTCGCTTTAGTTCGAGCCAAGGGCGAGGAGCAAGCTCTGGCTCGTCTCCGCTCCACTTGCCAAGCGTATGGTTTCTGGGATGATGATTGGGTCAACCGCCTGGAAACGCCATGCGGTGATCTAGGAAAGCCTCTATTTGGCCTCTCTCAGTCAGCTTGGGATGACCTCGCAGGTCGTGTGGATGTCGTCATTCATAACGGTGCCTTGGTTCACTGGGTTTATCCTTATTCTACTCTGAGGGGCCCTAACGTTCTAGGTACGATTGATGCACTTAAGCTGTGTGCCACCGGCAAGGCGAAACACTTTGCCTTTGTCAGCTCTACCAGTGCCTTGGACAATGACCACTACGTGCAAGTGTCTGAGCGCAGTCTTGCTGAAGGCGGTAACGGAGTAAGCGAGGACGATGACATGGAAGGCAGCGCCGTTGGTCTTGGTACAGGCTACGGCCAAAGCAAGTGGGCTGGCGAGCACCTTGTCCGTGCAGCCCGCTCTCGCGGCCTCAAGGCTAGTATCATTCGCTCGGGATATATTCTGGTGAGTTTCTCGTAATCCTTGTCCTTATTTTGTTGCGGGCATACACTGACTGGACGCTCTATAGGGTGACTCCACATCCGGTGTATGTGTCACGGACGACTTCCTTACTCGCTTTTGGAAAGGCTGCGTTCAATTGGGCTCGCGTCCGAACATTGGCAATTCTGTGAACGCATGCCCGTCAGACTATGTCGTACGAGTTGTGATCTCTGCTGCATTCTACCCGCCCGCCAACAAGACCGGTGTCGTCCACGTGACTGGACAGCCACGGCTCCGATTCAACGAGTTCCTCGGTGCGCTCGAGACTTATGGCTACCCCATCAAGCAAATCGATTATATTCCCTGGGCGTCCTCCCTTGAACATTATGTCAACGATGGTCAGCACGACGATAAGGAATCTCAGCATGCGCTGTAAGTTGCGGCTCCTTCGCTTTTCCTTGCTGATTGCTCAAGTTGGGAAAAAAACCCTGGCAACTGACTTCATACAGGATGCCTCTCTACCACTTTGTGGTTTCTGACCTGCCCTCTAACAGCAAGGCTCCTGAACTGGACAACACGTGGGCTTCCGCGGGACTGAAGACCGACACGGCGTGGTCGGGAGTCGATGCCTCTGCCGGTGCTGGTATCACTGTTGAGCTGATCGGGCTCTACGCATCTTACTTGGTGGCCATTGGTTTCTTGCCCGCACCTACAGTGGCTGGCGCGCGCCCTCTGCCGCCCGTGCCCATCACTGAGGAACAGAAGAGAATGATCCTCAGCGTTGGTGGTCGTGGCGGTGCCCCTTGAAATGTAGTGTCGGGTGTATTGAGAATGTGATACGATCAGCTTTGATTTCTGGTCTCCCATACTTGTCTTGTCTTTCACATGATTGCGGATTTTGAGTTTCAGTTTGTCTCCCTCTTTTCTTTTTCTTGGTTTTTTTTCATCCTTTTGCTGGGGCGCGCAGTGGTGGGAACGCATCGGTTCAACGATTGTATATAAAAAAGTTTTAGATACGTCACACATCCAGATGAAGCTGATTGATTGGACAATCGCCTGCCTTCTGAACGCCCTCCACCACGGGCATCGCTAAAGTTACCGTTCCGCCGGGACTTGAGATTGGGAACTCTTGGACTCTGGACTCCGGACTCTGCACGCCGTTCCTGACGTCTCTCTTCTGCTTCCGTCCCGGTCAACCAAAATCGCAAGCCGCCGATCCCGCCAAATTCTCCCCTCAGAAGAGACCATTGGCCCCCCACCCCCAACTTTACAACCTTCCCAAGGCGGCCCCTCCCTCTCACCATTCATCCAACACTATCGCCAAACGAGCCCGCGAGAGGGTCTTTAAGTAGTACGAGTCGCATCTCCCTCTGCTACAAACTTTTTCTCTCATTCAGTACCCCCTTCGCTTCGTTTCAGATCAATCCGTCGCCATGTCTGAAGGTACGTGCACCGCCGATCAACCATAGATGATCTTGGCGCTATTCTTCGTCAACCCCATTCCTTGCCTCTTGTTTCCCAACATCCTTCCTTATGAGTCATCTCTTCCGCTTTGGTCGGATACTCGCGGTCGACAGACAATTGCAGAACACGCGGAACTTGGATGGTTGACAGTTCTGTCTTCTCTTTCTCATACTCCCGCGCGGTGCCTGAGTGCTTCAGTCTGCTCTCTTTTCATTGGCCCTGGCCCCCTGAACTGAATACCCGACCCCTCGTTTGTCTCCACCGTTCGTCATGAATCCCGGAGGACTGGCAATGCAATTCCGTTGTTTCGCACGCGCGAGTCAGGCTGTGCACCCGATCGCGGGCCTCCCGCGACTGGCACCAGTCAGACATTCACTGAACACTACTTTCTCACGTGTCTCTTCCTTTTCAACCTCAGCCCCTGCCTACTGCGCCAATTCCCAATCTCCACCGAGCGCCTCTGAAACTAACAACAAATCTTCCCTGGACTCTACAGACAAGTACGTCGCTGGTCTGCGCCACAACAAGAACTGGGCCGCCCAGACTGCGCGAGAGCATCCCGATCTCTTTCCCACTCTCGCCAACGGACAGCAGCCGCAGATCCTGTGGCTCGGCTGCTCTGACTCCCGATGCGCCGAAACATCCATGCTGGGTCTGCTGCCCGGTGACGTCTTCGTGCACCGAAACATTGCCAACATCTTGCACCCGGGTGACCTGAGCTCGGGTGCCGTTATTGAATTCGCCGTCAAGCACTTGAAGGTCAAGCACGTCGTTGTCTGCGGGCACACATCCTGCGGCGGTGTCGCCGCCGCCATGGGAAGCAAACAGCTGGGAATTCTGGACCCCTGGCTGCTTCCTTTGCGCCAGGTGCGAGAGCGCAACTTGGCTACATTGGAGAGTCTGCCTGTGGACCAAGCTGCCGAGAAACTGGTCGAGCTCAATGTCCGGGAAAGTCTGAACATCGTGACTCAGAAGAGCGTCGTGCTCGAGGCTATCCAGGAGCGTGGACTTCAGGTCCACGGCCTGATTTATGATGTCGCATCTGGTGTGCTTCGCGAGTTGGATACCACCGATTCGGATGAGGTGATCAAGAAGCGATTGGTAGCGTTCAAGCTCGAGGAATAATGTCTCGTGGGAACTGTGCAAGTCTGGACATAGAATCGCAGTGTGTTTTAGGTTTTCTTTTTCTCGTTCATTTTCGCATTTTAAGCATGTACATCAAGCGGGTGGGAGGGTTGAGGGCGGAGGATATAGGAAATTGAAGTCTTCGCAAATCAGCTTCTACAACTGAATGATGATTGATGAGCGTTGTGACCGCTGTCCCGAGATCTTGGACGCCAATGGTGCCGAACTTGTGATACTACCTGAGGTAGCCTGGCCGAACGGAGTCACTGTGCTTTCGATGGAGACGACAGGCTGGAAATATATACTCGTATCTAGAGATTAATGGCAGTATGCCTGAGGCCAATGCTCCGGCCTCCTCGAGATCAGATATTCGGGCCGTCGGGTCCTTGAAGCCATCTAGTCGCTGAAGCAGGCCTTACTAAACCAGTGAGAAGTCAAGTTGCAGGACGAGGTGGACCACTGGCCTTGCTGAAACCCTCGACTCAACCTAATATTGATATGCCGCTTAACGAGATGAACCGGAGAAGGATTCTGCCGTAAGCAAGTTCTTAGTCTTCTCATAGCATCACTTCACTCTCGACAAGACTCGAGGATATTGTTTCCTTGGCACCAGCAGTCGTCAATCTCGCCATCGGTAACATCCACATCCACATGCTGGATCATTAGTAGTCTAACCCAAAGAAGCTCCCGTCAAAAGCGCTAAACCGGCCAAGGAGGATCGCCCGGAAAGGGTCCGCCAAGAAGGTCCACAGCAATTTGGCGTTAAGACAATTGAGGGCAATGATGATCTTCAATTATGCTCGATGCACAGGCTTCTGCTCGCAAGTTTTGCACACATTGAAGCGTTCCAGTCGTGTCAAAATTGACCCTTGATTCATCCCTCCCAAGTGTCCCTGAGCACCCCTGGCTTGATCACGCTAGTGGAGAATTGCCGCCTCTCTGACGCGCTTCGCGAATCCGCGATCCGTCCAGACTTTCTGGTCTCTTTCAGGGCTCACTGGAGCTGACCGCATCGTTCCCTCGACAGACCATGTTTTGGCTCGGTCTGCTGGTTTTGTCCTTACATCAAGTTGTCGGGCAATATACAGACGACAACTTGAGATCTTTCGTGACGGTGAGTGGGGTGCACTCCTTTAGTTTTCTCATTGACCAACACTGGTCTTATTCGTTTGTCTTAGCTTCCGGACGTCCGAGCTCTTAGCTTCGACATCACATATTACGACCGCAGTCGCGTGGCGCCGGGATACTGGTTCGTCTCACCGTACTTGCACATTGAGCCTGATCAATCGACTAGCTTGTATGAACCATATCAAGTTGGTCCACATATCTATGATCAAGATGGGGTATGTAATCGTCAGCATCTGAACAACCTTTGAAACCCAGAGGTTCCACATCAGCTAACATGAGATTGTCTCAACAAAGCAACTCATCTGGACCGGGTCGCCAAAGTTCGAGAATCGGAATGTATTCGATTTCAAGGTGGTACACCGTATCGGCAACAGGCCATATATCTCTATGATCCTGCAGTACTCGCGAGACCACAGTGATCCTGGTTATGGAATCATTTTGGACAACAGTTATGAAATCTTCAAGAAGACCCCGTTGAGGCAGGACCTCGGGGTATTCGATATCCACGAATTCAATGTTAAAGACGGCAAGAGCGCTTTGGTGACGGTCTATCTCAGCGAAGAGATCGGTCTGGAAGAATTCGGTCGAGCAAACGAGAAAACTTGGCTTGAAACCGGTGGCTTCGCTGAAATTGATTTGAGAACCGCCGAAGTCTTGTTTTCCTGGAGATCCTACGATCAGATACCCCTGAGGGAGACTGTTCATTACGACCGCTCATCGCCAGCGGAGGGCCTTCCTGGGTGGGATTACGTTCACATCAATTCAGTTGATAAGAACGACAACGGTGATTATCTCATCTCAATGCGCTTTACGAATACTATCTATCTTGTCAATGGAAAAGATGGTCATATCATGTGGCGTCTCAACGGACAACACCGTGGCGACTTCGAGCAAGACTTCACTTTCTCCAAGCAGCACAATGCTAGATTCTTGAAGTCGACAGGAACCCACCACATCATTTCCTTTCTCAACAACGCATCCGACGAAGAATTCGCCGAGGAACAAGTATCGTCAGCCCTCATCATCGAGGTCGAATCGGGCACAGTCCCCATGACTGCTAAAGTGCTTCATCGCTACGATCGTCCTGACGGCGATCTTACCCGGCTTCGTGGTAACTCACAGGCGCTTCCCAATCAGAACATGTTCGTTTGCTGGAGCCAAGGTGGCTTTATGACGGAGTTTTCGCTGGAAGGCGAACAGCTCATGAGTGCTCGGTACAAATCTTCGCGATACTCCAATTACCGGGCCTACAAATTTGAGTTTGTTGGCCAGCCTCACACCCCTCCTGACCTTGTCTCGTCTGTGCTGGGAACCGACGAGTCGAACCTGGTGACAAACATATGGGTGAGCTGGAATGGCGCTACTGAGATCGCTTCTTGGAAATTCTACGCAAGAGCGTCAGAGTTCGACTATCCAGTCATGGTCGGACGTGCCTCAAAGACGGATTTCGAGACGATGTTCACTGCAAAGGGATATCTGGATTGGATCACTGCCGAAGCTGTCGATCGGAAAGGCCATGTTATTGGTACATCGGAACTTCACCGAACGAAGCATCCGGTTTGGAAGACCTCTGGTTGGAAAGGACATGGAGCCCAGCCTCAGCCCATCAATCCGACCACAATATATGCCGGCGTTCCTCTTAACTCTAAGCCAAGCGTGGCCGACTCTGCAGCTGTCGATGCTGCTCTGGAGGCCAATTTGCACAAGGCTACATTGACTCTAATGAGCACTTACAAATTCATTCGCAGTATTGGTAGTGCCCTTGTCTTGGTCTTGCTGTTGGCCCTGACGATTGCTCTCATAGCTATATGTATGCTGAGCCGTGGCTGGCGAGTGCGACTATATCAGCGTGTCCCCACCGAGGAGGAGATGGTCGAGCAGTCCATTCAACTTCACCCGGAATCGACACATTGACGGTTTTGTCTCGAACCTTACTTCCACGGGCGGTCAGGTTTGAGGTCTGTGAGCTGAACACTGAGCAGCCTTGTGAACTGGAGATAGAGACTGCCTTCACGCAAGGGTAAAATGTCCAGGTCATGTGCTTGCAATCCAGGTCTTGCAATTACCCTTTCCCCGTTGTTGCCCAACTTGCTGCGTCTTTCTTTTGGTTTCTTGCTGAAAGGGCGCTGTCTCGTGATCCACAAGATTCGTGTCCTGTGCACACTGCACACTGTACACCGCACAACAATCGTGCTTCAAGGATCCTCTGTCTACATTTCCGACGATACTCCGGTGGGCCTTTGGAAGGCCGACGTGTCAAGCCGGCAGCTGCGGGGCATGCAATTGCTTACGCAGTCTAGGCTCTATCGGTGTCTGTTCGACGTTGTTGATCCTCGCCATTGACTCTACCTAAGCTCTTCCACAGCCGCCATTCGAAGCTACGCACGGGGCGGAGTTGATTACACAGAGCGACGTCAGACAGAGCCGCGAGGAGCCGCGTGTTTCAGGACTACGGAACGTTTATTCCAGTTGCTGGATTGCTCCTACGCATATCAGTAGGGGAGGAAAGTTCGGGATGTCTGATTTATCAGCAACATCTCCATTTCAGTTGATTGCCAATCGCAAATTTTTTTTTCTAAAATAGAGAAATGGCCCACCGATTACATGAGAATAATCCCGATCAGAGTCGGGACCGACCTCCTCCTGAGGGTCCGACTCGCCCAAATTCTGGATCGCAGGTCTCGGGAATAGCTTTTGTGTGTCATTCCCGACCGAAGTTTCCATTCCCGGGCCCCCCTTGCGACAGTCCAGTTTATTCCCGTTGGTCCTGTTATTTAGCTGGTTATGGGTGACCCCGTTTGGCCTCCACACCAGAGACAAGAAAAAAAAAATAAGATCACAGCGTTCTCCATATTCTTAATTCACAGGCAGTCTTTTTCATCTCTTCACGCTCAAAACATTTGACCTATCAAATCCGCTTTGTCAAAACACGAAAGGAAAACCTGGGGTCAAAACACGGTAGAGCACATCATGCCCTCAACCAGTCTTTGCCAAGACGAGTCATGTCCTCCATACAGTCTCATGGACGATTATAGCGAGGGCGCTCACCCTCAAATTCTGGAAGCTCTTCTCCGCACGAACTCAACGCAACAAGTCTCTTATGGAGGTGATGATTACTCCAATCAAGCCCGGGAATTGATCCGCCAACAAATCAATTGCACCGAGGATGAGGCGGATATTTTCTTCGTTCCCAGTGGAACTTCTGCCAATCTTATCTCTATAGCGAGCTGCCTCCGGCCCTATGAAGCTGTCATCACCCTAGAGTCCGGCCACATTGCGAGCAAAGAGGCAGGTGCAATTGAGGCCACAGGCCACAAGCTCATTCTTGTTCCTGCCGTCGATGGAAAGATGACTCCGACCAATCTACGGAAAGCATTCCAGCAGAATCAATTCTACCCACATATGGCCAAGCCTCGCTTGCTCTACATCTCCAATGCTTCAGAGACTGGGACAGTCTATACCAAGCGGGAACTGACAACATTGTCAGCTCTCTGCCGAGAATTGAATCTTTTGCTCTTGATTGATGGCGCCCGAATGGGCACTGCATTGTGCTCCAAGAAAAATGACCTGACCTTACGGGACATCTTCGAGCATGCCGATATCTTCTGGATTGGCGGTACCAAAGCTGGTGCGTTGATGGGAGAAGCTATCGTCGTCAAAAGGGCTCTCGCGGAAGGGTTCATCTTTCATCTCAAGCAACACGGTGCTTTGCTGGCGAAGGGCCGTATTTTAGGAGTTCAGTTTGTGGAGCTATTTCGAGATAACCTCTTCTTCACGTTGGCTACTCACGCCAATGCCATGTCGGAGAAAATATCCGCCAACTTCGAAGCTTTGGGATATAAGCTGGCAGCGGAAACCCAGACGAATCAGGTCTTTGTCACTCTGCCTCCACGCTTGATCCGGACGTTGCAGGAGAGATTCAGATTCTATACCTGGGACCATTTAGATGACGGACAGGTGGTTGTGCGACTTGTCACCTCCTGGGCGACAGATGAGTCGCAAGTTGACAAGTTTAATGCATCGGTGCTACAGTGGACTGTGGCGAACAAGGGCATCAGCGTTGATTAGGAGAGGACCTTTTGCATGATAGAGCTCGTACAACCCTGACTCATGACTTATGAAATACATATAATATCACCCAAATTAACGACTGCCAGATCAGCTGTAGAACATACACTTTAAGTTGCTTTATTGGCCCCCTTACATACTATACTTCGTGGAAGAGTTACTCGAATCTGGAAACCATTTAACTTTACCGATTCCCTTCGCTGGGTGTTGGACATATCACATGACTATCCACTTCCAGTGTTGCATGGACACCTGAGCTTTTGGGGTGATTTCTTCCCTTCATCCTCTTGACTGCCGTCCCCGCTTGTGCATTTCGCGGCAGCTCGGCACAATTTCAATAAAACACACCTACCCTGTTCAATTGAGAGAGCTCTCTTCAATGGATTCTACGGCTCGATTATTATCAAACTGGCACTGACCTGGCATCAGAGAACTCAATGAGGCTCTCTATATCATGTGATGCATGCCGGTAAATCTAATCATTTTGAATCATATACTTGCATGCCCGCTGGTGACTGACATCTTCTTAGGCGAGCCAAAGTCAAGTGCGTGCATGAGGGAACCCCTCCTTGCCAACGATGTCATAGAAACAAAACATCAAGCTGCACTCTCACAGATCCTCGCGATGGACGCTCAAGAGAACCTAGCAGAGCAGTGTCAAGAGGAGCATCACGTAAACGCAAGGCTACCAATCAACCCCCGAGTGCTCAAATCATTGAGAGACAGCGCAGGGTGAAACCCTGCGCTGCCAATGATGACAGAAAAGATCCGATCTCGAAGCTTTCTATATCAATTGTCATCAGTGCAATCGAACTCTACAGGAAGAAGTTTCCCATTGCCAACTTCCTACACTATCCCTCGCTGATTTCCGACGTGTCGTCAAATTTCGAATCCATCGACCCTGTCTTCATTGCCTCGCTTCTGTCTCTTTGCGTCCGGTTCATCACGAGTGACGACCTTGACGATGAAGAGGCCTTTGCAGATTATGCTCGGAAGCAACTGGCTTTTCGAGTCATGGAAGCTCCATCGCTTTATCTCGCTCAATCTTTGGTCATGATCTCGTTCTACGAATGGGGCACCGGCAGACCGTATCAGGCTTGGATGTACAGCGGTCCGTACAAATCTATCGCCTGAGACAAGCATTTTCTTGAGTAGAGAGACTAATCGGACTACAGGAATGGCAACGTACATGATACAATCATTGCTCAAGATGGCAGACGACAGCATGGAGCATAGCCCACACGAATTCCACGCTTCGCAAACTCAATATGAGCAACTTGTCAGAACCTATTGGTGCAACTTTGCGCAAGACTGTGAGCTGAGCTCGGGTGCAAGACAACATTTTGCGCTTTCCTTTTCCCAAATTTCAGTCCCATTGCCAATCAGTGATCGAGAATTTACTTTTAATCAATTACCGGAACGACGGCTGATGCCTGTCGATCTGAATAACAAGTGTCACCTGGCAAATAACCTCACAATCGAGAATGGGTTGACCATTGTGATCAGAGGGTTTGATATTTTTGTGCGAATCTTACGCTTTGCCAACGAGCATCGGCGTTCCTTGGCATCTTTCAGTTCGGAGGAGTCGCCCACCTTGCCACTTCGACAGGATTGGCATCAGCTCAAGGCTGAGCTAGAGGAATGGCGGTCCCTCCAGGATAGGACTGTCAAATACCCCGAGACGAGTGCCCATGCTCATGTTTCTTTGGGCTATGGAGAATTATTTGCGTACATCAATCTACTATATTTCATGAGGTATGTACGTCTTCCCGTCCCCTGCCTCCGTCCCGCTTTCTCGAGCGTAGTGGCATACTCATCAGGCACGTCCAGCATTGTGTTCCTTCACCGTGATCGCTTCTTGTCAAACATCAAGCCTCATTCCGTGGTTTTTCAGGACATGGCCGACGATGAGCAATATCAACCCGAGACCGTCGAACAGCTCTTTGAAGCAGCACAGCACATTAGCGGCATTCTTTCTGCACTTGAAGCCTGCGAGGCCTCTGTGATGACACCTTATTCCGGATTCAGCATTTTCGTCACAGCGCATATCAATATGTACGGAACTCTGATCCCACAGCACTATCCCGGGGGACTGGATCGTGCAGAGGCCGAGAAAAATCATAACATGATGTATCTGGAACGACTGAGCAAACTATGGCCGGTCGGCCGAAGCTGGGTAAGTCGAAAGCCCCTTGGTGCCTTTCGTCAATCGCTCTCTCCGACAAGCTTTTGATCATTTTCTAGAAACGAACTGTGCAGGATGCAAATCGATTCTATGAAACAGTGAGAAGCACGCAGGCCCATCCAGGATCTGGAATGCACAGCCCCAGGCGATATGCGCTAGCGGGGACTTTGGACGAATATGGCGATATTCGGGTACGACCGAGTCGCGAGCACCATGTAACACGATCGGTGAGCACAATGGCCCAGCTATCACCGAGTGCGCATCAAGATCCAGGCAGTTCGCTTCCCCCGACGAGTCACCAAGGCGATTCTCTCTTTTCGAAGGATCCACCCAGTATTGGAAACCATCCGGACCTCGAAACGGATATCTTTCAGTGGCCGTTTATCGATGCTTCTTGGTCGACAGGATTCGATGCGGGCATGGATGGGTTGTGGCATCACTCGGGATTATTTGATCAAAATCCCAGCATGAGGTAGCAATTCAAGTTCGATGATGGCGGTGGTATTTCCAGCGCAGGGCCCTTTGAATCATCGATCGCTTCACCAACTTCTTCAAGCCATAGGACTTTGAATATTGTCTGACACTAGGCGACCGGTTCTTATTCAGGTCCGATCTTCTGTACGGACCGGTTCAATGCCGTGCAAAGCTCCCGAGGCAGTAGTGAAGTGACTGTGGTCGGTCTGACTCTCGTAGTCGTGGATCGTACTGACGTGACTCGCCGAGTGGGCGGGATGCGGAGATTTACGAGCACGCATCTGCACAAGCGAATTACTGCTGTCGTATCGCTTTGACGAGGACGCTTTCCGGTAGTGGGAGATGAGGATGTTGACGGTGGGGAGACAGGCGCAGACCAGTCCTATTCCTGCTTCGGCATTCCTGATCATTGTGAGCATAGTTAGTTTGCGTTTTGTCCTTTGAACAAGCCTTGGCTTGTCCCTGTCTGGTTACATGAGCCCCAGGCCATTTTCCTCCAACGGTGAGATGGAGAAGACTTACCCAGACATAATGACGCGAATAAAGAACATACTCAGATCGTAAGATTCTTGATCCCTTGAAACTAGAACCACACGGTAGATACTAAAGCCGGTTGCCAGACCGCCAGCGCCCAGAATCCCAATGACACGAAGCTTGCGATTTCGCGACATTTGCAAAGACCACGTCAAAGGCAGCGGCAGTACCAGAATGACCATGTCGCTTATGGCACTGATGACCGCATCGGCCAGAAAGGCGGCGCGTTGGTCAAGACACGAGTCTTCAATCTCCTCCTTAGTGCCTTGCCAGTAGAGCGACACTGGGTTGCATATACGGATCTTGATGACCAGGGCGATGGTGTAGTAGATACATAGACCGGCGAGGAGGATGTAGATGAACCAGACTTTTCCACGATACGGGGCAAAGATGCGCGTGAGAATGGCCAAGAGGGCGATTTTGACGCAGAGGGCCATTGGACAGTATATGATTGTTGAGATCCAGGTGAACTTTTTGAAGTTGGTCTGTTCGTCTGGGGTGAGCTCGTCGAAGTGGTAGCCGCCGCCATTCTGGCCGACTAGGTGAGATGAGCCCGGAGTTCTTCCAGTGTGTTGAGCGATGACGAGGAAAAGTGATGAGCAGACTTACGGACAATCCCAATAGCACAGTATGCTATGAAGAGTGCCTATGGCACAGCGGTCAGTCTGAAGGTTCTTATTAGGATTTGCAAGAGTGCGTCTGATGGACATACCCAGGCCACAGCACACGCATCTAGAGCAAGGTAACCCAGATTAGCTTCCAGCGCCACAATGATTGAAGACACGATTCCAAGACCGCCCGATGCAAAAAACTTACAATCTTCCGCGCCAAGACCCATGCGAAATCGAAACCGAACGTAGAATCGCAACGCTACAAATATCGACACGATCGGAATGCAGAGACACTGCGTGGCCAGATTTATCGTATTGATGGCACTGTACGGATGACTTGACGCCATTGTCGAGGATCTAGCGACCGCGGTGTCATTTGGGGATATTATCTTTTTTTTTTTTGGAGCGCGGACGTCTTTGCAAATGTCAAGTCGTCAAGGATTCCCTTGGCAGAAGAGATGTGCCCTCAGGCCCTGTATATGACTGCCGTCCAGATGAGAGCAGCCTGCCGATCCATGGTTCACGGGTAGGGTTGCCACCACTTACCTCCGTCATGGATATCGGATGATCGGCTGGACCGTTTAGCAGGAGCGAGATCGGCTCAATGCGATGTTTAGATTTGGAGTAAGGGCTGTTCTTGGGAACAAGGTCCAGAAGAGCTACAAGACAGGTTCGCTCCACGCCATCCGAGAATGAACCAAGATCTCTATGAGTCTATGTATAGGAGGGTATGATGGGTCTGGCAGCCTCGGCTTCGTCTCTCATTCGATCACGATACAACGGGTTGAGCTAAAGTAATGCGAATATTCGGAATGAAGACAGCCCAAGGACGCCCAATTAGTCCATTGAGGGTCTTTGGAGAGTCTCAGGAATGGTGGTCACAATTGGCTCACCCCGTTTCCTGCTGTCGTCTCTTCACTGGTCGTAGCCTCTCTGTTCTCAACATGATTGCATTGTTGTTCGGCAGCTTGATCGGTGCAATCTTGATCTGCTATCGTTGAGTTGTCTGAATTGGTTTCCTACGTGACACGCTTTCAGCATTCGCTATCTCCGATCTCAGGATTCGGCGCTCTTTCAGCCATTGTCAATTGGCAATGGCAAAATCACGCTCCGTCACCGAGTGTTTCATGCTCCTTGGACGCGGAATCGCGGAGTGCCGGCACATTCAATCAGCACAGCGGAAAGTCTCAATCGCATCCGAATCCCAGGTGATCTGATTGTCGAGTATTACTCTCAGCAGGCCACTGAGGGTGGACTCGTCATCTCTGAAGGCAATCCGCGGTCACTGGAGGTAGGTTGTATGCTCACCCTCTGAATCAAGCCTCTCCGGGAAAGATCTGTTGCTTAGACAGCATCGATATTCCCGAATGATTCAGGACTACTGTGATGCAGCCCAGAGCGCCATGCAAGTTGGGTTTGACAGAGTCGAGATCCATGCGGGCGGATGGGACGATACGAATTCATGGGGAGTCATCGAGTCTGGGAAGTATGATAAACTTGTATATGGGCGCTATTTCACCAGTAACCCCGACCTGGTCGATCGGTGGAAAAAGGGCCATCCGCTTACCGTCTATGACCGCACTCAGTTGATTTCATGGTCCATTGGAGGACAACGCCTTCCACTACACAGATTACCCGACAGCAACCGAACGATGAATCGCGATGCCGGGACCGAATGTAGCTTGTCACCTCCTGGACGACGCAACAGTTGCCCCAGGTCATGCTCGGGTCGTGTATGGTCCACGGTCACTTAGACAACTCGACTCTTAACTTATCGTAGACAGTGGATCTTTTCAACCTCGTCACGTTCCAGCCATTCCCGAAATTTGCACAAGGCTTGATATCGGTGGGACAATTTGTTCTTCCTCATTGTAAGCCGCTATCTGTGAACCGAGTCCGCATAGTCAACGTGACATACCTTCTTTTCGTGTGCCATCTCCGCCAAGGTCTCCCCTTCGAATTCGAAGATTGGCTCCCACCCTGAAACACGGATGAGTCTCATGGTGTAGAAGCGCCTATCTGCTGAGGATTCTGCAAATACATACCAAAGACGGGCGGCCCTCTTGCCGGTACAATTTTACCCTTGCCAGATTCACGATTAGCGACAGAGTTATAGAACTCCAGATAGCTCCCGACTCGAGAGCTAGAGCGCAGATTCTCATACACATAGTCTTCCTTGAAAGATCATCGGCTCATGATCGGGTCCAGACGAGTAAGCAAAAGTGCAGACCGCATCGGCGCCCTTGTCTTCGTATGGAGCCAGCAATGTATTCAAGCCATCGTTTCCAAGTGTTTCCAGAAAATATTTGCTTTAAGAATTGTGCAGAGACGATGGTCAGTATACCCGGCTCAGGACATGGAGCTCAGGCTCCAGTTTTCCCCGATCTTTTCCACGGTTCTTTTTGCGGTGAGAAGTCCATACATGTAAGGTCCAGGCAGCTTTCCCATGGCATGAAACTCCAATGCAGAATCTTCGACAGTCACAGGCCCGTTCACCTTGAAGGAACCCAACGTAATTGAATTAGCTTGAGGTCGGTCCTTTTTCCAGTTTCGTGTCTTCTGTGGCCACAAGAGAGAGATGGGGTGTACAATCATCGTCGCACGTCGACATTTATCGCGTGCGATTTCCTCCAACGATCCTTGGATCTCGGGAAGATCCAGGGCGACGGTGCGGATGGGGATTGTGTTGCCCAAGATCGCGTTGACCTCGATGACTTTGTTGGGGTTGCCGGTGACAAACGTGCATGCCTTCATTTTGGTCGTTGAAGTTTCTGTTTCTGAACCGGCTCGTGTAAAAGAAAAGGTGAGGATTGCAGGCAATCGTCGAATCTTATGAAATCATGCAAATTGTCCACCCGTGGGCGCCGCGTTCGAGATTCTTGTGTTGCTCTACTTCGACCCGCATTCGCTCTGTGGACGGTTTAGCTTGAATAACGATGCTGTCGGGCACGCTATGCTTGAAGTGGTAACAGGTACCACGTTTTGGTTTTGGCAAGCTTCAAGTTGGTACTGATGGACAGTCCTTGCAAGTACAGCCCGGTCTCGAGCAGACTCGGCTCGGGTTGTTTTCGCTAGCGGAAGCTCAAGCTTGTCAAGCATCGCTCATCAATCTGAATCTGCTGGTCGACGGGCTTCCAATTTGGTGATCACGGGTGCTGATGACTCACGAGTCACTACAACAGAGCCCACTGCCGTCTGCAATTCTGCACTGCGGGCTCCTGAATGTCTGTTTTGAGAGCTGGCCCCACACGAGCTTCAGAAAAGCTTCAGATGTGCCAATTTTGGAGAGTCATTGCTTCATCGACACCATTACCATTGCTCCTCGAAGGTACCGACTCCCCTCTAACATCGTGTATCTTTGTACCCAGATTGAAAAGGCATGGCCTCGACTCATACTCTTGTCGGTTAGACGTCGGTTAAACAGGAGGAACGCTTGTTGTTCTCGGCAGATTGTCTGGCGGCGGCAGTCTCGGAATGGATTGATCGTCATCCCCCACCCATCGGAGCAGCTGCACATAAGTACCCCGCTCACGCATTTCAGTGGAGTCATCCTTCATTGTTTTTCCAGATATTTCCATCAAGTGTTTGGTGTCCGATCGTGGCTCTCTGGACTGCTCGGATCTTGGAGCAAAAGTATCGGATTGCAAAGTGATTTCAGTGGTACGCAGCATTCGCAGCCATCAGGGCTAGTACATCAATTTGCTTGGGCTCGAATGCTGTCACTTGGCGCTAACCACGATAAAAGCAGAAAAGAATTGTACATCAAGATGTCTGAGCAAAAGATGGAATATACACGGTAAGGTTATACATCCCCACGAGAGATCAGTGAGAGGAGAGAAGATGCAGACGATGAGCAAGCAAAGACCATGTGGATCAAGGAGAGGGGGGGGAGAACCACGCAAACTGGCACCAGCGATTTTTCCCGGCTCGACATGGCTGACTGTGAATTTCTGTGGGAGTTAAGGCTGGGAAAGTCAGGTCTCAAGATTTCCAAGATCGTCTTGGGAACAATGGGTTTCGGCAGCAAGGAGTGGCAAGACTGGGTCCTCGATGAAGAGGAGTCCTTGAAAGTCATCGAGTACGCGTACAAGAAGGGTATCAACACTTGGGACACAGTGAGTACTTTGAGCAGACTCCCAACTTTTCCACGTTGGCCAATGGAGAACTTGTTGTTGACATCACGGCTAACACTTGGAAACAGGCGGATATCTACTCCCATGGTCGGTCGGAGGAGGTTGTCGGCAAGGCTCTGAAGAAGCTCGATATCCCGCGTAAACGCGTGGTCATCATGACCAAGTGCTTCTTCGGTGTTGATGATCAGGGTCGATTCCCACCCATCATGGCCTCTGCAAAGAATGACGGGGAGTTTATCAACCGCGTTGGTCTCTCACGAAAGCACATTTTCGACGCCGTGGATGCTAGCGTCCAGCGTCTCGGCACATACATCGATGTGCTTCAGATTCACCGTCTGGATCGCGACACTCCTCGTGAAGAGATCATGAAGGCCCTGAATGATGTTGTGGAGAGTGGCAAGGTCCGGTACATTGGTGCCAGTTCGGTAAGTCGCTGAGGCGGCACTCGTCCATCCTTACGTGCTGGGCCACTTGAAACTGACAGAACTTGGAACGAACGTGTAGATGGCAGCTTGGGAATTCCAGACTCTGCAGAACATCGCCGCCCGTAACGGATGGCACCAGTTCATTAGTATGCAAAACTACCACAACTTGATCGCTCGGGAAGAAGAGCGGGAGATGATCCCTTACTGCCTCGACAGCGGTGTTGGGCTCATCCCCTGGTCCCCTATCGCTCGGGGCGTGCTCGCTCGTCCCTGGGGCTCGCGCTCCACTGTACGTGAAAACTCGGACGGTGCCCTGAAGGCTCTCATTCGCAGCCGGGAAAGCGAGGCCGACAAGGCCATTGTGGATCGCGTCGAGGAGCTGGCGGGTAAGAAGGGAGTCTCTATGGCACAAATTGCCTTGGCCTGGTCTCTGAGCCATCCGAGCGAGTGCCCGATCGTCGGCCTTCACAGCGCTGAGCGTATCGATGAGGCCGTTGCCAGTCTGAAAGTCCAATTGTCATCTGAGGAGATCAAGTATCTGGAGGAGCCCTATGTCCCCAAGGCCGTCGCTGCTCTGGAGCGCTAAAATAAGAAAACTTGCCATCTGAAATCGACATGTGTGATGGTGAAGGGCCCTCGTCAGATGTCGACCGAGTCAGTGACGGGCCACTGGCAAACCCAGCTCGAGCAGCGGACGTCTGATCTTGGCATTTTCTTGGAGGTCACGGTCCCTTGTATATAGACCACCTCGTTGAATCTCTCAGCGAGCGAAATATGATGCACCTTTTTGGACAGATATGGACATCTGTCGATCGTCACAAATGTTCGTCATGTCCTGGCGAGTGTCCGTAATTACCTAAAGTACTCCCTCAATCTACCTCCAGCCATATCCACGCGCTGGATATTTGATACCGCTTCGGCTTTTGCCTCGCCGAATTCCATCCCGGAAAGCTGCAGCAAGCCGGCCGGACAAGAAATATCAGAACTTCCTTTGGGTTGAGCCATCCATAAGCAGCAGCGATCGGCAATCACGTACAAAAAGTTCTCCGCAAAATCTCGGACAAGGGACAGCAATCTCAGCTGTGGAAACATTGCCGAGAAAACCCCCCAAAAAGCTCCCTTGGAAAAAAAGGCAAAGAACCTTTCCTGTCCCGGGGTCTTGGTGGTGCGCCTTCAAGTGTACAGGCTGTGCCATGTATTGATGGAGAACTATCCCGGTGGAAGTGGGTCTGAGATCTCTGCTGGCTCTGCTGGTGGACCCGTCACGGTTTCTTGGGTCCATTTGACATGTTGATCTGGAGGTCGATCTAGACAATCCTTGTCAAGTGGTCATCCCGAGTATTTGTTTCGGAGACCAGTTCATGGAAGAGACGATCAGAGAGGAGGTTATCTCTTTACAGAGCCTCTGATCCTCCACATCGAGGCATGTCTCTTCCGACACTCCTGTCGTGAAGTACTAGTAGCTTTGGAGGTGCATTGACGACACGAAGTTAGACCGGTCCCTAACGGGCAGTGGAGGTCACAACGAGACTCAGAATGTCGCTCTTCGCATTGGCAACGGCGGTGCTGGCCAAAGTGGTCTCATCGAAGGTAAGCTTGTCCTATCAATTCCACCCAGGTCAACCCAAAATGAGTCAAGAAGGGGGCGTTTTTTTTGGTCTCGATTAACGTATCCTATGATTTCCCCCATCTCAGTCCTCGCCAACGGGTTCATTCAAGCCAAGGTCAAAAACGGCTCCCAACCCTTCGCAGTAGCCTGGTACAGGTCCGACACAACCGAGTCCATCAACTACTTCAAAGAAGGGACCGTCATTATCGGAATCACTTACACACCTTCCGCCGAGAAGGTTGCCATCGAAAAAGACATCGCCAAGTCCCCGGCCTGGTACGCCTGGCGAGACCATTTCCTCCTGGTCGAACCGCCGTCCAACCCAGCGAACCTCTCAAAGGCTTCGGACATTGAGATTCAATTCTCCAATCTGTACACTGCGGCGGAAAAAGGTGACACGGAGCCGCCTGTGCGCTTCTTGACGCGATATGACAAGTCGGCGACCAATATCAAGGATTCCCAGCTGTGGATCTCAATCGGTCAGGTCCGCTAAGCAACCAAGTGCTCAACCTGGTATCATCAGCATATCGCATACCTGATTCAGGCGTTAACTGCGGCCATCACCTTGAATGAGTACTTTATCACCGACCGGGGCACGTTCCTGTCAATCTCTCGGGAGTTGCAGAACTATACAACCATCTACACGGCTGCAACTGACGACCCGTCCGACCCTCTCTTGAACTCGGCTCATATCCGGATTGGCAAGGGTGCCAAGAATGAGAAGATGGCTGACATGTTCACTCAGTGGGCTATCGGCGCTGATGGTCAGAAGCTCATTACTTCCTTCAAGAAGAACGGCCAGCAACTGTACACAGGTGCTCCCGCCAACAAAACAGCACAGTTCTGAGCCTTCACTGCTAAGGGAGAGTGAGGGTGAAACGAAAGCTTTGGGGAGAGAATTCTTTGATATCCATTTGGAATTCCATGAGAATGACCAGTCAATCGACGTGTCTAAACCGGAAGCCTCGCGTGTTGCTCACGCAACTAATGGATATCCGAAGCATGAACCAGGCATGTATGTACATAATAATAAGAGTCAACAAACGCCCAGTCCGTGCCAGACGGGGACTTTTCACAACCCAACACATAAAACACAAAACACATAGACGCCCCAACCAGATGCAAATGCCGAGGATGACGCAATCGTTATTTACAAGGGCAAGCCGCTAAAGAATCAAGTCGTGTTCAAAGCATGTTCAAAGCATGAAGAAGGGGTCAATGTTTGCGGTGAAACATTGTGAACAAGGCACTCAGCCGGTGACGGCGTTTGGTCTTTCCAGGTTCCGCTGTCTTTGATGGCGCACCGGGCGCGCCATCAGTGACGTAGCCTGGACCGACGGTGGCAGCCAAGGTAGACTTGGCAGGTGCTGTCGAGGAACCGAGACCAGTCTTGGTGTGACCTCCGTTGGTAGTCTCCGGAGTCACAGAGTTCTGTCTGAGAGACGACGGGCGAGATACGACGATATTGCGGCCGTTCTCACCGGTTTTGGTAAGCAAGCTATGGCGCTTGCCTAACCGGCCACCTTTCACCGACCTGCTTCGACTCTTGGCCCGATTCATGAAGGCGGCACCCGTGGAATTGGACCTCTTAGAAAGATTGCCGTTCAGCGTCTGTCCTGACAGAGTGGCGGGCGATTGGGACCGCCGCACACTGGACATGGACAAGCACCGTTTTCCAAGGGCCGGGGCTTTTACCTTCTTTCCCTCATCAGAACTTAGCGAGCGGTCCTCATCCGCGTGAGCTCCAAAGAGCGGGCCAGTCTGGATCGACGAGGAGGGCGAGACGGGCCGCTTGCCTGTGGCGGCTGCACTAAGATCTCCGTATTGGAACGTGCGAGACCATCCTTCACGTAAGGCCACCCAGATCCCCGTCACGAGGATCAGCGTTCGTAGCTCATCGTCGAGTGAGGTCACATCGGCGGAGCCCCCAGGCATCTCGGGATCGGACCCATCGCTGATGGTGGACATTGCCGAAGACGGGGTTGTCGTTCCGGTCATTGAGCGTGCGGCAGATCGCGAGAACTCTTCGTGCATCTCTAAACGACCTCCGGTCAAAGACGCAATGACCGGATGCCGGCGGGTATGAGGGTCGATCAAGCTGAAGGTGAACCGCTTCCCATCATCCCGTCCGGCCGCCCCTGGGGACGCAGGGGCTCGTCGACCCTTTCCGTTTCGCAAGGCCCATCTCATCACTTGCGCACCATCATTCGTCTGCGCCACGAATTCATAAGACCCGTTGGCAAGTGGAGTGGCCTCCCAGGATGGCCCATAATTCAAGGAAATCTCCGCTTTTCCTTTGGTGCGTGCATCGTCGTGATGCATCGGGCAGATAGTGGCGATTACCTCACGCCGATCCTCTTCCTCGTCTAAGCTGGCCCGTTGCTCAGGACGGTCTGCTCCATTTTCCCCGTACACATCGCTCCGGACGATGATCAGATCATCTGGACGCAAGCCGTGTCTCCCGCGGAATATGGCGGGAAATGTGCGGGCCAACCGAGGAACGTACATGGTCGAGGGAAGAACATCGATGAGGGGCAGCGGTCTGGCGACGTGCGTGACTTGTTGCACTTGTAGAAGAAGCTTGGGTCGCAATCTTAGCCGCGTATGGCGGGCAGAGGAGGGTGGGTAGGCCAGCTGATATGTGGTCTTAGGTCGCAGTGGCTTTTTGGAGGGAGAGATGTGACTCTCCAAGGACTTTGCTGGCGCGGATGATCCAGCGGATCTGGTGGCAGAAGAGCCGATGAGCCCCCCTGGCGTTGGGGAGACTTGGCTCATCGTCTTGGCGATCTCAGGGGTCACTGGCGAAGCAATGCTGTTGGGTGATTTAGAAGAGAGTGATCCCAGAAAGGAAAGTGAGGGCAGAGAGAGGCAGAAGGTGAAGGATAGAATGGACGTTGGAGATGACTCGGGCTGCATGGGGAGGTCGGTGGGATGCGCTGCTGCGGCATCCGCGGTGAGGCCAAGATTCAGCAGCATTCTTGGACTCGACCTAGCGGAGCTACATCAGTATCCCCGACTCAGTCCCGCGACCTTTTCGTGGGGGCTGTCAAACCCTGAATCGGTCGAGGGAGGAAAACCGGATACGGGAGAAAGGACGATGGTGTTCAAATGGAATCTTCCCACAGGGTCGTTTTGAGATGGACACAATCTCAGGGACCCCTGCAGATGTGTGCCTGTGCTTGGAGAAAGTGGAGGAGCGCACCACGAGCAGATGCCACTCTATGGTGGAGCAGGTTCGAAGAATGCGAGACCGTCCACAACAGGACCAACAAAGGCGAGCTGAGACACGAGACGTGTGCTGATCCCCGTGGTCGATTGAGTACTATGCAAGGGGAATGGAAGGTCGCACGTCGGAGGGAGAGGCAGAGAGGGAGAAGGGACGGGCAGGAGTTCGAAGAGGTCGAAAAAAGAATCGTGACTTGTGAGGCTTACTGGCAGAGGCAGTGGCAGAGGCAGTGGCAGGTGGGACCATCAACAGAATCCAGACGGGGAAAGATCGAAATTCGGTCATGGCAGCCCTGGGACGGACCCTGCCCTATATGGACTCCCAGGTGCGCCAGGGCCAATTAACGATGTAATGCGAGCTCTCATGCCGAGTTGTCCATGATTGATCATGAGAGAGTCCAGGCACTGTGCTGATGGGCTCCGCTCCACTCGAGCCCATCATGACGCTAAAAGTCTAGCGGTCAGCCTTATGCGAACGCCGAACGCCGAATGCCCGTGAAGAATTGCATCCGAGAGTCTAGTCACCGTACCACACTACTCTACGAGTCTACGTCCTACGACCTACGTCCTGCGAGTGTATTGAGTATTCACCGATCCAATATTGTCTCTAGATTGTGAACCTTGCGATGGTATCTCTTTTCGCCCCTGAGTCGTATATCGTGTTTTTGATGACTTTCACTTGACAGTTGGTCTGACACGGCTCCTAGCTGAGTGGGTATAAGACGGCTGCTCTGTTAGCCACTGAGGCTTTGGACATGTGCTAGAGTCGATCCCTTGTGCTTTCCGGCGTATCCGAGCGGGCGATCGGATCGCGGCGTTGCACCGAGCGGACTGTGCTCGGCCCTCGGAGCATCTTTTTGACAGAACGGCCTTGCCATGCGGTAAGGTACAGTGCATACACTCATACACTCATACACTCATACACTCATACACTCATACAGTAGTGATCATCCGTGATTGAATCTTACTGTCCTCATTGCCCGGTCATTATGAGGGGACTACTGGACTGACCAGCCCGTCTGGCGCTCTTACCTTTGGTTTCAGCCAGCTCTTATACTTTGAAGTTCAAGTGAATCAAAGACATCTCCTGATCACCGTACTTATACTAACCTCGATCTTGCATACGGGAGTCAGTACAGTACTCAGTATGAATTGTCTTCAAAGTCTTGTACGCGTGTGAAGAATGCATGGGCGCTTTCAGTAGTAGCGTAGTAGCAGCGAGTCATAGGTAAGAGGGAGCGTACGACGTCATGATGAAGAGAAAACGGCCCGTCATCCAGCTCGATTTAGCTATGAGTCTATGACTGGCCGGGATTCTTGCTGGATAGATTATTCTTCTTGGCAAGAACAAGTGCTACTACGAGTATGGTACTTTACTCTTTACTCTTCACAGTTTACACTTACCTTACATACTATACTTTAGTAAGTAATAAGTACAGCAGCTTAGTAGTGTTAGTACTTACAGTAGTGCCGAAAATACTATTATACTACTATCCCTAATATACCGATCGCCGTCTCAACCTTTCAGTGCATTGGAAGTCAATCTACATCCTACTGCGCATCCTACGTCGTCTGTGTCACAGCCACATAACCATCCGCTCATGGGCAGACCTGCGCATGATTGTGTGGGAATAGCGAAGTATCATGCATGGTAGCTTCACAGTAAGCATACACGTATGAAGCAATCACTGACTGGCTGGCTAGTAGGAAAATTTTCACAGCCGTTACAAGAATTCGAGCGTAGTATCATTATTAACCATCGTGCGTTGCATAATTCATGGTGCTCACTGAATCTTGTTGCATAAAAGATATGAACGTCAAGTGGGGTCCGAGTATTGACATCACGGAAAGATCATCAATTTTTTTTTCTCCGACTTATGCCATCTGCCAAGAGGCCGCTCAAAATTCTACGGATCATGTGCCCGGCCCACATCTCCACAAGACGTTTACAAATGACGGGTCCTACAATACTGGGCATTGGCAATTTGAGCATTAAGCAGCAGTAACATGGATTTCCTACATAACTAACTACCTTCAATCGAGAAGTGGGTCTACCGGAACCACTCACCTTGGAATATTGGTTGGGAATGGAGTTCCGACGGACTTCACACGCCGATTATATAAGCTCAAGGATTTCCCCGCCGGATTCCAGGTTTCCTCCCACCGTCAGCGGAAGATTTGATGATGAAGCAAGCAGCCTTGGCGTGCATGGCACGTCAACGGATTTCCAAGCTCCGAAATATGCGACCAATTAACTTGTTTCGTTTCCCAGCTCAGGATGCTAAATTACTAGTCGTTTTCCTAGAACACTCAAGGAAGTAACCTGAGACTTCGATTGTACTGAAGCTCAAAAATCATCGTATCGGATTCGTAGCGCGTACAGTACTACAGTACTACTGCTGGGAGTTTGGATGCATGGCGCCAGACGGTGTGGGTCATGATCAGAATGGATCCAAGTTTCGGCGTCCGCGCTGTCAGAAACGCGAGAAGCCGAACGCCGTTTGACTCAGGATGCTGCGGAAAGCGGGACAATTATTGAAGCGCGCATCCGAACCCCGGGGAGTTGTCCAGCAGTATGTCACGAACTCTAGCGGAGATGACAATATCAACCTGTCTCGTGGTGGAGTGTGTAGTGTGTGGTGTATAGTGGTGCGTACTGCCCATGGAAGGATCCGGGTATTGGTAAGCTGTGAAGTCTCAACCACCTCCAGATTCAAGTGCGATGGTCGCCTCCCATCTTTCGCCGATTGATCCAATTGATGTGTTTTCAGCTGAAGCACAAGATCACCGATTAGAAGAGGTGGTCCAGATTTTAGAGTAGTGGAGTACGGAACATTGTCAGCTGGCCACTAAATACCTAAGCCTATTATCAGTATCAGACTATCAGTACTAAGTACTAGTTAGTTGGTAAATAGTAAGTAGTAAGTACTAGTTAAATAGTAGTAAGTTAGGTGCTTGCTGCTTAGTTACTCCTTCGTGTCAGCCGCCTGTAGATAAGATCAGGAATCTTTGACCTCGAAAGTCACTCACTCTTCAAGAACGATCTAGATCCCCACCTGCCTTAAACTTTCGGCTTTGAGCTGTTCCACACACCAGGGTCAAGCTGAAACTGTTTCCAATGCGAAAGTGGCAAAGCTCCCTGAACACGTTTGTTTACTTCCACGGCCACCTGCAGAACCTCAGAGCACAGAGTGTTCAAATTTGTGTTATGTCAAGGTGCTACACAAAGTGGCAAGGAAATTCCATGGGTATCCCCTTTTTTTTCAGGTAAATTTCAGCCTATGCTCATAACAATCAAGAACCATCAAATATGTTCGTATTCACGTTAGTAATTAACAGTCTTTTAGGTACTGAACTAGGTCAGTCACCTGCCCGAGTGCATGGAGGCTGGAGGCTAGATTGGTGGAAGCACGAGCAGTTCCACCCACTTCTACATATGTGTATACTGCCAGACAGGTTCTAATGCATTCGCTGCTACATATTACTCAGCGCTTCAAACCTTGAGACTCGATCACAAAAGATGAATTCCATGGCCCGTTCTCTATTGACTTCGTGTCACCGTAGCTGACGAAGGCTCACATGACGAAAGGGACGGGCCTCCCTCGTCGCAGCCACCTGCACCTGCATAGACCTGTGTAAGTCCAACTTTGCTCTTTGGCTCGCATTGTTAGTCCCTACCTATCCAATGGTACAGGCTCAGCCCTGAGGTGTCTCGGGCGCCGAGCTGCTGACTAACCTAACCTGCCTGGGTCCCCGACGGGAGCCGTGTTCGGCTCGGGATTCATCACGGCCGAGCGGAAATTCACCATTCACTTTTCTGGACACATTGTTCGTTGCTGGATTGATAGGCCAGTCGACCTAGCTTGTGTGGATTCGGCTCGATTTGACAGCAATTCGATCGTGCTCACATCATTATCTTGCATCTGAGTCTCCGTCCAATTTCGGAGTTGGAGCTCAGCCACAGTCCGTCGGACTTGATTGGCACCAATCCTCCTGAGAAACCTATTTTGGCCGATCCCCAGATTCGTCAGGCAGCTTGGCTCCCCATCGCCGATGCCCGAGATGTCTCAAAGGCCGGGAAAACCCACTACGTCGAGATTTTTGCGACTGGAAAGCCCCGTGGGTAGCTTGACAGTTGCATTTTTGCTGTGGAAGTTCTTGCTCTTCGTTGTGGTTGCACTTTGCCCGGGTCCTGGATATGATACTTCCACATCGCTCTTGCTGCACGAGAATGCTCAGTCAATCAACAAGCCATTAGATGGCCTATCATGGCCACTCAAGTTCGCTCGGTGGGACTCCATCTACTTTCTGCCGATTGCAGAGAAGGGCTATGTTTTTGAGCAAGAATGGGCCTTTGGTTATCCCCGGATTTTGAGTTTGGTAGCCTCCGGTATGCCTGTCTCGGAAAAGCGTCGAGACCGTGATTTGCTTTGGCTAACTCTCATGATCTAGCAATTCGACCGTCCGGGGGATTAACCGGGCCAGAAAATATGGCCCTGATCGGCATCATTTTGTCTCATGCCAGTCACTACTACTCTGTATTGGCATTGTACAGTCTTTCCACCAATATTTTTGGGGATGACACACCAGCTCAAAAACTCATCTGTTTTCTTTCGGCAGCTCTGCATATCATCTCTCCAGCAGGCGCGTTTCTGTCAGCACCTTACGGAGAGCCGGTCTTCTCGCTGTTAAATTTTGTTGGGCTCGATCTGTACACCTTGTCGCTTATTGCAGAGCATCGACGCTCTGCATTGCTTCGGGATCTTCAAGTCCTCGCCGCCGCAGTCTTGTTTGCGATTGCAACGGTGGCCCGTAGCAACGGTATCTTGAGCGGCTGTCTTTTTGCCTATGATGCTGCTCTCTTGGTCTGGGCATCTCTCACCCAAGGCTTGACAATCTACAATTTACGACGTCTTGCTGTAATTCTTGTGGGAGGATGTATCGTGGCGACGGGTATCGTCGTGCCTCAAATCTTGGCTTTCAACGAGTATTGCGTGCAGAGTCCAGAGCCACGGCCGTGGTGCCAGTCACAGGTGCCTAGCATATATGGCTGGGTTCAGAGTCATTATTGGTAAGCGCTTGCCCCGGTGCCTGTGAGCTCCCCACTGTTTGCTAATAGACGATAGGAATGTGGGCTTCCTGCGGTACTGGACTGTATCAAATGTCCCCCTTTTCGCCCTTGCGGCGCCAATGCTATTTGTGCTCTACAAGTCATCGCTTTGGGCTCTCAAGGCCCCACCAACCCTGGGTTCAAAGAGCACGGGTGTGAAGTCCTCACAGATGAGTCCCGGCGCCATGCTCATTCGGCTGGCACTGCCACAGGTGCTTCTGACAGTCTTGGCTGTGACGACATATCATGTACAGATCGTCAACCGGATCGCTTCAGGCTACCCTGTCTGGTATTGGTGGCTCGTCTCTACTGCCATGCCCAGCTTTCAGGACTCGCGAAACAGTAGCCGAGGACTACCGAGGGCCGCGCAGGCTATGGTGGCCTACGCGCTCATTCAGGCCGTTCTTTTTGGGTCTTTCCTACCACCCGCATAGATTCGAGTCAGAGCTTGTCACACTTGACGGTCACGAGTCGAGATGGCAAAATAGATATACAGTTATGCACAGTCAAAATGTGATTTCGAGACCTTTGAAAGTCAAAAAACAATACTTACTAGCAATGTGACGGAACTTGCGCTTTCGCATGAAGGCGGGCGGCTATGCCGCTTGCGCGTAAGTTTGTCTGCCTGGGACTGACTGGAGTACTTTAAGACATTGTTGACCACCCTCTGTAACTTACCCCGATAAACTCGAGGGACTTTGAACAATATGAAGGACCAGCAACTAGATTGATCTTTCTCACACGCTCACGTTAGGATCCTCCCTTGAAAGAAAAGCAAAGTAAGTGGCCGTGACTTTACTCTCTGAAGTACCGAGGACTGCCATCCAGGACTCTATACTGGAGTCGTCACTGGGTCAGACTAGCCGCAAACTGAACCAGAAAGTGGCTGGGCTTCCGTGGCCCCGTACTCTCCAGAACGATGTTCAGGTGCACCAAGCGGGAAGCTGCCGGAGGGCTCTTACAACAAATTATGTCATCCAAACTCGATGCAGCGGGAACCTCACTACTGTATCGCGCATGAATGAGGACACAAGCACTCCGAGCTCTCGTTTTGGGCTTCAACCTGCTCTATCATCCAAGCTTCTACCTTGACGCATTGCTTTACAGACCTCTGAAGACCTTGATGACTAATTTTAAAAACTTGGCAAATTACAGCAGCAAACCACCACTGGCACCACCACGACCAAATTCCCTTCCAGTTTCCATCGAAGCTCCTCCGCCTGCCCCCAACAGCCAAGACCCTCATGCGAACCCGCCCGTGCTTCAGCTCTCATTTCCGGCTCCAAGATCCAACAAGGCAACGCTATAGCTCTGTATCGTCTTTCAGGTCCTAGAGATTTGTGGCTTACAACGCGGATAGTACTGGGGTAAGGAACACTCCCAACCCTCTTCTAGCTGGTGATTGGCTGCTGACAAACTGAAGACAAGCTCTCAGTCTCTTAGACCCCGATCTGACGTCCTGCTTCCAGCGACTTTTGTCGACGTTTGATCTCCCCCAATCTCGGTCCGTCGCCACACAAGCACCCCCTCCTTCTCCCTGGGAGTCCTCCGCACGAGAATGGAGCACCCAACCTCCAAAGTGATCTTGACCTCCGACAATTTTTCCCATACGCAAGAAATCTCCCGTGCTACGTCGCCTGGTGGTGAGCCTGCAGTCATGAATGGGGACGGCGAGCCCAAAGCTCGGGTGCGCCCCCGAACATACCCTTATTTCAAATACCTACCATACCAGCTCGAAGACGAACCTGAGAGGAATCGGACATTACACGAGATCCTGAATCACCTCTATATTTCCGTGGAGGCAGGTGACTTCAGCCCTGGTGCTGTGCATTGGACGCGTGAGCTTCGGGGATGGCTATCTCTGAAATTCGATCCGACCCGGAAGGAGAGAATCAATCTGGTCAGGCTTTATTATGAGCTGGCGCTGGCCCCGGGGATTGATCCCAACGTGGCGGAACGCTTCGCTAGCATGTTCATGCTGCTAACAAAGTGAGTTGGACCCTCCGCCCTGACCTCGGAGATGCCTACGATGGACCTTCCGTCGAGACGGCGAGCAGGAATCTGTAGCTGCTCGAGGAAGGTAAAGGATGGAAGTACTGACGCAATATATATATATATATATGTATATAGGCGCAAGCACTATCTCCGCCCTGTCAAGGATCTGATTCTTGATTGGAAGCCTCTTTACAAGGAACTAAAGGCCTTTGTGCTTCCAACGGAGTCGGGTCTCGTTCACTCAACAAATCTCAAACGCAATGTCAAAACGCTGACGAAAATGTGCGCCTTCTCACAATTGTTCTTCGATCCCTGCGAGATACCGGCGATGCTTGAGGAATTCCTTCCGCATTACACGACGTCTTTCTCAGAAGGGGCTTTCGTTGTAGCAGGCTTAATCAATCTGATGCTGCCGACTTTACCTCCCCCTGCCGATAGAGCAGATCTTCTACCACAGAAATATCTACCGACACAATTTCACCTATGGTCGCTTGTTGGCCGCTCAAAGACCTTTGACACCACTTATCTCGATTATCTGTCCCGCCTCGCACGGGACTCGCTTTCTGCGGCACATATCCCATTTTCTGAGCATGGTATATTCACCAAGGAACAATCGTCGCTTATTTTCACAGCAATCTTGCGTCTCCTAGAAATCCCAGTCGGGCAATCTACCTCGCCATACAGTGCACTCGTGGACATTTCATCTGGTTTGGGCATCATGCTCGACCGCGACACTCGCAAGCATCCTGTGGCCCATCACATTGCCCGCTGGATAGTCCTGTCGCTCTCCCCAGCCTGTTTGGAGTCTGAGAACTCGATTCTGTCACAACTCGAGGGATTGATTCAAGCTGTGGAGACATTCTTCCATCCCTCGAACTCCGGTGGCTGGACGAAGACCCTTTCTCAGCTTGTCTACTATCTCACTGATTTTTTTGTCATGAGATGGAATCGTGAGCACAGTGGTGAGATGGAGATACCTGCCGAGCGGAAACTTAACGAGGCATTGAAGCGTCGCTTCGTCTTGTGCCTCAGAGACGTCATCTTTATGGGCATTTATGCAAAGAGTAGCACAGCAATGACATTCTCCTTGTCAACCTTACAAGGGTTGGCTTACCTGGAGCCACATCTCATTCTACCCGGAGCTTTGCAGAGAATATATCCTTCTCTGCAAGGATTAGTCGAAGTCCATCGAACGACTTCTTCCCTACGTGCAATGCAAGTGCTCTCACGAGTGATCACACGCACAAGAGGTTATCGATGCCACATGACCACACTTATGGGACTAGCTTTGCCAGGGATTGACGCCAACGACTTGGATAAATCCCTTCACGCGCTATCCTTTATTCAGTCAGCATGCTATAATATCCCCATGGTCGATCTGACTCAGGGTAGAGAAGACGTCAATTGCAACATGCTGGCCTTGCAGTGGGTTACAGGAGAGATGGAGAGGATGGAAGAACAAGGTGCTGATCTTCAGATGGATTATGACACCGAATTGGATGATGAGACTGAAGAAATGATACTGCGCTCATCAACATGCGGCTTTGGTGATTTTACCATCTCGTTCCTTGGCCGGGTATTCACTTTGCTTGAAAACCTGCCCGACGTCACAAGGGTGCGTAACGGATCACCGGAAGAGAATATTGTGAACACACTTCCAGCAACGTTCATGCCCTTGCTAGCTTCGTTATCACCTGAGTACTACGACATTGCGTTGTCCAAAATCGCCGATTTCGTTTCGAACCATGTGATTCATCAAGCTCGAGATGCGATGGCATTCATTTGTAACGCTCTATGCAAGGTGCATCCGGAGAAAGCTCTGAAACGGTTTATTCCGAATCTTATCCAAGCGATCCGTACGGAGATTGAAGAGAACGGCGCTGGCTCAACAAGGACGACGGGTACAGATGTTTTACCTCGTGATCGCGGTCTTGTATGGAATGTCAGCATGCTAAGCATGTGCGTGGTTCATGTGGGCGATGCTGTGCTTGCTCATCGCCAAGAGCTTTTCGATATTGCAGTGTACATGCAGCAGAAATGCCGCGGGATTCCTACCGTGCACATTTCCAACTTTATACATCACCTTTTGCTCAACCTTACGGGCACGTACACCAGCGACTACGCTCTTTACGAGAATTCTGACGTTCAGGATGGAATACAGCCAACACATTGGAACTACAAAGCTGATGTGAACAAATTGAACATCAAGTGGCATGTCCCCAAGCGTCCAGAGCTTGAATTTGCTGTGGAAGTATTTAAGAACCAAGCCGAATCAGCTCTGAAGCACTTATCAGGGCTGACGAATGAGACATCGAGCGTCAAGCGGGACGGAAGTGGGAAAGATTGGTCTGATGAAGTCACCCGAAATCTTGTCCTGCTTCGGCTGCTCTTGTCTGGAATATCCGTGCTGTTTGACTCCAAGGCTACAAGCAATACTGTCAAAAACTCGCCCGAAGATCAATCATCTGGTTCTGAGAATCAAGGCATGGACGAGGGACCGGATGGGGATTCCGATGCATTGCTGGATACCTCAGACGAGTCTGCGATCAAAGAAAATTTCACATATCCAACAGGATACCCACTTGAAGAAGGAGATGGTCTCTACACCACGATTCACGAGATTCGCGAGCGCGCAGGATACGTGCTGCATGAGGTCCACCGATTTTTGAGCGACAAACAGGAAGACGACGTCCCATGCTTTGGTGCGCTGTACTCGGCTTACCGCTCATGGTTTGTTGACGTGGGTATCGAGCGCTCGGCCCATGTTCTTGATCGAGTCACACGCCTATTGGCAGCTGACGTGCACCCGTACAAGATGAGTGGTGTACGCAAAGACTACCCTCGAGCTCTCCTCGTGCGTAGAGCGAACGTCTACCACTTGCAGCGTTTACGACACAACGCCGCCCCTCGAGCTCGGTCCAAGCTTGACGAGATCTTGCTGTATGACCTTGCCGAGTCCTGCGTTTCTGTCTACACAGAGACTCGGAGGAATGCTCAGAATGCGGGTGAATCGGCGTTGAAATCGGTCTGGGGTGCAAGAACACTGATCATCCCGCCCCTGCTCAAGGCACTGCAAAAGGGAGTGAAGGAAAATGACCACGCGCGAATCAAAGGTGCGCTCTTCTCTTTGCTCCTGAGCAGCGTTGCGAAGACAGTTGGCCGAAACTGGAAGTACACGCCCGCATTGATCCGAACCTTCATTGATGCCAGCGCTGTGGACAAGCCTTCTGTGCAGAAAATCTGCTCCAGTGCTGTGTTCCAAGTCATGGACTACGGCCGCGCAATGGAACGCATGGCAATCTTGGACAAGAATATCGTTGAAGCAATTGCTCCAAGTGATGATTTCCACGAGGCCATTGAGCAGAAACGCCAGGCAATCGCAAATAAGCGCGTCGTCATTGAGAAGAAGAAGGCTGACTTGGCCGAGGAGCTGGTCAATTTGGCACGAGTCTCTCATTGGAAGATCGCCAGCCGCGCTGCGACAATTGTTATTACTATGGGGCTTCGATTCGACTACATCGCGAGTAACAATCTAATTGAGCTTGTCACCCTCGGCTCGATTGATGACCACCCTGGCCTTCGAGGCATGTACTCTCAAGCCCTTATTGCGCTCTTCACGATGGTTGATGTTCGAGCAATCTGTTCGCACGAATACAAGAATTATATTCTCGGCCACCAGCGTTTCCCCTCCAAGATCAAGGTAGCTACTCGTCCGCACGAGGAAAAGTGGACCGAAGATTACCTTGCGGGATTTGCCAAGCCAGAGGCTGAGTACTATGTTGACCATGATTTCCCGGGTTGGTTGGTGTGGGGCAAGACAATGCCTGCATACAAGTCCAATATCGGCCGCGACATTGAGTATGATGAGGTCGAGTGGAATGTGCGGACCCAGATGGGCAAGTTGTTCACACGTGAATGGTTCTCCAAGTTCTTCGCGTATCTCAAACAAGAACCACGGGATCCGTCGGCGGATAAGTTCCGCATGTCTTGTGCCATGATGCTTCTTTATGCCTTTGAGCTGATGTTGCGGGATGGTCTTACCGCTGCCTCGTTCCAGGACATTCAGGAAGAGGTAAAAGAAGTGTTTGAGGACGGAAGTGACAAACATCAACACCGAGCGACGGCCGAGATTCTTGGGGCTTTGATCAGTTCCGTCACGGATACTAGCGTGGAGAATCGCACGCTCGTCTGGGAATATGCATTCCCGATTGTGCGTCAAATCTTCACAGATGGTCTCACACCGGAAAATTCTGGTTATTGGACAACATTCCTTCATATGATTTTGCAATGCCGCGACCCTCGTCGTGCCTGGCCTTTGGTCGATTGGCTTGCCAGCTTCCGCCTGGACATGTCGACCAATGCAGCCTTCAAGGAGAGTTCAAAAATCAACCTGCTCCACCAGTGCATTATTGATGCTGGATGGCATTTCCAACTCGAGAAGCCCATTGTTCAAGATTTCCTTGCCCATCTGGATCACCCTTATAAGGGCGTGCGAGAAGCTATGGGTCAAACCCTTGCGACCATCTATCGCACAAGATATCATGAGTCGTACCCGGATCTGAAGCATCTGCTGGAAGACCAAAATGCGGCATCCTCTGTCGGTACGTATCCTTACTCGCCTTCTGAGGAATTCTCCCAGATGCTGCGCGGCGTCTTTGACCAGATTGAAAAATGGCGACACATCCGAACACCCGGCCAACAGACTCCGTCGTCGTACACATCGGGAAGCAAGACCGTGTTGCTTTGGCTTGACTCCACATTATCCTCTCACGAGTGTACTCAACTTGTACCTTTCTTCCCCGACGTGTTTACGGCTCAGCTTTTGCACATGATGGATGTGAAGGAAGACCCTGAGCTTCAATCTTTGGCATACCACGTTTTCCGCCATCTCCCCAACATCCCTTATCCCGCGGAAAAAGATTCAGGCTTCATTCAGTCCCTCATTCGGATCGGCCAGACCTCGCCCTCGTGGCACCAGCGTTTGCGCGTGATGATCAATATTCAAATCATCTATTTCCGCCGATTGTTCTTGCTGGACTCGGCTGATCGTGACAAGCTCTTCGAGTGCATTGCCTCTATGCTTGAGGATCCCCAGCATGAAGTTCGTGTTGGCGCCTCGGCTACACTATCGGGAATGGTTCGTTGCTCTCCTGTCTACCTCCGAGATGCAATGGTGCACCGATTCCAAGGGCGCTTCACCAAGTTGCTCGCCGATAACCCCCTGCCCAAGAAACCACGCAACCTGCGGTCCGGTGTCATATCCGCTGTGTCGTCTGGCACCTCGACTCCCACGCCTGAACACAACCGACTCGTCATTGTTCGCCATGGAGCAGTACTTGGCCTCGGTGCATTGATCCAGGCATTTCCCTACAACAGCCCTCCACCTCGCTGGATGCCAGAGGCGTTGACCACACTGAGTATCCGTGCCGCAAGTGATCCAGGGGTCGTTGGATCCAGTGTCAAGTCGATCATCAGCGAATTCAAGAAGACTCGCCAGGATACGTGGCATATCGATGCAAAGGTACGTAGTCAAAAGATTACCTTGCATTCATTCAGTCTTGCTGCACATCTCTTCCCAGTGTTAGTTCAAGATTTTTGTTTTTTTTTCCTTTACTAACACCCCCTTTGCAGGCATTCACTTCGGATCAGCTTGAAGACCTTTCGGGTGTGCTATGGAAAAGCTACTTCGCCTAAGTCCACTGCTGTTTTTTGGTTTGGACTGTAGTCTATGTTCATGACTTTTTTGTCTGATTCAAAACACCTTTGTCTTTTGTCAGTAGGATGCTATTTGACAGGTGGAGCTCCTCGATAATAAGCATCCTCATATGCCAAGAGCTTGGGCAGTGTGAGTCCTCTTGTGTATATCTATACCTAAACAGGCACAAGACCAATAGATTTTATTCTCTCAGTTCAATGTAGATTTTCGCATTTAATCATTTCCGCATGCCACAATATTCGTCAGGGAGAGCAAAAGGCGTATGAGGCACACGGGCCACCAGCCCCGTACCATGTTGGCCAAAAGGTAGCTAGAGGATATGCAACGCGCTGATGTGTGTAGTAGTCTATACTCGAGCACTGACATTCTTATGCCGAAAAACCGATTTTCCATCAATCTGGGCCAGGCAGAGTGCACTCACGTGCTCAGTGACAGGTGACCGCGACCAAAGTGGAGGTCCATCGACTATTACTTCAATCGCGCCGTCGTCCATCTTTGGTGATCATCAACTTTTCTATCAAACATCCATTCTGACAGTCCACGTGTGGTCTGCCCTTCCAAGGAAACAACATCGCTGAATCAAGTGCTGCAGTTGTGTGTAAGACACCGCGCTATTCGCGTCACCCGGCATAGATGCTGTCTTCATTTACTCGCGTTTCAAACTCATTGGCCGGGCGCAGCATTTCATAGAACCCCGGTCTGGAGCTGTCCGCCACACGGAAGAGGCTTTGAGCTGGCTGATCTGATGAGCCGGTCGATATGTCTCCAAAGCTCGCTCGCGATGGACGCATAAGCCTGCCCTTGAAATCCCTCACAGGCTTTTCTAGTATACAAGTGTACATGCTACGATCTTGCGATCAATGGACAAAGGTCCTTTTCGACTTTCAAGGAGCTGTGGCCAGTTGGCCATATCCATAATGCACCACTCAGTCTCACAAACGACCAAAAAATTGATGCTCCTCAGTCAGTCATTCAACCATTCTTCCGTACTGTGTGGGTGCTGAGCAAAGCGGATCGAATTGAGCCCCCCCGCCGCGACGACCCACGCTGCTCCAAACTCAAAAAGGGTCCAGCACGTTACAACGCTCTGAGTTGCCTCCCACGGGCCTTTCCGGACGCTAATCGTGTCTGTGCCCCTGTCGCCCTAATATTATCCATCTCACGGCACACTGAGAACACTGAGTGGTGTTCTGTGCCCCTCTTCCATGGGCTTCTCATAGGCCACCATATCCGTTTTCCAAGTGGCTACCCGAGCCCTTATCCATAGCCGATCACACCAATGATGCTCGCCACAAGCACAAGGACAGATGAGCAGTCTCGCGACTCCCAACCGCTAAGCTTTGTCGAACATCAAACGCGACAGCCTCGGACTCACGCACTGCCAAGAGAAGAAGGAGAGAGCGCAGCGAAGAAGTGGCCAGGATTCTGCTCATCTCGATTCGACCGACAGCTCAGGGGCTGAGGGGCCCCCTCCCATTGCAAATTGCAGATTGTCTGGTGCTGACGGCTGAAGGCCCACGGTCCACCTGCACCCAATAACCTCTTCAGGTGGGATCGGCTCTTTTTCCACAGTCCCATGTATCACGCCTTTCCTCTTTCATCACTGGCGATGGGGCCGACTCACTTTCTCGGGATCAATCACTGGCGAAGACATCCCACGCGCGATACACCTTCGCATCGTGGCTGAAGGAGACTGGGCCATAAGTTACAGGGGATTGAGACAATGTGGACTGGGGCGATGAAGTTCCCAGGCTGGACAATCTCCATCCACAATGTAGCCAAAGGTAGCGATGAGATAGAAGCGATTTTCAGGGCTGTCAGAGGCTCTCTGGCGGGATGACCACAGCATTACTACTACTACGACTGGTGCGTACTACTGGACCCCGACTTTATCGGTCGTGATTATTTTTGAGTATTTCCGTTTTTTTCTACTTTTCTCTTTTGGGGTTTGTTCTTATTCTTCTTGGGGATTGTACACTCCCCTGAATCTAGTCTCCCACATCACTGCCTCGTGCTCATTCCCCTCACCAGCTCTTGTTTTCTCCCTGCTTGAGCTCTCCAACGTGTTACGTGACCGCGTCAACTTGGGACTTTGACGCTTACCACGGCGAGCCCAGCTGGAACACCCTCGGCCGCAGACTATGAGATAGATCGCGATGTCGCCGGGTTCTGCTGCAAGTTTGCTTCCAATGGACCAAATTCTCAATCTGCAACAGAAGGGCATGACGGCTCTGCGACCCAGAGCATTTATGACCTCTCGTCCAACGGGATGGCTGCGCATTGTCATCGTAGTAGCTGGTCTGTTTGCTCTCATCGAGTCCGTCTCCCGGCTTAGCGGGCATTCCGCTTTCACACCAGGATGGGACAGTCTCTCCCACCCACCTGTTCTTCGTCCAGGTGATTATCGACAGCAGCCAACTCATCGGTTACCGAGCGACAGTGCAGCGTCGGTGCAGGACGTCGGAGCTGACGATATGGGAAATACCCACAATGTCAGGTGTGTACAACGGCATTTCTCCTTGTAGAAGCAGCATGCAGCTTTACGGCCAACTGACCATACAAATTTCTTATCAATAGAGATGAGAATTTCTACTTGGGCGGCACGCGAACCTTGACGAGCTCTCAATCCTCAGAGGGTAGACACCCTCAACCGGTCATCTACGATCCCTATCCGGAGTACAACAGCAAGGCGTGGAGGAACAAATATCATGGTCAATTCAAGCCATGTGAGGGTCCTCGAGGTCGTGATCTGGATCGCACTCGCATGGAGGACATGATGCTGGTCTACAAGGGCAATCAGATCTCTTTCCCCGACCCGAAGTTCGGTTCGCATGAGGCAATGGGGCTGGATGGTGATGTCTGTACGGATCGCTTCAGCCGCTTCGGTGCCTATGGCTACGGTGCGGACAACGACGACGAGGTTCCAGGTTTCCTGCGGCCGGAGCCTGTGCACTGGGACAGTGTAGATTGGAATGCGCTCCAGACTCAGTGTTACGAGCGCAATGCCGATCGATTCAAGCCTCGTGATACCGAAACCCCGTCTGCGCGGGGCCCGTTAGCCTTCGAATTCAAGCCTTCCCATCCTCAAGCTGAGCGCGAGGAAGCCACAAACACCGGCATGAAGCAGTATCGCGCTCGCTCAGCCATTCTGATTCGCTCGTGGCACAGTATGCTCTGGACTCCAAATCATCGGGAGTACCTGCGAGCTATGATCATGGAATTAAGTTTGCATTCGGGCGGCGAGTACGAAGTGTTCCTGTTGGTGCACGTCAAGGACGACGCACTACCGCTCTTCTCCGACCCCCAGACCGTTCACGAACTGCGGCAAACGATCCCACCAGAGTTCCGCAACATGGCTTTGTTCTTCAACACCAAGCTGTTGGAGGCTTGGTACCCCAAGATTGAAGAGCACACGTAAGAAATTGACCTCCCGACTCCCTCTGACTGATTCGCCAAGTGCGATTGGATCGATCGCGATCTAGCAGGCAGTCCCTTGCTGACACTTCATTCTCTAGCCCGGTTCTCCAACATCATCAGCCCATCCAGATCTTTGCTCAGCTGTATCCCCAATTCGATTACTATTGGCAATTCGAGATGGATGGCCGTCACACCGGCAATATTTACCACTTCTTAGACAAGGCGATTTCCTTTGCGCGTGAACAGCCGCGCAAATATCTCTGGGAGCGAAACGCGTACTTTTACACACCCGGAGCCCATGGCCCATGGGAAGAGTTCATGGAGATGACGAATCACAGCCTGCAGGGTCTGTCCGATAGGACAATTTGGGGTCCTGTTTTGGGGACGGGAATTCGACCCTTGGGCCCTCAGCCCCCAACCCAGTCCCCCGACGAGGATAACTTTAACTGGGGTGTTGGCGAAGAAGCGGACATGATCACCTTCCTTCCCGTCTTCAATCCCAAGGAAACGACCTGGACTTTCCCCGACAAGATCTGGAACTTCAAAAATGGGCTGGAAACTCCGCGTCGCGCGGCAGTCATCACGATGGGCCGATACTCAAAGCGCCTGCTTGGTCTCATGCACCAGGCCCAGGCAACCCGGGGACTTGGACTCGCTTCTGAAATGTCCGGTGTTTCGTGGTGCCTGTTCCATGGCCTGAAGGCTGTTCATGTTCCGCACCCCATCTATGCCGATGGTCAGTGGACACCGCAGGAGCTTGCTCAGATCTACAACCGCGGTACGCCGGAGAATGTCAACGGTGGCCACGACAGCATTTGGAACTGGGATCACCTCTATGATCATATCATGTACCGACTCTCCTACATGTTCACAACATTCACCGCCGAGGACCTGTATCGACGATGGCTTGGATATAAAACGACGGAGAACAAGGGCAGCACTAAGGTATGTGACTAAAGGCCGGCTCCGCACTTACAATATGGTGCAGCCATTACAATTTCGCATAATGCTCCTACTGATCACAATGTTCTTGAATATTAGGCTTCTGAAGCCCAATATGGACGTCACTGCTTCCCATCCATGTTCCTCCACACCATCAAAAATACCGAGTACCGATTTGGTCCCGACAAGGCAGTGCCTTGACCCTCTCTTTCTCCTTCGCCTTTTATTCTTTTCTATTTTTTTCTTTCTTTTTGCTCACTTGATGTGGATTTCAAGTGTCCTTTCATTTACATTTCATGTATCTACTATTCATACCCTTGTCTATATAAAACGGACCATTTTCATGGGCGTTGGGAGGTGCCGATAATCTTTTTGATCACCAAGACTTTTTTCTCCTTGCGCCTGTTATTCTTCTTTTTACTCTCATGTCACCCTTCTTTTCTACATTGCCATCTCGATTCAACCTTTTTGTCTTAGTCCAGCCTTGACTGCTTCGTTTTGCTTCTGTCTGGTTGCTCGTCAGGTCGTGAGTTGCTGATATGCCGCAACGGTTACATTAGCTAGAGCTTGCTTCTTTCAAAGAATTGACAATCTCGGAAATCTCGTGAAAGTCAGGAATGCCGGCTATCTTGAAAAGAAAGGACCGGGTTTTCTTATCCCTGGAACGGCGTGGATTTTATCTTGATATGAGAGGACGGGACCGATGCCCCTGAGTACTTGATCGTAAGATGGTGGGTGATGTAGGATTGATTATAACTGCTACATCTGGGACAGAAATGAAAACAACATACAGCACTAAAATGACAGCAGTACATTTACTGTTGGACTCGAGGCTCATATGGTCTATGGGCATACGCCCTTGCTCAGGGAGCTCTTCACGTCAAGTGGTGGAGATTACAATCACAATTGAAAGGATTATCAAATTACCAGTATACCGGGCGGCAGTCTTAAATTAAGAGGAGCAGTCATGGTGGTCTGAAGGCGTCTTCAAGAATTACAGATACCATGAGCCAGAAACCGCATGCATTATTGTGAAATGCTCGCGGTCGTACACAAAAGTGGAATGAAAGAAACAAGAAAAACATGTCATCACATCATAGTCAAAAATGGACTTCGGCCGTCTATCCTCGATTGTACTTTTCATTAAAGGCGTTGACCGCTAAAAGATCGTGTGTTAGGTACTGGATATCAAGCATGCTCCTGGGAAAACGGAAGGATCATGGAAGCTTACCGATAGCAATCTGTCTGTACAGCCAATTTCGGGAACTTTCATCTTGGACAGGAATAAAAGGCCCGTTGGCACCTCCCTTGAGCGTGATACTCATGCCAGTGCGTTCTTTGGAGATGGTTTGGATATCCGTCAGGCGGATATCCCACTCCGTGTAGAGCTTCTTCGTGCGCACAAGCATGATCCGTGCGTAGGTTAACAGGACCAACATGTCGCGGCCAGGAAGCTCCAAGTGAGCAATGTAATCTTCGTTGAAGTACTTGCCGTCGTCGGTGGTCTTGAGCCAGAATTGACCGAGTGCTTCACGTTGAGAATACGGACGGACAATACCATCGGTACCAATGAACCGAGTCAACCGAACACGATCGAGGCCCTCGGCGTCAAAGACAGTGGTCGTGTTACGCACGCCCTCGGCAAGATTAGATGCGAGATCGAAAGCACCGATAGCGGGCTTGGTCGCCAATCCCAAGAATCCCTTTCCGACACCCTTGATGAAACCTGCAACGCCTTCTTTCTCTGCGCCTTGCAGTGGGTGACGGGCCAGACCGCCAATCCCGCTGGCCAAGCTGGTTGCGAACGCATTGCCACCAGCTGTTATACCATAGAGGGCATGCTTAGGACGATTGCGCGATTTTGACATGCGGCGCTGGTCTTGGAATTCCTTATCCAAAGTAGCCGCTGCGAGCCCCTTGGACATGCTGCCCGTGAACTTTGCCATGCTGTCTGAGAATCCAAACACGGATTTTTTCACGAAGCTGGTGGCTCCCTTGGCAATGCCGAAGCCCAAGTCTTGAGGTCGATCAGTCATGACCAAGCCTTGGTATGGTTCGTAGAAAATGTCCGCAACACCAGAACTGATGTTGTTGAAAAGACCAACGGGATTTCCGATGATGTCTGCCGATCCAAGGATGACATGGACTTGACGAACGAATTCTTGGGTATAGTGTGCTTGAATATTGCTGACTAGTCTGCCAAAGGAGACTCGGGCATTCTCAAGCATCAGCGCGTTGAGTCTGACTGGTGCATCATTCACATTACCCATGGACATTGTCATGACATTGACGACGAACATCAAAGGATTAGAGGGCTGCATCGTATCTTCGACGTTGATGCGTTCGGTACGCATGAACGAGATATCCAGCTGCATGGGCTGTAGGTGGAGTAGTTCGAAATAGACATCCCGGCTAGCATCGTTCTGCTGGGGTTCCGGGATGTTGAAGTCTTCGTCACATAACTGCCCTTCTTGGGGCTCGGACCACGAAGCCCCGGGAATCTTGACAAAATCGAGAAGTGCATAGATGAAGTCTTCATCGACTTCAAGTGTCATCTGTTGCAACAACAATGTCGCGTACTTGATGTAGAGAACACCATACGAATCATCCTTGACTCTGGTGATCATCGCATGGAAGATCGGATGCGCCTCCATTTCCTTTCCAGTCTTAGGAACCACACTGGGATACAACAGCATTGGGAAGATGCCGCCATACAGTTGATTGTCGATTTGTATCCATTTGATGGATGTGTTGAGGGTTTGATAGACTCTCGATTCGCGGAACTTGATCTCAATTTCTCGGAATGTCATATAGAGCAATTCCTTCATCTTTTGGTTGATCAACGAGATGCCAATACCCCCAAGTCGGAGCTGAGCCTTGAAAGTCACGTCCGAATTCGTCTCCTTCACTTCAAATCCGGCAGTCACACTGTTTTGGGACGATTGCCCCTTCTGCTGCTTGTAAAGACTCTTTGAAGGTTTGAAATTGGACAGCACTAACGTCTGAGTAGGTCCGTGGGCCACGATGTTGATATCGATGATCTTCTGGTACTCGCCGGGTCTTGATGGAGGGATCCGCATGGGAATCAGGTTACCGATCTCCGCGATTCTGATATGTCTTTCTTTACCCTGGCATGTGAGAACAAGGGACTTGTTCTTCGTCGCCGGGTAATCCCAGGCATAGGGCATGATACTCCGAGGCGGCAAGCGATAGCGAATGGGTCGCCATCCACTCGAGCGATCGACTTCATCATCTTCAGCATTGGGGTTGGCTTGGAAGAAGATAAACTCCAAGTCACTTTCATTGCGCATGGAGTACGGCCAATTTCGCGTCTCAACGCTGAGATGCAGGAAGATAGTAGCATCTTCGATGATGACATCGATCTTGATCAACTTCTGGCGCTGGTTCGCTTTGGCCAATTTCACGTGAACCGTACCTACGTCCGCAATGTTGAAGGGAGACGACCACTGATTGTTCACACCAGGGAAGCAAAGACACAGCTGCTTCTCGGCCACTTGCCGAAGGAAGTGCAAGGGCACAAGCTCTCCGCTGCCAATTTGGATTACATTCGAAGAGCCAGGCTCTCGGACCAACAATTCCTCGTTGAGCTTGCTCTTTAGAATGAATCGTGGAGTGACCGTGACAACCTTGGTCAATTTGTACTTTCCTTGGCCTTCAGTGACCGAAAAGCCAGAGTGGAATTCGGACCTTCCTTGTCTGTCAGGGAAAACAACTTCAAAGGTGCTTCCGATTGCTTCGAAACTCTGCGGCTTGCTCCAGCCAGAATCTCCAACTTTGAGAATGGACCGATTCTTCTGGTCATCATTGTTGTAGGAGTACATGTATGGCAAGGCACGTCCTTCATCTCGCGGATCCACTCGTAATCCCTGACCGGCAGCGTTGCGAGCAGATTGGAGGAACGCCTTGCTCTGAATGTCCATGGGAAGTCCAGTCTTGTTGAGAATCACGTAAGGACTGTACACAGATACCTTGAACGCGCCACCACTATCAGGTATGTTGAAGTAGTGAAGCTTCAGCTTCAGTTGAAGACCTTGATCATCCTTCAAAGAGAGGACGTGCTCCCTGCGGTAATCTTGAGAATTGCCATTGACGATGGCGAACTCGCTTTGCTTGTACACTGTATCTTCCAAGTCGATGCTGAGCAGAAGCAAATGCGACAGTTCGACAACGTGAACAGGGCTAACGCCTCCCTTCCTCAAAAAGTTCGTCCAGTCCTTTTTGGTGTTCTTGTCGTAGATGCGATACTTGAAATCGAAAGGAAGGAGATTCTGGATCTCGACCGGGGCGAAGATTCGGACTCGCATGTAAGGGTAGGAGTTAGTCAATGAGTCCTTCTTGTTATAGGAAGCATTGACCTGGAAGTAGAAAGGCGGAGATTGCTGGGCACTCTCGCTGATACACTTAATGGTTCTCGTTGGCCTCTTCAATAAGTCCTTCCAGAAAAGCTGTTCGTTTGACCAGTCATAGCCAAAGCCCTGGTCAGGTCTGATGACTAGCGAATGCATGTACGCCGCGCCCACAGGTGCAGGACGCGCATCACCCGGCAACACCTTCTCAATTTTCAAAAGATGGCCGTCGTTCGGGCTGAAAACTCCCAGTTCGACGGGAATCTGGGTATTGTTTTCGACAAGTAAGGGTGACCGGAAAGTGATGTATTTCACGTTGTCTGCGCCAAGCCTGACCTCGACAAGGAGCCGGTGGAGCACGTTGTCACGTTTCGGTTTCAGGCTATATATGGTCTCGCCTTCGCGCGCAACAGGAATGCGATTGATGCTTTCGAACCCGCTTCCCTCCAGCTTGATTCCTACAATCCCACCATGGCCCTCCGGTGTCAAAGTCTCACGTACAGCGGTAGACTCCTCGAATCGCCAGGGATACTCCTCTCCATCGCTGAGTTTCGCGGCAGGGCCCTCGTCTCCTGCATTCGTATCAGCCCAAACGCTCAGATCGAATCCAGTGTAGTTTCGGATTCTGTAAGGAGCGTCTGCGCCTCGTGGCTTGGAGAGCACGTCCTCTTCGGTGTTGAGGAATTGGAAAGACTTTGAGGCAAGCGCAATTGTCGCGGATGTAACAGTAAGCTCCATGGTCTTATGTGAGAATGCGTCTATGGAGAAGACATCCGGATTGACCTCCTTTGCCACGTGGAAGCCAAGGTGCCACGGCTCGATGAATGGCTCCCAGGCGGATTTGGAGAAGTTGTAGACATTGATGAAAGTTTCGAAGTTGGTGTCAATATTGAGGGTGGAAGACCAATCACTCACATCGACGGTGAACTTTTTGACACTCCAGTCAAGAAGAGGTAAATCATGCAAGTCGCCGATCAGGATGACTCTGACACCATCAATCTTTGCAGATAGTTCTTCGCGCTTGACGACCGCAGACCGTTGTGAAGTGACCCAAGTCTCGGGTTTACTCGTTGTTTGACTTGCACGCCGACGCGACTGTGTGACAACTGTGGACGAAGCCTTGCTGACTGAGCGAGCCCTTGTTTTTCCGTCGCCAATTCGTTTCGCTTCGTCATTTTCGAGTTGTTGAGTGCCCTGAGCACGCATTTCGGAGGCTTTGTTGACAATTTGAAGAGCCATGAGGATATCGCGCAAGGACAGACGAAGGACGAGCGGCTCAATATGAGCTTCAATGGAAGTCAAAGCAGAGCCCTTTTCTTGCGTCCGGCTGTCCACGGTGACCTCAGCTGTAAAATCGTCGAGGATACGAAGACGACTATTTTCAAACTTGTCCATACGGCATAAGAACATTCCTACCTTTTGTACTTGTAAAGTCGACACATTCTGGTGGGAAACGAGAATCTGCTTTGTCCCGAGCACAATTGCTTCAGAATTGGCAATGGCAGGATTGGCCACCATGATGACCTGAGCATCCACCAGATTAAGTCTGAAAGAGACAGTCGTATTCCCAACTTGAGAATCGGCAGTGGGAGCTTCTGCCGACACTTTGCTGGCGGAGACGGCCACCTCCGAGTCAATGTCTGATCCCTCAGCGGACTCTGTGTCCTCTTCAAGAACCTCAACGGCGCTTTCTGAAGCAAATGCAGAGTTACTGAAAGATTGCAGGGCCGAGAGATAGTCAAGAGCGAACATTATTCGGGGACTGTCAATCGTCAAAATGGCAGTGACATGTCTTTCTGGGCCAGGGGACATTGACAGGCTTGCCAAGAATTGTTGTTGGACGTCATTATTGATCAAGGACATGATATTGCGGAACTTGTTTTTGTCTTGTTGACGACTGTCACGGATCGAGAAAGAATGTATGAGAAGCTCCGACTCGAATGAGCCATCCGTCAGCATACGGAGCTTGACTCTCGTGTCATTGAGAGAGAACTTCGAAAGGCTTGCATCTTCCAGGCGGCCAACAGGCTGGTTGTCATCGGCCAAGATGAGCTCCAACCCAACACTGTCCACCTTGAAGATCATATCTAGTCGCACCCATGTCTCCTTGCTCCCGTCAGTATTGACCGCTGACTCGGGACCGGACGAATCAGGCGAGGAAATCGATGAAGTGGACTCTTCTCTCGACTCTTTCAAAGAATCTGGCAGGGATTCAATTGCTTCAAGCTCCTGTTGTTCACTATCGGTCGCAAACGCCCCAGGAATAGATTTGGACAACTCCAGCAAGAACTTCAGCTGACTTTGCGAGATGCAAAGATTGATAGGCGACAAAGATCCCTCTACTTCCATGTCAGGACGAGGGTTGTTGGCTTGATGCTCAAGATAGCAAATACTGAAATCGAGATTAACTTTCTGAATCATGTCGAGCTCTTCCACCTTTCCGTTGCCGTAGTGTAGTTGAGACGTAAGACGAATGTTGCGTACCCCCGTAGAGATGACATTGACGGAAGGGCTGTCTTTGGAATCATCCATCGGAACAAACTCATTCTTGGCGTATATCTCTCCGAGGTATGCGGTGATGCTATCTGTGGATCTGTCTTCTGCCATAGCTCGTGGGAACACCAGGATGGGAGTCTTGACTTCAACATCCACGCGCATGCGGGACTGGCTTTCCTGTAGCTGAGTTGCCTGGTTGGCTGCGGCTTGACGCGCCGCATTAAAGATTGCCTGCATCTTTCCAAACTTGACCAGGAAGTTAATGATCTTGCGATAGGGCTCTTCCATAAAGTTGATCTTGACGGATCCGGACCTTAGGTAGACCTCGGAATCGTAGCCAGGATGTGATTCACTGTCGGGATCAAACGTCTCATATTTGAAATCTGCGAAATCGTCGCCTTCAATTGTCAGAAGGCGGCGAAGGTCCGAATCTCGTTGTGCGCCAAGATTGACGTCGTCAACCAAAGTCAAGCTTCCAATTCGCGACTGAATCTTCATAGCGCGACCGACCAAGAATATGCCCACGTCGGCGGTGTTGAGACTCAGAGTCGCTAATCGTACACCATCATTGTTAAGGATCAACGCGATGCTCTTGAGGTTTGACTTGATTCGAATCTTGCCAGCCTCCTGAACTTCTTGCTCAATACCAGGACTCTGCTCCACAAACTCATCTGTCTGAGGAGACTGGCTGTTTTCCTGCTGTGGATTCGTGAATGTCAACAGAATGAAATCAAGAAGTGTGAGTAGTGTCTTCCTAGTCACGACAAGATTGATTGTTGAGACAGAGATCTCTAGATTCATGGCCACTCCCTCGTACACAGCATCAAGCTCAGGAGATTCTGGCTTGACTCGCACCATCTTCAGGTGGAACAAGTCATTGTTTTCATCCGCGTCGAAGCCCGTGGAGGAGATGATTTGTTTGAATTCAGGGACCGGATTCTCCTCAATGTGATCATCCACGCTCAAAGACTTCAAAATCACGTCCGCAACCATGTCACATGGTCGCATGTAGAAGTCGAGCTCGAACCCTTCCGCAACCAACTCCACTAGTAGTTTATCTTTTTGTGATTCTTCAGGATCAGCGCGGAATAGCGATCCTCGAAGACGCCCAACATGAAACTTGAACTCGAAGTCGCGACGGTGAATATTGACATCTGAATCGAGGCTCTTTTGAATGGTTTGGCTCTCATCAACGGCATCTGAGTCTTCGTCTTCGTCAACGACAGGAAGGTCCCGTTGAAGCGTTGGCTGGAAGGAGGCTGATCTAGCTCTGGTGGTGATGGCAGAATTTTTGGAGGCTGCCTCTTCTTTGGACGAACCGTTTTTGGGTTCTTCGAAATGCGGAATAGCAATGTCAATCAGCTTCATAAGTCCCTTATATTTCGTGTCGGACATGGAGGCATGGAGTTCCGGCAGATGGCCTGAAATACGTGTTCTGGTGAGCTGAGTCACCTTCGGAACGATGCACATCTCCAGCACAAAATCGACATTGATGCGGTCAATGAGATGGAAATTCTTTGACTCTACTCCCTTCGTGAGCTGTGCTTTCGTGGCATCTATTCCTGGTCCGATGAGGACTTGGGTGGAGTCCAGTTTGATGATGAACCTGTCGTACAACAAATGCTCAAGCTGCTTGTAGTCCTCTTCTTCATACTGACGCTTTTGTTTGTTTTGCAAGTCGTTCATCGCTTTTCGATCGACCAGCTCGCTGTTCACACTTGCATGACCGGCATCGATGATTAAACATAGAGAGCTTTCCTGGGTGATACTTTCCGGCACAATGATAAGCGGAGCGCGCACGTCGAACTGGGCATCAACCTTCTTGTGCTCTTGCAGGGCAAACTCCAAGCCAGCACGTGTTTGCTGCCGAAGACCTTCTACTGTAGCTCCTGCGGTATCCAGTAGCGCGCCGATGGATTCCATGTGCCGCTCTGGAGGCTCGAAGAACTTCACGATACCCACGATGAATCGGGGGTTGTAGATGACTTCGATACTCTTGAGCTTGACCTTGACCGCAGTATCTGCATCACTGTCCAATGGATTTTTCTCCAGCTGCAAGTGGAACAGACTGTCTTCGTCCATGAAATCGTTCGCACCTGCCTCTGAAACAAGCTCATCATCATCGGGGTTCGAGTTTCGCTCCTTGTCGTCCTCGGGTAGTGAATCCTTTACCCTCACAATCTTTGGATAAAGAGTACCTGGTGTGGTTCCATCGTACATCTTTAGGCCCCCGAGATCGAGGTCGAGCAAATACGAGTCCGGGCGTTGCAGTGCTTTAGCACGGAAGTTGTCGAATACGAGCTTCATTATCTCATTGTTGGCGCCATGCGGATCTTTTTTCAAGGTGAAGCTACCTGCCCGAAGACTCCAATTGATCTGAAGTTTCACCCATTCTCGGGGCACATCGACACTCTCAGCGAGTGCTCTTTTTTCGTCCCAGTCAATGGCGTTGTATAGTTCTTGGCGCTGTTCTTCCGTCATGGCGACCTCTTCGGACTCAGCCGGCTTACTTCCCCAGATCCATTGTGACCATGACTGTTGTTGAGCGGGTTTCTTGACGCCCACTTTCTCCTTGCGCAGCTGATTACGTGCTAGCGATCGCCAGAATCGAATGTCTTCATAGCTGAGCTTGTACTCAATCCGGTTGAGCTCTTTCGTCTCTTCCGCGGTGAGTGTCTCCTCGCGCTTCCTCTTCTTGAAAAGGTTGATGTAGGTTATCCGATCGTCTCTGCGTTCCTTGATGTAGTCCCAACTCCGTCTTCGGTTGCGATCGTGAATCTTGCTGAGAACGGCTTCTCCCGCAAACTTGAGCCAAGCACGAGGATCCTCCTTCACGGAAGACTTTGGCTGGTAACGCTTATACTCTTGGTGACGAATGAAATAGTGGAAAAGGTCAACAAGCATCAACGCGTCGCGATATTGGTTGTCGTCCAGAACAAAGCCAAGCTCGTCAAAGAGTAGTCGGGCTTTCATAGCCGGGCGGTCATGTTTGCCAGACTTGTCCAGTTCGAGGCCTGCGCGGCCACTGACTGGACGAAGCATGTATTGGTTGCCATCACCGTTATCAATCGAGTCGCGCAATTTGTTAATCAAATCCTCATGAGCGATACCTTGAGCATCGGCGCCAATATCAGAGCCACGGCCAGTACCGAGCAGAGTGGCATCCGTATTCCAGTAAACAGAGAGGGCTCCGAGTGTAGCTAACTTGTGGGTGGTGTCCGAGGTCGATTGAATGAAGGTCGGTCGCCAGTCTGAGTCTGTGCTGACCGCGCTGAGCTCCTTCAGAGTCAAGCCAACCGCGAAGGGATGACCAGGCGAGGCGATTGAATCCTCGTAGCGAATATGAACATTCTTGATCGAGATCTGCAAATTGTCCACAACCGCCGTGACCATGCTCTGGGTGAAGCTCTGATTCCGCCGCTGCTCTTCTTGACTCATGCCTTCTTCGTGGCGCTCACGGATCAGCTCGGCGCTTTCCACCTTGTCCATCTTCAACGCATGTGCACGTTTGTCCTCTTCTTCCGCATCGTATTCCGCGTCTTCCTTTGGCGCAGCCAGCAAGAAGACATCCTCGATGTCCACCTTGACAGGCTTGCCTCTGAGATTGGACCATGGGATCGATAAGGTGAGCTGGCCGACATGACCCTCGACCACATTCAAGGGCAGGTGCAGCTGATCCAGTGCCTCCCGGCGCAGTTCGAGGTTGCGTAATTTGACATCGCCGGACCAGATACCGATATTGAGCTGCTTCGCGTCGAAATTCTTGACGTAAATGCCAAGAAAGCGGTTGAGCAAGTTCGCGACCAGGCCCTCCAACATCGTTTCGGGTGTCGGGTGTCGGGCGACGGTCCGATCACAGGTTGGTTAAGGCAGGACTGTCGAGATCAGTGACGACGAAAGGTAACGGTGGGGCTCGTCATCAACGGCGAGAGGAACAACTGCTGCAGCGCCCAAGAAAAGTTAGCATCTGGTGGTGATCTGTCGCGCTTGCATGCTTCGCGATGAACAGGCCAGACCACGCGCGACTGCAAGTGTACTTACTGCTTCGGTGCCCGACAAGTTGTGTATACTGTATGCAGTATTCAGCCCATTCAAATCCTATGGGCTTGCCCGCGACAATCAGGCAAAGTGTACTAAGGCACCACTGGGACGAGAAAAGGCGGGGATGGCTTCGTAATTGGGGGGCTCGGAAGTTTGGTAGAGCGTCGAGCACAGTAAATGGAGGAAAATGACAGCTTTACGATTGTAAATTTGTCTAAGCAACGACGAGTTAACAAGTTTTGGTTTTATCGAGCCAAGCCAAAGGGGAGGGGGCCAGAGTGCAGACTGCCCAATTGCGTAGATTCTGTAAGACTAAAAGATCGCTGGTCGCTGGTTTTACCGAACCGGTTACGCATGCAGTGCTGCGCCGGCCGCTGGACTTTGGGCGGCTGAGGTGGCCCCGACCGGCGTGACCTGCTCAAGACTCCAACCGGCATCAACTGGGGGAAAACACAACACCCGCTATTGTTGATTGAAGGTATGATCCGATTTACAGCAGTAGACGGGCAGGCATTCCGTGGCCTCTTTTCTTCAAGGGAGAGGACCAGTCTTCTTGACTAGACAGATTCACAAAATTGGAACTTGAAGGTTGAGTTCTAAGCATTGTAGTCGAGGAAAACACCAAGCATTTCAAAACAATAAAGAGCTAAAGCGAGTCGTGTTTACTTTCAGTAGTATACTCACATACTGACTTGACTCGGTAACATTTGAGGCCGCAACAGTGTTGCGGGCGGCTGGACTCTAAACCGCCAAAAAGCAGGACCTTCGCGACGCAGAGTGACGTCGGCCCCTCAGCAGTACAAGCGACGACCGGGTGGCTCAAGAGTGGCTTGAAGTGGCTCATTCCCAGCAGATCGCTAGGGTTGCAGAACTTGCGGCCATGGACATCACGTGCCTGCCGTGGACAAGCTTACCGTTCCCGTCCCCGAGTCATTCTCTAGCTTCTGCTGGGGGCCTGAGGCCACAAGTGCATCTCCGGTCGCTATGGCCCGCCTTCTAACCACACCTCACCTTTTGATCACCTCATTTCGGGATATCCTTCGAAAAGCTTCGTTCCGGCACCGCACGGCCTCATCAATCTCGCTTCGAGTCTTTACACGGGTGAATACCCCCCATCTCCACTCAACAACTTCTTCTTTTAGTCAGTCTTACTCCAATTGGGTTGGTGCTTGCACATTACCACACCCGAGGTCTGCTGGCTCCCGCAGGATTGCGTACCTAACTGATCTTGAACGTGCAGTATCTTTCTCCGCCATGCTGTACCGCGCCTCTGCTGCCCGCTCCGTGCTCCGGGCTGTCTCGAGCTCCAATGCGTCCGTAGCTCGATCGGTGCTCGGCAACCCTATCTTCAAGGCCCAGCTGACCTCGTCCGCTCGTGCCGTCCGCCCGGCTGTTAAGCCCAACTTTGCGCTCGCCATTCACAAGCCCGTCACCACCGCTCTCATCCGCCATGCTTCTTCCTCGGCCAAGGTGAGAAGTCACACGGCGACACTCAAGAATCAATTGGAGGAAGTCAGAGCATCCAATGGCTAATATGCATCCTTATTGCGGGGTGATAGGACGATGACGACGTTGACATGATGGCTGGTATGAAGGCTGAGGCTGTACGTTCACCTGTTCTCCTTGCTTCAACTTGAGACGCAGCAGAGCAATGGGCGAGTTCTAACGCAGCGGCTCCCTTCCAGAAAGTTATCGGCGAGACCTTCAGCTTGAAGGAGGTCCCCAAGGAGGCTATGGCGCTCGGCATGGCCGGTGTCCTGCCTTACCTCGCGACCTCGCTTCAGACCGTTTACCTCTCCTGGGAGATCAACCGCGCCGCCAATCTCGGTGAGGGTCTGCTCTTCTCTGGCCAGAGCGCCGAGTTGATGCTCCACATGATCGAGCCCATCCAGGTTGGCTTCGGAGCCGTCGTAAGTTCTTCCCTTTTGAGTCGACCATGATTGGATGGCAAGCACCGTCTCATGACAATGGGGAATGCTGACTTATGGTGCCAACTTGCCCTTCAAAGATTCTGTCGTTCCTTGGTGCTGTGCACTGGGGTCTTGAGTGGGCTGGTTATGGCGGCAAGTTCGGCTACCGCCGTTACGCTGCCGGTGTCATCGCCCCGGCTGTCGCTTGGCCTACTCTGCTGCTCCCCGTTGAGTACGCTCTGATCAGCCAGTTCTTGGCTTTCACCTTCCTTTACTACAACGACGCTCGCGCTGCCGCTACCGGCCGTGCCCCTCACTGGTACGGCATGTACCGCTTCGTCCTGACTTTCGTTGTCGGTGCCAGCATTGTCGCCACCCTGATTGGCCGTGAACAGATCCAGCAGAACATCGTCTCTGAGCACACTATCAAGGACAAGATCAATGCCTTGATGTTCCTCCAGAAGAAGGAGAAGGAGGAGGCTGAGGCTCGCCGTAAGGGTGAGCTGGCTGGCGACGATGAGTAAAGGCATCATCACCGATTGCCGACCTTGAGGGCGAAGTGCTAGCTCATTGGAGACGGAAAACCAAAACCACATTCACCCCCTTTTGTATTGATTGGGATATGATCAGAATCTCCGATCTACCCATTGTTGTATCTTGTTCGCATTCCCCGTGATTTTCCTGTAGATTATACGCAGAACGCATCAGGGCCAAAGCTATACTGAATTCTCCTTTGTTTTGAGTATTGTTTTCTGGTGCAACACATGAGAAGCTGCTGCCTCTTGCTACCAAACGTACCCTTGCCGTATACCTATGCACCCTTGTTGGTGTGGACCTTCATTCTGGAACCTACGCAGACCTGCTTGCTCCATGAAGGATCCATCAGCTTATGCAATGTATACCAGGTACACTTCAATAATCTCATCAGGCTTGATGGATTCATGGCCAAGTACACAAGTACCTACTTCCAATAACTCCCGAAACCCCGACGCATCCCGTCAACATGTCCCGTCCGGGAACCTCGAGCTAGAGGTAGCCGCGCACCCATGTACCAAGAATTGAAATCTGGCCAGGACATGACGGTACAAGGGCACCACAGAGGCAGCCCTTCGACTCCATCCATTCCCTCGGACAACCCTAACAATGCCCACTGAAGCGGCTAGGGAATAACCTACATACATGTAGTATGCAATGGCAGGAACGCGTCCAATGAAGGCCCCTAGTTCCCACGCTCACATCCATAAGAGGTATCGACCCGATAATGCCGGAACTGTTAGAAGGTGGAATCCATTTTGGGGTCATCACCACTCCCATCTTCGATGACCCCTGAAACCTCGCTTTCGAAAATTGAGTACTTTTCCGAGGCTTCCAATGCCGTGGCTCATCTATTCTGTAGGCACTCGTCTTGGAGAAAACCGAGTCGGTTCGAAAGTCTCGGCAATGATATCAATCACGTCGACTATTCATCGAATGATGCCAAGTATTTGTCTGTTTCAAGATCATCGCGAGCTTCTTGTCCAACACACCTAGGTATAGGAATGGGACGGGAGATACCTATCAATTCAGTTCATGGAACGAAATCCAGTTAGACCTGCTCTTGCACATGTTGCTTTTCTTTCTTAAATGTAGGTTCAAGACAAGCACTTCCGGCACCAGAACGGAGATCTGCCGTGGCGCGAATTGAAGCCAGGTCTTGATCTAAACTAACCGTATCTCAATCAATCAGTAGCTACTCGTAGTCCTTCCAAGGTTAGATTCACGATGGCTTCCATTTTGGCAGAGACGGTGCCGTGCTATTGCAGGACAACTGTCATCAACCTCCATTGTCGTTGAACAGACGAATATGGTAGGTGACCGTATCAGTGATCGAAATCATCCTCACCCGGTAGGTTTTTGCTGACTCAAAAAACTTTTGATTCATTTCGGAATGATCCACCGGATTCACCGAGGTCTTCCCGGCTTCAGAGAGATCACAACCGTCGGGGTTACCCGTAAAAATCAGAGTCCGAGGAAGGCCACCGGAAGGGACATCCATGTGATGCTGTCTATCGATGCCGTATGGATGGATCCTGTTGACGTTGGAAACAAAGAGCAGTGGCCGGCATGGTGCCCAGAGTCCATACGCATATGTTTGACAAGTGTTACTTCCAACCAGACGGGACGTCTTGATAGAGCAGCCATCACTGCAGGTGGATTAAGGCTGAAAGCGCCATCCATCCCTACGGTTAGGACACCATGACAGCCCGCGCATCTTCACTTGGACTTGATTTCTTAGAACAGCCAGTTCACAGAGACGACGGGGAAGTTTTCGGTAGTTAGAACAGTTGAGATGCTCAAATGGTGAACTGTATGAGCACCCTAGAAATCAAGGTTAGAGTCTCTTTAGCCGGCTGGCTGCGATACTTTTGTTATTCCGACGAGGCCGGAAGGTGAAAATAAAGAGATGCTTTGCAACCGAGGGGATCCGTGGGAAAATATGTAGAGGTAAGAACTAGCCTACAGCTGTAGGTTTCACAGAGAACAATCTGCTGTAAGGCATTCGTCGAAATTCAAATGTGGTTCCAATTGACGAAATTTGGCTACAGTAGGTAGATGCAGCGAAGAGAGGGTAGTTGGAAGGGATATTGAGATTGCAGTCAAGAGGTTCTGTCCACGCGAGTTCCGTCTGCCTAGATAGGTAGCTACCGGGAGGATCACATGTGATACAGATTGTAATTAGTAATTACCTTACCTTAAGACGACAAGCCAGTGTTTGTCAGGTGCATGCATGAGCTTTGAGCAATCGACACCGATAGTCCAGGTTCCTAATTCATTTGATCTCAATTCCATGGAGATGTCCAGCAGGTTTGGATTTCAAAACGAAGTCAGCTCCAACTCAGCAGGCGCAAATATCTAGTCAGTCGACGTGGTGTGATATCAGTCCAATTCTGGCCTACGCACACTTGCGGAACATTCTTTGCAACCACACAACCTTACTAGGTGGACTTTTCACTATGACTGGGTTCGTTCGACGGGCACCTCAGTAGTTCGTCTCCGAGCCACTAGATCTGAATCTCATGTCCAGGTACCGAGCGGGAGAACTTCACCCAAACTCACAGAAATCGGTGACCGTCATTTGCGGATTTTTCATCTTTTTATTTCTCGCCTCAGGCTGATGACTCCTACGAACCATTCGGTTCGGGCCAACCCAAACCGTCTTTCCAGTCTGTCGGGCCAGCACTACGATATACTTTCGTCATCGGTACCCCGAGTAAGCTTGTTGCCCAACTTTGAGAGTGATTGGCTCGAGACATTTGGGAGATGCCATACGTAAGTTCTCTGGCTTGCACTTAGGTCGGGATCCGGGGATTGACACCGTTGAGGTTAAGCCTCCAGCGTGTCAAACAAAAGTCAAGAGGGCGATTTTTTGTTGGGGCAAAGAACCCCCCTTCATACCTTTACCTCTGTCACCTTGTATCATGGGAAAGATAGTAAGCGTTCTTTGTCTCATCCATTAGAGAGACATGCACTGGGGACGTGCCTTGTTCGGAGGATGGAGTGCCTGGAACCGGATATACTAGGTTGGTACCTGAATTGATCTAGGACTGTACGACCGAGTCTTTTAGCGAAGAAAATCCAAGTTCTCAGTGCCACACATTATGGTAAGAGTGAAGAATAATATTTCCGGCAGCACCGACCTCGACGTTTGCAGACAATTGATTATACCACAATAACACTGATCGGCAACAACGCGGTGCAGATGAGAACGATAGTCCTGACGCACATCCTCGACAGACCGCGTCATTGACGCCAAGTACAGGCGTCAAGTGATCACCGGAGACCGGCATTAAAGCACGGTCGCTCCCGCATGGTCGTCCCTGGGACAAATGCAAAGCCGAAAGGGGAAGGTGAAGCGAAACGGGATCCAAAGCGTACCCGTGCAAGGCACGTTCCAGAATGTGGAATCGGCACCGCACTCGAAGCCGGAGGAGGGCCCATCGAGGGGCGAGACCCTTTCTGCATCTCCGCTGCGTGCAGAAGACCTGCATGGTGCTCCTTGAATAATGTCTACATACATAGGCAGGTGCCATGTGATCTATGGCAATCCTTGTCTGTCGAGAAATTTCAGTGAACTTTTTTTTCCCGAGGGTCCACCTCATCATTCTGCCTGTCAGAGCTTTTTGATCCTTTCTTTTCTCTAGGAGCTACATAGCTGTTCCACGGTGTCGATAACTATGCCCGTTGACTGCATGCCAGGCCCAGTGTAACGTGCCAACTTTTTTCCATGAATTGAGTTGACCATGTTGGCCGGAAAATGTGTAATAACGAGCGCGAACTGCCCGTGAACCTACGCGCGAGGGCTTGAAATGGGTTCCAGTGGCCCACCGGATCGTCCACAACCAACTATCGATATATTATCATTAGATTCGTCCGTGATTAATTTGCTGATGGCCCTACGTACATGACTCCATTTCCATTGATTTGCCGCATTACGCGGGATCGACCAGTACACATGATCTTGTCCCTGACTGGATAAGCCCAGCGTCGATCCCTCTTTTCATATTCGCTGTAAGGGTACCTGGAATCAGACAGAGACTCGAGGAGTCGAGAGCGTTTGGGCAGCGTCAGATGAACTTTCTTTTGAAACAATGATACCATGTCATTGTGCATAATGCATGAAGAGGGCCATTCAGATTGAATAATAGTCTCTTCTATGTACTGGGTTTGAATGAGTGTTTGCTCGAGTGAGGCACCAGCTCCCACCGCCATTCTTCGTTTGATGGTGAACGAGGGGGCTCATATCAAATCAAGTATCCTGTGAATTCCTACCGAACTGGGCAGTTTTGAATACTGGAACCTACCTAAGCACCTAACCACATGGTTTAATTCATTGAAGAAAACGAAAATCTGCGTTGAATTGTGTTTGGATGATTCTGCCGCCTCACCACCGAGGGACCCACAACCCACATTAGATAGCCTCTCTTCCTCCCATCTTCTTCACACCAATCAAGTTGCGTTTCACCTTTCTCTTCTCCTTCTTGTAGATCACCTACAAATACCTTACCTGTTCTCAGAGCTTTAGTAGGTACCAGTTGGTCCCTTTCTGCCAGAGGGTGAATCGTCCGTCAGCTGCGCAACGGGGGTTTCACGTGCAGCTGCAGGCAACACTTGGACACGGCGATGAGGCTGTTTCGGAAAGGAAAGCCGGCTTACTACTAAGGTAGTCTGTCAAAGTGATTAAGAGGTACTAGAGTCTCCAGAAGCTTGATCGGTTGTTAGCATTGTTCGCAATTGTTCACGTATATATGTACCTCTCGGTATAAGAATAAAGGCTGTTCGTATGACATGTGATTCTGCCACTCACCACAGTCAATAGCTTAGGTAGAATCTCTCCCCCATAGCAATCTCACTCCTCATCCCTCTCACACATCGATACTGCTGCCCCTACAGTAGCCGCATCCCATCAAAGGCCACATTTCTAAACTAGTGCGTATCACGATCTAAACTTCGTCCGATTCATCAGGATCTGTGAGGTCTGGGATTTCTTCCATAAAGTATCTTTGAGGATTCGGAACTCCGTATTTTAAACACCGTCCCATGGATGTGCACGCCTCATTGAATCCTGAGCAGGCCGAGGCCCTGGAAAAAGGTACCCAAAAGTCTTTCTCGTACAAATGTGAAGCTGAAGACCTTGACAGTGCACACTGCACCCCAGTAGGTACTAAGGTAGTGGATGCCGACGAGAGATTCTCCCGTGCCTAAGGAGAGGTCAAGTGAATGGCAATAATTTTTCCGGCTATCACCAGCCCTAGTTTTTCCATGAATGGTGAGAGTCCAAGATTGCACCGCCTTACTAGTTTGGGCAGTATGTGTACAATGGTGAAGCGCGTGGTGTCGAAACCTAACCGAAAGAACACGGCATCTCTAAAATTCCTCCTAGCTCCGCTCATTCTTGGTGCCATCCATCATCCATCACGCAGGAAATTCGTGCAGTAGCTACTGTGATCGACAGTAGTAGCTTCCCGACCAAAGACTCGTAACAGTCCAGCCGACCACAGGCCGGGAAAGCGGGACAGGATCTAGAACGTGGGGTGGATGGAGTGGGGGCTTCGAGGAAGAGAAAAATTGAGGGCAGTCATGTGCCCCTTCGATCGATGGGTCTCGGCGCCCGCCTCGAGTTGGCAAGTGGACTTGGATTTAAGAAAGTTGCGTCTAACCCTTAATGGGGTGATGGGCCATGGACTATCTATAGAAATTCAGAAACTCCGCCCGGGGAGAGTGGGAGCGGGAACGGGTGCAGGGGAAGGAAGAATACGGTGGAAGAACAATGGAAGCCCTCACTACATGGGGTGAAAGATAGGGAGTAGCGGAAGTTTGGTAAAGGGAATTTGCACATCACACGAAGGATTGGTGGTGCTCATTTGGGATCCTGAGGTACGATAGTAGAACGGAAACAGTCGAGACGATTGTATGTAGCATGCATGATGTAGGATTAAACCGAGTCTGATCGGTCATATGACACGAGAGAATCGGCAGCAGAGGCCCGGGAGCGTCCCCTGTTCATCTTTTGGAAGGAACCATCTGCATCCTTCGAGATGAACTGTTTGTTCCACTCGTGTCGACAACTGTACTATTACCACAGTCCCTGCAAGAAGCGTGCCAGTAGGGGATACACTGTGAATCTGACAGTCTGTAGTTCTGTACTGCTGTGGATGTGGTACCTGGGACAGAGCCTACTCTGTGCAGATGTGCTATCTGTATGATTATTTTTTTTTGTTCCCCTGCGAACTGCACTTGCCTCTCCTGCAGCCGCGAGTCCCGATGACAAGACCTGTACAGTATGCCCCCAGTCAAGTGACTGTTGCCCAAAACCTCCTCCGAGGCTCCTACTGTTGCCAGTTCTAACGTACATCATTCCTGCTGCTGAGGCTCAATTTCTATTCAGACTCGAGAGTATCGAATCCTTCGGGGGCCCCGTGTAGACTGGAGGTGATTCTCGGGAAGCTGGAGCATAGTCGCATACTAAATAACCTACGTAGTACGTGGTTATAACTTACCAAGTTGTAGGTACCTAATTAGCTTGATACTTTATAGTATAGAGTACTACAGTAGTCGTCCTGCTACATATATCAAGCTTTCCCTGAGCGAACACCGAATAAGTGGTACCTAGTACCTAGTACCTACTCCCTAAGGTACCTGCCTGCCTGCCCCTTGAGTGCAACGGTCATGACTGAGAGACCATCTTAATTAGTCCATATTCTTATTCCTCCTAATGTAGCAGGTCAAGCGATCAATAAGGGAGACACATCCACAGAATATGAGAGTGAAACAGATCAAACTATCGTCTTGAGCTTTTCTGATCTTCATCCCTGATCACCCCACCTGTTTGGATAAGTAGACGGTCGTCTTCCCTGACGCACATGGTCCAGTCAAGAGGATCGTCGGGTATTGTACTACACGGACTTCGATCCCTCCATACACGTGCCTGTCTGAGATCGGTCACCTGATCCAACAATTCCCTTTTTTTTTTTTGGTTCTTGAAACCTCCTCCAGTTGAATCTTGTCATTGAATCACTGATTCTGGAGAATCTTCCCCTCCACGTCCCAGGAAGGAATTCTCTTCTCAGCTATCCTTTAGCCTTGAACCCCTGTCTTGAGTGTATCGACTGTCGAGCCCATCCCGGTACCTTGAACTCGAAGTTTCACATCAGTCTAACCGGCTGGCAGCTGTGCCCCTCTCCAGTCTCGCCCCTCGTACGTCACTCTCCACTTTTCTTCTTTGGTGCCTCCGCTGGCTCACGCAGAAGGAACCGGTCCGTCGGGCTGTTTCTGTGCGGGTTCTTGCTTGCTTGTTCTGAGTCGCCGTGTCACCCGTGACCCCGTCAACGGTCACCGGGTTGGGTTTCTCTACTCGGTGCAACTTGCTGGCACTGGACAAGACCCCTTCTGTACCATCGTCAGTCCTCTATGGTTGCTAATCTGCTGCCACTTCTAATAGTTGCCGCCCATAATCAGCGTAACTGGAGGTATCCCGGCCGCCTTTGTGGTACTGCACAGTGCACATGGTGCAGAAGGAACCTTGGTACAACTGTACACACCTGCAAAGTGCCCAGTATACTATCCATATTGTACAGTAGTATACATGACTACTCGACTTGACAGAGTTATCTCTTTCCCCAGATAATTCTCCTCGATCTCCTCCAAACTCCCCTTTCAAATCCACGAGGTCTCTATTACCCCGTGTCACTGCAAGCTGTTCGCCTGGACTAGCGGCCCACCGAAACAAGAACGCCAGTGCGACCAGTCACGGCTGCAAGCCCTCCTCCTCCTCCTCCTCCTCTCCTCCTCTTCCGATAACGACTCAGTATCGTCGCTTCTCGCTCGGTCTCCTGTCTGCATCCGCATCGGCACGACTTGAACCTTAACAGGCAGAGACCCCGTGGGCTTCCTATTCAATTGATCGGTCTTGCATTTATACTCTGCTGTTCCTGCGCCTTGAAACCTCCTCACATCCATTTGATCATAGCCTCTCTTTGCCGGTCCGTTCGCTGGTCGGCGGTGCTCCTCGCCTGGTCCGCTCCCCACGGGTCAAGATCCATAATCCAGTCAGCGCCAACCTGGCCCATTTATCCACGGCCTATCGTCATACTTTCCTCGAATTTTCCTGGACCTCCCCCACATTTTTTTAACGTGCCCGCTCTTACAGCCTTTTGCCCCCCCTCCTCTCCCCTCCCCTCCCCCTCGGCCCTCCGCCTGACTGACGGAAGTTCTTTTTCGGTGCGGGTACATGCTATCTCTCTCTCTCTCTCTTGACTTTCTCCGACTTTCGCTCTCCCGGTCCCTCTTCCCTCTTCTCTCTCTCCTCTACTCTCTTCCCTCTACTCTCTTCACTCTTTCTTCCTACTCCAAACCTTGCATCTGTCCCCGTTATCTCCATCTCTCCATCTGTGCCCTTCTTCTTCCGCCTTTCCCTAGTATCATTGGGTCCCGGCTGTGCGTCCTTCGACCATTTCTCCCTCAGTATCCTCTCTCTCTCACACACACACACAAACCCACACTCCTCCTCGACGTGCGGTCTGATCACCATGCGAAATCCTTTCGATCTGGACGAGAACAGTGTGGATGGGGACTCTGAGCCCGCCACCGATGTTGAATTCGAGGTCGAAGTCCGACCTCACCAGACCGATGATGGCGACCGTGCTCTTTTGCAGGATGAAGAACACCATCCCTCCGATTTGAAAGAGCGCTTCATCGGCACAATCGATCAGGGTACAACGAGTACTCGTTTCATTATTTTTGACTGCACCGGTGTCCCAATCGCAAAGTATCAGACGGAATTCCGTCAAATTCATGAACATCCAGGGTAAGTGCCCCGTCAATTTACATTCCTCAAATCTCACTTTCGACCTCGGCCTCCTCCTGGTATGAGATTGCACTCAGTCAACGCTCAGTCCTGGCACTCCAAGTGTCGCTCTCTGTGGAAATCACTGTCAATTCAAGAGAGACGGAATCAGCGAGAAAGATCGAGAGCGGCCAGAAGCAACCATATCAATAGAGGCAAAAAGCCCTCCATTCCCAGAGCTTCTGACATTAACCAACTTCTTCTTGTCTATTTAGATGGCATGAACAGGACCCCTATGAGTTGGTTGAATCGGTGTACATTTGCATCGAGGAGGCGATGAAATCATTCTTGGCCCTCGGCCACTCTCGCTCCGATATTGAAGCGATCGGCATCACAAGTCAGCGAGAGACCGCCTTGGTCTGGGACTGGGAGACAGGCGAGCCCCTTCACAATGCCATCACCTGGACCGATACACGCACAGTGAATCTCGTCCGAGAATTAAAAGAAAAACCCGGCGCCGATGATCTGGTCAACATCTGCGGTCTGCCCCTCTCCACCTACCCTTCGTCGGTGACGTTACGCTGGATGCTGGATAATCTGCACGACGTTCGCACGGCATATGATGAGGGTCGCGCCGCCTTCGGCACAGTCGACTCGTGGCTCATCTACAACCTCAACGGCGGGCCCCGTAACAAGCGTCTCGTGACCGACGTGACCAATGCCTCACGGACCATGTTCATGAACCTCGAAACCCTGCAATACGATGACCGCCTGCTCAATTTCTTTGACATTGATCGCACAAAACTCCGTCTTCCGGAGATCCTGCCATCGGCCGATCCGGAGGGCTTTGGCGAGATGTACGAGGGTCCGCTGGAAGGAACCCCGATCACGAGCTGTCTGGGTGACCAGGCCGCTGCCCTTGTCGGCCACTGTGCTTTCACCCCCGGCTCTGCCAAGAATACCTATGGAACAGGATGCTTCTTGCTCTACAACGTGGGTGACAAGCCAGTCATCTCCAAACACGGTCTCTTGGGGACGGTGGGGTTCCAATTAGGACGGGATCGCAAACCGGTGTATGCGTTGGAAGGTAGTGTGGCCGTAGCAGGAAGCGGTGTCTCCTTCCTCATGAACAACATGGGCTTTTTCCGCGACTCTCGCAAGGTCAGTGATCTGGCCGCGACCGTGCCAGACAGTGGCGGCTGTGTCTTTGTTACTGCGTTCAGTGGTCTATTTGCCCCGTACTGGATTGATGATGCTCAAGGAACTATTTGTAAGATACCCCGCGCCTGATCTTCTACTACTTTCCGCCCACCCATTCTCCTTTGACAGAGATCTGACTTTTCTCTTCTTAACAGGGGGCATTACCCACCACACACAACGAGGTCACATCGCCCGCGCGACCATGGAGGCTGCTTGTTTCCAAACTAAGGCTATCCTCGATGCGATGGAGATGGACAGTGGCAAAAAGTTGACCGAGCTGGCTGTCGACGGTGGCATGAGTAACTCTGATATTTGCATGCAGGTATGATCGAGTTGAATATTGCTTGCCATTCACCTGGAATGGTGGTTTTGATTTCCCAATTTGAATGCTAATTCCGCGTTCCACGACTACTTAGACTCAAGCCGACATCATCCAAATTCCCGTCGAGCGACCCGCCATGCATGAAACCACTGCTCTCGGTGCTGCCATCGCGGCCGCGTTTGCGATTGGTGTCTGGAAAGATTTCTCCGACCTCAAGCACATGAACCGTGCCAACCGGGCTACCTTTGAGCCACAGATCACGGTCAAGGAAAGTACTCGCATGTACAAGCGGTGGTCCAAGGCTGTTGAAATGTCCCGTGGCTGGATGAGAGATAACGCCAGTTTGGAAGACGAGGTCGACTAAATGTGCAGGCCATTTCTCTGCGGTCACCTTGTGATCCCCAATTCTCACGTTTCACTGGCTTACCGATGCCTCTTTTTCACGTCCCACGCCGCGGTGTAGCTCCTCTCACCGTTGGCACGAATGAGAGAGGCAACTCAAGGCGACTATTTGCCTCAAGGCATCACTTTTTTTTTCTCTCCAGCGTTCATTCTACCACAGAGAGACCAGACATTGTCCACATGTCTTCATATTGGCGCGCGCCTTCCACCCGATTCTTCCATTACACGTCTCCCTACTCGTCTCTCTGTGGTGTTGCATTTCCTCGAGTGTTCCCGAGGGTGTGCGTGGGACATTTGACCTCTTAATACATACACACCCATTTGTTTATCTCTATCTATCAGAGGGTTCTGGTCTTTGTCCATTATTCCTGTCCAACTATTTGACCGCTGTGATGTCGGTGTCTATTTCATGACTGTGATGAGTGGTTGTGTTTGTTTATGATGAGCCACGAAGCTTGAAGGGCCACGGGTCTTGTCGTTTCCCGTTTGAGTTTTCTTTCTTTTTTTTTTTTTTGATTTCACTGCATCCTCTCCTGCTTGGGTGGTTCGAGACTACCTCATTTGCGTGTACTTCGCAATATCAATTCTTGACGTACGTGCTGGAACAGAAGAGGGAAGAAGATGCTCATCGTTCGTTATTGTTTGGGGGTGTGTACATAGTAGCATGTTCTGATACCGTGATATGACAATGGGCCCAAAAAAAAAGATCCAAAATACACCCCATCCCTCGAACCATGTAAGCTTGAATGAGGCTTCGGCTCCCACTCTGTACGATACAAAACATTCTACAGCCTACACAGCATGGCAATCGCCGTGCCATCATCGCCCAAGGCTCTCTCAAACGACGAATTTCTTTCCCTGGCTCCGCAAGCCCGAGTCCCTCTCCCCATCCCCATCCCCACTCGCCCAAGAACTCCACTCTTATCTCATATCTTCTCCATTTCCACACCTGACAAGTGCCAACCCACAAATAAGGATTCGTGATCGTCCGCACGCAAGCCGGTTCTGCTTGTCACGTACGTGTCGTGGAATCCACAATTCGTTCGAATGTTGTCATGCTGATCAGACCCTTGGTCTTGGTGAAGCTCAGATTTGGGGACTGGAGATTTGAGATTTGAGATTTGAGATTTGAGATTTGAGATTTGAGATTTGAGATCTGATATTACTGAGGGGGGTCATGCTTTGGATGAGCGTGTAGTCAGATTCAAGTTCTGTAGTTGGTATATAAGGTAAGTTGTACTGAGTTTACTGACTACCTAGGTATCTAAGGTACTAGTTACTGATTCACTAGTAGTTACTAGTAAGTGACTACTGAGTACATAACTCGATACTAGCTACTTAGGGCAGAATCCTTGCTGAACCCTCGATTGACTCTGGGAAGCGGAGCGTCCAAGGAGAACGACATATAGTACAATTCCTAGAAAGAACCAGTCCTCATACGATTTATATTGGTCGCGGCCCAGGATTCTGCCAGTGACTGGGCTAATCATCGGGGCAGTAAGAATTCACTACAAGATCCACGTACTGTTTGTAGGGCCACGTCTACGGCGGCCGATAAGTATGCTGGGCAACGAATACAACGATATAAGGTCTTGTGGCGGGCCGAATCTAAAATGATTAGCATTACAGTTTCAGTACTATCACGAGGGATCTTTTAAAATGGAGTTCAACGAAAGATGATTCTAAAACACCATGCAACAAGACCGGCCGAAAGGCCCGTAGGACAATCATAGAGTCTACTAACCCTAGACTCGTGTCCCCAATAACTCCAGGTACAGTAAAGTACAAATCACAAGACATCAGCGCTCTAGGCTTCCGGCATGAGTGTTTTGGAGCACGATACCCTCGTTCCTGGGTGCACCTGTCGCCTGCAGTACCGCATCTTGCCTAGAAAGACAGGGCGGGACAATTTGAAGGCAAGCGCAAAGGACAACCTTCCAAGTACCACCATTGTGATGATAAATATTGTCCAGAGACTGTGGGTGATTCAAGGATAGTAACCTGAAGAGTCTCTTTTAGCTCGTAGCTTATTCGGACCCTGCACAGTATACAGTATACAGTATACACTACTACCTAGGTAACTCAGTAGTCAGTCACTCAAAGTAAGGTATACTGTTATACTAATGCTTGAACTTTCGAGCGTCAGTACCCTACTCACCGCATTCTATTAGTGCTCTCAAACCAATAATGCAGTGGGCTGCCCTAGAGTCTTCCTTCGAGTCGTGAGTCGCCCGCAGTAGTCCGTTACCATATCCAAGTCCAGTCTGACTTGACTCTCACCGAAACCATCTCGGCAAGAGCTCGGAGGATTTGCTCGGTGATTCAAGTATCCATGCAGAGGTTAATTTGGCGGACGGCCGTCCACAACGTAGCAAGGTCCCTATGTAGAAGGATGGGCTTCATACTTGTCCTCCCATCTTTATTGTCCTAGCATAATCCCAGACTCAACAGAGGTCAATCATTCCCTTTGCTGCTGATTGTTCGTATGGCATGCGATTCGGCCGCTCACCGGGCCACAGTCCATACTCCAAAGCCTGTCCAGATAGAACGGGGTCTCCCCCGTAGGTAGCAAGCTCAACCTCATCTCTCTCTCTTATCGTGTGGCGGTGCTGCACCTACCTCGGTACATTTGCAGCCGCATCTCATGTTCGAGGTATCGATGGCCACTGACTGCCCTGGACAAGGGTGTGTGTGCCCGGGGCCCGTTGTTCCGTTCGATGGATAAAATTTGGGGGGTTTCAAAAGATTCTTTAAAGGACAAGGTTGTATTCTGAGGGAAGGTATAGTGCTGGATGCATGGGCTCTCAGTCTGAGTGGTATTTGTGATCCGCCATACATTGAGCAGTGACATGGATGGTTGTTGCAGGAGCCTTCTTTCTACATTAATAATCAATATTCTTCTTGGAAGAGTACAGAAGGATAGTCCATTCATATGATGAGATTGTCAGAGGTAGTTCGGAGACTCGTCATCTCAAGTACATCAGGACAATACATCAAGTTGGAGCAATATCGGACTCGTGGATTTAGGGATATAGGGAGAAGTGAACGAAAAGGCGGGACATGAGAGCAGAACGAAGCATTGCATGATGATAAATAGTATTGACGCCCGATTGTTCCGGGAATGCATAACAGAGATAGTACACTGTGGCTAAGCTAGGTGAGACGGGTTGAGGAAGGAAAAGTGTAAATGGAACAGTACACGAAGCGGAGGGTACAGGGAGAGGAGATGAGCAAAAAGCCATCATTTCAAGACGCTGAAAATCCCCTATAAGGTAAAAAAAGGTGACGAGAAATCAAAAAGAAGAAATGGCCACCTTTTTACTTCGAGGCCACGGAAGATACATCGGCGGCGTGGGCGTTGAGTCCGGCAGCCTGCAAAGCGTCGGGTATTCTGATCGGGGCTTCTGGCGCACTAGACATCTTATCTAGTTTTTCGCCTCGAAGCACCTGTTCCATTTCCTCCTTTGTCAAGGTCTCGTACTCGATCAGAGCCTTGGAAAGGATTTCAAGTTGTTCTCTCTTCTCCGTCAAGATCTTGGTGGCGCGTTCACGAGCTTCCTCAACGAGACGTCGCACTTCACCCTCGATTTCCTGCTTAGTTTCTGATGACAGACTATCGTAGTTGGTTGACAAGTCGACATTTCCAAGCTTCTTGGAATAACCGAATCGAGTGACCAAGGTGAACGCTGTTTCGGTAGCTTGCTGAATATCCTGTATCATGGGTGATTAGCAAGAAATCATGATCGTCATCATCATCATCATCATCATCATCATGGTAATATCATAGATAAAGAGAAAAAAAAAGGAAAAAGGGTGAAAGGATAGAACCTACTGCTGAAATACCGCTGGTGACATTGTCTGCTCCGAAGATCAACTCCTCGGCAGCCTTGCCACCCATGGCCACATCAATATCGGAAAGATACTCGGTATAGTTGCGGGAAACAGTGTCCATCTCGGGCAGGAAGTGGGTAATACCCAAGGCCATGCCACGCGGGACAATAGTGATCTTGTACAGAGGCGTAGCGGATCGTGAAAAGTATGCGACCAGAGCGTGACCGGCCTCGTGGTAGGCAGTCAGAAGCTTATCCTTGTCCTGAATGATACGGCTGCGAGCCTCGGCGCCCATCATGATCTTGTCCTTGGCCCAGTCAAAGTCCAAGGGGCCAACCTTGGGCTTGCGGTCGCGACTGGCATGAATTGCGGCTTGATTGACCAAATTCTCGAGGTCGGCACCAGAGAAACCAGGAGTACCGCGGGCAATGACAGCAACATCCACATCAGTGCTGATCTGTACATTCTTCATGTGATGACGCAGAATATCCATGCGCCCGCGAACATCTGGAAGACCAACGACAACCTTGCGATCAAAACGACCGGGTCGGGTCAAAGCCTTGTCGAGCAGCTGTGGGTAGTTGGTGGCGCCAATGATAATGACACCACTCGTTTGGGAAAATCCGTCAAGTTCAGTCAAAAGCTGATTCAACGTTTGCTTGACATAGGCCGCATCACGCTCGTTTCGCTTTGCACCTATGGCGTCTAACTCGTCGATAAAAATGATTGCCGGGGACTTGCTGCGGGCTTGTGTGAATAGATCACGAACACGCTTAGCACCGACACCGACATAGACCTCATCGAACTCGGAGCCGGACATGTAAAAAAAGGGGACACCTGCTTCGCCGGCGACCGCGCGGGCTAACAGAGTCTTACCAGTACCGGGAGGACCGACCAAGAGAACACCTTTAGGGAGTTTTCCACCGAGTGATGAAAAGCGTTCCGGGTTCAGCAAGAACTCGACAAGCTCCTGCAATTCATCCTTGGCCTCATCGCAACCGTGGACATCACTGAAACGCACGGTTTGCTTTTCGGGCTGAGCTTCGTTATTCTGTTGACCACGGATGTTTTTCAAGACGCCAGTCGTTTCAACCAAGATAGTGACCAGGACCAGAGACAGATAAGTAAAGAAACCAAAGATGAGCAGGAACTTGACCCAGCGGAACACGGTGTTGCCAAGAGACTCCTCGACTACAACGTAGAGAGGGGCTTCCTTTGCACCGGTTCCATTAGGCTTGTTCGCCATGCCAATCTGGCCACCATGAGAACGAGCGGCGACAGCCTGACCGATAGCCTGGAGCTGATCCGAGTTGAGATTCTGTCCCTGACCACCCAGCGCACCTGATTCGCCAGCCCGCTCCAAAGCCTTGGTATATATCGCCTCAGATGCGGCATTGCTGGCAAACTGGCCACTGCGGTACCGTTCAATAATGAATGCGGGCATGTTTGCGCGGAGGAGTGCCTGGTAGAAGTTATTCTGCGCAGTCGCGCTACTCGGGTTGTTGTTTGCAGTCTTCTCCTTCTGAGCTAGCATACTCTGCGAAGGGCCGCCGAACAAGAATCTTTGCTGCTGGACTCCGGTGAGCCGAAGAAGTTTGGAAGAGTCACGAATCACATTGAGGCGGCCCCTCGTCGCCCATGTTGACAGAGACCGAGGTGTAGAGACCGAAACGGGGTAGGCGGTGGATGGGGACGACGAGTCTATAGCGAAGCGCGTGAGTCAGATGCAAGATATTTTGGGGAGAAGGGATCTCGACTAACTTCCATGCCAGAGCGAAGTTACCGAGCGCGGCGACTGGTGATGAAGAGGGTCGGTCAGCGGTCTGGAAACGCCGTCAAAGGAATAATACTCAGGTCCCCAAGCACCAACACACTCATCAAAGGCTGTGGATGATAGAAGCCCGCCATTTCGTCCCAATATGTAGGTATTTTGTACAAGGCTTACCGCTAGAGACCTCTTAGCAAACGTAGATTGTCGCCGGATGTTGCGCATCCCGGTCATCGTCATCGATGCTCGGCCAGCTCGGTTTAAGGAGCCAGCGATCACAGTCGACATTGTGGGCCAAAAATCTGATGTGAGTGCGACCATATGCTAAGTAATGACATGCGGTTGTCAGTGATGTATTCCAGGTAATCACAGGAGGGAGTCATAGCATACCGGCCGCGAAATCGAGGCCTGGAACGCCATGCTGGTCCGTTGGTAACGGCGCTTGGCCGCGGGGAAATATTGACGATGCAGCCCCTTGTAGAGGATCTTGGTGTGATGGCGACCTAACGGGGAAAATACGACAATCAATGCTGCTTGATCGCGATTGCCATGACCAACGCTCAAGATGTTGATCGAAGGTGATGGGTAGTGACGATGGCTTTTGCTCCGCCGGGGTCGCGGCGAGCATCGGTCGCCACCCGATTTGTGTCGGCTTGACTAATCACTAGATCACGTGCACCTGGTGAAGTGGAGCGGCTGTTGGGGGAATCATGTAGAACTGGCAGAGGTAGTATGACTATGGAGTCCTGGACTATGGAACGAATTATGAACTGTGATCCTCCATGAAGCTCACGAGCTTTAGAGTGAGGTTGTATTTGTTGGAAATTTGTGTTGCTTGACAATACATTTGTATCGCAGATTTGGCCAAGGTGGAAGGGAAGTGTCTTGCCTTGAAGCCCAAAGTTATGTAGGCAGTCTGGGAACATGGAACAGGTGTCGGTTCCGAATCACAATTGTCCATCCCATGGTTGAGGCTCGGTTGGACGTCTACAGCTGCTCGGATGAGGCACCTCACTTATCTGACGTATACCTCACTATTCTCCAAAACTTTCACCGACTCCCACAAATCAAGCATCGTCCAATGTGTACGTGCTTGGCTTGTCTGGTCTCAGCACTAATGCTGCTTTGATGTGAGATTAGGTGAGGTCAAGTCTACTACTAATATCCAGGCCTGTTGGCCAAACCTCACTTGGCGCTTGGCCACTACTGAGAGATAGTGAGGCACGCCGCGAGAGGCTACCTTACCTGCTTCTCATGAAGACCATCTACCTGGTGGGCGCACCTTTATCCAGTCATCTAGACTGGGAGCGTGATTCCCTTCTCCATGATCCCATTCCCCCATTCGAAACTGCGGATACCATCCCGCATAGTGACATACAATCCGGGCAACTCGAGCAACAGGCGAGATGGAGGCTTCTACAAGCTCGCCAAGTACCGGGGCTCCATATCAGCCACATTGATGTGTGTGCTGGCCCCGGGGATCCCAGCTTTCTCAGAACTCATCAACTCATTCAAGGTGAAGATGGCTCCTTGGCAGATGACTCCGTCCTGTCGGCATTTCTCGATCACTCGTTTGTGACGCACGAAACGTCGGGGTTTTCGATTTCTCAAATGGAAGACTCGTCCACCCAGGAGAGCAAGTCTCTCCTCGATGATGATGATGATGATGATGATGATGACCATCCGATTGTTACTGCACCCCGAGTTGCAGAGAAAGAGGCGAAACCTCATCCTCCACTGCCGGTTGCGGGTCCCATCCGAGACTTGAGGAATGTGCCCAGCGCGACCTACCTGCAATCTATCATGCCCCGAACCATGACGGTGAATCTCGTGGTGGGCGTGATTGCCATTCACTCACCTCGGCGGGTGGTGACGCGACCACGACAAACCGACATGGACATTGTCGAGATGATTGTCGGCGATGAGACGCGGACGGGATTTGGCGTCAACCTCTGGCTTACCGTCGCGACTGCCCACTTGAAGACTTCCAGCGCCACCCCACAGGCTGACCACGTCCGCCGGGCCCTGGCCATGCTTCGTCCCCGCGACATTGTTCTGCTGCGCAACGTGGGATTGGGGTCCTTCGGAGAGCAGGTCTACGGGCAAAGTCTGCGCGGAGGGATGACGCGAGTTGAACTGCTGTCTCGTCAGCCCGTCGATGCGACGGATCTGGTGGGCATCGTGACCGCAGATCAGCTTCTCCCACGACTCTCGCAACACGATCCCCCTCCCCATTGCCAGGTTGACCCGCTCCTCCGCAAGGTGAGCCGAGTCCGTCACTGGATCCGCCAGTTTGTGGGTGAGCCGGTTTCCGAAGGCGGTGGCTGCACTGGAATGTCTCGGATTCAACGTGGCTTTTTACGACTGCCCCCAGACACGCAATGAGAAAGACTCGATTGGGTTGAGAGAGAGAGAGAGAGAGGGAGAGAGAGAGAGAGAGAGAGAGAGAGAGAGAGAGAGAGAGAGAGGAGGGCACGAGAGTAGTAGTTGGTTTCATCAGCTGTCTTTATGTAGTTCCACAAGCAGCCATCTTTCAATTTGTGGGGTGCATGATCTTGAAGCCGAGGGGCCTCTCAAGAGTAGTATTACACTGGTCCAGTAGTATATCCATCATAGTTGACTACAAGGTGCTCTACATGTCTATTGTTTACATTGGGCAATCGCTGGCGATCCGATGAAAAGAGGCTATTCGCTCTCAGGCACACTGCATCCGCTTCCTGTCATGTGAGCATGGACTCGACTCGAAAGAGTCTCCTTTCATGCTGAGACAAGGATTCTCTCACTCGATTGCTGGTCAAGTCTGAGGTAAGATCCAATATTGGGCAGGTTTGTTCCTTACTCAATGGATCACCTGCCAATTCCAGGAGGTAACCGCAACCGGGTCCAGATCGAGTCCAGCGAGCCGATGTAATTCGAGCGTCACACTTGAGTATCACCAAAGCGTCCCAACTCCCAACTCCCAACTACTACTGGATTACTGGATTACTGGATCTGCCCTGGCCCATTGATCCATTCACCACTCACCCTCTGCGCTGCAGACCACTGACAGGCGCCCATTCGCTCACGCGCGGAGGTCAGTCCGCCACCCTGTTTGAGGATGGAAGAGGCGACATCGTCTGACCCCCGGCTTACCCACTTGGTCCGACCGGGAAGCCTTTCGAGGGCCGCACATCCAGCAACGGAGCAACGGGCCACTGGAGGGCTGTTGATGTTTAGCTCGCGGGGAAGTCCTGTCGGTGGTCCCGAGTCGAACATCGATGGACGGCATGGGGAGGCACTGGGATCGAGGATTGGCCCGATCGAGGGTTGGATGGAGATGGGGGCTTGCCCAATGCGAGACACCAATTGCGACTTGTCTGGCACTGTTGAAGCTTGCCATGGATGGACTTGCCAGTGAGTGCGAGGTGCTACTAGCTGGTAAGGACTAACAAATAACGAGTAAACGACTACCAGCTGGCAGCTGGCAGCTGCCAGCTGGTAGCCAAGGCGAGTTAGCCGACTCCTCTGTTTATCGTGATCAATGGGTCGATGGGTATCGATCGTGTAGATGCTGCGGAATGGCAATCATCATACCAGCGGTACGGGATTGCAGAGTCACATGGTGGATTTCTGATCGACCGTTTCGACACAAGAAGTTGCCCCTGTGCTGTAGCGTACTCTACAGCTTTTGTGTAGTGTGTACGATGGACTCTCTTCATTGCAACCACGTCAGGCGAGAATGAGCGCAGACAAGATCTCTACTGCAGTAGTCGCCAGTTCTCAACTACCTACTGAGCTACCTTTACTGGCATCTCTGTAACGAAGAGAGCGCTGGCTCACCAACAATCGGTGGTTTACACATGTCTCAGAAGCATACAATGATTAGTAGTGTAACCATATACAGAACCCTTGCAATGTTGAACGTACACCAAGGACCCAAACCCTGGTTCAAGCTCCTCGACTTGGTCACTCATAGTCACTACTCACTACTACTTGGTAGCAATACTAACCATTTGCCTGAATGAGGACATACCAAGGAATAGGAAGTTGTACCTACTCACTACGAACTATCTGGTAAATAGTAAAAATAGTAAAAATACTAAAAATACTAAAAATACTAAACAGTAAATCCTATTGAGTTCGTACCAGTGAGTGTACTGAGCAGTGAATTCAGAAGTGACTAACCATCTCCCCCTTTTTTTCCGTCTTGTTTCTGTTCGCCGCAAACGTGCCCGTGGGCCTGGCCGCGAATCACCCGGTCCATTCACGTGCCCCACCCAATTCTGCCCGTTCCCAATAAAAATAAAGGGACCGTTTCTCCCCCTCCGCCCATGTCCCCCCCCCCCCCCCCCCCCAATTCAGCCAGCTGTTCCTTTAATCAAAGACTAAATCTTCCGTCAAACCCTCTCGTCTCGAGGTCAGTGCTTCCTTGCGTGCAAGCCTTCAATTCTCTTCGACAGCTTGGGAAAAAAACAACAACAAAACCAAAGAGCTTTACGTCTCTCTCTGTGTTGATTGTCCTTCAACTCCTATCGTCTCGTTCTCTCCGCTCATCGCTGCTCTCCACCCCCCACTTCCATCATGAAGGGTATGTCACAATAGGGGAACCCTCCTGAAGATGAATTAGATTGTGCTTGGCGCATCATCGAGCTGTCTGAATGTCCATTGACTGTTCATTGTAGCTCTCATTCTCGTCGGTGGCTTCGGCACCCGTCTGCGTCCTCTGGTAAGTGCAATCGGCCCGAGCGTCGTGTTGTGCAGGGCGTGTTGTGCAAGTCGTGTTGAGCAGCTCGTTTTGCGCCGTCGTCGGGCTCGGGCTCGGGCTCTGGCAATGGTCAGCAACTCAATGTCGGGGATACAATGACTGACACGAAGGACCTTCTGGTAGACGCTCACTCTCCCCAAGCCGCTGGTGGAATTCGGCAACCGACCCATGATCCTGCACCAAGTCGAGAGCTTGGCTGCTGCCGGTGTCACCGACATTGTCCTGGCCGTCAACTACCGGCCCGATGTCATGGTCTCGGCGCTCAAGAAGTACGAGGAGCAGTACGGTGTCAACATTGAGTTCTCGGTCGAGTCCGAACCCCTGGGCACCGCTGGTCCCCTGAAACTCGCCGAAAAGATCCTCGGCAAGGACGACACACCTTTCTTTGTGCTGAACTCCGATGTGATCTGCGACTACCCCTTCAAGGAGCTCGCCGAATTCCACCGCTCCCACGGCGAGGAGGGAACCATCGTCGTCACCAAGGTGGACGAGCCCTCCAAGTACGGTGTCGTCGTGCACAAGCCCAACCATCCGTCGCGCATCGACCGCTTCGTCGAAAAGCCCGTCGAGTTCGTCGGCAACCGCATCAATGCCGGTATCTACATCATGAACCCCAGCGTGTTGAAACGCATCGAGTTGCGCCCCACCTCCATTGAGCAGGAAACCTTCCCCGCCATCTGCAAGGATGGTCAACTCCACTCCTTCGACCTCGAGGGCTTCTGGATGGATGTCGGTCAGCCCAAGGATTTCCTCACCGGCACCTGTCTCTACCTCTCCTCCCTGGCCAAGCGGAATTCCAAGAAGCTGGCCGCCAACTCGGAACCCTTTGTCTACGGCGGCAACGTCATGGTCGACCCCTCGGCCAAGATTGGAAACAACTGCCGCATCGGTCCGAACGTGGTCATTGGCCCCAACGTCGTGATTGGCGATGGTGTCCGTCTCCAACGTTGCGTGGTGATGGAGAACAGCAAGATCAAGGATCACGCGTGGATCAAGTCCACCATTGTCGGATGGAACAGCTCTGTTGGTCGCTGGGCGCGTCTCGAGAACGTGACCGTTCTCGGTGACGATGTGACCATTGCCGATGAGGTCTACGTCAACGGTGGCTCAATCCTGCCGCACAAGAGCATCAAGCAGAACATTGATGGTAAGTGATCCCCATTTTGCAGACTTTTGCACTTCAAGAAAGAACCCATACACTAACGAGTACCCCCTTTTTCCTCACCTTCTTTAGTTCCTGCGATCATCATGTAATCTACTACTCCCTTAACCCTAGCTTCACGTCGACACGCCCACCCACTACTTCACCACCCTTCTTATTTTCTCTCCTTCTCGATCTCCCCCTGATTTCCAAATACCTTTCGTCTTTGTCTTGATGCATGGATCCGGAGTCGTTTTCTGCGTGATTTGCTCTGGCTGTTGTGGAAGCAGTCCTTGTCAACTATTACTTATTCTGTGTCATCCTGGTTGACAATTAAAACCCGTTGCCATGTCCAGGCTCGTGGGGCGATATCAGATATCGCCCCAGTTGTCCGTGCGTGACCATTTTGCTCCTTTCTCCGCCCTCCGGCCTTCGCGTCAGAGCCTATATCATTTCTTCGATTCCACGATGGCAGATGTCCCTTATTTATTTCTATTTTTTCCCCCTCCCCGGAACCCCTTCTCTCGATTGAGCTCATTTGATCTTGGTTCCCTTATCGGAAAGACATTCGGGCGCAGATTAAAAAAAATCTTATTTTCTATTTAATGATGATGGATGTGGACCACGTCTTGCCGGTGTAAATAGGTCACTGCGCAGTAAACTACATAGTACATACAGGCATTGGAAACGACTTTCAGTAAGTTAATGGTAGAGCAGATCAATCGACTCGGTTGATTGGAGATGATGATTGACGATTTCCGTCGGATTAAAAATACAAGATATGATGAAGCCTGATTAGGAAGCATGTTTACATTTCACTTGAGTCACAGACCTGTAGGCTTGTCAACGGACGAGCTCTGTCGTTGCTCAGCTTGATCCAGAATCCCCTCCCATTTGATACGCAACTGCTCCATCTGCTTCCAGCACGCACGACCCAATTCCTCAAAGTTCTCCTTCTCTTCCCGGGTCAAATCGACCGCACCGCGCTTTCGGCGACGCAGACGATCGCTCTCAACCACCGGCCGGCCCACGACACCACCGTATCCCCAACCCTCGACTTCGGTGCTGCTCACGCGTTCCGCACCAAGACGGTTGGTGGATGAGCCCCATTTGACCCGGCCCCCGCCTGATTGGCGATACGGGGATTCGGCCGCTTCAAGAGCTCCCTGTGAAGATAACGCCAGGAAGACCGGGGCCCAGGCTGCTACGTATGTGGATATTGCGTGCCATGGAGAGCCGAGGATACGCGCTATCCAACACGAGGCGACCATGGCCCAGACCAGCGGGAGAGGGAGAGGGATGATGGAGGTTGCGCATATTCCGGGGTGGCAGACATGCATCTCTGGTGTGACTTCTGTGGATGATTCGTCCGGTCCACGATCTTCCTTGGAGGGGGTTCCGAAGAACCCCTCGACAGACCAAGGAGCGGTACTTGGCAGGTCTGATGTCAAGGCCAGAATATCGGTCAAAGCCTTGGAGGATTCATAGGGTACCTTGGTCTGCAAGCCTTGAATGTCATTAATATCAAAGGCCTTGATCGTCGCCTCGATACTCGACACCCAAATAACGCGACCAGGCCCATTTGGCGATTTCGCCTTCTTCAAAAGCGGCGCCACATTGTGCGCCAGCATATAGTGACCAAAGACATTCGCGCAGAACACCGCCCCCAGAGCAGGCTCCTCCTCCCGTTGCGTCTGTCGACTAGTCAAGACCCCCACGGGCGCCAGCTTGTAAGACGGCCATGTCACCTGGTGCACGAGATCGGTACAGATTCCCCAGATGGCCTCGAACCAGTTGATCCCGGACCAGCCGCCGATGCCAGCATTCAGAATCACTGCATCGAGTTTGGGGTAATGTTGACACAGGCGGCGGGAGAGCGCGCGTGTCGAGGGGAGGTCGCCCAGGTCAACGCTTTCGGAGACGAAGTTGACGCGGGCGCGATCGGAGGGGGTCGATTTTGCGGAGGAGTGGAGGTGCTTTTCAAGGCGACGACGTGTGTCTTCGGCTTTGCGAGCACTGCGCGTGGTGAATATGATCGTCAATGTGTCATCGTAATGGTGGGATGAGAGGAACTCATCGGCGAGGCGACAGCATATCGAGAAGCCAAGACCGCTGCGGAGGCGGAAAGAATGGTTAGTTCAGATGCATGTTCGTCACTTGTCGAAGGAACTTTTCAGCTCCGTACCTATTTGCTCCTGTCACCAGAATGTACAAGTCTTGTGACTCCCTTGGAGATTTGCTTTCGTCCATGACTTTTGATAATCTCTCCCCCCCCCTTTTTTTGGAGCATGATGCGACTGGCCGGAGATTTAGTGTCTTGTGGTTCGGAGAAGTGGAGATCATGTGACGGTATGGTTCCTGAATGGCTGTTGATCATCGCCGATCTATCGGCTGTTGCACAATATGCAGTCAAACAATCTGATCTGGAGTCCATTGCGATTGGCTTGGATTGTTCATGATTTGAAAAAGATGTGGACGGAGCCCAGTTCAGGTGATGTTTAATCTATCCCTACTGTTTTTCGCTTCCCAGAGCAAGCTGGTGCCATACCAGAATTATCAATCTTGAATTGATGTGGAGTGTAAATGACTAGCCTAGCGTCGGGATGCTGTGCTTCGCCTGTTGTCCCAAGCAGCACGTGACTTATAGCAGACATGCTGTGGCTTGTGAAAGGGAAACTCATGCGAGGTGAAGGTTGAACACTACAAGTAGTGGGCCAACGTCTACTAAAAATAAGCAATAAATACAGTGGTAGATATTTGACCCTGTTCTTCGTGGGAAGCACTCATCTTAGCCCCAGATTCGGCATGTCCGGTCAGAGGCCCAGTGGAAGCTTTGCCTCGAGAAGAGGGACTAGGTGTCTATCGAATAATCAAGATTGTTCTACTGGCACTGAGGTGAAGCCTCGTCGGAGTTGATCTGGAAAATAATCGCATTCAATCTTCTTTCTCCGGCTGATGTAATGCATACGGGCCATCGCAAGTTCCATTCGCCGATCTATACGCGGAGATTTCAGTCACATCCACATATGAACGAGTCTTAAGCAAAAGTGAGAACCTCTGATATAAGGTACGAGGGCCTAAAAGCTCTCAATCCTGCCACATCTGAATTCATCACTCAGCTGTCAGCTGTCAGCACTCATCCCCTGATGTACTGCTTTACTCTCGATCTAAACTCGACCAGATGCCGGTCCACTTCCCGAGGGCGGGAACAATTCCGAGTCTGACATTCCCAGATTTTTCTTGGCACGACTCCCGCAGGATCCATGATTGATAAGATCAGTTGCACACGCGTTCGGCTCCACGTAAGACATCTGGATTGTGAGGAATTCGTATCACCCTGAGATTTCGTCACGATTGATCTTGGTCTTTCATTCTCCTTGTTTTTGCTCTCCCCCCTCTCAGGGTATATCCATTCACCATAGATCCATACATCACTCCTTTGATTGTCTTCGATCTTGACGTCAATCATGGAGCTCTTCCGCCGAGGTGCCTCTTCGCTTTTTGGCTCATCCAACGTCTCTCTGGCCTCGTCGAGGACCGACGCGGAAACTGATGTGATCGGAGATAATGCGCTATCCCAAAAGGGATTCAAATCGATCTCGGAAGCTGACAAGCTATTCGACAAACCTGATCCCGCTGTCGATGGCGAAGATTGTTTACACGATTGCGCAAGCTGTACCGTCAAATACCCCGCCAAATTCGACGTCGACCAAAAAGATGAGCTGTACGGACACGTCAAGGGATGGGCAACTCATTTGCTGGTTGCTACGGGCAAATCAGATTGGGTGCGCGACGTGGCCGATGAGTCTGGCAGCGTCATGGAGGCTATCGAGAAGGGCGGGCTACAACCAAGCAATGGGGTAAGACACTTTCGAATTTTCGTAGACTGGTTGCCGTCGTTCAGTAGTGGCCTGAATTAGTCTCTCAAGAAGTCTCACGCTGACCGAACTCTTCTCGATTCTTGCTTGTAGAATTTGAAAATCTCAGCATCAAATATGCCCGTCCCCGACGAATATCACATGCACGAAAAAGGCACACAGCCCACGAATGTTCTCCTGCTGCCGAGTTTCACTGTCGTCGAGCAAGTTACCCCACAGCTGGTCCCGGACTTGATCGAGCACTTTGTCAACAAGTCCCCGACGACAACAACGCCGCTCGGCGCCGTGCCCACCACATCCAGCGAAGCAAATCACCAGGAAGAGAGACCATCATCTTCTTCTCCATCTCCAGCGAACACGTCCATCTCAACTCCCCTTCGATCCCATCCGTGCCCACATGCGGCCGTCATTCTACTCTGCTCTCAACGAACCCGCGATGCCCGCTGTGGACAATCCGCACCTCTTTTGCGAAAAGAATTTGAGCGTCATCTTCGTCCCCTAGGCTTATACCGAGATATGGACGATACACGGCCTGGCGGTGTGGCTGTCTATTTCATCAGTCACGTCGGCGGTCACAAGTACTCGGCCAACGTGATTGTCTATCGACGTCGCGATTTCGAGTGGTACAAGCGGGACGACGCAGAGAGCGCTCGGGACCAGGAGGGAGCGACACAGGGCATCTGGCTTGCGCGGGTGCGGCCAGAAGAGTGCGAGAATATCATCAAGTATACAGTACTTCAAGGCAAAGTGCTCAAACCGGGGAAGCAACTGCGAGGGGGATTTGATCGTGAGCGAGGATTGACGAGTTGGTAAGACGAGAGATGAGAGCCTGCGCTCCGAGAGACTGAAACCTGCCAGATATTGTGGCTTCTTCTTAGAATGCATAACCTTTAGACGTCGACCTCTTTACTTTGTCAAGATGATCCAGCTGCGTGTCTGTCTGCTGGTCATCATACCTTCTTAATGACCATTTGAATCATCACTAAGAGTCGTTCTCATTTCGAAGACATTGCGATTGAGGATCGTGACACCAATCCAGGGTTTTTTTGACATATCGCAACCTTACTCGTCAGATTTTTCGAAACATATGTGTTTCGCTGATCCAGGATTATATGACCCCAAACCAGACGACTATTTCGGAAGCGCTTCTACCTCATAGGTTCTTGCTCGTTGCAAGCGATGGTGTCAAACTTGGCTCTTGTTAGGTTGAACAAGGGACCTAAAACATGCTCCTTCTCCGTAGATGCATTTTTTGAGCTCTATTGCCAGCACGTCGTCAGGCCTTATATGAACTCGTCTTCCAAACCTACGTCTAGATGGGAGTCGAGAATGTAAGCATAATATACGGCGGTATAGGTTGGATAGCCAGCCGTGTACGTAGCCGTGATTCGTGATCAGGTAGGTTGGGTCTCGGTGGGGCTTTGATTCTTGCAAAAAGTACCAGGCAAATAAGGTGATGCCTGAGATGTAGGAGACTTTGAGCATAACATGACAACAAGTAAGGTATACCTGCTATGAGTGAGTTAAGAAATCTTCACAGAGTCCAACACGGATCATCCATGCACTACCATACTTGATGCGTCTCGACCGAAGTCAAGAAAGTTAAGAATGATGGACACATCCGCGAGGTAGATAAATTTCCAAAGCATCAATCAGACGAGCCCTGATCTGTTCGATTCTTATCGTCGATTCCAATTACTTTGGATTAGAATCTGTCATCTACGATGAGACTGTGACCTTCGGTTGGCTGTCCTCAAGTCATCGGCCAACATCCAGATGAAAGGTATATTTGAAGTACCATTGTCTTTGGAAGAACGTCTTCGTCTTGGTGGATTTCATTTTATTCATTAGGGAGGACGTTGCCCTGGCTCTTTTTACACTTGATGCAACTATTAGCCTGAAGGTCTTACTTGTCTGTGAATAAAGTCAGTCGTGTATCAAGAACATCACTGTTTCTTGTTGATAAAGGAGAGGTGACAACGGAAGTAACTCACGGAGATAATGAGATTACTGTGGGTGGCACCGGAGGTTCTGCCTGGTCTATAGATGGTGGCAGAATCAAATGATACACATTAAACACTTGTCGTTATTGACATCAGCAGTACGCCACTGCGTCGGAACCGCTTTGAAAGTTCTCAAAGTTGCTGCTCAAGCTTGAAGAATCTTGTAGTGACCGCAGATTCCAGAGTGAGAACGGGGATGACCGACTATGTCGAGAGCATCAAAGTCTGGTTGCTCTTTACATCGACACATGGTACCTTGACGTAAGGCCGTGATCTTTCACGCGAGGACTAAGCCAGCCTTGACTTCCCTGCTCGAGAGGCAAGCTCGACACTTTTTCTTGGGGCTGATTCAGTTGCAAAATGGATCGCGTGGGAGCTTCAAGCATCTGGACTCACGCAATCAGGATGTCCAGGCCCCATACTTTCCAGAGTAAAGCGGGGGATACGACGCTCGAGAGGTAAGAACTTTGAGACAGGTCAACAGGTTGGATGAGAAAAAAGAACCACCAAAACTCTCCAAAGCAAGTATTGACTTCTGAACCAGGAACAACAGACCGGAGCTTGAGTCAGTGACATCATACACCAGATGAGCTGCTATCTCGCGTGTCGTCCTCGCGTTGATGTCAGAGACGGTCAGGTCACAGGAGTATGACGCACCGGCCGTGATATGTACTGTGGCTCGACTCGGCCATTCACGAACGAGGAGACGTTCTTGGCCAATCTTGCTCGTTACCATGTTAGAAGTTCCGACTTTGACGTCTTCTGTCAGCTGTCATGCCGAGTCTTGCTGCGACGTACCTTTTGAAGCCACATGGCCAGGAAGACGATTGCATCACCCGTCCATCTCGGCTGTGGAAATGCGGGGTAAGGAGCCGACCCGATTTCCGCCAGGCTTAGTGTTGGCTTTGGAGTGTTTCTGCTTGATGCAGGGATGGATTTACACACTAACTAATGCACTTCGCCATTAGGACTTAACACTACTACACCAAACCAGACCTGGTTCTCGTTGGACTTCAATGCACGGCCCTGATTCTCAGGCCCGTAGCATGGCTTCTCGGCCAGGCCAAAGATCGGCGTTGGCTGGACTCGCCAGACAAGTGTCGAGCCGACTCGACTCGTGACAACCTGGCCTAGGCCTCTTGTGATGCACTCGGGACACTCTCTGCACTTGATAGTTACTGCTATCTCCAGCCTGAATGCATGTGATGGGCATGAGATCGATCGAGATGCATTTGTGATTGGTTTGAGATAGTAGGTCCCCGAAATGATAATATTGCAGAGGTAAGCTGTGAGCATGAAGATGAACACGCTTGGCGACCGTTCATGGCGGGCATCGCTGGAGGGAAACCCTTCCTTCGTCAGGCACTAAGGCGATTTCAAAAGGGAGCGCGAGTGTGTCATGACTAACCCAGTTCAGTGCTTGATGGTTGCTTATTCTCATCCTTGTTGAGGAAAACTTGGGTGTAGAGGGACCTTCAAATAACTGGGTCCAACTTGCCGAGCAAGACGCGCATACTTGTACTTGTACTTGCAGACGTCTGAAATGTGTGAAATGATGTGGTCTTTCACAAAAGGTCCGCTTGGGTCTTGATTGATTGATGATTTGGTTAACGGGAGTCCTATACCTCCAAATCAGAATATCACGAGGTCTTGAACATATCTACGCACGAAATGCCAGGCCTGATATCCATTACTAAGTGTAATAGGTACAGTACCACGAGCACCGGGCTAAGGCTTCACTACTATACCAGTATAACTATACTGTGGGCTTCGCTCTGTCCGTACTCCTTAGCTTCCTCTCCCCCCGAGATAATCGGTACATTGTCAAAAAGATGTCCCACGCCAGTAGATGATACATACTACATTCCACCTACTAGTACCTTTGGAAAAGTCGCGACTTCCATCACTTTGTGTCCATGACGGGCAACTTCCGCCGACGTGCCATGTCTTATCAACCGGGGATCCACCTTTCAACCAAAGTCGCATTCCCCTCCTCTGCAGGTGGAAGTGTACCCCGTAATCGTAGAAACCTGAGCTCCCCGGTGAGGTGGCAGTGGGAAGAAGTCACGATCAACTTGAATTGGGTGAACTGCCGAATCGCCGATACTCTTCCAACCCGACTCGGGACTTGACTCCACATAAACTCCACTTGACGCGCCACGATATTCGTCGCTATCACTGCGTTTGAATGTCCGGTAGAGGTTCGGAGGTACTACTATTGCATGGAAAGAGGAGAAATGTGACAGACTCTTCGACTTTCTCGTGAGACGGGGCGCGTCGGAAAGTTTGGGATTCAACTGGAGGGTCTCGTCCGTTGTGACTGGCATGATCCATCCATGTTCTCCAAATTGGTGCTGGACAAGATGACTTAGCCCCGACTGTACAGAGGTTCTCTTGGTACAGTAATTTTTGCAGAATTGATACATTGTATATGACTTTGGACTTCGGAGAGTGAACGTGTATGTACTCGGTAAGTTTGACTGATGCTCCACCTGCCTTAACCGCCTAATGATTGCACTAACACAGATTGGAACTTCCTTCCGAATATCACATTCTGAAGGGCTGATTGAGGATATGTCTGTTCATGTAAGTTGTCCAGTTACTATGACAGATTGACAGTAGCCAATCCGAGCACCCGTTTTCTGAGGGACCAGAAGAACAACCTGCTCTTTCCAGTCCAGCAAGGTAGAACGTATAATCGCTAGACCGGGCAGAGGGCGAATTTGTAGGAAGGTCTACACCGATTTAAGGTTAATAGAATGCGAGAATAACATGCTGCTCTCGTGCGTGGTCTTTGCTTTTGCATCAATTCCATAGGAAGCACTATTGTCTTCGTTGACGCTAGTACCCGCGAGATGCGTTCTGTATGCTACTAGCCTCCAACCCGAATACTCTCTAGTGATATCCATGGATATTCAGTCCCATCGGTTCCCGGAGATCAACACCGCGGGTCATTTCGACCTACAACGGCAATCTGGAGAATCTACCCACAATATCTCCGCTCGCTAGATGGTACCACTTTTGATCCTCACCGTTGGAAAACCGGCTTCAATTGCCGTCTCACATGCTTGCAAGTCTGCCGACTATATCACGCCATTTGATTCCGAAAGAGTATGGGGAAGGCAAGCCGACGGAACCCTAAATCTCAAGCGAGACCCAAGAAATCAGGATGAGCCTCCATGTTGTGAGAATTATTTGAAAACTTAAGAACGCCGATCATCAAGGGTAGATCACGTCTCTCCTGTGCTCGAACAATCTTCCCCCACAATCCCTCTGAGGCGGCAAACCCTTTTGCTCGAGTTAACTTGAAGAATGGCGTGATGAAGGTTCCCGCCGATGGGAACCCCCGAACAAGGTTCGATTATGATAGTTCGTTCATGGATCCCTGTTTACACGGGTGTCGCGAGTGGGTCTCTCTGTTGGAGCATCCGCCAGCAGGTTGTCCCAGCTTTCTTGATCCCGACAAGTGATTCTCAGTCTGCAAATGGACCGTTGACTCAACAGGCGGACTGAGAAAAAGGAAACAAATCTCATTGAGTAGACCTTTTTCGTGGAGCAAAGTGAAGATCGCTGCAAAAATCCTGCCACCTGGGAAATATGACCAACGAATCAATGACGGTCAAGTTCAGCCATCCCTTGACGATAAACAGTCCCCGTCAATAGTCACTCGAAAAAGCAAAAGTGACCTCGAAAGCAACATGTCGATAGAGTGGATAGCACTTTCTTTCGACCTTCCACTTTCATCCTTGCCACAACTCCCATTCCCATGAGGGGTCGCCCCAGGGACAAGGTCCAGTGCAGACATGGCTCTCTGGTCGACTCTGATAGAGTTTGCATGTGGCGGCAAATAAGGGGAGGAAGGGGTAGAAGGCAGACAGGATGAGAAGCAGCGGTCACCTTGTCCCCACAATCCAAATTTACTTTGTGACAATCTCCGCGCGTTTGACGAAAGGGTACCAAGAAATGCTGATGTTGAAGGGAGACATCATTGTCAACCCCAAGAGATGCCACCCAGTCGCCACATTGCTCGCATCTCATGTTGAGTAAGTGTGAAGCAGCGAGGCAGACGGTGAGCTTGAACCAGGAGTGATGGGGTGTGTAGGGACGTGCTGAGTTGTTCGGTCATCTCATGGTCTGCAAGAAATCGAACGATCGCTGCAGCGATGACCGGGTCCGCGGCAAAGGCACTCGTAACTGTTTACCTAATTCGGCAAGCACCGTCCACTACCTGTACAGTTAAGGTCTTGGTGAATGCGATGGTCTATTCCAAGCCTGTCAGACAGTTGGTCGTTGTATCCGTTGGCTCTTCATCTCAACGAATGGTAAATTTCAGGGAAAGAAAACGCACAAACTTTGTCTGCTTCTCGGCTCTTCCTAGTGGATCAGGGTTTTCTCTTCATTTGCGGCTCATCGAGTCAAACAGCAAGACCCCCGTCAGTCTCCGCTGCCCACAAGAAAGAACCAGCTTGGCCTGCTCATCGAGAATTGGGTTCGAGTGGAGGCTAGACTTCCATCTTACCATCTCCTTAATCGTCGAGTGGACAAGCTCCGTCTTGAATTGAAATGACAGGGGAAGATCTGGCGCTTCGAAGCTACGTTCAGGCCAGAGCGCGGTCGAACGAATCGAGAAAGGCACAAGGTAGATCACAGGGAATCCACGTTGGCAAATGATACCAAATGGAAAGTTGCATCGGCGTTGAGAGTGGCAGGAAAAGAAAGGAGTCATGACCTCAACAGTACTGTATATCTAAAATGTGCCAGAAGCGTGAACATGGAAAGATACCCCGCGTAGAAAGAGTCGCATCCCTTGCAGGATAGCAAATCTACCCTCGTCCACCGTCTGAACTTTTTACATTGCGATCTACAGCACTGTCAAACTCCACGCTTGATGTCTCCACCAAATATGAGGTCTTTTCAATCATAACTGAAATCTTCGACTTGCCAAAGTTCAACGCCACAGATTGAGCGCCTTTCATCGCTTCCACACTTGAGGAACAACGAATGGATAGATCGGATGCAAACATCCTATCAATAACACGATAGGCAAATTCGGGTATTCAGTGTTGCCCTCAGCTGAAAATAGACGAACTGTACCTGCTCCATCTCTCAAACAAAAACAAGCAGGATGGCAAATTGGGTTTGGAGCAACGGTATACGATTTTTCTCTTTCTATCCTGTTGTTCTTTTTTTTTCTCTCTCTTCCTGTGAGAGTCGTCGTTGGTGGACATGTCGATGCCAGGCCCTAAACCGGTGAAACTCTACCCAGGCGCCTGAAACCTTCTTCACCTACCTAACCCTCCAATCCGTCTCACTCTCTCTTCAAGGTGAATGATTTAGCTTCGTAGCAGATCATGTCAACTCGATCGAAGTGGGAGCTCGGAGTAGTTCGGCCGCGCGATAGGAATTCATACCCCGCTGACAGGAGGATATGGAACTCAACGCGGAAATTTGTTTTCTTTCCACCTACTGGGGGGGGAGGGTTGAGGCTCCCAGTACATGTCCACCATCCATGTCAAGGACGCACCGTCCTATGATATCATGTGAAACCCGACTTACGAACACGCCCAGGACGCGCTAACGAGGACAGTTGCATGATAGGAAGCCATGCGCCGCAGAGAATGGACAATGAGAGAGCGTTTACGAGTGAGTCAATTGAAATTGATCTGCGGGTACTCGGTCAGGGATGCGCTCACTTGCTCTCCATTTATTCGTGCGCCCTTGACCTACTGCATGAGAATTGACTGTCATGGTGCGTGTGTTTCGCTGGTTGAAGTATAAGCGAGGACAGGCTTTGCGCATCTTTTGACCTTTCTCCCAGATCGCTTTTCATCGGTTAGCGCGTAGGCAGGTTCTCTTTCCCCGGATTCTCAAACTCGACGGGAAGATCGTCAGCAACGCTCAGCCACCAGCATCAAATTTGATGTGCTTGCAATAGGGTCGGCGTCCTTCCCAGCCAAATCTGCACATCTATTCCAACCGATATTGGGTTGAGAGATTCATCTGTATGCGTCGAGCTCTTCTGCCAAGAGCATTGATCATCGATCCTCATCATTTGGCCATATGACAATTGTCCTAGTTTGCCCAAACGTTCAAAGCACAATCCTGTGAAGAAAAGGGCCTGGCTGCGTACCTGGGCAGCGGGATGGTCGATAGGAACGTGTCCCTCCTTTGAAGACTACACTCTTTGGCTCTGAAACCCACCCAGCAAAGGATCGTCGGTACATTGTCTGGTCATACTCTGACCGTGATTGATGCTCAACAAAAAGAAAGAAGACCTTTGACTAGTTGGTCTCACCAAGTCAGGCAGCTCATCCCACCTGTAGTCCAGTGGTGGGCTCCCAAAGCCCTGTCGACCTCGTATCAGTTGCGCCCCATATCCCTGTCGATCGTGGGTCGAGACTTGTTGAGTCTGTCATCCGAAGTAGCTCAGTCGCCAGTTGAGAGAAGGTCAGGATGCGGGAGGTTAATGGCCAGCTCCATCCTCATTTCCACGGCTAGAGAACGGCAGGTCCGTACCGTCCAAAGGGACCAGGTTCATCAGGTCTGGCCATGGATCATGAAAGGGAATGTGGAGTTCGACCTCTTGACCGGGGGGATTTACACATCTGTGATGATTGGAACGTACCCACGACGTAACAGCAGCGCCGGTCGTCGTCGAATGGCGACCGTACACCTACAGCATGGCCTGTTGTATCGTAGGTCCGTACAGAAATAGTCCTCTACCCATGCTTTTTTTTTCGTGTTTTTTTTTTCCTTTTTTTTTCTTTCTCTCGACAATACTGCTATATTTCTTGAGAATTATCAATATCGACCCTTGTCGGGTTCGCGATATACCCGATTCCGAATTGTCCAGTCGTACCATACCGCGCTGGCTCGACTTGCATCATGCTCTCCAACTTATGGGAGGACCGAAGCATGCAGTCCTATTGTTGTCTGCTGGAACGGCGCAGACTTGTGATTTGGTCACTTCGCCAGCGAGGAAAAGCAGCATCACTGTTTGCAGCACTGCTATTCACTCTCGCTTCTTCCTCACATTGTTCAGCGAATTTTACTCGTATCGGTCTGGCAAGAGACAGGACACTTGCTCCGATCAATGGCAGAGCAGTTGCTGGATAGTAGTAGTACTTCATTTTGCACTGAGTCGTTAGCCTTCCACCCCTTTTCATCTGCGTAAAGTCAGTCCAATCAAGTGATTGCTTGGTGTGGAAAACTTTTCCCACTGACAGGCCACTAAGTTGGCGATATCCGCAAGCCCCGTCGTCGGGGGGATCCACCAGAAGGGGCAATGATCAATCTGGAGTTCTGTACAGTTGGTAAGCTTGTAACATAACGGCGGTACTGCTGGGAAATCTGTGACAAACGACATACAGTACAGCACTCGACATGATCACATTCGTGAGTCGTGAGACTCGTGACTCGTGACTGCATGCATACGGAGAAGTATGTAATTACATCAAAGTCACGGTCCAGGAACCGCGTCAAGGGCGACGGGACGAAACCAGTGTCGCCCTCGTACTCGTACCTGACCACATTCCCACAGAGCCTTTGAAGTAGAGATGCTGCTAGTAGTAGAAGCATCACAGTGGAATGTGAGCACTAGAGAGTAGGGATTCAGGTCATCGAGGACATGTTCAAGAGGTCTAAACTTATGCCTTCGGACCGGGCCCCTGCCCTCATTCAAATAGGTTTATCTCCCTTTCGCTGGGGCAAAATCTCACGGCGTGTTCATGATGTAGTTTGTATCTATGTAGTTATACCTTATTGTATACACCTTGGTGGACGGATGACCATTCGATCGCCTCCCCTGCGCTGCCCGATCAGTACATACATACTCACCACTGTGAGATTATTGAGTTTGACCCTTCTGAGTACAACGAGTCCAACGCCTCTCAGTCCATCAACCTGAGTACCTCGGAGTCACCGCCTCTCCGATTTGGAGAAGAGCCCTTTTATCTCATGGCGGTAGAGACAAATCAAGGAATTTCTTATTTTGCATCTGAACCTCCGTCACAGGTTGCCTGATGGCCGCACATTCTCCCGATCGTCATGCATCAATCACAGCCCAAGATTTTGCCAGTGGTTCCTCAACTTGAGTACCTCGGACTGGCCGTTTCGCGCTGGCTCAAATTGGCTTTCTTTATTTGCTGACCATTCATCACACTCCTATTCGAGCCGATGCGACCGCACATCGGGCATTCGTGCTAGTGTGCGTTGATAATGCCGTCTCGGACATGGACAGGTGTTGTATGGTAATTTTGATACAGCGTTGGTCAAATGAGTATAGTACATATGTATTACCATACTGGGGTTTGAGCTGTTTACAATACATACCATGATTCATGCAATGGCCCCATCAGCCCAAACCATATCCCCGAATGATTTCAATCCTGAGCAGAGAGACTCTTCCCTTCTTTGGGCCCATCATCCATGTTGACTCCCTCATGGTACTGTACAAATTTGGCTTTTACGGTAAAATCAAGGATATTGCCGTTCTCGTCTAGAAATCTTTTATTTTTCACGGATTTTGCCAGAAACCTCCAAACTCCCTTACAATTCTTATTCACATTAACACCATCGACTTCGGCCCTGTCCTCATCGACGGTCCTGTCGGGGATTTTCGAAGATTTTTATTTTTCCTTTCCTTTAGTAGCTTTCTCTCCCCCGCCCCCTTCACTTTCCTCAATCATCTATCAAGAGGAAGGGAAACCCTAAAAAGGCCAAAAAAAAAATCAGAAAACTGGAAAATTCATCCCAAAATGGAGCAGAAATAAGAAATTCATAAATTCCAAAATGGCAACAAATCATTCGAATTCATCATTTGAATCTTAAAGGAGCCCCTCTTCTCACACGCTGCTTTTTTGTCATTTGGTACGGTTCCAATCCGCGCCGTTATTTCTCTTGTGAGGGTCTCCTCTTGCTTTGGAAAAAGAGGAGTGTCCTCCAGTGTGGACACTCATTCATAACCAACCTAAAGGAGCTCCGGCCCGTTCTCGCACATCTCGAAAGCTGTGTTGCTCTTCCTTCCATAAAGTAGAGTTGACCTGCTGGATCTTATTTCATCCTCCCTCTCCTACACCCTCTCCACTTCATCATCTCTCTACATTGGTGTTCTGCGACAGTCGTTGCCGTTGTTGTCGATTCAGCCTCCGCTCCTGATCGTTGTACTGATCTACGGATCGGGTCGCGAACTGTGTCGCTAGTGAGATGAGAGATTGTCTTTGACCCGACGATTACTATCTTTGGCCCATATCCGCATCGCAATACCCCCGGTGCTTCCTCTTCATTCGGACTGACTAGGACCATCCCGGATCCCTACATTGAATCAACCAGTTTGAGTCGGATTTTGCACTTTGCGTGCTTAGACAATCCTTTTCTGTTTCTTTGGCTCCTCGTCGCCTTCTCATCTTTTGTCAAACATTTTGGAATCGCCTTATTTGATCATCCTCCAGCGCTTGATTTCACGATCCATCGCTTCTTCGCCTTGACCTCGCCGCGCGACTCGGTCTTACTCTCTGTGGGGGAGGGGAGCAGACATCAGGGAGTTTGCTTTCGGACACTGAGATCGTCGCGATGGCTCCAGGAAACGGTCGTGATTTTAACTGCTCATGGCCGCACTGTGGCAAGGTATGTAGCTCTCAAATCTCGGCAGGATGTCTCTTCAACGGTGGCTCGATCTGTGAAGCCTTGACCACACGATTTCCTCGGTTATCGACTTGGCGCGGTACTGACCATCACTTCACCACTTTAGTCGTTCAACCGCAAGTCAGACCTTTGTCGTCACTACCGAATCCATACCAATGAACGGCCTTACCATTGCACCGTCAAGGACTGTAACAAGAGCTTCATCCAACGCAGCGCTTTGACCGTTCACTCCCGGACCCACACCGGGGAGAAGCCTCATGTGTGCGACCACGAAGGCTGTCAAAAGGCCTTTTCGGATGTAAGAGCTTCGCTGGAAACTCTCGGGCATCGGCGTCCCCTTTTGCGATGAATTGGACAGTTACTGACCATAAGATTTCCTGCTGCAGTCTTCAAGTCTTGCTCGCCATCGTCGAATTCACACCGGGAAGCGGCCTTATATATGCCAGGAACCCACATGCGAGCGAAGGTAATGATCCGATCAACCGAGTCAAGCGCATTGCTCCCTTTATGTTTTCGCCCAGCTACTGACCAAGTTCGTGGGTATAGTTTCTGCCGCAAGACCACATTGACCAAGCATCAACACCGATCACACCCACCTGGATCCTTGACTCGACCATCCTCGGAAGATGCGGGATCGGAGCATTCCTATCATCACCATCACCACCATCCCACACCGGTGACAGTCTCGATGCCCGGTGGAAACGAACCGTACATGCTTCCGCAGCAACCGTATTACTCGCATTCTGCCACCCCTAACCATGAGTTCTACTCACCCTCGAGTGTGGCCATGAACAGTGTGCCTGTGCATGAAAACTCCGCTCCGATGGGAGCGCCCACTGTTCCTGTGACATCGGCGATGGCCATATCACATGCCTCACCACACGCGCCGCAACACCACTCTCTCCCACCACCACCACCACCACCGCAACCGCAGCCCCAGCCTCAGTCGCAGTCGCAGCCGCAGCACCCACATCAGCCGCATCACCACCATCAACAGCCGCAGCATCCTCACCCGCAACACCAGCAACAATACATGCAAGTCATGCAGCCTCGCTATGATACCATTCCACGTGCCAACTTTATGTCCCCGGAGTACCACCAGGCGCCATTTGCAGGCCACCAGATCCAGGAGGGACAGCCTCTGATGGTGGGATACCATCAAAATTTTCAGTATAAACCCCCCACCCGGATCCTGAATCAACCGGAGGGGACTGACTGGGGTTTCTTGGGTGTAGGCTGAAAGGGGATCGCGTCTGACTTTGCGCCATGGTTCAAGTACTTCGCTGACTGGCCTGACATTATGCCCGTGACGACTATTGCTGCAGCTGCTTTTCCTTTCGTCCTCGTCCTCTTTCTCGACATGACCTCTTCTTCTCTCTTATCACTCATGCTCTTCTTTTGCTTCGTTCCTTTGTGGACGCCTCGATTCCCCCCAATTGTTACTTGTTGAGAGGTCTCAGTCTGGTACCCCTTGAATTTGTACTGATTATATAGTGTTTGACCGTGTTCGGTGACTTTCTTTTCCTTGGCGAAACCGGGTTGACGATACATGATGTTTTCTGAACTGGCACCTATGTGGTCCAGACGTGATATGCTGGAGTCCTCCTCTTTGTACCTGTCTGACCATCTCCTTCCTACCTTTTGTTCATTCTATTTATCTTCCTGATGATTGTGTTCCCTGATACCTCACCTCGCTGGCATCCATTCCTCTGAATTGTGGAAGATGGCGATTCTGCTTAATTCGTACAACTCGCTCCATCCCCATTATATAATCACGACCCAAATCGCAAGTGAGCGCCATGTGTTGCTTGTCTCTGATATTTCCAGAACTCAGACCAGATCATGACCGCACCAACTTCCTTCACCATACATGTGCTTCCTTGTAGTCAACCCATCTTGAGTCGCTACTTGTACTTGGTATTAATTAGGTGGATATCCTCAAGCGATCCAGTTCCTCGCTCTCGCCTCCGACCCTCACCATCCACGCTATATGCCACGGTGATTTGACCGCCAAAAGCCGAGCTCGAATCAGCACGCCTTCACGCGGGCGCTAGACTCCACCTGCCCTCTTGAATGTGGGTCTTCTTCGCCGAGCCACATCGTTCCGCTTCAACTCGAACTTCGATCCACAGGACAAACTTACAACAATATTGGGCTCGGGAAGGAGGGTGGGCCTGATGTGGTGATCTGATTCGGTGCCACTCCTATCTGACGGGGCCACAACTCGGACACTCAGTACCCTATGGAGACCGGCACAACCAGAGTCCTGTAGCGATGTAGACCTGGGTTAGAAGTGTCGGTGCACCACGAGTACTCTATCTCCACTCTATGTGGTCGTTACCCTGTTCATGTATGGTCCTTGATATATGTATCACGATCTAGTAGACAGCTTTCTGTGAACGTAGAACTTGGTGTGAGGTTCCTGTTTCTCAGGTCTTGCTTGAATAATAGAAAGTGCATCAGGTAGGCTTGTTTTCTTGTACCTTGGTACTGATTCATGTAAACTACATCACGTGACGTGACAGGCCTGGGGCGAGTCGGGGATAAGGTTTCCGCATCACCTATCCTCAGCCGATCAAAGGTGCCAACCCAGACCATACTGGAAGAGATACAAATACTGATCAACTACACAACAAACCCACTAGATTCTGGAATTATCCAGTATCAGCTCAGGTAGAGCCGCAAAGTCAACTTCGCAAGGACCATTAACCCAAACAAGTCCACACGACTCAGGCGAGATAAAAGACACATCCGCAATCCCACAAGATCTCTTGGCTGAAAGGCCGAGTTAATTAACACTGAGCAGAGGGAGAGGGGGATACTCGTTTATTTCGGAAAACAAAGCCGCATCACTACTCCTTCCTCCCATGTGGGAAAAACACGCGCTCGGCGATTGTCGATTCGCTCGCTCGTTGATGGAGTAATCATGGCGTCGTGCCGTCACTGTGGATGGCATCGTTAGCGGACATGCATGACTCGTGACTGGTAAGAGCACTAACTTAGGGCCCCCTCTCACATCCCTCGCATCTCCGACTCCAGTCCTGCCTCGCTTACTCTATCTCATCCCTTGATCTGTCCATTTTTGGGGGGCCATATTTCTGCATGGAAGAGTCACCAATAAATTAATATACCCAGAGGGTCGACTTATTCAGTACTGCACATTCAATGTGCACAGTGCACACCAGGTGGACCGCCACGCTACATTTGACATGCGCCTCCCTTGACAGCCGCACCGTTCGCACCACCACCACCACCACCACCACCACCACCTAAGTGATCGGCTCCAGAACGAAAGGTGACCAAAGTAAAGCTCAGACCATGTCTCGGGAGCAATCATCACAACGAGCTTTAAGTTTTTGACCTCTCGTTTCGCTTCCTCCACACCGGCACCTTCATGTGCTGCGTGGCCCTGGATTACGTATGCAGGTCAGATGGATATTTCACAAATCCAGCGACCATGAACTTTATCTGCCATCTCGATTTTTCCAACTCACCACTTTCTTTCAGGTCGGGCGTCTTTCCCGAGATTACTAGCCATCTTTCCACTCGCCAAATCACATCGCCCGAGATTGTCGAAGGGAGGAAGCGGACATTTAAGTTCCAATGAGATAGTACCCTGGTTCGTCGCTTATCTGCATGACCCTTCCCCCCCCCCCCCCCCCCTATCCTCCGCCGTGCCTATTAGACCAGGCCACCCATCATCGCTTGCTGTGCCGTTTGGTGGCTGTCTGACTCGAATCGGGGTGAAGAGTGGCAGGCCTTGATCGATCATAACGTGTGTCGATTTTGCATGCATTTGCGTTTAATCCCTTCGCCACGGAGCCCAACATGAGACATAAATAGAAAGTGACAAGGCTCTGTTAGCGCCTACAAAAAGCCCCATTCGTATCCCTGGCCTGGGCTTTGCTTCCTCGGGTATTTCTAGTTCTACTGCAATTGACATGTGAGAACATTGTGATTGTATTCCGGGGATATACAGCACAAAGGGGAGTGCACACGCAGACCTACAGTAGATGATCTTCGCAGCACCTATTGCTAGACAGAAAGACTCCGGTGTCGTGTGGGACATGGCGAAGGTCATTCTATATGGTTTGAATTTCTATGCTCCCGGACTTTGGAAATATCGAGACTCTGTTCATCTTATCACGTAAGATGAGGAACACGGGCACCTTGCTGTCTCGGCACGCTCGTTTTTACTATCTCGGTGTAGACGAGTGAGAAAGTTTACATTGTCTACTTGGCGCCCGAAGCACACTCACCCTTTCTGGCCATTTTCGATTTTACACTATTATATCAGGGGTGAAATGATGGTGGAGTTGACTATTTCTATCTTGAATCTTAAACCTTAGATGTATAGGCACTATCGAGCTGTTCGATGTTGGTACAGTATTGGGTAGTATCGGGCTATCAGTAGTCGTACATAGCTCTCGGCTTCCATCTAGTGTCTAGATCAAGCAGTTCGCAGCACTAGGGTAGATCACCTCCTACCTTACCCGAGCAAGCCAAGCCAAAGGCAAAAAGACAAAGCGAATTTCAACTCTAATAATAATAACAGATAAACGGAGAGCTTACGTAGCACTACTGTTTCTCATTTTTTTTCTCCTTTTTTCATGCATGCTAAAGGAGCGCCTCCCACTAGTGGGCTGCCTCGCTTTCTACATCACGATCCATTCTGGCCCCTCCAGCGCTTATCATCATATTAACCAGAACTAGATAGGTAGACTGTACATTCAATTGCGCGCCTCCCCCCCCCCCCCCCCCCCTCTTCCGCCTACTGCTATCCCTTGAAGCCACGCGGGACAAGCGATAAAGCTTCTCGCCGTTTTTCCCATCTCCGACCCCCCATTCCACTCCGACTCGCGACTGGAGCACCGAGCACTGCCGTCCTAAAGAGGATCCAACGTCAATTGCTAGGCCCTCCTCTAAATCCACTCCTTGCATGGTTGTCCAGCAAATGGAGGTAAACTTTCATTTGGTCAGGACAAAATAGAGACAGCACGCCACAAGTCAGGGTTCCTATTCCGCCAATCACCAGACCCGGGGATCATCATGACTGATGTACTCAGTGCCTGTTGAGAGTGTGATGGTCACAAGAGCAAGGGTGAGTTTTCCTCTATATCACGGTTGCTCGACAAGAGGTACGGTGTCGATAGCAAATTAGGATGTGGGTGGCCTTGCGAACTAACACGTGCGCCGAGGACTGGGATTGAACTTGTGCACACTGCACAGGGGAACCGCTGGGCTGAGAAAGACAGTAATCAGGTCAAATTTGATTGAACGGTTTGATAGTCACCTGCACTCTGGGTATTGTTCATTCGAAGGTCTCCATGCACTACCGTCATGATAGAGTCTCGGAGCCATGGTTCCATCCCTCTCTGTAGTCGTAACGTGATGTGTATTAGAGTCGCAGTGCAGGCATTATTTGCAGTTGACCCAAAGCAATCGAAGCTAAAGATTTTTATCGACCAATAAATCACACCCTTCTACTATAAGCTAGATATCTACTAATCTAGTCACCTTGTTGACGACCTCATCTGCAGCCTTTTAAATGACTAGGGGACACCCTGGATAGTATCTGAACATAGTATACAGTTTGTGAAGTTTGAACTTCTCGTGAAGCTACATGGAATACCAGGTACCTAGTTACCTACCAGCAAATTATAAGCTGAAGCTAGACTCAAAGAGGCAACGCGCTTGCGGGGCTATCCCCGAAATCAGCCCCCATTTATTGGTGGTAGCTTGCCGCCAGCCGGCACGCTAATATCGATTACGGTCTCATTCAACGAGATGTGGGGCAGAACCGGGTTCCGTGGCGTGAAGGGCCAAGGGGGAATAGGTGCAGGTGGTGGAATTGATGGCCAGAGAGAGGTACCGTGCTGAAATAGATGCTGGCGTGTCCACGGCGACCTCCGACAGGATTGTGGAAATTACACGCCTCGTTGATATTGGGTTCCATGACTGGCAGTCGGGGTAAGATTGAACCTAGATATTGTAAAGTGGAAAGTATAAACTAAAATATAATACAGCGTTAGAGTAGAAGAATGGTACATCGAAGGTTCTATTAGTTAGTATGGTAACTTTCTTCTCAATCAACCTTGACTAGGTACCTTACAGTATATACATATATCGTACGTACATGAAGCCGGAGTTACTTGTTAATGGACACTGGAATTGGATCGATCTCCTGACCTCGCACTCCTTACCACATCCATATTAGTACGGCTGGGTACCGATGCACCGGATGCAGAGGTCAAAATGGACGGATGAAAAATATCCGAAGCCCTGTGTCTTTGTATGCAGGTAAAAGAATTGCGATTCTTTCGACCACCCCAGATTTCAAGACAGCCTGCACGGGCTTTCCCATTCGCACGTTGTGTGAGAAAATTCCCCGACTCGACTGTCTGTCGGAGAAGTCCGAATCGATACATTGCTGAAACGCAGTAGATCCATGACCATCCTTCGGAAAGGACACGATGGATCTTCCATGGACTCTGAAGTTCATCTTGACTTGTTGGTTCCGGCCCGTTGCCTCGGGATGAGAGTTATCAGCTGATCTTTCTTGGAAAATATTGGCATCGATGTTGACGAGGGCCAGTCAGTCGGACTCAAAACATGATCGCATATTGCCAAGTAGGGATCGGAGAGACCGTGAACATGAATACATACTGTGCAGGCGGAAACCCACTAAGATATGATAGAAACGAGGTCACCCTCGGCTATCACACTGGACTGTGTCTTGCCATTTGATAGGGTCCCGAAAGGATCAATAGCATGCATGAGCTCACTGCGTAGTAGTCGCTTGATAAAAGTGGCGGACTACTAATGTCACGTCAAAGTACTACTCTTCTTAGATGATGCCAGCGATCATTTATGTGAAAACACGGTGACTGGCTTGCCGGCCTCTATCCTTTCGTCAGGCGAGAGTCTATTTGGCAGGAACAAGCATCGGCTGGAAAGAAAGAGGCAAAACAGAACGAAATGTCTCTACGAGCATGAATATCCCAGTCAAAGGAAAAATCTGCCATCATAGATGCGGTGAAGATAATACGAGAATGTGGCGGCCAGCATGCATAGACAAAAAGTCTAAGTCATGATTGAATATCTTGTGCATCGTCGGTCCCATGTCCGCGGTTCAGTAGCAACATCTGCTCGATAAGATACGTGAACTTGAGCGATGTGCTTGATCCTGAAAAATTCTTGCTAGAGTCGAGAGCTCGGATTGGAGAGACGAACATTTTGGCAGATTTGCTTGAATGGGGGTAGTCAGCATTGAGAGTGTAGTAGCGGCCCAAGAACAGCATCCTTGTAAACACTCAGTAAGCAGACCTGAGCCACATGGATACCCGTAACCCGAGGGGGAATCAATAACGACAGAAGTAAGGATGTTTACATCTGTACAGCGATAGCACCACTCAGAACGACTGTTCACCCGCATGGTTATTGCACTTTCCACCCACACAAGACAGTCGCAGTTTGACTAGCCAAGCAAGCCATTTCTGACCGGAAGTTTCGTTCCGTGGGCTCGACAAAAACTTGTAAGTCAGACACTTGAATGGTGTGCTTTATGACCACTACTGACAGTCTGGCTCACGTCTGGAGGCGGGCCACGAAATAAAGTAGCGAGCGAGACACAGTAGTAGCAGGCCTCTTCACACAGTGCACATTGCGTGGGAGGCTTTTTGAGGCTGAGAGAGAGAGAGAGAGGGCGTTTCCCCACAATCGCGTCTATTTCCAAGAGGGCCTGAGCTGGCTGCCCACATTCCTTCAATGGCGGGTGATCATTGTCGGCGCGTCTAGAGGACGGGGGAGAGGCATGTGCGCACTACGATACTTTGTTTCACAGTCTCAATCTTGGGCTGATCACCACTTTATGTCACCTTATACTTATGCTATGTTTCTTGATCTCGGCGCCGGTGGACGGACGGCTTAGCTCGCCAAGAACAGCGCTATCCCCTACAGACTTGCAGAGATGGTAAATGGAATCGATTGAACTAATAGGAGGAAATGAGAGAGTAGGACTAGGCTGAGGTTATCCCCGATAACGGCCATATGCGACGCCCCCAAAACTAAACCGACAACACTACCAAAGGTACAGCGATGCCGCTCTCGATGTTTGCACATACAAATGGAATCAATCCATCATGTCCACATCCAGAGCTGCTTTCCTGCAATTCTTGAAGCGCCAAGTTGAAGCCCCCAGCGACATTCTAAATCGGGATCATTCTTTCGGCTTTAATCTTCATTGTTTCACTGAATACCCGAAAGTACTTACTCTTCCATCCTTCCTATCTCTGCTAGAGGACAGCATTGTCTTGGCAAGAAACATCCCAGAAAACAGCGTTGGTCCAATTAGATATCGAAGGATTTTGTCTCCGTCTGAACAGAAGACCTTGTCGTTACGGAATTCGGAAATCACAGACAGGAAAAAGCCTGGCCTAACATTGAATTCTAAGCAGAGCCAAGCCGAATTTGATCTTGCTCTTTTCAAGCTAAGGTCTAGGGTGCTCACTAGTCTAGTAGAAACATACTATGTTAAATGTGGTACTACTACACCGTGTGAAAATTTGAGACTTAGACCGATTCGAATTACTCGAATCGGTCGGATGCCCGACCTTATTTAGAGAACTTCCTTCTCAACGGAGCTTCCGCGGCCCCCTGGTTCATCCTGAGAACAAGCCACTGAACCACACTTGAATCTCATTCGACACGAGGTTCGCTTTCAATATCACTAGTCTCCTTGGCGCAAATGACGATATCTGTATGCCATCTCCTAGGAGGTTAATACCAAGTTCGGAGTTCGCTCTCGGCGGTGATGAAGGAGCGACCACATGCTCCATCGTAGTAAGTCTAGTGACGCACCACGCCCGCTAAGCGAGGCCAGGACGCCAGGTTGCCTCCTAGCTTAGCGTTCTTGATCTCCCGGCGCCTAACATGGTTTCCCAACGAGTACAGGTACGTTGCAGGTTCTAGCTCGATCGGCTACGCTCCTTTCAGCCTTTGAACGTCAAGAGTAAACGGACTGCTGGTACCAGGGTCGGCCTGTGAAATCATCAACTCAGGGTGTTCATCCACGTCCATCTCACATGATGAACACGCATTAGTTATGCCTATTGCCTAATGTATACCTGGCATGTACCCTACGCACTAATAATGCTATGGCCGTTTTCGTACACGGCCTCTGGTTCCTTCAGACTTTCCGGAGACGAATGCAACGATCGACGGGCGTTCGACCGAACCGGGCTTAGCTCACTTTTCTAGTTCAAATAAGGAACAGATCCGTGTGTCTAAAGAGCCGCTTTCCACACCAGATGTGTGTCCACTTGGCAATTGTACAAGGTTCATATCTACTGATTAACTATAGTATGTGCACGACTGACCTTGTCTCCAATAAACAGTACGGAAACCGACCAGACTGACGCTGATAGTGGACCACTGGACCTCCCACTCCACATTGTGCCCCAGGCCAGAGGCGACAGGTAAGTCGAGGTCGACTTTCCTTTTCTATGTACCTGAAGACTGCCTTGACTACGTTTTGCCCACATTTTGCCCGGGAATCTCTCCAGCAGCCTTTCCGATTCCCGACCGTCTTGGCAAATCTCCAGTTGTCTCCACTCTCTCCACTCGCGCGGGACTCAAATCAAACTTGGAAATGGTGGAGCTTTGCAGTGCGGAGCACCCCCACTCAACCAGCCCAGAAGCGATAGTATGGGGACGGACGGACGAGAGACGTAGGTGGTAAGGGTGACCGCACGAGAGCCGCTATAGACTCGGACGTTGAACGCTTGTCCTGCGGGCAATTTCCACGGCAGAGTTCCGTAACGGTGCCACTTCTCTATATTAGATATTCAGTACACAATACACACTCTCTGGGCTACTATCTGTAGGTGCAGATGGTAGAGTATGAAGGAGCCTAGGATAGGAAACTACTACCCAAGGCTATACTTCTCCAAGCAGAAAGAAGACCCTTTTCCGCGTCTCTGTATAACATGTACGGCGATTCGCGTGGACGTCACAGACCATCGTTTACTATCGTGAGAAGGTGACTCTTTCTGGTAGCTGATAGGACGTTTAGAACATGCTAAGAAACACCAATTCTCTTGACACACTCAATTCTGCGACGCAGCCCCACACCACCCCGACGCCAGCCCTGCGCTAGTGATCTTCGGCCGATAATACTAACATCAATTTCGAGCCCTCCAGCGGTGGTCGTTCATGGTAGTGGTATCTACTATCTAGTATCTCCTGTCTAGTGTCTCCTACCCTACTCCCAGCTAATAAGAGCAATTCGCCTGGTCAGAAATTCATTTGTACAGCATGCCACCAAGTAATCCACTGATTGACACATGTATCTCTGAATCTGTTCGTATGCAGCTTGAGGTAACAGGTACATAGGATGCCCTGCATAACTAGTTCATTTAATAAAATGAGATGCCTAGATAGCGTTATGCAAGCTGAAGACTCCCGCAAGTCTTTTCAGGTATATGGAATAAGCCAGAGTCCAGCCGATCATAAGCTACGGAGTACGGACCTTTTCCGGAGCTCGAGGTGGAAGGATCGGAAGACTGACTAGGTAAGGTTACTTAGTCGGTCTGTCGACATGCGAATGATGTCGAAGCCAGCCCTAAAATGTACATATATGGAGTCGATCGGGTACACGGCAAATATGTGGGAAGCTTCGTATAGGGATGTATAGTAGTACTGTTCTATCCTCGTACCTACCACCCACTGTTAGGTTAGTAATAAGGATGTATGTACATTGTATAATGGACACTCCTTTCATCGCTAGCCTTACAACAAGAAAGGTACAAGAGGAGTGGCGATCGAGCATGCAGTGGTAGTGCGATATGGGATTGCCACCACCTGTATTTGGCCGACTCGTGCCAAGTCCAGGACAGATGCACAATCGTTCCCAAATGCACATGGATGAGCTCATTTTGGAAATGTGTCCGCCAAGACCTTGGCTATGGATGAGTTGGTAAAAAGGGCTGCTTTTGAATGTCTGTCTGCCGTGCTCACGTCCAGTTCTGGTCAGACAGAAAAGCTAGGCCGAATGATATGTGCAGAGCTCTAATTATGGACAGACGTGGGTAGTGTGTAGTGCACAAGGCAGCCCGATGTCGCCGTTTTTGACTCTGACTACTATTGCACCAGGGGATTGTTGGAGACGCTAGTCTGTTTGTGTATATTCAACCCTCGATTTGGTAACTTATCAACCCCGTTGACAAAGCCAAGACCTTCGGGTCAAAGACCAAGAAAGGGTTGTTGTCTCAGCCGAGCATGTATGCATCAGTGGATGTGTGGTGATGACGGGTTTGGCGTGCCCAGTCGACAACCCTCGCTCTTTACAAGCTTAAATCAATACGTAAAGAGGATAACCAGCCGAATTAGGTAATCGCTCAATGCCTCGCTCCTGAGTTGGCTTGGCCCGTTGACCTCCTTTTGGACAGGCTTCCAATCTTACCCTAGCTATCATGTCTGTCAGTTAAGAAAGGATGTGTATGTAAAGTGTAAAAAAAAATTATATACATAGACACCTCCACTTTAATTAGATTCTTATAGTTTAATACAATCATACAGTATTGGCTTTAAGTCCTGACTCGCTGAGTGTTTAGTGCACTGCTCACTCTCAGTGCTCAATGCTCATTGCTGTACTTGAAATTGTGTAATGCAGTATTACAACTCACGAACTTGGTAAGCAGAACATGAAGGACTTCCCCTGGTACCTGTAGTACTACAATACATTCATGAACGCGATATCGTCCTGTACGTATTAGTGTAAGGCTGTAAGCAATACTGAATTGTGATACAGGCCTATACGGTACCTGACGTCCTCTCAGGCTCTTACTGTACAAACACACAACAGGATCCATGTCGTATTGTGAGCTCTCAACGTAACGACTCCAACGAGTCATGAATCTTGATGCTCAAAATCAGAAGCCAAATTCAGGCCCAGAACAACGGATCATCGTCTCACCTTCTTGACCTTACCCTCCCGTCATCCCGACCCTCTGTCCTTTCAGACGCACCTACCACCTTCTGGACTAAGCTCCTTCTTCTGATCATTCTTCCATCAACACCGTATCTCCCTTGCTCTCGAGGATTCAACAACGTCACGGACTGAAGCGGCCCAAGCTCCCATCTAAGTTGGAAGCCACGGGCCGCGACTGTCAGATCTTGACAAAGTTCCTCCTACTTGGCCCTTGGCAAAAGAAGAAGACAATCTATCCCGCTTTGCAAATCTACCAGTCTACCGGTCCCAGCTTTGTCCACTCCACACCGTGGGTCTTGCCTATCGAAAAACAACACATGCGAGTTCCAATTCAGGCAGGCGAACAATTCCCATATATCATTAACTTCGGCTGCTGCAATGATGATCGGACTTTCGGCGCTATAGGAGGTCCAGCCTTCTTGCTAGGGCCGAACTCGAGGCAAATCTTCGAAATCCGGGGGACTAAATCGAGATCGAATCTAGCTCAAGTCGCGTGGAGCTCATATATTGTGGCTTGTCTCGATTCAAAACAAACAGAGCCAAGGATGTAACTAGACATATACTGTATGTATCATTGCATCCATGTTGTAAGACGTAAGAGGTGAGCGCCATTCTGCCTATCGCTTCTTTACAGAGCTACTCTCTGCTCTTATTGATCTTTCATGAGACGGATACGCGATCAAGCAGCGCGGCACAGAGTGAGCCGGGCGGTCCACACTAGCCTCATTCTAAATTTCTCCACTTTAGAAAAGCGAAAAGCAAAGCTATTTCCCCTTTTCCCCGCAGGGACCATCCACGGTAGAAGTCGAGCCGATTTTGTTCAATAGCGAGTAGAGTAGCGATTACATTTATCCCAAGGTCTTGTCGTCGTAGGGCAAAGAAGCACAAACAGAGACTGAATAGTTGTAGGATGAATTATTCACCTAATCGAGATCGAAGCACCAGCGACTTCTACTGTAAAGTAGACATTCATCTGGAGCGAACGGTATATCGTAATTGCGCGAGTCAAGAGTATCTTGACTGTGTGGCAGGGAACATCCCTGCTGATGAGCTGATCTTCTTCCCCTAATTTTACATACATTACATACGTTACTGATTACACTGTATCAGGATACTGTATGTTTCCAGCAGATGTTGCTCCTGCCGATACCAAGTACTGTATTGTAACAATTTACAGTATTCCTCTACTTATGTACATACCTTTCCTTCAGTTCTTTGCAACCGTACTGTGGTTCAAGTGGATACTGTCATGAGAACTCTCGGATTACTAAGTAATCTTGTACGAGGGCACCGGCTCTGCCGTCCACTCGCGAGGCAACTTTAGAGTGTCCTTTTGGCAGGATTTAAAACCACTGGAGCCGGTCGACCCAGTTTAGAATCATCATGCGATGATTTCATCTGGACAGAGTTGATATTCTCCCTGGCGCCGGCAGACCTGTCGGTGGCTTATGGGGAACATGTCATGCCACATTCATTTCTTTTGGTTTTGCAATGACACCGGTCTCATAAAATACAGTCTTACGCCGTAACGGCTATATTACTGTACTTGGGTGAAAAGGTATGAATATGTATGTTTGATTTCATACACATTATTAATATTACTATCACTGTCCGTCAGGTATCAGGTACTATTACCACTTACCAGAGAAATTACAGTACACATTTAAATCGCGCTATGTCATGCCTTCTGTGACTCTCTATGGTTCTACATCAAGCTCGGGAAAGCAGAAGATGGAGAAACTCGGTCCCGCGTGTCTCAGAAAATCAGTCTGATACCAAGAAGCAAGGACATCAAGGAGATGAGAGGCAACTAAGAGTCTCCATAATTTCATACCGGTGATATCCGCAGTGGATATCCCCGTCCGATGCATCAACTTAGGTCATGAATTAAATTCTACTACTTTGGTACTTACAGTCTCTTAGTGATATCTATACGCCCTTGGTACAGCACTTGTGACTTATGTTCATAATGATTAGTAAGCCTCCGTCTGATATGGGCCCCGCAAAGTGACGTGCTTCAAGAGCGACTGGCACACGGCTCACATTACTACCTCCTTCCCGCCGTTTAAAAGGATCGCATATCATTTCGAGGTCACATGGAATTTCCAGAAGTCGAGGTCGGCAGGGCAGCAAGAAAAGCTGCTAGAGTCGTTGATCGGCTGTCTACCTGCATCACCTATCGTTGATCGTCAACCTTGAATTTGAAATGGGGGAAACAAAAGTCAACAGTGAAGGACCACCGATAACAGGGGATAACAGGGTAGTCTTGTGCCTGACCCACATTCAACTCCCATCACCCAAGAGTCGTAGCCAAAAGTCAAGCAGCACCTTAGTTATTAGGGGACGGCCTTCTGAACACCCACATGCCAATAGTCAAGGTACCTAATCCGCCGAGTCCGGGGAGGTACCAAGATTCGACTGAGCATGTCATTGCCCATCTACCATTGGTCGATTGCCGATAGCGTAATCTCAATCCGGCCGTCAAGGCCGATTAGACTCGGAGTTGTCGGAGATATCTGACGCCAGAGTCCGACAGGTGTTGGCGACCCAATCATAACGGTAGCCATGTCCGGGATTGCACATGTGGTGGAGGGTGTAAATACTCCTAAACGGAAGTCGCGAGTCAGGTCCAGGCAAGATGGGCTGATTCGGTATCCGCATTTCGTACAGGCCGTGGTACACCAGTAACCAGCAAACTACTACTACTACTACTACTACTACCAGTCTACCGGGCACTATACTGCCATCTTTGGCTTCATGCTTTTTTGTGGGGTAGAATCATAGGTGAGGCGTCCCACTAGGATTCCTAGGCTTGAGAAGTTCAATGTCAAAGAATAGGCTTTGTACTCACCTCCAGGCGAAGAAGGACAGATGACGAGGCAGTATAGAGTCTACACTATAGACTCTAGAGAAATGCATACATAGCTGTGTTCATATTCATAGGTACTACTGTACTCTTCTGTTGTGAATAAATGTCGAGCTGTCATTGGGAAAATTGCCCTTTGTACACTGTTCCGAGTCTTGTCCATGGTTCCGGGACCGGGACCGCCTTCGTCCGGCAGGTAAACACATCAAGAACAATAATGCAAACGATCACCCGCAAAACAAGCTTTGTGGAAAACATCCGGGTAGTCGGAGCGCCAGGGTCCAGCGTGGTTTTAAGGTGGAAAGACAAGCAGTCTGCTCCTATGATTATTGTCCAAGCTTTCTTTCTTGTCATTTCAGTGAGCTAATCGCCATCTCAACGCTTCTCATAAGGCAAACTTGGCCGATCGCAGATTAATCTGTGCATGGTCAAAGATCCGATCACAACTCCATGCGCCTTCCAGCCGATGATTATATCGGGCCAAGCCAAGCCAAGCCAAATACTATTGACTGAGCAGGGCGTTCGCCAGTACACTCAGACACTGCGCCTTGGAAATGGAACCCCCTCAACAACTTCTATACCTGGGGCTACGTAGTTCCATAGTTTGGTATGTACGTTGAATAGAGAGGACTTGGTGATGATGAACCGATTTATCCGGCCATCGGCCATCAAAGACGAGACGTGCTCACCTCGTGTTAAAGTTTAGAGTGTCAATCCCCGAATGAGCCCGCCCATGACGGCTCCACTCCGGAAAATGGGTTCCAAATCCAATCCGCCCCATTGGTAAAGAACAAGGCACGAAGAATAACCAGACCGGGCTACCCTTTACAGCAGGACGAGGAGTATGTTTCGTAGGTCAACCCCCATGGCCGCCGGACGTTTCTCTGTCAAGTTGAACCTTCGTGTAGCAGAATTGAACGGCGAGCATTCGCAGAAAGGAACCAAATGAAGAATTCGCCGCATCAGGAGAAGAATCACATTCTTGGCTGCCTTTCTGGAAATCACCCTGTCGGGGACCTCGTAGCCAACTTGCCATCTTAGAGCGACTTCCAATGGAGCAATGATGACTGATCGGGCTCATTCTGTCCCGATTAGGAATTTGGTCTCGGCCGGCTCACGACACCCACAGCCAAGGAAGTGAACACTACCACTGAGGCACTAACAGGTCGGACAGAGCAAAGTTGGTAAGTTCGTTTTGATAAGAAGTACAGTACCCTGGAGTGGCCGAGGGTTGTGGATTAGGGGATGTCCACCTTTCCTCCTGGCGAGGTTGCTGCTGGGTTGTTCTTACTTACATGTAGTTACATTACATGAAGATACACGACGCTCACATGCTCAATGCAATGGATGCATATCGCAGAGTAGCGAGGTGGATGTCTACCAGCCACATCCTGGGGTACGCTAACTCGTTTTTGGCAGTCGTAGACGAATAGTTCGGCCTTATCTACTTCTGATTTGCTCATCACAAATGTGGACCAATAGTGGAGACAAGTTTGATTGGAGCTCATTTGCCAATTTCCGACAACTTACAGAACAGTCCATGTATAGTGTGTACTGATATGCCATAGTAATCAAGTATTGTAACTTAAATATATATAACATCTGATTGGTACTAAACTTACATACGGCCCTCCGAGGGACAATGTAAATTTCAACTCGTCGCTTTTCAACTCGTGTACTTGACTACTCGTTGCCCTTCAGGTATCGTGCAGGTGCAGGTTCCCAGTGACGTGGGAACTTTATCGTCAACTCTGCCTACCTCTTGTAACCCTACCTAGATATCAAGTCCAATGCTTGAACACATGAATCATTTTCGCCATCATTCATAATGCAGCAATAACAAGCATGTTTCAACCGTAATGGCACGATCAAGATAGTCGTACTATAGAGACAGAGTGTTCGTCTTTCCCGTCACCACCAGTCATGGCTCGACCGCTCCCAAAGCATCTACACTAGATCAAGAGTTTGGTGCAAAATACAAGATGAGCTCAAACCTCACCCCACTCCGATTCAATATCCAACTTCCTATTTCAGCAGACTCAGTTGCGCCCTTCGCGACGGATTGGACAGCACAAAAAGACCCTTAAAAGCCAAGCCAACCCAACATATGTACCGACGGCGTCAGAGATCCGGGGCCTACCAGGTCGTGTAGGTCAAAGATTCGCGTGTAATCCCCGATCCTCGTCGGGTACCTTCCCACTCGTTGGGTCAGCATGTTAGTCTCGGCCTTCTTAGAGCTAGAAGCCCAATAATAACTGGTGATAGCATATGGGACAAGGATTTCTCGATATACCCCACGTTTCTGGTAATTTCACCAGCTACGTCCGTCCGCACCTTACATACACGGCGCACTCAGGACATGGACGAGGCATTCGAGACCTGGGCCCCGGCGCAAAAAGACCTTCGTGGCTTTGGAGATGAACAGACGCAAACGTCCAGGTCAAGATTCCCGGACATAGCCCTGTTCCTACATCTGACGCAGCCTCCTTTGATACATGTGTGTATACCTACGTGCTTTCGAGAGATGCCAAAGCAGCGCAGAAATGTTATTCACTCAAATTGATTCCGGGAGAAGCAACTGGTTTAGGTCCTACATGTCCGTTTCGAACGGACAAAGCAAGACTCTTGTGAATTATCTACTAAAAAGACTCGGTAATTGAATTGTGCATACAAGTTCGTTGTCCATGTGATTCAAATAGTAAGAGCACCGTCTTCTGCCCTAGCTTCCATCCATTGAATACAGTCTCCGATTGCAAAAAAAAATGTTCCTATGAAGTCGGAATGGGTACTCTCAAGGGTCATGAATCGTCATATACAAATCGTACATAAGACTGTCATCCTGCATTTGCCTGCCTTGGATATCTTTGATGTATGCTTTTCAGCTATGTATGCTTATTCAATTCGTCCCAGAGCAGATGAGCCATACATGAGGGCCGCTCATTACTACAGTGTAGTGAAGGGAGATACCAAAGTGATCGACAACTGGAAGATATCTCTGTAGACTCGGTATCACTATTGATCTGGAATGCTTGTTGCTGTGTTGGCGCTCATTCTTGAAGAACTCAGGAGCGGTTCTGGGAATGACCTGTCAGACTCTGTCATGGGTATCTGTTGGTGCTCAAATTGGACTCTTCAAGACTTCGCTTCATGCTTGCATCGTTATCGACATCTCATACTCGTTTGTAAAGAGACCCTATGCTCATGGCAGAGTGTACCAAGTAACATAGAGATGTTCCTTGGAAGGGGAAGACCGACCCAGGAAAGTAAATAAAATGAAGGAAATTCGTCATTAACGAGCTATCCGTCGCCCGTTGCAACCACCCCCCTGTAGCCGATGCCTTCCATTTAGCAGGGCTCAAACCAGGTGAATGGGTCTCTTTCCATTTGGTCATTATCTAGTCGTCCTGAATGGCAACCTCATCTCCCCACTTGGGGTAAGCAGTCTCACGAGCGCGCTTGATCACGCGCTCAATGCCATCAAGACCCATCTTGAGCACCTCCATCTTGGGACCGTAGCTCAGGCGCACAAAGTGGTGGCAGGGACTGTCAAACAGATCACGACGCTTGGCTGGGTTCAAGTCGAAGAAGATACCAGGGACCACAATCACCTTCTCCGTCAAGAGGGCATTGAAGAAGTTCAAGCCATCAGAGATATTGGCTTCGGCGGGCAGAGGTGGATCTAACGAGGTCAAATCCAGCCAGATGTAAAAGGTGGCTTGGGGGACGTCCTGCATGCGGAATCCAATCTCGTGTAGTCGCTGCAGGACGTAGTCGCGCTTTTCACGGAAGTGGGCCTGGAGCGCCTTCATCTCGGTGCGAACCAGCGAGGGCTCCAGCATAGGAATGGCAGCCTCTTGAAAGGGAACGTTGGCACCACCGTCGAGATAAGAACCGGCCGAACCTAGGGCATCGATGAACTCTTTGGGTCCGACAATCCAGGCAATGCGCCATCCAGGCAAGCGGAAGCGCTTGGTGAGACCGTCGATCAAAAGGACATCTGTTTTAAAAAAGACTCATCAGTCGCCTTGCTTTCCTATGAGGGAAAAAACAGGCAGCTAGCCAGGCGCTGCGATAAGAGGGCAAGTCCATGGACACTCGTTGAAATACTCACCGTCTTTGTTAACGTCAACCACGTTTGCAGCACCACTGATCGTTGTCCCGTCACAATCGGTGGTGTAATTGTAGCCGCCATAGAATTCGTCCAGAATCAGAGTCGCCCGGTCACGACAAATGTCCTGGATCTCAGCCAATTCCTCCACAGACACAAAATGACCTGTCGGGTTTCTTGGGTTCGAAGTAAGCAGCACCTGGGTGCCTCGTGCAATTTCTTCGGCGATCTTGTTGGGGTGAATGTGATAATGGTCCTCTTGGGACAGCGGAATGGGAATGGGCGCAATCTGTAGATATAACGAGAACATCGCACAGAGTCAATTCAGTCCGTTGTACATCGTAATGTAGCTCTCGTGTCGAGAAAAAGAAGCAAGATGGAAGAGCATCTTTTGCGCTTCTTGCCCTTCTTCCATCCGAAAACCTCATTCAGGGTCTACAGGACTTACATTCTTGAACAGCGACAGCATCTCCGAATAAGCAGAATAATCCGGAATTGGGAAAGACAGGTAAGAATTGCCCAGAATTGCCGCAATTCGAATCAATCCAGCACGTCCACCCGGGACGATGCAGACATTTTCCCAAGTGTACTGGCTACATTTCCCTTCACGGTAGTGTTCATTGTACAAGCGTGCGACCGCTGCGCGCAACGGCTTGATTCCCGCGGTCGGACCGTATTCGCGAGCCGCCGAGGTGATCGGAATGCTTGTCGGTCGTGGGAAACTACCCTCAATCTCATCGTCTGCTTCCGGGGCACCCTGACCCAAGTTGGCCCAGCTGTTGGGATCCTCCGCGTATCCGTGCTCCGTGGCTCGCTCCGTGCACCAGACAACACCCGTTGAGGCACGCGAGGCATCGAGACCCGCATGAGGACGGTGGCCCTCATGGGCGGTTCGGAACTGACGGTGAGTCTCGGACCGTTGTTCTGCATAGTGAAGATCGGGCCGTTAGTCCGAGCGAACGGGTGTTGCATTCTGTATGCTTTTTGGGAGGAAACTCTGCGGGGATCGGCTTCATACTGGTCTGTGGACATGCCGACAGACCTAAGCAACCTATGTTGGCAGGAATTCTGACGACGTACCATTTTCAGAAAGCTCCTTGCTTTGCGAGAACCTCCGGGTGGCGGAGGGACGCAGAATACTAACTCGACGGCCGGAGAAGGACATTTCTGATGCTCGAAGGGCGTAGACTGCGACCACGGATGGCGATGGTAAAAGAAATGGCGGGAGCCTCCCTCTTTGGGACTGGGAAATGAGAAAGGCGGGGGCGCTTTTGAAGGATGCAAATGTGTCTCAGCCCGGAAGAGATCACCAAGAGGGAGGGGTAAAAGAAGCTGGAATGTTGATGAGGGGATTCGACAAGAAAATAGAGAGAAGAGCGACCCGATGCGTGTTGTTCGCTGTGCTGGCGTTTCTTTTATTTTTTTTTTGATTTGTCTTTGGTTCCACGTTTCTTTTCTTGTTTTGCTATTTGGTCTGGTTTCCGCACTTCCTCTGCCTGTGCCTTGATTTCAGAAGGACGGCTGCCACTGGAGTAATTGGAGCGCCCCGGTGGGAACAAATTACGATGTTGATCTGATAGTTGGAGATTGTTTTCGCATGCAAGCAGGGGTTGCGAGTATTGAAAATTGGGCTGACCAACAGGAGGATGAGACAAAGCAATCATCACAGTTGAGCGATGAAGTAGATTGCTAGCATAGCTTCACCTTCTTCTCCAACAGGAGCAACTGCGATTCGACCAGATCGCCGAGAAATGTCACTCCCTAGACCTAGACCCTGTTACGACGATCATTCAATTAGGCCTTCATCTCCTCTGCCTCTGGGCTTGCCCCTCCAAGTCCATGACCAAGTGGGGTGCCAATCCAGGCCCAGCCGAGATCACCACAGCAAGGCTTGTCTGAGACTAGATCCCGCCTGCAGCACAGCAGCTTGAATTGCAGACATCTTGGAGACTGGACTTATCTGGACTGGACTTTCCTCAGCCCGGCGGCAAGATTCGTCCAGTGCTTGGGTTCGCCTCGGCCATAGGCCGTTGTGAAGGATTTTGTTGGATGTGACACCAATCCTTTGTATACGTGCGGGCGGGTTGGTGAACTGAATGGTGGAGACTGGGGACTGATGGCTGTGCCTGAGTGCACCTGGCGAGACCGAACCGCCGAGAGAAGTGGGCCTGTCGGACAGCTCCAGCGACAAGAGGTTCTGAGGTAATAGCGGTCTCGCTTCCCAAGATCAAGTGGGATCAAAATGAGCGAATCGCGCTCGGCGGGTTGACCGAAACAAGCTCATTTCGGCGGCAGATGGCAGACGGTGCGTCATCCGGGTGGGGCGCTTGGTAGGCGACGATGGGTGAGAGAGGAGCCGATCATGGACTGTCTCGTCGACTCGGTCGGCTGTCATTATGGCTATGAACAGTGGGACACCGGAGTCGAAGAAGGCTAGAGGGTGGGAGAATGGATGCCTGTTGCGGTTGTCTGGGTGGTTGTAACAAGGGGACTACAAGTGAGTTGAAGAAGTCATGTGTGAGGCTTGATGATGGAAAGACGCTAACGGTCGAGTCAGATGATCGAACATCTATTTGACGCATCTGCTCTCTGATCCGTCCACCAACCATCCTAGGTGCTACTGCAAGATCAAGGGCGGTACAGAAAGTCAATGAAGTCTATTGAATTTGGAAACACATCGACACTGATATATCACTCAATGTATAGGGAGACAAGGTAGTCCTCGACACCCTCGTACGCCGCACGTCGGCGCAGGCTGCATCGTATGCTGTGTTAAGAGGCAAAGAGACAATCAAATATGCATTACACTGGAAACGGAAGTTTTGGAGTCATACGGTCATAGGTGTCGGAACCACGGAAATGAGAGGAACGCAATTGTCAGAAAGGGTAACAGCATAAGCAGAGCATACGTGGACCACCTGATGTCAGGGTGACCGGAACGATTTTCACATATGGGGTCAAGATGCAGCAAGACAAAGACCGCACGAAGTACCAGTTTGAAAACGTCAAGGTGGAGGGGCGCAGAGGAAGAAGAGAACCATATGCGCCACGGCAATGCAGATGCAACTGAATCGCATTCGAAATCATCGAACTGTCCCACCGAAAGAGACTTCTGCACAAGATACAAAGACAGGGGATCATAATTTCGTAAATTCGGCAACGGAACGCGTCGAAGGGAAGGAGTAGACAGACGGATGTTCACCACGGGTGGAAGTGTTATGGGACCCTTGGTCCTGTTTAATCAACCACTTGGCAGTACAGCTCAATCTCGCCAACCAGTCCCTTGGCAAGCTCATCTCGATGCTGCTCGCGCCATTCCAGGAAGGCGAGCTGGACCGCTTCATCATTGTCAATGGTGATAAAGTCCCCATCCTCATCGCGATAACGAAGCCGGATAGTCTTGCTGCTAATAGAACGGTCGGTGAGATTGGCAAGTTTGGCATCCACCCGATTCGTCAACGAGCGGAAGAGAATATTGGTCGCAACGACTAACGTGACATAGTGGTCCTCGAAATTCACCTTGGCCTTGAGCTGGGTCGGCATGAAGAGATCTCCATCGTCCGGGCCTTGATCCAGCGGGGACGTGGCCGGATCAGAAATCTGGCCGGATCCCCGATGCTCATTGTACTCGGGCTCGGTGAACTGGGTGGAGTGACCCACATGTGGATGGGTACGGACAGGCAGTTGATTGTTGGTGGGGGAATTGTTCTGGCTGCGGTTGATCGGGGCCTTCATGCTGGCCATATGTGCAGGGATGGGAGGAACAGGCACGTTGTCGGCCGTGCCCATATACCGCCGAGAATCAGAGGGATTGTTGTGGTGATGAATATCAGGACTGCTGGCTGATCGCATGCGCTGAGCCAGGCCATTAGCTGCCGCTTGGGACCCTGATAGAGGAGGAAGCGAGGGTCGCTGAGCGGATCGACCATTGGACTGAGGAGGAAAGTAGCCAGTCGGCGTTCCGTCACGGGAGGTTCCACGAGAAAGTGCAGGCGCAGTGTGTCGATTGCCTTCCTCGTTCCATACACTCGAAGCTGAGGTCGAGTTGGTATTTTGACGACCAAACGAGAACCCAGACTGGGAGCTAGATCGAGTGGACGGTGTTTCTGTGGGCGAGAAGTAGGAGTTCCCGTTCCGTTCACCAGGAGACATGCTGCCTGACCCGGGAAACTGGGTGTGCACAGAGAGAGCGGGATCTCCTGCGAAGCGTGGCCGGCCGTTGGAGTGAGGTACCGAATTGGTGCTGCCTCCAGTGGCAGATCGAGTCCTCAGACTAGTGCTAGACGCGTTGCGACTCATAGGGAACTCGGAATGGTAGCCACCATCCTTGAGACCTTCCTCAACTTCGTATTCTTGCTGGAAGGGATTTGGCATGTTGGCCATGCCTTCCATGTACATAAACTCGCTGTCTGACGTGCCCGTATTCCGAAGCGTCCGACGTTCTGATTGGATTGCGCGTTGCGTGTCGATCTCCTTGTACCAGCTGCGCATTGTCTCTTCGCTAATATACCGAATGATAAAGTTGTCGACCACCCCGGCATCGCCTTTCCAGAAGATCTGAATCCGATAGAGCCCTGTGATTGTACTGTCAGACTTGAGCGATCCAGTCAGTCGTGTTGGAAATGAAACATACCAGGCTTTTGTAGACCAACAATGTCCGTCACATTTGCCATATAGATTCGACCTTTGATCTGCAGACGTGGCTTGGCTTTGGCTGAGTTAGAAGGCCTGTCCTTGTTCATCATGAGCTTGCTCTTCTGCTTGTTCGGGTTGATGTCTTTGCAGCAGAGTAGGATTCGTTCGAACAAGTAGATGTGATACTAATGAAGACCCAGATTAGCGGAATGAGCCCGAATATGAGAGAACGAGATCGTCGACTCTGGGTTGTAATGTGCAACAACCTGATGGAAAGACATGTGACGTTGCATACCTCTCGCTCTGTGTCTTTGCCGCTATCACCCTTGACGACCGCAAAGGTGCCGAAACGCAACAGGTCCCCGAAAGCCTCCACTTTCAACGACTTCCAATCGTCCACGCGCTCGGACAGGTCGACCACGGCCGCCGCCAAATGTTCCTTGTGAATGGCTTCATCTGCCGAGTCAAGAGTTCTTTGAATGGTGTCGATCGCTCGACTGATGTCAGCTTTGATTTGGGGATCTTCGGCTTGTTTACGCAGCTCCTATTTGAGATGGACGATAGTCAGCATATAATCTATTGATAACCCTCCCACGTGATGCAGGGAAGGTTTGAGATTTCGTTTTCCGTTCACGCGAAGGGGGGGGGGGGGGGAAGGGAAAAAGGAACCAGGACGTACAGAGAGCATGAGGGGATATCTCGTTAAACGTTGGAATGGTTTCACGAAGAATCCGTTCAAAGTCTTTGGTTGCGCAACCATTTGCTGGAGATCCGGGTGTCGGGGCGCACTGCGAATCTTGTCCCATTCTTGTAGACACACCTCATCGCAGCGCATTTGATTGGCAATAAAAGGCTCATACTGCTTGAAAGCATCCTCGTGCGAGTAGAAGAGTTGGCCCCAATTCTGCATTTCCTCTGGGAGAGCATAGTGCTGTTCCATTCGAATCAGGAACCGTTGAGCGAAATCCAGGAGGTTGTTCAGGTTCAAGAAGATCTGATGGCTTGCATCACCGGTCAAAGCACCCGCTTCCTCCAACTCTTTCTTCAGCGCCTGCAAATTCTGCAAATGATGCACGTAATCGCGCTCGGTCTCCAATAATTCCTTGAGAATGTGCTCCCGCTTGGTGAGCTTCACATTCCCCGGTGCACCAACGGGCGCATCCGTCACCTCGGGCCGCTTGAGTTGACCCTGCATCTCCAGGATGTCCACCACTCGATTGACCATCTTGATCACCTTGATGAAGCCGGTGGTACTCTCTCCGTATAAATCGGTGATCAAGAAGCAATCTTGCTGGGGGAAGGCCAGATCCTGCAGACAGGCCTGCAAGAATTTGAACGTAGCCGCTTTGGGACGTTTCGCCTCGGGGACTTTGGCCGGGTCTACGACCAACTCTTCATCGGGCCCGGAGGCATTGTAGATGCTCAGGAGGGGGTAGCCGTTCCGCAGGCACTGCCAGAGGGATGCGACCGGATCGGTGTTGCCTCGTAGTTTATCCTCCGTCGCCATCTCCTGCAAATAGGGCTCAAAGTTGGGCACCTCTGAGAGACGACGCCTCAAATTCACACAGCTTTGGTAGATAGATTCTCCACCCCGCCGGTTGATGATATTGTCTTCGGCGATTGGTATTCCGCTCATAATGGCGGTTTGGATCATGCTATTATTATCAGATTTTATTGGATTGAGTCAGACCAGCCAGGCTCAGCTTTAGATTTGCTATGCAGAACCGAAGGAGGGGATATCAAGCTTCTCAAAAGGCGACCAGTGTCGGATGACAAGATGACAATCATAAAAGTACTGTCTGCAGCACGTTGTGTAATCGTGAAGCGTCGTGGGGTGGCAAAGCGCGACCGATGCAGCAACAGCGGTTCTCAAGGTCTGGAAGCACTGGGATGCGCCACGGCGATGCGATAATCAGTAGTCGCACGGAGCTCCTTCTGGGAGGACGCGACCCAGGAGGAAGTAGCGAAGACGTGATCGCAACGAGATTTTCTCGTTGAGCTAGCACGATGACGGGTGACTTATTATTGCTATTAACAGATGGATGGATGTCGACTGTTCTCGTAGAGTTCTGGAATTTGGCGGGCAAAGCCGAAAATAAGCAGGTAGGTGATGAGAATCTTCGGCGGCAAATGTACGCTCGGGTGGCAACGCTGCGGCCAGGCAAGCGTGAATAAGCAGAACTCGGACCGGTTCAACGGAACGATAACGAAGTGGTTGGTGTGGGCGTTCTGTTGTCGGATGGGTGATGATCTTGTTGTTTGTGGCTGGGTTCGAAGATCGGTAGTGATTTCGCGAGGACCCGTTGCTCGGACCGGGGGAGGGGGGGGAGGGATTGTGGATGGACGACGAAAGGGGAGAGGGCCGAAGGCGATCAAAAGTCACTTCTCAAAGGAGTGCAGGACACAGCGGACAGACATCCGCACTAGATCACACAAAGACGAGCAGGCAGCGAAGCCCAAGGAGATGAGGAAGGAGGAGAGGACACAGCAGGGTAACCAGCGAGAGGGGGAGAATGAGGGTGATAACGAGCGAAAGGAAAGGAGAGAGAGCCGAAAGAGAGGGCTGTTCAGTTACTCGATTAGGTTTAGGGGGGACGGGCGGTGGGATGTGGGGAGGGGGCATCAAGGAGACTCTCCGGCGGGCCAGTTGGCACTTGGCATTGGGCTTTTCAAGGGCCTGGATGGAGCATGCAAGTGGACACGATCCACGGGGCAGTACAGCACTGTCCGTCAGTACTGTAGTACGACGATTACTCTGCAACTACAATACACTGCCTGGCTACTGACTCACTGAGTTTATACCACTATGAATTGTCGATGCGCAGAGGACTGCGATTCTTATACCTCACACCCTTCCCGCCCCATACCGCGCCTGAGTCAGAAACATTGCGGGGCTGGGATCTTCAGCGTGTTAGGTTGAAGTAAGTAAGGTACCTAGAAAGATGGAGATTGTTGTTAACCAGATGAGAACTTCCCCAAATGAAGGGCCCGATTAATAAACTCAGAAGGAGTTCTGGTCCCAGGTACCTCTTAACTGAACCTACTGCTACCTTGTATCTCACTTATCATTTATATTTTCTTATATTTGACCTACTACTGAAGTGTAAAGAGCTGATTTGGGGCTGTTATAGGTTCAAGACGAGGTCCACTGGAAGATCCTCCCAAAGACCTTTCAAAAAATCCTCAAGGAGAATTCCATTCAACCAGATCAATAGTTGAAAAGACATGCTGACTCAAATATGGATTAATCTAAGGAATCAGGCTCTCTGTCTAACCCTACCCACGACACAGTGATAAGTGTGCCTTGCGCCGAATATCAAAAGATGAACGGTCGCAATATCGCTACGAGGGAGTTACCCATGAGGTGTACCACCCATATCGTTCACAAACGAGAAGGTCCGGGACATCAAAGAGGTACCAATATTAAGAAACATAATCCTGAAGATTGATATTCTGACGAGGTTCCTGAGCAACACCAAGAAAGCTTAAAGATTGAGCCACCCGACCAGATCAACCTCCATAAGACCCGATTACCTACTAGCGAAGTTAGTAGCTAGGAGCACCTTACTCTTATGGCAGTACAGGTCCTACTGGGGTGATCTTTCAACGTGATTTCAAAGCCTGTCCTGCTTAGGAAAGTCATTTGCCTAGGACTGACACGGAATTATCAAACAATGGATGCGCGCAACAGAGCCTCATCGTGAGTATCTGCTTTGTGCAGTATCATACTTTCTGCCCAGTCAGTTTTACTACCAATCTGAATTCGAGAAAAGGAATGGAGTCTTAAGTCCACTGGCCACTCTACCCCGGCATACCTACTTGTAACCATGTTCATACTGGAGGTGAGTCGTGCATTACTCATGATTGTAGTAAATAAATTGTAGTACTACTGTAGGACATAGGTACTAGCTCGAGTGGATCCGGTCCCGACGCACGCCGCTCACCACCGATCGTGACGTGACTCCGTGACTTACACCAACTACCAAGTAAGTAGCCTGCTCCACAAAGGACTGCCTCAACGCCCGGGGTGCCACCACATCTCTGCAACGCCCCGAAGGCAGGACCTTCTTTGGCAAATAGACGTCTGGTTGCAACCTCTTCCGACGGGTTATGCAGCTCGGTGCTTCGTGAGGACCGGCAATTCCCATCAACAAACAACAAAGAATTCCAATTCTCCTCTCCGTCGCCTTCACCTTACCATCCGCAACCCCGTTGACTTGCTGCGCGTTGGGGTCCCGGGATCTTCGTCCGCGCTGATGGAGGACGACGCGGGATCAGATCCGCCAGCGCACCCAGCGTTGAAGCTGCAGGCAACCTCCTTCCCTGGCTATTCGGCGCCGACTCTATCGCCTGCCTTTCGATTGGACGAAGGCTACTCGGATGACACACCAAGTCAAGCAGAGAAGGAGACAATGGTAGACAATGCTATGTCGCTGCCGGAATGGGTTCTGGCCCAAAGTGAAGCCGATCGAGCAGGTACGTCGTACATTCATTCCCAACCGCATGCTATGACCATGGACTCTACAAAGAGTCGCAGAAGACGTCTCTGGTCCAAGCCCAAGATAACGACCAGTGCTGACCATGGGGATGTAAAACAGCCTTTGCATATACCATCCTTCGATCACTCTCGACTGCAACTCTTGCCGGCGTTGTTGAGCGTCTGACCCCTCTCCTGCATATGGACCCTGTTCTCAAATTGCCGCCTGAACTGACATTTCAAATATTCTCATATCTCGAACCCCGTCAACTTCTGACTGCGTCGTTGGCATCTCGGGCATGGCGCAGTCGCATTCTGGATTCGGGACTGTGGCGCGTGCTTTATATTCAAGAGGGTTGGCGCGTAGACTTACGCGCCATTCGCAGCTTCGAACAAGAGCAATCAGAAGCCGTGTCTCCGCAAACTCGCCGTGCACGGCCACAGTGCTCAGATCCGGATCTGAGCGAACCCAAGCAGAAGAGGCGCGTCCCGATGTCGTGGTACGATGGTCGTACGCTAGACGACTCAAAGTCTGTGAATGAAACAACTCAGCCCGACAATGAGGGCGATCACATGATGCTTGATGCGAGTGTGCGGACTCCTCAGACTGGGACAGAAAAGCAAATGCGGGAATCTCAAACGCTCGCTCATGATTCTATTTCGTTCCTCCAACCACCTTTGAAGTCCTCGCTCGTGGTCCGCATGCCAAACGGATCCACCCGGATCAACTGGATGCATCTCTACAAACAGCGGCGACGTTTGGAGGCCAACTGGCATCATGGTCGATTCACAAACTTCCAACTTCCTCACCCCTCCCATCCTGAAGACGCGCACCTGGAGTGTGTCTACGCCATCCAATTCCAAGGCAAATGGCTCGTGAGTGGCAGCAGAGACAGAACGGTCCGGGTGTGGGATCTCGAGACCAAACGCTTGTGGAATCGTCCTCTGGTCGGCCATGCGAAATCGGTGTTATGCTTGCAATTTGACCCGAGTCCCGCCGAAGATATCATCATATCCGGCAGCAGCGATAGAAGCGTGATTGTATGGAGATTCTCAACGGGGAAAAAGATTCACCAAATCACGAGTGCTCATGCAGACTCCGTTCTCAATCTCAAGTTCGACCACCGATTCCTGGTGACATGCTCAAAAGACCGAACGGTCAAAGTGTGGAACCGACATGATCTGCTCCCCAACCATGAAGACTATCCTCGCATTTTCAAAGGTGGCGCAGCCAGCTACCCATCTTACATCATTGATCTTACGGAAACTGCGCCGAATTTCATTGAAGCTAATATCGCCAATGGGCATATCAAAGCTTTGAAGGCATACTCCTTGCTGATGACTGTGGAGGGCCATGGAGCTGCCGTCAATGCTATGCAACTTCACGGCGATGAAATTGTGACTGCGTCAGGTGATCGCCTGATCAAGGTGTGGAATATTCGCAACGGCACCTGCGTAAAGACCCTCATGGGTCATACCAAGGGCATTGCCTGTGTTCAATCCGACAGCCGTCGCATCATTAGCGGTAGCAACGACAACACAGTGCGCATCTACGATCACATCTCGGGGGCTGAAGTGGCCTGTCTGCGCGGACACAACAATTTGGTCCGCACGGTACAAGCGGGATTCGGCGACCCGCCAGGTGCAGATGAAGCATTGCGACTAGAAGCTCTGGAGGTAGATACGGCTTTCTGGAGAGCTCAAAAGGAAGGGGTGCCCATTGAGCCTGGACCAAGTGCGACGCGCCGTGCTGGTCACACCCCAAATACAGCCGGATCGCGTAATCCTCGCGACATTCGAGCTACTGGGGCGAAAATTCCCCCAGGCGGTGGAGGAAGTATCTGGGGCCGCATTGTTTCCGGTTCCTATGATGAATCGATATTGATTTGGCACAAGGATCGAGATGGCGCGTGGTCCATTGGCCACAGGTTACGACAGTCGGATGCCGCAGCCAATGCAGCCCGCGGTACCCTGAGTGATGCCGCACGGGCTGCTATCCAGACACAGGTCCGACACTTACAGGCCACGCAAACGCCGGGCATTGCCAATATCGCTGCACCGAGCATCATGACTGGCCAGCAGTCGAATCGCCCTACGAATACTCCCGGGCAAGGGAGTACGCCGACGCCGCCGGTGGTAAACAACGCCCCAGTAGCCACACCCGGCGCCCAGGACAGCAATGTCGCTGCTGCTGGCCCGTCACATATCCCTGCTGGTCCCGCAAGTCGAACCAACGTCACCAATACCACTGCAGTCAATACAGCTCCTCAAACACCACGACCTCCTCCAATCCCCTCGGCTCTCCCGGGAGCCCCGCCATTAGTGACACCGCAGGGCGTTCCCCCTGCAGGCTTAGCCCATCTGCTGCAAATGCCCGCTCCTCATCCCATCCCCAATATCCCACGCAACCGTGCACCCGCCCCGACATCTCGAGTCTTCAAGGTTCAGTTTGATTCGCGGAAGATTGTCTGCGCAAGTGTGGACCCTCGCATCGTCGGCTGGGACTTTGCGTGCGGCGACGACGATATTCTGGAGGCTTGTCGTTTCTTCCAAGGGCTTTGATTGTCAATCATGTGCTACGAACCCTATTTCTTCTCTGCGCGTGAATGCCCTGCCATCTGTTCCACGTCTGTTGTCTCTCTCGTGCTGGTCGAATCCTTGCATATTTGCATAATCTTCATGTCCTAGTGGCGGAGTTTCGGGGACCTGTTTCGTTCTCCCAACGTATAGCGCATGTTCTTTACTCGCTGCAATGTCCATCATATCAAAGAATCGATGCGGTAGCATACATGCTTGTCTTTGCCATTCTCCTCAATTTATACACGTCGTCTTTACTCATCACAACCATCAAAGGTAGGCCCTGAGGCCCTGATCAAATCGGTCGTGCGTAGCAAAAGGGTAGTCGCTGCACTACTTCTATTTGAAATCCCATGAATTCATTCCCGGGCTCGCTTCGTGTTACCCTGTATTCATAATTCGCAGGATTCCGAAGAAGTCCACGTGCTTCTGTCAAGGTTGATTCCTTCTTAGGTATCTATCTCCCGGTCTGCTGGCACGTCTTTTTCGCAAGGTACCATGCGACGGGCTGTCGGCTACTGACTCCTAGCATGCACGCAGGCTTTTTGAAATAGTCTCAAATTTTGTTGGTCAACATTGACTGGGAAGTTGAGAAGCAGACATGGGATTTCCACGTCCATTCTTTCATTGAATGAGTATAGTGTTTCCGAATAAGCTAGGGACCGAGAAAGATAAAAGATAACGCTGAATCGAAGAAACAAGGCTGAACCGCCAGGAGAGAAATCCAGTTCTTCATTTACTCGCGAACCAAGTTTTGAACAGGTCAGGACTAGGTCCAGCCCTTGAATATGGGTGTTAGTCGTTGGACCGTGTCGCAGACACCAGCAAGATCGATCGTACTGAGACACTCGCCACCAATACACTGATGCCCTGGCGGAAATGCAAGCGCTCGAAATTCGTTGTTCAAGAGAGTTGAGATGCGTTCAATGAAGGACTACGCACGGCCACGTAGGACCTGCTGGGATTCGTGAGAAAAGGCAGCTTCCAGAGAAGGGGCTTCTGTGCCGCATTTGCGGGCAGGATTTGCTTTGGGAAGACAGCAGAAAATGCTCTTCGCAAAGATCAAAATCCCTCTTTCGCCCACTGAGCGCTTGCCGTCATTTGCAGATGATATGCGCGCGGTAGTGTTGTTGTCGTTGCCGGCGGTTTGAGTGATTTGAAGCGAGGCAGAACTTGAAGTTGCGACATGTCTTGAGATTCTTGTGGCTGGTGAGGGTCCGGCTCGATCGTCGACTGTTACGGAACGGGATGCTTGTGGAGTCTCAGAGAATGACAATGGTCGGCCTTGCTGGTCGACCAGTACACACGAGGCGGTAGTAGAGTGACAGAGTTGCGAGGCTCCCCGACTAGAAGACACTGCTGGTATATTTGGATCTTGTCGTTGCTGGCGACGATTAGGCACATTGTTCTTTTCACGCTCGAAATCCTCTGTAGAAACTACCTCTGTTTCCGCGACAACAGGGGCAATTTGGGCAAAGGGGTGGTCGTGAATATTTCGAGCCATGTTCACGTTATGTCCACTCTGTCGAAATGGAAAACGACCATGGACTATGGTTCCATCGTCTGCTCTTCCAATCCCCGCGTAATGCTGCGATGTATTTTGTGTGTTGACTGTCGTCGACGAACCGAAGAACCTGCGAATCGCATCAACGTACGAGTTCAAACTCCGCCCACGATTGTTCCCATGATTCACTGTACCACCTGCTCGATCGGTCTCTCTGAGCAAGAATTGGTTGGCAAGACGGCATGCCTCGGGAGTGTTGAATGACGGCAGTCCTGGGGGTGTGGGTACTCTGCGTGGTGCAGGATATTGGGGCCGATTGGGCATTATGGCTGGACCGGGCTTGCCAGGCCAATTCCGCGGCCTCTGTTGCGGGACGTTGTCGAGCGATATAGCTCTGCAATGGGCATGTGCTCTGTGTGTCGTCTGCGCTGTCTGAGCTTGAATACCTGTGTATTGCTCGGATAGCGCCTGGTCGCGACATAGCAGAGTACTTGCTGGTCCCCGTCCCCTTCCCCGTTTCTGGCAATTGCGATTCAATGTCGACAACGGACTGCCGTTGGAGCTAGGAGCGGGGATAAACATGGCAATGTTAGCTGCCATTCCTTCTTCGAGAATAGGGGCCATGCGGTAGTCGCTTTCGCACTGTCGTGAGTTGCGGTCGGATGCATCGGCCACGCTGGCATTGTAGATGTCTTTCTCGTCGCTCCAGGCGTAGTCAGAGTCGAGGGAAGCTTCGTCACTGGAGAACATGCGCCTCACATTCAGTAAAGAATGACGCTGGGGAGGAGAGGGTTGGCACACCACTTGAGTGGTTGCTTGATCACAGAAAGCCGCCATCATTCAACTAAAACAAACCACGTCACATCACAGGGAACGGCGAGTGGCTGACAGAATCACAATGTGTGGCCTGGGATAATCGACTTCATGATTAATGGAAAGTGTACAGTACTGGTTGGTCAACGGTGCGACAGCCGCCGAGAATCAAAACATGCCATTATCATTATGCAATAACGCAGAAAGAGCAACCGACAGGTATGTGTACAGGTACCACTTGCCAACGTGGATGGCACCAAACATTCAAGATAGACATTTACTTCGTTATCATGACGGGGTACCCACAGGGCTGGCAAAAGGTTTGCCGGTGACTTGGGCGTGCTCTTTCCTGAGAGCTCGGAGGAGTCCTTCGAGCCTGCGCCGCTCCTCTTGTTCTCTCTGTGAATTGAAGCATTAGCGCAGAACATATGGTCCTTTTTCCAATCAATATTCCGCACCTTCAGATTTTTCATATTCTCGTTACGTGTATCACGCATCATCTTCTTGAATTCATTCTTCAGAACCATAAGTGAGGTCGTCTCGGACCCCTCGCGGCCCACGGAGCCTGGACTGTTCAAGTTCATCCAGTTGATACGTTCCTCGCTTAGCTGTTGCTCCAGCTGCTCGCACCGATCACGCATTGTGTCGAGGAGCCTCTCAAACTGCTCTCTTTCCTTCTCGAATTCAATGCTTGCCTTGGTCATCGCTTCATAATCGTCCAGAGTCTCGCGAAGTTCTCTCTCGAGGGTATCTGCACGTTGTTGAAGATTGCCGCTACCTTTCTGGCCCTTGAGCACCGCAAGCTCCTCCGTCAACTCGATATTGCGCGTCCGAAGATGATCGAGCTCCATCTGGATCTCAGGGTTTGCTGCGACCTCAGCAGCCCTTTGCGCTCGGGTGCCATAGGCTCCGTCGAGTTCGGCCTTGACCATGGTGAGTTCCGTGGTAATTCGGACCACTTCGCCTTCGAGCTCGGTCATTTCTCTTTGCATCTGGGCAGACCTTTCTTCGGCTTGGTCCCGTTGCGCAAGAGCCTCCTTCACTTGAGATTCGACTTGCTCTCGTTCAGCAGTGACTTGCTTCAGCTGAGCGTCAGCCTGATCACGTTGGCCGACAAGATCATTGAGTTGGGCGTCGTCGCGGTCACGTTGGTCGACAAGCTGCTTCAACTGTGCCTCAAATTCGTCACGCTGATCACATGCCGTCTTGAGCTGAGCATCCATTTGTTCGCGCTGACCATGTGCATCTTCCAAACGAGTGGTAGATTCGGTGCGTAGCTGCTGAATCTCTGCTTCGAGATGGGCGATCTCTTGCGTCGCACGCTCATAAGCCTCTTTGGCTTCCTCTGTGCGGTCATGTATTTCTCGAACTTCCTCGGCACGCAAGTCGGCTTCACTGTGAAGTGAGTCCACCACTCCCTGCAAGCGGCTGATTTCACCCTCGGCTTGCACCAGAGACGCCTTCACTTTTTCCGTTGAGGAACCGTCATTGCGCAGAGCCTCCATTTGTTGTGTGGTAGCTTCCACCTGATCTTGATAGGTTCTACTCTCCTGCTCAGAAGCCTCGAAGTTCCGACGCATCTGAGCCAACTGTTCCGTCAAGTCGGCAATATGAGCATCACGTTCGGCGTCCGACTTGTTGTTGAGCTCACGCTGTTGTTGGATCTGCGTAGTCAAAATACTCTTTTGCTCAAGTAAACCATCTACCCGGCTAGCTAGGGCGTCCACACCCGCTTGGAGATAGGAGAGTTGTTCCTGCAAGCCTTCACTATCTGAGAGCTCCGGTGGCGGAGGGAGGGCTGGAGACCGAGTCAAGCCGAATCGGTCGACGATGCCCTGCACCCGGCTGTTGATCTCCATGAGCTGGGCTTTGGAGACGTCTTCTGTCTCTGCAGACGAACCTTTGGTGTCGGGGGGCACGGCTCTGGTCGAGCCATACAAACGTAGAGAATCCACTCCATTTTCTAGATAAGCAAGATGTGTTTCGATTGAAGATGAAGGTGCGCCAGGATGTGGTGGTGGCTCCACAAATTCGTCGGGGTTGGCTTGCACCAGTAGCTGACACAGGCGGTCGCTGAGATCCTCGAGCCGCCTCTGCGACTGGCTGTCTATTGTCGCGCTTGGGGCAGAAACCTCGATCCTTCCATGGGTTCCGAAATGGTCCAAATGCTCGGGGGTTCGATACAAGCTGCGATCATCAAATTCAAGGTCGTCCTCTGGTTTCTCGTGCCTCTGCTCGTCAGTACGAGCTTTCTTCAGTCCCTTGTGGGTTATCTGCAGGACACCCGCAGTGTGTTCAAGCAGACGCCGAGAGATCTCGCTTGATCTGCCTTCCAGATTTCGTAGTTCCTGTGCTAGCTCGTCGCATCGCCTCTGACTGACGGCCAATTCCGAGTCGCTCTTTTCCAGACTCACAACGCCGAGTGAAGCATGACCGCCGTACTCACTGCTGCTCCGTGGGCTGGGAGGCCTGTCCAATTTTCCGAGAATTTGGGCCGCGTCTCGGAGTTTTGTCTCCAATGCGAGTTTGCGTTTGATGCTGTCGATCCGGGGCTTGAGAATGTTGCGTTCCTTTTTGAGGTGCTCTACTTCCTCGAACGGTAGGATCTCGTATCTGCTGCTGTCTTCGATGGCGGTCTCGGTCAAAAGGTACATTGTCACCGGGTCGCTCAGGTTGAGCTGGCCCGACTTTGAAGATTGGGTCGCATCGAGCTGTTGCCGTAAGTCCTTGGTCAGCCTGATACTGGGCCATAATGCTGTCTCGGTGATTAAACGGGCGAAGGTGCCCGGTAGTTCCCCTTACCGGCTCGTAGTGCGCTTGACCATTCTGGTGGTGGACTTCATCACGGTAGCCATCCACCACTGACTGCGCTGGGGGTCCATGGAGATCGGGAACGGTGGTGGTTGACATATAACGGGGGTTTCCGTAGGACGATTGACTGGAGCGGAGACTGATGTTCATTCTGGACGTTTCAGGGCGGAATGGAATGCCTCTGGCGGGACGGAGCGACGAGCGGAAGAAAAGGGTTTTCAGGAATGAATCATGCTGCGCACCGTGACCAAGAATGAAGAAACACTGAATGGATGCGGGACTGAGAGATGATCTCTACACAGTTTCGGGGACTCGAGTATGAGGAGTGATGTGGTGCGCGAGAGCAGAATAAGTGGCCTGGCTTCAATGTACACCCAGCTGAGGTACAGATGAAGGGTGCGCGGACTGCGGAGATGGCGGAGAAAAGTAGGCTAAGGAGGTCTCTGCCATTCAGGTACAGTGCGCGATCGCGGAAGAGGTCCCGTACCGGGGCTCCACATGATCCCATGGTTGACTCCAAGTCCTTCACACGTGCCTTGCGCACCCAGAGATCCTGTGTCGCACCACGCAGCTCATCTCTTTACGTGCCAGGGCTGGACTGGAGTTCTCGTCGACATCTGTCGAACCGACATCTGTCGAACCGAGCTCACTGAATCGAACAAGTCTGGGAAGGCGTTCAGAGACTTCCTCATTCCTTGAGTGCCCTGGGAAACCGCGGCGACACTTCTCCTGAGCTTCTGACCTTTCACCTCGTCACCCTTCTGTACTTCCAGATCGTATCGTACCTCAGTCGTCCATCTCACTGAAGGCCAGATCCTCATGGTATTTGTTTCGAGGAGGTGTGGCTCTACACAGAAGTACAATGTGCATCGTCATGGAACGCAAGATCAGACCGCCACGATGGATTGCTCCCATTCTGCCCCGGCAAAAAGATGCAGACTTTGTTCAAAGCTCCTTTGCGCGCCAACTGTGGGCGTGGGAGAAATTGAGACCTCATCTTGGGTGACAACTAGCCGTCGATTGCAAGCCCGATGAAGAGCACTCGGTTTCACGGAGTCGTCCCCGGCACCTACTGTAGCGGGTGTTTCTATTGCGACAGTTGGAAGTCCTCATGATGGAGGATCCATGAAAGTCGAGATCACTGGTCGAATGGCCAGCTCGACTGCCTGTCACCTGACAGACCTTCCTCGACTGGAGAACAGCCTCTGAAAACCACAGGCATGTCATTGCCCACATGTGCTCTTTCCGGGGCTCGAAGCCTGCTCATGATGTTCGACTGCATTTGGCAGAGCCAAGACACGCCTCTTCCAAGGCCATGGGTAGTAGGGATTTGCTCCGAAGGCATGAGAAGGATGGTGAATGGTGAAACCCCCCTCCATAGAAGTCTAGATTCGTAGTAGGTGCTACATCGCAACGAAGTATACTTCTAGGCTTGGTATCTCCACCTATCAACCCTCTATTTCGAACAGTCTTTCCCGGAGACTGGCGAGCAAGTCATTTCGATTCCCTATCTACAGTCTAGTATATGCAGTCTACAGTATCTGTTCGTAGCCAGGGAAGAGTCTGGGCCATGGCGCATGCAGCATGCGCCATCCGTTCCCGCGGGACTAGTGGCCTACGATATCGACGCGCCCTCTGCATGTGCCTCCCATCAACGGGTTACATGAGGTGATTCCCAAGTATGACGTGCCCAGACAGGCCGCCATCACACGGTCTCGTGCACTCGTCCAAACCGCGTTAGACTCGGTTGGGGAGACGGGAAGAGTCGCGGGAGTGTCATCACGAGGATCACCCCCTCCGAGAGAGTGTGCGCGACAAAGAAGCCGTGGCCCCGGCTTTCTGGCTTTGTCTCATCTGCCCCCGCCCGAAACCCTGCTTTGACAGTCTGATAGAAGAACGAAGAACGAAGAACTTGAGTACCGAATAGTCCTGCGACTCAACTTGCGAGTGGTGGTACTGGCGTCTTGGCTAGTGGCCCGTAGAGTGCTTTCCCCACACTTCAGCTCCAGGGTGACCTTTCCATTTTAAGCCTCCGGGTGGTCGCTGATCCTGAAATAAAGAGAGAGCGAGAGAGAGAGAAAGACGGAGAAAAAAAAGTTGAATTTCTCCCATCCTTGCGGTCCCAGTCACCTGAAATGTAACGCTGGTCCGGTGACTTCAACTCGTGTGGAAGGCGATCCATCCCGTCGCCATTACCATCGTAGTCCTGTCAGGGACGATTTCAACATGCCAACCGCCGAGGCCATTCCCCCGCAATCATCCACGCAGTGTAGAGTCTACAGGCGGCGGTTCTGGGGACTGATCGAACTCGTCTTGCTGAACATCATCGTGAGCTGGAATGTGAGTCTCACTCGTTGGAGAATGCCTTCCCCCCACACACACATCTGATAGCACGTCTTGTCTCACTTCCCGCGGGGCGATTATTAGTGGCTCACCTTCTCTTCAATATCTACGACCACGGCCGAATACTTTGGCGTCTCGGAGAGCGCAGTAAACTGGCTCAGTACCGGCTTCCAATTTGCTTTCTGCATTGTCAGTCCGTAAGTGAGCGGTCTTGTCATGGCACCAGCCCATCCCCCGGGGTCGATATTGATCCCCTGCTCCCGTTCGACGACGGGGATGCGCCGACTGGATACGTTGCAGTTGATCAACCTGAAAGCCTGACCGGGATGTAGATTTGTCATCTGGGTCCTCAACAAGGGCGGACCAAAGCCCGCCATTGTCATCACCGCGACGCTGCTGTTGGTCGGCAACTGGCTGCGCTATGCAGGCACCAAAGCCAACGGAGGCATCTTCGGCCTCGTCATGTTCGGTCAGATCATCATTGGTCTGGCACAACCGTTCTGCCTGTGCGCGCCAACGCGCTACAGCGACCTGTGGTTCTCAGCCAAGGGCCGGACGAGTGCTACCGCAGTCGCCAGTCTCGCGAATCCGCTGGGGGCTGCGATCGCACAGTTGGTAGATTCAATGTGGGCGAGTAGCCCATCCGACATTCCTGATATGGTGCTCTACATTTCCATCATTGTGCGTGATTCCTTCTCCGCTGCGCTGGGGTCTGGCGAGGCCGTTGCTCGACCCTCGCGAGACCGGGGCGCACCTGGCACGAGATCAACCGCTAATCCAGGAGTCATCCCATTCGATTAGTCCACCGTCGTGTGTATACCTGCATATTTCATTCCTGCAGAGCCGCCAACGCCCGCGAGCGCCTCGTCCTCAGAGCCTCGGACACCACTCGTCCCTGCGATGCGCCAGCTCTTCGCCACTCTGGAATTCTGGCTCCTCGTTGCCCCGTTCACGATCTATGTCGCTTTCTTCAACAGCATATCATCTCTCCTGAACCAGATTCTCAGTCCGTACGGGTTCTCCGAGACCGAAGCGGGCATTGCCGGCGCCATCCTGATCGTCGTCGGCCTGGTCGCTGCGGCCATCATGTCGCCCATTACCGATCGCTGGAAGCATTACCTGGGATCAATCCGGGTGCTCGTCCCCGTCATCGTCGCATCATACATCGGTCTCGTGTTTGCGCCGTCCAGCCCGGCAGGCATTGCACCCACGTACATTGTGATGGGTCTACTGGGCGCCTCCTCCTTCGCAATGCTCCCAATCGCGCTCGAGTATCTGGCCGAAATCACGTACCCCTTCTCTCCCGAAATCGGAAGCACCGTGTGTTGGACAGGCGGACAGCTGCTCGGCGCCTGTGCCATTCTGATCCAGGATGCATTGAAGGACGGACCGGACGGAAACCCTCCACGGAATATGCACCGAGCATTGATATTCTCGTGCGTGCTGTCCACGGTCGTGGCTCCCTTACCCATGTCCATCGGACTCTTTGGCCGGACTGTGCAACGTCGCCGGTGGGACGTTGATCGTGGTATTGAGCTTGGTGTCTCTTTCCAGGACTTTGATGAAGGGGACGTCGAAGGTAATAAGGCCGCTTCCAAGATACGAACAGATAGCGCGTTCCCCGAGCACCCGGCTAGTCCGTGAAGGGGGCATGAAGCAATTCATTTAATTGCCGAGCTCGATGTTGACGCTTCGATCAATGGCCGGATATAGGTGTGATGCGCGCGATGTATTTACAGCCCTTGACTCGTTTATTTCCCAGCGGGGATGCATATATCACAGTTGTCCACATCAAGGTCAACCTTGGTCCACTGACCTGGAACCCGTGACTCTTAATCACCATTTGTTTCAAAACTGGTCAACCCTATTTTTAAAATTCAGTCCAGAAGTGACGGATTGGGGTACGAGGGGGCTGCATCTGCCACTTGCCTCCTAGTAATGTGGACATGGAGCATCCGATGTTGGCGCATGGTATCTTACATACTCTGGGTCCGTATAAGAGGGGGAGGGCTTCTATTGATGAATCGAGTCCGAAGGTACAATCACGGTCAAGCAGGAAGTATACGTCATGGCAGTGATCTTGGGAGTTCGAGCCATAGTTCCGAGCACGATAAGGTCCGGTTTCAAAACACATGAGATTCGTCTTGAGGACACGATCAATAGAAGACACTAGCACAGTTGAAACAGGTGAAAGACCAGTTATCTGTACATGCAAGACCAGAGAGAAGGCGATCTATTAATGTTTCCTTTCCTTCTTCCCCTCCCGCCTTGACAAAAAAAAGAAGAAGAAACGACCACCATTTGCGCACATACACGGGCTGGCAATTGAGAAAAAAAAAAACGAGACCGTCAAGCCTCTTCTCGTCAAACCCCGCATTTTGAGATTCCAAAAATGTAGACGGCAGACTGTTCGAGGGATTTTGTAATGTACAGTCATCATATGCACGGATTCGCCCTTCTTCTCGAGAAATCAGGTCCAGATGTCCACTCCTCGAACCAGGCACAGAGGGGGCTGGGAGATTTGGCGAGATCGGTGCCTGGCTGGAGGCATGAGATCGAAAGAAGGGGTCTTAGATGAGAATCCGCTTATTTCAGCTGGCGCCAGAGCTTAGGGGCGGCGCAGGCGGTGGCACAGTGGGTGAGGTGGAAGACTGTTGAAATGTCAGCGTCATTATGTCCGATTCACCATGCATGGACAAGATGCCATGCTGCGAGGTTGATAAACCTCTTGCAAGTGATTGGCAACTTACACTCCTCAACACAGTCCTCCTTGGGGCCCTTGTAGTCTTCATCCTCTTGCTGGCGGGTGACGCGTTCGACACACTCATCGTAGTGGTGCTTGTAGGGAGCGCACTGGGCGGAGTTGGCGCACTCTGAAGAGATTTTGATTAGCGTGGAAGTCTATCGAGAGAAGGGATCGAGGAAGCGCGTTGCTCAAGATGCTCTCTAATGACGCATGTCTCGCAAATTGAGTGTTGCCCACAGTCGAATTCAAGGGATCCACATTGGATCGATTACGCATATAGATATTGCGAACTTGAAATGACAAAGGGCATTGCAGAATGTCATGCACGGGGCTCTCGTATATGGCGCAGGGTCACTCACCCTCCTCGAGCTTGGGCTTAATGTCCTCAGGCTCTTCCTCATCCTCTTCCTCTTCCTCCTCCTCCTCCTCCTCCTCTTCCTCCTCGGCCTCGGCCTCCTCCTCCTGAGGAGCCTCCTCGGATGACTCCTCGGGAGCGTCCTCGGACTTGTTCTCAGTGGTCTCTTCGGTCTTCTCGGCGGGCTCGGAGTCCTGGGGGGTGGAAGACTCAACGTCGGCGGCGGGAGCCTCAGCCTGGACCTCGGAGAAGCCCAGGGAGGAGACGACGTCAGAGAAAAAGTCGGCGAAACCCATTGCGACTGTCAATTGGAAATAACCGGCGAAGCGTCGTGGGACTGATGAATAGCGGGGGGGGGAGGGAGGGTTGTACGTGTGGGACTGCAAGCAGACGTGGTGAGGTTGAAGATCGGGAGGATGTGGTTTTCCAAGCTCGGACTGGAAAATCGGGACGCCCCGGCCGCTGAGAGCGCGCAATTGTGCTGCACGTGATTGGCCCGACTGCTGTGGTCCCCCATCGCCCTTCGGACTGAGCTGATCGAAGGACAATTCGAATTGTCCGTTCACTCTGAGCGAGCGCATTTAATTCATATGAACTTTTTGAAGCATGATTGATTATTTTCCGTGGAATCGAATGAAGAGTCAACTTCGAATTGCTTGGAAGAAAGCTCTGTGTGAGCTCTGTGTCTACATCAAATTTCCTGTGTCTCAGACACTCAACTGCCAAAACACCCATGTTGCGGGCTTTTCAAGTTCATGGGAATCATCAAGTAGTAATGTACATGCAATTAGATATCTCATTGACTTCCGTGAGAAAGCCAGACTCATTAAAAGGTGTCATAAAAATAAAAGGAAGAAGGCGCCAGATTCATGGCCAATCCGTGTCCCTCGCCTCAGCTCTCACTCACATAACCACTTAACCTGCACGTCGAAGTCTCTCCTCCAGCTCTTGAGCCACACTCTGAGACTGCACCTCCTCATAGCAGGGTGGTGGCTCCGCTGGTTCAGCTCCACTTGTAGAGGGCTGACGGGTGTGCTGTGGACGCGCGGAGAGTGCATCGTCAACCAGAGGGGGCGCCGACGCCTGCGGGCCATCGTAGGCCGGCAACTCGTCCAGGTGCACCGCAGAAAGATCGACGCCCTGCATCCCTCTGCCTGCATCTCCGATATTTTCCACCGCCTGTTCTAAGCGCTCACGGATGCGCTCAAAGTTTGTGTGGAAGTCAAAGGCACCGCCTTCTTTGAAGGTCACCTTGACTTGGATGGCGGGGAGAGAAGGAGGAAAGCCACCACCTGCAACAGGCTGAACGAGGGCTGTCCAGACATTTGGGCCGAAGAAGGGCGCGGACACGTGCGAGTCCCGAACGTTCAGTAAGGGCGCGGAGAAAGACTGGAAGGTCGCGGTGTTTGACTCGGGAAGGTAAACGACCTAAGTCCATTGAGGTGGTCAGTGATCCAGCGCGCAGAAAACAGAGGATGGGAGTGATAAGGTAGGAGCCGCGGCCATACTCGCTGATTAGTCAGGTAGATATTGCCAGCAGGAATCGAGTGCGAGAAATCGTCCCTGCCCGTGTAGCCTGGTGGCGGAGTCAGAGCAAGGCGAGCGCGGGGAGGTGACGAGTAGACCATGCGTTCGTTGGGAAGACGGACGAAGCCGTCTTGCTCGTGAAGCATGACCCAGCTGAAGTCATATGTCAGAGCTAAGACTTCTCATGCAGAATTGTTCTCGCGACCTGGGAGAGTATACATACTTGATAGACATCGCGAGACGATGCGCAGAGGTCGTGGGATTGATAGGATCTGACGTTTGGGAGGAGAAGAAGATGAAATGTGAGATGGTTAACTTCTTAGCGTGATTGAGAGTTGTTTGTGTCGCACGTGATTATGATCGTGAGTGTGAAGGCGGAGTGAACACTGCAAGTCGAGGCCAAGTAAAGGGTGTTGGGTGTGCCTTGCACTGGATGAAGGGTTGTACACTATGGCGTACACGAGATCGTAGTGGTGAAGAGTGCGCTTCTAGAATTCGCTCGACATGAGCCGAACCACGCGGGTCTGTAGTGGAAGGTTGCGGGGCAGGTGGGGAAGGGTTGGGCTTTAGGCTGCTGGAGTCTCGATGGACGACCAGCCGTTAGCGGCTGCCATTCTCCCATGGACCATGATCTTGAGGCTAATTTGAGCATTGATCAGAAATGGATTGTTGCGAAACCAGCTACTAAAACACCAGAGTAGACAAGATAGGCTAACCTGAGTGACAAGTACATGACTTGATTAGATTCCCTAGCGAGGCATTGTTAACCGGTCGGTTGGTGGTATAAGCCAAGGTACTGGCTTATTCGCACTAAAGCTGACAGGCTATAGTCACCATTGTGGATAGTGAGTGTATTCTGTGACTCGACCGACGATCCTTTTTGATACCGTCCTAATGTTGTTCACCCCGATCAAGAATTTGCCTTGATTCAGCTTGAAACCTTAGACAAAAGTATTTCAGGAATCAAGACATAGCAGCTTCTGTTCTTTCCAGCCGTAGCAATGACTGATGGAGCTCGGCAGGTACACAAAACCTCTCGGCGCTGGCTTAAACCCATGTTTTTCCTTCATCTCGTTGAGAGTGATGATCTTTCGGAGTTCGCACACACTTCAGTGACCATCTTCCAATGTAGGCGAAGTCATACCCCGCCCAGTGTTGACATCGTGTCTGAACTCCATACTACCGAGGCCGTCCTCCGGTAAAGGGGCGTTGCCAGGGTTTCGCGCTCGAGCTGGCGGTATATCGCAAACATGGGTGATACTTGAATGAGGTGTAGTTCAGTAAAAGCAGATCCTATTCACCTCACCGAGACAGTATTTTCTCAATTCGTAGTTCTTTGCCCCGTCAAAGATTTTTTCCATATGGAGGGATCTTCCACGTGGGTAAGATAACATCGCTGTGATTTGGAAAGCATTTACTTGTGTATTCATTGCACAGGGCATCAGAGACCCAGCCGCGCCCTAAAGGCGAGGTTAAAGATGTAGGTACCATACAACTTCGCACTAGAGGAAACGAGTAGGAAACGAATTCCGGGATACTGACGTAGAGAGGGAGGGGAGATAGACTGGAATTGTGATCAATGATATAGACTCTTGATGTATTAGCTATAAAAGTAGGTGCAGTCACTGAAAGATTAAAAGGCATGAGGGTGGGATTACTGCCGAGGAGATGGAGTTTCTATCTTTGTAGAAGGCATGGATGGACTGCTGTGAGCGGCAGAACCAGATATCCTCCAAGCAATAAGGTAGTACTGCAAACTGCAAAGTACATGGATTGAAAATAGTCCGAGAACCCATAGAAAAGAAATGACTACCTAAACGCCTACCTGATATAGAAACCCAGTGCGCTGGTATTCGCCCAAAGACACATTTTTCATTTCGGTGCGTAATGAAAGCCGATAAGGGACTAGCCCCGAGAACGTTCGACAGAGGCCACCAAAGGATGCCATTGCCATTGACCAGCCCTGGGGTCCCTGCTTGTTCCAATATCAGAAAAAAGAAGTGTTTGTAGATATCGATCGACAGGAAGGAAAAGAGAAAGGTGAAAACACAACTTAATTGGTATAAAGGAATGAGAAGGAAGAGAGGCTATCTAATGTGCAGGTTTGTGGGTCCATCGGTGGTGAGTCGGCAGGATCATTTAAACAAAAGGGCCCAGTCGAATCAACCCGGACAACTTTCTGCTTGGAAAACCCACAGTGAGTGGCTTGCTTTATTGAAAATAAGCACCGTGGGGTGCGCAGTGGAAAGAGCTAACGTTGCTGGATCTGTGACACACATGAAGGTATCTCGTGTCGCCGTATTAACCCCCAAAATGTTGAACAAACACAGCAAGATGGAACCACGAGACTGAACCGGGAGCCCAGCTATGTTCTTTCTGGTTCGAAGGAATTGTACTCCCGAGCTGACAGCTGGTTACCATATTTGGATTAAGATTGTATCAAAGGCAACGAGGTAGTACTATCATCTATAAACTCGGTGGGCGTAACATTCCCACTGTCTGTAAATTGGTAGCATTCAAACGTAGTGTATTCAGTGAGCTATGAAACTTCGCAATTTCGATTGATCCTGAGATAAGATGTTGCAGTTTCCATGGTCGTAGTCTTGACTTTCTGCGAGATCCAACAGCTCATGTCTCATTGAACAGGTTCCCGTCTGCTCATGTTCCGCACAATTCATTCCCAAGCATCGATGATAAAGCTTCCGCCTTCCGCTAGTAGGTAGGTTCCAAGTTAGGTAGTGAGGTAGTGCCCGGAAAGCAGCGTTATCAACAATCCGCTCAAAGTTAGAGGTGAGGGAGAGGGTAGTCAGAGTACTACTAGACACTGTAAAGCATCGTCATTGTTGCCATCCTTATTCCTTACGATATGCGGCAAATAGTATATACATAGTACTACTTACTACTTATGTAGTAGTCATGTACTATATACCTAGTTAGGTTAGTGTAACGTAGGTCTAGTGTTTAAGTAAGCAAATCGAACGATTGAAGTCTATAAGTCCGGCAAATGAGGAAACCGCGATTCTGGAACTATCTTCGGCGTGACGTGGATAGTCGATAGGAACACGGACCTATGCACTCCCCCATGTGTTCTCCCCTCTATTACTCAACATCACCTTTCTAGCCCGCGGTGGTGCTTCCTACAAATCTGTCTCTCACTCTGAAGCTCGTATGTTGCCCCCGCTGTCGGAAACAAACGGTTGTGCACAAGCGAAGACCCAACCTTGTCTCCACCAAGGTCGACTGACCACCAGAAACGGAATCAAGGCGAGCTCGAAAGCGGGGCCCGGCTCGCGACCAGCTTAGTAGCAGGCATTACATACTAAAATTTGGGCGGGCCGCCCGTGCGCATCGCCAAGTTACATGTGAAGTGTGCTCTGCCCCAAACACATTAGGACTTTCTGATCACCTGCTCCAAAGTCTCGTGTGTGCTGTCACTCTCGACAACACAACCACCGAGATGGGGAAGAACAAGGTGTATATTCCTCCCCTGATCGGGTGGCTATACGATCTGGTCCTTTGGACATTCTCCGTCCTCATCGACCTCTTCTTTCGAGAGGTACACCCTCGTGGATCATGGAAGATTCCTCGTCGGGGGCCGATTATCATCGTGGCTGCTCCCCATGCAAATCAGGTAGGCGAGGCGGGCTTTCAATGTACGGCTACTACACGCACAGCGCTAACTTGAACATCGGTGCTTTCTCTTGGGTAGTTTGTCGATTCGCTGGTCCTCATGCGTGTGATTCGCAGCGAAGCACACCGACGAATTTCATGGCTCATTGCGGAGAAGTCCTTTCGGCGCAAGTTCATCGGTCTCCTGGCAAGAGGCATCGGCACCTTGCCCGTGGCGCGCGCAATGGATAACCTGAAACCCGGGACCGGAACCATCTACCTGCCCGACCCTGTCAATGAACCCAAGCTCCTCCGCGGTGTGGGTACGAACTTCGAAGGCCCCGGATTTGAGGCAGAGGGTACTATTGCTTTGCCCACCATCAACGGCACAGCGCATAGTACGGCAATTGCGGAGATTCGAGGACCCGAAGAGCTGGTCCTCAAGAAACCCTTCACGCACAAAGATGCACTTTCCCAATTGACGGGCCGCAAAGATATTGACGACGATGGCAAGTTCACAGGAGCTGGATCGGAAAAGAACCCCGAGTTCAAAGGCACACAGTTCAAAGTCGCGCCGCATGTGGATCAGACGGCCGTTTACGAGGCTGTCTTTGCCAGGTTGAATGCTGGCGGCTGTGTGGGCATTTTTCCCGAGGGTGGAAGCCATGATCGACCCTCTCTACTACCTCTGAAAGGTACCGTTGTTGATCGAATTTACAGTATGGCGCAGACATGGTTGCTGACCGTACGATAGCTGGTGTGGCTTTGATGGCCCTGGGCACTCTAGCAGATAACCCGGATTGTGGTCTAAAGATCGTTCCTTGTGGCATGAACTATTTCCATGCACACAAGTTCCGCTCCCGTGCTGTGATCGAGTTCGGTAACCCCGTTGAGGTTCCCAAAGAACTGGTGGACCAATTCAGGAAGGGTGAACGTCGTGAATCAGTTGGCGCACTGCTTGACATCATTTATCAAAGCTTGGTGGCAGTGACTGTGACCAGTCCTGATTATGAAACCTTGATGGTACGAGATCCTCGGGGCTTCGCACTCATCTTGAATGCCGTGATACAATATGCTGACGCAACGTAGGTCATTCAAGCTGCTCGTCGACTCTACAATACCAAAGGAAAGAAGCTTCCTCTTCCCATGGTCGTGGAGCTCAATCGACGTCTTGTCAAAGGCTATGCCCACTTCAAAGATGATCCACGTATCGTGAACCTACGAAATGCCATTGCAAGCTACAACAAGCAGCTTCGAATCCTCGGCATTCGAGACCACCAGGTCGCCTATGCCAAGTTCTCGTTCCTGCAAGTCATTGCCATGTTGATCTACCGCCTGGGCAAACTCGCCCTTCTCACCATCGGCACTCTTCCTGGCCTGCTGCTTTTTACCCCGGTATTCATTGCCACCAAGTACTTGTCCATGAAAAAGTCCAAGGAAGCCCTGGCGGCGTCGACGGTGAAATTGCAAGGCCGCGATGTCATGGCGACTTGGAAGCTGCTGATCGCGCTCGCCTTTGCTCCGGCTGTCTATGCGACCTATACTGCCATCTTCACCTACTGGACCTATCGCAATCGGATTCAGGGCTTGATACCTGACTGGGTGCCCCTTTGGTTGATGGTGATTGTTGGCATGGTGGGCTTCCCCACCATCACTTTCGCGGCTCTTCGGATCGGAGAGGTTGGTATGGATATCGTGAAATCCTTGCGACCCCTGGTCCTGTCTCTGAACCCGTCCTCGGCAAACACCCTCGTTCAGTTGCGCGAAAGACGCGCCATGCTCGCGCAGCAAGTTACAGATGCGATCAACACCATGGGTCCCGAACTGTTCCCCGACTTTGATGCCGCTCGAATCGTGACTGACCCCTTCCGCGAGGTCAGCGACGAATCCACGGTCGCGCGGGAAGCACCACCGCCCCAGCGCAGTCAAGAGAACAAGACCAGCGACACATGGACCTCGTCCGAGCCTCTCCCTCGCAACGAGTCCTTCCAAAATCTGGCCAATATTGGCTTCTTCTCGACTCGACCCCCCAGTCGCAATCGAAGCCGTAGTCGGTCTTCGGGACCACGACCCGGTTCACGACACGGGATGAAGCCGCTGAGTCCCATGACGCTTCAGAATGATCCAATGGATGATGTCAGTTCGCGCATCCGTGACGCTATGAGAGAGCGAGGGGAGCGACGACGAAGACGCAGCGAGGATGGCAGCTGGGATATGGCCAGCTCGGGGACTGGGACGCCATCCAGCGGGGACGAGATGCGAAAGGATCTGTAATTTCATCTCATGACCTTGTCCATAATGGCCGTCTGGTGCCTTTCCACACGTTTTCTGGTGTTCAGGGTGAACTGTCGCGCTCTTCTCATCCTTATCTATCATGACGGTTCGCAGGAAATTATCTCCCCCGGCGTAGACATGTTGTGGTTGGTTTCGCGTTTCGCATGAGATTTCTCCAATCACAGGCGCCGCTTGCGGAACGAGACGCCGAGGCCCGGTTCGATTATCTTCAAACACTAACCTTATCGCCTGTTCTTGTGAACGTGAAACACGTTCGCACTTTGTTAGATCAGACGTATTGGGCCTCGTCGTGGTAGATAATAGACTTGAGACTCGTAGACGAGTATGAGGTCATTTTCAACCTTGCCCTCCCCTGACTCAAGTGATCACCAAACTACAAAGCCTGGTTGGCCACTGCAGTCGAGCCTCGTCAGCGTCGCCACTGCCGAGCAACTGGTCGCGGATGCAAATCCGGGCGGAACAGTGTAGCCTAGCATCGGCAAAGCCGCAGTCGACCCGATATTATTATTATGACCGACGCATTGATCTACCACCAACTCCCGCTGGACTTGAAAATCACATGTTGTCTCTTGCCTATATTACATACACCGTTGTCAGTTTTGCACTCGGCATTCTTTGTACGACACTCCTACGAGTTGATAGATCCACTCAACGTGGCAGGTTTTGACCCCCATCAGACCACATCGTCCATAGTTCACCGTTCACCTTCACCACCCCAAACTCTCAGGAATCCCGGAAAAGGGAACCCAACGCTCTACCGCTCCGCTCCGCCTTCTAATCAACTTTCCTCCTTATTTCCAGCGTAGCATTTCAACACTCGTTTCACGAGGCGCTCTTTTTCGCTCGCTTGTTTGTACTTCTTCGGTGGAATACCTGCTTTCGCACAGGTCACTGTTGACAATGTCTGGCTCTATGCATCTGTCCCGCCTCCGACGATGGTTTCTTGCCTCGCCGCCCATTGAGTTTGCCATCAACAATTTGAAGGAGCTCCTCGTGGGCGCTCTTCGACAAGGCCCAATTCCGCAACATGTCGCCTTTGTGATGGATGGAAATCGCCGGTTCGCCAGATGCCACGGAATTGAGACGGTGGAAGGTCATAACCTGGGGTTTGAGGCGCTGGCTAGGGTACGTTACTCTCCTGAAAGAGGACAACGCTTCGGCGAATTTGAGGCGTCGCGCGACAGCAATTGCAGTCGCCGTCTTCCCGTCCGCTTTATGTTCATTAAGGCTGACCGTGCAACCGATTGTCTAGATCCTCGAGGTCTGCTACAAAAGTGGCGTCAAGGTCGTGACTATCTACGCCTTCAGTATCGAGAACTTCAAGCGCTCCAAATTCGAGGTCGATGCGCTCATGGATATGGCCAAGGTAAAATTGTCACAAATGGCGCAACACGGAGACCTGCTGGATAGATACGGAGCGCAAGTTCGCGTGCTCGGGCGCCTGGATCTTCTCAAACCGGACGTGCTCGCCGCTGTCAACAAGGCCGTCGACCTGACCAGCCGCAACGGCGACCGCGTGTTGAACATCTGCTTTCCGTACACCTCTCGCGACGAGATCACGACTGCGATTCGGGACACCGTGAGAGATTATAGCACACCACTTCGTTCTGATCCCCCTGCAAACGGCATCTCTCGAACGCCTTTCTCTGAATCCCACATCACGCACCACATTCGGGCGCAAGCGCGCTGCTCTTCAAAGGTTCCGGATCCGCAAAGCGATTCGGAATCGTCGTCTGCAGAATCGTCGGCTCTTGATGATGACTCCTCCTCTCGTAATGACTCAGCCAGTCGCATTTACGAGTCCGGATCGTCTTTCTCGTCGTCTACGACCCTTCACCTCGGCCCACAAGATGGACATCACACCAAGGGTGCGGCTTTGGGTCACCCCTCAGACACGGAAACACCTTCTTTCCTGTCACCAGAGACGATATCGCGCCATATTCTTACGGAGAACATGCTGACAAAGGGCACACCGCCTCTTGACATGCTCGTGCGGACGTCGGGCGTGGAGCGTTTGAGCGATTTTATGCTCTGGCAATGCCACGAGGCAACTGAGATTGTTTTCCTCGATGTGTTGTGGCCTGAATTCGATCTGTGGCATTTCCTGCCCGTGCTTCTGGGCTGGCAGCGGCGCATCTCCAAGTCGCGTCAGAATCCCAACGGCGAAGGTGATTTCGCCGGCGATAGTCCCGAGGGCAAGGGCCAGCTGGACAATATAGTCATGCTAGGCAACAAGTTGAAGGCGACTTAGACCTCGCTTTGGTTGGTGTTATTCTTACCCTTCTTTTTTTCTTAATGTGTGGGCTCTTTCTTCTGTCGTTCTCCGCATGTCGTGGCGTTCGTGCATACTTCGACAAACCAGGCCGTTCTTGAGCGTAGCCTATATACACCGGCAGTCCCCTTGCAATTATCATCAAAATACCCTGTCAGACTGCGCTTCTGCTCTTCACTTCTATATAATTGACACGCTGAACATCGCTATACATCCCCTCGAGAGTTGATCCTCATGTGTCTTGAACTGCAAATAGTTCATCACTCGTCACCGGTGTTCCTCCCTCCACATGGCGCTCAGACGGGAGCGTTCTGCTATTAGTCATGGCTGCTGCCATCACCTACCTAGTACGCTTCAATCTCAATCGTTTGCCCGCTATGGCATTTGAAATCAGTACACATCAGTTGGTTCCCATTGTTTACGGGCGAACAGGGTGAGCTGCTTGGGAAATTTAATTTGATCACTCTCCCGAACATGTGAACCGGTGTCAACTTGTCAGGAAGATTTTTCAGGACTTGACTACATCTCAAGCCATATCGACTGTAAAGGGGTTGTCGACAAGCGTCCATGTTCACCCCGAGCCAAGACTCAACTGCCGAATACAGTAACCCATCCCCATTACGTAGTGCGATCCTGTGATGGAAGCACCTCTGGGCCCTGGCGGGCACCGAGACTCTCCACCGCTTCGACCAACTCCCCGCACCGATACCGGCCACGTGATAGACACTGACTCAACTGGGTCGAGATCAAAAGAAAGTAACGCACTTTTCTCGCACCCACAATCATCCACATCAATTGGCAAATCTATATTCACAATGGTCAAGTCAATTGCTGGTTCCAAGGTTCTCCTGCTCGGTTCAGGCTTCGGTAAGTGTCTTATCCCTCAATGGACCTCAATTCTGTGTCTTATATTGTAGGCCGGAATGCCCCGCCGTCTGAGCTTTCCCCAGGATTATGGACGATACATCCACCGTGCATTCAATGAACCATAGTCACTGACAATCCGTTCAATTACAGTCACCAAGCCTACCGTTGAAGTCTTGAGCAAGGCCGACGTGGAGGTCACTGTCGGTATGTGTTCCCTCTTTGTAATAACGCGTTGCCTACTACATGTTAGCTTGCTGCCCACAAATCGAGCCCCCCCCCCCCCCCCCAACAACCACTGCCTATCTTCAAGTGCACATCGCAGCCATTGAAGGTCGCTGCAGACCAATGACACCGCTTTCTTGAGTAATTAGACGGGGTTTCTGCTAACTCGCGAAATGGGATGAATAGCCTGCCGAACCCTCGAGAGCGCCAAGGCCCTCGCCTCTGACTTCAAGAACACCAAGGCCATCTCCCTGGATGTCAGCGATGATGCCGCTCTGGACAAGGCAATGGAGCAGGTCGATGTGGTCGTCTCATTGATTCCCTACACTTTCCATGCTACCGTGATCAAGTCTGCCATCCGTACCAAGAAGCACGTCGTCACCACCTCCTATGTCTCCCCGGCCATGGAGGAGCTCAATGAGGAGTGCAAGAAGGCCGGTATTACTGTGATGAACGAGATTGGACTGGGTAAGAGTCACTGGCTTCCGCTTCTCAACTTCTTATCGTACTAATTTCTCCTCTGCCATGCAGACCCGGGTATTGATCATCTCTGTAAGGATCCATATGTGCGTGATGTTATTCATCCAAGGTGAGACGCTAATCATTTGCTATAGATGCCGTCAAGACCATCTCCGAGGTTCACGCCGCCGGTGGCAAGGTCACCAGCTTCATCTCCTTCTGTGGTGGTCTTCCCGCCCCCGAGGCTTCCAACAATCCCCTTGGTTACAAGTTCTCTTGGTCCAGCCGCGGGGTGTTGCTCGCTCTCCGCAACGCTGCCAAGATCTACCAGGATGGCAAGGTCGTCAGCATCGATGGCCCTGACTTGATGGCTACCGCCAAGCCTTACTTCATTTACCCCGGTTTTGCTTTTGTGGGCTACCCCAACCGTGATTCTACCCCCTTCCGCGAGCGTTACGAGATGCCCGAGGCCCAGACCGTCATCCGTGGTACCCTGCGCTACCAGGGATTCCCGGAGATGATCAAGGTTCTCGTCGATATTGGTTTCCTCAAGGACGACGCCAACCCCGTCTTTGACAGCGCCGTCCCTTGGAAGGAGGCTACCGCCAAGGTCCTTGGTGCCGCCTCTTCCTCGGAGCAGGACCTCACCTCCGCCGTCCAGAGCAAGACCAGCTTCCCCAACAAGGAAGAGCGCGATCGTCTTCTCGGCGGTCTCCGCTGGATCGGCCTCTTCTCCGACGAGCCCATTACGCCTCGTGGCAACGCCCTCGACACTCTTTGCGCCACCCTAGAGAAGAAGATGCAGTACGGACCCAACGAGCGTGACATGGTCATGCTGCAGCACCGTTTTGAAATCGAGAATAAGGACGGCTCCAAGGAGACGCGAACCTCGACCCTGTGCGAGTACGGTAACCCTACCGGTTACTCTGCCATGGCTAAGCTGGTGGGCGTGCCTTGTGGTGTGGCTGTCAAGCAGGTCCTTGACGGCACGATTTCTCAAAAGGGCGTTCTTGCTCCCATGACCATGGAGATCTGTGCTCCCCTCCTCAAGACTCTGAAGGAGGAGTATGGTATCGAGATGGAGGAGCGCACTCTGTAACTGCACTGACTCCCTTGTCCAACAAAATGTTTCTTGTTAGCCTAACCATGTCACCGGATCTAGCCAAAAAAAAATGAAATGGATCATATACTGAAAGACAAAATAACTCATGATTGAATGCGCAAAGCCTTTCCAAACCACATAGGAGCGGTTCAAGAGCCACGTAAAAGTGACTACAGGATGGTTAATTTGTTACCGAATCGAATCAAGATCCAGTACCAGGGTAACTGAATGTCCAGTCCCGAGTATACTGTTAGGTTCTTGTTTGGCTTCCGTACACATTATCTCAATGCGTCGAGCGCGATGCTTCCTTGAGAGAACGATATCATTATCATAATATCTCATTTATGTTTGTCTATCGTAGCATCGTTCTAGCTCACAGTTCATCTTCCAAAAGTGGGTGGAGGCATCATTAGAGGAAAGAAGATGAAAGTCACAAACAGAGAGACCCACCAAATTACAAAACAGCCATCGACAGAAGCGTTGATGCATGCACACAACACTCTCGGGCAGGGTGAGATAGAAACGGACCCAGTCCCCACTACAGCTTCATGAACACTTCTCTGCTGCGCCTCACTCACGACAATGAAGAGAAGAACAACACAGGCTGCCGGTCTATCGCCCGAGTATCTCTTTGTCTGGGTTTCTGCCTCCGAGTGTGGTTCGCATGGGCTTGTAGTGGTAATGATGTGGTGGATTTGGGATAGAAATGCAAAGAGCTAGCCTTTTTTGAACGACATTAAGCGGCTAGGGAAATGGCACGGAGTCGCTCAGAGAATAGTGCCAAACCTACACCCAACAGAAGAACGAGCAAACAGGTCAGTAATGAGGTCCGCAATAACGACTTGGAAGACTCGAATCTGGATTGAAAAAGAAGAGGACCACGTATTGGTGAAAGTGCTTGCATCTTAGGGGAAGGGGGGATCTTCAACATACCCGAAAGTCTGCTTGATGCTGCGGACGTAGTACAGCTCCCAGTTTTGCTTGGTGACGTCCTCCTGACCAACAGGGACACCGGACCATTCGACGCGCATCTGGGTCACACCATCAACGTCGTTCTGGTCCAGGTTGATCTGGAGGGTGCTGTGATGTCCCTCGGGCCACTGGGCAAGGCGCCACTTCTGAACAATTTGCTTGGGCGCATCGAGTTTGACGTACTCGCCAGTGACATTGCCGTCGAAGATGGCAAACTTGCCGCCGGGTTGAGCGCCTTCGAACTGACGGGGGGCGCCTCGTGTGAACGCCGCGATGCGCTGGGGGTCGGTAAAGGTGGCGTAGAGCTCCTCCGCGGTAGTACGGAACTCGTCTGACGCATTGACAGTGGTGGTATTCACTGCCACCTTACCGGTGGTGGAAGTTGTGGTGGTAGTGGATGGAGCGCTCTCCTTCTTTTTGGTCTGAGGGTGGACGGGGGCAGGGGTGAAGCCAGCGGAGGGATTGACACCGGGAGCGTGCTGAAGATCCTTCGCATGCTCGGTGATCAGGGCACCGGTGAGAGTAGCGAGCTTCTTGCGAAGCTGAGGAAGAATCTTGGACCGGACGAGATCCTTCACGGGCTGCTTTGAGGAGGCATCGGAGTGAATGTCAATCTCGAACTGAGACGATTTTCACGTTAGTCAAAACTGGTTCGGTTTTTGGTGCAGCGCGCTAGAGTACTGCGCCACGAGCACAATGCAAGGGGGATGCTTATTTAGGGAACGTACGACGTACTCATCTTCCTCGGTGTCGTGAGCTACCTCCGGGACGGTGATAGTACCGGAGACGTCCTCATCGTCCTTGGTCTTACCTATCGAAAAGTTTCAGCTGCTGCCATCATGGAAACAGGAAGATTTTCGCGGACTACAAACCTGAATACTCTAACGACAGCTTCACGTCGTACAAGGTAATGACTTTGCCCTTGCGCTGGCTGACATCTACGTCGCCATTCATGGAAGTCACCTTGTCTACTTTGGCCGAGACTCCATCTTGTTCAGCACTGATGGTGCTCACTTGCTCCTGCAGGTACTCCTTGGCCCAGCCAGAGGCGTCCTTGTTCACCCAGTGCCAGTTGTTGGGGTTGTGGAGGACCATGGTGTTGACGGACTATGAGAATAATGAAAAATTTGTGTGCACTGGGAATATTGCGAGGGATGGACAAGGTCGAGGAGAATATCTTCCGTCTTCAATTTTCTTTCTTTCCAGGAGAAATTGTTTGTCTTCTGAAATTTTCTTCCAAGCTCTTTCCAAACGATCAGGTGATTGGAGGGTGCGCAGACAGCTTCCTTCCGAAATTAATTCTAAATCTTTTAATGGGATGAAATTAGCCATTATTCTCAGCAACGTGGAAGTGATGTGAGAGGAACGTAAGGTGAAAGCCACAAATTTTCAGGACCAGCTGCGTATATTTGCCGGCCGTAAAGCTACTCAGCAAGTGAATGACAGACGAATCCATCATTCCTCTGACTGGTGCCAGCTGCATCTCATCATTTTGGGCAGACAAGTGGGCTCGAAAGAGATCGAGTCATTGCCAGGTTGTGGAATGTGCCAAGTAGTATAATAGACGGACTTACAGGTTGTGAAGCCTTGTTCATGCAGTGGAGGAAAGACAAAAAAGACAATTCTTGCAAGAAGAACAGAAATGGATCGAGTGAGAGAGGAAACTCGGTTTTTGAGTGAAACTGGTTCGGGACGGAAGACTCTAGAAGACATGATCACGTGACTGTGGTGGATAGAGTAGGGTTGACCAAGTGGATACAGTCTGTCGGTGGGCGTGCGAAACTTCCTCAAATCTACGAGATCGGTCATTGATGTGGTCGGGACAGCGTCTACGCCGTCTAGTATATATCAATTATGTTCGTGTTCGTCTTCCATGTTCGAATAGTAAAACGGTTTCATGCAATAGCTGCAAAATTTGCACTTCTGGTCTATCGCAGAACAGAAGGGGGATATCATAAACGAGTGAAATCGACTTTCTGATGACAATGTCAAAACTGGCGAGCAGGATAGCACAGGGTGGTATCTGCTCTGATTAGAGCTTCTTATTCTTGTTCCAGTTGTTCCAGGTCCTCCCACGCATCTTCAGCCAACAGCTGATTCTTGACCCGTTCGCGTAGACCCTGGATCTGGCTCCCCAGAGCCTCCGTCCATTGTCCCTCCACGGTTGCAACTTTCTCCTTAAGGTCCGCGGTGAGCGTGACTTCCTCGTCGGCCCTTGCGAGCTGCATCTGCTCTCTAACGGCGTCCTCGGGCTTGCCTTGCCAGATGAGCTCGGCCTCGGCGAGGTTGCGACTGGCGCGCATCACGGCTGATCGCACTTCATGAAGAAGGCACAAGAGATTGGTCTGGGATTCAATGTACTGGTAGCTGGACCTCTCGGCATGCGACAACAGCGAATAAAGGTATTGCAGAGGATGCTTGTGATAGCTCGGGTTCTCAATGTATTCCTCAGCGGGGATCTGGACTTGGAATCCACGCAGATTTTCGGGAACCTGTTGAACAAGCGCTAGCAAGGACGGCGCAATGTCCCAGAATGCCGAGAGCTGAATTTCTACCCCTCGGATGACGTTTTGTTCAATGACATCCAGGAATGATTCAAGTCTACCGAGTGCTGATGTCTCGTACTGGATGCGTCGATCCATGGCATCTTTTGCAAAGAATGCTAGAGTTTCTCGAATCTTTTCTTCATTTTTCCCTTGCTGATACGGCAGAATGGCGACCGACTTGTACTTTTCGTCACGAGCTCTGACAAGCTCAAATGCCTCTCGATGGAGCTGTTCACGCGCCTCGAATAGCCATTTGAGTTGAGTCAACTTTTCGAGCAACTCGGGGTTCTCATCGCCTTCCTCCTGTGTCTGATCGGGTGTTTCACGTTGAGCATCGTCGAACAAGCGGTTACTTAGCTCGTCAATACAGTTGGTTGCTCTGCTGATCCTATCGGTAATGATACCATTCATAGGATTTAGCACGGTATCTTGATAGATGTCGAGCTGTCGCTTAGCCAAGTCCCGTTCCCGTTGGTTCTGATCTGACAACATGGCAGCTTCCGCCTCAGCTGCCTCGGCAAAGCTGATGCTGCCCTCTTGGATTTGGTTTTGAATATTGGCCTTGAACTGAGAACGCCCTTCCGCCACCTGACTCTGGTGTTCTTGGATCATTCTCTCAACATCCGAGGTATACCGCTCTCGAGTGGCCTTGATCTCAGTCAAATCGGTGATGGAGCGGACGATCGTCCGGTATGAGACGAGATCGGGGTGGCTGTTGTTGACTGCGGGATAGTGGCGTGGATACGGAGGTGGAAGAGTGACCAATCGAGATATATCTAACTTGTAGCTTGTCGTATACTGAGCTCGCTCATTCCTGCCAGGCCCCGGAAAGCCACCAGTCTCGTCGGACCAGCCGGACTTCTCGGGTGGGTACTCGTCAGGGCCATATGGCACCTGCTGCCCTGAGTAATTGGCCTCGGTATCGTCAAGTCTCGAAGGTGTCCGCTCCTGGTCCCATTGCAGGCTGTCCTTTGCTAGGCCCATATATTTGGACTCTCGCTTAGATCGCTGTATTCTTCGCGCAACGCCGTCGCTGCTGGAACCAGTTTTTGATTCCCACCATCGACTAGGGGCCCTGCCACGGGAGCTCATTTCATCGTTGCTCATGCCGAGACTGGCAATTGGTGACAAACAAGGCTGATAGTTATTCCACCAAGCCGATTCAGGACGGATCGGTCTATTTGAGGGTATTTCTAACGTGGGTGTCGGCTTTGCTGGCTTCGTTGATAGTGCATCGGGCTGAATGGTCGCAGTTGGCATCTCAAAAAGCTTGGAACGGACTTCTGTAACCTGCGCAGAGGCAGCGTCAAACACTGCAGCATACCGTTGTCGGCGAATTTGAGATTCGGCAATGATAAAATTATTGAATATTCTCAAAGCATCAGCCTCATCCACTGCGGCGGCTTCTTCCTCGATGAATTTGAGATGTCTCTGAATTGTACTTTGGACAAATTCTGCGTCTTGTTTGATGATCGACTCAGGGGAGGCCCCTGGGGCTTCCTGCTGGACAGAAAATCGATTCGGTGAGAGTGGTGCAATTCCGGGGATCCGGTCATTCGGAAGATGTAGTAGATGGGAAATCGGACGATCCTCTGGGCCCCTGGATGCTGCACGAGAGCGTGACTGTGGCTCTTTGCCAGAATTGAGGGGTGGTGTGGGAAGCGCCTTGGGTGGTACAAGTTGAGCTTCTCTTTGACTGTTACGAGAAGATGGACCTCCCCCAGGAGAGAACGGCGGCGTTGGAGCAAAGCTGGTGGCCTGGCCAGCGGTGCCTGAGTCTGGTTTGGGCGACGAGTATGAGGAAGACCTATCGGAGAATAGACCACCAGATGACGCCCTTGACCTCGAAGGTGCAGGCTGGCTATCTGAACCTATGCTCCTTGTACTCCGCGGTGTGAACCTGGAAGTAGATGGCTGGCGTGAATGTTCGGGCTGGTTTTTTGCCTCGGGAAGCACCAAGTTTGACGGCACAAGTTGATCCAGCGCATCTGCCCAGGGGGTCGGACTCGTGGCCGACACCGCACTCATGTCTTCAAAGTGCTGACTCTGACGATTGCGTCGCTCAATCCTCCTCTCACGAATGCCTTTTGCACTGGGATCACGAATTGCTGCGCTGCGGAAGAGACCGCTGCCGCCACTTCCAGGGGTTCGTTGAGACTGTTGGATTTGCCCATTCGAGTCCAATAGATCACCCGTATCCGCTGCCTTCATCGCCTTCACGGTATCAATATGAAGCGGTTCTCGATCGCTGGTGGGCCGGTGATTCATATACTCTTCGTCAACCCAATCTGCTGGTGTCGGCGGAATGCTACCCAGCCCGGTGCCCATCAATGGCGGTGGTCGCGCACGATTTCGGCCGGCACCCTGTACCGTTCGAGCCGAGGACGATTCTGACGATCCGCTAACACTGGCTGAGCCCGCAACCGGGGGTGGACCCGGAGGTGGTGGTGGCAGCGGCATGCCAGGTCCCCAGCTACTTGCCGGTGAGGTGCCCCTGGAAAGATTTGGCGGTCTTGGGTAGCTTGTGTTGCTAACAACAGCACCTGCAGAGGCCGCCCGCCGGGATGCTGGAGGCCTCGATGGCGACTCTAACTGAGCTGGAGTCAACCCTAGCCCATGGTTTTGTGGCGCAGGCGATGAGTGAGTTTGCTCATATGAGACTGATATCGCTCGAGGTTGCGAGCTAGATGGTGCGTTGTATGGAGAACCCTGATATGTGCTGATTCGAGACTGAGACATAGATCTTGATCCTGGAGGAGGTGGTGGAGGAGGCAGCGACTGTCGGTGAATATCTACATCGTTGCCATAGACCATCGATATTGGGCGTGGGCGAGGAGCGGGCCGTTGATTGAAATCCGCAGCATGATCATATCCCGCCGTCGCGTGTGACTGATGCGGGGGCGTTACGGTCGCGTGAGATACTGCCGGAGCACTTGGGCTGGCATGAGCATAGGACTCTCCGTGTCCGGAGCTATGGTTGTGAGGAGGTGAATAGGGCGGTGGTGGTGGGGATAATGATGATTCTACGAGATATTCCTGTCAGTTGATGAGAGCCCTTCGTTTATAATTTGCGATGCTCTTGAAATTGCCACCGACCCGTCTGAACTCGCTGCTGCTGTGCGGCATGATGCAAGGTAGGTTGCTGCGCATACCCTGGTTGGGAGCTGTGTCCGCCGACAGGGCCCCAGTCTTGCGGGTTGTATGGCATACTGAACTGCCTCGCCGCCATGGAGGAAGACGACGCCGACCTGGCGTTGTGCGGCGATGCAACAGCTGGGGATACGCCGTGCGTAAATGGACTCGAGAGAGACGTGGACGACAGAGGAGTTGATGCGTGTTGAAATTGCGCAGCATTCAACGCAGTCATGAGCGACAGCGGCTGCGCTGCATGCTCTCGACGACCAGGCGATGGATAGTTGCTCGTCGTAGCAGATGACGACCAGCCGGAATAATCGGGATTCATCGGCTGCTCGTCAGCTCCATGTCTCGATTGTACCCAGCTTTTGAGGCTCAGAATGTACGTCAGTCACTTGATTGGGTATTCTTGCAAAGACACTCTCAGTGACCAAGGGTGTATATTCAGATGTTCCCAGCAGAGCACATCTTACCTATTCATCTCGGCCTTGTCCACTCGTCAGGCCGAACGGCGGTTCACGGCCATGATTCACTTCGTGGTGGATCCGAAAGACGCGATGAAGAAAGCGAGTCGACAGAGAAGGAGGACCTTGTTCTCCAGATCGACAGAACGACAACTGACCCCTCGGCTGAACATGTGCAGAATATTTGGAGGCAGCATCAGGGCAGTCATCCCGGCGTTGGAAGGACCAATTACTGCGAGTCAAATGAACGGCACAAGACCCTAGAGTGGGAGAACGAGCAGGTCTATATTTGGAACAAGGGAACAAGCTTCTGGATTCATGGACTGATCCCAGACAGCCCGAATGGTAGACGATCGTCGAGAATTCATCGACTCAAGTCGGAAGGAGACGAGAATATGCACTCTAGCGGTGCCCATCACATGCGGATCTGTGATGGGCGCTTATCGCAGTCGCTGAGAGGCCAGCACGGCCGCCCCCGCATCGGCCGGCTTGGCCGCTGAACGAACCAGCTTCACTGCCAGCAGTGCTGAGGCTTACACGTACCAACCTCTCGCACATAAACCCTGTCCTGGGATGTGGTAGATGCAAGCTACAGGCTAGAAGGATGCTCCAAAGAAAAGTTGGGCTGTTGTGAAACACGTTCAAGTGAGGAATCGTGTAATTTTTTTGTCTCGGCTCTTTTACTACTGCAGACTAAATTCGAAACATACCAAGGCCGCAGCAACTCGGCCGGGCGGTTTGGACCGGGACCGAGACCGCTAGCTGCCGAGGAATTCCAGGTCGATGGTGGGATCAACGCTGTTGAACAAACTCTGCTAGACTTGGTCATGGTCAGTGAAAACATTCATCGACCGAGTGTAACAGATGGAAACAATGGGAAGGGGTAGAGGGGTTCAGATTCAAAGCCCTGTCACAGGCGGTGGTCATCAATTGAAAAATCCTTATGTTGACCGTCGTGATAAAAAATATAGTAAATCATCATGTAAGAGAAAGGAAGGGGGGAGGCAGTGACCAAGAGGATATGTAGCTTGGTACTTACAGTAGCCTGAGACTTTGCCCAGCAAAATCAGCTGTGACGAAAGACGTTTTCCTAGGCTTGAATTGCTCGTCAGCACTGAGAACTGAGAGTGGTTCGTGGTGGCAACGGAGGCGATCCACATGACTGATCAGTCATGACTTTTCTCGTCTTCGCCAGCGAAAAGCCGGCTTGGACATATGCTTGTCTTTTGTTTGTGTCGTTTCATCACAAGGGTATCATGGTGGGCAAGAATGAGAAGCGGTGCGACGTACACCAATAATCAGTAGCGGCCGTGGAGCTATGAGCTATGGGTAGAGCAATGGAAAAACTACTGTAGGCCAGATGATTAGCAATTGGAATCAAGAGGCGTCATGCATGTTGATCGAGAGAAGGTTTTCAGAAAGGCATGAATGGTATTAAAAAGAATGTTGTCTGCATCGATAACTCGAATAAGACTCGTCATCTAGGTAATCATCATAAAACAAAATGGGCAGTGAAAGTACGGCGGCGTCATGACTAACCTTTGTTCAAATTGTCTACGATAGAGAAGAGTGGATTCACCGCCCATTACTGCTCGATATGGTTAGCGACTCGCTGCAAGAAGCACGAATGAGTCGATGTGAGCAATGAGATCAGTCTCAGTGGGCGAGGTTTTCTAGGCCTGCCGCAAAAGGGCGTCTCCTTCATGACCGGCCATTGTCAAATGACCGTCGGAGCCCAGTGCCGTTTCATCTTCGTGACGAGGGTTGTGCAGAAGTGACGCGGCCATTGCTTACCAGTCAGGTGAAGGCACTCTTGAATCTGAAAGAGATCTTTTTTGAATTGTCAGCACACATTCATCACGATGAATAGAAGTGGATCAAGAGCAAAATAGATATGAGTTGCAAATCAGTCAAGCCATTAGTTGTCGTCAGAGATCCGAAGACCTTGGACGGTAATTTCCAGCGTATATTATACGAAATGATCATCATGCAAGCAGAGGGAGTGTCAGAAGGGATGAAGCAAAGTTGTCTTACCAGATTCAAGAGGATATCATCACGAGGACTAAGGCTGGTTCCGAGGAAGTTCTAGCAGAACGCAAGTTAGCTTTCTGGATCTCACTGGTCACTCAATGCAAAAATGTAGAAGCCATGGTGAGGTGATCAGCCTGACGTGCAATAACAGAAGTTTCATTCCCAAAGAGGGTCAAAGACTCTAGTTTGAATTTGGTTATGGTTATCATCATAATGGGGAGGGTTTGGTGTGCGGTGCGGATGAACAAGGAAATTGTTGACATAGCGCAGTCTTACCCAAAAGTCAGATCCTGCAAAGGGATCGTCGTTAGTGTGATCAAGTCATTGAGACTCGATAAAAGTGTGAAATCGTGCCATTTGGCACGAGATATTCTTTTTGCTTTTGGCTAAAACATTGCAAGCCATGCAAATTGCACTGTTGAAGAAAGAGAGAGTGAGAAATTCAAATCGAACTTTTTCAAGCTCCGAAGCGACGGAACTTTGTTGTGCCGGTGCGCGATACGCTAGCCTTCTCGGACTAGCGCCTCCGACAGCCGCAATATTTTCGGCCTGAGGTTTTCCACGCACGCCTCTGTAAATCATGATGTCCGTGCTTCATTTGAAGTGCTCCCTTCCAACCTGAAGGCAATCCTGTCTTAAGTAGGTAACTAGTGCGACTTTACGTCAGCACGTAAAGTAAGAATGCTAGTTCGTTCCCGAAGACGGCCATGGATTTAAGGCGTGGGTAGAAATGCTTCTAAAAGGATGTGTGAACGAGAATGCCGGTGACAGAGAGTAGTCATAGTGGATATGGATGAAAATTTCCCAAGCGGTGGTCTCGGCCGTTTCCTGCGTCAAGACCTCATCATTATTGAGTCCTCCTTTTTAAGTAGGCACGATCCGTTCCATGAGGATTTGGCGCATAAGGCGAATCTATTGATTAGAATATCTAATTGACCCTTAGTATATCTTTTCAGAGGCTTAAACTTGACTTTTTCGAACTATGATCGGACAGACCTTCAGCTCCTTTAATCTGCTTGTGACTCTCCAGTAGATTTGCGCGGACTACTAGCTACATATTTTTCTCGGGTTTGTTCTACGCCCTCCAAATTCAGGGCTCCGGTCCTGCCACAAAATTTTATTGGAGAGCGCAGTGCGGCTTTGGTACAGATTCAAGCTGGGGCTTGCATGGTTTTCACCTACTCTTCTATCTGGGCTGTTGATCGTCCTCAAGCCCATCGATTCATGATGCATGTGTTATAGAGCGTGTAGGTACCTGTCCCGGACTTGGCAATTCAGTAGATGGAAAGTGGTGAGATCATACACTTCAACAAGAGGTCAACATCCAACACCTTCCTGGTACCTATCAATGATGAATTGGGACCCCTGGACCTAAATACATAACTCTTTCATTCCTCGGGCTCAGGTCCAAATTAGACTCGCAGATGCAGGTGGCAGTTCATTTCATCCAAAAGGTATCGACACGCGTCTAGCGCATCTGATTGGAGAATCGCTCAACCCGCCTCCCAAGATGTATACTTTTCATTCTCACCCTGTAGGCATCATCGCTCTCATTGCCCATTGCGTTCAATGCGCCAGCGCCCTTATTGTCCTAGGGATCACAGCCTGGGCAGTTCGCGGAACTAAGAATCTAACTGTCATTTTCACACTCGTCATTGTGAGTTACAAGGTCCTCGGGTTGACTATCATTTGGCATCATAGATCAAGCCCAAGAACGAGCATACAACTAATTCCTGTCCAGTCTGTCTTGACACCGGTCTTTTTCGCTCTGTCAACCGGTGTCAGCTGCCTCGGAAGACGGCGAACACGGCCTCTTCCTCTATTTTTGACGGATCTCGTTCTTTCCTACCTGTAAGCCCAAGCCACAATTCCAAGTGCCTTCTTTGCAAGGGTGGCTGCGAGAGATTTGTACTTGCATCCATGAATATGAGGCTGACCTGGGTTGACGATGCTTAAAGATGGCTCACGGCATTCATCTTCCTCGCGCAGAACTTCAACCAGGAGAGTTGCAAAGTGTCACGATGGAACCGAGAAGTCGTTTGCAGTCGGCAATATGCGGCTGAAGCGTTTAGCTTCATCGCCTTGTGAGTCTGTCAAAGTTCCGCTGCTATACCTACTCTTGTTCGCAAGGTCAGGCAAAGGGCTTCATCATTGCTGACAACCGACAGTTTTGTGTCATTCTTGTGCCTCCTGCTAGAGTTCCTTTACGCCCAGTATTACAACCCCGAAGATTACAATCCACCTACTTCCATGGAGCAAACTCGGGCCAGGAACAACCTGCAGGGCAATCTGGAAACCGCCGGTGTCATATAGACACATAGAGGACCTGTTGAGACGGACGGTATCGCCCACCACTCGAAGGACATCACTGAACTCAGCCAGGACTCTCTTTCGTGAATCTGTCACGTTGTTCTTGATGGGGAAGCTGTTCTTGCTTGCGATGTGCGAGAGGTCACCTGGTAATCAGAGTCACTTTCAGTGATATCCATGAGGATGTGTTGACCCAAGAGGAAGATTGAGATCACGCTTGATCTTTCGGCTTCTGGGCTGTCAGTTTATCATAAGCCCGATCTTCTGTCTTCAATCTCATACCTCCAAGCACGCGGAGACATGGTTGACGTAACATTCTTTTGACGGGATCTCGTTACCTTCCTGAGATCAATTTGCATGCATATCCTTAGGCCAAGCTGTGAGATCTCGAGTGGGAGATAAGCTCAGTTGTAGGATTCTCTACGCCCAAGTACGAAGTATATTTAAACACTGTCCGTGGGTCAGCTCGATCAGGCCTGTCACGGGGACACCCGGGGCGCTGCATGATTTTACCGAGTTTACTCTAACCAACGACGACTGTACCTAGCGCTGGACGGAACGAGGTAAGAGTGGAGGAAATTCTTTCTTCCGCCGCAGACTCCGTGAACATGCCTCCTCTGCGCGATTTCAAGAGTATCTCACCGGCATGAGCCGCGAAGCTCAGTGCTCAATGCTCACTAGGATGGAGGCTATCTACGATCTATTACCAGCGTACCACTACCTGAGTGACTACTAGAGGGTAGTGACTAGTGCTGACTAGTAGGTAGTATTCCAGAGGAAGTACCCTAATGCCCGCTGCATGATTTGCCGATAGGAATTGCATCTACTGCGCCTCGATCTTCCTCCACCTTCCGATCTGAGGCTTCCAGGAACCAAATTCGGGGCATGTAGGGCCGAGACTTCGGCAGGCACGGGAAAATAGGGACTCGTGACCCTTAGTAACATTGGGGCCGTGCGATTTGAATCTATAGATGGCCGAGATCATGCGAAAGAGCCCTTCTCTAGGGGTTATGAAATGTACACAGGTACAACAGCAATACTTCTGCCATAGTGATGATTTTTCTAATAGGGACTTCAGAAACTTGACACTTTGACACCATCGGAATACCACTACTGTGACTACAGTCACTACACTAGTACAATGTCCCTTTCGAGATCACCTCTGGTCGATGCAAGGTGTCGGGCAAAGAAAGTCGGTAGATGAGGTCGAGATAGAGCGATAACGCGGGCAAACTCGGCCAGGGGCAAGTGGGCATCGGCGGTTTTTGTTGTGGAGGGTTGGCAAGGGGTCGGGTTGACGAACAAATGGCCGGTTTCAGGAGAAAACCGGAGCAGAGGGAGTAAAAAGGCGCGTTGAACTCCGTTTGAGGGGCTCAGTCTCTCAGAGGGTCACGCGGGGAAAGAATGACGAAAAGGGAGGACCCGCACTGAAGTCACGATGGAGTCGCTCCGCCAAGTCCCCATTCACGGATGATCGATGGTGGGGGGGGCTTCTCGAGTCTCGACACATCCTGGTCCCATGATTCATTTGCAAAAATGATTACTGCGAGACTACCAGTACTCTACTACTCTCGTAGTAGTGAGTCGTGACGACCCAAAAGCTCATACACACTTACTTCCGCACTCTGGCCCGAGCCATCATTTGGATGCTGGGAACAGTATGAAGTTCACTGACGTGGGCGTAGTAGAGTCCCAGATGTGTAAGGTAGGGAGGGAGTCAGGACTGTCAGAGTCGAGGCTACTCTACCTCTCCGTTGTACTGAGTATGAGTATTTATTTTTCAGTTTGAACATGCACCGCTACGCATTTCAAGTTCGGGTATCAATACTAGTGCACAACAAGCGTAACCAGATTCATGAAGATAGCAGTACTGCTACTCCTATCCAGCACGAGGCTGAAGGGCTCGCGGCAGCAGGTGGTACCACTGTAGTCTTTAGTTACTCTGTACTCTGTACATGTTGTCAACGCCGATCTGACTGCCCGGTTTGAGTACTCAACCCTGACGTGGTTCTGGTCCACTCGCTCAACTTGCCTTGTTGGGTCGGCTTGCCACGATACTGGCGACGGAGCTCACAGTATTTGAATGAACCATTGCGCCGATTTAAGGACAGGAGTCTTTCAATTTTTTTTTCCTCCCTCATACCACTCTGCTGTGTTCCTCCCCCATTATTCCACATACTCCTTCTTCCTATACCCTTGCTTTGGTCGTGATCGCAGAGCCGAGGCTATATCCCATCCGCTGCATCTGTACTACTTACCCGCTCCGATAACAACCGCGTACAACCCCACTATAACCACCGTCAATCTACCGTCCAACTAAACCGCTCTCAACTTCCGATCTTCTCGCGTCCCTTGACAATTGGAAACCCAAAAATAAAGTCTCCTTTATTGTTCTTTCGAGACTGACCATATTATTACCTTCCCACCTATCCATATCAACCAGTCACCAAAAAAAAGAAACCAAAGAGACCACTCTCAATTCCCAACATGTCGAGCAACGGAAACGGCGGTGCTGTCGGCAACGAGAACGTGAACTTGGACATTGTCACTCTGACCCGCTTCTTCACGGAAGAGCAGACCAAGTACCCCGAGGCCTCGGGAGACTTCACACTCCTGTGCCATGCCCTGCAATTCTCCTTCAAGTCCATCGCATACTACATCCGTCGTGCCTCGTTGATCAACCTCACCGGGCTGGCTGGCTCCTCCAACACAACCGGTGACGATCAGAAGAAGCTCGACGTGATCGGCAATGACATCTTCATCTCGGCCATGCGCGGCTCCGGCAAGTGCCGTCTCGTCGTCTCCGAGGAAGAAGAGGAGGTGATCACCTTTGACGAGCACCCCAATGCCCGCTACGCCGTCGTCTGTGACCCCATCGACGGCTCCTCCAACCTCGACGCCGGTGTCTCTGTCGGAACCATCTTCGGTATCTTCCAGCTGCCCGAAGAGATCGTGGGCGAAGGCAAGAAGGTCGGTCCCGAGGCCCTGCGCCTTCCCGGCACCGAGCTGGTCGCGGCTGGCTTCACCATGTACGGTGCCTCTGCCCAGCTGGTCATCACCATGCGCGGGGGCGGTGTCAACGGCTTCACTCTCGAGAACTCGCTGGGCGAGTTCATCCTCACTCACCCCAATATGAAACTTCCCGAGACTCGCGCCATCTACTCCGTCAACGAGGGTAACAGCATGTACTGGGACGACTGGTGCAATGAATACTTTGACAGCCTCAAGCGGCCCGGGGAGGGCCAGAAGCCCTACAGCGCCCGGTACATCGGCTCCATGGTCGCTGATGCCTACCGCACCTTGCTGTACGGTGGTATCTTTGCCTACCCCGCCGACAAGAAGAGCCCCAAGGGCAAGCTGCGCATCCTGTACGAGTGTGCGCCCATGGCGATGGTCTTCGAGAACGCTGGCGGTCTCGCTGTGAACTCGCGCATGGAGCGCCTTATGGAGGTCTGCCCCGAGTCTATCCACGATAAGAGCGGCGTCTTCCTCGGCTCCAAGGGAGAAGTCCAAAAGGTCATCGACATGTACAACAAGCACCACAAAGAAGTTTAGGCATGTGACTCTGTCCGCGCGCCGTTGGCCCCCCCCCCCCCCCCCCCCTCCTCTGACCCTCAGTTACTACCGCTCTTCATCAAGCGACCCGTTTTCCACCACATTTTCATGGCTCGCTGGTCTTCCTTATTGTGAAAACACCCTACATGATGACGTCACGATGCCCCTCCAACGATACCTCTTTGTCTGCACTGAGCTTCACGAGGTACCAGTCGCCGCTACCATTCGTGGCTCTGAACTGGTCGGGAGCCATCCTGTATATAGCCTTCAAAGCAATCGAAACCAAAAAAAAAATTCAAATCCAATACCCATTTCTCCAACTGCTAGTTCAAACGTACTCAGCTCTTTTCAGCACCATTATGACAGGACATACAGGTCAACAGTTGCCACTACTCGCCTAACTACTTCGCTTGCTGTGTCCGTGGAGTACTACCCTGAAGGAACGTGGCTTGGGAACGTGGCCAAGTTGGAGAAAACCTTGCACACGCCGTCAGGCGCATACGAGGTAGACACTGTAAGGTTGTAAGACTACATAAGTACTTTGGAATTTCATCACGGATACAGAGCACATGATTGGGGATTTGGGGTGAGACCATATGTATTCTAGAAAAAATATTTCGTACAGTTGTACATGGAGACACGAAGGGCCCTCCCCATCGAGGGACCATCTCATGAAAATGCGAGCAAAGAAAACCGATGAAACAAGATATAGAAAACAAAACGTCAGACGGTGAAAAAGACCGTGATGCAAACGCGTCCCCTTTAGTCTACCGGATCTTCCTCCAGTAGGGTCTTGAAGCTGAATGGCAATAAAGGAATGCCGTCGCCCATGAAATGTTTGCTCATGGCCTCCACCCAGTGGAGACGAAGCGAATGAAGCACTACAGATGATAATTAGCATTCTTTCTCGCACAGTGGCTACGGTGTCCCGATCTTCAGAAAAGGGTGACTTACTGGCTGATACTCCTTCCATGGTGACAAGCACCGCAACACTCAGAACAAGGAACATGTAGATGCAAACCACAGTCAGAATGACACGAGTGACGTGGCTCTCCATGGCAATGGCAGAGCCGATAGTCATGTTCCACAGCACGATAGACAACTGTTGATGGGCCAAGGACAGAGCCCAAAGACGAAGGTACGAAGCAGTGTGAGAAATACAGTTCAAGCAGAACTCAATGGTGTGGATGACTTGGTGAATCATCTCGTCACTGAAGTCGAATTCTTCGTGTTCCTCATCATCAATGTTCTGGGCAATCATAGCGACACCCTCACCGTCGCTGGCCATGCTGTCACGAGCACCATTGGCCCCACCGTTCACATCGCCGTCCTCATCCAAAGCACTGACGCGAGACTGCTCGCCGAGTCCCCGGTAACCGAGAGCGCGGGCGCGGTTGTGCTCATAGCGCAACCAGAACGGCTTGAGGAATAGCATAATGGGCACTTGGATGACAGCAATGAGAAGCAGCAATACTTGAACGGTTGCTTGACCGGAGTAAAGCTTTCCTTGAAGGGTGCCAGGGCTCAGGAACATGAAGATCAGCATGTTCAACAAGCTGGGAGGATCTTGCCCAATCGCCGGCCAATCAACAGACCACTTGTATAGGATCGTCATGGCCAGATAACCGAAGATACACTGGAAGAACAACATGCCAGGCACAAAGTTACCAAGCACATCGACCTTGGATTTGAAATGGCGAGCGTTGATGTACTGGTGAATCAACGCATAGGTCATGTGGGCCCAGCCAAGCAGGATACTCATCTTCATTTTCATACTGTTCGAGAAGAGAAGCGAGTTCTCTGCCTCGTGCCAGTTCCAGTCCAGACCAATGGGGAATCGGTAGCCATCCTTGAGGGTAGCCTCATAGGATTCACCAGCCTTGATATTGTCGGGCCACTGCCATTGACTGGGGAAGAAGGTCAAAGCTCTGGAGAAGACATCGTTGTAGATGAAACCAGTGTAGATCGAGAAAAGACCCATCAGCAACATGATGTAACGACCGTAGAAAGCCATATACGTCAGTTCATCGAGCTTGGTACGCAACAATTTCTTCTCGAAGAGAATCATTGCAGACGCAGCAAGAGCCATGATGAAACCGTGGCCCATATCACCGAACATGACGGCAAAGAGGAAGGGGAAAGTGACAATGGTATAGAGACCGGGATTGACCTCGGAATACTTGGGAACACCGTATGAGTTGATGATGGTCTGGAAAGCCTCGGTGAACTTGTTAGTGCGGACGTAAGTTGGCGGAGTCTTGTTGGTGCGAATCTGATTGACGATAGTGGGCACTGAAAGACCTGCACGATCGTTGACGTCCTGCAAAGTGGATTTGATAAGAGCGAGTGAATTTGTGGGACACCAGGCCTCTGCAATCAGGGTCTTTCGAGCTTGATCGTACGAGAACTTGTTCAAGGTGTCGTAAACTGCTTTCTCTTTCTTGACAATGATCATCCAGGCGGCCAGAGAACGAGCAATCTGGGAAAGCTCTGCATCAAGTGTGCTCTTGGTGTTACGCAGAACGTTGCTGACGTCTCCCAGTCGAGTGTTGACTTCATGGATTTGGTCTCGACGCAGCTCACTGTTCTCATCCACACCATACAGAGAAGCTCCAAGTGATTCAGAGATCTTGCGAATCTTTGCAAGAATGCCCTTTCCGTGGGCAAAGATCACAAAAACATTCTTGTGAATCTCTTCATTGTTGGTCGGGTCGATGATTACTTCGGGGATCTCAGACTGGTTCATGTACAAGTTACCACGGAGAGTGCGCCAGAGAATGCGCTCAAAGGCCCCGATACGATCACGCGGAATAACGCCGGCAACAAATCCAATATTCATCTCGGTGAAGCTCTGCTGGCCTTGAGCGTCGCCATTTGTACCGCCGGGGGCGTGGTGTTCAACGTCGCGAAGGAGAGGTGCTTCGTCATTATCGAACGACTGGCGAATATCTTCGGTATGAGTGTGTGCCTATAGCTTCCAAATTAGCTGATAGTTCACCTGATCGGCAACGCAAGCGCTACTGACCCTGTCGAAGAAACCGCCCGCCTCCCTGAGCACCCAGCGCCATTCGGTCAACTCAACCTCCCGCTTCTTGAGGGTCTCGTAGCTATCATTCAGAGACACGATACGTTGCTCGAGGCTCTCACTGCGCTCCGAGAGTTCATCGATTTCGGAGGCCAGTGGGGCGGCCAAGGTATCAGAGAAGTCGGTCGAGGGCCTCATTGGGACAGCCGCTTTTTCCATCTGAGCGTGGAAGTAACCTGTAACGTGAATGAATCTCGTTAGCTTTCCCTGTCGAAAAAAAACCAAGTGGTGTGCTTGAGGATCAGAGACATACGCAGTTGTCGTTCAACATTATCGAGACGACGAATCTCTTTGGTGAAAGTCCGTTGGAAGGCATTGGTGTCGGGGTTAAGCTGGGAATTACATGTTAGCCGGGGGCCAGTCACTGCGAATGTGCCTGTGATGAACGCGAAACGACAGCAAGGCCCGATCTTACATCTCTGAACTGAACCTGGCCAATCTCGCCAAGTGCACTGACGACCTCTCGTCCGATCTCGTTGGCAATATAGAGCTGGGTCAGGCTCATCTCCGACGAGCGGAAGAAGGTATCCTTCGGAGCCATGGTGGGCAGGAGGCTGAAATGAGCCGAGCCTTATCCACCAAAAGAGATGCAGCCGATGGAGATGGTAGGCAAGCAAAGCGCCTTCGGATAATTCGAGCAAGTCGAATCTGATGCTGCCAGGGCCAGTGAAGCCGCCTACGACAGCTCCTCGGGGCGAGCTGGCCGAGGGTCACATGATATCACGTGCTGGTAGCTCCTACCGTGTCGGGTCAGCTTTGTCGTGCCCAGCCGGCAGCTGCCCGAGATGGGTTCTTAATAGGTCCTTACCATGACTACTGGACCTTTATTGGGAAGCTGAGTGAAACACACTCGCTCGTTGCGTAATACTGTTGAAGCTACCGGAAGAAAGAATAGACTCAATAATCGAACAAGAATTGAACAAGACTTCGCTACCTAATCCGAACATGATCAAAAGCCTCTCCAATGGTGCACGGTATTGCTAGACGAAGCAGGGACTGGGAAGGCTCGGGATTCACAATCACAGCTTTGAAATTCCAGAGCAAATTTCAAATAGTGCAGAACAAACAATGGCTTCAGTACTCAACTTCCATGCGATTGAGAATCCTCTTTCCAGCCATGCATAGCAACGCTGACCATGAGTACGGAGAGTGAATAGCGACGCTCATAGTGTGCGTTTCGCGTCGCCTCAAACTTCGTACCAGCACTTAATAGGGCCAAAGCCCGTGCTGCTCCCTCACCATAATAGTGTCTGGATGGAGACCCGAACCTTCAGGGCTCAATGGCCAGAACTCCAGTCCACGATTGATTTCATCGCGGTCGAAGTATCGTGTGTGGACCCACATGTTGATGCCGACTCGAGTGTAAGCGTGGCCGATGCTGCTGTAGAACATGACTCGATCGAACGTCTGCGGCTCCCAGATGGGGAAAAGATTCACCTCGCGAGTTGCGTTGTCTGCGGTGCGATTGTGCATCAAAAAGGCCAGTCGAATCATACCCAAGTTCGGCATTTCTGCCTCTATGACTCTGAAAACTTCGTCCCAGTGACCAGTGACCAAGATGAATCGATCCAAGCTCAGATAGGAGATATGGCTGTGTCGACGCAGGAAATACGTGAGGTCGTGTGCACTAACATTCAAGCCTCCCAGGGTACAGCTTCGCAGGTGGTTCCACTGAATGCGAGAGACCAGACCTTGCGAGAGAAAGTTGTTCAGGTTGGTACCTTGGGTGGTGTTGTAAATGATGAGCTTCAAAATCACCAGGTTAGACATCTGCGTTAAATAGCGCAGAAAAGACAGCACGAGCTGGCGACGCTGGTCCATGTTACCCGCAGACACCTCATCAATGAGCTGCTGGGATGTCACACGCATTGTGAACGACTCAATGTGGCGCATGCGCCAGCGGCTTTCGGGGCTGATAGCGTTGGTCTCGGCCATGCGTGCCAATCTCCACAAGCTGACCGAGCAAGGCTTGGTTGCATCAAAAGCGATCAATTCTTTGAATCGGAGACCTCCACTCAGAATGGCGTTCCAGATGATGTTGGAGACACGCATACCGAATCGATGCATTTCAATCACGTCGAATCCAAGACGAAACTGGGGGAAGTTGCAGAATGCAAGTTCAATGCTAACAAGCTTAACAGCTCTCAAATACTTAAGGGCAAACGTCAGGAGCTCTCCGCAGCCAGCAGCCATGAAGCTTTCCAGGGTGGCACTGCGCATCTCGGTGGCTCTGACGACCGCCGCGTCTGCGGCGGTGGTAGCTTGTCGTCTTATGTGAGATGAGTCGAAGAACGGAACGACGAACTTGAGCTCATTAATGACGCCTGGGTATTTCTCTGAAAGAACCAGTCGGATGAGGCTTTCCATGTTTTCACGTTCGAAGTTGATCTTTTGAACGCCCAGATAGGGCACGAACAGAGGTCCCGAGAAAGCATCGTACAGAGCACGGCAGGTGAGACGTAAGGCTTTGACTGATCCAGCATCAAGATACTTTGCAAGGTCGACCTTGAGGTCATATGGCATGGTATCTAACTTGGCTTGATTGAGACCTGGCAGCCGACCCGGCTTGGCTTTGTTGATATCCATCGTGAATAGAGCTGCGACCACTCACGGAAAACGGGCTGTGTTGATGTCAAGTAAGTGGGGGATGGTGGATGATTTGCTGTGAACCGAAAAGAAGGTGCGACTTTAGGTAGATAGCAATAAGGCCAGAACCAACGAGGCACACTATGAAAATGGTAACGAGAAGTGTTTGGAAAGAAGAAAAGTTTCAAGTGGGCGTGAACAGGTTTAAATAATGGACAGAGCAGCAACACGCGCAGCCGTTTGCCGTGGGTCTCGTGGGATGGAAAACTAACAAGAACGCGACGACGACGACGAGATGGCTTCAGGTGAAAAGCAAACGTCAACAAAGTGAAACGCAAACGTCAACAAGGCCTGGTCTGGTCAAACACAGCTACAGTGTCACCTTCTATAGAAATTTCTTTCACTTTCCGGAACCCAGCCCTCAAGAGCACTTTCACACTTGCAATATTTGCCTGGTTACACGCCGCGTAGAGTCTCTCTTTCCCTGCTTTGTCCGACCCCATGCGATCAAGCTGCCACCATGCGTTGACAACTGCCCTCGCTGCTTCACCAGCAAATCCTTTGCCCCAACAGTCGGGATGAATGCCATATCCAAGCGAGGGAGCAGGATCCAAGAAGTTGATACCAACGGCACCGATAACCTTCTGATGAGGATCATCCTTTCGAATGATGGCAAAGTAGAACTGGCGCCCTATTTTTCCAGTGGCGTCAGGTGTTTTGAACACCTTCTCGGTAATAGTTCTCTCTGATTCTGCAATATCTTTGTGAGGAACCTTGGGCCATCTGAAGCACATTGTGAATCGCGGGCATCAGTCAGTAGTCATTCCCCACTAAGAATATTTTCACACTACTCCGTCACGACGATCACTCACAGCCAATCTGCCACCTCTTGCCGAGATCGGAATTCAAAGATATCTGCGGCATCATGCTCATGTAGCTTGCGCATGTAGAGGCGCTCGGTATGGATCGCACCTGGTGTCTCAGGAATAACCACCCTGATGACCTGCTCAGGATAGAATGAAGGTTTTACGGATGGTGGATTCTTCTGAAAATTTTGTGTCATATTGCTCGTTTTATGTCACGTTTGGAGATGAGTCTTGTAGGCCGTTGAGTAGACACGGAGTGCTGCACTCAGTGTAGCCCTAACTGAGAGATGCACGTGACCCTTTTGTTTTCCGTAGGTTCGAACCGTGCACGCTATTATGATGAATGAATTTCTTTCTTGTGGCAGGAAATGGTTCTTATTAACGAAATTTGACAAGGATTTGGCCAACACATATTAGACCTACCCAGGGACAGTAAGACTGACTCATCTGAAGACTGGGGGCCACCTGACCGAGCAGGCCCCGCATTGCTGACATTCAATAGTACGCAAAGTACCTCCAAGCAAAAGCCTCAAAAATACTCGAAAGTTATCAGCGGCTCAAAGAGCCAGGAAAATACCTGGGGAAACGAAGAACACGATGAGAGGTCTCGCATTATCATAGAACTTGACTTTCAACGAAAAATACAGGTAAACTCCGCCGTGCATACCTAAGGTCGTTGCCGGAGAGCAGCCAACGAGCACGAAGCTCAATCCAAGGGAGACAGCGACCAATGCCTCTCAGCCATTAGCCCGATAGACTGCTACGTCAGGTAGATATGACCGACAAGGACAGAGAAGCCAGATTGACATAGTATGATGATTTGGCCGAATTCATTGCGAAGATGATTGTCGGTAGTATAGCCGTGTCAATCAGGCGCCGCCCTCTCGCTTGGCGTACTCGTCTTCCATACGTTCCTCGTAAAGATGATCAACTTCTTCCTTGCTGAGTGGGCGCTCACCCTGCTCCGAGCTTGGAGTTTCCCACGATTTCGGGTCAAAGTGCCGCACACTTCCCTCGAGTTCATCACGGGAAGTAAGGTCAGATTGGCCGGTGGTACAAGTGTTGCCGGTACGGTCTGCCAGCTCTGCTTGCTTCTGCTCTTCAGAGCGGGTTTGAGGAGTTGGAATTGGCATAGTGAGGATGTGGTCTGAAGGGATTTTCTGAAGGGTGGGTATGTTGGACCGGTACGGATTTGCCGAGGATTAGCCAGTCGTCTGGTGCAGGAAATCTCTTGCTGGGAAAGTCCGACTGACGGCTCGTTAGGTTGACAGAGATAAGACGTTGCAAGGATCAAAAACAATGGCTCCGGTGCTCCTTATGAATAGGTGCGTGGATCAAGAGAGAATGCCGGTGCTTGTGCTGGCGGCGCTGTGTTGCCGCTTGGGCTGTGGCGAGTCGCGACAGCTTCCGTCCCCACGTCATACTTCCGTCTCTGGCCATGAGAAGGCGAGCAATGAGTGGGTATGCACAGCCACATGGTGTCCACGCTACACTGTGGAGTGAGGACTTGCAGTCTGTGATATGCGTGGCATTTTGTATACTCAACGCCTTGGGCATGTTTTATCATCCATAGTATCGAATCGGTAACAGAGTGTACGAGAACTTGGCAGAGAGGACTATCTGCCACTAGGGGAAGTAGTACCACAAATGTTCCAGAAACGAGGCATTTCTTCGCAAGTGTCTAGTCCGAGCAGTGACCTCTAGCTACGAGTACAAAGCCTATATTTCGTGAATGCAGTGTGTGTTGTGGAACGGCCGAAGGGCGACACATCAAAACATAACGCTATCCGGGAGAGCCGAAATTCCGAGACTGAGCTTGTGCTTTGCATGCTGCAGAGATGCCTACGTTGAAGATTCGGAGTCCTGGGTTTCCCCCCGCAACAGTGCAGATCTATGTGTGTAGTGCCCTGTCTAAGTGGTCCATCCTCATCGAACTCGGTAGCAATGAATGACCCAAGGCATCACGTGATGGGGCTTGAAAGATTGGAAGATTTCGACAAAGCCAGATACAACCGTAGTCATCACAGGCGCCGCTGGGAAAGAATCGCTAATGCACAAACTTCCGATTTCGGTATGCAAAGATCTTCAATACTAAGCGACGCGTAAAGGGCACAGCACAGGCGAGAACGCTCGCATTATATAAGTCGTGTTGACAACACACTGATTTCAAGAGGTCAGCTGAGGACCTCTTCATTCGGCACTAAGCGCGAGACATGCGTCAACAGCGAGACCGATTCTGTTGAAGTAAATCAGCAAAGACACTCAAGGATACCTAATATGCAATCACAGGATGAGAATCAAACTGACCTTCCCTCTTTCTGCTTGACCACATCATCAATGATGTCCCGATCCAGATTGGGAAACATGTTCGACAGCGCTTCGACGACATTACTATGTTCGGCACGCTGGATCCGTTGGGCCTCGGCTTCTTCAGCACTGGCCTGGCGAGCGGCAGCGTCTTGAGCGTCGAGCACGCGGCTCAATGTCCTCTGAGCTGCACCAGGCTTCTCATTTGGAGGCACAGAACGTTCATCGGCAGAGCGGCGCCCCTCGCTGCTCGCACGGGGAGGCTGGTAGACGTTCGGGGTAAGGCGCGGAGGAACAACCCCGGGTTGAGGGGTCAGAGCAGGTTGAAGAGAACGGTCCGAAGACGCAGGCTGACTGGAGTCTCCGTCGTCGGAGAAGATCCGACCGATAGTGGACAGAGGTTTTTGAATACTGCGAAGTAGCCCCGCAACAGGAGCAGATGTGTCATCATCACTAGATTGGGGAGTGTCTCTCCGACCAGACCCTGAGCTCGGCGCCGATGGGCCGCTGGACGATGTGGACTTAGCAGCTGGCTTATTGGCCAGTGATTCGTGTTCACGATTTTGTTCAGCAATGGCAGAGACGGCTGCTTCCACGTTACTCTCAAACTCCTCATCGCTGACCGTGAGCGTTGTTCGATCGAGCGTCTCGATGAATTGAATGGCCCCGGACTGATGAAGATAATTAGCAACTCGAAGTTCCTCACCCCCGAAGGATGCGCACTTGACCAGTAAACACGTACCAACGAAGACAAATAGTACCCAGCCTCTCCCCCTAGCTTGTCTTGATTACGGAAACGAAGAATATACTGGATATTGGAGACAAGATTCCCGGGATTGGCGTGCAAGACCACGTAAATCAGTAACGGGATGAACGAATCCGCAGAGGTGTCGCCCTTTCTGCTGTTTCTCAAAAGACCGAAAATAACCTTGCAGCAATTCAAAATGCAGATCACTTTGTCTCGAGGAGCTCGGTATCCATTTATCTTTAACAGCTCTGCGAATCATATAAGTACAAGCCCCAGTGTAGAGATGGGCCGCCAGGGAAGTCATACCTTGTTGAGCTAATGTCAAAAAGCGTCGCCCATTTCCACTCACTGGGGCAATGTCCAGATGTTCTTCTTTGACCCAACTGTAGATTCGGATCTTTTGCGCGAGAATGTCGTCCCGCTCAACATCTTCTTGATGCTGACCTCGTCGCCAGGGTCCATGGAGCCTCTCAATCTCACGCCTCCGGCTGCGGCTGACACTTCGAGGAATCGATGGCGGACCGGGGATGGCTGGTGAGAAAGTCTGCGAGTAAAGACGGTTCATGACTAGCTTCTCCATGCCTTCTTTCGCATTATCAAATTCCGCATCCGATACATCACGCCACACTTCGCACAAAGCCATCTTGTTCGTGATAAAGGCCAAGAAATCGCTGATAATTTTGACTTGCTCGTGGGCCATCCATTGTTTCTTTGCGAACTCTGTCAAAAATGAGCGTAGAAACTTGGCCACAGGATCAGCAGTGCGGTGACGAAGCTGCTCCAGGAATCTATGGAAGTCAAATGGCTGATCGGATTCAGGCTCGGGCGGAGGTGGCACAGTAGAGGCCGAAGATTGTCGCGTCAAAGTCAGCTCATCAGGGCCGATGGACTGTCTATGGCTCGTCATACTCGGGCTCCCTTGCGATACATTTGACCCCGAGGATCCAGATGCGGACGCTTGCGCTGGTTCGAGGCTCGACCTGCGTGGTGGGAAATATTGGGACGAACGGAACTGCTCCGTCTTTTCAAGTCGCGGAGACATGATCTCTTGCTGACCAGTAATTCGCGAGGGATCCTGAAACTGGTCCATGATGTTCTGGATTTCGGGTTGGGACTCGCTATCATCCTGTGCGTCTTTATTTTGATCCTCTTCGTTGCTACCGGCGTCATCTTCGCTGGGGATTTCTGGGAGCTCCTTTTCGGAACCTGGACCAGAGTTGGGCGCACTGGGTTGCGGCGTGATGGCCGGGGCCGTTGGGTGTGCAGTGAAAAGCGACTCGTCTTTCTCTGGAGGAGGGGGAGGTGAAGCGATGCTATCCGACGCGACCGACTCAGCCTGCGGGCCAGTGGCGGACAGTGACAGTGTGTCGACCTGTCCAGCAAGCCGATCTGTTTGTGATTGTGCAGCTGACTCTGGAAGCGTAGGAGCCTCAACCGTATCAGCAGACGCGGAGACTCCCGCTACGGGCGCGTGCGGCTCGGTGTGCGACTTTGAGGTCATCTCGGTTTTGTGAGAGCTGTCGACGAAGCGATCCTCGTTTGCATCCAGCAAATTCGTCGGAGGGGATGTTGGGCCTTCGAGCTGCTGAGAGGCGGATCGGTCATCCTCCCCTCGGAGATCCGAACGGTAGGGTTCGTTCGCGGACATTGCCTACGTTATCGACATGTGGACATGGAGCAAGTAGGTGGCCCCCAACAGATTCACATCCTCGAGGACGACATGTGCGTCGGTGCTCACATGTTTAAGAGCGGATCATTGGTTCAGCCGATGCCGCTGCAGGAGGTCGATATACACGTGCTTCAGTGTTTTCGTAATATTCAATCTTACAGTCTTACATCGCTCGTTAAGCTTGACAGTGTGCATGCTATTGGCATAACTGCTCAGCTTGTACCACATTCCGATCTTCGCTGATGACCGACATATATCGTGATCATTAGACAATCTGGGGTATCAGCCCTACGAGGCCAGGAATGATGCGATGCGACGTCACTCGAATAGGCAAGCGCTTCCAAAGTTACTCCCGCATGGAACCTAAACAAGTCACCTCCAGGGCAATGAAACTACATGCAATTACTCCTTCTGTCAACTGACCCCGCGGATTGACACACGCAAGGCGGCGCGGATCGGTTGAGCTCCGGTCCCGTCCCCCCGTGTTCAGGTGACAATGTTGGAGGCCTGAGGCCTGAAACGCATGTCGAGACGGTGGGAAGACACCCTCGGTGCACGTGGACGCAAGCTTCAGCCACGGCAGAGAATATTTTTCTACACCGCCATTCAATCATGTGTGGCATCTTCTTTGCCCTGTCGACACGTTCCGTGGAGCCTAATCAGGAGACCAAGTCTCTGCTGAGCCATCGGGGTCCCGATAGCTGTCAGACACATGGTGTATCGTGGCAGAGTCAGACACATGATGAAACGGTGTCTGCCCCAGTCAATCTCTACCTCACATTTGTGTCCACAGTCCTCTCCCTCCGCGGAAATCATATTTCCAAGCAGCCTCTCGTAGATCCGGCCACTCAGTCCGTACTCTGCTGGAACGGCGAAGCCTGGAAGCTTGGCCATGAGCAGGTCTCTGGTAATGATACGGAGCTCGTCTTCGATCGACTTCTTCGGGCTGTGAATGCAGAATCTGCCCAGCAAGCCATTGAAAATCTGGCACAAGTCATTGCAAGTATAACTGGTCCATTCGCATTCGTCTTCTATGATGCCAGACATGGTCGAATCTTCTTCTCTAGGGACTGTCTGGGCAGGAGGTCTCTTTTACATGGTGTGGATGATGATGGCAGTTTGAAAATCTGCAGCCTGTGTGATGGTTCCTCTTCTACTCACTTTCAGGAGGTTGGGTTTGACGGTGTATACATGATTGATCTCGACGAGTGTCGAGTGTCTCCCAATGCTTTGATCGAGCCGTGCAAGATTCATGCATTGCCCTGGTCGACTAATCCGTGTCCACCTGCAGGTCATCTCGTACGTCAACAAGCTTGGTGGAATCTGGAACTGGGACATTAGCGAGCCCGCTAACACGGACTGGTCAACAGAAAAGCCCCATCCCAGCAATGAATGTCAGCGTTCCGGAGGAACAGCCTCCTCCTCTTGAAGTTGAGACGCCATTTGTTGTAGATCTTCAGCGCCGACTGTTTGATTCTCTGACACTTCGCATCGATAACGTCCCAGAGCCCCCGAATTTTATTCGAGGTCAGAGTGCCAAGGTCGCCGTACTTTTCTCCGGCGGCCTAGATTGCACGCTCCTGGCTCGCCTTGCCCACGATAGAATTCCCGTTGCTGAACCCATTGACCTTCTCAATGTTGCCTTTGAGAACCCCCGTGTGGCAGCAGCTGCGGCTGCGACTGTTGCAAAGTCAAAGTCCGACTCGGCTACCACCGGGATGGCGGAATCGATCTCCCCCTACGAGGCATGTCCTGACCGAGTCACCGGTCGCTCGGCTCATGCCGAGCTCGAAAGGACATGCCCGGGCCGAAAATGGCGCTTCATCGCCATTGATGTTCCCTATACAGAGACGATTGCCCACCGGGACTCTGTGAAGCGGCTCATGAGGCCCCACAATACCGAGATGGACTTGTCTATCGCGTGCGCACTATACTTTGCGTCACGAGGGCGAGGGACCGTTGCAGACCCCACGCCTTCGCCGTATTCGACCACAGCCCGCGTGTTGCTTTCCGGTCTGGGTGCGGATGAGCTTTTTGCAGGTTACGGCCGCCACGGGGTAGCATTTGCCCGGGGAGGGTTTCCCGAGTTGATCTCCGAGATGCAGTTGGATGTCGGGCGTCTTGGAAAACGTAATCTGGGTCGGGATGATCGTGTGCTCTCGCACTGGGGCCGTGAAACCCGTTTTCCATACTTGGACGAGGACTTTGTGGCGTGGGTGTTACGAGCTCCAGTGTGGAACAAATGCGGATTTGGACTCCGAGAGCCCGAAGGGCAGGGTGAGGCAGAACGTCTTCGAGGGATCGACAAAGAGAAGATGGCGCTTCGACTGGTGGCGCTTCGGCTGGGTCTTATTACTGTGGCTCGGGAGAAGAAGAGAGCCATACAGTTTGGGGCACGCACGGCGAAAATGGAGAAAGGAAGGACAAAAGGAACGGATGCGCTGAGTTGAGCAATCTTATCTCCTGTGATCATATCAGTTTTTTTTTGTGTGATCTCTAAATCACCCCATCCTGTTCTTTCCTTCTCGCCCCCACAAGACCAGACCATCCGATTCCATCGTCAGATGGCGCCACGAACCTCACAGAACAAACCCAGCGATGATGACAAAACAAATATGGAATCAGATACTTCCGAGACCACATCCCCATCCCCCTCCCCGCGTTCGAACTTTCTCCCTCATAGTTTTTCTCTCGCCCAAAACAACTCGCTCTACCCTGCCATTCCCCAAAAGTCCACGCTGACCACCCCATTCACATACGCCCGCTTCTTCCCTGCTTTCGTTTGCGGATCTCCACAGCCCCCGAAAAGCAACCGCAGTCCCTGTCTGTCCTCGGATAACATGGACGGCGTGGGGCCTGGGGCTTGAGGGGACGAAATCCGACCTCCAAAACGTCAGCGGAGGATTCCGAAGGCATATGCTCGTGGGGCTAGACCAGGTGAACCGGGAAGGGCATGTGGGATTGCGAGGGAATCTTGGGTTTGGAAAAGGAGAGGGGGAGAGAGAGAGAGAGACAAGGGGTAAGAGGATAGGGTCGGGTCTATGAGGTGGTTAAAAGGCAAGTCTGAGCTGTGGTTGATGTTCGTGGGTATGATCGTAGGTCTACATCGATGTATGTATTGATCACGCGCAATTCGATGTGTATACGATTCAGTCAATTCGATCGTATACTGTGTTATTGAGATGTACCATGCGGGCGGTCCTATTCTGAATGCACGTCTATGTACCAAAGCTCAAGACACTACTTGGTCGATTGACCAGGACGAGAGACATTCAACGTCAAGTAGAGGGATGAATGATGGTAATCTACTTGAGGACCACTCGCAAACAAGACGTCTGGGCAATATCTAAGGCGCGCGTGGAGGGTTTAGTCTCTCGATAATCTCACGTCGCAAGTCGGAGGTACCTGACAGTGACTCTCCCACTCGATGTGGACATCGACTACAGCAAGGGGAGAAGAGCACTGCCAGTACAGGAAGCGAAGAGACATGCTACTACTAAACTCAAAGCTTCTAAGACTAAGGCCGGGGGGGGGGGAACTGGATTTCAGAAATGAAATTTCAATGAATTTGGAATTATTAAGCCACGAGTCGATCCTTATCACAAGGATAGGAGACAGTCAGAACCGGCTGAGAGGAGCAATAAAGCAAAACAAGTAGTATCATAGTCGCTGCAAAAAGAAAAAGCAGAAGCAGAGCGACAGTCGAGGGAAAACAAAAGATGACATGGTGTACGAAACGTCCCAAGTCATGTCCGAACTTTTGAGGAGAAGAGCCACTGGACTCCAAAAGGAGCAGTGTCAATCTCAGTGAGACGTCAGGGGAAGATGGCTTAATCCATCGCCCGCGCCCACATCAGTATAACCAGTTGTGCGCACACAAAGAGACCACAGAAAAAAAAGAACTAATCGAGAAAAAAATAATAGCCACAGAGACAGTAGTTTTATCCGCATGCCACGCTGTCCACGAAGGGGGGAGCTCTCCAAATCAAGCAAATTGGCGCTGAGCCTCTAATTGCGCTTGCAGGTTGGCAATGATGGCATCTCGGTCGGCAAGCTGCTTCTGCAAATCGGCAATGCGGGCCTCCGCACTCATCTGTCGCTCGAGCTTCTTCGCTCGAGACTTGCGAGCGGCCTCGGTGTTACGAGCACGCTTGGCGGCGACCGGGTCGCTAGGATCAAAAGCGATGGGAGAGAGCTCCTTGCGCGGACGGTTAATTCCGGCAACGCTGGAGGGCTTGGTAGAACCAGTGGCAGAGATGGGAGACGACACCGACTTGACGGGAGAGGCAGGCTTGGAGATCTGAACGGGCTGCGGCATTCCGGTCTTGGAGGGCTCCTCAATCGATGCCACCATAGCCAAGCCTTGGAAAGCGTCCATTGCGGCGGCATCATCGAACAGAGGGGTCCAGTCATTGGGACCCAGCAGATCGAGATCAGTGAACATGGGGGAAGGGCCCGAGCTGAAAGCACCGGGCGACTCGAGCAGAGGGGTGCTCAAGTCGGTGAATGTGGCTGAAGGTGGGACAGAGCTGGCGTCAAACATGACGTCCTTGGGGGACACCGTGTCGGTGGGGGCAGAAGGAGAGAACGCGTTGACGTCAGTGTCCAGATGGATGTGACCCAAGTCGAAGGCGGAGCTTAGACCGGCAGTGTCGCCGGCCGAGGGCAGCGCGAAGAGCGCCTCGTCAAGTTCTATCGAAGGCGTGTGAGTCCAGGGGGTCAAATCAACGGCGGGCAGACGCGAGTCTGGAGAATGCCTACCTGCGAAGCCGGGAGTCGACATGGTGCGACGATTCAAATGTGTGGGATGGTTCTTATACGTGGGAATAGACGGGGGGCCGGATGGGCGGCGGAGGGGAGAAGGCACGGCGGCGGCGTGAGGCTGCTGGGGGTGCGTGATGGAGTTCGAATGGGACCAGTGGGCAAAAGACCGGGCAAGTTTTGCGACTCGGGGGTCTGAGATGGGGATACCGGAGGCAAGCAGCTGCTGAAGGTGTCGCTGTAATTGCAGGCTGAGCGCGTGTCGTCGAGAATAGTTCTGAGCCAGAAAAGGCTGCAGGGCGGACGGCTTAAGGGTAGTGCTCGGCGGAGCTAACAATCGCGAGTCTCTGCGCGGAGGCTGCGGTTGTGGTGCTGACGGCGTGGGATAGAGCACAAAGTCCTGAAGGGAACTGTTGTTGTTGCTGTTGATCGTACTGGAAGCCAAGGGCTGTGTGGGCGGGGGCGTGGGAAGCCATGATTGCTGGGAAGAATCCGTGGTGAACGACGTAAAGTCGATCGGGGAGATGGTTGGGTGGGGAGAACTTGAGCTACGCGATGCGATGCTAAAGTTCAGAGGTCCTGTAAAAGGAGACTCTGAAGAAGGGAGGTGAGAGGGGAAAAAAGACGGGGTTCCGTGAGGAGGAATGATGCCGTTCTCAGAGGAGAAAGACGGGAGCTGTCGAGACGCAGCGCTTAGAAGGCGGCCATTGTGAGTCGATGGAGATTCAAATGACGGGGTAAAGTATGGCGGTATGGTGAAGCTGGAGATGGATGGGCAGTAGAGAGGTTGTAAAGGAAGACAGCTGTGAGATGAGAGGAAGGCGGGAGAAAACCAGGTGAGCGGACGAACGGGGGACTAAGGCACTTCTTAAGCGGGCCAGAGAGCGGAAGAGCCTTGATCTGCCTTCTGGCTCTTCTGGCTCGGCTGGCTCTGCTGGCTGTCGAGTCGGGGTGTGGACCAATCAACCAGCGGCTCTGGATGGGGCTTAGGAGACCCACTGCATCACGGGGGTGTGAGTCACACCATCGTCCGCCGTGCTGATTGGTCGGCGCCCGCCAGGCCGTGTCAGGAGTGGACCATTGCCGGGTACTTCCGAAGTACTTGTGCCGCCCGCCGAGGGTTTGCGAGTCCTGCGTCTTTGGACATGCCTCATGAATGACGTTCATGCCGTGTCGAGTCGTTGACTGCACCGATCGCAGCCTCGACCCCTCCATTCTCAGCCTCCTCGGCCAGGTACCGGGCAGGTCACCGGCACAGGCACCGATGCGCGCCTTTGGTCCCATTCCTCGTCGCCTGGTTGGCATTGACCAATGAAGGAGTCTGCTTCACCGTGGCTAGGCATCCGCACTATCCGCTTTGGTACCCGGACCGGCTTTTACTACTTCTGGTCTTTCTCTTTACTTTCGACTTTCACGACGTGCTGACGAAGAGTCCAGCCGGGGAGCCCACGGATGGGTTTTTCTGTTTCTTCTTTTTGTTGGCACCGGACCCCTTTGCCCAGGCTTGGGTGGAGACTACCAGAGATATGCGTATTGCGCTGCGTATTGCGCAGTGCGCAATACGCGCAACCTGTACACTTGTACAGCAGTAAACCTCTCTCGCGTATTCCCACCAAGACTATGTTCTACTCGTACTGGGTTCATGCGGGAAATCCCGATCTTCTGTTTCCGCCAGGATGCACGACGAGTCTTTCACCCGTGGAAACGGGAAACCATATGCGCAAGGGACCGGGGAGGGGAGACACGGACTTGACCGGCAGACCTCAAATCGTCTCTTCCATTGGGGCCTCGGCATCAGACTGGCCCGTGTGGACGCTAGCCTGCCGACGAGAGTTCGATATAGATTGTATGCAGATTGTCGACTGTAGACGGTGGACTTGGAGAGTGCTGAGACGGCATCAAACTTCCATCCGGAGGAGGTCTGACTCCAAGATGAACCATGGGATCCTCCCCCCAAAGAAAGTTCAGTCCGGCCCCGAGCCCCACCGATCTTTTCCCAATTCTCTCCCCGCGCTGCACTGGCACCGTGTAGGCGTGGACTGTACTACAAAGAGGGACTGGTCTCACTGGCGGCTTCAACTATAGCAATCGAAGTCCTTCTCAAGTACAAGACTCGAAGAGGATCCTCAGGCTCTTGCAGCCTCTGAGCCCAGTACTAGTACGACAGTCAGTCACACTCTGGAAGCGACTATGAACCAACACCTCTGCATCCTGCAGCGCAGTCCAGGTCTGAGTAGTGTCTGCCTGCAACCCCACGGATAGTTGGTATACTACCTCGTGACTCTCGAGCAGGGCTAGATTGGTCTCACTGTTACTATCATTACATGACTCGATCGAATACTGAAGTGACTTGGTCACCACTCCACCAACGCTCCAGACTACAGATATTCCATGAATATAGACTACCGGATAATGGTATATAACTATATATGCAATCCTGATGGTGTGTGACGGTACAGACTCCAGAGACTCCCTACGCGACGCACCGGGGCAAAGGGCGTGAAAATTTTCGCATTTTCTCCTCTTGTTTTCCTCTTTCGGTACTTGCTCACTTTTCTACCCGACTCCACCCTCGCCTGCATCTGATCCGTTGCAACATCCAGGAGAGACAGAGCCTCGTCTTGAGTTTAGACGGCGTCCCTTGAACTTGACACTTGACCATCGGATATATCTCTCAGACTTTGGCCCACCACGGAAATCGAGTCTTTATTCTCCTGTTGGTTCCTTGGGTGTAGCAAAAGGAAGAAAACTTCCAAACAGGTATACCATAGGTTATCAGGGTCGAGTTGTCTACTGTCCCACTATCCAACTGTCCACACTTCACAGTCCACTGTCCCCGGCTGGATCCAGCCCTTCCTCAGTTCCTACGGCAAGTTCGCAGCAACAAGACGTTGGTCCACGGTCATTGCCTTTGCGCCGACTCCCGAGTCCTTCTTCCAGCATCAGGCCTCGGGATTTTCAGAACTACCATCGTGCTGGACCCTCGGCTGTACATTGAGCATCGATGGTAGAGCCTCTCCTATCAACACGATTTCCAGACGATGGTGTACGACACCACGCACGGATTCATAGTTGATTCAAATACGATTCAGTCTTCAGTGCTTCACTATTCACTCTTCACTACTGAGGTACACGTCCTCCTATCCGACTGGCGCTTTGCACCGAGCCCAAGTTATGAGAGCGTGGGTCTCCAAGCGCGGTCGCGGTTACACCCTGATAAGCAGTTCAATGTGGATCGGCTTACACAAGTCCTTGACTTACACTTGGAAGGTCCAGAGACCAGAGATTGCAAGAAGAAAAAAACACGACTCCGAAAGAACACTAGTTTGTGAGTAGTGAGTGTTACTACCGCACTACGTGAGTACGTGCTCTACGGGTCTACGTAAGTCAACTTCGAGACAGGTAAATTGTCGCGGTCGTCTGGTCCTGCCCCATCAACACCGTCATATCCGTCCTCCTCTCCCCTTCTAGTCCCTCATATTCCTCGTGATTCTCAATACGAAAAAGATGCCCCCCCCCCCCCCACTATTAAACAAGCGACGCACGTCAAATGGGAAATTCTCGGTAATAATCCGGCCCGGCGATCCACGTCTCGTCTCTGCATCTCAGCAACAATAATCGCGTGGTTCCTCTCTTGAAGGCCCCACGCGCCCAAAAAAAAAGACTAAACCTGGGTGCCGCGCGATGTGTTTGGGGGGTTCGCTACTTGTGATAATATTCACTTCTTTCCCACGCTAAAGGTCGTCTACTCTCGGAAGAGACAGGGATAGATGAAAACGAAGCTGAGAGGAACTGTGGTAGTAGTAGTAGTAGTAGTAGTTTGAACAGAATAGAAATTCACGAGAATAGTACGTGGCACGCAGTTCTCATCCACAACTAGGCAATAATCTAGTAAACGGCTGAGCACAAATCAGCTACAAAATGAATACTTCCACACCTAGTCCGCCTATCGAGGGTGGAAAACTTCTTCCAAGATGGACATTGTAGCCTTTAAACAAGTCTGATTCAACCACGCACGCTTTGAACGGAGTTTCTCTAGTCTCTAATCCCGTTCAACTTGAACCCAGTGCCCAGCCCTGTGGCCGGGATCTAATTTCCCAGAAAGGCCGCTCTGTATAGAAGCACCGCGGACTCGCAAAGCCCATTCATTTGCGCACCAGATCCGGAGTTTCCAGTTCCGACCTTGTCCTCACATGTCAAGCGCGTACGTACCTAGCTCCAGGCTCTCAAGTGTTACTTTGCAATCCGCAGTCCGCAGTGTGCACGGTTGCAAGAATTCTACTGCCTAGGCGGGAGGAAAAAAGTCCTCGCCGTTGAATCGCAACTTTGAACCCAGTGATTTACTATGGACCCGTACCTGTGCACGTGCGCCAGGGCTCAAGTATCACAAAGCGTTGATGATGAATATGGAGGCAGCCTAGTTGGGAATTAGGTCGGGTACCTGTGTACCTATGGTCTAATGTAGCATGTGGTCACACTGACATGCGCACCTACCCCAGTGCTCGGGCTACCTTCGTCAGTGACGCGCAAGCACAAGTACAAAAGCAAGTCCGATGCCTAAATCCGGTGCCAAAAAAAAGAAAAAAAAAAGAAGAGTTGATCGACGTAGAAGAACAAGAACCGTAGACGGGAGAGAAAAGAAGAAATGGACAAGGACTTGGACAAGCAGAGTCCCCATGGCATTCCGGCTCCTGACTCCCCAGTACATAGCTGGTCGCTCTGCAGATTGGGATCTAGAAACTGAACGGCAAAGTCTCGAGGGGTGATACTACCGGGAGACCTCGTGACTTTTAATGCTGCGTCGACGGGGAAACGATATATCAAGCCCAGGATCAAGGGTGATTCTCTTTGAAAATGTGAACCTCCACGCGTTGAAGATTGAATAGGAGATTTACAATGGTGCAGTGGTCGGGAGATGGCGATCGGCAGGCATCGCACGATGGTAAAAGTCTAGACGGCTGGCTTTTGGTCAGCGGTGGGATAAACACAGACGTAGTCCTCTTCTACTCATATGACACATTTGAAAGCAGATCAAAGCAAAAGTAGAGTTTCTATTAAGTATTATCCATCGAAGCATATGTCAGACCCGCAAGGCAGGACAAAGAAAGTTCCACACAACATACGGAACTATCGAGAATGTAGCAGAAGGACAAGTCCAAGGAGTGAACGATGAAACAAAGGACTCAGTCCAACATATGCCTCCTTCAAAGCAGCGCCCCCCAAGGACACGTCCCTCATTTCTCCAGCAGGGTATCGAAGCGAGAAAGCCAAAGCGCACGAAAGCAGGGTGGTATCAATCTAGTACAGCGACACGCCACGTAACGCATGAAGCACGTCGCAAATCGAGGTTCGGTTGCGAAACGCAAGGTCATTAGGCGAAGAAACGAGTGGTACCGGGCTTTGCATATTCCGTGCACCATCACTAATTAGGGTGGAAGCATACGTTGCTCCGATTTTTGGTGTGACTTCGCATAGAAAGGAACGAGTGCGCGACGACAATAAAAGGAAAATTCAAAGAGCAATGACAGCGGGTATCACATAGGGACCCAATTCAATTTCCACGGTCCTCGCGGGGAGGACGGTGGACGAACTGAAAGAGAATGACAAGGGCGAGGGAAAAACGAAAAACAAGCATTAGGAGGATCGATCAAGCAAGATAGGGCAAGAATATCGGTACGATATCCGTGGTGTGATCCTTGTCACAGCCATCCACAATACAGACCAGCCATCCATTCTCAGTATGTCAAAGGAACGATCCTTTAAGCAGCGGCCTGGACAGGCGTGGTGGCGGGAACGTTGACGTTCTTGGGCTCCTCAGCGGTGGTCTGGACGGGCTCGACGGTCTGCTCGGTAGCCAGAGCAGAGGTCTCCGTGGCGGGAGCGGGCACCTCAGGAGCAACCTCCGAGGTCTCGACGGGCTTGGCCTCGGCCTCGGTCTCAGTGGCCGGGGCCTCCTCGGTGTCAAGCTTGACAGCCTTGCTGGGCTTGCGGAAGAGACCACCAAGCTTAGAGCGGTTGGCCTTGGTCTCGCCATCGGTGACCTCATTGTCAGAGGTCTCGGCCTTCTTCTCCTTCTTGCCAAAGTTGCCGAAGAAGGAAGTGCGGCGTTTGTCCTTGGGAGTAACAGTCTCCGCGGCGGGGGACTCCTTGGGCTCCTCAACGGGCTTGGTGGCCTCAGAGTCGGCGGCAGCGGTCACAGACTCGGGCTCGATGGGCTTGACAGCGGCCTCCTCAACGGGGTTCTCGAGCTGGGGCGCGGTGGCAGCAACGGGAGTCTCCTCGATGGGAGCAACGGCCTCCTTCTCAGACTTCTCGTGAGAGGGGCTGGTCACCTTCTGGAACACCTTGCCAAAGATGGACGAGCGCTTGGCCTTCTTCTCCTCCTTTTTCTCTTCCTTCTTCTCCTCCTTGGGCTCCTCCACGGGCCTGGCCTCGGTGGCAGCCTCAACGGGGGCGACTATAGATGTTTGGTTAGCACAACTTCGTTCAGAGATATTAGTAACGGTGAATCAAACATACCCTCAGGAGCAGCAGGGGCCTCGGTGGCGGGCTCGGCGGTAGGCTCGACGACGGGGGCAGTAGGAGCAGCGACAACAGCGGGCTCAGCAGCCGCAACGGCAGGCTTCACCTCCTCAGTGGGCTCTTCCTTCTTCTCCTCAGTCTCCTCCTTCTTGCCAAGGAGAGAGCCGAAGATGCTGGAGCGCTTGCGAGACTGAGAGCGAGACTTGGCAGTCTCCTTCTTCTCCTCCTTGGTGACCTCCTCGGTCTCCTTGGAAGCAGCGGACTCCTCTGGCTTCTTAACTGCTGCAGCTGCTGCAGCAGGGACGGCGGCGGGCTTGGTCAACTTCTCGAGCTCAGCCTTGTAGCCCTCGCTGGTGGTGATGGTCTCCTTCTCGGCCTTGGCCTCGGTGGCCTTGTTCTCGATGGCGACAACCCAGCTGTCGCGCTCGGCGGTGTTGGAAGCCTGGAAGGTGTGCTTCTGGCCGGCAACCTTGAACTGGAACTCGTTGGAGCCCTCCTTGGTCACGTCGGAGACATCGGCCTGATATTCAGGTTGTTAGTTTGCGGTTCTTCATCCCCTCCAATTTTCGAGGCAGTCTCCTGAAAACTTACCAAGTTGATGATGCTACTAGGGTGGGCCTTGTCCTCAGCGCGCTTGGTGATGAAGAGCAGACCCTTGCCGGTCTGGCTAGCCCAAGCAGCGATGGGGTTGGCAACGGCAGCCTTCTCGTTCTGGTGGAAGGTGGCGAGCTGCTTAGCCTCCACGGGCTCATCGTTGAAGTAGAAGAAACGCTTGGCAAAACGCAGGCTCCTGAAAACAGCGAAGAAAAAGGAAAAGCCAAGTCAGCGTCAAGAATTCTGGTGTGGAGTGATGCCGTTCTCATAGTATGCACGTACTTGACAAGGCCAGGCGCCTTGTGGCCGAGAGTACCCTCGGTAGCAGGCTTAACCTCCTCCTTCACGTCCTCGGTGGCCTCAGTGGCTTCGGTGGCCTCGGGAACCGCAGTAGGTTCTGTGACGGCAGCCTCGTTCACTTCCTCCTTGGGCGCCTCAACAACGGGCTCCGTTGCCGGGGTCGCTTCGACGACAGGCTCAACAGTAGCGGGAGCGGGAGCGGCCACGGGCACGGCCGCGGTGGTCTCCTCGACGGGCTTCTGAATGTCCGACATAATTATGATGTATTAGACCGAAAGGTGATCGGGAGGGTATCTGGGTATCAATTAAGAAGCAGAGCTTTGTTCGAACGGTAGCTTGAAAGGGTATCTTTAGAAAGCAAGTAAATAACAGCTCTTTTCGCAAAGAGCGTTGGGTATCACAAACAGAGTAGGAAAGGGGGGTATAGGATGAATGAGGGAAGAAAGGAGGGGAAAGAAGGGAAGGAGAAGAAAAAGGAGGGAAGGGCTAGAAAAAGAGGCGAGCGACACGATGGGCATGGGCCATTTGGGGGAGGGGGGGGGGGGGGGGAGTGTTCAGTGTACCGCCAGCACCTTTTTTTTTGTTGACGGCACCCTTTTCGGCCATTTTTGGAAAAGAGCTGCAGGGAGCCCAGACGCCGGGTGGGACTGGGTCGATTAGGTAAAGTCCTTCATTCAGGGGGGTGGGCTTCCTGCGCTAACTCATTTCAGGGTGAAGTTTACCCTTTTTTTCAGAGCCCAGTGCGCCCTATCCAGGCCTAGCTAGCTTCGACTGGAAAGAAAAAAATTTTTTACTAGCAAGTGCGTTGAGCACATGAAGGGAGAGAAGAAGCGAAGAAGTGTCAAGGATCGGGTAGTGGAGGAGATCCTCGCCACTGTACATCAGAAGGACGAGGGTGGAAGGGAGCAAGGTCATTCAGAAAGTACCAGGACCTTGCCACTTTGACGTGGACTGACTCAGTCTCATCATGGGACCGAAGTGCATCAACAACAATCGGGCATGATGAAAGACGGTTCCAAAATGATGTTCAGCAGTGAGCCACTGAGCACAGTCCAGCGCCACTAGTTCATCCAAGTTTCCACCTACTGACTTCCTCTGAAACAGTAGCTGCTCAGAGACGCTCTGGGTTTACTACGAGATGACGCCCGCGTCCTGATTTGCTTGGGCACGCACTGACAGTGTTGCCATCAACCACCGAGCCTGAGAATTGTCGAGTTCCATCAGGTACATGTGTCGGGCGGTCCAAGGTTCGATTTGTCCCAAATGTTTCTTGGAACCTTCGGATCCTGCGCGGCAGGTTCCCAGTCTCGATATCGGGTGACCCAGAAGGACCACAGGAATGGTCAATGGTCTCGTAGTCTCGACTCCCGAGTGAGGATCGGCCGCCTCGCTGGGAGAGACCATGCGACGATGCTTCTTCCTCCCGGGTACGACTCGGACCCGCTGAAGACACTTAAGGAGTTCCCAGGTCGAGGAATCCGAGCCTGGGATAGATGATCGGAGGTCAATTTCAGGCTGAAAGGGGAGTTTCAGACAGATATCTCAATTTCTTGCCTCGACAACTAATGTCTAAGGTATTCGACTAGTAAGTTTAGGCGCACATAATAAGTGCTGCATTGAGCACTGATTAGTGAACACTGAGTAGTGAGCACTGAGTAGTGAGCACTGAGTAGTGAGCACTGAGTAACTACTCGTAAGGTTAGGTTAATACTTGACCGGAACGTTACCCTTTGCCGTAGGTACCTACTTTCTAGCCACCCGTCGCTGACGCCACTGCTTGGGGAGATGAAGGGGGAGAATTCATTTCTGGAAGATGAAAACGCCTACTAGGACTGAACCTACGGATTGATCAAGACTTTCGTCATTGAAGATTGAGAGAGTGCCTTTCAGGACTGAACACCATCGTCTCAGCTAGCATCTCATCAACCCGTCCAACGACTTTGGCAGTCTCCAGTTCTCTGTCCTCCATCAGAAAGCTAAAATGTTCGCGATGAGGTAGGTAGTCACTTGGTAGGAATTGAATGTTTTTCTCCAATGTTGATCTTCAACGCTGGAATACCCGTAGCTGCTGCTTCCTCCCCATGCCGAAAGGAGTGGTCATATGCCGGCAGGGTGGCATGATAGTTGAATACTCGCCATCCGATGTCACACGACCAGGCTGCAGAACGAGGGAAACCCGGACAATCATCACGAGTCTTCCTGTCGAGTGTCGGCTACCAACCGTTTGTTACCTTCGTACAGCGCAGTGGGACCAACCATAACCTCAACCATCAAGCTCAAGGTTCCCTCGAGTCAAATGACACGGCCAATTGCCAATCACCAAGACTGCCACACTCGCGGAACTACCGATCCTGAGAATGTCGCATGTCGACTAAGTTCTCAGTCTATACTGATGCACTGATGACTCCACCGAGTACATCAGTACACTTGGTCCTAGTACTCACTACACTCACTACTCACTACTCACTGCTCACTACTCACTACTCACTACTCACTACTCACTACTCACTACTCACTACTCACTACTCACTACTCACTGCTCACTACTCACTACTCACTACTCACTACTCACTACTCACTACTCACTACTCACTACTCACTACTCACTACTCACTACTCAAAAGAGTCCATACTCACTGTAGTGAGTAGTGACTGTACTGCAGCTCCTGAATCAGGATTGACCGATCGCCGCTGAGCCACACACAGAATGCATATGATCAGTCGCGACCGGACCAGAGGCACCATCCCCATTACCAAGTACCAACCGTCACGGGAAACACGCACCTCAGATCGTCCGCGCTGGCCGTTGCGACGATGACAAGTGGTTCTCGTGGACAACGGCGTCCAGTCACACTGCTACTGGGTCAGTGCAGTGGGTCCACATCTCTCCGCCCGAGACCGCGTGAAAGATGTGACACATGCAGGCCGTCTGGGACTCTGGCTTGGTTTTCTTGTGCCCATCTGCAGTGTGTCGGAGGGCTTTCCATCTTGTCGTCACCATCTGCTGGATTCGGGCAATCAGGAGGGATGATGTCGCACAGCAACGCCATTGCAAAGGGCGGGCGCTGGCTATCATGGTGGTGCGATTGGGCAGAGATCCCGTGATCGGAATATCAAGAAAGTCAAAAGGGTTCGGGTCTGAAATCTTTGTCTTTCTTTCGGAAGTAACCAGCAACTCTCGGGTTTCACCTTTCTGGACATGTGACACGTGTGCCATCTCTTTGTGTCTGGTTGACCGCTGGACATGAACAGTACTGAGTAAGTGACGAGAGTAGTGAGTAGTGAGTACTGAGTACTGAGTACTGACTCTTCACTCTACGGAGTACTTAGGCTATAACCACGATAGATCCCATCGTTCTTGATCCATACTACTCTCCAGCAGCACAGGGGCGCTGATTTTTTGGATTTTTTTTTTTTTGGCTAGGTAATCTACCAGTCAACATAAGAGTATAGCAACTCTCCGAGTGCATGAATCCATAATAGTAAAAATAGTGCCCACTGCCCTGCAAGACACTTCCCAAGCGACCGGCTGGACTCCACCCTCCCACATCCCTCTCGAGATTCGACCTTTTGTAGGCTTGCACAATCCAGGCGAGCTGGCCTGTGAAAAAATTTCCTTCATGCTATGATGCTACACAGGAACCGATTCCAGTCCGAACCTGTCCCCCCCCTTGGATGCCTGCACTAAGACAGCATCGACTGGGTCCGAGCCGTCTCAATCAGCCCCACCTGATGATCCCGTGTCGGGCAGTGTCTGTCTAGACTCTGGATTCCGAAACTCTCTCGAGTCTCCAACTACATCATGTTAAATGTACAAAGGTGTGACTGTGGAATACCAAGGTAGACTCATAGAGTGTGCACTGAGTAGTATATGCTTTGTTGCATAATTACTCACTGTCAGTGTCTGGGTTAGCAGTGTTCCTTTCAAAGATCTTGCGATGGAGAGTGGCTGGCCACTTTGCCAGCCCTCCACCCCCTATCTTTTGATCGCGCCCTCCGTCATGTTATCAGGTGCAAAGACTGCTCTGCGCCTCTGCGCCCCTGCGTCACTACCTGTAGTCATGTACTCACTACCCAGTAACTTACTGTCTATGGGCCTCAGGCTTGGAGTCTAAACTTGGGGCCCTCTGCCCGTCTGCCGTCTTTGAAGCATCTGCTACCATGGAATCATGGACGGCCTAGTCTCGTTATCCAAGAGATGGATGCCTTGCCAAGCCTTCCGCCGACTCTTTTACGAGCCATCTGGATGACCCACCCATTCTCCAAACTGCCTCCAGTGCCGTCCACGATCCACGCTCCAACGCCCAGAGGCCTCGTCGGGTTAACAGCTTTTGGAGCGATCGGCGAGGATCACATGTCCGGTTATCGCCCACGACAGACAAGAGGCCAGAGGTCCTACTAGTAGAAGGCTCCAGTCTACACTCTGCACCCATCAACGGGGCTGCATCTACGCCCTTGAGTCTTCACAGGACCAATGGACATCCATCCGATGATGCTTGATCTACTCAACTCCTCCAGGCTTCCAGGAGTAAGGTAATCTTACTACTCAATACTCAATAGTCGTATTATTGTAGCAGTCCAGCTCCTACAGTGAAATGATCATCGGCATTGCCGATCCATCAATCAAGGCAATCAAACCAATCACCAAAATTGGATCGGCGGTCAATCCTCCTCGCCCGAGCTTCCTTTGTCCTTGTTGGCCTTCGCAAGGAGAGAGCCCTCTCCTGAGTCTCTCTTTGGAGCCCCGAGTCCGACACTTGATGCTCACCACCCTTTTCGCTCTCCGACACTGAGTGCTGCCCAAGTTCTAACTCACGAAGATTATGCGCCCGGTCTATTCGATGTCTGTGAGTTGAACGGCTTGCGCATCGAGACACCCCAAGTCGTCAAGAGGAAATTGTCGACCGTGCTTGGTGTCTGTAATGAAATGCACTTCAAGCCGTCCAGTTATTCCAGTCAGATGCGGGATGCCTCCGGCAGCATTGTACTCCTTCGAGATATGTCTGGCGGGCCGCTATACATCAGCCCTGCTCTGAGACAGATTGATGAATTCACCGCCCGACAGACTTTGATTCTCACCCGCTCTACCTTGGCGCTGGAATTCCTGGTCAATGCTTTTCGGTAGAGACACTGGTCAGGTTCAACGAGAGCTTGGATCCCCGTGGCACCAACAATTCCGTCCTCGGAAGCCAGAAGACCTTTGTTCTAGATCTCGGCTCAAACAAGATCTGCCCGGGTGTACCTGTTGCGGAATGGCATGAGAGATACTGTCATCGACGCGCAAGACCTACCTGTTCAACAATGCGACTCTACTGGGCGATAACAGGTTCTAAGTGTCTGCGGAGTCGGACCGTTGTTCATTGAAGCCCGATGTGACGAGTATATACCGGTCTCGTATCATCTCTGGCCAACGATGTCTAACAGCCTTTGGACGTCCAAAGTCAGTCACATCAGATAGTGTGTGAGTGGGTCACAATCAGCCCAGGCCATTAGCATTGGAAGATGTCACAACGGATGAGACACGGTCAGCCGGTGAGGTACAGTACCTTAGATTCTGAAAGTGAGCCCCAGCGAACATGGATGCACACTTGCACAGTGCTCGCGTAAGTGAAACGGCGAAGCAGTGAGTTCGATACTCGAAGGAAGGAAACCGAAAGCAACTATGATATCATTCTTGTGTTTGAAACCGCTATGGGGCTGACCTATGGCATTCAAGTTGATGACGATCATGCTTCACAGTACATCACATCAAAGTATGGTTGTGACATGCACACTCCGGTGCATTCCATTGTGACTCGGCTGAACAGACAATGAGGATCTATTACTGTCCCATGGATCCCACTCTTCAACGTGACATCGAGATAGACGCAACTACCCAGTCTTGGAACACATTTGAAGTGATAGGTGGATCGACTACAACATTTCGGTCTTCTCCTGTCGAGCACGCTGCATAGGTACCAGCATCATTCAAGCGTTACTTCCTTCCGGGACCGGTGATTCCACGTTGATGCCATTCGCCTCAATTCAGACGTTTTAGTAAACCAACACCACGCCTGTTGTTCGTATGGCATGTGATAGTTACTGCCGTCTCACTGGGCTGCAGTCCAAAGCCTAAATAGAATGTCCCCTCGCTAGTCAATCTCACCTTCCAGCTCATCCCTCTCACACATCGTGTAGCTGCGCCTACTGTAGCTGTATCTTATCAGGTTATGAGCCCTCAGGCCCTGTATGTGCGAAAAAAAAAAGTAGGGGAATTATCACTTCCTCGCTACCTATTCGGCAACTTGCAGAGTAACCGAATTAAAACACCTTTCCTGTATATCCTGCAGTATACTTAGCGCAAAGATAGGAGGAATGGAAGCAGTATCGTATGCCATAAGAACACACCCCCACCTCGCGTCAGATTCCATCATATCACCTTCTCAAATTGCACCACCTCTCGTGCCGTACTGAGCTCTCATCCTTACCGAAAGTTTTGCAAGCTTCCGCACCACCTTCTTTACACTCTTTTTAAGTCCAGAAGCTGCTCGGTACCTAGGAAATGTCCGACCCTTCACCGAAAGTTACTCCCTCCATGGCTCAACTCCCTGTTGGACATCTTCAAGGCCCGCTAACATTCGGGGCCACTGCTCCCAAAGACCAAGTCGGGATCAGCGGCCTATCCGGTTAACCAGGGGTTGTACAGAAATCCATATGGCATTGGCGTGAGCTACGATACAAGTGGGATAAGTACACCTTTGATGGAAAATATCTGAGACATGTCTTGAAAGAGCTCTGCCCTGGACGACAACTTGGGTACAACAGGCCCGCGGCTGGCCAAGGATAGCATTCCCTGTTATCAAGCTTGCCAGATATGCGCAAAATTCATCATTCAACCGTGAACATGACTGCATCCAAGCGCATCATTCGTTACCTTAAGGGGTCTGTCAATGAATGCATCGTCTATCCCTACTTGCCGAATAGTCCCCTCGGCTTCGTTGACGCAGTCTGGGCTCGAAACCCTGCAGACTCATGTATGTCTACGTCTGAATTCCCATTTAAGCTTGAAAACAGCCCTATCACATGGGCTTTCCAAGAAACGGAACTGCGTTGCATGTTGCTCCACGGCAAGTGAGTAGATCTCGGCCTCTCTGGCTGTGCAGGAAGGTGCATGGCTTCGACTCTTCATATGTGAACTTGATTTGAATCACTTCTAGACCTGCCTGCCTTGATCTACGAGGACAATCAAGGAACCATCTTTCTTACCCAAAGTCATGATGTACACCAATAGACCAAACATCTCCATGTGAAATATCACCACACCAGGGACCAGGTGTCAAGGGGGGCCTGCAACTTCATCAACATACCGGTCCTGCTACAGCCAGTCCAGCGGTTGGAAAAGGCCTCGATCTTCATGGGTCGTCATCTATGGTCCTCAGTGACTATTAAACCGGGGGCCAAGCAAGCAAATGTGTTGCTGACATACCGTCGATCCTATCGATCTATGTACACAGTGCCAATTAAGACGTTGTGATCATGATGGTATGGATCCATATACGTGGTGATGGGGATTCGGCGGGTCGAAGGATACTCGAGCTGTTGAGTCAAACACGAGCACTAACCTTACTGCTTACTATGTAGTTCATCATTCCTCTAGCAAATTTGCCGCATTCGGATATACCGAGCGAGACGTACATACATGACAGAATCAAGAAGAAAGCGTGGCGTCTGTGCGAAATGCCGGGCAGGCAGGTCTACATTGACAGCAGATTTCAAGCGCGTCCATTCCGACGGGATATGCCTCGAACAATCAACAACCCCGTCTGTGTTGACTAGACACAGAAGCATTTGTATGACATGACAAGCACTCACAGTGAATAAAAGAAAATTCAAGGGTTGATGTCCTTCCAGGTTGCATAGAATCTACCTCGTGAGCGGATGACTCCAGTGAACATCTTTCTAAACCCAGACTAGGTATCCCCCTCCGGAACGTTCAAAGGGGTGAAATCAAGCCTTATTGATCTGATATTGACGTGAGGGCGAGATAATCATCCAAAAAGCTTTGGCGTTTAAGACACCAATGCCTGTAATCTACCAAGGCATGAGCTTGTTCATCCCCCCCCAGCTTGCCTGCCCGATGGAAGGGGCCAAGCAAGGGGTTCACGTGATGCATCATTTCTCGCTTAGCGTTAGCGCACCCTACCACGCCTATAAATACCGCCAGGTGCTCGCCACCTTTCCTCCTCTTTTTCTTTTCTTCTTCATACTTACCTTGTTTGGGTGATCACGATCATGAAGGTGACTCACCACAGATTGGTCCCTGCATTGCACAGCGCGGCGGAACAGTCTGTTCAGCGGCTTTCGGGTCACTGACAGGCGTATTCTTTGGCACCATCCATCTCTTGGATCTTCTTTTCATCAATCTTGTGTCATGGACACGAGCTTGGAGAAGAGATTTTGCATTAGTAGTCTGACAATCCACCCACGCCTTGAGCTCTGCAGGTCCTTACTCCATCAACCCACGTCAAGCCGCGCCACCCTCATGACGCGTCCCCTGATTGTCCCGCTCGCTCTATTAACCATATCACCCTGCCCCCGTGTGCTTGATGAGTGTGAATCAAGGACCTGAACGGTGATTCAACCCATCCATTCCACACGTTGCTGTCTCACGTCATTTGCCCCCAGTGTCGAGTCTCCCTCCCTGGGAACACCCGTAGATGATCTGTTTCACCACCAGCAAAACACCTAGACATCGTCCCAGTGAACCGGAGAATTGATGCCTGACACGGTGTAGTAGAGTCGCACCATTAACACTCTCAGACCATGACAGACACGGGAAGTGATTCAGTCGAGAAACAGGTTCTCGCGCCGAACCACAAGTCACGCGGGTGTGTTCAATAATTTTTGGGGTGGGTCTTTGGTGGGATCTGGTGTCCCGTTGTGAGGAAGTATTGGGTCGGTTACCTGATATAAACCGACCGAATCCTGGCAAGTGTGAATTTTGCAATCTAAAATTCATATACCTTTGGTGATCAAGGGGGGCGGCGGGGGAAAATTCACGCAGCCAGCCACGGTCAGTATCGAGATCTGGTCCACTTCAGGCACACATTTGTCGAATGTCTATACTTCAGCCCTGGAACTTGTACACAACTACTCTCTTACACAATCATCGAAGCCTCCAGGCTACGTGGGACGGAACTACGGACACCGGACCCAGCCTTGTCGCTAGCCACCGTCAATGACCTGCTCGGAGTTGAGAGGGCTCATCTTGCGACTGTAAATGAATACTCATGTTTCCATGTCAGGACCGTAGTCACTGGTCAGTAGACTCAGTAGTGGCCTCGATGACCCCAAACCTTCTGCTCCTGAGACAATAATACATTAGACTTTTTCACATCCTCCCCGGGCACAACCTCAGGTCCCATCTGAGTCAGCAATCGCCATTACTTATCGATCCGCATTCCCGCACAGACCTCTGATTTGGCTGCAAAAAGAGTCTTGACCCAGCGGAGCGCCACAGGTACCTACACCTCTTTGCGCCCCCCCCCCACCCGAGCAAATCTCATCGGGGCCATTATTGGAGTGTCCTTGACGCCTTAGACTGTCCACCTCGCTAGGACCAGAACGGGAAGGTCGAACTCCAGTATTCACGTGATTGTTCTGTTATTTTGTTTTGATGTTGTATTAATCAAGAGACTGGATCCTTTTTTGCTATCTCTTACCGCCCACCGATTTCCTGACCGTGAACACCAAAAACTCAGAAGTTCTCTTTACCACAACACATACTCTTATCTGTATCATAATACTATATACTTTTTGAATACTTTAAAGGATTAAAAGAAGGTAAAGTCTTAGATTCTCATAGGGTCGGTGATTTATCTATAGAGAACGGGTAGATGCTAGATCGCGAACTTCGAGAATTTGAAGTGTTGACGGAAAGCAAAGGCAGACCCGTATTTTTCTACAAAGGCTAAACACTTTCAAAACGATGAACGTAATAAATCCAAAAATTGACCTTACTTTTTCGATCCTAGCGAGGTGGACAGTCTAAACACACCCCCATTATTAGAAGTTAGTTACTGAGTTACTACGGGAGTGCAGAGGAACTGCAAGTGTGTTGGAAAAAAGAAATGGATAGCGCAGGATGAGGTCTTGTATCAGGCACGAACCTAAACCGGGCTGATAAACGTGACCCAGAGAAATCGATGGTTCTGGACTGAAGGTGGAGAGAATGGCAAGGTTGATCAATGTTGCAGGGATGTTAGGGCTCCGGCGGGCAACCGAATTGTCGAGACTGCGTACAATTCAATTGATCGTATCGGACTGCGTTGATCTAATCCTCCGCCGAATGGTTCAGCGTGAGGTACCCTGCCAAGAAGAGCTCGCTCGCTTATCAATTGAGAACAAATTGAATGTCGATCTTTCTTTGCGAGTCAACACGGTGGCGATTAAAGTTCAGACATAGTCATAGCGAGATGTTTTGTCGAGGGACTATCAATCCCGATGTGAGACTGAAATATAAGGTATGTCTTTGAGTTTAGAAAGTGTATATATCATACTGTAGTAAGTGTACTGTTGGGTCGCTTGGGGTTGATTTCTCCGAATCGATTGGGGTAAGCTACAGACTTCCATCGTCAGATTGCACGTGTAAGGTTGTCATCCAGTGTGAGCGCCTCGCATGGCCGTACTCGCGAAGCTGGACCAAGGACCGTGGGCTGCAAAGCTGCGCTGAGAGGGAAATGGAATTCTTCACGGTCGACACCATCTACCCAACTGAGAGCGCGAAACCCTTCAACCATAAAGTACACTGCACTCGAAGACATTTCAGACACGCCGGGATCTGATTGCTGGAAAGGGTGGTCCTGTTAACTCCGTGTGAACCGCATGTCAATGTTGTGCTCTCACGTGGAAGGTTTCAGGCCAATCTCCAATCCGTCCGTTGAGAACTGGGGTTGTTGTTCGTGCCCTGAGACGTTCCACGCGGTTAGCGGGACCGTCATCACAGGGGCTCTCCAGTTCTCCATGCTTCCAAACCGGAGCAAAAGGAAACGTTTTTGACTTTGGTCGAGCCCAACCAACAATGGTTCAGTTACTAGGGGAAAGGAGAAAAAAAAGTCAAACTCATCATGTATCCTCCGAGCCTCTCCCGACCGTGCCAACCAGATTCGAATCCTTGGTATACAGAGACTTGGCCTGAAACGAGTCGGCATTTCTCGAACGGACACAAACCCCGGGAGTAAGGTTCCATGGGGCTTGGGCATCTCCTCAGTAGCGATGGTACATCCACACGTTCTGGGGCATTTTTTTTTTTCATTGAACAAAGACGCAAATTTCAGCGTCGAGGCTTTTCGGCCCTTTTGACCGGAAAAAAAAAGAGAAAGAGAGAAAGAGAGGGAGGGAAACAAATAAACTTCGAGCACATGGCGTCCAGTTCGCCGACACACACGTGCCCCGCCCGGCTGATCTGGATCCAGCATGGACTCCACTCTAATCTGAGCCTGCCATGTCTGATTGGAGCGCGCGTTATGTTCCTCTCGAAGAAAGATGAGCGGACCTCGACTAGACCCAAAGCAGCGGTATTCCCCGTCTCCATCGGCTCCAATATGCACCTTTCTGAGATCCTCGATCGAGCTCAGATACACCGAGAGTAAGCCCCAAGATGCGTTGACCAACTTGCGACCCAGTCAATCCATGTCCCAGGGCAAATGAACGGAGCCCGCCACCATCTCACCAGATCGAGGCCCCACCGAGCTGTGAGCAAGACTAATCTCGCACGTTCTTTACGATGGACGAGCGACTAGCAGCCAGTAGCCACCCATCGGCTGATAACTTGGCCTCCGAGGTCCGCTGGGTCGTGATGGGTCCCCCGGTCTGAAGGAGATGGAAAAGGATTCTGTTCGCATAGCTGGCATGCGAAAGCGCACATGGTCCTTTTCGAGAGTCCGATTTCCTCAACCCTCTTTCAAACTCATCTGGTGCCGTAACTCTCCCTACTTCAAACCCATCTTCCAAGGCGTTTGACAAACGGGTAGAGGCACCGCTGGTCTTGAGTCTCTTGACTGCAATCATGCCTCCTGCGACCGAAGACGCCATTCGCGCGGTGGCGGCCATGGCTACCACCCTAGGCAATAAAATCTCGGTCCACATGCTCAACTACCTCAGCACGACGCAGGATCTGCCCGATGGCTTTCGTGAACTGTCTCATACCTTCCTCGACACCTGTCGCACTCTCTGGGCCATCGAGGCTGGCATCACGGAATTGACCGCTGCCAATCGTTCCCTCCCGGAAATCGTCGTCGATGAGATCGAGAAGAAGTTCGTGGCCGCCTACCGCGACTTCCAACAGTTGGACAAGGTCATCTTGAAATTGGTACATTGGGAACACCGTGGGACATTGGGTAAGCTCCAGCGTGGATGGAGTCGTCCGGGACACGAACTCAATCGAATCCACGAGTCTCTCAAGAAGAACAATGAGACTTTGCAAATCAGCGGCATGGCTTTCCACTGGTCTCTGAAAGAAGCGCATCCCGAAGAGGCCGTGGGGATCGGCTACGCCAGCCTGGCAGCGGCACTGGATCGTATCTCCAAAGGCCGATCGGTCATGGGTATCGACAAGACCAAGTCGGTCAAAAGTGACGACTCCGCCTCCAAGCTATCGACTGGCTCAGCCCTGTCCAGCCCTTTAGTGCCGCCAAAGGAGCCGAGATATCCTCGTGGTTCATCTCCCAGCGTACCGGAAGAACATGAGCCAAGCTTCGTGTTGCAAGGCCCGGAGAGCATGGTCGACGACATGTCATCCGTCCTGTCCTTGAATGAATTTTTGGTCTCTCAGCCCGCGCGCGATGTCAAAATCCCATCCGCCGTTGAATACCGCACCTTGCCAATGCATCCGAGCCAGAGGAGCTCAGCTGGGTCTACGGCGAACATCAGCTTGCGGGGAGCAAGCGAGCCCGATACAGGCTTGCGGCCGCGGGAGAAGCCTAGCATGTCGACTTTGAACGGATATACCATGCCGCATCAGTTTCCCCACCCGACACTTCCAAGCGGCACACCGAATCCACGAAACAGTCTTACCTTCGCCATCCAAGAACGCAATTACATTCTGCTTGAGCGACTCCTGACCAACGGAATGTCACCTGACAAGCACGAGAACATTCACCCTCTGAACGAGGCCATCCTTCACCGTGATCTCGAAAGCACGCAAATGCTCTTGCAATACAAGGCGAATCCTAATGTGCCGGATTTGCACGGCAATACGCCTCTATATCTGGCCGTTGAGCAGTCCTTCGTCGAAGGCGCCGCGTTACTGCTTCAACATGGCGCCGATGTGAACTACCGGGCCCAGGCAGAGCTCGATTCTCCGCTGACCAGCTCTATCTTCAGAAACAACCCGAGCTTGGTGCAGTCTCTCCTTGCCTATGGTGGCAAACCCAATGAGGAGACCCGAAACGACACAACTTTGTTGATTGATGCCATTCGAAATGGTGCCTCGCAGCAAATCATCACCATCCTGCTGGACGCCGGCTGCCACCCAGACCTCAAGGATAAGCATGGTAGAACAGCCTTGTGTGAGGCAGTCCTGAAGGACCAGCCGGCCTTGATCACGTCCCTACTGGACCATCACGCCAATCCGAATCTGCCAGGTCCTGAGCATGCTTTGTGGTCCGCCGTGCATCGCCCAGACTGTTTGAGAATCTTGCTCGCGCGAGGTGCGGATATTAAGAAGGCGCCCGGATTGATGGAGCAGGCGACGAGCGTGAACAACATCAATGCGGTGCGCGTTCTCCTTCAAGCTGGTGTCGATCCTAATCTAAAGAAGGACGGTGTTTACACCCCTCTTTGCTCAGCCATCCGTGATGACCGCTCTGATATTGTGACATTACTACTGAGCCACGGAGCAGACCCTAATGTGATGGCCTCTGAATACCCCGCATGGAAGTGTATCAGTCACGACCGCCTTCAATACTTCCCAGATTTGCTGGCTGCTGGTGCTGATCTCCGCAAGCCGCCGGGAATTGCAGAAAGCGCTGTACACTTTAATCACATGAAGGCCTTGCAGTGGGTGATCGAGCACGGCGCAAACCCCAATGATCGCAATGCAGAGGGCTTCACAGCTCTAACGACAGCAATTCGAGACAGTCGTATGGAGATGATTGACTGGTTACTAGCGCATGGCGCCGATCCCAATATCCGCGGCGAGGATTGGCCCATATACATGGCGACCCAGTCATCAGATGTGCTACGAATGATCCTACCTGCCATTACCAACCTGTCTGCCCACAAGGGCGTCATGGAGAAAGCAGTCCAAGCCGGATCCCTCGAGAGCGTCAAATTTCTACTGGCGGCCGGGGCAAATGTCGAGTGGAAGAACGGCGGCGTTTTCTCTCCCTTGACGACTGCGCTGAGAGAGCATCACTTTGAAATTGTCCGATTTCTTCTCAACGAAGCAGGTGCTGATCCCAATGCCCCAGGCGAACATCTGCCCCTTGTCAAGGCCATTCGACGTCGCAAGGGCGATGATTTCTCCATGATCGAGTTGCTCATCGACAAGGGAGCTGACCCCAACAAGTGCTATCGAGAGTGGAATGCCATCATGCAGGCCATCGAGAACCGTGATCTTCCACTCCTTCGCATCCTGATCAATCGTGGCGGTCCTGTCGATTTCACTCAGAGAGACGAAACGGGCCAGACTGTTCTTGAAATGGCCGAGTCTTCCGGCTGGCCGGAAGGAGCTGAGCTTCTGGTCCAGAACTCGCAGTAATGAGGGAGACTTATTGAGTTCCTATCACGTTTATTTTCACGTTGTGTGACGTTTGTTCCTTAGGACACCTTCTGCGGCCACAACCTTCTACCATTCTTCAGTGCCACTTCTGGCCACACTTTCATATGTTCTTTATATTTCTTGATTCGTACCGAATCCCTTCCCTGCTGTTTTGCTTTCCAGCTCACATTGTAGTTACTTGAAAGGGTGGTGGGCATTTGCACGGTGTTGTGGACATATCTATGCTTTTGTTCCATTACAATAATCAATGAAATGACTTATTTGCCTCATACATTGCGTACTGTCTTGTACATGGCGAGCAGAGGTTGACTGATGGTGTGTTATTCTTGCATCTGATGATGTATCTTTGCGTCGAATCCGGATCCTCTTCATCACATCGTTCAATTTTATTCAACAAAATATAAAATAATATACGCAATCATTTCTGGGGGGGGGGGGGGGGGGGGGGGGGTTACGAATATTCTCATGAATTGTGATGATTGTATACGAGGCAATGTGAAAGTAACAATAATTAGATCATTTGAACCACGTCGACTGTCCAGCACGAGCCAAATAAGCTCATCCGGGCACGTGAGCGGCTTCCATCCGGGCCGCCGTTCCTCGGGACAATCATGAACTGATCAAGACCCACGGGTGATGCACATTCAGCCCAATGACACTGGGGCTACGATACACATCGCATTGTGATGCTGGCTAGATCTGGACGTTGATCCAAGCTCGGGAACTATGGAAGTGTTCATCGAGGTCCGAGCTTCGTGTGGCCACCCGTCTAAGGGCACACGGTCGATGTACTAGTTGACTCTTCCAATGCCGAGGACTGAGGACGACATCCAGACGCTCTGAACATCGACCTCGTCGATTATTACGGACTGCAAAACAAATGCCACGTTCCACAGCGGCGGGCGAGTGCACAATGTACTCTCCTCCGGTTGAAATCCAGACACACAAACCGACTCTTGAACGCCCCGGTCAATGAGGTTCTGGATGCATTGCCGGTAGACTCTCTCCCGAGCACCGTCCGAGCCGATGCGGGGCATTGATAGGCTTCATGGGCACACCAGACGGGAGCAACGCTGAGCATGCTATAAAACGTGTAATCGATATGCAATCTGCGGGGGCGATATTTTCCCCTCTTGCGGCCTCTTGCGGGGAGATTGGTGTCATTCTCTTCGACGAGGACTACTGCGATTATAATTATAAAAGAAAGACGTCCGGATCTCAACATACAAGGTCGGAACGATCTGTACTCAGCTCTTCTCTCGCAATGTCAAACACACAACGCGTCGTCATCATCGGGGCCGGCATCGTGGGCACCAACCTCGCAGATGAGTTGGTCTCGCGAGGCTGGTCGGATATCACTGTTGTCGAACAAGGCCCACTATACATGCCCGGGGGGTCAACATCTCATGCCCCGGGTCTCGTGTTCCAGACCACCCCTTCCAAAACCATGACAAGTCTGGCCCGATACACAGTCGAAAAGCTCCAATCACTTGAGAAGGACGGGCAGAATTGCTTCAATCAAACAGGTGGACTCGAAGTTGCAACAACGCCGGAGCGACTACAGGATCTGAAGCGCAAACATGGCTATGCCTCCTCTTGGGGGATTGAGGCCTATCTCGTGAGTGCAGAGAGATGTCTCGAATTATACCCGCATCTCAACAGAGATGTCGTGCTGGGAGGTTTCCACATCCCCAGCGACGGCTTAGCACTTGCTGCCCGGGCGACACAGCTCCTCATCGAGCGAACGCGCGCGGCGGGAGTCAAATATCTTGAAATGACCCCAGTGACGGGAATCGAGAGAAGCAACGGGCGAGTGACCGGAGTGAATGTCCCAAACGGGGTTGTCGCTGCGGATATTGTTGTCTCCTGCGCGGGCTTCTGGGGCGTAGAACTCGGTGCTATGGTTGGCTTGTCGATTCCTCTCCTGCCGCTTGCCCATCAGTATGCAAAAACTACGGCGGTGCCGGGGCTGGTCGGCAGGGAGCTCAACAAGCAAATTAACGGAAAGAATGCCGAGCTGCCCATTCTACGACACCAAGACCAAGACTTGTATTACCGTGAGCATGGCGACCAGTATGGGATTGGATACTATGGCCATCGGCCCATGCCCGTGAAGGCGTCGTCTCTCGGTCTTACTTCAAAGGAAGTTGATGAGAAGAATATGCCATCTCGTCTCGAATTTACAGAGGAGGACTTCGCGCCTGCGTGGAAAGAAACACAGCGACTGTTGCCCATGCTACGAGAAACTCAGATTGCGGACGGGTTCAATGGCGTCTTCTCATTCACCCCGGATGGAGGACCCATCTTTGGGCAAGCTCCCAATTTGGACGGCTTCTGGGTCGCTGAGGCGGTTTGGGTGACACATTCTGCGGGTGTTGCTCGCGCTGTTGCCGAGACTCTTACGACGGGTCGCTCGCAGATCGACATGTCTGAATGTGAATTGTCCCGATTTGAAGAAGTGCAGTTGAGTCAAGAGTACATTGAGGAGACCTCCTCTCAAAATTTCGTCGAAATTTACGATATCCTGCATCCCTCTCAACCCAGACTTTCTCCACGCCAGCTGCGCACCAGCCCTTTCTATGCGCGGGAGGAAGAGCTAGGCGCCTACTTCCTCGAACTAGGAGGATGGGAGCGCCCATTCTGGTACGAATCGAACCGAGACCTGTTGAAATATCTTCCTCCCCAATGGAAACCAGTAGAGAGAGATCCCTGGTCAAACAAGTTCTACTCTCCGATCGCGGCGGTCGAGGCATGGAAAACGCGCAATGCCGTGGCCATGTTCGACATGACCTCCTTCCATCGATTCGAAATATCAGGACCGGGAGCCCTGGATCTTCTACAGCGCCTCAGCACGGCCGATATCAATACCAAACCGGGAACTATCACCTACGCTCTCTTTCTGAACGACCACGGCGGAGTCCGTGGCGACTTCTTTGTCTCCCGACTCGAAGACAGTCTCTTCCAGATTGGCGCCAATTCAGCCACAGACTTGGCCTACCTCTCTCGTGAGGCTCGCCACCAAAGTGCACGTTCACCGGGGAAGTATGTCCAAGTCCGAGAAATCACAGGAAGCACATGCTGCATTGGACTCTGGGGGCCTCGCGCACGGGACGTCATCTCCGAAACCACGACGGAGGACTTCTCCAACAAGGCCCTCCCATACTTTGGCGTGAAACGCTGCATCATCAGCGGCATCCCGGTCACCGCTTTCCGCAAATCCTACGTCGGTGAATTAGGCTGGGAACTTCAAACAAGCGCCGAGTACGGCCAACGACTATGGGACATCATCTTCCAAGCGGGCAAGATCCACGGCCTCGTCCCCGCCGGCCGAGCCGCATTCAACGCCCTCCGTCTGGAGAAAGGCTACCGCACCTACGGCACCGACATGACCACCGAACACACTCCCTTCGAAGCAGGTATTGCAGGCGCCATCCGCGCAAGCAAATGGGAAGACTACGTGGGCAAAGCATCACTCGACCGTCTCTCGCCCTCCTCCAAGCGAATGCCAACCCGACGTCTGCGCTGTCTGACCGTGGACGATGGCCGATCCATGATTCTCGGCAAAGAGCCCGTCTTCCACAAGAACAAGGCCGTCGGGTACGTGACAAGTGCGGCGTTTGGGTTCACTGTTGGTAAACCTGTGGCCTATGCTTGGCTCCCCGGTGCTTTGGGCGAAGGGACCAAGGTCGAGATCGAGTACTTCGGAAAACGCACCCGGGCAACCGTAGCCGCCGATCCGTTATATGATCCTGATAATGAGCGGATGATGGCCGATGGGTTGTCGAACGATTCGGATGTTGGCGCTTCTGTGAAGGCTCGTCTTTGACTTGCTTTCTCCGATAGATATATTAATCGGAGACTCATGCCGCATGGCCGCAGGCTTGCTTGTGTGGTCTTGACGAGTGACGAATTTTGCCTATGCAAGCACTTTCTTGATGTTTTGGCGTGTGATTTCTTGCCGTTCCTTGTGGCGATCAAGATGATGAATGACCTCTTTTTTCTCTTTTGAAATGATTTACATGGCTTCTTACATACTGGACAAGTTTACCAATTTCTGCAAATCCACAACAAGTGTAGAGAAAGAGAATACGTAAACTTTCGTATGGTAGGGGAGACAGATAATTGCTTGGTTGCAAATGCGACATGTTTCGAGTATACATATATACAAGTAGTCTAGCGTCGCGCTCCGCGCGACGGTGTACACTCCTTGCCAGTGCCAGATAACCTCACGGTTATCCTGAAGCTAATGTCAATGATAAGAAGAAAAAAGGACTGGGATTGTTTAATACACATTCTTTAGACCATAACAGAAAGCTAGATGATATTACTATCTAGTTATCAGAGGGGTATATTAAAAAAAAAAGGGAAATACACTCTACTAAGACCGAGCCGAGCGACTACGACGGAGCTAGATACTATCTGTACTCGGGCCTTAAAAAGGTAAGAATTAATAATTACTTATCTAAAGCGGTATCCGTATTAGCTAGATCCTAAGGCTAATCCGGCGAACTCTAGCGAATACTAGTAGTAGAAATATTCTTAGGCTTTCTTGCCTTCTTCCTCTTATTATAGGCGTTATATTTATTATAATTCTTATAACTTCGCGAAGACTTTAGTAAAGGAGATAGTATCTACTTACCGATATCTATATCTTCTATAGAGGGAACCGGATCAGACGCGATATTAGCTAGACTATATAAAATTAGTATATATAAAAAGTAAAAATCCCGAGTAGATAAACTATATATACTAATAATCTTAGTAGGAGTAGTCTTTAGAGTAATATTAGTACCCTTCGAGGGCGTATCCTTCGAGGGCGTATCCTTAGAGAGCTTTAGCGTAGAAGAGATAGTAGCGGTATCTATACGGATAATATAACTAATAGAGGGAGAAGACGGTAGAATAGTACCTAGTATATAAAGGCGCTTTCGGGGACAGATAGTCTTAGGAGTAGTAGTACTATCTTAGGTAGTAACCGCGGAGGGTTAATTAAGGAACTCGTTATCCTTAACCGATAGATAAACTCGAAGCTTACTATCGTAAAGGTAGAACCCCTATATCTAGCTAGTAACTATTATTAGACGTCCGACGATAGGGTCTAGAAAACGGTCCTACCGTAAGCCGAATAACTCGTATATATAGTAAATACTCGTATAGGTAGTCTTACCCTAATCACGGAGAGCGGTCTAATACGTAGAATAGCGGATAATATAAAGACGAACGCCCGAAAGATCTTTAAAATTAGATACTATAGTACCGATAATAGAGAGCTAGGGTACCTAGGTAATAGGAACGTTATCGAGGTAGGAATTAGTAGTAGGATCGCCTAGAATTAGGCTAATCTAGTAGGCCTTAATCTAAAGACGGGGGAGAACTTTATTAGAAATATTTATATTAAAGGGAACTAAATTACCTAGGATAATAATAGCCTAGCCGCTATTAAATATAATATTATAATAATTATAATAATTAATTATAATAATATTCTTATCCGGGATAGCTAAGCCCTAAAGATATTATTAGGTAATAGTTTTAGCGTCTATAAAGGTAGTAAAAGTAATATACTTCTTCGACTATATATTCTCTATCTAAGTTACTAGCTTAAGCTAGATAATAGTAGTAAAGTTATAGTATAAAGCGTTATCTAGAGTTAAAGATATATTAAGAGGAGATAAAAGTAGAGAAACAGAAAGTAGGAAGAGGTTCTGTAAAGTCCGAGTATAATATAAGATAGATAGTAAGTATTTAAGGAATTAGACAAAGTATAGAATAGTAAGATAGTTTAATATCCTTAGTATATAATATTTCCGAAGAAGTAGAAGAGATTTATAGTAAATATCGAATAGGGGCCGAACCTAGTAAGAATTAGGAAGTATTTTCGCTAGAATAGAGCTAGACTTAGGTACGAAGCTACTTATCCGGAGTAGATATAAATATATATATAGCAGACGGTATATAGGCTATAGCCGAGACCCCTAAGTTAGTAGTAATTCGCGTAGTAGACCGTAATTTAATAGGACTAGTAAGTAATTATTAGTATATAGGCCGCGGCTAAGACCCCTAAGTTAGTAGTAATTCGCGTAGTAGACCGTAATTTAATAGGACTAGTAAGTAATTATTAGTATATAGGCCGCGGCCGAGACCCCTAAGTTAGTAGTAATTCGCGTAGTAGGCCGTAATTTAATAGGACTAGTAAGTAATTATTAGTATATAGGCCGCGGCCGAGACTCCTAAGTTAGTAGTAATTTACGTAGTAGGCTATAATTTAATAGGACTAGTAAGTAATTATTAGTATATAGGCCGCGGCCGAGACTCCTAAGTTAGTAGTAATTTACGTAGTAGGCCGTAATTTAACGGGACTAGTAAGTAATTATTAGTATATAGGCTACGGCCGAAGGAGAGGAGTAAGTAATAACTATTATTAGCGGGTTATAGGCGGAATCTAGAACGACGTAGAGAAGGAGCGGAAAGTATAGGTAATCTTAGTAGTAGGATATAGCTAAGGTAGACTAAAATATAGATATACTAACTAGAGGAGTATCGGATATAGTAGGCTAAGTAAAGTAAATTTTATCCTCCGAATCGGAGCCAGAGTCTAATTCGGAGCTTTAGCTATCCGAGATTAGTAGGTATAGAGGAGTAACCGGTAAAGGAAAGGCTTATAGAACCTCTAGATAGATAATATTATTAACTTTAGAGTCGATATTATTATCGGATAGTAGGATATATATATTATTAGTATTTATCGTACGGGAAAAAGCTATATATAACTATCTATATAAGAAGACCTAGCCCTATAAATTAATACTAATATAATCCAGAGACTAACCCTAGGACTTATTAATAGTTATAGCGAAGATAAGGCGGATAGGAAACTAGTAGCGATATAACTCAAAGGATAAGTCTATCTTAGAGGTAAGCGAGTAGGAGAAAATAAGGCGAATAGGATTATTAGCCTATTTCTTATCCGTAAGACGAACCTTAATATAGCTCTTATTAAAAGCTATAATAGTACTATAAGTACCGTTATAGAGGTCTTCCGTAAGATAGATATTACGAAGAATTATTATTAGAGTACTAACCTTAATATATAGATATATAAGAGGTAGACTACTAGTATTAATCGAGTTAAGAAACTCGGGTGTAAGCTTAGTAGTTTAGGCGATAATATCGCTATCTATAGGTAATATAGTATTATATATAAAAAGAGTCGAGGCCTATCCCGGGAATTAATCGAGTAAGATATTATTTAATTTATAAACCTACTTATTTCGCGGAGAGAGGATTATACGGCTAGAGAAGAAGGTTAGATTAGAGATCGAGGCTAGAAGTCCCGATATTAGATAAATACGCTCGAGAAAGTAGGATAGACTAGAGGATCGCTATATATACCGTAGTAAGGGAATAGAACTAAAATACTCCTCGTAGTAAGATATAATATATAGCTAAGATATAAGCTCCTTCCCGGACCTAGTCGCTATATCTAGATATATATTCCGATATAGGATAAACGTCTCTAATATAGGCTATACCTCTGAATACTATAGACTCGTAGAGATAATATCCGCCCGACTACTATATAGTATAATAGGAAGATACTATTAAAAATCGCTACTAAGGATAGTAGGAATCCCCCTAAAGGACTAATTCCCGCTAGGCTTCCCTTCTCGTAGGAATTATAGGTTCCGATTAATAATATTAAATAGTATCCGATTCGTTATTATTATTTTATCCTAGATAATTAGCGCGGCCTAATTAAAAAGAGTAGTAGCTTATAAGTTTAGCTTTATAAAGCCCTAATTATCCTTAAGTAGGCTTAGAGGAAGATAGAAGCGCTTATAAGTAGTCCGGCTACCTAGAAGTAATAATATAGCGATCCTAGTTAAGGCTATATATATTATAATCTTATCCTAACTTCGAAGTCTTACTATAATAGTATAATATAGGAAGGTCTTACCTATACCGCTAGTACCGTTAAGGAAGAAGTAGTAATTATACGGATAGCTTTCGAGGCGAGTAAAGAAAAGATTATAGAAGGATCGCTAGTTATTATTTAGGAAGGCGCTAAGCCTATTAGTAAGAGTAAGCTAGGAGTCTTTATTATATCGCTTAGAAGTAAGCAGAGGATTATTTTTAGAAGACGCCTATTAATATTTAAATAGAGGAAGCTTATAATTAGTAAGAGACTTATCTAAAGTAACTAAGTCCTTATTAATTAACTATAGATTATAGTCGAGATATAGTACTTATAAATCGATAGGATATTTAAGCTAGAGAGAGCGAATATAGTTAGGGAGATTATTATAAATTTTATTACCGAACTTAGTCTATAGAGCTCTACCGTTACTAAGTTCTCCTATAAGTAATAGGGCCACGAATATCTTACGTAGATAATAGCCTACCTATAAGATAATAGTCTCCTAGAAACAGAGCTACTATTTACTCTTACGATTACGGAATAGATAACGCGCGTAATAGGCCTCTCGAAATATCTTATAGATAATATACCGGACTTCGAGAGGCCTATTAGGGGTATCTTCTAACCGGGTAATAAGATAGTCGTATTAAGACTCTAGCGGGAGGATATCGCCTTAAAGTAAAGGTATAGAGTAAATATTATTATATAAAGTTAGACCCTTTATGATTATAAGTAGGATATAAAGATAGAAGATCTCGCCCTATAAAGGACTAATTAAGTAAAGACGACTAATTCGGTCTATAGTAGTTTTTCGTTCTTACTACTTCCTATAGGCCTAAACTAACTTTCGTAGAGTATCTTAGTATATTAAATTAGGATATATATTATAGCTCTTATAGTAGATAAAGAACTAGGTAAGTATTAAAGAATAAGAAGTTCGCAGAGATTCCTCTAGTTAAGTAGTCATAAGGGAGAGATCGTAAAGGATATTTTACTATATATCGAGTATTAGTTAAGAGAAAAAAAAATCATAGAAACGATTAAATATACCTTATTTAGAAGATATATAACTAATATAGTAATATATAGAGCCTAATTACTAGTTAGAAATTCGAATAGTCGCTAATAGGCCTCCGCGGAACTAATATAGCGCCCGTTAAGATATTACTTAATCTTATCGGCCTTAAATTCGGTAGTTGTATAATCCGAATCCTTCTAGAGATACTTATAGAGGTACTTTATAGAGCCTAGGATTATAGTAATCTTAATATTAATATATACTTCGTACTTTAATATAAGGTATAGGTTATAAGGTATAATCTACTTATTCCCGATAGATAAAAGCTTACTCTTACGGGAAGGATAGGGGATATTAAAGCGAATAATATTACGATAGCGGTAAAGAGGATAACTATTAGTAATAATTATATCGTCAGAGAACTTCTTAGGGAAATCACGCGAGTAGACCTTTCGAAGATCCTTCTGTACTATATATAGAGTATTTAGATTAAACTCGCCGCACGGTTTATATATAAGGTTAGTCTTTATAATATCTAGTAGCTTACGGTTATCCTCTGTATTAGTACCTAGAAGTAATAGATTAGGTAATTCTATAGATATAAGATTATTAATACGACTAGGTATATCGAGCCTATACTCCTTCTTTAGCTAGATTAAGATATATATATATAGTATACTATACTTTTAGTACTCAATAATATATATAAATACGATAGTAGGGCCTAGTATACTATTAAGACCGGTAATTTTATCTATAAAAGCCTTAAGCTTTATACGGAAAATACGCGTAATAAGGTTAGGTCTATCCTTCTAGGACTAGATTAGTATACTATAGCAATCTCGTAGAAGTTTGTTAGTAATCTCTTTCTAGTAAGGATTATAGGTAAAAGTAGGAAAAAGGTCTAGATTACCTAGTACCCTTATAATCGCTATAGAGTTAAGGTAACGTTATTATATATACCGAGGGCTTCTCTTAATATTAGTAGGTAGGATAAATCTTCGGCCTATTTAATCCGGGCTTATACCTTTAGCTATAGTCTAAAGAAGGTTAGAGTAGAGATTAGTACAGATCTTCTTCTAGTTAAAGCGATAGTATTCTATTTTATAGGACTCGTTAGTTAGCTATATATCGATAACCTACTATTAGAATAGTAGGCCGCCTCGATAGAGGGTATTAAAGTCTATATCCGAAGGGCGAGTATAGAGTAGCTATCGATAGTATATTAAAGGCGTAATATTATCGCGCCGACGCAGAGTACCGCTAAGTATAGTACCTCTAAGCTTTATATTCCGATAATAACCCTCCCTACTAGTAGGATAGAATAGAGGGTAAGCTAGAGGAAGGTATAGGATATACTCTAGATAGATATATAATAGATAGCGAGGGTGGTTATCGCGAATAGTAGAATACTCTTTAGCGTAAGGATTAGATCTATTAGTATTATCCGGCGTATTAAGAAGAGAACGGTTATCTATAGATAGCCTATAATTAACCTTAGAAGGAAGGGAATTATCTATAGACGCTAAGTATAGGTTTAGCTTATTTAGTATCTAGGTATAAGCTAAGATATATATTAGTATATAGCGAAGATAGATCTAAATATCTCGATATCTAGTCTTCTTATACTTATATAGAATAAACGTAGTAACCTACTTATCCGGTATAGGTAAAGAGTAGATCTTCCTAGTAGGATAATTCTCTACTAAAGATAACTATAATATATTAATAAATATCTAATATAGTAGAGAAATTAACTTACCTAAGGGATTAGACGGAGTTTACTTAATAGCGTAGAGGCGTCCTAGGAGTTAAGAATCTCCTAGGTCTACACGAACTATATATAGTATAGATTAATATCGCGTAAAAGGGTATCTAGCCTTATAAGAATATTTAGATAGGCCTTTAGTAAAGGCTAGCTCTCTAATCGAAGGGCGTTTATAGTAATAGCGTTAAGGAAGTATAACTAGATATAGGAAGAAGCCGAGCTATCTATAGGACTAATTATATAGTAGATACTTCCGAGTAACTAGAAGATATAGAGATACTCGTAGGAGTATAAGCGCGGATCCGGCTAATCTCTAATAGAGGTATAGGCGAGAGTACTATTTAATATATAAATCTATTTACAGAAGAGCTTTACCTAGTCTATATTAGAGCTAAGCTAATAGGCTAGTAAGGTCGGAGGTTTATAAATCGGATAAGATAGAATATCGCCCTTCTTATAATATTTCTACTAGGTAGGTTAGCGATTACTTACCTATATTAACTTAGCCTCCTAGAATAGAGTACTATAGTAGGAACACGACTTATCTATATAGCTAAGATTAAGGGGTTTAAGACGTACGGTTAAAGATCTCGATACTAGCGGAACTAGTAGATAGGAAGGGCTAGTCTAGCGTTATACTTCGCGGTATAGACGATAAAAGTTACCTAACGCCGACGACCTCCTACGCTTACTATAGGCTAAGTATACCTTCGTCGCTAGCTAAGTAATAGTAGCTATAATAGGGGATTATAGAAGATTAAGTATAGGGGGAGGAGTTAGCGAGGGCTCTAGCGAAATAGTAGATATCTATATAAGTAAACTCGTAATAGGATAGGGATTAAGGGATAGAGAGGCTATATTAGATAATAGGATAGTATCTTTAATTAAAGGAATAGGTATAATATTAGTACGAGATATAGTAGGAGTAGTAGACTGAATATACGAAACGTAACGGATAATATAAGTAGATACCGTAAAGTAGTAATTATAGGACTAATAGAAGCGAAAGCTATCTAGAAGGAGAGGAATTAATTAATCTGATATTATTATAAAATAGTAGGGTACTTATACTAATAAATATTAAAGTACCAGAATTAACGGCTACTATATATAAAGTATAACGGATAGGTATAGAAGGGCGTAAGTATACTAATAGAATAGTACTATTATAACGATAGTAGAAAGAATAAGAAGGGGATCGGCCCTATAGAGGACTAATAGCGGCCTTAGAGACCTAAGTAGCCGGAGGAGTAGGTAAAAGTAAGGATATTTTATTAGGTATATAAATAGTACCTAGATACTTTACTACTCTCTTACTTACTAGTAAAGACTTTATATATTACTAGTAAAACCGGTATAAACCTAAAAACTTAGGCTTACCTCAAGAAATAGTAAGTCTATATAGAGGATACTTTAGTATAGTTTTCGATAGAGGAACTAAGGTCCTATAACGGATATAGTATAATAATTAAGGTATATTAGGTAGTAGAAGACTATATAATAAAAAATATAGATAATATAGAGAGATATAAAGAAGGTATTAATATATAATATAATAAAAGACTTATTAAGTATACTTATTAAAAAAGAATATATAATACCGTATTTTAATAATTATAATAACTAATAAAAAGTCGAGATATAGGCTACGGGTATAGAACTATAGCGGCCTATAGACTATAGTTATAGACGAATAGGCTAAGATAGAATAGGAAGAAGGACCGGTAGAAGAACCGATATAGCAGAAATCGGAGAAAAGGTTCTGCTAGACGGAAACGGAGAAATAAAGTAGAGTAATCTATAGGAATTAATATAGTCGGAACTTCTCTATAATATACTACTACCGAGTTACTAACGACGATAGATTATTAAGCTAAGACGTCCTACGAAAGAGTAGTCCGACTTATATAGAATTATATTAAGCTTACCCGAAATCAGATATTAATAACAGAGGAGCTTCTAAATATAATTATCTAAGGGGAGAATCTATCGCTTCCTTAAACGGAGAGCCTAATATTTAGCGTATACTCCTTACGGCTATTACTATCGCCTACGCTATTAGGCTAGTTATCGATATAAATATAGCGAACGCTATCTATAGAGGATACCGATATAACTATATAAATTTATATCTAATACTTTATACGATAGAAGAGCTATATCGAAATAGGTAATATAGAAATACCTCTATATACCTTTACGATAGGAGGGCGTCGGAAAAAATACGAGTACTACTCCTAAAGGCGTAGTATATATAAGACGGTAAGTATATAGTTAAGCTAGTATTCCTTATAGGAATAATAGTAATAGTAGGATAGATACTAAGTAATCTAACTACGATACTACTCTAGTAGTAGAAAGAACTACGGAGTAGAAAGGAAGGCGATAGCGACTATACTAGTATATAGTAAAGGTTCTAAGAGATATACTAGAAGATATCGATTTAAATTATATAATACCGAATCGAGCCTAATAATAAAAAGAAACTTACGTAAAGAAAGAGGCGCGCGAAAGAGAAAGGGAAAGATATAGAGAATACTATTAAGAAATATAGAGATAATAAATAGAGATTAATATATATAACTATATAATATTTATAAGAAAGAGCTATATAGTAAATATTATATACGTTAACTAAGAGTAGTTTAGTATTAGAGAGAGAAGATAGTATAAGAGGGAGTAATTCCCTATAGAAGGGACGGTTATAACCTACTTCTTTACTATCCCCTAGGATATCGTCTATTCTCTTTAAACTATATTCTATATATTCTAATCGTATATAGCTTAACTACTTTATATTCCGATCGTATATAGCTTAACTACTTTACTATAACTATAGACTACGACCCCGAGTAAGATTACGACTCCGAGTAAGTAAAGGTCGGCCTTAAAGATACCTTCGAGACGTTATAGTATATATCTTTACTACTCGAGAAGGTCAAAACGAAAACTATATATACTAGGATATATCTAAAGGGATATAGCGAACGAATATATATATCCCGCGATACCTACCGAGATATTAAGGATATTAAGGACTATATTTAGGAATTAGCAGAGGATCTCGGGAGACTCGAAGACGAAGTAATATCGCTTAGTTATAATCTAACGAAGAGGGATTTCGACGTCTAGCCTTAATTTACGGAAGTATATAGTAAGTATTAATAGACCTATTAATATATTAACGAAAGTTAATACTAATTATACTATAGAAGATAGTAGAAGTATAAAGATAAACGTAAACTATAATTAAAATATATCTAAAAACTCGAAGATATTATAATAAAAGCGCGGCCTATATAGAAGGCCTTAAGGTAGATAAATAACCGTAAGATCCCCGAGAGAAACCGTATTAGGCGATCGAGAACTATTACTTAGAAGAAGATTAGCGAAAGGTTAGTTACGAGGAAAAATAGAGGCTAGCCGTATATTAGAAATATATATTGAGGGAAGGATGAGAGGAAAGCGAATTGATAGGGTGAAATGGCAGAATAGCCGTAAGCGGTCAAGAAAGTTATGAGAGGAATTCCAAAATTGAGGTGGTAAAACGGGTGGGTCTACCCGTAGGTCCGGACTAATCAGCACCCGTTCAGAGCAAAAAGTAGACTTTTCAACGGCATTTTGTCAACTTTTCCTAGATACATGGTAGACTAGCCTGACTTTTTTTTCCCACTCCACTAGTTTTGAGGACGAATCAAGTGATGCACAAGAAGTACGGAAGTAAGAAACCAAAGATCATTCACTCAAACCATCGCTCTCCTCCACGGTAGGCAACAAAAATCCAAGACCACAATCAAGCCGCCATCGTCAATACATATCTGTGCGGGGAGCGTTAGCATGCATTCAGGTTTTGTGTTCGATTGGGAGCAGTGAATGGTGGACAATGGAGGAATACTCACGAAGTAATACTGTCCATCCTCTCCGTGGTCAATTTCAAGCTCACAGTGAGCAATTCTCTCGCGATCCGCGGCTCTTCGTCCTGCAGTGCCTTCCATCGCTCGTCACTCAGACACCATGCCACGCAATCGTGCTCAGCCTTGACAGTGGCGGTACGTCGCGTATTGCTGAAGAAAGGCAGTTCACCACATGGTCGACCAGCGACGATGAGCTCAAAGTACCGACCCTGCGGCAAATTATACTCGGCACGGAGCATGCCCGATTCAAGGAGATAGAAGGCGCGGGGGACGTCGCCTTCGTGGTACAAGACTGCTTCTGCGGGGTAGGACTGGCGAATAAAGTATGCGCAAGCAGGGAACCAGAAGTCTTCATTTTGAGTTGAGAGACCCTGGAAGGTTTGAAGGAGAAGTGGTAGGGGCTGGCGCATTGACGACCAGACAGGTGCAGCCATCAAGGCAGTTTGATGCTCGTGGTCACGGAGCGTGCTAGTCGCCACACGCTGAAGATATTGACCACGCGGCGAACTTACTACCCCGTCTGCGAGGCTTGCATTCGCAATCTGGGGCACAGGAAGTGGTGCTTGAGGTTCGTATTCGATGACAGTGTCTGGGGTCGCTGTGCCTAAGGGAGTGCGAGCAAACGCCTCTTGGTGATCGTAGAAGATCTTCAAATACTCATTCTCGCAGAACTCAAGAGCCGAGTTGAGGTCTTCAAAGATCGGTACGCCGCACCCAGGCTCAAAAAGACCGACATTCTGGAGAGACTTGCCGACCTCGCCTTCAACGTTCAGACCGGAGATGGTGGTTTGAACATTCCGTTTCAAAAGCACCCGATTTATTCGGGTAAACGCCTCGGCCGCCGAGAAATCGAGACCGTAGACACGTGAGAAATCCAGAATCACGAAGCGGATCGGCTGCTGCGAGAAGGCCTCTTCTTCAATCAGCCCGCGCATCGTGTTCTCAACGTTCACAATGGTGCCAAAGAAGAGGTAGCCTCCTAGCTTCAAGATCAAAGTTTGCCGCCCAGCTTCGCGAAGGAACTGCTGCTGAATGGGTGGGCGACGGACCGTAGATCCGGCAATCTCCCCAGAGAAGGTCGCGCGAATGGCTGACTTGCGAGATGTCTGTACAACAAAGTTCACGCAAGCCAGGATTATACCAACAAGGATACCCATCACAAAGTCCACTGCACCCATGGTGACGACGATGATTACAACCTTCTTATAGTCAGCCTCTCTGCACCACATATGCGAGAACTTCTCCAAAGCATTGATTAGTATGCACATACCGTCAGGTACTCCAATTTCGTGAGTTTGCCCCAAGTGTCAATAAGGGCTTCTTGCAAGAGTTCAATGCCGAGTAGGAAGATCAAAGCCCCAACAACCATCACTGGAATGTACCCAATGATGACCGGGCCAATAAACATGATTCCAGCAGTGGCAGCAGCCAACATCAGACCTGCCAGGCGCGAGTCCCCACCGCTGGCAATGAACAATAGGCTATTTGTGTACACCAGGTAGTTCTGTATGCTACCTGCGAAACCGGACAGAGCATTGGTGACACCGTGCGCCATCAGCTCTCGATTCACATTGAGATTATCCTCCCCGGTTGAGATTCCGAGTGCAGGGACATTGATGGGCACGTGTAGGACTCCGAAGAAGGTCAGTGCAAACATGGCCGGAATTGTGTCTGCGAGAGCCACCCAATCCACTGCAGAGAAGTCTGGACACCATCGTCAGCGTCTCGAGCCAAGAGAGTTGGTCTGATCTGGAGAAGAACTCACCATAAAGGGTATAAAAGTGATACCACGGGTGATTGGAGGAGGGCGCGTCAAACACCCATCCTTTGTGATGCAAAGTCGCCATGGAGATCCGCGCGCTGAGAATCACGATATAGAAAATTACGGCCACGCCAATAAAGTAGGCCCCGACAAGGAAATTAGATCGAACGAAACGCTTTAAAACAAGGAGTGCAATGGCAAGGACAAGGGGTATCATCCAAAGAGGGAAAGTGTCGAGCTGGAAGAGCTTCTGTAGCGTGCCGAAATTATATTCAAGAGAGCCCGGAAGCCGTGCAGAGACTTCCATGCCCGTCTGCAGGAGAAAGTAGCCAACTCCACCGATACAGCCGATCAAGATGTGTCGGGGGAAGAATCCGATGAGCGATCCGAGTCCGCAGGCACCCATCAGAAAGAAGACCAGACCCGTGAGCACGGAGCTGATTGAGAAGGCAAGGATAGTGGTCGCAATGACTGACTGCGGGTTGTCCTTACCGATCCGTTCCATGATAGTGAAGGCCATCTGGTGAAAGAACGGGACAACTTCAATCATTTCACTGCCGATCCCTCCCTTGAAAATCGAGCCTCCACTGGAGAAGACTACTTGGGAGATAATCGTGCTCACGTAGAACATTGAGATACCGTCTGCGCCTAGGTGTGCAAAAAGTGGTTCTCCGAGCGGAAACAGAATCATTCCGTAGGAGAGAGCATCGAGAATGTTGAGAAGAAGTCCGAGAACCACGGCGGGAAGCAGACTGGCAGGCTGAACGACCCCGTTCCTCCAGATCGCGTGGCGATCCCATGCTTTAGGGTTCGATATTGTGACTGACCATTCTTTGACGGATGTGATTCCCTTGCGTAGAGGGTTGGGTGTCTGTAGGACTGGTAGCTCTTGGCTCTCAACATCCTCCGTTGTACCATATTGATGCAGCGACTTGGATCGAACCTTTGACAGCAAGGAAGTTGTCTCTGTATCCCTGGTCTCGGACTCGTCATCAATGGTCGACAAGTGTGAGAAGGGAGCTTCTTCTGTCGGTTGTGCGGCGTGATCCATCATGCCGTTATCCGGCTGCTGAATCATTTGTGTCAAGGCGGATGATGCAGAGGCACTGGAGGGGTCCAGGAGCACAGCCTGTGAATCCAGATCTGCATCCTCCTCAGGCAAAAGAGAACTTCCTACACCATCACGGGACGCTGAGGGCGATTGCTGGAGTTGGCCGCGAAAGATATCCAAGCTGGGTGCTAAGCTAGCTCTCCCCCGAGATTGCCTCCGATTGAGAGACAAACCGTACGTCGCTAGTTCGGCTGTTTTTTCGCGCAGCCCGCTTGATGCATAGTGTGCTGTGTCTGTGAGGATAGAAAAATGGAATGGTCAGTCAGTTGATCCGAATCCTAAGCCGACGCAGCTGTCCGAGGTCTATCTTGCTCGTTGCTCATCCTCAGGACCGCTGACACGAATTTGTGCGACTCCGCTATCTCCTACACCCTGGACATGGCCGAGCTTTCTTGCGAGCATATACACTTACCGGTCGGGGTGTTGAACGAGCGGTGGTAGAATGAGCGACTGGGAGTCCGCATACTGGAGGCACCATAGCTGCCAGCCTCCGTGCCGGCTCCCGTGGAACTGCCCAAGTTGGCATGGGCACGTTCTACAAGAGTTTCTGGCGCGATCGACGACGCATCGGGATCGTGATCACGATCCCAGCCCAAGCTGCGCGAAAGGGCTGAGGCGCGCGAGTCGCGGCGTCCTCGCGGTTGTAGCACACCCATGAGGAAATTTGCGCGACCGATCGCGCAATGGACTCGAGAGGACGAGTGGACGAGCGGGCAGCAAAAGGTCGGAAAGGTTCCGGCCCACTAGCGCATGCAGCGACGTTGGACAAAACGGCGGATGACGCAAGGAGTCGATTGATGCATCGGGTGAGGGTGCGGAAGACGGGAAGGGCGGGAGCGACGACCGCAAGGAAGAGGACGAGGAATCGTGTGCCAGATGAATCGCGCGGATGAAGGCGGGGAGAGATGGTGCAGACAAGGCAGCAGGAAGAGGAAGAATAAGTATGATCCGGTTCAGAAACTCTACGGGGACCTGGTTTGCCTGGGGATCAGGGCCGGGAGAGGGGCTCTTATCGCCAAGTGGGCACCGAGTGGGTTCGGGTTCCAGCGACAATACCGGGACTTGTCGTGCAGTTGGCGCTGGTTTAGTCGACAGACAGACTCAGATCCATGCAGAGTGGGCGACCATGATATGATCAAGCTTTGAACGGGTCGAGAGAGCAGAAGTTCTGAATGAGAATCGGGTTGGTGACAACGGTCAAGATCAGCATCTGGTATCACTCTCCAAATGATGAGGATTCGAGAAGGAACCGATAGCCGGATATCGCCTCCACCGGGCTGGCCGGGTCCTGAACTTTAAGAACTCGGCGGTTCGTGCTGGTCTTCTGAGTGAGGGTTCAGTGAATGATCTATTCAGAAGCGAGAGTTGGCTAGTTTCCAAACGAGGAATATTTTAGGACAATGCAATTGTGGTCATTATGACACTACACCAGAAAGGATCTTTAACCACGGCTGACGAGATGTGCCCGATCCGCAATTTTCTTAATGGCGTGATTGATTCCATCCTACCACTAAGCTACTACTTTGACTTTCTGGTCCTCACACTGTATTTATTTACTGTGCATTGAGTCAATTCTGCTTGTTCCGCCCGGAACCTTATCTCCCGCAGTTAAAAGAGGAGACTCCAACTGCAAAAATAACCGAGCAGTCAGTGCGAAGGGCACTTTGCATTACCGATGAAGAGCAGACACTGACAGTAATTCTCTCATACGCAGAATGAGTGTGTCTGCTACCAAGGTGGCAAGAAAGATGGTGACATGATGACTAGCGTCACAGCCTCTCGGCTTCGCTTCGAGCGTGCCATCGTCTGGCCGAGCAGATGGACATACTGCTAGTCGGCTTTGGGTGAAGCGAAGGGCGTTAAAGAAGGGCCAACATCATGGTCTAGCCTGTAAGCAGCATGAATAATGCAGGTGGTTGCAAGCTCGCTGCTCCTTGTCAGCACCGGCGCTCTGGGCCCTGGACGAGCTGCATATCATCTCCACTTGGCCGATGCACGTCTTGCTCCGGTGCCACAGCTGGCCACGTCTCGGCTCTGGGCCGAGCTCTCGCCTGTCCATTGAGTGGCTAATTGGCCACAGATAGGGGCGCTGAGGGTTTTTCTTAGTTCTACGCGTTCTTGTTACACAACACTTTTGACAGAACACAAGCATGGTCAGGAATTTCCTCAACGAGAATCAGCGGTTCATGATCATGAACACTCTATGTGATACGAACCTGCAGTGCTGCAAACAAACCTGCAGTGCTGCAAACAATTATTGAGTCGAGTCCCACCGAGTGAACAAACAGTGCAACTGCCCGACTCTCGGCAAGTGGATCGCACCTGAGAGCAACTGGTTCGGTCCGAAATCCCCAGAGGTGATGGCCGATAGGATCATCGATACAGGCAAACGTTGATTTGATTGAATCACTCAAGCGAAGGCAAAGCAACGAAATTTTGGCTCGGCCGAGTCAGGTACCAAACCAAATCTTCATATAGCCATGAATCGCCAATTTCCTTGACATGTCAACTTGGCCGAGTTCGGGGACCCCAATGGTGAAAGATCGATCTACAATGGGAAGAAAAAAAAGAACCAAAAAAAACATCGCCCTTCATTTTGTGCCATCGGGTCCATGGCTGGGTATCAAAGAGTAAAACAGTAGTAGGCATGAAGAAAGGAAGAGAGTGAACATGAAGGCAGTGTCAACCATATCGACTTTCATAGCGGACATGGCGGGGGCTGAGATGGTAGGACCCCTCAAACAGAAGTGATCAACCGCGGATTCACTCCTGTTAACTGAGTCTCTCCAGGAAGCCCTGTGCGATCAGTCGCTCAACATCGCCTTGTCGGACATAGAGCTGGCTGTTTTTCGTCAAATTGATTACACTGTCCATCAACCGTACCGTTAGCAGCCACAAAGAGACACCCGAGATTGACAGTGATTTTTGAAAACAAGACAACAGGACATACCCATATTCCGTCTGAATCTCCCCAGCATCCTTCAAAACACGGACGTCAATAAACAGATCTTTTGGTGGCTCCAATGTCCCCGTCAAATCCACATCGGTCCATTGGCCCTTGTATGCAGCCAGCATATCACTGTATAGTCGAAAGTACTCCTCTTCTTCGGGACTAAGCGAGCTATGTCCGCCCGCGGACTGCGACACGCCCCGATCTTCGCTTCCATCGCTGGGTTGTTGCTGCTCCAACACATCCACCCCCGTCCAGCAAAGCTCTTCCAGCTTCTCTGTGCGTACACGGTGGTACGCCATCAGGCAGCGCTTGTTCCGTCGCATGCAGAGATGATCGACTAAGAGTGAACAGGCAGTGGCAGGGTCGGCCGAGGGATTGAAGGAGCCCTCAAAGGGGTCTAGAAGTCGAGCGACATCGCGGTCGAGATCTCGAACTTCTCGGGTCACAGCGCGGACAATCTCTGTCTGATATGGTGGTAACTGGGCGAGCGCTTGGGTGCGTTTCGCATGTTGAACCTTTTGCGAAAAAAATTAGCTTGATTGGTATCGATGTTTGAAGCTAATCACTTGGGAGAAAGACCATAGATATTTATCAAGGCCGCATATTTGTACCCCGCTGCAAACATACCAATTTATTGCCAAGCTCGCCGTACATAGTCACCACACGATCAGGGTCGTCGATGGTCCAGCGAGGGACGCGACTCCGCGGATAGTCCATCGCGTGCCAAGCAATTCGCCTTAGTCAGGTGGGTACGTCACGGGCTTCCAGTCGGCGGGATCGACGGGATAAGTCACTGATTGAGTTGGTCTGCGATAAAGCATCAAGTGCAAATATCAAGCTATGGGCGACTGGATAAAGTAGATGAACCTGGGGATGGTGGAAAAAAGTTGAAAATGGGAGTGTGCGAGATCATCCAGAATATTGGACGTTTGGGCAATATCTTAGCAATGGCAGTTCAATGCACGCAGTAAGAGCCACAATTAGAAAGGCTTGTATCTGTCTACCTCAAAGTGCGAGCTGGTCCATCCATGATGGCTCCATAGATGCTTCCTACAATAGTGCCTACTCTTTGGATGATCTAATGGGGCTGACCTGTTCTTCAACTAAACAGAACCCATCTGTGCTGTCTACCAAGAACAACCCATTAAAGGACGGTACGTCTTGTTCCTGCAGATCTTTTTCGGATGTTTACTCAGAGATGGATGGATGGGGGTTACTTACCATTTCATTGTACATTGTACACTGTACAGCCCGCGGCATCGATTGTCTTTGATGGCATCCCGGTGGCAGTGGGCATTAGGTGACGATCTCCGTGGAGGACTACCATGTAATCTGACACTTAGTGAGACTACACGAGGCACGTAGGTATTGATATATCCATGCAATCCACATGGAATGTCATACATATTATCGGTTTCCACCTGCAGTCAAGTATACGGTATAAGGTAACTTCGATCACACAAGAACTAGTGTCTGAAGATCTTTGCTACACTACGAGAGAATAGCAACTCCATACTCCCTAGGAATATATCGAAGTAGGTACGGTAGAAAATTCCATCCATGTCCATATGCACGATTAAGCACTCAGATTCGACACAGGCTGTACCAGATACCTAGTAGCGTGTATATAATTATAGAGTGTACAGTTGTACATTCAACATTCCAGTACAATGATGTCATGAAATAAAGCAAGGTTGTATATATTCTTCTCCAGACTGTTTAAATATGTGTATCACTCATCTGCTCGTATAAACTAGACAGTAGAGCCCTCGGGACGCTTCAACTCAGTACCCGACTACCCGCTGACTGGATTGGCGATCCCGCACGCCTTTATCGATTCTAATACATGGAGCCGGGCGTGATTCATTGGAGGCGTCGGCGGATACACCTCGTCAATATGCAAGTACTGGCAGTCTTGGTGAAAGTTGAAGGTATTGGTACCTCATCAAGTCCCAATAAGATATGATCCAGTTCCATCCACCTATCTTCATCACTTTGTGTCCTGCTCTGCCCGAATCTTTAGCGTGGCTGCTGAGGTGGCGGGGGATTAGCAGGTTGGGCATCGTGGAACCGGTTGCCGTGGCAGGGATTCCCGGTGGAGGTGGGCTCTAGCCCCCAAAGGAGGAGACATAGTGTGAGGACAGAGATACGCCTCTCGTCAAGCAACGCTACTTTGTCCAGCCTTTCTAGAAGATTTCGCTCCTTCCCACGAACGTCATTTTTTCAGAGTGACAAGCACTTCGTTTCTGTCTCCCCGCATCTTTCCCTCTCTGCTGAGTATGTTCTGCCTTTGCTCCTCTCCTACTCCTCTTTTCGTCCTCTCCTCAATGTCTGCCTTATTGCAACGCACCATCGCCGACGGCATTCTAACTGCTTTCAGTAGTCTGTTGACAACCGGTCCAGCTCTCGAATCGGACTTTCACAGTGCTCGGTCATGAAAAGTTGAAGACGAACCAACTTCGGATATTGCCTTGCATCCTCAAGTCACCGGCTTCCCACCTCCGACTTGTATACGTTCTCTCCCTCCCGCGTCGACAAGAATGCGGGCCTCGTGGTGGATTGGAATCTGCGCTCTGTTCGCCCCATCGGTCACCTCAACCGAGACAGCAGCATTCTCAGAACCATACACGGTCGAATCGAATCGGCGTGCCTTTGAAGTGCTTCAACTACTCAAGCGAGCAGGCAACAACTGTCCGTGGGGATATACGCCTTGCACTAGTGAGGGGAATTCCAATGCTTGTTGCAGACCAGACACCAACTGCTCGGTCGATGCCGCCAACAACATAGCCTGCTGCCCCACGGGCGCCGTTTGCACAGGAACCTTGACCGGCGCCTCGACTGCCACCCAGACTGGTAGCAGCTTCATGTTCCCACATGGCGCGACCGCGACGACGACATCCAGCACGACCGCCCCGCATGGCGCCGCCGTCACCGGATCTATTGTTGCTGGGGCATATCCCTTTGTCTACGTACCGACCACCTTCCCCAACTCCGCAGTCTGCTCTTCGTACTACTCGCTCTGTCAGTCCGAATATACCCAATGCACCGCGAACCTCATGGGCCGCTACGGAGTGACGGTCGGCGGAGTGGGCGGAGCTGGTGTGACGGTGGAGGCCGTGACTGCGACCTCCCAGGCGACTTCCATCTGCTCGAGTCTCAGCCAACAAGCCTGCCATGGCCTTCAATTAAACTACTGCGCCAGTGTGGCGACCGGTGCCACTTCGGAGCCCAATGGGAATGGTGCGCTATTGGCGCAATCTACGAGTTTGTACGACTTGATGGCGGGCGTGATGGTTGGCATCGCCGCTGTCTTTATCTGATTGATGTTGTTTATGACTTGATGTGGACGATCATTCTTGCTAAATCCTCTTTGCTTTTCCGTCGTTTTGTGGCCGCTGTATATTTGTCCACCCCTCTTGACCATCTTCATGTTTATGTTTCACGCCATTGTTGCCCTGCCTTCAAAGTGAATGAGAGTCTCGAGCACAGAATGACTCATTATATCACACCGTATTTTCGGAACCCTTAACCCTTGACCAAAGACCCGCACTCATGCAGCAAGCAGAAACTGAATGCAAAGTACACTGTTGGGGTCCACCCATTTCATCCACACGCTTGTATGTTTCTAGTTTTTAGACTTGCGAATCAGGTGTAATCTACCGTACCTACATCATCGGGCTGCAACAGCATGACCCGGATTCAGGACAGGAACCAGTTTGACATGGAACAGACATAGACACCAATTACGCTCAACGAGAGTAGCAGATTGCAGAACTGTCTCACCTGGTATTCGGCCTTCATGAGGAGAGTCAAGGATTTTCATAACTCAATCCATCAAGGTATTCATAGTGACTGGCTGAGAAAATATCCGATCGCATCCGCATGTTGATCGCGGCCACGAGGCGGGGCAGCTGGCCGCTGCCCAGATCGCTTTTGACCAGCCCAAAGATCGACAAAGTACTGTAGTCGAGTCACACTAGTGCTACAGCACGGGAATCAAGGTCCTGCTGGCGGTCAGGCATCAGACGCTAGTCGAAATCAAGAGACGAGAATTCCAAGCCATTTCAAGATTGGATCGTAAGACAAAAATCAGACGTAGGTGGGAAAGATCATTGGTCGTGTAAATTCGGGTGGTTGGGTTGACGACTGGTGTGTACAACGAGGAGGCTGGGAATAGACTCGACCTGCCCAGCAACGCGTTCCCGTCTGCTGCAGTGCTTGATTTCCCCTCGTCTTCGTTCCTCTGTCGACAGAACCCTCTCTTTCTCTCACATTCCCCTTTCTGTACCATTGGACCATTTACTATCTTGACCACGCTGCTAGACACATTCTTCGTGCTTTGCGACTGTGGTGAATTACTGGGGTGAACCTGGTAGTTCCATAAGTGTATACAGTATACACCCGGCACAGCACCCCACTTCGACCAGCAAGTATCGAGGTAACTCGCATTCCCGACAAAGGCGATTAACTTGACTCGCCTTGATAACACCGAGAACATTCCTCGAACAAAATCTACATTCTGCCTGACGCGGAATCAAGCTTAAGCTATGCAACTCTTATCGAAGGCCTCAGCCCCGGCAACGCTCGTCGGCCTCCTCCATCTTGCCGCCATTGCAAACGCGGGACCGTTCGCTTTCGTGGAGAATGTTTTCGAGAGATCATGTGCGAATCCTTGTGGATGGAATCGACAGCTTTGCTGCAGTGCTAGTCAAGCTTGCTCTACCAACGCTGCCAACCAAGCAGTGTGTGTGGATGGCGCTGGTTCCGGCGGCGGATCATGGCAATACTTTACGACAACCGAAGTTGACCAGTCAACCATCACCACTATTTACAGCAGCTGGGTGCAGGCACCGGCACCTACTGCGACCTCCACAGGCACTTGTAGGCTCGGCCTCGGCGAGTCAACATGCGGGTCCATTTGTTGTGACGCCGCACAGGAATGTGTGGATGGTGAGTGTGTCACCGCCAGCTCGTCAGTCGCGGTGACTGGAGCTGAGGCCACTCCCGGTGTTCGAGCAACCAGCAGCGGGGAGAGCACCGTTACTCAGACCGTTGCCCCCACTACTACACAAGGATTCATCGCCCCCGTCGGTACTGACGGTGCAGATCTGATCGGGGTCAAGGCCGCCGGCAGCAGTGGGTTGAGCGGCGGTGCGATCGCCGGTATTGTGATCGGTTCAATTGTCGGTGTCATACTTCTCCTCCTACTGTGCGGCTGTCTATGTTTCCGCGGGGTCCTGGAAGGTCTCCTTGCGGCATTGGGACTTCGCAAGCGTCGCAGACGTGAGACTTCAGTTGTCGAGGAGCGATACTCCCACCACTCCCATGGCAGCCGACCTCCGCCCGCCAAACGCACATGGTTCGGAGCGAAGCCTGCAGTTGAAGGTACTGAAAGCGAGGTGGGCGAGAAAAAGTCCAAGTTCAGCTGGGCCAAGATCGCTATTATTCTTGGAGCGCTAGCCCTATGCCTCGGATTGAAGCGACGCAAGGACCAAGACGACGATGATGCCAAGACGGACTACACCTACCCAAGCTCCTATTACTATTATTCGGATTACACACAGAGTGAGTCATCTGCCCCCATTGACCTTTTCCGCTCGCGCCGCAATTCCATAACTAATAATCTTAATAGGCAGTCAAAGCTCTGGTGGACGCACAAGAGACACACGGCGATCTCGCCAATCCCGGAGAAGCTCAAGGCGCTGAGGGGCACACAGGCAATGAGGCGATGTGCATTTCAAGGTCATGGCTGCAGCTTGGGCCTTTGAAGATTGTCTGATTTTATTTTTGAAAACGTTGAACTCACGCCATATATGCATGGGAATGGCGCAGGCTGGCGATGTTGAGATGATTTCACCATATCATGATGACTGATGTACCATTATGACTTATTGACTTTTGACGAGAATATGCCTTTTGTTTGAATATTGGATATTGGACCTTTAACTTGTTTCTTTACATACGAATGGGATGAGCCCATAATTTGAATCGATTTCCTAGACCTGATGACTGGGGACAGTCCAGGTATTACTGTCAGCAAGACCAATATCAACATTAATGTAGGTACGAACCAAGAGCACCCATACACTGGGCACAGTGGGTAGTGGTACAGTTTATTGGCGTTGTCCTCTGGACAGACGAGCTGGCTTGAAGAAAATTGTGAATCAGAAGGGGCAAGAAATACGAGAGGTCCAGCATGAAACCTCAAACTACAAAGAACAGATAAATTCCCTATTTTGTATGTAATTGCCCATTGCTTGAGAGGCTCGGCCAACCCGCATGGTGGGTGAGTTGGACACTCAGAGCGCCCAATTCTAGAATTTCCATCTGTTATGGTGACAGGTGGCTTCATTGGTTCCCTAGCAAGGATCGTGTAAGTCCAAACTGGTCGTCTGGCCTACTGACACCTTCGGAGGGTAGTGTTTTCTGCAAAATTGGAGAAGAGCAACGATCTACGATACGCCGCCGCCTCTCTCTCTAACACACACACAAACGCTGAGTGGATCTCACTGGCCCGGCCATTTCTCCCCGCCTTTCCGACCCGAACTCCTCTCCCTCTTCATCTCCCTCCCTCTTCAACCGTCCACGCCCTATTACCAGTACCGTATCTCACCACAACAACCGATCAATGAACCTTGTCCAGAGGCAACGCCTTCGACACTGCCTCTGTCTCAATAAATTCGTGCGAAAGTTGTCCTCAGCGTTGTGATTCATCCGCCGATCCTGACCCTTTCGGAGTTATTACGAAACCTGACCTCCGAGTCATCGCCGCTCGCCATGCTACAAGCGCAGAGCCAGCACGTCTTCTCCCACCAGCACCAGTATCCTCAGGCTGATCCTACGTGGCTGCAGCACCAGCAGCAGCAACAGCAACAGCAGCAACAGCAGCATCACCAGGCACAGCAACATCCTCAACATCAGCACCAGCAGCAGCACGCCTCGCTGGTCGCCCAACAGCACGCCCAGGTCCAAGCCGCTGCCGCCGCCGCGCAACAACAGCAACACTATGGCCGTCTTGCAATGAATGGCAACGGCGCCTCGAACTCTGTGCAAAGCGCCGGCGCTGTTGGCAATATAGGCGGTGAAGGTCTTGCAAATGCGGTCTCGGTCATGGATGGCGGTGTCAGCGAGGAGAATCGAAAAGTTTTCATTTGGGTCGCAGAGCTGCTGGACCCTGCTCGTCGCGAGTCTGCTTTGATGGAGCTCAGTAAGAAGCGAGAGCAAGTGCCTGAATTGGCCCTTGTCATTTGGCACTCTTTTGGTATGATCCTGCCTGTGACACGGAGTGGGCTTTCTTTCCGACCGGGACTAACCAACCAACGCCATTTTCGCAGGCGTTATGACTGCTCTTCTCCAGGAGATCATCTCTGTTTACCCTCTTTTGAACCCATCACAATTGACAGCGGCGGCTTCGAATCGAGTTTGCAATGCGCTTGCGCTTTTGCAATGTGTCGCATCCCATAACGAGACCAGAACTCTTTTTCTGAATGGTAAGCCAGAACTTTTCACATTGCCAGCCCGGACCAGCCTCGCTAATGCCACTTCTCATTTTCATTCGCACAGCGCATATCCCTCTTTTCCTCTATCCTTTCTTGAACACCACTTCGAAATCGCGGCCATTTGAATACCTCCGCCTCACGTCCTTAGGCGTGATTGGTGCGCTGGTGAAGAATGATTCATCAGACGTGATCAACTTCCTCCTCACCACTGAGATAATCCCACTGTGTCTTCGAATTATGGAGACTGGCTCTGAGCTGAGCAAGACGGTTGCTATCTTTATTGTGCAGAAAATTCTTCTAGATGATATTGGTCTGGCCTACATTTGTGCCACCTATGAGCGATTCTATGCCGTGGGAACTGTTCTCAGCAACATGGTCACTCAATTGGTCGAGCAGCAGACAGTTCGGCTTCTCAAGCATGTCGTTCGCTGCTTCCTCCGGTAAGTCTGATTCACTTGTCCAATCTATATGTCATTCGCCTGCTGACAACCAGTAATAGTCTCAGTGATAACAGTCGAGCTCGCGAGGCCCTAAGGCAATGTCTGCCTGAGCCCCTCCGAGACTCCACCTTCTCCTCCGTCCTTCGTGACGATGCAGCCACCAAGCGCTGTCTTGCCCAGCTCCTGATCAACCTGTCCGACAACTCTTCCGATGGAGCCTCGGCAGCTATGTAAAACATGAAAATTGCTTTCTGTTTCTACGCGAACTATCTTCCTTATTCACACGTCACGATATGCATGGGAAAGGGTTTCAGGCGAGCATCGGTCACACATACACAGGCGCAAAAGTTCCCATCAATCTGCATCCCATCGACAAAGCCAGATTGTTGCCGGTGATCGATTCAGATTGATTGATATCAACTTCTTTCTTCCTTTTGCTTTTTATGATTTACTGTGCGTTGCCTTCTCCTGGGATTTCCTCTGGCTTTGGTTGATTTTGATTTGGTACGAGGGCCTTCATGTAGTCGTACGTCCTTCATGCCTCTGTTCTTTTTTTTTTGGGCATCTTACCCCTCACCTTCTGCGATTCATAATCTTTGCGTCTGCTTTTCTATTCTCTTTACTCATCGTGGCGCTAACAGTCGGGCGGCGTGGGAGATTCATATTGGCGCTGTCGTTGCATTACTCTTGTTTCCTGACGGCCCTGCAAACTATTGCTCCATGAGATAGACATTTGAGCCCGAGATACCATGAATCAGTTCATTTCTGTGTTGTCGTTTACCTCTCTGTCCACCCCTGATTGGTTTCATCTCGCTTTTTTCTCTTGTATATCGATGCGCAAATGTATGTTGACTTTACTGAAATTGACCATACTTCGAAATGAGGCCTCAAAGTGGGCCATGTTTGGATCTTCTGCAAACATCAGCTGTTTTGTGCAAGAAGCACGTTTGTTTTCCTTGGGAATCAAGCGTGGACACCCATCGTGGCCTTCGATATGTGGTAAGAGCCCGGCAACATGCACCACTAGTACGATCGGGCACTATTGAGTTAGCGCTCACTTGACCAGCGCAAACGCGATTGTCACGTGTCACGTGACGTAACCATCTTGACGCGCCTCCCGCATTACCTTTCCTCATCGACTCTCGACGCAGATGACGGGAAAAAAAAAGAAAGTGTCGCCTTACTTCACTGTTCTTGTTCCCATTTATTGCTTTTCAGGTCCAAGATTGCTCCGATTACACAAACTACATTCAAGCCCTTTGCGCACAGTCTATCCATTTCTCTGTCGTATCTTCTTTGCGAAACATTCGGCTCTGACGGCCTTGTCCCGCCGCGATGGCACCGCGAAAGCGCAGCCGTTCGGAGGCGATCGATGCTTCCGAGGCGCAGAACAACGAAGCACCGGGCCTGCTCCAGCAACTTCGGAGTAGTTGGCAATTTGCCAATGTGATGCAATACATCCATATTTTTGGAAAGCTCATGAAAATAGATGAAGACTTTGGGATTGAGGTACGTGGAGGCTCGCCTTGCTCGCAGTAGTATTTGGAGGCGCAAAATGCGCGTCGCTTGTCTCTTGTTGCTGCGGTCTTACTTGATTTCTGTCGCACTTTAGTGGCGCTTGACTCTGACTTGAACTGTCTATTTCAGGATCTCGAAGATGAATGTCTTAAGCCCGAACCCTCCTACAAGCTACTCGAGATTGGACTGTGCTTGCTAAAATGGGTGTCGTCACACCGCGGTCTAACGTGAGTGAGAACGGTTGCAATGTTGTCTCGCGAACAGACCAATGCAGGATCTAATAAACTGCCATAGTGCCGAAAATTTTGACGAATACACAAGACGCCAATATAACGCGAAAGCTCCCCATTTGCCCAATCCCTTCGGCTACGATGAGACGCCGCTTCGATTCCTCGACTTTGATGTATTCACAAAGCTCAGCGTGTTGCAGCAGTTGTCCGTCTGGACATTTTGGAATCCAGATCGTATCCGGGAAAAAATGCCGGAGAAGAAAGACTTGGAGCAATTGGAATGGGTACGTCAGTCGTGAGAAACCGGATCAGCTCATTTATTTAGCTGTGGTTGCTGACAGGGACCAGCGCATCGAAGAATTCGGATATGATCAAGATGGCCGATCCTATTACGTGCTCGACGACAATCGCCTGTACCGTCGAACGGATCCTCCCATTCCTGCGCACCAGCGACCAAAGAAAAAGGCTAAAGCCAGAACCTCACGGGGATCCCGCGCTTCGAAGCGTTTCTCCGCCGCGGCCGCGGAGGACGCATCTGACGAAGAGCAACCTGATGGGAAAGAAGCAGACGTTTTCCCCAACTTCAAATGGGAGTGTGTCGCCGTGACTCTTTCGGAATACAATTCCTTCCTGGATACAATTCGCAAGAGCAAAGATGCGGATGACAAGTACCTGCGCAGTCAGATCGAAGAACACATTCTGCCCTTGCTGGAAAAGGCAGAGGAGGCTCAACAAAGAAAGCGGATCAAGCGGGAGAAGGAGCTCCAACAAATGCAGCTGCTTGCTGGGGCAAAGCGATCAAGCCGGCTTGCTGCCAAGGAAGAAAGGGAACGTGCCGATCGCGAGGCCGCGGAGGCGGCTCGCAAGAAGGAAGCCGACTTGGCCGAGGCTCGAAAGGAGCAGGCCCGGCAGAAGCAGATGGAGGAAGAGCGCAAGTCCAGGATGATGACCAGAGAACAACGCATCAAGGATCGTGAGCACAAGCGAGTTCTACATGAAGCCGAGCTTGAGCGTCTGGCAAGCGAACAGGAGAAGCTGGAACGTGGCGAGGGTCGGGTCTCTGCTCGGCACCTTAAGGCTGAAATGGAGCGGTCACAACGGAATTTGGAAGACTTAACGGAGGAAGATCAGTGGATCTTCGACTGCTCAGGTTGTGGCATTCATGGCGAGAATCTGGTAGGTCATTTCATGCTCGAGAGATGCGATCTTTACACGGCTCTAATTCTATGACCTAGGATGACGGAAGCCACAGCGTCGCATGTGAGAAGTGCAACGTCTGGCAACACAGCAAGTGTCTCGGTATTAAAAAAGACGATGCCGAAAAGGAGGACTTCCATTTTGTCTGCGCCGACTGCAAGCAGAAGGAGGAGGAAGCCAATCGTCCCAAACTCCCGCCCTTGAAGTTCCGTGTCAGCACGACCCCGTCGCCTTCGGGGACAGTGAAGGAACCTCGGCTTGAGGACGAACGGCAAATTATGTCTTCTCCCACGAAACAAAGCTACCATGTTTCGCCGAGAAATCAACATGGGTCATTTGGAGCCCCTGATTTCCAACCCGGACTGCCCTCACTTGCTGCTCAGAATCTATCCTCCACTCACAGACACCAAGAAGCTCACCTTCCTTCCTCGCCTCAGCGTCTCCCACAGCCTAGAGCAGATTCTCATTTGCCTTCATCCAGCCCTCCTCGGCCACCTTTCTCACCTTCGAGGGGTTCAAATGGTGCAGCTCACTCTTCACCAAGGAAGCCTTCCCTGTTCGAGTCGGGATCTGGCCTGCATGCCTTGCCTCCCATGCAGCCAGGACCTCGTCTACCTTCCCTGGGGTCTTTCCATTCTGGTCGACCCTCATCCTCTCAGTCTGGGTATGGTCCAGCGTCAAATCATCCAGCGATGTCGCCCTCACAAGGGAACCACGACGTGGGGCGTCTCGCCGGCGTTCCGTCGGGTGCTTCGGCGACTGGACCTACACAGTGGTCGTCGTTCGATAGTCACGCTACGCCGCGACCACAATCTGGCTACGGTGGTGGGAACCACGCCATGGCCAGCCATTACCCTTCCTTTTCATCCGCCGCTACTCCGAATGGGAACAACTCCTCTCCTCCACGCACTTCGCATGGAATGGGCATGTCTGGGATCAGCCCAACAAAGCAATCTCCTCGGCCCATCACCGCAGGCGGGATGGCTGGAGCGCCAGTTTTACCTCCAATCCGCAGATTGGAGCCTAGTCCAAAATTGATGGGCCGCAGCTCTCCGGATGCACCGATTCCAGCTCCCATGAAATGCATGACGCCAGAGCAAGAGGAGCGTCGTCAGCGAGAGAATGCGTCTCTAATCAACAATGGGCAGGCATTTCCGGCCAGCGGCCAGGCCCACCCCATGTCGTCTCCATCGTTGAGTCGAGTCCCGCCTCTGGGCCCTGTTGGCCATACACAGCATCATCCGGAGGCAATGTCGCCATCGGGAGATGGTGATCACAGCGGGGGTAACTAATTTCGAACAACGACCTCGAAGAGGCCTTTCCCCAGTATTTGCAGGTTGTTCCACCAGAAGTTCCTCAATATCTGTGGGATCAGTGAAGACTCTCCTGTCGATTGACGTCGAATTTGGCTTTAAGACAATCGCCGGTCGACATGAATCATACACGACTCGTATGGTCCCGGAGTTGTTATCCCCCTCGCGCCTTGGCTGCGGTCGATTCAGTCCAGATCGAGCCTAGGATGACCATGAGGGATGACTTGCATCATAAAGGACTGAAACTGAAGGGCGGTCGATATTAGGCCAGCTGCAAGTAGACATATCAACCTTTGATCATCCGATCGCATTTGTCGCCGTGGCTGTACATCACAACCTCGTGAGGGAAAGGAGACAAGAAGTGGTAAAACCCGCGTTTGTGACAAGACCGATTATCCTCACTCTACGGAAAGGATGATCATTGCTGATTTCAATGATTTTGCTCATGTTTCATTTGACATTTTCATCACTGACTGGGATTGCATTGGGGTGGTTTGGGCATGAGTGAAGGGCGTTTTAGAAGGGAACGGTCTGCGGTGACTGTTATGTCTGCATTGTCTGATGGAAAGGAGTAATGGCCCCCTAGGTCTTTGATGATTGATACTGGCTTTGAAGAATGCTCTTTTCTGGTCTCAGTCCCTAGACTGTAAATGTTTTTGCTTCCTTGTTCACCTGTGATGCAAGTCTATAAGGTGTCGAAGCTTTGTACTTTTCTAGACGCCTGTTGGGTTCCTCGGGCTCTCTCCAGTCCATCCAAATAGCCAGGAATGCTTTCCCTTTCAAACATTGACCCTTCGTGAAGTGGCATTGTGTTTAATTCAAAGTAGTCCACCCACACAGATCTCACAATGATGCAATAGCATTGCACCACCCATTGTCAGGTGACGCCTGATCACTTATTTGAGGTTAAGCATGTCAGCAACCACCTCAATCGCCGGAAGCGCATTATCAAGAATCAAACCCTGTCAGTCCTTAATTTGCAATTTTGCATGATAAGTGCCAAGTAAAAAGGGGGGTGGGGGAAAAAAAAGAAGAATTGTCCAACTCCATCCTGCAGTAGACGGTCAGAAGATAATCTTAATCCACTGGACTATAGCTCAGCAAGCCCGAGTTTTACCTGTCGCCTGCATAAATTAATTCCCACCTCCGTATATTGATCTTCCGTATGCACCACCCTCAATCAGGCCTGGGCATGTATACTTACTGGGTTTGGCCAGTGTTCGATTAACGGCTAGCTCTTCATGAAAGGGGCGCCTGCCATCTTCGCCATGTTGACGTGATGGCGCACCCTCAAGCTCCCGACCTCATTCCTCCTGCTCGCAGAAAAACCAAAGTGAAGCGCTGTGTGTCTTTTCTATCAGTCATGCACTTGGTCGCCCTGGTGTGTCTACCTACTGTCCTACCTGGCACCTGCGACTTGTACGCCTTGGCATAAGGCTACCTCCAGCTAGTCGCAATCGTATCTTTGGGCCCGAGAGTGTTTACCCCGATGCGGCAAGGATACCCCCCTATCTTGTTCGTCCCGTCTACTCCAGTCACTGGACGAGCAAGGGGAAACAAACAATATAGAAAAAAAAAAAAATATCTAACCGTGGCCAATGATGTTGAACCAACATTGAACAGACGCGGTGCCGGGATGACGAGTGCAGTCTGAGGTCTGAGCACGTTGTATTGGAAGGTTAGGCTTTTCCGATGTTCCATGGGTAATGTCACTTTCATAACTCATCACGTTGTGCGCTAAGCGGGCAGTGGTAGGAGTCTATTTATTACAGTAGTTTAGTAGTCTCTTCTTGATGGAGAGAGTAGAACCTGGAGCGTGAGCTTCTCCCGTACTCGAGTCATACGAGAGATTCTATTCCATAGCGAAGAATGGAGGTAACATCTATTGCGTACTTCAGACTCAACTACTCGTGACTCTCTTATGTAGGTATCGCGTAACCTTGATCAATCATGTCGAGATGATTTTGCGCCCAGTAGTAGAACTAGACGCCCTCGGTCATGTGCATAAAATTGTTGTGCTGATCGCCGAGCTTGGCCCAGGCTTGACACCTACCATTCCTAGACATGGCCTACGTGGAAACATGTTGTCGAGATCAGCGTTCAATTGATGTGTATTCTCGTATCACGACAGTCACTTCCACGTCTTCCATTATGGAGCAAGTATGAATTTTTACGTGGTGGTCATCCATATCCAGTTGGCTCCATAACTTTCGTCTTCGCCTAGCCCCCGATCTGCCGTTTCACTGAGATACTCATCATGGTCCTACTGATGCGAAGGCTATGTTCAGTACATTACACTGTAGTTGTACTTCCCGGCCCGGACTCGATTAGGTGGAAGGTGTATTGAGGCCTGACAAGAGATATCCCATCCACTGACAGCACAAGAGGTATGCCCTTATATCCGAAGGCCAATGCAATAAATCCGACTTGGACCCTCTCGAGCAGTTGTGCCGCCCGTTGACACACCACTACCTAACAACTACTAGTTAGTAGCACTTGGAAGTTGGACCTACTAAACTAGTGCACCAGCTGGCGTTGGGCACAACTTTAATTAAAATGACTCCCTCCCCCGGCCCAAAAAGTCCGTACAGCAAGCAGGTTTGCTTCATTTCAAACCAATGAACGGGCTTGGCCTCACGCACATCGGCTGTGCTTCCCGGGTACCGTAGGCAATCCTGTACTTTTGGACTTTAGACGACGATTAGCGTCCCCCTGGTTCGTAGGACCTGAGAACAGGGCTAGAGTCGGGAGCGCCAGACCGGATGAATTCTGCTTGAATCAGTCAAAGTCACGGCTCGTTTGAGAGTAGAAATGGAGAGCCCCAAATAAACTGAGGTGCATCCTGTTCATACTCATAGTACTTGGGGACCATTTTTCTTTTCTTGCTCCTGCGTTAAACCGTGCTGTGAGGGTGCTTGTAGGTCGGGAGATGAACCACGCAGATCGGCTAAATTCAACGAATCAGAAGAACACTTAATCGGCCAAGTGGTTCTTGTTCGGTCATCCAGTCCCTCCGCTGGCTGGATGTTCTGGACCTTGACGCGGAGCCTATTCACTCTTCTTTTTGAGGAGGGGGAGGTCCAGGACGCTGGGTCTCCATGCCTACATCTGCCTCTTGGTAAGAACTCTATAAGAAATATGGTCCGGATAGAGACGGGGCGAATAGCTCCAGAACCTCATATCCGTCACCACTTGTATGAGGACGAAAGGGTGTCAAGTTCAACGCATGACGGACTCACTGCGAAAAAGGCAAGCCGCGGCTCAACGTGCGGGCCGCAAGCGTGATTCGCGGGAAAAACAAGCGGGCCACTGCAAGAACAAGCGTGCAGACTACAGTGGAAGCCTAGTGGTAGTATGGTAGAAGGTATCAAGGTAGTGCCGTCCCTGGCGGTACATACATTGGTTCCAGAGCCGAGGAACGCTCGAGTTCAGCATAGAATGCAGTAGACTGTAGAGTGCGTCTCACACGCAAGGTAGTATTGTACCACGGACAGTTACAACCTGATCATATGCGTGTTGTTGCCTCGCGAGGCAAAAGGCCCGGGGAGAAATGAAAAAGCATCGAAGATCCTGTGGATCCCCTATAGTTCGGTATGAGCACTTCGGTCGGGTTTGGGAGGAAAGGGAACAAATCAGGAGTCCTAGTGCAGGAAAGCAACAATCTCACAATCTCCGAATCTCCGACTCTCCGAATCTCCGAGATCAGAAGACGATGAACGGAATGAGACAGACAAATCCAAATGGGGTCATCAGTCTTTTTCCTTTCCTTGGCTGCCTCTCCCGCTGACTCTCGATCCCCTCCGGCAGTGTCCAAGTCCCAAGGAGACGATGCTCAGTCTGCTCACGACGACGGGCTTTGCAAGCGCCTGCGTCTCGAGGTTGACTATGCCATCAGAACTCATGAAACCCCAGACTGACGTACTGTTAGAGTTTGCGACCAAACTCTAACCCTCTGTCCCGTCGGCGTCTCCGCATCAATTAATCAAATCTGGTACGGCTGGGTGTGTTGGACGACCAGCACAGCTATCTCGAACGTGCTCGGAGTCCGATGAACCAACGTACTCGACTGGTTGCAGAAACGAAGAATCGATCAAAATCTCTCGTCCAAGAAGAGTTGTCCCAGGAGGTCTTTCCAGGTGAAAAGGTCGTGAAGTCATTGCAATAAAGTCACAACTGACTATTGATTGATCATCTCCACTTGGGATCGATTTTCATCTCCCGCGCTCCACAGACCATCGGCGCAAGCCGCGCAACTCTCAGTAGTTCGGCTACGGCCTGTGCCGTGCCAGACTAAGTTTCGAGAACTGGTGTTTTGCGTCACGCCGCTCCCATGGGAGCTTGCGGCTGGATTGTGCTGATTCGCGCAGACCCAGCCTTTGCACTGGTCACCTAGACATTTGCAGGCTTCTTGTCCAATGATTCTGATGTGAAAAGAGTTCAAGGCTCTTAGCGCCTACCACCGGCTTCTGACAAGCGTGTAAAAGCTTCGTCACAGTCCCAGTGCAGTCTCGACGACTCAACATTCCTGTGATACGGTGTTGCTCAGCGCAAAAATCCATGGCAGATGACGGCCTCTCTGGCTGTTTGGGTTTGTTGAATGTCTTGATATCCTAAACTACGGCCGATTGTCGGTGGTGTTCGAGACCTGGCCCTCGATTCTCACGACTCCTGGCGGGTCAAGACTGGACAAGTTCCCACAAGGTCGGGACGGCAGCAGTTGTTTGTCGACGAACAAGACGGGATTTGCAAAAGCTCTCGTCCTCGATGGCTGTCACTGACTAGAGGCCTTCCCTTGCCCATTTCTCGCCTTCACCCTCTCCGCTCGGTATTCCTAACCGATGGCCCGAGGCCAGGCGCTTTACAAAAGCAGCAATGAGTGGAGCAAGTAATTTCGTCGAGGACAATCACATTCAAGGCTAAGTCGTAGTTGAAATCAACGGTTGGATAGCGAGCACCAGATGATTCTGGGCCCTGAAACCCCGCCCGTCTGTAGTTTGATTGTCTAGGTCGAGATTGCAGTCAATGACTCTCATTCGCAAGCATGCCACACCGGTGTGCTATCTCGAGGTAAGTCCCGCCAAAGGGTAGACGATCTTTCGAGTTTCGACGAAATCCGGTTTCGCTCAGGACATCCCAGGTTGATCCAGCAGTGTTTTCCCCACGCTGTGGTACACTGGGGCAATTTAGATCAAACTGGCGCGAGTCCCATCGTGGGTCACATCGCCAAATCAATCACGGCATTTCCACTGCAGAGCCAAACATTAGTGCTCAGCAAATTCATCTTCTCCACAACGAAGATGCCAGATGCGCAAGCATACTATTGAGTGTACAGCACGTCAATAGACTTAAGAAGAGTAGTATTGGAGTTCTGGAGAGAGATGGATCTTACTGATCGACCACAGACCACGGTCAGTCAATCTGGTGTTCATCGGTCACGAAGGCTGTCGGGGAGACTTGATCACAATAGGCTCGAAGGAGAAGCCTTCGGCCTTCGTTGTGGCCAGTACAAAAATGGATTCACTTCGCTCAACAGCGGAGCAAGCAGTTGCTGCCCCCGAAACTGAACGGGAACGGGGATCAGTCACACGCAGAAGCGCAAAGTATGAGTAACAGCCATGGCGTTTTGTCTTCATCGTGGAGCCAGGAACTGTCATGGACATTGTCAGTTCGGATCACCAAGCACATGACCGCACGGCGATGCGCCCCGGCTCATCGAGACTGGGGGTGGGGGTCCACTTCCAGGGCACCGATAGGAGGTGGCAACTTCACATATCAGACCGTGTGGAGAGTGACATCTCCGCCAGTGATATCCTTGAATAGTAATTCAGACCAAGACAGGGGGTTCATGAGCGGCTTGGCAAGAGGAGGGAAAGAGAGAGAGAGAGGGAGGGAGGGAGGGAGAGAGATAGGGTTTCGACGTTCTATACAACAGGTCTGACGATTGACCCAATTAATCAAAATGGATGATTGCTCATCATGACGAAAGCGCAGGCCGAACACTTTCCCATGAGCACTACCAAAGGTCCACAGGTTGTCCCATCGTGGACAGAAATTAATCCAGTTGGCAGTCACAATGCTGGCTGATGCCATGGTCGGGTCTGGGTTGCAAGGCGGGGGCTTGACTCTTCGAGGAAAGTTGCTTATGTTCCCAGGAGTTTGATCGAAGAGAAAGGGGCAGGACGGGATGAGGACTGGGGGATGAGGCGCCTGGCCTGCCTAGTGTACAGTGTACACTCCCTACAGTAGTGCGACTTACACAGAGGCGTGACTCTTGTACTCCAGACTGGGCACCACTACTATCTAGGACCTCGTTCGTGCCTCTCTGCATGACATTCGTAATACTCAACACGCGGTGAAACCACGGTAGACATCAAGCAGCACACGACTCAATGTCCTCTTGAGCAATGCGATAGCATACACTCGGCCAAGCAGTCACCACGTGGATGGCCGCGTGGGAAAAAGACCCCCAGACAAGAACAATTCCAGGAGCAATTGTGTCGGGGACTCGGGGACCAAAGTCAATCTGTGAGCTCGTGGAGGGTCGGGGAGAGATATGAATGAAGAAGGCCCTGGGCAAAGCCGATGCTGGGATCCAACTATAGTTCCTCTCGGTCCATGTCCATGATCTGCCCGAGTGTAAGATCGGCACGAAGCACAGCCATCTCATTTGCTGAGCGTTGAAGGCTTGATTTTATGCGTGTCAAGTTGTTTTTCCATTGGCCACCGCGGAGCAAGATGGCACCTCTTGTTCCCGTGGAATTGGCCCGGTAACCACACCGCGAATAGTGGTACCTTGCCAGGATGAGCAAAAGGTCAAACGGTGACAGGGGGTGATTCAAGCTCTCCCCCCGGTCATTGATCCAGATACGGGTGGGAGGCTTGAGCCATTTCCTCTTCGAAGATGGTGCAGATGGGACAAGCGATGTGGCTGATTGGCTACTCAATGAGGCCAATGGAAAACGGCAGCTGCTGTTGGATGAGGTTTTGTTGGATGCCACAGAAGGAAAATCGCGTGGCAGTCCATGTAGATCCTTGAAGACCGTTTGTGGAGTCAGTTGCCTTCGTGAAGCTGATGCTGGCTGTCCACATTTTTGACTGTGCTCCGTCAGCCTCGAGTCATGTGCCCGGAAAGGCATGATTTGGTACAGGTCAGTGTGTCTCTCTCTACTCAAGCTTGAATGATCCGAGACGCAGTCGTATCTGCCAGGCCGTGTTCACGGCTCATGGCTTTCTGACGATGAGCACACACAAGCGGTCAGAGAAGCGGACGTCGCAGAGCCTGTGCTCACGGTGGCGCTTCGACGAGGTGCCCGACTTGATATCATTTCGGTCAATCAGGTTGGCAGAGAAAAACAAGGAATATTGAGCAAAAATTCTATTTCACGACATGGCATTTCTAAACACCAGGCCTCCTCGTTGGCCGGTATGCGTTATGTCCGGTTTGGAAGAGCATTGCTATGACTGGGGGTGCTTGGGTGTCTGGCAAGAGACGGCACATATTTCTCCCGGGCTTTCTTGAGCCATTGATGGTTGCCCCGTTCGATGGATCTTTCAGCAAATTTTCTCCACCATGAGAGCTTATCCGGCGAACTCTCGCGGAGTACTAGACTCCCAAGCACAGAGACCCACTGAGTCGACCGAGAGATCTTCACCGACTTCCTCGGTGCCCCTGCTCAGGGAGACGACCGACCCAAACTCGCTTCATGGCTCTCCGTACACGAGTCATTTCACATCAAGATAAGCTCCTGCTACTCCCAACAATTCACCAACTCTCACGTGGCGTTGATCTTCAGTCAGCTCAGGAAGACTCGTTTTTGGGTCAACTTTGATACGCACGTGGCAGACGGGAAGTGTCGTTCTGGACGAAAGTGGTTCATGCTCTACCCTTTGTCCTTCACTTCCAGGACTCAGCCTCATCTGGGGTTCGTATTCGTGGTCGACCCCTTGCAAAGCCCAAACTCCTGTAGCAAGAGCCGATGATACAACGTCCACGCAAGGTTGACTGCCGATATCTTTAGAAAATGTTCCCGGATAAGGAAGAGGTAAAGGAGCACTATTGACAGGACCAGAACTCACTGAGCATGCGAAACATCACTGAAGCCTAAAAATAACCCAGATTGGGGTCAACAGACCAGTGACACCCTAGAAGGGCGGTGTCAAAGACCCAAGACGCGCCACCATCAGGGCTCTCAGCTGTCAGCAAGGATACCAATATCTGGCGCTCATTACCACGAGGTGGTGGGGTTTTTTCTAGAAGACAAGGGAAGCCTCGATCCCCGCTACAGAGTTCCTGCAGGTGCGAGTCGTGGAGAGGCATACTCTTCCGTATCCGGTCGAGAGTTGTAGGATGGTGTTGGGAGGCACTCGACTGATGCGCAGCAGGAACTGTGGGGTCTAAAGTCTGAACCTTCTCCGGAGATCTCCCCGACGCAACGTAACTGGACCTCAATTTAGGCTTGAGCTTAAAGAGTGGAGCCCAAGGGCCCTCGCAAGTCTCCGAACTTCTTTCACGAAGAGACCTGTCGAGATACTCGGCTTCACAAGATTTGTCATGTCTAAAAACGAGATCTTTGTTGATTGTCTGGGGGTTACAGTTCCAGCATGGACGTCATCCTATCAGACACTGAGTAGGACACGAAATCGGGCAATGCTCGAACCCTTTTCGGCCTGGTCATGACTGAAAATCCACGAGGTTCATGCACGACTTGGCCCTTGGCGTGCAGCCTTTCCGGATTTGTCCAATTCTGACTACCACATGGCAATTGACCCATGTCACCCCATCTCTGCGCGTTTGTCTGAATACAAGCCACGAAGGTTGAAAAATCTCTGGAACCTATAGGAGGCTCTGAGCCCCTCTGTATGGGAATAACTATTTGGAATCATACCCATGGAGATCTGCAAATGAGAACCAAGGCTTGTGAGCAAGACTTCAAGCCATGGCAAAAACGTGGCAGGGCGTTCCTGCATCGATTGTCGGGGAGAAGGATGGAGACTGCCCATGACGGCACGGGCCCATGCCCTTGCAAGTGATCGTTGCACTCTGTAGGAGTCTGAGACGTGAGGCCTAATTTTTGTAGGTTCAATACCTAGCTCATTCGGGATTAGGACTAGGCCCAGCAACTCCGGTATCCGGTATCCTGAATGGCTCGTACACGCTGCCCAAAAAAGGAAATCAGACGGTGATGAAGGCCTTGGATACAAGGCTTTACCTACTGGCCGACTTACATAGGTATCATGACACGTCCGACGAACAGGTTGAGCCGAGCAGGCGACTGCTTCCCTTGATGACCGATTGTTGCTGTCGGCCTAATTTAGCTCCCGAACTGAATACGACTCCAGGTTCTCTCGGTGTGTATGGGTTAGTGGATGATACGAGAAGTCGCTCAACATGTATGGATAGCCCGTACCCGTGGCCGTGTGTCATCCAAGTCTGCTTGTTGTTCGCGCATACAAAACAGCATGGAATTCGTCCTCTGGCTCTTCGTTTAATATTGTCGAGTCCTCAGATCGATCAATCGTCCCAGTCTCTCTGGGATGGAATCTAACATGATGTGCCTGCTGGAGAGCCATACAATTATGGGATTCATCTCTCATGACCGGCGATGATGAAACAACGCCGAAAGTCTGATCTGAAGAAGTAAGTGTACATTGTACTCCAGTATACTTCCCTCCGTCGTAGAGATTAGATCACAACCAGTACTATCCAGCAGCCGCGACCAAAAGTGGACCCACTTCGCAATGACCTTCGAAGTTAGAAAGTCTATTCCCGAGATTGACCGAAGCTGTGCTCCACCATTGCACGGTGCACGAGAATCACCCACGCCGGGACCTGCTGGTGAGTGATTGTCCGGTACAGTGTACTCTCTCGCGATGACCAGGTCTAGCATGACATGCCCACTAGTCCTGATTCACGACGCTGAGGCAGCCGGCACTTCAGGTAGACTAATCCCTTTCCGGCAAGAGAACGAGTCATTCGGCCAGTCCAGCCTGGCCGGAAACAGCATCCTGGCTTCCGCCAGCCAATCATCGTCTCCGTGGCGCCACTCCCCCGCCAGAAGCTCTTCTCTGGTGGCGGCTGAGCGGAGATACCGTTGGAACGATCTTCCATGCGCACCGACCGGATACTCCACCGTCGGCTGCTCGACCTGCTTCAAATGTGCCCAGAAGCGCTCCAGGAAATCAGGTCTCTCTCTCTCGACCTCTGCGACCCACTTGCTTGACCCGTGTCGATCAGGAGAATCCTTCTCCACTGCCAGTACGTGCCGCTGCTGTCAGAATATCTTCGAAATACCCGCGGTCTCGCCCCTCCATGATTGTCCTCGGGATGTGCACGCCCCAGGGGAGACCCATGCCGCCCTCCCCGATACTGTTTACTTCTGCCAGTACACTCTGACTAGTAATTACACACTACACAAGCCTTCCCCTGTCACATTGGAGACTGATCTTTCCATTTCCATCCAACCACGCGAACTATTAATGAACCAAGTCTTTGGGTTATGGAGGTATTCGAGGCAATCCCATCCAATCACGACCACGATAGACTATCTCGATACCTTGTCCAGCATAATTGCCGCCCAATTGGGGCTATCAAGAGATTCGAGACTGCCTCGACGACCATACCAACCGTGGTCCTCTCATGACGGTGCAGTCATGACTTTCCTAGATGGGACTGTCTCTCAGAGATCAGAGACCCCGTGGATTCAGTAATGAATGATGATAATGCTGCTCGGTCTGACCAACGGCCTGTGGCCAAGAATCTCATGCTTCCTCGACCCGGGACGCGGACCAACACGCTGGTGAAATCCACAGCAAGAGCATCTCTTCTTGAGAGTAGCATGCCTGTTCTGTGAGAACAGGACCGGACACCGCTTTAGACCAATCTACCGTAGCTTGGTTCGTCTAAGCGTGACAGCCCTTGCAATGCCATGCAGACTGAGCCCGGGCCAGGTCGGCACTATCGAAATTGCTCCAATGTGTACTCTGACTTGAGCTCGCCCCACATCGACACCCGTGTAGGCTCTACGGTCGAGAGCCTATCCTACCCGCCTGGTATTATGAAGGCATTTACACTGGGACTCCCGTGCGTGGGTCCAAAAAGACTTCTGAAATCTAGGAAGGAAGAAATGCAAAAAAAGAAAAAGAAAAGAAAAGAAAGAGAGGTCAACATGCCAATCTGCAGCGTCACTACTGCATTGGGAAACTTGCATTCCAAATGGACCAACCTCACAGTCATGGCTGCTTAGTTTACCCCGGGTTCCAGAGAAAAATCTATCGTTGGGCCTCCCCCTCTCAGCATCTCTGCCCCTGCTCGACACTCGATAGGTCAGTGATTGAGAGGCCCTGGTCTCCCCGAACAATTGAATTCGTGGCTTCTCAACTAAACCTATTGCTTCCTGGGATTGGCATCGGTCCTACACCATCCCCGGGTGATTTGCAACGTGCATTCTGATAATGACAAGGCGGGGGTCTCTCAGGGTTTTTGTATGAGAGCGAGCGAGAGAAAGAGAGAGATAGAGGGAGAGACCTATGCTTCCCTCCTCAATCCTCAAGTTCGGAGCTCATCACATAGAACTTAGGCTGTCGTGGTGGAGATGTCCATTAGAGATCTGATTGTCTCTGATGATATGTAGACCCCATTCAAGGCTTTCCGATCAGGTCCCGGTTGATACTGAAAATCCTCCATCCACTCTGAATCAGTGGATCCGGTTGTTCTAAGAGTAGTCTCCCACTCTTCTTTCTCTCTTGTTCGCTCTCGATCCTCAATCTCTCTCTCTCCCTACCTTTCTATCTCTCTCATTGTACCCAAATTTGGCACAAAGGTGTCGCAGAATCCTAGGGAATCTACTGGGTTCATTGACCGGACAATGGGTGCTCAAGACCACACTGTGGCTCAGTTTTAAAAAAAGGTAGGACCTGAAACGGCATCTAGACCTGAAACACACACCAGGTGGTACAGGAGATCAAGAGATCAATCTGGGAAAAGAGAGAAACCATACCATGCAGCTGTCAGTTGAGAGAGGCATGAATCAAGTATCCTACAAAGACTAGCAATCTGCAACAAAGGTTTGCCCCGCGACGAACCCTAGCTTGGAATAATAGAGAGCCAGGGGATCAGTCTATTTGCAGGTACCTGGGTGTGAAGACAGAATCCTGAAGACGAGGAACATGGCTGGACCTAATACAGACTAGCTCTTCCCTTGTATAGAAGACCAGAAACAATATTGTAATCGGGGAGCTCAAGTCCAGTTACCCTAAAAAAACTAGATATACGCCAGGAAGAGAAAACAGTGGCACTACTCATACGGGCAATTAGGGAGTAGGTCAACAGTTAGACCCACACCATCTGCGCTTGCTGGACCCCGTGCGCTTCTTGTCGTAAGGATAGAGACACATGTGGATTCGTTGTCCCTCTTTTGGGTTTTCCCTATTTTTCTTTTCTCTGAGTCAGGGTTCAGCCTCTGGTTCGGTGGGTTTGACTCTGGTTCATGACGGGTATTTGCACCTCGGCAGACGCGATCTTCCGCTTGGCTTGGCGTGCTGTTCCCAGACATAGCGATCTCGTGCACATAAAAAAGAAAATCTGATAAATTCATCGCTCCAGAAAAATGAAGAACAGAGAGTACCCTTTACTGATTGTGGATTAGACTATGAAGCTATACCTACCGGTATTTTTCCATGTATTTTCGAAGTCCAAAAAAACCCCCCCCAGAAATTAGATAAAATCTCTTCACTATTCTTTTTGCCCTCTATCCACTCAACAACCTATTTTCTCACACGGACTGTCAATCTCTCTCCCCAGGATCCACTCCTGGAGTGATGAGGTGGTCGCCGCAAAGCTATACTATATAGTACAGAGTTTTGACGCTGGATCGATTCAATCCTCTATTTATTCAAAGTCCCCGCCAAGTGGAACTACCGGTGGACCTTCATCTTCTGTCACCTCCATCGACAATCCAGATATATACACATGCTCGGCCTTGTCGTTTGTTCTGGCGACAATCAACTGCATCTCCACTGGACTAAACGGAAGAGTCAAACCCACCTCATCTTCCTCTCCGGGAATCTGCCCTGCAGCCTGGATCTGTACTTGCTCGTGTCGGCTGGTCGTCCACTCCGCTGCCTGTCTCTGAGTGTCTTACTGCTCTTCCATCGGAACGGTGAAGGAGTGTCTGAGAATATCGCGTGTGGCCAGAGAACCTCATCAATTGAAAGAGGGTACCTTTCACAGCGCTGGAGAGCCGTGACGCCAGCCTTCCTCGTGACTTTTCTCCCTCATATTCTCCTCTGATTCTTTCTGCTCTTTCTAGAAGAGTTCTTCTTCTGGGCAATTCCTTCAATATTATAATCTTGACCTCAGGCTGGTCAACTCTCATTCTCATAATTGCAGAAAAGCTTCTTACAATCTGGCCTGCCCTTCAGGGATTCCAGTTGCTTTTCCAATCCAGGCGAGAAAGAAAGCTCCATTCGAGGACCACTCGACCCGTCCTCTACACTTGTGAAGATGGAATCATCTTTCCCGGCAGGTGGCTTCCCACCAACACCACCACACACATCGGAAGAGGAGAAGGCACAAGATCCCTATCCAGATGCTCCCCTGAACTCATACCCTCCTGTACCCACGTACAGCCTAGGACCCAGCGGCTTGAATCAGCCTCTGTATCACAACGAGCTTTACCCTTCCTTTCAACCGCACCCTCATCCACACCCTTTTGTAAGTTTCCTCTGGAATAATGAATCTCGATCTTGACACATACTCGGCATCTGCTGACTTTCAACCCGGGCAGATGCACTCCTCCTCCACCACACCTTTCTATGGCAATCCGGCTGATCTCAGACCTTCTTACACGGTAAGCTCAACACTTTGCGCTTCTCAAGGAATTGACCGTCAGACTTGGAGCTGAGAAATGCCATCTTTCGAATAGATTCCCTTGAGCACCCCGCCAGTCGATAGATTGTCTTCATCGTCACCATCATGGTCTCCAGGCAGTCGTAACCAAAACCCAGCATCCAAGTCGAAAGTCATCAAAGCGCGCGCTGCGAAGCCGAAAGGCAAGAAAGACACCACGGCAACGCTGAGTGGCCTTCATCTACCAGGTCCGCTGAGTGTCGTCACACGGGACATGGTGGAGCCTCCTATACGGGATATGGAAGCCTGGGTGAACCGGTCTCAAGACGAGCGCAAGCTAGAGGTGAACGCCAAGAATGGGGAGATTCCTCGCCCAATGAATTCCTTCATGCTGTACCGATCAGCGTACATTGCTCGGATCAAGTCTATGCTCGGCAGGAACTGCAACCAGAACGTTTCACGCGTCGCCGGGCTCAGCTGGAAGGCGGAAAGTAAAGAAGTCCGGGCCCATTTTGAGAAGTTGGCCATCATTGAGCGCCAGAACCATGCCATTTCCCACCCCGGATACAAGTTCAAGCCGAACAAAGCCGCAGTGACACCTCCGAGGAGGCCCGATGGGTTAAGTCCCCCCCAATTGTCGAACACGCCTGCAGCTTCGATTCGGGCCGTCTCGGTGGACTGGGACGAGAAGTATAAGCGCGAGAGCACGCCCGGTCTCATGCACAGTCGAACGGAGGGTTACGATTTTGGCCCCATTCCCAGTAGCCGAGAAACGACACCCTTCGGAACACCCGATTCAATGCTTACGACCACATACCTTGGATATATGAGCCATCCGTGGAGCAACACTAGCTATCCATGCAACGGCTTACCCATGGCAGAGACACACGTGGAGGATGTGTATTTCCCGCAGGCTAGCCAGGCCACCGAGGACACCTCATTCAGCAACAACGGGTTGACGGGACTCCCAGGGGCCACGCACGAGCTTCTTCAGCCTCAGCCCACTCATGTAGTGCCCAGTCACATCGTCAACGGTCATCTGGATCCCCAGCTACTGAGCTGTCCAGGGGAGGGAAGCGGGCTTCCCTTCGTATACAGCCCTCCTACGCCACCTGCCAACCCTTACCGTGTGTTTGCTGAAGAAGGTTGTTTCTTACCAGCTACATACTCTGCAGCTCCCAGCCCTGTTCCCCTTTCGAAGTCATTGCCTACTTCTGCTCCAATGCAGCGTGAGCCGTCCTGGGACGTGAAGTACCAAGACCATGACGGAATGGACTCTTGGATCAACAACTCGAATTCAGAATATTGAAATCCCACTTCCTGACGGAGGGTAGTTCAACGATCCACAGATGCAAGATACTGCATCTGGTCTTACTCATGGATCAGTGTCCTTCTTTGACCTTCACCACCGAAGCAGAGGGATTTTCCTTTATATGACTCATGACTGAGCAAAACGGCTATTGAATGATTTCGCGGTGGGTTTTTTCGCTTTCTTTTCTTTTGTTGAGGTGATTCTGTTTTACGGCCATGTATTTCCTTTTGTCTTTCTTCATCTTTACCATGTTCTCGTTGAAAATCTGTTTGGGCTGAGGGCTTTACTTGGCGTTACTTATCAGTCTGATCTGGGGCTTGGGAACTGTTTGTGAATTAACTATAGACGCATCGCTTGTCAAAGAATGGTGGGTGGCTTTCTGGATTTTATCAATGCAAGTACAATTAACGAGTAAGCCTCGGCTTCTGTGATTCCAATGCCGTATTCCATGCATCGTAGCCAAGCTGACCATTCGTCTATTCATGTGATCCACATGGTCAGCGCGATCTATCTTGAATGTTGATCCAACAACCAAATATTGACCTGGACTAGTTTCGAGGCCCTTGGGCTTTTATAGAGACAAATGAATTCCCTTCGATATCATCATCCATAATGCCAGCTTGATATGGCCATTGCGGGTGAAGACGGATCCTCGACAGCCTTCTCAAGTTAATTGTTGTGGTGCTTGGACTGCTGTCATCCATTGCCCTTCCATTGCTCGATTTTCTGACTTTCCATGACAAGCACCCTTTCTGATTTTCAATCTTGGTCGTTTTTCATTCGAAAATCAACTTCCCACCTCTCATGGATCTGGTCTCGTCATTGCTTACTCTCAACTCTAACCTTATCCACCTCTCTTTTCCACCCCGTAGTTATTACCACTATAGTGACTATACTCATACAATGATGGACCGGGAGAACGTCTGCCACCCCACTTCACTTCAGCCCACATGTGCGACAGCCCAGCGGCCGTCGGCACGGCCGACAATCCATTTATTTACACTTCCAAAGAAAAAAAGAACATATCCCCACCTCGAAGATCTTGGCACGCGCAAAAAAGCAATGGACTCGCGGGGAATCGAACCCCGGACCACTCCCATGCTAAGGGAGTATTATACCACTAAACCACAAGCCCAGTTGTATGGAAAGTGGCGATATATTTGGCATCTTGAAAAAACAGGAATCGCTGAATGAAGCACGGCGATTCACGGGTTCCCCTTGACTTCGCTGGGACTTCGTTTTGATCCAGCCGTGCGGCTTATATCAGCAATATCTGCACCGATCTGCGATCGATTCCAAACAAGGTTGTACTGTCATGAGCCTGAGAACAAGCCGGGTTTGTCTTTTCGTCACATGCGGGTTGAATCCCGCAGTCTACAATAAAGGGAACATGCATATTAGCGACTGCATCCCTGGGCATGTCGTCGCTCGGTCGGGTAAAGCAAACGGGAGCTTAGTGTACCTTGATACTTTCTTGATTTTTCAGCCCGTGAGCTGATATCGAAAATGCTCGGGCACCACAGTATGAGGTGCCAGACATACCTCACCACAATAGACAGCATCAACCTCGTAAAAAACATCAAGAGATCGACCTTCATATGCCGTCCATCTGCGAGAGGGTGACCTTCCCGAGTCATTGAGGATGAGTCAAAAATCAGTTGACAACCTTAACAGCGGGACCTGGAAAAGGATTAAGGTACGGTTAAAGCGATGCGATCGGTACCAATGAGATACCCTCGGCGCTGCATGTCAAGTGAAGCGCCTCCACTTCAATCGTGCGTGCGCGGACTGTGGACAACACAGACGCCGCCCGATCTCACCGCCCGCGGAGCAGTTCCCCGCCATTTTCACCGTCACGAGCTGCAACAGTTGATTGCGCGACGTCCAGGATTCGGCGACGAAAGAATATTATTCCCTTGCTCCTAAGAGAGAATCGGAGGTTCAACCTGAAAACTGTGCACTGCCCGGACCTCAACGAGAAATAACCAGCAAACCACTTGCGTCCTTTCAACCTCTCCTATTATTTTCTCAAAATGTCCATCCCCAACGAGGCACTGCAGAAGGTAGGCCCGTTCACTCGCCAGAAATTCATGAAGCTCGAACAAATACTCGCTCAGCATTGATGCTCATCCTCATCATTCTCTCAGATCCTGCAAGAAATTGAAGCTCGGGCAATCGCCTCCCAGCAACAGATTGGAGTGACCAAGGCCCAGATCACAACGAAGCAGCGAGACATCCGCATGTTGCAGCTGACATCCAAAGAGCTGGCTGGTCTTCCCTCAGAAACCCCAGTGTACGAGGGTGTTGGAAAAATGTAAGGCCCCCCTCCCCATTCTTTTAACCTTTTTTTTTTCGTCTTTCCCCAGTCCGGCGCAGAATCGTCTCAATGGTATTACCCAGCGCGTCGGAGCTAATCACCTGCCAATGAATAGGTTCGTCAATGTCCCCATGGACACGGTGAACAAGCGACTCACCCGCGAGAGTGCCGAGGCCGCCTTGGATATCACGAACCTGGAGAAGAAGCTGCACTACCACGAGACCACGCATAAGAATAGCCGCGAGAACTTGGAGCAGATTTTGAAGTCGGGCGGGCGTGCATGAGCAGTACAATCTGGATGAAATCGATTTTGTCTGCAGATTCTCGAGGATGATTTGAGCACGGACACGAAAGGCAATCCTACTTACGAGACTCGCTCCATGAAAAAGTAAACCCAGCCCGCCACTTCCCAGATGGACGAGACCGAGACCTTCTGGGTGCGTGACAGAATGGGCAATCCAGCCCTGCAAAATTCTGTCCCGTGATCAGAGACGGGTAAAATGACTCCGATCGGTGCTACGACGAGGGCAAGAGCGCAAGAGTTGCAGACTGCACAAGGGACCGCGGAAGCTCACACGAGGGGGACTCTTGCACGAAATACCTAGCCAACAGCACTCTCCAATGACAACGAACAAGTCAAGTGATTTATCATACGATGCACCGGCAACGTATATAAAGAGGGTATATAAAAACAAGTCACATGCAACTGAGAATAGAGTGCCCGCGTCATTTCTGTACATGTAATGATAGGAATGAGTCGAGGCCACGGGCCTGGAGGGTATTGCAGGTGAGATATCCATGTAAGTATACAGTAGAAGAGGTTGCTGTCTCCTATGACCACTACCTACCTACTGCCTAGATCTTCGCCAGTCGTTGGTCTTTCCATGGGACACACGTCATCCCTCGAATAGTCAATGGATGGTAACATCTTGCTTAGTCGGATGAGCTTGGAAGCGAATCCACGAACCCATTGATTCCGTTACTATATCTGCGGCAGTGGGAAGTATGGATCCAAGAAATGGATGAAACGTGATGAGAGCAATGGGTTGAATCATACCGTGATTGCCGAGGGTCGAATGGAATTGTGAGCTGGGCGTGAGAGTAGATCACAAGCTTTGACAGCACCTACATACAGGCTTTCCATTCGCAAGACATCATCTGTCCCGCCTGTCGAGAATATTCCATGAGTGATAGTGGATTGGTGCCGATTGAGCCTCAGATCTACTATGTACATGGTAGTGACCGCATCTACGTACTTTGTAGTCACCGAGCACACATCCTAGTTCCACTGTCCCATGTCCCATACCAAAGGGACAGTACTTTGCAGACAGTCGACTCACATGACGACCTCGAGAAGAAGGAAGCACTCAGTACTCAGTATTCAAGTAGTAGTAGACTCGATTCGACGTCAAGTCACACGTGGACACTGGACAATGGGGTCACCTGCGGACGGGAACCACTCGATCTCAGGTCGGCAATCCGCATACAGTATTGACTCTATTGAGTACAATATCTGCCCAATCGTCGATCATGTTTCATCCTTGCTCCTGTTGAGTCACCCGACAGCCAAGATTTCTATTGTGATGCCTATAACATTTTTATCTCCGCGGAATGCTTACTAGTAGTACTGGTAGTTGGGTACCATTCTACTACAGTATTTAAATCACATTACGTGTAGAGGGCACTGAGCAATTCCCCATGTCACCATTTGAAAATGGGACAGGCTACGTATCTTTCGAACAGGATTACTTGAGACTAAGAGTTCACAGGGGGGGGCTCGTATTTGTCAGAGACCTTTGAACTGTGTAACTTGTCAAGTAGCTGTTTCAAACAGTATCTGAGTGGTCACGCTGAAAAGGTGTTTTGTTATTGCTCATTTACAAGCCATCAACTTTCATAATCTGGGAAGTACAGATGAGACTAGTTACAACTTATCTATCTGTCAAAGTTGGGAGGACGCCTACCTTCCTGTCAACACGGGCAGTTTAACCTGTGGGGAACTATAAATAACCCATGTACGGAGCAGTACTACACATATTGAATGTACATACTCTACAATTACATTCACCACAAGTCTACCTAGCTAGGTATATACCTATTACCTACACCTCGTCAACGCAGAAACTGCCTTCCATGTGGTGTCTCAGCCACGAAAAGCCGCTCAAGAGCAATGAGCCGCCTTGGGCGTTTCCACCTCCCTATCGGATGGCCCTCCATCCCCAGTTGCAAAAGGTACAGTACATGCTTGGACTTGCTTGAATGTCACCTACATACGATGTGTACTAGAGACCCCTCTTTCAATGGCGCTCTGCCCCATTCCAGAACATCCTCATCCTCATCCCAACCCTGAGAGAGTCAAGGGCCAGACCGCAGACCGATGCCCAAAGTGCGCCTCAAGTGGAGTCGGTCCCGGGCGAGGAGAAAAGGACCCAACCCAACCTCTGAAGCGGTGCCAGCTGAGTTCGAAACGGGGGCAGAGTGGAGGCGATGATGCTATCCCGCGCCGACTTTCTTGGGTTTCTTGGAAGAAGAGGGGCACGGGAACGGTCACGGGTGTACCTCTTGCCCTTGTTCCGTCTGGCAGTCTGGCAGTCTGGCAGTGGGCGGTACGACCCCGATACTCCCGTGAGTAGGGCTTAGGATAGATGGGGACCAAGTACCGCTTTGTACCTCCTTGGTGGACTTGCTGAAGAAGCCTTCTTTTGGGAGAACGGTCGAAGGTAAACTGTGGAACCTGGAAGGGGCCAGCCATGGATCACAATCAATCGTCGTCAGACTTATTAAGGTCAATGAAGGTCCGAAGGACGTCGTCGGGCATCAAATCCACATTACCGAGATAGTGAACTGAGGTAGTCAGTACTCAGTAGGACTAGGTTGGTCGCGACTCTGCCCAAACTGTGGAATGGCATGCATTACCGTACAGAACAAAGTACAGTAGGGGTACATAATTACTACCTAAGTTACCTCAAGGAACATGCACGATGAGGCATGTGTGGTGGCAATCTACTGCATCCCTCGATCGGCTATCCATGTAATGTACGACGCACTGTAGTATACAGACGTACCTAATCAATCAACTCGTTGAAGGTCACTTGAGGCTGATATGCAGTGAGTATGCAACTGTGCCGTGCGCACCGTCCTGCCGGGCGGCAAGGCCACTGGCGACATGAAATCGTCCTCAGTGAGTCGATCTATGCGAGGACAGACTTCTCGGACGACCGTGTCAGTGACGATGGACTCCTGCTTCAAGTACACACATCAAGCCGGAGAGACGTGTAGGTGTGCATAGCACTGAGCAGTACTACTACTCCCAGCCCCAACCAAGGTCAGGTAGTAGGCACGGTAGTATACCTTCCCACTTGGTCTTGGTACCTGACCGTTGAGGTCATCCTTTCACGAGGTGTCCAGCCTCCTCTTCCTCTTCCTCTTCCTGTCCCCGTCTTCTCTTCTCAGCTGCGCGATCGCCCCCGGTTGAACCGTTTCGTCTTCTGTGCCTTCTCCCCCCCCCCACCCCCGCCCCTCGATGTGTGACTCGGTGGTCTTCGTCGGATCTTCCACTTCCTCTTTTCGACCATCTCTCCGGCTCGGATTCGAAGAGGCTGACAGATCGACTACTATATGCTGGAAGACCAAGTAGTGAGCCAATAATACCTAGTCCTAGAAGGTCTTGTCTTGGCTTTTCTTCGGACCTTTTCTCCTTCACTGCTTTCCTTCTCCTCTTGCTCTTCTTCTTTATCTTCTTCTTCTTTTCCTTCTCCTTCTCGTCCCTCCACCCCGCATTCCTCCAGGATAATCCTCCCGCGTCATCTGATTCGGGACTCGCTTGTTGCCTTTCCACCCAACGAAATACAGGCTCCCTCGACCCTGTGTTGAAATCACCTAGTATATATCCTATCTGGTGAAATCCGACGACTGTGCGAGAAGTTGTATTGTATTCCAGCTAGACAATATCGTCGAGTTTCGCCGACCACACAACTCAGAGCCCCTCATCAAGCGTCAACCCCCCCCCCCCCCCCCCCCCGGCTTCAACACCTACAGGGCTCTCCCACCATGCCTCAGGAGATCTACTTTGACTCCGACGAGTCGGATTTCTCAGAGACGGACATTTCCATCCATGCGGGCACAGGCTACAGCAGAGGAGGAGGAGGTGGCGGGCGCACCCATGTTCGCCGGCGATCCGTCTCACGCCATCCTCGTCCAGAGTACCGCGAAACGCTCATGGTCCCCGTGCAGCAAACCACCCGCATCCACCGCTCGCATTCCACGGGTGCTCGGCGGCACCGCGAGCGCAGTGATCCCCCCGCTCCCCCCGCTCCCCCCGCTCCGCCTGCCGTCATGATCTTCAATGAGCAGGCCCAGCGTGCCGATACCAGCGCCAGCAACAAACCACGCCGAGTCCAGCAAAAAGTCTACGACCCCGACTGGGACGAGGAAGTGGTGTCGCCGCGGCGCGGTCGCCGGGCTGCTCCGGCCGTCTCCCGCGATCCCTCCCCGAAGCAGGTGCAGCAGGTGCATGTCGTGGAGCGGGAACGGGAGCGGGAGCGCGACCGCAGCCGTGACCCGGAGCTTCTACTGAACCAGAAGCTTCTGGAGCGAAGCGATATGCGACAGGATCTGGAAATCTGGAAGCAGCAGCAGGAGATCGAGCGGTTGGAACGTGAGCTGGAACGACATCGCGAGCGGGCCGAGCCGCGCGATCCACGAGAGTCACGCCTGTTGCGCGAGGAGGAAGAGTGGTACGAAGATGAGATCAGCGACCGCATGCGCCGACTGGAACGATTCGAACGCAAGAACCGCGCCGAGGAAGAGCGCCGTAATGCGGAGAAAGAATGGCGCCTGAGGAAACTCGAAGAACAGGAGCGTGAAGAGGCCGACCAAAAGGTTTGGCGCCTCAGGAGACTCGAACAGGCGGAAAAGGAAGCCGCCGACCGTGAAGAGCTCAAACAAAAGATCCACGAGGAGAAACTCAGGGAGATTGTCCGGCAAAAGGAAGAAGAGGAAGAGCGCGACAGGCTGCGAAGGGAGTTCCTCGAAGAGGAACGTCGCAAAGCGGCCAAGGCAAAGGAGGAGGAAGAGGAGCGGGAGAGACTACGACAGGAGTTCCTCGAAGAGGAACGTCGTAAGGCAGTTGCCGAGGAGGAGAAAAGGAAGAAGGAGGCCGCAATGAAGGCCGCCGCTGTGGAAGAGTGGAAAATGGAGCAGGCGCGTATTGCGCAGAGAGAGCGCGAGGAAGCACTGAAGAAGGACCGGGAATTCCGTGAACGTCTCCGGCTCGAGTTCGGTTACACCGAGGAAGAAATCGATGAGATCCTCAAGAAGAAAGAGAAAGCCAAGAAAGAAAAGGAGAAGGAGCCGAAGAAGAAAGAGCACAAAGAAATCGAATTGAAGGAGGACATTGTTGAAGAAAAGACGACCTGGATCAAGGTAAGAGATGGAAATCAGTCTATCAGATCACCAATGCCGACTTTGCTGACTCGTCAATCTAGGTCCACCGCAGGCATCTCATGCCCGAGACTCTTCTTGCTTACAACTTGCCCTGGGACTGGGATGAGGTGAGTGTTTACCCCCTCTTTGGAAGGATTGCTCTCGGTAATCTCGCAACACACTCTTGCTAACGTTACAACCTTTCCCATTCTCCAGCGCGACAGCAATTACATTATCATCAAGCGCTGGATCACCGAAGACTTCCAGGAAGAGCTCTTCGCTCACACCCGCCGCCTCCGTGAGGGCAAGCTAGTTGCGCAGACCTCCAGCTCGACAACCGAGCTGAAGATCAACGACCGCAACAAGGACAGAATGTATCTGGTGCGAAAGAAGAGCCCCAGCCGTCGACTTCGCATCTTTGCTTAATAAGTCATCCTTGATGAAATCATTGCACGGAACCTTCCACTACACAGGCCGGGTCAATATCTCGACAAGTTGGCCTTCGTCTAGTTATATGATGGCACACTCTCATGAATCGAGACAATGTCACGCCAAGGATCTAAAGCACCTGGTCCTGGTCATGCCGTCGGGGTTTTCGACATAGTTCACCTGGGACGAGGTCCGATCCTGGTAGAGGACAGGACGTTACTCTGAGAATGGCCCGGTCACGAGGCACGAACTGATGATCTTTTTCTTTTCTCTGTCATTTTCTCTGTTTCATATGGATGATATCTTGCAAACTTTCATGTCTACGCCCTTCATGTTGTCTTTTAGTATTTTGAGCAACTCTTATCATGTCTGTTCGGATATCTTGGCGCAATGAAATTTCTTTCTGGCACGGTGATTCAGAAATGAGATTTTGAAGGGGTGTAGGTAAAGAGTGTAGGTAGCAAGAATAAGAAAGCAGGGTATTTGACCTGTCTCAAGTAAAAGCCTGTTTGTTTTAGAGTATCGGTAGGCACGTATCTTCAGGGTACCTCCTACGCAGAAAGTATGTTGATCATATGCGGAGAGTTCAAGAGTGCATTGTACCTGCTTCTGGAAAAGTGGGACGTGGGAGATGCGATGCACCTCTCGTGCCCCTGTGCAAGTGTGTCAATGTCGAGTGCACGTCACAGCTGCAGGATAGACGATAGACCCGCATTTATAATGAGGAGACGATCATAGTTAATAATACAAAACGTTCGTTGACGAGGGCAGATTTCTTTTTCTTCTCTGCCCCAAGAGAACTTTCTCGGCCAGAACGAACCTAGCCCCGTCCTTCAAGGTCCCACACGCCCTCATTCACAGACCCATCTCATGTTTAGCCGCCCACCTCTTTTCGGCTCGAAGAATCAACTCCTCATACACGGTCCAGGCCAGCGCAGAACTCAACGCCTTCCGACCCATGCGTAGCCCCAGACCTCCCAGCAGGCTGCGCATTCCGTCCTCTCGGACCATCAAGCGCACCGCACGGACCATGTTCCCATACTTGGCGGGCATGAGTTGCAGGCGAGTTTTCACCGCGTCAAAGGGATTGGTGATAGCGGTGGCCAGACCGGCTGCCGCCGCTCCGGAGACGAAATTGATGGAGGACGATGACAGGGACGCATTTGACCGGGGTTTTCCGTCCGAGGAGTGCGTCGCGTCAGTCGTCATCATGTGTGCGAGACGACGCTTCAATTGCTCGTAGAGGAGGACGTACAGGCCCGCGTATGGAGCGTCTCGGGCAGCCGTGGCGCCGAAGCCCGCGAAGAGTCCTCGGAGACCTTCGGTGCGAACGATATCGCGACCGGCGCTCCAGAGACTGCGGTAGGCGTAGAAGTCTGACTCGTATCGCACTTTCAGCACGGTTACGGGCATCATCACGAAGCCTGCCGCGACACGGGCGACTGCGCCTGTAGCCAAGTTGGCGGTATTGGAGAGCTTTGGTAGCGCGGAGGAGGAATTCACAGCTGCGGAAACGGAGTTGTTGAGGACGAGGGGAGCATTGGCCTGTGCGATGGTCTGTCGCAGGGCGTTTAGGCTTGTGAAATATAAGGCGGAACCGAAGCCTGTGCGAAGGGCCGAGGGTAATGTTCCGCGCCATAGGCCGCGAATGGGATTTTGAGAGGAGAGGATCGCCTTCAGTGTGGGGAGAAGAGCATTGGCTTTGCCGGCTTGCTGGACTCGAGTCTTGAGGAGGTCGGCGGGCTGGAGGAGGATTGAGGAGGTTAGGCCTGAGCACAGTCCGGCTGCGAAGTGGAAGCCTGTTTTGGATGCTGTTTGCAGGCAGCAGAGAGAGATTGTTAGCCTTGTTCGATAGACCTTTGTATTCTTGTAGAGTGGAGGTCAATACAATGGAACAACTTCGCCAAAGGGTGACGTACAGGTAGATGTCGCATTGCTCTTCTTCTCGTTCGCCGGCGCATAGACGCTCTTGTCTGGCATGGCTTTCATCGCTTGCTCGCCCGCTCAATCGAGCCAACCTTGGTGAGTCGATACGGAAAAAAGACGCGAGTACCGATTATTCAAAGGTTCGAGATCAGTAGGGCGAGGCTCAGCACGATTGTAACTGAATCTAGCGCGGCGTGGAACCTTAAACTATGTTGACCGAGTTCTCTGAGACCTGACACGCATATGCGGGAACGGTCAAAACTGGAACTGAGCTTTGATCTGGCTAAAAACCCATGGCGGGAATGAATTGTGGGGAGAGAAGAGTCGCTCAGAGATGGTTGAGGTTTTTAATCGCAATGTCTGTGTTAATGAATGTGGTGACTGTAGTAGACGTGACGAAAAGGGTGTGATTCGCACTCAGAGTCGGTCAAGTCGGTGAAGTCATCAAAGATCTGAGCGCGAGAATCAGAGCGTCGGCCTCGGTCGCGGATCTGGCCAGCCTTATCGGGCTTATCGGGCTTATCGAGCCCTCGAGACTATCGATAACGATACAAAAGCCCCCACTTGCCCGTTTATCTGTAGGCACTGAGGCAGTCGTCATTCATTATACGCAAAAGAGAGATAGCGATGACCAGGGCTCTGGAAAGGCGATTGTGTCAAGCTGATCTGGTAGTCAAAATGACATGAATTGAGGATCACCACTTTCGTCAGCTTGTAATTAGCTAAGAAGCCATTTTTGTTGCTTGTTTAATTGTTTCGTTTGTTTCATCCTCAAATGCGGCCAAAAACAGCCGCAACCGGCCGGCAACTCGCGGAGCCAGTGGGTGGCCAATCAGCGGGATCCTTCCGCAGTGTGCCCTGGGGTCAAGCATCATGAGGACGGGGAAAGAGTTGCTGCGGTCGCTAACAATCTTTCTTTTCTGATTCACTTCACTTTCTGTTACTTTGCATCGCCTCTCTCCGACCATTTTGCAATGCGGTGGTCTCTGCCCAATATACCCTATCCGCCTGAGACGGATGGATACTGGAGCCCCGTCACCTCGACATTGAACTGGTGTGAGGAGGTACGTCACTACACGAGACACTGAAGATGCCTGTTGCGCCTGTTGATCTGGCATAATCCCCCCCGGGCGCAATGCCATAATTCACGGTCTCTGAGCCATTCGCTGCGAAGGTCGCTAATGCTCTTGTCGGATATAGGATTACTATGTCACAATATACTCCGCAGAGATTGTCAATGCCTTGACAAACCTTTTGTTCATGTGGCTCGGAGTGAGAGGCATCCAGAGCTGTCGTCGAAATGGACATGACCAGATCTTCCTGGTTGCTTTTCTAGGCTACCTAGTAGTCGGCACGGGCAGTTTCCTGTTTCACTCCACCCTGACCTGTAAGTCATCTCCTCTAGGGAACTATACCAACCGACCTTGGGCCATTCGCGAAGTGGGCTAATCACATTCTCTTATACTTGCAGACCCAATGCAATTGGTTGATGAGCTCTCCATGATCTATACGACCTGCTTGATGGCTTATGCGTCCTTCTCGTATACGCGCTCAGTAGGCTTTCGGATCGTTTTAGCCGTGTTCCTCACCAGTCTAGCAGTCTTCATCACGCTTTACTACCACTATCTTCAAGACCCAGTCTTCCACCAGAATGCTTATGCGTTGTTGACCACGGTCGTTGTCTTCCGCAGCATGCATACGATGGAGACCACACTGCGTCCGAAATGGCGCCACTCCCGCGAAGAGGATCGTCTTGAACGTGAGAAGAAGGGTCTCCCGGTGCCGACCAAGGAACGCCAGCGGTTTGAGAATGAGCGGGATCTGAAGACGCTCAAGACTATGTGGTTTATGGTTGTGTACGGATTGTCTATGTTTCTGGGAGGCTTCTTCATCTGGTTTCTCGACAATCAATACTGCTCGCGAATTCGCTCGTGGCGCCGGACCGTGGGATTACCGTGGGGCGTCTTCTTGGAAGGCCATGGGTGGTGGTAAGTTGTGGGCTATGGCTTCTGATACCATTCGAGAAGAGTCATGAAAAAAGACTAATGTGTGGTTTGAATGATGCAGGCATATCATGACTGGGATTGGCGCATATTTGTACATCACCTGGGGGATTTGGCTGCGACACTGTCTCAATGGGCGACAGGATGACTTCCACTTGCGATGGGCACACTTTTGGCATATTCCGGAAATCATTCGAACAAATCCCCTCTCTGAGAATGGAGTCTCTCGCGCGAAGAAGTCAACTTGATCTTGTAATGTCGCGTTTGACAGTACTCTTGCCTGCACGCACTGCCCGATGCTACCGCTTGACGGTGGAAAGAAGAGCTCCCCGCAATCGTTTATATCGAGCGTTGATACCATTACTGTTCCACTATATCACGAGCTTTAAGAGATAAATTCGCGAGGCCGGTGATCTGTCATTGGGTGTCAGTGGCCATGATTACTTCCTCTGTTACTTCTCATGTGATTCTCATGAGCACCGCTGTCTATAGATCATAGCTCAGACTACATCAAACAAGCTTCAACGAGAGGAAGAATGGTTCACTTGACCCTCTTCTCGCTGCCAATCTATCTCATCAAAGGTGTCACCGCGAAGACTTACGGCCAAAGAGTTCAATTATGGTTCAGCCTCTTTCTATATACTTCTAGACACGTGTCGCGAAGGTGTCATAGAGATAATCCGTCCATCATAGCTTAGATTCACCACTCTTCTTTTCTCCATTGTTGGGACGACGAGCCGGAGCAGGCACGTGCTCGTACCACTGCTTATCGACCGTCAATTTCTCGACCTTGGATTTTCGACTCCACACCGAGCGGAAGCTTTCCTCCTCATCACGCCACCGTCGCAGCTCCGGAGTCAGCCAGGAAACGGCTGCCTCGGCGCATTCATTGACGGCCTCCTGAGCAAGCAGATGGCCGTAGTCTTCGAGAAGGACGTCCCGCACACGGCCCTTGGCCACACCACCGCTACCCCCGATTGCCGTGCCCGTGTTGGCGAGCTTATCCGCCATCATCTCCGGATGACACATGTCTGACTTGCCGCCAAAGATGTAAAGCACGCTTGGACGCAGATATGGCAGCTGGGAGAAAATGCGGGCCGGTTCGGGCCGATAGAATGGATATGTGTCGGGATGCTCGGCATCAAGATCAGGATGCGTAACACGGTTGACGGGCTTACCGCTGCCAGGGCGGTTGGCGTAATTGGGCCGTGAGAAGGTGAAGACTTCTTGGTGGAGGGTGGTTCGTAGTGTGACGGGGGGGTTTTGCTTGTCGACGACTGCGTTGGGGTCAAGTGGGTGGACGGCTGTTGGAAGATCGCGGAGACCATATTTGATCCAGCGGTCCAGCACGCGAGGATCCCACGCTTGATAGAAAGGACTGCGCTTGAATCCTTCGGCGGCGGCTTTTCGAGAAGGCCACATGTCGCGCCGGTAGGTGGAGAGCTGGGTTGTTTTCGCTATCCGGCGGACTTGCTCCGCCATGCCCTCGGCGTCTAGCTGGGTAGTCTGTCTCTGAATGACGGGGTCCAGGAGGACCAAAGTATGCAAAAGACGGGGGTGCATGAGGGAGAGTTGTGCGCTGTTGTCGCCTATATTAGCACGAGGAAAACCGTTCTCATACGCTGAAAGGTCGTAGATCATTCAATGGACCTACAGGTGCGCTCCACCCATGCTGTGGCCTATACCAACAATAGGCCGGGGCATTTCCGCACGCTTTACGTTGATCAGGTGTAAAAAGTCTCGGGGATGATCAAACCAGCTAGCTGTGGAGAATCGTCAGTTCATGTAACTGGCATAGGGCATGGCTGGCAGTTGGCTCGCCTACGGTCATTGCCCAGTGAATCCTCGTTGATGACGCCGCTCTCGCCCTGATGGGCGACATCGGCCATCCAGATACTGCGAATGCGCAACCCGCTGGCCTCGGATCGAGCATGAATCTCCTCCCACAAGGGCTCATATAGCTCCTATAGTCATGGATTAGCTCCCGTCCGGCATTGCCATTGCTCTTGGGCAGGCAGCTCTCTCTCCACCCTGTAGATACTCTCGACCGAGCGCATTGAGCTTCGTACTTGCATGCCCAGCGCTTTCGGCCATGTATAGCTGGGGTTCTCCACGGAATGCAACACACCTTTGGGAAACCATTGGCATGAGCGCCCAGGATAGTTACATCTCCAGGCTGCGGGTTGGGATTATCGATCGGAATGTATTGTTTCACAGCCAAGTGCAGGGGCTCCTCCTGCTCGTTGGCCGTTGCGCCGGGGTATTCGCGGATATGCTGGCACGGCACTCTGTGCTCGACAATTCGAAACGGCGACGAGGACATTTTAAAGATCGCAGGGCTTTCAATCGATGGACTCGATGCCCTTGAGAAATTTCTACGATATCGTGACTTCTGCGGGGAGGATAAGGGTAGACACTAGACAGCGCGGTCCCGCTGGGAAATGTCTGGGGTAATTAAACCAACTGTTTGCCAAAGGCCGGTTGCGCTCGAGCCGAGGCCCGTTTGGAGTTTGCGCCCCATCGCGCGGGCATTCAGCTCTCTCAACTGCCGAATTTGAGGAACCACCCCGTGACCGTAGATGTGCTCATTTAAAGCACAACTACATACTGCTGAAATAGACATAAAAAGTTTCAATCTGCAGACTAACGGAAATATTTCAAAATATGGTAGTCAATCCAGTAACCAAAATGGCATCTCAGAGAATGTGTAACAGAGTTCGATGGCGCAACACAGTAGAAAAAAGTCTGCAGAGATCTTTAAGTATACGCATTTTAGAGGGAATCCTACAGGAGAGACGACTCAAAAAAGCTCCAATCCTGTATTCATGTACGCATGCACCGGGCGAAGATACAAGTAACTCTACCGTCCTCCAATCCAAGCCGTACGACACTGAAAACAACCACATCCTCCCCTGGAAAAGTTAACATTCGTATAGACCGTCCAAAGCCTGACCCGAAGCTGCTCGGCCTCATCGGTAAAACCGAGTTCGGGCATATCCCAGACGTGTAGCTTATGGATGTGATGAAATTCAACTGTCGCTCTCGCAGCTTCAAGGTCCTCGATGTCATCAACACAAGATTTACCTTCAAGTGTTATACGGCCAATCGCGGCACCGATATAGGACATAGTCTCCCCAATTTCAAGGTTGATTGTTGTGATCAGCTTCAGCTGCTCGATCAATCGGAGCATTTCAAGCTTGATCAAGTCGCACTTGGATGGGAAGCAAATTGCAGTCTCACTGGTCATAGCGGTCTGAAAATGATCGAGGTCGTCTACCATGCAGTCTAGGATCTCAGCCATATGAGCTGGCGTTAGATCAGTCTCGCCACGACGCCACTGCTTGAGTTTCAGAACAAAGTCAGCGCGTATGATGTGAAATTGCTCAGCACTCATCGGGAGGAGAGAGGGTGCCCTTATGGGAGCATGATTACAGTGACTGATTTCTGGATAGGGTAGCTTGTCGAGAGGGTCAACACCTTCGTGAGAGTAATGGCAGGAGCTCATTGTTGATCCGAGATAGGGTTATACAGGCGAGCACGCGTTCCTCGGTAGCCCAGCTGAGGGCGGATCACCTGGATTGACGAATGTTTAAGGTAAAAATAGGGTAAGGTGCGCGAGGATGCGAGAATGAACGGTAACAAAAATTTGACACGACAGGATGAGCTGTGGACAAGCTTGCCTGTACTTATCCTTCCGTGGACTTGGGACAGCCCTTCGATACTTAAGTTACTACCTCTCCAGTACTTCAAGACATCTGATACAAAATTCGCATTGTGTATGAACGCTTTGAGCCAACACTATCTCTGGCTTTGAGTATCTCAGCCTTGAGTTCATTGGGGATATGCTTCTTGGTGACTCATAAATTAGACTCAATAATCAAAGCTTCCTGGGTCTCTTCTTTGATGGATGAAAGACTCCGTGTCAGCTACAATCAGGACGGGAGCAAAATCACAATCACTTTGTCAAAGTCTCATACTCTCGAGGCCACGGTCTCCCATTCGGAAGGATGGTCAGCGTCTAATCGTTTTCATCCAAAGACAGCGTTTTTGCAAGAAGGCAGAATTTGATCCTCTTTGTTCTGTCTGCAGAAGGTTTCGAGGTACTCCCATTTACGCCGCCCGCCGCCTACAGAATCTCCAACGAACGCAGCCATAAAGACCTCGCCCCGCGTGTCCCCACGTGACTCGGCGTCGGCCTTGACGCGCGCGGCGCGTCTGCTTCGACTTCGCCATCTTTGTGTTTGCGATGCCAGGAAGATCAATCAACACCGACACTATGGCCGAAGAAGACCTGAAGCTTTTTGATCAATGTCGTATCTGTATTGTCTGTTCTAATGATCTCCCTTTGGAAACAGCAGAGCAGGTAAGTCTCGCGCCGATAAAGAGAGCATGCAGGCATTCTCTATTTCTGAGATGTCTACGATCAAAGCTCACCATGTCAACATAGCTGGCAGCATTGATTGAAGAATATGGCGGAGAACCCTCAATACACCAGTCGAGCCCCGAAAAGGAGGATACGATAGAGTGCACTCATATCATCGCGAGCAACACCCACTTTCATACTTATGATCTGGCCCGCAAGACATTGATCCCCGTGGTCAAACCTTCCTGGATTCACACCTCACTAGCGAAACTAAAAGTCGCAAATCCCCGTCAGCATAGCCCGGACCCGCGTTTGTTCCTCAGCGATGTGGTGGTGACCTGCGGCGACATCCCAGAGGGCGATAAGGACGCGATCGTCGGCGGAGTGGTTGCGAAAGGCGGGCTTTATAGCCCTCGAATGACGGGAATGGTCACGCATTTGGTGGACTTGACGACCGACTCGGATAAGGCGCGGTTGGTGTTGACTAAAAAACTGCGCGTGAAAATTGTCCTTCCGCACTGGTAAGGAAGCCCTTTGCGCTGACTACTCTTCAAGAGGTTCTCAATGGATTGACATAGATTTTCAGGTTCGATGATTGTCTCAAACTCGGTCAACGAATTGACGAGCGACCATACACGCTGCCAGATCCCGAAATTATGCGAGCGGGATTCGATGTCCCCGTTCGGTCCCATGAAAATAAAGGCCTCGCCGGCGCCTCTACTCCCGAGCCATCGACAATGCCCACGCCATCTAGAGTGACTGGCGACAAGACCAGCGTTTTCTCGGGCAAATCAATCATGCTTTCTTCGGACCTGGCCATCGGATCACATATGCTGGAATCGATCGAGGCGGTACTGAAGCACGGAGGTGCTACCGTGACCTCGAATGTTGAAGATGCAGACTGGTTGATTTGTCGATTCCGCGAAGGCGTTGTCTACAGGACGGCATCTCGGCTAGACAAGACGGTGGGCAATCTTGCATGGTTATACCACCTGATGACTTTCAATACTTATACCCGTCCCTTGAGTCGTTTGCTTCATTATCCCATATCGCGGATTCCCATTCCGGGATTCGAGGGGCTGAAAATCAGTCTGTCCAATTATGTCGGAGAAGCCAGGATTTACCTTGAGAATCTGATTGCAGCTGCTGGCGCCGAATGCACAAAAACTTTGAAGCAGGAAAACACTCATTTGATCACTGCCCACGGCAATAGCGAGAAATGCAGTGCCGCTCGAGAATGGGGCCTGCAGGTGGTGAATCATCTTTGGCTCGAAGATAGCTACGCCGCGTGGAAGCTGCAGCCAGTATCCAATCCACGCTATAGCCATTTTCCACTGCGCACGAATCTTGGCGATGTTGCTGGCCAGAAAATGCTTGATCGTGATGTCCTCGAGCAGCATTTCTTCCCTGCCGAAGCTGTGCAAGAACGTCAGATTGCCCAACGTGGCGCTTCCAGTCGTGGCCAGAACAAGAAATCCATGGATCAACCTGAAGAGAAACCGCGCGAGGAAAGTGGCACAATGGCCGAAACGAGTCACGGCACTCCACAAGTCAAAGCCAAGCGTAGTCGTCGAACAAGCGAGACCAAGCAAATTCAGACGCCCGCACGGTCACGACTCGTGCCTGAGGACAAGGAGAATGAGACACCTTCGTCTACTAATAGCCGAAAGTCGAAAGAGGCAGCAGCGGCTCGACTCCACGAAATTGCGCCAGACATTGCTCTGTACGAGAAGGAGACGAAGAGAGTTGGTGGTGTGATCTACGGAGGGCGGCGAAAGTCTGATGAGGATCGGGTTGCTGTGAATCCAAAGAAACGCCGATCCATTGAGCCGCAAGAAGAGAGCTGCGACGGTGAACAGGCCACGGACACGAAGCGGCAGAAGAAATCGCGGCCACCAATTTCTATGCACCTATTGATTACTGGCTATCAAAAATGGGTTGGCAAGGGCAATGAAAGAAAAGAAGATGCAGACAAGGTTCGTCACCAGGCCATGTGATGTTGATTGAGATTGAACGGAATGGCTGACTTTTAGCTGCTAGCGCCACTTACGAGAGCTTGGAATCATGGTGGTACAGGATGCCCGCCGATGCACTCATTTGGCGGCGCCGACGATTCTGCGTACGGCAAAATTCGTGAATGCGCTGGCTTATGCACCCGTGATCATGCACACCGATTTTGTTGACGAGTGTCTCAAGCAAAATGAGTTGCTTGAACCCAAAGATTTTCCGCTTGTGGACAAGGCCGCGGAGTCCAAGTATCACATCTCTCTTGCGTCCGCGCTTCAAAATGCCAAGAATAACCAGAACAAGCTTTTGCGAGGGCTGCGCGTGTTTTGTATTGAAGATATTCGAGGAGGATTTGAAGCTTTCAAATCAATTGTGGAAGCCAATGGCGGAGAGTGCTTGCTGTTCCGTGGCCGCCTCGCATTGTCTCACAATTCGCGGCGCGAGGAGAGCGACGACGAAGATGAGGAAATGCAGAGTGACGAACCAGGCCGCAGTGAAGTCTATCTTTTAAGTGGACCAGAACAAAAACATGCTCGGCTGTGGCCTCGGTTCCGACAGCTCGCCGGAGACATCAAGCGAAGTCCTCGCATCGTCCGTGTGGATTGGCTTCTTGACATGGCCATGTCGCAGAAACTCCGCGCGGCGGATGAGTATGAGTTGAACGAGTCGTTAATTGAAGCGACAGAGGATTAAATCTCTGCTTGATGCTCTTTCGGTTCCGCCGAATTGAGCGTTCTGCCTCGAGAGCCACTTGTAGACCCCGAGGGGGATCTTGGACATTCCAGAAGTACTACCTCGAGCCACCTATCACATCGCTGCAACATTGTATAGACGAACATTGAGCGGTTGCTTTTTATCACGAATAGCCATGAAATACCACACAGGGAGCATGTACCGCACGCGTGGGATTCCCTTCACTTTTGCTTTTGCTTTTTAGAAGATTTTGACACCCTCCTCGCCTTCGTTGCCAAAGACGGACGCTTTGCCTCGCTTGACGAGGACGTTCAACGCCTTCATCATCACATCGTGGTCCATGCCATGGAATTCTAGACCGCGCGAGTTAGCCTGACAAATCTGCGTGAACACATAATCGAATCTCAACACGGAGCACCTACCTTGAGAGACTGTGGCTTCTCCCTGCACCAGCTCGAACACCGTCAACACCACGCCACGCTGCCCCGTTGCATCTATCCAGTCCACGAGCACGTCCGCCCATTCATCGGGCCTTCTCCACCAGATCCAAGCGAGGTTTTTGGACTTTGCGCCTGAATTCGCCGAGGGACCTTCAATCCATTCAGCGCGCTGTCCACCACCGCCCTCTTCCTCTTTCTTGGCCATCCAGTCTACAATCGTACGAGCCTCGGCAAGGTCCAGTCGCTTGCGTAAGGTGGCGTTGTGGAAAAGAGGAGAGTCAATGGCCTCTATTATAGAGAGACGGTAAATGCGATGATGCCGACACCATGACTGGATGAGCGACGACCATTTTCGAAGCTGTGACTGCCGAGTGGTACTGTTCGGTTGCGGAGTGAAGAACGCAGGGAAGTTGTATGTCGATGGGAAGACAAAGGACGTCGAGGACGCAGGTGCAGCTGTAGCTGCAGTAGAAGCACTCATGGCGAAATGCTGCCTTTGGCTGGGAAATTTCAAGAAGCTGTAGGGAGGTGATATATACGTAGCAAAAACTCCAGAAATGAAGAGAAGAAACCTGCAATTTCCCACGTGTGAAGAAGGTTGGACGACGGGACGGAGAAGAGCCCGAGCTTCGAGCAACCCCCGAGTCGCTGATAAGATTAGAAGAGCAGCAGCAGCTCACGCGGATCGGAGTGGGGGCAAAAGTGGGCTGGAGCGAGAGTGGCCCGCGCAAATAATTCCTCTTCCTCCAACACTCTCGCGACCTCCGCGCTTGCAACCTGTAGCTTCGACTCAATCGGCACCAGACTACGCTGCTGGGTTCTCCAAAAATGGCGGCTCAAGTGGCGCGCAAGCGTCAGCAGCGCGAAGAATATCGTCGCAAGATCCAGGAACAGACTGAACGCGGCGAGACTGATGTCGCCAGTGTGAAGATGCCGCAGAAGCGATACTTCCGGCAGCGCGCACACGCCAACCCATTCTCCGATCATAAGCTCGATTAGTATGTGCTCCTCGGAAGTTCATCTGCCTGAAAAGGACTGAGCTATGGATTGCGCCAACCATTGATCGGGCAACTGGCTGCTCATTACGGCTCCAGGCTTTCATGGGAACGTCATCACTGACCTTGTCTTCGAATCTCACAGTCCAATTAGCCCGGCGCATATGGACTGGGCGTCTCATTACCCGGCATTCGTCAATCCTGATCCATCCAAGGTCAATCTCGGCGGTACCAGGCAATTACTCAAGGATGTGGAGGTGGTAGACATTGGATGCGGGTTTGGGGGATTGCTCGTTGGACTAGCACCCATCTTGCCGGAAACCCTCATTGTCGGTATGTTAACTGTCGTGTGGGCCTCGCGCGGCTGATTTGTTTGGTTACGGTCTTTCCGACTTGCAATCGAAGACTTATTGTTTGTGCCCCTACGTCCCAGGCATGGAGATCCGCATATCAGTCCTAGACTATGTCCGCAGTCGCATCACCGCTCTCCGTCTCCAACAACAAAATCTAAAGCGAATCGCTGCCGCAAATGAAGGATCCGAAACTCCCTCCGAGACTCCCGCAGCTCCCGCTGTTGAAGACGACGAGGTCGGCAGCACGACTACCATTGTCCCCGGCAACTACGAGAATATCACCGGCATTCGCGCCAACACCATGAAATTCCTCCCCAATTTCTTCGCCCACCACCAACTCTCCAAAATCTTCGTGTGTTTCCCCGATCCGCACTTCAAGGCGCGCAAGCACAAGGCGCGGATCATCTCCGAGTCGTTAAACGCAGAGTATGCGTATGTTCTCAAGCCCGGTGGTTTACTGTACACTATTACCGACGTGGAGGAATATCATCACTGGGTTCTGAAGCACTTCAAATATGAGACGGAGGAAGGAGAGACGACGCCCCAGCGCACAGGTGGTATTCGAGACCTCTGGGAACTCGTCTCGGACGAGGAGTTGGAGGCAGATCCCTGTGTTCGCGTGATGAAGTTTGAGACGGAAGAGTCCAAGAAGGTCACTCGAAATAATGGCCACAAGTATGTGGCCGTCTTCCGGCGCAAGCCAGACCCTGAGTGGCCTGCGCAATGAGAGGAGAGCACTAGTCTACATGACATTTCATGTATTGAGTCGGCTTCCGCTTCTGCCTCCGAGGTCGGACAAGAAGACTCAGATTTCGAACGGCGTACGGGTGTTAGTTACTAGGATTCGGGGCCTCGAAATATCGAGCACCTGAAAAAGATGATTTGATCATGCATGCAGTTCTTGGATATCATTTCTCGTGTTCGTAGACATGCACCTGCAACGAAGCATGATCGCTGGCTAGAGCTGACCCAAAGAATATACGCAACAGGAAGGAAAGAAATCGCTTCCAAGGCTCAAGGTAAACAAAGTAAAACCCGAAAAGGAAGGGCGGAAAGATACAAGTTGAAAAGGGAAAGAAAAGAATTGGTAATGGATGAAAAGGAATAATCAAGACGCTCGACACTCAAATCAACAAGCACATCATGCAGATCGTCAATCCGTACCATCGTCAAAATCACGTAGACCAAAAAAAAAAAAAAAGAAGACAAGGTATTTCGGTTCAGCACATTCCAGGTGCCCGCAGGCGAATACCCTCACATCGTTCACAAACAGCTAATTGAACGGGCCCGCCGATGATACGACCCTTGGCGGTTCTTTTGGGCTCGCCTTCACGGACGAAGAAGCGGCCCTCGGGTCCAAATCCATCACCACACTCGTGGCAGACAAAGCACTGCTCGTGCCATTGTCCACCGATGGCGGAGATGACGAGGTCATCGAGGACATGCTGTTTGCAACCTAAGCATCGAGGTGCGGTTCGACGACCATGGCATCGTAGACACCATGCAAACCCGTCCTTTTCCACAAAGGGTGTCGTTGAACTGAAGGGCTATGGAGAGAGATGGTAGTTAGTATATACTGCCTGACAAGTTGTACTGGAGTATACCAGAATCGTCGTGCTCCAGGGGACTTACATCACCGCACTCTGCGCAGAAGAAGTGGCCAACATGCCATTCTGCGCCGCATGCGACTACAACCTCGCCCTCAATCGGAGTCTTGCAGCTCTTACAGCGGGGACTGAAAAATTCATGGAAATCCAAATGGCAGTAGAATCGGGGCACGCGCGATTCATCATCCGAAGCATTAGCTAGTCGTTCATTCCGAGAAGCTTCGGGCTCCTCATAGAAAGCCACGCATTCAAGACCCGTTTGACAATGATGACAAGTGAAGCACTCCGGGTGGAAGCGCGATCCTCCCGCTGTGACAATTTTGCCCGAAATCGGAAGCGAGCACGCCTCGCAGCGTGCGGTTGGGATGCCTGATCGAGAATATGGCGTGTATGCGCGACTGTTCATCGCTGCTGTCGGCCGTTTTGCCGGCTGCTGATGGTCCTGACTCTTTTCAAAAGCCGCGCGCTTGGCTTGTACCGTCGAGGTTGGCTGGCGGACGGGCTGGGGCATCTCTGAGATCGTTGGCTCTTTGACATCAGGGACATTGATGACCGGGATCGAAGGTGATGTCTCTGCCTCCGAGATCTCGATACTAGGGGCTATTTTGATACTAGGCACAGGAGGGACAACAGGTGCGGAAGTTGAATGGGGTCGTGGCTGGTCGCCCGGCCGCCACTTCGGATCGAAGCTCACAATAGGTCGACCAACACGGTCACTGACCGCGGAGGGCATGGGCAATTTTTGACTTCGATCTTTGAGCTTCTTGCTCGTCGCAGCGCGTATCTCATCGCTACGAATCTCTTTACCGTCTTTCATTGGAACCTCCACGTCATTCCTTCGTGGCGGTGAAGGCGACGAGTTGTTGTGGGTGTAGGATGGATTGTGTGATTGAGTTGGTGAATTCTTGTGGATATCGAATTTGGAAATTTTGTCGCGCACCGCACCATTGGCGCCACGGTTCTGCAACCAAGGAAGTGGCTTACCGAAACGCGGCAGGGCACTTCGTGATTTGCTTCGCAGAGCAGACGAATCCGACTTGGAAAGATCAGGCTTCGTCTCAGTAGCTTGCGGCGGCTCTTCATAGATGTGATCTTCAGGATTTCGAAAGACACCCTTGGACGAGTCACCACTCACTGATCGAGGCTTGAGCGCAGGAGCCTCTTCTCTCTCTTGCCGCTTATCCCCTTCTGGTTGTTGTTCTTGTTCTTCTTTCTCTTCGGGCAGAGCGAAGTTGACTCTCAGATTCTTCTTCACCATGCCTGCGAGCGACGAGCGCCGTCTTCCCGACGAGGCCGATTTGCGTCTCGTAAATTCGGGACTAGAGGGCACGCTCGGTGGACTAGTTGAGGACGTACTCGAGGTAACGGAATCGCGATGCTTCAATGACAAAGGTCGCGGCATCATCTCTCTTCCGGATTGGTCATTGTCTGTAACGTCTGGATTGCGATACGGAGCATATGGATTTTTGAATTCCACACCAGGGTGTTGATGCATCCATACCAATTCCGTTGCCTCATCCTGAGCTGCCTGATGTAGTCGAATGTCGTCTTCCAAGTCGAGCTCTTGTAATGCATCTCGCAGCTTTTGTGCCTCCTCTTTCTCTTGATGTCGCTGCTTATTTTCCCGATAAGAACCAAATGATGGACTGGGCGATGCAGGCACCGGGCGCGAGAAGACTTGAGAAGGGAACGCAGTCCTTCGCACCGACACTGATCGAGGTTCTTGTACGAGTGGTCGACCTGTGGGGCCGGCGTCAGCAGCGTTGGAATGTGTACGACGATGAGACATGGCACTGCCGCTGCGAGGTTTTTCCTTGGGAGGGCTGTCCGAGGTCGGATACATGGAAAACGCGGAGGAGGCACGGGGAGGCAGATCCGCCTCGGTGTTGGTCGACGATGCCACTTGTTTACCCGGATACGGTCGCGAGCCAGTTGGCCGGGCTGGACGGTTGGTTCGGAGGTCTTTCAGGTAACTTGCTGAAGAGAGTGCACACCCGGTTAGCTGCAAGCTGTCTGGAGACTGGAACATGCCGTTATTGACAAATCCGCCCCCGGCGACTGGTGATATTCGAATTGGATTGACCAAAAGGGGCGCTTGAAGGAAAGCTTACCCATCTGGTCGCTATTCATATAGCTCGGTCTCGGCGGCGAGACCTTGCGCTGGCCGATGGGTTTAGTGGGTTGGTGCATGATGATCGATCGGTCTGTTGGCTGTTCAGCCGGTGTGGTGAAGAACCCGGCTGCGCACAATGCAGAATGGAGGGGCGGTGATGGCTGAAGATTGCCTGATAATGAGGTGGGATGAGGCTCAAGGAGGAGGCTTGAGCTACCTGATAAGGTGTAGTCTTCACGTCCAGGATTACAGCCAAGGTGGAGCTATGACCCTGATCTGCCCACGACAGCTGCGGAGCCCAAAACAAACAAGCCCCGGGCAACGCCTTCTATCATACTTTCCCATTTCGGACAGTAGTAGTAGTACCAGCTCGGGATTTACGGTATCACCACGTGATGATAAACCCCAGATTCACCATCAGCCGCGGCCCAAATGTGAGCTGGCATCGACATTGCCCGACCACGCACTTTTCACACCACTATGACGGCACCACGGAAGCCAAAGACCTTCGTAGCCCCTGACTCTGACTTCTCACAACTCGCTCCTGCAGACCGGAGCAGGTACAGGGCTTCGATAGTGGTACCGGGACGCTTCACAGCACTGGAGCTCTGCTGGATCGACACAAGTGTCCAAAAGCGAGCCTGCCAATATTCTCATTTCTTGTCCCCGATCATTGAAATCTGGTCTCTCCGTGCTCGATGATACTTCGAGAAGAACCAAAAGTTCCAGATACCTCGCAGGTCATTTGAACTATCGGACCTGCCTGGTCTAAGATTTCTTGGCTGGAATGATCATGGCGTTGCCATGTTACGCTTGATGCCATGTCCGAGATGAATATTACACAATGCTAGATATTAGAAGCTTCTTGCTTGATATAACGACCATGTATCGACCGTGATCCTTGACCTTTTTTTAGATTCAGTAATGACCTGCGTCAAAGTTGTGATTGATCTTGAAGATACAATTCCTGAGCTCTTCCCCTTTCGATCAAAACACCAAAAATGTTCCGCAGTACTGAGTTTTGGGAGCCTTGGCAGAGAGAACTGATGCTCCAACAGTGTGCACTCTTCTCCATATCTTGCCTGAACGTGTACGCTCAAAAGGTAGTATACATCCAGTTTGTCTGTGACTGTTGTGTACTTCCAATTGAGTTGGAGGATATGTACCATCAATTTTCTCAAGACCACTCTCTTTCTCAATGACAGTTTGAGATTTGTCAGCCTATGCATTCGATAATGCAATTTGCATGATTTTGGTTCGGGACATAGAATTTTCTAGTATCTATGTACAACATTCTAAGGAGGGATAGTGTATTAAGTGGCTTTCCAAGGTGTCGACTCTTCAAGAACAGACAGTTCAACTGAGATGGACAAGTTAGATCACCAGTTGTGTGCATTGTGCAGTCTATCTTGAAGGGATGCCGGCCTCTTTTGGAAGTGTAGTGGTGGACTTGAGCTCTTGTAAGTCGAGACAATAGGAAATCGCATCAGGGGAGCAGTGATATCAAGTCCTGGCACAAAATTGACTAGAGAATTCCATTGATCAATGTTGTTTTGCATCAGGGTGAAGCCAAGAAAGACGTTCATCTAGGTATGTCCGAGAGATCGCGGTGGCTAATTGACTCAGACAGCCTAGTCCCACGGGGTTGAACTGGATCAAGCAAGGGTTATTTTGCGACCATCACGGAATGAAGAACTTGCTGTTTGATCATCCAGCTGGGCCGGTTCCGAGCTGATGACATCTCAGCTCAGAATACTATGTCTGTAGACAAGGTTGGTCCGCGATCTGATTTGCTGTAGGTACTTGGTAGTAGCCCTGGTACTACCTAGGTAGGGCTATCTGAATCTATTCTTGACTTGCACATGCTACCCACTGAACCCAGTAGGTCCTTAAAAGAACGAGCTGAGCCGCTCTCGGTTATGGATGACATATCCTCAGTCCTATTAATAGGTAAACTGTGACTCGACGAGCCCGAGGTCTTTTCCGTGCATACTAATGTTTTTTCAAGATTGATACTGACCGTCCGGCTCATCGAGTGGAGCGCAGAGCTACAGATCATCGTTCATATTGAAAAAGTCACAGCCGGTGCCCCCATTGCATCTGTCTCGTGTCTACGGACTACGGATAAGCTTTGTGTTACCCGACAGCATGATGAATTTCGTCCTACTTCTCTAGTATCTCTATTCTATATCCTCGCGGGTAAGAAACTGGTGTGACAGCATCAACGTTTCAAGATGATGACTCCTCTATCTTTATATTTGTCCAACGTTTATATCACCGGCCAGAACCTTAATCACCCCAAGTCGGATCGAATCGCTGTGATGGAGCAGTCCATATTCTCCTGCGACTTCCCCACAAAGCGTGGAGAATGCCGGATTGCCTCCACATCCGACTCCAAACGGCCCCCAAAGTTCAGAATTGGAGAAGCCCCGTTCGAAAACCGTCCACGACTCCACGGAATGACTTGACGGACCGCGACAGAGTTAAGAGCGACCGCAATATTGTGGGTGGGGGACTCCAACTGCCGAGCGAGACACTCTGAATAGGACCTGGGGTTCACAGCGGTCATCTCGGGCCAATGCGACTAGCACCGTGGAATGGACCCCGATGGAACAGGCTTCATGTGAGCCTCACAATTGCCAAGTCATCCGTCCGTGCTTCCGCCTCCACGTTCCAAGCTTGGCCGCTAATGGCAACCCAACCTCGGGTGGTGGTGAGTCGTGAGTCGTGACAGCCGGTAAACCCCCATGATTCAAGTGGAGATCGGCACCAAGTCCGACGGGGGGAAACAGTGGGATTGGAACTGGAAGACTGGTCCTGTTCGAGGGGAGCTAGCCTCCAAATGATTACGAAGCTCAACTGGATTTCTCATTATGAGTTTCCCCTTTCCTCTGCTTGCGGTTCACGATTCTTCCGTTCGGACCGTTGTAAAATCTTCCTTCTGTGATGCTGCGATACTGTGGTCGCGGTTGCATGAGATTCTGATTCTTGCGACCTCACCATTGACACATGCGTCGTCGACGTCCATAGTCTCCCACAGCGAGTCCGGGGCGAATTCTCGTCACCCAAGACATGGCCGACAATATACCTGCCGAGCTGGTCGAATCCAAGAACCGAGATTCCATCACAGACGTCAGGTCGGAGAGAAAGGTTCAGTCACCAGTACAGCCTCAGAAAGAGCCAGAAGAGAAGCCGCAGCTCGATGTCCCACCCGACGGAGGATACGGTTGGGTCTGTGTTGCGTGCGTCTTTTGGATCAACGCGCACACCTGGGGAATCAACAGTGTAAGTTAGGGCATTACCCGGTCTGGCAGATCATCGACCTGCAGCGGGAACATGGAAGGCGATGTTCCAAGTGACAGCAGCGGCTGACATGCCTTCCCACCTTTTCAGAGCTATGGCGTCTTTCTCAGTCATTACCTCTCACACAATGTCTTTCCGAATACATCGGCTCTCTCATACGCGTTCACCGGGGGTCTAAGTATCTCGTGTGCCCTGCTCGTCGCTCCGCTCGCCACATATCTCATCCAGACATTTGGCACTCGCCTCGTCATTAACCTCGGGATCTTTTTCGAAACCCTCTCGCTCATCGGCTCTTCCTTTGCGACGCAAAAGTGGCACATCTTTCTCAGCCAAGGCGTCTGTTTCGGCTGGGGCATGGGCTTCCTCTTCGTCGGCAGCGTGGGAATCACGCCGCAGTGGTTTCTGAAGCGGCGTAGCTTCGCCATGAGCATCACCGCCGCCGGGTCGGGATTCGGTGGCTTGATGTATTCGCTGGCCGTCGGAGCCATCATCCCTCGATTGGGGTTGAGCTGGGCCTTTCGCATTTTAGGGATTATTTCCTGCGTGGTCAATCTCGTGTGCGGGAATTTGCTTCGAGATCGAAACAAATTGATTGGAAGTCGGTTAGTAGCGTTTCACATGCCGCTGCTGCGACGGCCGGAATTTGTCCTCTTTCTTGCCTGGGGTGTCTTCAGCATGTTGGGCTATGTCGCCCTCCTGTTCAGTGTAGCCAATTTCGCCCTCTCCGTCGGACTTTCTTCATATCAGGGAAGTATCGTGTCTGCTGTCCTCAATCTAGGCCAGGGGCTGGGACGTCCCGTCGTCGGGATATTCAGCGATCGTCTGGGTCGAATCAACATCGCCACCATCCTGACTTTTGTCTGCGGCCTGTTTTGTCTGGTCATCTGGGTCTTTGCAGACAGCATGGGCGTGGTCTGCTTCTTCGCCGTGCTGGTAGGGACCGTGGCAGGCACATACTGGGCCACGGTGTCGCCGGTCTTGGCCGAGATCATCGGTCTCAAGGACCTTCCCTCCGGTCTGAGCATCACTTGGTTGATGCTGGTCGCCCCGTGTACCGTCTCTGAAGCGATTGCGCTGGAGCTTCGGACCAGCCAAAGGGGAGGCGGAGTCTCGTATCTGCGCGTTCAGATCTTTACCGGGTTCATGTATATTGGCGCGGCTATTTGTCTGTGGCTCGTCCGTGGATGGAAAGTCGGCGAGCTAGAGTGCGCTCAAAGGCAGGAGCAAAATCGACAAGAATCTCTGAACCGAGTGCCTCTTGTGTTGGTAGGTCCAACCGATACAAGCGCGGAGAAAGAGGACCGGTCTGCAATTGCCTCTACGACCGGCTCAGAGGATACCATGTCGAAGCAGAACTGGGCGCCTGCAAAGCTCATGCAAAGAATGATCGCGTTGAAACGCGTATGAGTATGTACACGACGCGAGTTCTCCATCGACCGCATGTCCAAGCTTACACGGCGTTTCAACAAGAATCAATGCAAAATGTCAATTCCAAATGTCAATTCAAATCCTCCTTTCTCCAATTGGGAATTGGTCTCATTAAAAACAACCATGATTTTATCTAGAGCTACATTTTCTGTATTTGATCATGCAAAAGACGGGACCTCATGACCCGGTAATCAAGACGCGGACCCGGCGCTTGCCAGCACCACGACCCACTTCCTTGACCGAACTAACATTGACCTTGACCTTCTGGAAAAGCTCCACCTGTACACTCCTTTCCTTCTCAGAATGGGTCTTCTCAGACACACGAAGCGTGTATTCCTCGCTGTCAAAGTCCGTCGTGCGGTGAATGGCCAGCTCCCTTCGCTCGGCAACTGCAAATGCGCCCGACTCACCGGGCAACACAAAGTCCTCGAGGCGGACCACACCTTCGATGCCAAATCGAGGAACGAAGACCACTGCACCGTTCTCAAACACACGCATCACGTAGCCCTCCTCGTCGATGCCCGTATCGGTACCACCTGCAGCCAACTTCTCGCCACGAGCCTTGAGTGCCTGGCCAACATAGTATTCGATACTGGCGCGGCCAGCAAACTGGGCGTTGCGGTGACGATAGTTGATGTTGCGGCAGATATCCTCGAGCTTGCCGCGGGTGCTGACACCTTCATTGACGGCCGCACCATCCTCGCCCTCGTATCCAATGGCGGAGGCCAGCTGTCGATGGACTATAAGATCGGCATATCGACGAATCGGGGAGGTGAAGTGGGTGTAAATTGGAGATGCAAGACCGTAGTGACGGAATTCAGACTCGGCATGCGCGCCCGCACAGAAGTATTCGGCGGACGTCATGCAACGAGTGGCCAAAATACGGACAAGGGTGTTGAAGAATGGGTTCTCTGGGTCCACACAGCGATCAAGCGAACTGGCCAGTGCACCAGAGCTGGAGACATCGAGTTCCATGCCCCGCTTCTTTGATAGCTGGTGAATCAGATCTTCAAAGTTCTGGGGAGGCGGAGTCGCGTGACGACGCAGGAGAGCTGTCTGAGAGAATGACTCGTAAATTTTCGTGGCTACCGTGATGTTTGCGAGAAGCATGAATTCTTCGACCAGGCTGTTGGTTTCCAACATGGCTTTGGTCTTGACATCGGTGAGAGGATCGCCCGCTTCGTCGCCAGTCTCAATTCGAACCTCGGGTGAGGCCAAGTTCAAAGCGCCGGCATCGTATCGCTTCTGTCGCAAAATCTTCGAAAAACGCAAAAGATGGCGCATGCTCTCCGTCAGCTCATCCTTTTGCGACGGGTCGTCAATACGCAGCTGAGCCTGCTCATAACTAAATGCTTCACGCGAGCGAATCACCGACTTGGTGAAGGTGGAAGATACAATCTCGGCATTTGGTGTCACTTCCCAAATGACTGAAAAAGCATATCGCTCCACGTATGGCTTCAATGAGCACAGATCTGTGCCAAGAAGATGTGGAAGCATGTCAATGCGCTTATCAACCAGATACACAGTAGAGCCACGAACGCTGGCCTCAAGATCCATGGGGTTGTTGGGTTTCACAAAGTGGGATACGTCGGCAATGTGAACGCCGACCTCAAAGTTGCCGTTAGGAAGGGCACGCGCGTGCAGCGCATCGTCAATATCTTGACAACCGGGAGGATCAATACTGCAGATGAGAAGATCACGCAAATCACGTCGACCATTCCAGCCCTTATCATCTTTGGAGACGGGTACCTTCCAGTCGTGCCCCTCGGCAGGCAAGCAGTCCAAGACAGATTTAGGGAAAGGCTTGTACTGGACGTCATACTCCAACAGGAGAGCCTCAGTCTCTGCGCCCTTGGTCTCCAGCTCACCTAGCGAACGGATGTAGTGACCAGTGGGGTACCGAGAATCGCGGTCCCAGGAGTCAATGGTGACAAGAATGCGCTGACCGATCAGATCGCTGGCCTGTCTCGTGCGCACTCTGATCTTCGGAACTCTCTTTTCCATAGGAAGGACAAAGACTGTTTGCTGTCTCCTGCCAGAGTGCGAGGCTGTTGAGTTCGAGTCAACATGTCCAACATACTGGCGCCAGTTGCGCTTGATGATACCAACTACTTTGGCGGTCGGCTGCGGCTTGCCCTCTGAGTTCTTTCCGTGGGCCTGTTTCGCCTCCTCCTGCAGAGCCTTGCGCTCCCTGTCCGTCACAACAGCTTCTATTTCATCTGTATCTGGGTTGTCGTTCTTCGTCACGGCTTCCTCGTCGACAATTTTGGTGGATGGAGACTTCCATTGATCCTTGGGTAACAACTCAATGACAACCACGTCGCCAGCAATGGCACGATTGCTGTTATCGCGACCCAAAATCAAAAGAGGCTTGTCAAACGCAGGAACCTTGATGGATCCCTCGAGATAGTTGTATGGGGACACATTGAAAACTCCTTGATGCAACGTCCCGGCTCTAAGCCCGGTCATCAACCTAGACATGGAGTAATATTCCGGGTAGAATAATTCCCCGCGAGCAGAGCCCTTGGTGTCCCGAGCCTCTCGCGCTTCGCTGATCATGTCCAGCAGCTTCTCGGAATTTTCGAGCCCAGCGACATAGTCCGAAAGAGAGAGCGCTGTCACGTTTTCTTCTTTTGCTTTCCTGAGGTTGCCTTTGTCGTCGGTAATGACAACAATCGCCGGCAGTGAGCTTTCTTTCTTGCCCCTTTTGGTCGAAAGGCGAAGATGTTCCTCGTACCAGCTTGCGACTTTACGTACGGCGCGATCGTTTCTGTCGTTGATGGATTCTTCAGGACCTCGTCTGATATGAGTCTCGAGGCGGAATTCGTTGAAGAAGAGGTAGAATCGCTTCTCGTCTGTCTTGATTAGCGACAAGAGGCGATTATAAAGAGGTAGTGACTGATTTCGGAGCTCTTCAAGGACCGTTTGGAGGATTATGACATCGTAGAAGGCGCCAGTGTGTTCGAACAGGTCCATTCCATTCAAAAGCGCATTCGTATCGGGGACGAGATAATGACCGCGGGGAAAGGCTTTGGTGCCGGCAGGCCGATCAGACAGGACGAACGGAGCAACTGATCTGAATTAGCATATACAACGGGCACAGATTCTGGAGGGAAAGTCTGACTGTTTCCATTGGCATCGGCTGGGGCGACCGAAGGACAGGACGAGCATAACTTTGACGAGCAAGGAATATCCTGTCTCAAATAGAGCTCTCGAACGATCTTCTGAACTTTGCCGCTTTTAGTTGATCGCACGAAAACTTTGCTGGCGACATTGGCGGCTTGTGGATTGGAGGAGACATCTCTCCTCAGGCTCTTCATTGTGATGAGAGTTTCTTTGCCGAATGGCGGTAGCGATCGTCACCTGTAAGTTGAAGACTATGAAGCGTGATTCTCGACAAGGAATCGATCTTTGCGGGCGGATCTGATTATCGTCACGTTTAGACCTTATCGCGATAGCTGAGTCAGCACGATCAATTGCCGCTGATGTGCGCGCGGATGGAAGCCCGTTTCATGACCGTCGGCCCGGCGATGTACCTCATCAACCAGTGCGAATGACGAAGTTTGTCTTATCATAGACAAAAGCCCTTTTGCCCACCGGGAGAAGCTTAACATAGTGTAGCGAGGTGTAAGGCAGTATTGAGTACGGCTAAATGTAGTTTCCACTAAAAGTGAAGGACTGAAAAATTGGATCCTTCATCTCTTGGTGTAGCACCTGTTACAGGAGCAACAACATGTAGCTGGACCGATGCAGGTACGCCATGTGGAGTGGCCGTCGGAGGGCAGACTCATCACGAGCCAAAGCAGAGGCAGTCATCTTTTGGAATACCGCCACAACTATCTCTGACCATCACATCGGGGGGTTAAGTGAAGAATTGAAGTTATCGCAATCTCTCGTTTCACCTCATATTTCAATCCGAAGTCTTCAGCGTCGTTTCTAAACTGTAGCAGTCTCAGACAAGATGGTGCTCGCGGTGAGTGGTTAACTGTCTATTAGTAGGATGCTACTCGATGTTTCGATCAACTGACAGGACGAGCAGGCCGTTGGTCAGATATGTGCGACAGCATGCATCAAGTCTAATCTCATCCAGTGCCAGACACTGGTGCGACAGGCGGCTCACGCAGGTGCGAAGGTATACCGCGTTCTATTAGCCTAGTGACCGATTTAAAGTCAAAGACCCTACCTAATCTTTTAACAGGTCCTCTTTTTGCCCGAGGCTTCAGATTACATTGCGACATCAGCAGAAGAGTCTTTGGCGCTCGCTCAGTCCTCATACTGCTCCCACTTTCTGTCCGCACTGATGGATGATGCAAAGGACAAGGGCCTACACATCAATGTCGGCGTTCACGAAGTGGCCTCTGACCGCAGGCTCAAAAATTCATTGCTTTGGATCGACGATGAAGGCCGTATCACTCAGAGTTATCAAAAAATACATCTCTTTGACGTTGACATCAAAGATGGCCCCATCCTCAAGGAAAGCAAGTAAGTCATCAACATGTTCAAACCCTGCCAAACCTGGATCTCACCTCCCCAAACCAGGAATGTCGAGCCCGGGCAGAAGATTGTCCCTCCCTTTGAGACGCCAGTCGGACGTGTCGGTCTTGCCATATGTTTTGACGTAGGTGACTCGTCCCCCCTGTGTCAAGGATGGAATCTCTGAGTTCTCGTGCTTCAGAATTGCAAGTTCGCAACTCTGATCTTCATCTCATAAACCTGCAGTTGCGTTTCCCAGAAATAGGCCTGGCATTGCGTCGTCAGGACACCGAAGTAATTACCTATCCTTCTGCGTTCACTGTTCCCACCGGGAAAGCCCACTGGGAGTCTCTACTGAGAGCGAGAGCCATCGAAACTCAGTCTTATGTGGTGGCAGCTGCACAGGGTGGCCCGCATAATGAAAAGAGGCGCAGCTATGGTCATTCAATGGTCATCAACCCCTGGGGCGAGATTGTGGGCGAATTGGGTGACGAGTACGCAGAACCTCAGCTTCTGACGGCTGATATTGATTTGGATCTTGTCTCCAAGATCCGGAAGGAAATGCCCCTGCTGAGGAGGACCGACGTCTACCCGGAGATTTGAACAGAGCCTCAAGACCGCCCAGAAAGGGGTGCGCCGAGGAGGGTGTCTGCCCGAGTGGTGATAGTATTGATTGGCGAAAGTCCCCGATCACGCTTCTGGTCTCACCTTTGTTCAGACCTACGGAATGAAGCCAATAACACGTTTGCTCAACTCGAAGTGATTGATTTGTGTCAAAACGACGGGAATCGATCCAGGCGAAACATTGATAAGTAGTACAAAAACTCGGGTAAGAAGAAAATTGAAAAGAAAATTGGAGGAAAACGGAATGGAAAAACCCCATCTAACCAAAGGATCGGAACATCATGTCTGCCATCGCAGGTGATACAGGCGCCAATCGAAATGAACCTTTTCCGATCTCTCTATGTACAACGTACAGAAAGGCGCTGAATGCGTTGCCTCTATTTCTGGGTCTTCTCAGAATCCTCCAGGATGCCTTCAGCCTCAAGTCGTCGGCGAGCTTCCTCGAGAGCCCAGGTTTGTATGCTAACAATGAAGTCAGCAATGGGTTCATTCATTTGATGGAACCCTCTCTTCAACGATTTGGCATAGGCCATTTTGCGACGAAATTGACCCCCAGAAGCAAACAAGGACCTGAAAGGCGGCGGAAAACTCACGAGGTGTCAGGCTTGAACACATATGCAACGCCAGCGGCCACCAGACTGCCAATGAATCCGTAGTACCAAATCCCCTCCCAACCTTCCTTCTCGTACTTCTGGCCGGGCTTCACGCCAAACAGCCAGCCAGTGGGCGGATCGTAGTGATCACCATGATCAGCAGCACGAAGACTGCTTCGGGTCGAGAAAGCCTGGGTGTTCTGGGGCTTGCGCAGCAGGCATCGCGAACGAAGGAGGTGCGACACTGGCCTGGCAACCATATTGCAAAGTGAGGGCGAATGCGGCCGTAAAAAGATCGGTGGGGATAGATGGAGGATGGGACGCTAAAGTTTGCGGCCACTGGAAGTTTGTGAGGGCGACAACTTTGGTCAATTCGCGATTGTCGGTGAGTCTCGACAAGAGGGGTTATACGACGATTCGATGCTGAAGCCGCAAAAGGACGATGGAGAGCTGTCCAGTCATTACGCTAATCTGTTTTGGGCAAATTTGGACTGGCCGCCTTTTCATGCCAGATTTTCCAGGTGTACAGTGAGCGCCTTCCCGATAAGGCAACAGCAATCAACGCGCGACGCGTTCTTATCGTATCTTGCCTTATTTATCTCCTTGAATACTCCACTCCATGAAAATGACGGGGACCTCATGTCGAGTAGCCCGAGTACATAACACTATCCTGCCGGTATATTGTGAGCTTACATCCTCCAGCCCGTAACTTCGGCTGCGTACTGACATTGTTTGCCGACAGTCGATGATGCGCGTTCGTTCAATCTGATACTTCCACTCCTCTTCGGCAATTACTCAATTGAGCACTATGGCGACTACAAATAACAAGCCGTGGCCAATATCCTCTAAATCACGCACAAAACTGAACGCGTTTCGGTACAACGATGAAACAACAACGCCGGAAATCGCAATACCCAAAGATAGGACAGGTAACGGGCACAACGACAAGGAAAACCAACGCTCATGGCTCAATGGAGTGGTTGTACAAGCGCAAGCAAGCAAAGAAGAAGCGCATGATGTATTGCCCCCTGCCATGCCTCTGCTTGAACAACCATGTTTGACCGAGGAGCCCAGGCTCTTCAAGGACTGCCCTCGAACGCCAGGCAATCGCATACCTTTGGAGGACTTGATCAGCAATGCCGAGGATGCGTTCGAATCCGCGCAGGCCTCCGATGTGACCCCGGTGGATCACGTCATTTGGCAACATGTCCCAGCTAGTTCAAATCCAGATGTATCGTCGCAGACACCGGCACTTCGTCGGAGAAAACGTCGTCATGGCTCGTCGCCAGTGGGATCCCCAAGTCGAGAGAACTCGAAGAAGCCACACAAGGAGCCGCTGGGCCTTCAGTCAATACAGGCTCTTCTTAAGACACCCCAGCATGACCTTGCCGCTGAACTTTGGAACAATTATGTGGATAAGAACATGGTCGAAGGCACCGAGGATCTTCCTGCACCTCGACTTGCGAACCTCCTCTCATCATCACCGCAAACCCCAATCTCAGGCAGAACCAGCCGTGATTCATCTGTTCTCAGGCGATCCGTCAGCTGTGTTGCCGAATGGCCATCATCTCGCACGAAGCGCAGAAAGGTCAATCGTCAGGATCTCGACTCTGGGCGAAGCATTTTCTCCCGCACTAGAAGCAACGTCCTAGACTCGGGCAAGGGCAAATCGTCGCGAATCAACTTCCTCCTCGACAGAATTGAGAAGAGCCTTCACCCGCCATCGCAATCTGAAATGGGCCCACCGAATTCCTCTCCCTTAAGGCAGCGCATGGATGCGCAAAGGTGTCGCTCATCGTCTCCAATCTTGGACCGGCAAGGTACCGAGGGTGCTAAATCCATCAATGACGCTCATATCCTCGAGCTTGCTGAGCACGCTACGGCTCTCGGTTGTCAAGGACTCCAAGACTCGGACTCTGAGTTTGGTGGTGACGATCTAGATGAAGACTTTTTGAACCTCGCCGAAAATGCCGCAGATCCATTCGTTGATACATCCCGTCAAGAAAGGGAATCCACGTCCTTTGGCTCATTCTCTGGCACGAAACAAACAGCAGGAACCTCTGCCTTCGGTGATCCTGGAGATGCAGCCTTGACGCAGCTGAGACTAACATCTCAGACACATTTTACGACTAACGAAAATGGACGTGACGACTCTGATAATTTTGATGATGAGTTCGGTGATGATGACTTTGGGATCTTTGATGACCAGCTAAAAGATGCGCTGGTGGACTGTGAAATGGAACCGGTCAAGGCACCAAACACTCATGTTACTACCGGGATTCAATCAATACGACAAGTCGAGCCAACTTCTTTGAACCATGACAGCCAACCCCCAGTGGAAGGGTTGCATGTCCTGGGCCAAGCGGCACAGTCTAGTTCTGATGACGAATTCGATGATGACTTTGATCTTGACGCAATTGAGCAAACCATGGGGGCAAGTGGTAATGGTTCAACTCATAATGTATGTCATTCTTAGTGAATTTCTGCCTCCACAGGTATATGCTAAGACAATGGAAATGATAGAACATCAAGTCTCGAGAAGCCATCAAGCGATACCAGGTCGTGGATACTGCACAAGGTTCGTACGTCAATTCGAAGGGACGTACACAACCTGAACAGGTATGACAAGGCCATGAGATGTTGGACATGGGGACATTGCTAAGTAGTTCGCAGGTATTATCTGTCAAGGATGAGAGAACAGATGCTCGTAAGGTCATCGTCTTGCGCGAGTCATGGTTCGATACACCCTGCGTCAAAGATTCATTTGTTCATCTAGTTGGGGATTTTAACGCACTCGGTCAGTGCGTGATTGACAACTCACACAACATGATCATTCTTCACCCCGACCACTTGATCTCAGCTACTGTTGTTGCGGATTCTGTGGACTGTCAACGACGTGCGGTCCTTCAAGATCGAGTGAAAGTCATCGGCCAGATTGAACGCCCACAGGCATTGGGAATTATACTCCATGAGGTGTTCCAAGCAGCGCTCATGGCAAATCAGTGGGACTCTGATTCCATGAGATTGCTGGTTGAAAAAGTACTCGAAAACCATATCGAAGAAGTTTACACAACAAACATGCGAATGTCTGATGCCATTGACGAAGTTATGAGCAAGTTACCTCAGATTCAGGGGTGGGCAGACGTCTTCTTGCAAACTAGTCCCAAGGTATGACATGCTTATTCATTGACACGTCAAAGTATCATATCTAACAGTTCAGTAGGCCAACTCCTTGGTCGAAGATCGAAACGGCGCCAAGCTCAACCTTAGTATTAACAAACTCCTTGAGGTTGAAGAGCATGTTTGGTCGCCAATGTATGGACTCAAGGGCAACATTGATGCAACAGTGCAAGTCGCATGTGTTGAAAATGACACAACAAAGACTCTTGTTGTGCCACTCGAATTGAAAACAGGAAAGCGAGACACGAACCAGGCACACAGGGCACAGACTGCCCTCTATACCTTGTTGCTGTCTGATCGTTATGGTACGTAATTATTATCCATCGTAATCATCGCGGATCTGACTTAAAGTAAATAGATGTCGACGTGACCTTTGGCCTGCTTTACTATCTTGAACTCTCAAAGACATTTAGTATTCGGGGCATTCGACATGAGCTTGTTCAAATGGTTCAAGTGCGCAACCGCCTAGCAGGTTATGTCCGTGAAAGGATGCAACTTCCCCCCATGCTGAAAAAGGCACAGATGTGCAACAAATGCTACGCTAAAACACCATGCTTGATTTACCACAAACTTGCAGAAGACGGCAATGGTGACTCAAGTGCACTGGGTGACGATTTCGAAGCCTTCACGCGACACCTGAACGAAGGTGATCGTGACTTCTTCCGCAAGTGGGACGATCTTTTGACTAGGGAGGAAAGCAATCTGATCAAGTTCAAAAGAGAACTCTGGACATTGTTGAGTGATGAACGTGAGTCATTAGGCCGCTGCTTCGGAGACGTTGTCCTTGATTCTCGCACGGTTTTTGAGGATCAGAATGGAAGTCGAATCAATCGTTTTCGGTACACCTTTCGCAAACGAAGCACGTCGCCTAGCTTTTCATTTTCGGAGTCACAGATAGCAGTCGGCGACCCAATCGTTGTCTCTGATGAAAAGGGCCATTTTGCGCTCGCGAACGGGTACCTCACTCATGTGCACAATTCTCATATTACTGTTGCTGTTGATCGTAGGCTGCACGATGCCAGGGCAAAGACTGTTGGCTTCGATCCAATTTCTAATCAGTCCTTCAGGGGAATTATGGAAGTTGGGAAAGATGAGCTCTCGGAGCTCGCCAATCCAGAAGAGCAGATGACTTACCGCATTGATAAGGATGAATTTAGCAACGGCATGGCTATCGTTCGAAACAACCTCATTTGCATGATGGATAAAGATCTCTATCAGTCCAGGCACCTGAGAAGGCTCATAATTGCAGGTCAGCCGCCTATCTTCCAATCGGCTTCACCATCATACAACATTCCAGATTCGGCAAGTCTCAATGTCGACCAAGAACAAGCCATTGAAAAGGTGATGAGGGCAAAAGATTACGCACTCGTCCTCGGCATGCCAGGCACCGGCAAGACCACAACCATTGCACATATTATTCGAACACTTGTTGCGCAAGGGAAAAGTGTTCTTCTGACATCCTATACGCATACGGCTGTGGACAATATTTTGCTCAAAATCCGTGACGACAACATACCCATTCTTCGCATAGGTGCAGCCACGAAGATTCATCCTGAAGTCCAAGAATTTGCCGACATGGCCGCGATACCGAAGAAGACAGTTGAGGAACTCAAGCACTCGTACGAGAACCCTCCGGTCGTGGCGACAACATGCCTCGGAGTCAACCACAACATTTTCAATCAACGTATATTTGATTACTGTATAGTTGATGAGGCTTCGCAAATTACGCTCCCGGTTTGTCTGGGACCCATTCGCATGGCAAGGACCTTCATTCTTGTGGGTGATCATTACCAACTCCCGCCGTTGGTGCAGAACAAGGCTGCTCAGGAAGGAGGCCTAGATGTCAGCCTATTCAAATTACTCTCAGACGCACAGCCTGATTCCGTTGTCAACCTGGAGCATCAATACCGCATGTGTGAAGATATCATGCTGCTTTCAAATGTCCTGATCTATTCAGGAAGATTGAAATGCGGAACTGCGGAGGTCGCAGGTCGATCGTTGGAGATTCCGAACATTCATGCGTTGGCACAATTTCACACTGATAACCTCGTGCCTACTCAAGCAAAACGGGAGATTTGTCTCGGAAAAGGACATGGGCGCTGCTGGCTCAATGACTTGCTTGCGCCCTCCGCGAAAACCCTCCTTGTGAATACTGATACCCTGGGAGCAGCAAGTCTCGAGACAGCTCAAGGACAACGGGTTGTGAACCATGTTGAAGCCGTGTTGTGCACACAGCTCGTTGAGGCTCTCATTGCTTGCGGCATCTCAGCCAGAGACATTGGTGTCATCACTTTCTATCGGAGTCAACTTTCTCTCTTACGCCAAAGCCTTCGTCGCTATGCGCCAGAACTTGAGATGCATACAACCGACAAGTTTCAAGGACGCGATAAGGAAGTCATCATTCTCAGCTGCGTGCGCAGCAATAGCGAAAACCACGTTGGAGAACTTCTACGCGACTGGAGGCGAGTCAACGTTGCATTTACCCGTGCCCGGACCAAGTTGCTTGTACTGGGTAGCAAATCGACTCTGCGCGACGGCAACGAACTTCTTGGCAAGTACGTCAAGCTGGTAGAAGGTGAGGGCTGGATCTATGATCTTCCCTTCAGCGCAGTGGAAAGTCACACTTTCTCCACTCCTGCATTCGACTCTACGCAAATGTCTTTTGCTTCTCCCAGGGCGACGAGAAGCCCAACCTCGTCTAAGAAAGGCCCAGGCTCGTCCGTGAAAAAGAAACCCGAGATGCGGGATGTCCTCAGCCCGTCAAGATCCCGCAGCCTAAAACAACCTGCAAAGCGAGGCGCGAAACTGTTCAACGGTACCTCTGTGGTGGGAAACAGACCCATCCTCCAAGACATCGTAAATGACATTGCTGGGTAAATTTCGCGATGCCTGATTGGCAAAAACTGTTGAAGATGAGCTTCTTTTACTGAGCAACTTTCTGTAAATACCATGTCCATGCTTTTGTTGAAATTTGATTCAGTGCGACATTATGACCGTGCTTTGCAACGCTGTGAGGATTGATGGTTTTTCGATCCAGATGGATCAGAACGATCATTGAAGACTGAAGTATTTGCGACTCGCACCAGCCACTTCTCAATCAACGTTCTGTGCCTTTCAAAGAGGTAGGTAGGAAGGGACGGCTTTGACAAGATGGCTGCTATTTATCCAAGTTGTTGAGCTTCACATGTCCAGTGGAACCATTAGAAAGTTCGATGATGTCTCAATTCATCTTGCGCTTTCTGGGCTCATCTAGCTTGAATAACAGTCAAAGCTCGAATCGTGTATTGCAGCGACATAATTGCTGAGCCTTACAAATCATGCTTCCGGTCAGAGCAATAAAATGATGGGTGATGATCCATTGTTACTAAAGTAAGAGTAGTGTGCAGTTCTTGTTGCAAAGTCGAAGGGCCAACTGGCGGCGATGAAAACCGACGCGGCAAAATATGAATGCAAGCGCGCTAATGATAACACCATATGGGATGCAAAGTTGAACCAAACGATACGCTGAAGCAAATGTGACAGAGGCCGAACACAGACAGCAGAACACAAGGTGATAGAAAGGACGCAAAACAGTCAGTGAGGAGGGGTGTGAGGAAGCCAGGAACGATCGTCCTGGTATAGAGGGTCAAAAGGGGCAAGGGCAGGAAGAGGTTGGAGACACGTAGGACAACACGGAGGGTAAGAAGGAGGATATGAAGGACCACAGGTCGGAGGATTAGAAAGGGAATAGGAAGGAGAACATGAAGATGGATAGAAGAGAGGATTAGAAGGAGCATAGGAAGGAGCATAAGAAGGAGCATAGGAAGGAGCATAAGAAGGAGCATAGGAAGGTGCATAAGAAGAGGCATAAGAAGGGGCATAAGGAGGAGCATAAGAAGGAGCATAAGAAGGAGCATAAGAAGGAGCACAAGAAGGACTATAAGGAGGAGCACAAGAAGGAGTATAATAAGGAGGATAAGAAGGATCGTTGGACGGAGTATAGGAAGGAGCATAAGAGTGAGAAAGGGAAGTGAGCCCGGAAGAAGAAGCCGACGAAGAATCGGAAAACGAAGCAAGAGAATCACTCGGAGGAGTGATGGGTGGAGTAAGGAGACGAACAAAAGACGAGGGAGCTGGAGTCATCACGTTACGGATGACAGGAGCAGCAGGAGAAAGAACAGGGGTAGTACAAGAAACAGTGATAGAAGGAACATCGGGAGCAGCAGTAGGAACAACAACGGGAACAGCAGCAGAGACAGCGGGAGTAACAGAAGGAACCGGAGACGGGACCGGAGAAGGAACAGGAGAAGTAGACAAAGACACAGAAGAAGGGACAACAGAAGGACGAGAAGGAGAACGAGATGCCGGAAGAGAAGAAGAGGCGGAAAATAAGAAGGAGGAGGAGGAGAAGGAGGAGGAAGAGGAGAACGAAGGAGGACAAGCAGAGAAGACGTGACAGCCAGGCAGCTGAGGCCGTGGCCTTCGAGCCCGTTTTTTGTTGTCTTTAGGGCCGTTTAGATACGTTTTTTTGCCGTATCCGTCAATTTTCCAGCGGCCATGATTGTTGGGGTTGACCACAAACCCCTTTGGCACCGTGAGATACGTCTGATCCCAGGTGAAATTGCTGGTAACCGGGACTTTCACCCGGCAAGGAGTCTTTGAGGCAGTCTTTTGGACACGACTGCGTTTGACAGTTGCCTTTAGAGCTGGCAGGGGCTCAGGGTGGGATGCCGCAGGCTGCGGACTTGAAATTTGCGTGGCTGGCACGGCCTGATTGTCGACTGCGCCAGACGAGTTGACGGTCTCAGAGACTGATGATGTCTCTGGCGAGGGGAGAGACGCTTCTGCGTCGTTGGAGCTTGAACCTTCCCACTCAATAGTGGTGAAGGTTTCCAGGACGGCACGGTACTCCTGGTCTTGACGTCTATCACGTTCAAGACTCTCCCAATCAAAGGCTTTGAAAGCCTCGTAAAGAGCCCGGGACTCTTGGTCCTCAAATTCGGGCTGGCCAGTCCGGCTGGACGAGAAAGAAGAAGAAGACATGACCACGAGCTTAGCTCGGCGGGCCACAAGAGACGGGGGTGAGGATGGAGATCAGGCAGGGCCTGAAGCGCAGCAGCGAGAGCTTGAAGCTGACGCAGAGCGAGAAGTGAGGAAAGAAGTTAGGCCAAGAAGTGATGAAAGCTGAGATCTGCTGATGTATAGAGTGAGCAGACAGTGAGGAGACGGTGAGGCGACAGTGAGGTGGAAAGGATCAAGATGGAGAGGGCGAAAGCACAGGGTTTTTATGCCCTGTGGTGAAGCCAGTGTAGATGTCATTGCTATGAAAGAATATGCGTAATTGATATCAAAATGGAAAGAACGATATCATATTTTCATCTTCAAGTGATGGAAAAATCTGATTGAGATATCAGAATGGAAAGAACGATATCGAGATACCATGGTTGAAGTTCTGCAGGCATCTGAGCAATTCAGGGATTCCATGGTTGAGAATATGCAGGCTAGGGAAGGAACTTGGGGTGACGTGCGTGGTGATTGATTGGGCATAGTGATTTAGTAAATGTCGAAAAGCCACGGCTGGGTTCAGGCACTTCTTGCCTTTCTCATTATGTTTATCTGATAGTAGTAGCACCGACATACTCCCAGGTCACCGAACTGGATCTCGGGGCATCGCGAAGCGATGTCTCCTCATCTCCAGACATTGAAAGGCTTAGATTTCCATGAGATGGTGCTTGCGAAGCAATTGACGGCGCCGTGACAATGGTGAAACCGTCCCTTCCGTCTACAGCTTGTGTTCGCAGCGTCAGGGCAGAAAGTGCGAACCAGCTGAATGATGACGACGGACTGAGACGGGAACCATGGGAGGATTTGCGGCCATTGCTGCTTGAAGCTTTTGTTAGCCTCCTGTCTCTTTCCCAATTAGGAAATATCGTCATGACAACTCACAGTAGCCATGCATATAGATCCAGAATCCACTTCGATGAGATAATTCCTTGCCATTTTAGGCTAACCAGGTTGACGGTCCTGCAGACCTCGTCCCCTGGAACCTGAACCTCATAGCGGCTCAGATATGGGTCAACCTCATCGTCGGCCAAAATGCGAGATGACTTCAATTGCACCAACGCAATCCATTCAGAGAAGGCACCGCATTTCTGCTGCATATCGTCCTCGGACATATGAGATGATACAAGCCCTTGAAGGGGGGGCATCGACACTCGGCTCAGATTCGTCTTTTTAGGCCCGGAGTCAATCCATTGCGGGCTTTGATTTTCAATCGGAGTGGGAGATTCTAGAACATCATCAGCCATCGCTCCTGCCGTTTCTTATGTTCTTCGTAGAGCGATGACTCAAAACTGACCTTGATCCACAGAAAGGCTGACCAGGTCACAGAAGAGCCACGCCATGGGTCTGTTCAGCACATTCTGAAAAGCCCAAACAATTCTGTCAAAGCCCTTCTTGCCGTGCAACATAGACGGCAGTCGCAAATTCAACTCAACCACTGTGAATATTGTCCGAATCAGTACCCAGATAGGCATAGTAGCTTCTCAAAGTGTTGCTCATACAAAATCTATCTTTGGCATGCTTCCTTCCACCGCTTCGGATAGGTTTTCCGGTCAAGCCTGTGCGCTCATACACTTCCTTGCCAAGTTCAATCCTGAGGATGCCTGTGAGATAATCGCGTCAATATAATTCCCTGGATGGTGTGTACGATGGCATTATTGGGAAATATTCACCATCATTGAGCGTGAACATGGTGTCTGACCCTGCTCGGCCTTCTGAGATCATCATCACGTTACCTGTGGACCCTGGTTAGCACTTTCCCTGAACGACGACGAGGCGGAGCATCTTACCCCTCTTGATGTACGTATTGAAGAAGTCATGCTCCAGGAGTTCTGATGGAGACATGAAGACGCGAGCAGATCGTGGCTTATTGATTTCATCCAATGACGTCTGAACCTCCGCGTACACCTCGTCTTCCAGAATGACTTCAACCTATTGAATTGGATTAGCCCGTATCCCATTTGTAGTTGAGAGGACGGATGAGAGTTCATTTACCGTGTGTACAAAGGGATGATTCATGATCGTAGAGAAGGGAGCCTTCTTTCGAGGTATTTGATTTGAATCGATAACCCGAGGTAACTGAGCGATAGTGGTGTAGCATTTCTCACGACGCGACGCGTCATCGCTGAAATCAAACATTGTCGCCTTCAGTTCTTCGAGAAAATACACATACGATCAAGTAGTGGCTGGAGAACGACCGAGGAAGAGCACAGAGACACCTCAACGCAGAAACAAACTAAGCTGGTTCGCCAAGGGCATGTGTGGAGCGCGATAGAGCGGAGAAATTAAAAAAAGTTGATCCTCTCAAATGCTTATCGATAGAGGAATCGATGGAGATACCGCGATCTCAGAATGGATCACATCCACGACTCAGTGAGCCGAGCGATGATTTGAACGAGAAGTCGTAATGTCTCTCTGTGGGCGTGGATGACTCTTTATATGGCTCTATTTGCATTGATTGACAAGTGGAGTGACCAGACCGCATCTCTTCAGTCAACATGGATTGACTCTCCGAATCCCGACTCGGAACTTGAGCTTCGGTAAAGATCAATACATCCATAGTTCGTTGGACCCGCATCAGAACGGATTCGGCTGCAGGGCAAAGATTCGTCTTGTCCAAGTCCCATTCAAGTCTCGATTTGCCTTGGCAGTGGGGAGTTAAAAGGTGGGTGACCGAACTTAGAAGTCTTTTCCAGGGTTGACCTCGAATAGGATCCCCAAGGCTGCTCATCACTTCGTACATTGCATCCATCTGTCTATCTATTCGCTTGATTCCAACCACACTATAGTAACTTACTGCACAGTCCTGGCATTGAACTCAGCTCCCTCCAAACCCTGCTAACACCTCGTGAGATTTCATCGGCGGAACTTGACTGAGTATATGAGAACAGATGAAAACAACTGATACTAATGCACGGCCCGGCCACAGGATAATCCATCAATTGAGCACTCGATGCGTCCGTCCGCGTTGAGGTAAACCCAAATCAGGGGCATAAATATTTGTTACCTACTAGTATCATAGTAGTAACTAGTATGTGACTATATAGTCATACGCCGTCAGAAGAATTTCGACTTCAGAACACGAGGGCAACCCGACCATCCTCAATCCCAGCCGCAGGGAGTAAATAAATTGAAAACCCAAATGTGTATCGTCGTTGCCAGAGATTTGCAACTACCTAACACTACGACATGAGTGCTCCCTTTGCAATCGCTTTGAACAGCAGATTGATGCAGATGCAGATGTAAAGCTCAATTTCTGCCTCAGGCTGAAAAGAGCTATCATGCACTATCGGACCATCGGCGGGTGGGCTTGGCCTTCGGATGAAGCATGCAAGGTTGCTGGACCGTCATGAGCTTCTAGTCCACAGCAGGCTACAATTCCTTCAGTCTCACTCTTCTTGGCCTGCGTGAAGTTGATAAGAGGACACCGGCACGCTCAGAATTTATTTTCTCTGGTGGAAGTTTGAGGAGAATTCCATTATGGCGCCCGCGCCGCGCCGCGACCTGCTCGCGAAAGAGCATTTCGCACTCGTCTTTGGAGGCGTCAAGACTCAAAGCTACTACGACCCAGCTGCCAAGGGCCCAGGATCACATACGTGAGTGGAACAGAAGACAATCTCATGTTCTTTGCTAACCATTCTGCGCGCCGTAGAATTCGAACGCTAGCCTGGAATCCGACGGGCCAACTCATTGCGACCGGCTCGGCCGATCGCACGTTACGTATCTGGAACCCCGAGCGGCCGGCGATCAAGTACTCGACGGAGCTTCGCGGGCACACAGCTGGGATCGAAAAAGTGTTGTTCAATCCTGTCCGCGACGCAGAGCTTGCGAGTTGTTCAACGGATGGAACGGTCCGCTTTTGGGACGTGCGATCAAAGACGTGCGTGAGCCGACTCGATGTCGGCGGCGAGGCTTTTACCATGTCTTGGTCTGCTGATGGTAGTACGATGGTCGTTGGCAAAAAGGTGAATACAAGAATTGGTTCGCTCCTCCTCAAGCTACAATACCAACAACAGCACTGACCCGTGTTATCGTTCTATCTGTATAGGACGATACTTTGATCCCCATCTCAGTCCAGTCACCCTCCACACCTACCGTCTTGTCAAACAGCAGTGCCTTCAATGGCATGGCTCCTACCGGATCTTCAAAGTCCAACGCCTCCATATATCAAGCTCTCACACCCCATCCGCAGCCCATCCAAACAAACGCCACCACCTTCTCCAACCACGTTGCAACCCCATCCTCGCCTGACCTTCACCTCTTCGCGACCACGGGCGAGGGCACCGTCAAGATCATGTCTTACCCATCCTTTGACACTCTGCACACTCTCCACGCGCACACCTCTGCCTGCATGGCCATCTCACTCGCACCGACGGGCCGCTACCTTGCAGTAGGTGGCAGCGACGCTCTGATTTCGCTTTGGGACACGACGGATTGGATCTGTCGTCGAACACTATCCAGCGAGAATGGCGGGTCTATTCGTGGCGTGAGCTGGAGTTTCGATGGCCGCTTTATCTGCGGTGCGTGCGATGAGCCATACTGTGGTGGGAACGGCCTCGAGATTTTCCACGCCGAGACCGGAGAGAGCATCTACACTATTCCCACTGCCGGTGTACATGTGGGCGTGCCTGCTGTTGCATGGCACCCTTCAAGATACTGGCTGGCTTACTCGACAACACATGATGGACCGGGAAGTGGTTCGGGAGGGTTGAAAATTGTTGGCGCCGGTGGCGGTGCCTTGTAGAGTCGAAGGACGTGGTTGAATCAACATATTCACTTTACCGAAAGACTACTTTCTGATTCCAGAATCACTAGTTACCAGAGAGCTTCAACGGAGGACGTTGTGCGAACAAACATCAGCCTTATATTTTTACAACATAAGCAGTCGCGGAGAGGAATGTGAAATTGTAAATGCGCCACGAGTCGGATAATTCACGATCTCCCTCTCAAAGAGGACAAATAAGTATTACATGGACATCAGTATCACACTTGACTGCCAAGGATATCAAACCCCAAAGGAGAGGCGTATAGAAAAAGTGTTTCGTTATCGTAATGTCGTTGCGGAAGGGTGTCAGATCTTCCAGGTTGGCCCACTCGCGAGGTTTGGGAGGTTCGCTCGATGTCGTTCAAATAGTGCAGAACATCAAACTTGACGAGGACTTCTCGCCGCGACTTGTCGTCCAAAACCGGCCAGGAGTCAATTTGAGCTCGAGATTTGGGTCGCGCTGATGAAGGACGTCTGGCCTGCGACCTGGCTTAAATCGGACAAATGGACCGGTACTTTCTAGGCGTTCAACACGCGGTGTACTTTCTCTTGCATCCGCTCTTCGCAGACGCAAAGCTTGTATCTGTTCTGTTCGCAATGTCCCCGTTGGTCGAGCCCAACCTGAGCAGATGGAGACCTGCCAGTCGTCCCTTCGGGTCTTATGACTGTTGCCAGTTCTCCCAACCGTTGAGATTCTGTGCGACCATTGTTTGAGCCCATTCCGCGTCGACAAAAGTGTCCAAATTGACGACATCATAGTCAAGATTGCTAATGCCTTGACAAGTGTTGGTGATGTCCCATCGATTAGCTGTGTTATATATGTCAGGGAGGCCCGCTGCTCCCAGTGCGTCGATGGGACCGGCTGTATAGGCTTGTCCAGCAAGAGATGACATATCAATTGCTTGTGTCCCGTCTGCAGTGATAGGAGAAATTTGAGCAGATTCTGGCTTGTTCATCGTTATGGCGGAAGGTTGAGGTTGGTACAGCGACGAGGTGCTCGCGTGTCTTTTGCCAGGCGAAGGGTTTTCAGCTCCAGTGACAGCGTAGGATGTGTTAGACGACGAATTCAGGGTCGAAGGCGTAGGATGATCGGATGGAGGATTTCGGTCACTGTGACCAAAGTCTGGAGAGAAATCCATGTCGCCGTCCAGGGTCCCTTGGCCTGATCCATCTGAAAGACCATTCGGACTTCGGCCAGGGCGGGGATAAAACATCTGCGAGTCGCTGCAAAGTGAGCTTTTCTCAGCTGCGACGTTTGTCGTGTCTCTCTGTCTACTAGGTAGCGAGGTAGTCAGTCCTGGCGTGTATGAACAAGTCGATGTGGTTGTTTTCAAGCCATTCTCGGAGGAGACAGTGTAGGCGCTCTGGCTTCGCGAATTCATGACCGGATACGCAGGAGTAGCTTGGCCGTCCGCGCAATACGCGTTCTGTGATTGGGGTAAGTACAAGGAATCGACTCCTATTCAAGTCGCGGATAGACTGGAGATGCTCGCATCGAAAAATTCACAGAAGAGAACCAGGGGAGGACTGACCATGACTTTCGCGACTCGGCTGAGCCCAGACCCATTCTTGAAAGAATCCAAAGCGCGAATTCCGGTGCCTTCCAGGTCAACATCAAGTTGCACGAGGAAAGATTCCGTGAGGGGATTTTTTGATTTCATCGCATTCAGCGCTGAGACAACAAACTGCAGCGAGGAATAGACTGCAGAATCTTCAGGCCGTGACTTCAAGTATTGCACAAATACTCGCGCTGCGATATACAAAGAAAAAGACATAAAAGGATTCAACTGTTCTTGAGTCAGTCAACGTGTTTCACAAGTAGTTATCAGGAGTGACGCACGAGAACCAAATTCATATGGCAAACCATCTTCATAATACTTGATATCTGATTGGCTGCCACGAGGCATCTGCGTTTACTTTCGGTTATGATCTGGTTGGCCATTTTGTTCTTCTCGGCCTTGAAGATTGCAGCTTGATGAAGGCAAATGGTAGACGTATGAATACTCATGTTGCTGAAGATGACATTGACGTCTTCCAGGCCGTTCGGAATTCGAAGGTGTTCTGGCAGCGAGAGTGAGATGTGTAGGAGTATATTGTCAATGCTTCGATGCCGCTTCCAGAATTCGCCATTTAAGTCATGATCATTGTCTTGTGGTTGTGTTCGGTGGATGTGCACAAGGTTCCGCCCCATCAAGCTGGCCAGGACACAAACACAGGCGAACGGCGCCATCGTCGACACGCCGTCGCCGACTATAATGTCATCGAGACGATGGGTGTTTTGAGGCTGGCTTTTCATGAATGCCTCGTCCGAGGAGGGCAAATTGGTCATGATCTGGGCAAGGTTAGCATGCGCTATAAAGTGTACTGATATGACAGATGGCAGGAAAATCAATTACATCGTCCTCATCGATGACCATCGGCCATCCTGTGCCAACACTAGAATATCGATCGACACAGAAAGCCATCCAGAAGGTTCGGCGACGTTCCTCACGCTCGGTCCAGTCCTTTGGTGGTATTATAGACTGCTTCACATCAAGTCCGGTACCATCGAGGCGATTGAGGCCTAGCATGAGTGCCAATCGCGTTGCTTTGCCTACACTCAGCCATGCGCGGGGGAAATAGATCATTCGGAACTCGTATGAGCCTGCAAGAATCCACATTTGACAATGTGCCAAGCTTATGACATTCTCGCCAAAGCCTTTCATCTCGTCCATCTCCGCGTATTTACGGGCGCGTTGATAGAAATGATGATGCAGATTGAAGTATTTATCGGTGACTGATGCCGCATGGCACCACATCATATACCGCAGACAGATTGGAGGGCGCATGTGAGGAGCGAGATTGAGGCTCGCATAGTATCTGGGCCTGTGAATGAACGGCGCTATGTGCCAGATTTTGTCGAAAAATATGTTGTCCCTGAAGCACAACCTTTGTAAGCTAATGGCCTGCTGTGATGCGTGGTAACCACTCACAGTTCGTCTATCACGTCTTGTCTAGGAAGAGGCTCCTCCAATCCCAGACTGAGTAAGTCCCAGGATGATGGAGCGGGCGGATCCATCGCACTTGGAAACATGTGCTGAGTCGATTGAGACGGTCCAAAGCCAGACGCCAGTTGCGGAATTTGCATTGCAGGATCGGCCGCAAAGGCCGCAGCATCTGACAATCCAAGTATTGATTCTTCATTAACTGGCGCGCCGAATGATGTTTCACGGGGTTGAGGTGAAGGCTGTCGGGGTGCTGGCTCTGCATCCTGGCCTTTCAGAAGCGTTTCGACTTGAGCTATTTGCAAGACGACGGTCAGCACCTGAAGAAGCCATCTGAGGCGTGTTGCCCAACGAATCGAAGCAAGCCGGGTCAGTCTTACCGAGTCGGGCTTCTAGTTGCTTCACATATCCACGTTTTGGCCCGCTCTTCTTGCGCACTTCGTCATATGCGCATTCATGCCCAAGTCGCGAACATGTCCCGCAGCTTGGCCGTTTCCCATCACATCGAAGCTTTCTTCGACGACAGACAACGCAGGCGATCCGCTTCGGGCGAGGTACATAGTTGCTGTCTCCAACCCCAGTGCCATCGGTCAGAAGGCTATTATCGGCATTCGAGTGGTCTTGCAAAGAAGCTTCAGGGGTAGTGTTGAAGTCCTGTGCGCCCGGCGCAAACGCGGCGGTCGGCAAATTGGCCATGGCAGGCCAAGTTACCACGCTGGCGGGGAGTAGTAAGAGAAGTCAATTTGCCGACCGACGATATGTATGGTGTCAGTCGAGGGCGTGACTTGATAGCGCGAGGACTATTGCAAAGAAACAGCAAGATGCCAAGGGAACGGCAGGTCAAATTCGAGAACGTCAGGCGGATCTATTCGCACAGCAGAAGTGGACTTCGTTATCGGAGACTGATAGTCTGTGGTGGGTGGGGATTAGTGAAGATAAATGGACCAGGACGGGATGACGGGCACAGCGTCTCATGGACCAGCCGGTTGAGTCGTGATTCCACGACCTGTCAAAGTCTCGACCGCCAAAGTTTCATGTGTCATAGTAAGCTCACAAAACGTCTTTGTTCTGAATGGATCGACCGCTTTCTACTCGAGGGCGTCTCAACAGGCCCTCTGTGCCAGACTGCGCATGCGGTCCAGGGAACAGAGGGAACAAAGTCGGGGCGATGCACCAATTACTGCAGTGCGTAGGTATGTACTGGGCACTGGGCAGTGGACACTGGACAGTTGGAACTTGGGAAGTGGATGGGGTTACGCACACGAGGCTGCCTACTATGCCTTATTGCCTAACTATTGCCTAGTCCTACCAGGGCTTGGCGGTCAATCCCCCACGTGAAAGTCGAGAATCTGAAAGGACTTGCTGGCAGGACCAGACTCGTACGACTGCAGGTCATACTTACTTTCAATGGTCTCTGAGTTGTGTCTGACTCCTTGGATTCGTACTTTTGCGAATCGCTGGACCTGCCGGCGCAAGAACTCGCTTTCCGTCTTGTAGCTGATGCTGGTAGACAACGAAGTGGCCCAATTCACGGCAAGATGGTGTAAGATCGCAACGCTCCGTTTCTTTGCCTAGATTGAATCGAATTCGAGGAGTTGACGTTCTTATTGAAAGACGGGCATTATGCCGTATGATATACAATATGTTCCCCGCAAGATTTCAGTGATACTAGATACACAGGGGGAGCCGGAGATTGCTTTCCCATAGGGCCATAGGGCGCATTGCAAGGTCAAGAATACATGGTGGAAGTGGGAGTAAGTAGTAGAGGAAGGAATAATATCGTACAGCTGTCGCGAGCGGGGTCGAACACGGGTAATAGCAGGTGACGCATCGCAGCAGTCCTTCAGTTTTGTTTTCAGGATCGCAATAAGACCGGTCTAATTGTAACCACGGCGGCGCTTGCCTTGGTTGCGAGGTCTAGGGTGCACAACGGCCTTGTTAATCTTCCACTTTGGCCGGGTCTTGTAGCCGGACTTGGTCTGTATAATGACAGAAAAAAACCGAATTAGTCTTATTCACGATTCGAAGTTGGATGCCAAAAGTGCATTGGGATGAACATACCGGAATACCCCAAGGACTCTTCGGGTCAACGTTACCCTTGGACTTGCCACGACCACCACCGTGAGGGTGGTCCATAGCGTTCATGGCGAGGCCACGAACGGTGGGACGAATGTTCAGCCAGCGGGATCGACCGGCCTTACCCAATTGAGTGTAGTGGTAGTTGGGATTGCTAGCAACGCCGATAGTGGCACAGCAATCCTTGTGAATCAGTCGAATCTCGCCGCTTGATAAGCGAACAGTGATGTGTTGCGCCAGACGCTCCTGTTTTTGCTTTTCCTGCAACGAAAATGGCTTCTTTCCTTCATCCTCGGTCTGCTCAGACTCGATGTCCTGTTGGCGGGAGTCGCTTCCCTTGGCAACTACAGTGGCATGTGTGCCGGCGCCTCGGCACAGCTGGCCACCCTTCCCAGGGCGGAGGCCAACGTTGAAGATGAACGTGCCCACGGGGATCATGTGAAGAGGCAGGCAGTTTCCACGCCATGCGGTGCGCGCAGCTAGGACACCAGGATCAACCGTTCCGCCCATGCTCTGCCACAAGTCGTCGGGGATACCGGACATGTAGCTCTGCACGACGTCGCCAGCTCGCATGCCGTCGGCGGCGAGGATATAACTGAGCTTGGTGGTCTCTTTGCTTCTCAGGAGGGCAATATGTGCGGTCCGACCTGGGTCATACTCAATCCGCTCCACAAGGTGCGGACCCGGGTCGGCTCGCATAAAGTCGACCATCCGTATCCGACGCTTGTGACCACCTCCATGATGGCGGACTGTGACACGGCCGCTGTTGTTACGGCCACCCTTGGCGTGACCACGTTTGGGAAAAGTCAAACGGTGAATCGGACGCCCTTTCCAGAGGTGGTCATTAACTGGCCGGCGCAAGTGTCGGATACCGGGAGTACGGGGGGTGTATGTGCGAAGCTTGATTCCGGAATCATCACGGGTAGGGGGGAGCGAACGAGGCGCTGAAGTCGGACGATGGTGTCGAGACGGAAGCCGAAGTTGAAAATTGAGCCTCATTCACAACTGATGCAAATGGACGCGTAGAGATAGTCGGCATTGAACGCAAACACCTGAATGGCAACTGAATACCCCGGAGGGCCATTCGGGGTTGGAGCATGGTGAATTTGAACACTGTAGCACAAGTCGAGCATGCACAGCGAACCTTAGAAGGGTAGTTGTCTGATCGGCAATGCGATCGAATTTCCAGTCGTCAAACGATTGCCGGAGACAGTGTCCGGAATACCACTGTCAGCTCCTCGCGCCTCGGACTGGACGGAGGTCGTAGTCGTTGACAAAAAGTTCTAGGTGCGAGATCATGTGACCATGGGCATCAGCGCCACAAGTATGGGGCTTATGTGGCGCAGGTGGTACTTTTCTGCCACTGCACGTCCGCCACATCGTATTCAATTGTGAGTTTGTGACCCACGATCCTTACATACTGTACGATACCCGTCCCGCGTGTCTTCAGATCACGTGATAGTCTCTGTTGTCGGGGCAACGCTCATGTTGACGCCGCCTCGCGTTTCCCGTTTCGTCCTGAAGCTCGTGTATCGGCCGTTACCGTCACTACCAATCTCAATACTCAATACCGTCCCCTACCAACCACCCCTCCCCTTCATTGTTCGATCGCCAATTTCCTTCTCTCCCTTTGAACTCCATCTTCGACTTCATCTAGTCGGGTCGCTTCTCTCGCCAAACTTTTTCCCTCTGTTTGATCGCTCCTTTCGATACCTTGCAAAGGTGTCCGTTCTGTTTGTTATCACGTAAAGAAGATTGCTGGAGAGACCCGTCGCGACTCTTTGTGTGGGGCGTCGCCCAAGTTTGACCGGTTTTCCACGCTAGCCCATAGGGCCAAACATCGCTTCCCTCCCGACTTCTTCCTCCTCTCTCATCATCGACGTCGTCATTCCATTTCAAGATACCTTTTCACTTTTCCCACCGACTCTTTTTCTAGGTCGCCCTCTTGCTTCCACGTCAATTCTCAGCTGGGCCCCTAATATTATTCAACTTCCTGAGCATTTCTTACGCGTTTCGTTCAATTTCCTCCCACAGAAACTCTCGCGCAAGCCCTCCTGATATCCAGTCCACGTCGTATGTCTACTGTCTCGCGACTTGTTCTTTTCCCACACGCCTGAGCAATATCGATTGCTTGCTCAAGGGCTTGGTTCACTCGGAGTAATTACGATTCCACGCGTGGTACGTGTTTCGCTGTCTGGGTGCTGTGGTATTTGAGTTCCCCACTATGGTAATGTCGACCGGAATGCTAACCTGAGGCCGAGCTCCTGCCAGGCCAACCTCGCCCTTTTCTTTTCAACAAACAACATCCACAGTTCCTTCCTTTCCCTTTCGAGGTTACCAGGATGGTTGTGGTAAGCAGTTCTCACCCTTGACCAGCAAACACTCAATTGATTCACTTGAGCCATCGACGACATCAACACGCCACCTTTGACGCGTCGAAAGCATCAGGAACGCGAAAAACTAATCAGCTCATAGGCCCGAAGCCTGCGCTCACGCGGCGTGATGAACGAGAACGATGAGAATGGGCCTGTGACGCGTATGACACGGGCCAAGGCTGCACTCAGCACCGAGGGAGCTGCTGATGCGGTCAAGAAGCCTCTTCAGACTAAGCGGGCCACAGCTACCAGTGGTACCCAGCGTCCTCGCGCTGCTCTAGGAGATGTCAGCAACGTCAATAAGGCTGAAGCAGCGGAAATTAAGGGCGCCAAGAAGGCCGTCACCAGCAAAGCGGGTCTAACTTCCAAGGCAACCGTTCAGCCTGGAGGCATTCAGAAGCCCAGCCGAGCCAATTCTTCTCGAACTACTACTGCCTTGAAACCCCGCGAACCCAATCAGAAGCTCCCCAACAAGCGTCCTAAAGTCGACGACACCAAGGCCGAGGAACAACCCCGCAAGAAGATTGGGGTCGTGAAGGAGGAGAAGGTCATTGTGAAGGATGGGCCAGAGCTGAAGGAGGATGATGCGGTGGAGGTCAAGGCTGTGCTGAAGGATGGCGGACTCGGTGAAGATGTTGTTGATCTCGACACCGAAGACCTTGACGACCCCTTGATGGCCGCGGAGTACGTTGTGGAAATCTTCGACTACCTGCGTGATCTCGAGCAGACCACTCTCCCGAATCCTCAGTACATCGAGCATCAGCCCGATTTGGAGTGGAAGATGCGTGGTATCCTGGTCGACTGGCTGATTGAGGTTCACACTCGCTTCCGCCTGCTGCCGGAAACCTTGTTCCTGGCGGTCAACATCATCGATCGTTTCCTGTCCGTCGAGGTAGTGGCACTGGACCGCCTGCAGTTGGTAGGTGTCACTGCTATGTTCATCGCTTCCAAGTACGAGGAAGTTCTCTCGCCCCATGTTGCCAACTTCAGCCATGTTGCCGATGAAACCTTCACCGACAAGGAGATTCTGGATGCCGAGCGTCACGTTCTGGCTACCCTCGAATACAACATGAGCTTCCCCAATCCCATGAACTTCCTGCGTCGCATCTCCAAGGCGGATAACTACGACATTCAGACTCGTACTCTAGGCAAGTACCTGATGGAGATTAGTCTCCTTGATCATCGCTTCATGAGCTATCCTCAGAGCCACATTGCGGCTGCAGCCATGTACCTTGCACGTTTGATTTTGGAGCGTGGTCCCTGGGATGCTACCTTGGCCCACTATGCCGGCTATGATGAGAAAGAGATTGATCCAGTCTTCCGCCTAATGATCGACTATCTCCATCGCCCTGTGTCCCACGAAGCCTTCTTCAAGAAGTACGCCAGCAAGAAGTTCTTGAAAGGTACGCGATCTGACTACTGAGATGTCTTCGACCTTCCCTGAAACACAACTGACCATTCCTTAGCTTCCATTCTCACTCGTCAGTGGGCCAAGAAATACCACAAGCTGTACATTGATAGCTCCGACTCGGAGCCCTACACTTTCATCAAGGACGGCGAACAGTAGTGATGCCCTTTATGCGGTTATGCTAGCCCTTTTATGCCGCTGTCGTTGTCCCTCTTGACGATCCTGAGGCCTTGAGACAACGCGACTGGGGAATTATTGATTCCTTCATATTTTGGCATTTCATTGTGCTGGTATCGACTACGTTTTGCATATTGTTAACGATGACTTGATTCATTTGTGCGCTTCGGCATTTGTTATTTGTGATGGCTGGCGTTTGGCGCTCAACGATGTGGTATTGTCTCGGCTTCGGCTCGCTTGGTTATCGTTCTTCTTCTCTCCTTCTGTCTCGTCTGCATCGGGGTGTCTTGTCTCGCCATTTTCTACCTTTTGACTATCCACCCTTCCTCGCGTGCGTGCGGCCGGCGTCGGATCTGTAGTCAACTTCTATTCACAGCTTTTGGGGCTCTCATTATTTCCGTGACCATGTCGCAACCGGAGGGCACACCGGTGCTTGTGGTTTCACTTTGACGTACCCCCTTCCCCCCTTCCCTTTTTTTTTCTTGCGGTCCTCGCCCCTTGTTATCTCTTTTCTTCCGTCTCTGGCGTTTTTGACCGAGCGCAACGATTTCTAGTTCTCTCGATCCATGGCCTCGCAAAACGATTGTGACTGCTTTCTACGAGTGCCCTCACAACTCACTGGAAGCCTTGCAGCGGACAGAATGGGGAAGGACTTTTCAAGCCAGGTCAATTGTATCGAGTCTTTGTTAGAATCTCTCGTTCAGTCTTTAGTGTCTGGCGTACTTCGTGGAACTCAAATACAATCCTTCTGTTCAATTTTGTCATCATCTGTGGTTTGGAGGAGTGTATTGCACTGTACACCCTGACGTTTCCACTTTCGAGGCTAAAACGCCGATTGAATATTCATTATGTGATATTATTTGTCATGATCTTGCTTCATTGTAAAAGAAGGCACTGGCATTGCCGTACATGAGCTGATTCAAGTTGATGTGGATGGGCCTGCAGATGCTCCAACCCTCCTTTGGCCAGCTGAGACTCGGTCAGTTCCAAGGAACTACGCTCATTCACTCGTGGCAAAATCATAGGACCAGCCTCTGCATAAGCTCGCCTCGTGGTACTACAGTACAAGCACTGTCTGACTTCAAAATATTCAAAGTCGAAGATCTACATCATCAATAGAGCTTTTTCTCAGTGACATAAGTATATGTGTGCGTGTGTACTGGTCGGCGGAGTGTATATTCGCTATTGTTCCATTGTTCGACCGCGGTGCCGAGGTGCCGCTACCTACTGCCCGGCTGCTAAGTTAATGACCACACAGAGGTTATAGTTGTACCGCCCGTTGGTGGTTACTGCGGGTACGGAGCCATGTGCGGATTTAAATCTCACCAACATCGAAGCAGACCCCACGGGGCACTCTGCTCCCGCCGAGGATCCCTTTGCCGCTAGGCTATATATTAGAGTACACCCCGAGTACAGACTCGGTGATTCCTGAGTGACCCGCTGAAATCCCTTTGGTAGTTTGAAAGTATCAGTCCCCGTTCCGAGTCGTTCCGAGCGGCGTGCCAAATCAAATCGTGGAAGAGATCTGCACCTAACAATCTGTCAACATATAAATATGGCCTCTCCGGATTCATGCTCATCGTGTCCGTTCTGCAAAATCGCGGCCGCCAGTCCACCAGCTGCCTTTGGAGGTGATGCGCATTCGCAGCCGTTCGATCCGTCTGTGCAGGGATCGGCACACTTGATTTTGTCAACCGATCATGTACTTGCTTTTCTGGATATCATGCCCTTGACAAACGGTCATGTTCTGGTCGCGCCAAGGCAGCACTATGAGAAACTTGGAGATATGGGCGTTGCGGCCGGCCAAGAGGTGAGTCGTTAAAGTGGCATTGTTTGACTCTACGGCTCGGTGAAATACGGCTAAAGTACGCTTAGATGGGCAAATGGCTTCCTATTATTTCTCGCGTCGTGACTAAGGTTATCTTTGGTGATGATCCCGATAGACATTGGAATGTGGTACAGAATAATGGTAGGCGCTTCCATGAGACCGACGACATGGCTCTTGTATTCGATTTGATCTCTCTCAGAAGGATTGCATTAAGTCGAGCGGCTGTTGTCTAATTGAAGTGGCATGGTTTGCCACCTGGTGTTGTGACCCGTAACAAGAATTGCTGGACTATGAGGCTTGATTTGAAGTCGTGCTGACTGCGATTTCCAGGCGAGCGGGCGGCTCAGCAGGTACCACATGTGCACTTCCACATCATTCCTCGGCCCTCCGATTTCGCTCACAAGCCAAGCTTTGCCATGTTTGGGCGCGGCCAGCGACATGAGCTTGACGACGAGGAGGGTGCTGAGTTGGCGCGAGCCATGAGAGTTGAACTGGAGCTTGAAGTTGAGCGAATCAAAAGAGATGAGGGCATAGACCTCAGCCAGAAGCCGGGGAAAGGGAAATTGTGACCTCAGCACAGCTCTAGACTACATGTATCGGGCGATATACTTTGCTGAGGTCACGAATGAAGACTTCATTCTTTCCCATAGCATTGATGTTGCGGTGTCAGGGTCCCATCCACTTTCGATTTTGGACTGGCATGTCGCAAGCTTCAGCTTGACTCATTTGGTTTCCGGCTGGTCAGTTCCCAAGGCTCTTCGATTGTTATACTATGATGAACGACATTAATACATTCCTGTGACCACGTGTCATGGTGCGGTGGACATACCTTAACTCTGAATGCGTTAAGATCATCAGCAGAGACTCCCTCTCCATCTGTTTTATTTCTTCCGAGCGTAGTGTCTGACACCTCTCCTTCTGGTAGACGGCGGTAGGTCATCAAACGGCGAGACCCTACAAATAATCGTGAGCCTCATGCGCCATGTAAAACTTCACCTCTGGACTGAATTGACTCACAATTGTGGAATGGCTGCACGCATACACTGATGACCTCTAATTTCGGGTGCATCGGTACGGGAAAACTCTTCGACTCATCACTGGCTGTAGGCATCCACATGGCAAGGCGTCCGTTGGGGACCAGCCTCCGGACGGCGAACTCGAGGACATCTTTCTGCAATGCTTCAAACCCATACGGTTTCTTTGGGGGAATGTAACCCTTTCGGCTGCACAAGATAATTAGTGACTGGGAACGCTAAGCAGCGGTGACATCACATGAGACGTACTAGTAATTCAGCTCACCGTCAATGATCACTGGCTCAATCACCTTCCCATCACGGGTTCCCAAAACCCGCAGACCTTCACGAACACCATATGGAGGATCGCAGACGATTCCATCGAGCAACTGGGTATCTCTCCAGGGCGTGTTTGTGATGTCTGACGTAAAGGCGTCGATGAACTGGCTCACGATATTATACTGCTTGAAGTTCTGTAGCATCGCCATCCCATCTTTGCGCTCGTGGTCCTTTCCGCGAAATGCACGAGGGTCAATATCAGACCCCAAGGTCAAAGCACCAAAGTGTGACGCTGCGACCAAAAAGCTCCCAGCGCCCACGAATGGGTCAAAGAAGATCTTCCCCGGTGCCGCAAGAGCCAAGTTGGCTGTGACCAAGGACAGCTCTGCGTCCATGGAGGTAGTGCTGATATACTTGCGTTTCTTCAAAGTGTGGGTCAAAATCACATCGCGCTGACTCTTTGCAAGCCACCGGCCAAAGTAGATCATTCGTGGCTCGGATGAGAGCTCAGTGCCGATGCTATGCTGCTCAACATCGGTCACATACTCTTCAATGACGTGGAACTGCTCGTCTGGACCCTTCAGTCGCACTGTGCCTTCCAGACCGAGGTAGCCGAATGATTCGAAGATCTCAGTCTTCTTGGCCGTGCTTCGCTTGCCCGAGAAGCAATCAACGGCCAATGCGTACGAGACCTGGCGATACTTCTCCCATAAATGCCGTGACCGCTGCTGAACATCGGCATGCAAGTCATCGTATGTCCGACCTTGGCCCCACAGCTCCAGAACATCTTTGGCAAGGATACAGCGTGCCACGAGCGCACGTGCTGCTGCTTCGTCTTTCAGCCTTACTACACAAAAGGGTGTCTAGACATTTTTGTCAGCCTAGCACTCAATTGAGAGCTTGTATTGAGGCGATATGGGAACGAGGCGAGCAGCGTCCGACATGAATAAGAGTCCTCAGGAAACGGAGATGACTACAGCACACGCTGCATCTCAGGAGCTTCCATCCATGCCTTGGGAGTGTCTACTTACATACTCATGATAGGCAATGATCTCCAAATCTATACCCAGTAAAGTGGCCACTGCTTCAAGTTCGGGCTGTCGAAAGGTCTCATGGCATTGCGCCAGCCTCACAAGGTATTCCATGGCGGAGAGTGGCGGGCGGAGAATTTTCTTCAAACTGCAATGTTTTCTGCCCCTAAATATGTGTCACACGGCAAGGAATCGGGGCTTATAAGTTTGAGTGAGCCTTGCGATTTTCGAGTAATCGCGAGGGTCAACGTGGGGCTCTCTATCTTCCACTGAGTATTGACGAGGCTCTGTCGGGGTGATTTTTTCTTTCCATCAGTTACTCACCTTTTTTTACTGCGTTTTGCAGGTTCCCGCCAGGCGTTCGATCCGCCCAACCGCTTTCCAAGCCTTTCAAGGTACAAGTGTGAGCTCACCAGCCCGCTACATAATAGCAAGTCATCCAGACTTGGTTTAAATGTGGTTTTCTCTGCTCATTCAGGTGATGTGTCTGATTCCTCAACAAACACACGTCTGATTTCGGCTTCTACCTCTGCCTTTAAAGAGGCGGACATAAATGACTGCGTGAAGAAATAGTAGTTTTGTTGCATTGAGATACCGGGGCGACTACGTACCTTGATTTTAGACGATACATGCCCTTCTGATTCTTCGACGTCAGACTTGACTACGAAGTCCAGTCTAGTCACTTTACTAGCTGTTAGAGAACTGAAAGGATGTAGCGCAGGATGCTGCGTTACATGCCTTACATGACATAGCGAGTCATACAAGGTGAATCAGACATGCCTTCATGCATCGACTTGAACAGACGGATGTGCCAGCGACACAATCCTGGACATAGCATTCGTAAAACCAACAGGTGCTCATTCCCGCCAACCAGTTCCCTCCAAATTGAACATCAAAACATCTATTGACGCCAGTTTCGTAAACAAAACAAGGTCGAACATCCCAGAAATAAACGCCAAGACTATGCACTAACAAGCTTAAAGACGTGTCGTGACTCGTGATCCTCAAGAGGAGTAATTTCTACCTTCTCGTCGGGGGGTATCATATGGTGCTGCAGATCCCAACCAGCTCGTCGACAGAGCTCGGAAACAACCACGTCACAGTCACCGAGAAGATCAATATCGAACTGAGTATGTGACACGGGCTAGCCAGACATTAGGGAAACCAATCATTTCCAGAATGGTAGAAGGGATTGACTCACAGTGCGAGAGATGTAGATTTGTGGGACATGTCGTGGCAGGATGCCTGGAACCTCTGCGACGGGAGCAACCTTGAGGGAGGTGCCGATAACAACGACAAGATCGACGAGATCACAATCGTGGTGCAGCAAACGCTGACCAAACTCGTCGGGAAGACCCTCACCAAAGAAGGTAATATCAGGCTGGATCGCGGGAAAGTTTAGTGCTGGGCGAACAAAGAAGCGATCGACAGGTTGGACCGTTTACCTTCATGACTCCCGGTTCAGGAATGTCGTAGTCATCCTCCTCTGAACTGTCTTCAAGTCCCTTCCGATCCTTGTGATCTCCCGTTGAGCTTCGTTTCCTCTTCAATCCTTGTGGCTTCAGTGCTTCTTGAGCAAGTGTGTCGCGGCAAGCGGTGCATTGCGGAATTCTCCCCTCCCTAATGTCATCGAAGATGGCTTCTCCAGGAACCTTAAAGCCACACTTGACGCAGGAAGCGGTAGCAAAGGACCCGTGGCACTGGAGCATCTTCTCAGGAAGGATCCCGGCATTGGCCTCAATGTTGTCAATATTTTGGGTGTAATTGGTCAATAGCTTCCCTTTGTCCTGCAGGAGCTTGATAAATGCATGAGTGGGAGAGAATTTCTTCTCCGTTGGAAGAATATCTTTGGCGATGGAGAAAAAAATGCTTGGATCCTCTTGGAAAACATTGATGTCAAACACCTCTTGGGGGTCGCTCAAACCCAGATGCTCCAACTTTGAGTAGAGACCTGTATCTTTAGAGCGAAAATCAGGAATACCAAGACTTGTTGAAATCTGCAGCAAACAGGAAAGATCCAATTTAGTTGAGGACGCAAGTATGGCAGAGAGGAAGGGATCTTACACCTGCTCCCGTCAGGACGATGATATTCTTGGACTTTTGCAATAGCCGCAGCGCATCCTCAATTGTGTTGTACTGAGGAAGCTTGGGACGGCGAGCAAATTCGCGAGACAAAGCGATTGCTAACAGCGGATGGTAGGAGTCGTCTGGTGCGCCCTCGAGGAATACAGGCGGCATGATCCTGAATGCGGTGCATAGCTTTCTGGCCGTGACGGTGCCACGGACAATAGTCTCTTCCACAAAAGCGGCTTTACCGATTTTGTGAAGACGTTGCCTGAAAGCGACGGCCTCTTCAAGGGTGCAAGCGCCGGGAACTACACATGTGCAATCATGTCAGCGATTGGCCTGCCAGATTGGGTGTCAGATGAAGATCGCGGGGAAGACACGGATATCAGGTTCACGCCACAATTAGGATCATAGGATTCCATACCAAGGCCATCGCGAAGCTGCTCGTCCCTGAGGAACTGGATCGTGTCGCCTTCTTGAGACAACGCCTCCCAGTCTTCAGAATCGTCGCTGTCCGCGTCCATATCAGAGGAGACGCCTTCCAACGCGACCGGATCCGCTTCGACCTGCTCCACGACATTCACGGCCTCCACAGCCTCCACTTCCACCACGCGTGACTTCGCCGGGATCTTCTCACTCGATATCGATCCCAGATTCATTCTAAAGAGAGGCCTTGCTGGATCTCAATGATTTCGCGTGATGAAAACGTGAATCAGACCTCGGAGTATGCACTCCTCGGAGGAGGATAATCCGGGACCGAGGCAGTCGTAGTGGCAAGTCGACGGTTAAAGTTGGTTGGTGGAACAAAGAAAGTCTAGGAAAAGATTTTTTTTTCTTGGGACAGGCGATCGCGTTTGATGGTATCAACAAAGAAAGGTACAGACAGAAAGGGCAGAAATTGAGACGAGGCTCGGGGTTAAAGAAAAAAGATGTACATGCATAAAGGTCATATCGAATTTTGTTTGCTACTACGAGTCGGCCATTTCGTGGTCTTCGTCATCATCGGAGTCTGCCTCAATCTCCTCGTCCCAATCCTCACCTTCACCCTCCATCTCGGCTTCACTCTCGTCGTCCTCGCCAATCTCGTCTGTCATGCCTTGAATGAGCTCAAGAGCATGGGCCTGCAGCGGCTCGTCCTCGTACTGTAATTTTTCGTAGAGCTTCAGACTTTGCTTGAGCCACTCTCGACTCGCGATCAAAGATGCATGTCGTGGTGATTCTGAAGCCTCGTCTTCGACAATGTCTTTCGGTGCTTGTCGTTTCTCGGCCAGGAGATACAAACACCAACCGCCCAGATACCAGGCTTCCACACTTTGGTCATCCTCGAGAATTAGACGCTCAAGAACTTCAAGAGCTTCGAACTCCAACGTCACCTCCATCAGAAGACGTGCGAGACTAATGCGCACTGCAAAGTCGGGTACTTTTGGGTCCTCGGGAGCCAAATCCTTCCACAAGCTGATGCTCTTCTTGAGGGCTTCCTGGGCCTCCTCGATGTTTGTTTGAGATATCCGGATGGAAGCAAACGTCTGGAGAACCTCAGGCGCGTTGGGTGTCACAGTCAGCGCCTCTGTAATGAGCGCTTCACACCGAGCTTCGGCGTCTTCTTCCCATCTGTGGTCGCATGGTTAGCACATATCTGCCACATCCTGGCGTTACTGGGGGTCAGCACTTACGAAAGATCGGTCATGTAGATCTCTGCCACCGCACAGAGAGCATTAGACAGCTTTGCTTTCTTCTCTTCAGCAAACAAAACCTCTTCCGGGCTCGTCTTGCCCTCGAGAGTCTCGAGGGTGCGGCGGAGAGACGAGACACCCTTTTCAAACCACTGAACACTGTCCGTTCCACCCTGCTCGCTCAATTGAGCGAGCCACATGAACTTCTCGGCACCACCACCATCAGACTCTGGTATTGACCCGGTGGGGTCCAGCTCAACAGCATTGAGGAAATAATCCCTAGCAGTTTCGATTTCGCCCAACTCAACGTTGATCTCGCCGAGAAGATTGATCGCTTGGAGTCGAACAGACGGGTTCTCGGCGCCTAGAGTCAATGCCTGCTGTGCGATCAATAGCGCCTCATCGGCTCGGCCAGTCTGGAGGAGGATAGTGGCCTGGTCGAGGAGCTTGGAGGGATCTTCGGCCATTTTGTGTTTAGAAACCGAGCCACCAGGGCCGAGAACGGGCTTTGTGCGGGACTTGGATGACCTTTTCTTCTGCGGTCTGGGCTTTCCCATGGCAGAGCTTCAATGAGTCGAGAAACTGAATAAACAAGCTTTGTAGGCAGTACTCAATCAGAAAGTCGTGTTGCGAACTTGAATGACTGGCAAAAAAAAGTAAAGCTTCGGCCTAAAGATTGGAGCTGTTTGACGGGTTTGCATGCGGGACCGAAAGATTAGCATTTCGCATCGCATCGAATGCGACTGACCCAGAGCTCTATGCAGGAACGAAGCTCATTTGGCCATAACCCCTTGAGCGCAGACTTTGTGAAGGCTCTAATCTGCTCTTTGATCAACCTGAATATACCTTTGATCTAAATCATCGTCTCCACGACCCAGGCCACAACATATTCAATTACCCCTCCAATCCGCGGGCGGATCAGCTACAAGATGGGCCGCGAAGATCAAACTGAGGAGCGTGAAGTCCTCGATTCGATTTTCCCCGATGAGATCACAGGTACATATGCTCTGCTCATCACCGTATCTCTCATTGACCCGGCGAGCGCTTTATGTTGACAGTGGAATACGTTACTAGATATTTCCGAAACCTCCTACAGGATCTCGATAACGCTTGATCCACCCGAGAATGGCCCGGGGGCAGAAGACCAACCGGTGATCTTCTTGGAGGTCTCCTACCCTGAGGACTACCCAGATGTCGCCCCAGACCTCAAAATCACACCTGTGCCGAATGCGCCGAAGCATCCGCTTCTCGAACTCCCAGAAGACGAAGACGTTTTGACGACTGCGCTCAACAATGCGGTTGAAGAGAATATGGGAATGGCAATGGTCTTCGCCCTCGTCAGCGCCTTGAAGGAAGCTGCAGAACAGTTAATGATTGAGCGGGTCCAGGCTGTTGAGGATGAGAAAGCCGTGGCAGCTCAAAAGGTAGAAGAGGAAGAGAACAAGAAGTTCAGAGGTACCCCAGTGAACCGGGAGACTTTCCAAAAATGGCTCTCAGGCTTCAAGAAGGAACAGGAGGAAGAAGAGCAACGGCAGCGCGAGGAGAAAGAACTGGAAGATAAAAAAAGAAGGTTGCCAAGGAAGAGAAGAAACTCACTGGACGGCAGCTGTGGGAGCGAGGCCTTGCCGGAAAAGCAGACTTTGACGACGAGGATGAGGATTACATGCCCCCTATCGAGAAGCTCAAGGTTGCTGCATGATGCGACATTGGAGCTACCGCGAAGCGCTCGTCCTACTTGCCTACGATCGATTCAACCTACGCGTGCACGATTATTTTGTAGATGAAATGTGCCAACCTTATTGATACAATGGATACAATAACACATCAGCGATGATAAAATGAAATTGGAAGAATCGACTGGCTGCGACTGGATATCAGCATATTGTGGGTATCACATTTTCGAGTCTTAGCTTGGCACCAAGGTAAGCAGTTGGAAGAGTGCCGTATCACGTTGACGCCGACCTCCCTGTCTTTGACCTGGAGGAAAGTCGATGTTAAGACCGAGTGATCAATCACGACAATCCAAGTCCGGGCTTTCTTTCCCGACCAAAGCTCTCTCTTCGAGCACAATCTTCCACATCTTTTCCGAGAGCTCGCGATTCTGCTTGTCTGATTTTCGGATCTTTTCGTAGACATCGTCTAGAGCCCGTTTGACGCCCTCAGCCCAGCTTGGTCGCTGTGCTGTTTCAGTGAGCTTGTCCCATTGATCCTCATCTTTCGCGAATAGGAGTTCCACAGCAAGCCTGTCCCGGGTCACGATGCGATTCCAGCGCCTCTCTAGCTTGCTTCGTATAACGCCACTGAGATTCTTGGGCTGTGGCTTCTTAATGCGCAAGAAAGGAACTCCACGGGCATTGACGAGGACCGGTATTCTTCTTTGTCCGCTGACCGTGGGGCGTGGTCGTTCAAGTATTCCCGGGCTATCCGGGTGCTTGCGCGACGTCGCTTCCTCAAATCGCCGGGTTGCCTCCTTTCGTATTTGCTTCGGCGACACTGGGTCCGAGGGGTGCAGCTCCCTGATTTCTCTTTGATAGGCGGCCTGTTGCTCCTTCAACATCTTCGCCCGGGCGACGATTGAGTTGAATTTCTCAGCCTCATGTTGACCTCCCTTGCGCGCGCGGTCGAGTAAATCTAGCGCCTGGAGAGAGGGCGTTGAATCAGCATCATGGAACCAAGGTCGTGCCACTATATATGGATTGGACCCACCTCATAGCCTGCCTTTAAAGCATTTGCGATCTGTGATGGGCTTTGTAGCTTCTTGTATTTCCGAAACCGTTGTCTGAGAAGTGTCTTGCCCTCACTCTGTTGTAACGCAGCTGGAACGCTGCTCGACGGGGAGCATTGTCGGAGAAGGGCCCGATAAAGTGCCAGACCTGACGATTCCGCAGAAATTAGCGCAAGCCCTAAGTTGAGACGAGGGGCAATTCGTACAAGCAAATCGATGGACCCCAGAGTGATTTGGTACGAGGACTTTATGCATCCCTGAACGATATTAAGAACATGAAGAAGGCATTGAGAGCGCAATGCCGAGGGAGACTCACGTGACCGTTGCCTGGGCTCTTCTTTGTCTTCTAACTTTATCAGACCCGAGAAGACGATGTCAATTTTTTGAACCTATGAACAATGAAGCTCGCGTTGGATTAGAGATCTTCATTTGATACATCTGGTCTCGATATGTGTAGTCGTACGGTAAATCCCTTGTGAAGTCTACAAAGGCACTCTTGATGGATGTAATTCGCCTGGATGCGGAAATGACTCGAACTTGAATGTTCCACATGACCGAACGCGCTGGTCACGATCTCTAAGAAAACATTTACTCGGCGATTTCAGTAACAGCTACAGTTGGGAAGTCGATTCGAGAATGAGAAACTACGCCATGCTGCCATGCATTGACTGTAAACGCTTCGAATGACAAGTCATGAATATGAATGAAGAAGTGAACTGTAGAAGACACCTTCAGAGACTCAACGTCACGAGAGACCTCTCACAGCCTTGTATATTGAGAGAAGTGCAATGGGTTCGCTCAGAAAGTCGAGCCCTCCGGGGGCTGAGGAAGTTTCTTGTGCTGGGGAAGAGCCATGTACCTGGAAAGAGGTTCAGCAACACGGTCTCAGGCCGCAATAACGTATTCCTGCACACTTACCTCCGCAGCTCGATCAATACTGTTTCCATGTTGTAGTTTCGCTTCCATTGGGCAAGACATGGGAGTTTAGTTGGATCCACCTATGGCAGTGTAAGTACGGTGACCTAACAAGGCTCACGGTCATGGGCTTTCACCTTTCCTGATTGCTGATCAACGCAGGGAATATTGACGCGGGAAACGAATTGTATAGTGGGAGGGTTGTCGGGGTAGTCTGGGCCGCAGTGAATGTTGACACTGTAGATTCGGTTTTCGTGGACACTCTTGAGATGATAGTTAGCCATGCAAGAGCCATACGACGCATGCGTCATCGGGTATCAAGATTGACAAACATGCGGGGGTCCCAGTATGGTTC